>NC_064646.1:112667272-114017742 GCF_023864345.2 Schistocerca serialis cubense
TGTTTAGCTTACGATTAGCTGCTCGACCAGTGTACCCCATTTTTCTTTTACCTCCTACGCACTGTCATTGTGCTAGCTGGGCTGTTGATAGCACTCTGGAACTCACAAGCGACCCCTTCCGACGACTTCATGCAACTTTTTACAACCATCCTCCGCAGTATTCGACGGTCCCTGTCCGTCAGTATACCTCTGCCTAGTCCTGGTTTAGCTGCGGTCGTTGCTTCGCGCTTTCACTTCACAATCTCATCACACCAGATCTAGAAAGGTTAAAATGTCGCTGACGGATTTGTTACTTGGGTGGCATCCAGTGACTACGCCACGTTCCCAGTCACTCAGCTCTCCTGATCGAACCTTTCGGCTGTTGCTGCTTCCCCATTGACAACACACTACTCCCCATCTGCTTTTGTACTGGCGGATCAGCCTCGCGTGACGCCTGGCGGGCAATTCCGCACTTCACTGGGGCGTCCGGGTACTTCTGTTCACACACTGTACACCGCCAGTAGTTGCAGGCGAGGCGACCAACACTGACTCTTGCCACCCAGCTGGAAACCCTACAACTCAATATTATTAGTTCGTCTCAGTGGGAAAGGTCGTCATTTCCGATACGTTAGCAACGCAAGTTCAAAAATGTTCAAATGTGTGTGAAATCTTATGGGACTTAACTGCTAAGGTCATCAGTCCCTAAGCTTACACACTACTTAACCTAAATTATCCTAAGGACGGAGACACACACCCATGCCCGAGGGAGGACTCGAACCTCCTCCGGGATCAGCCGCTCAGTTCATGACTGCAGCGCCTAAGACCGCTCGGCTAATGCCGCGCGGCAGCAACGCAAGTATTTTGCCGACTGTAATAAAGAAAATTCCGTCTCTCCCAAGACGTCCTTTATTAAAAGCCAACCGTTAATCCTCCATCTTCAGTATTTCGAAAAGAGAACAAGGCTAGGCAGAAGGCAAGATGCCAGTCTCTTATTCTTTGGACTATGGCGCACGGAAGCTGAGCACCATTGCGCAATACCACAACTGAATTAGATTCAGTGTTATGATATGCATGTAATCGGCGAGGAAGAACTGAACGGAGATGCAGAGGTTCCGAGTTATATCATTGAAACTCGTTGAGGAATGCAAAACTGCAGCGTGAAATGGAAAACTGTTTCAGACCGTGCGTTGCAATTGAAGCTTTTGCTTCTCGCGAGCTGTTACCTTGATTATTCTCTTCTCCGAATTTAATTTCTATATATATGCCACGTTCTTCCATCGACTCCATTCTCCCAGTGATGTTATTGGCATGTTTCCCCATTGGAGAATCTGATCAATGTCCAGAACTTATAGGTGAAAAAGTCGGTGGCACTGAAAGTTTGATTTAAGCCTAAAGGCATGATCATATAACCTAAAGAAATCCAGCAAAACGTGAGATAACATTACCAACGAAGCTTCAACAACAGAAATAACGTCTATTTTAAAAATTAAATTATATCTTCAAATTATAACTTGCAAGCCATAAATTCAGCCATGTGCAATAGTGGACACGTTAAAACAACTATTAACAAACAAGAGCTACACCGCTATATGGAACAGGATATAGGAATACTAGCGTTTGTGGGGAAAAAAGCTAGGATGTTAATCACTGAGAAGCAACTGACAGCCCTAGATGCGATGTTTGTCCCAAAAGAAAATAGCAATGCTGTTATATGACTCTACGGCAGCTTCGCTCAGTATAATATTTACACTCAACATATAAACGTAAATCTTATATCGAAGCTGAAATGTACAAAGAATTACGAGACAATGAACGCCACGTGTTCATTTACTCGCATTTTATGTATAAAACGTTCTCTGCGGTGTCAACGTTAGACATCACGCTAGAGGTTGCGATAATCGATAGCGGTCCAGCACTTGCAACCTCTCTGGACTCGCTGGCGCTTGCAACGCCGCCGTATGGCACGGACAGAATTGCAGATAGCATCGGCCGAGACAGCTACAGGTCATGAGCGAAGTCAGATTAAAATAGCCTTAAGCTCGCTAGGTTCGCAGCTTCTAGTTCATGCATGTATTACGCACGTAATACCAGAATTGTGTTATTTTGCTTGTTGTATAATCCAGTTAATGTTTGTTGATGAGTCATTTGTATTCAAGAAAGATAGTTGTTATTAGTTATGTTACTGGAGTGCAGTAGCAGGACAAATTAAGTGAAAATTATTATAGAATGTTCCAGATTCCTGCAATCACCCCACTCGTGCTACCCTCTATCATCCCACTGCAAATCACTAAGGTACCGATCGAAAAGCATCCTGCATTTGTGTGAGGTAGTGACATGCTGCCATCGACCTGCACATCATTCTCGGTTCACTTACTGCGTAAAATCTAGTTCGTTGGTTGTCAGGAACAACTTACTATCGTCGCTTCTTTTGTGGTGACCATTTATAGCCCACAGACGGCTTTTTATTGGTAAGCATACGCCATCATTACGTTAAGCTACTAGAGACTCTGCACTGACGCAGAAGGCGCTCTCGTAGTCACGCCATAAATTCAGCTCATTACTCTGTTTCTTCTCAACGTCTAAATAGAAACACAAAGTCGCTACCATTTAAGACTGACAATGAAGATGCTTCCCATTCCTTACTGCAAAAACATTGTAATCGGCATCTGTAATTCGGATCTTACTTATGCATGCCTTCCCACTTTCAGCTACACATTTGGCGTTTTATTACGTAAAGAGTTTATTCGTTAATCAAATTGTAATATTGTTTAAACAGTTACTCATAAAAACACAATCGTGTAGAAAATCAGATTTCTCCTACGAAGGCAAAAATTAATAATTATATTTTTGAGATGTGTGCTCACAATAACCAGATAGTCTGTTATTCAGACTCCGTGTGCCTGAAATTTTCATATGTCGCGAGAAATTCAGGTTTCTAATGTTTTGCCAAAATAAGCGAGGCGCACTATCACTTGTCATCCGGAATAACTGCCAGCACAGCACAATCTCACTCCTTTCGCTACGTAAAAAAAAAAAATAAATAAATAAATAAATAAATAAATAAAATAAAAAAAAATAAAAAAAAATGAAATGTGCATATGGCATTTGTGATCGGAGTTCGGCCGCCAGGTAGAAGCCTTTAATTCGAGGACTTGTTTGTCGACGATATTGAGCACATACACCCAGTCTCTAGCGAAAAAAGTCGCCGACCCACCCTCCTGCTGACTTCGCTACGTAAGCGCTGAATAACGAGACACAAGGGATGGAAGGTGAACGTATATGTCTACAGGAGTAGCAAAACTTTTCATTGCTTTCCTCACAAAACATATTGTATTGTATTGTCTCGAGAAGATGAGCACACCTTTTACGTCGTCTTTACGTGGCAGACTGTGAGAGCATGATGTACTGCACCGCTGAGCAGTATCTCGTGTCATCCAAAGTGCGCACGGCAGTGAACAGTGAAAGTGTACTCCGGTAGGGGGTCTGTAACTCCCCACCACTGCACGAACAGGGAATCTCGATATTTGCTTTGGGCCAGCGGGTGAAAGCTCGCATTGGTCAGAACAGCATTGGACTCGCACTTGTGAAGACGGCGCGTCAAATCCCCGTCGAACCATCCAGATAAGGTCTGTGGGATTCAGCTTTTCATGTTTTCCCTAAACCACTCAAGAAAAACAACTGGTCGTTTGAAAAGCGTGTGGCCGCTTTTCTTCCTCAACCTCCCAGCAATGCTACCTTATGCTGCCGGCCCTAAGTACAGGTAACGGGACCTTAGATAGTAATCTTCCATTCTTCTTATTCATACTCGCAAGTAGCGGGATTCATACCAATGCCCATTTATCCTGTTTTACACTGTCGTGCTCTTGAGAGGTACAGTCAAGATTCTATCCAGCTACTGTCACGAAAGGAATCGTCTTTTGTCTTACCGTATCATCACTGACCCGACCACACGAAGAATCATTCTAATTTTCGACTAGGTGACAGGATATTTTTTTCTTTCTTGATGAATCCTCCGTGGTGCTGTTTGTCACTTTCATAAACAGGCTTGGAACTAATTCATTTGTATCCAAGACATTACTACTATGACTTGATTTTAAAACTGTTATACAGAAATGTACACGCATCATTAGCAAATTGGCCCAGCTTCAACTACGAAGCTGTCTGCGTTATGTTAAACGTTCTGGTAGATATTATTTTCTAGATATTATTTTCTTTTGGATATGTTGTGCTACGTGATAATGCACGGTGTTGAAGAATAATAGGGATTAGTCTTACATAAATGTGGTTGTGTCGATACAGGTTAAGAGAAGAATTGTATTTTACATGCTCATTCAAACTGCAGCCCAGCATCTCCAGAGCGGTGCTCACACATTTGCCGCCACTGTGAGCAAAGCGACGTCGAGGTGAAGTGTTCACATAAACAGATAGATTTTTGCAAAAGCTGGGTTTTAAAGGCGCTATGGGTCATATGCTTCCGATGTGGTTCTACAGTAACTTCTTTGTGTGATGTACAAAATACTACACATTGTTTTAATTTCCTTCTTCCTTAAACTAGTCTGTATGTTTAACTTAAAAGAACTCTTCCATGTTGCTCATTGGTGCTTTATTAGTAATGTGTGTTTGTAAGCGGACGTACATGTGATTGTTGTACAATGACAATGTCTGTGTGTATGTTTTGTACAAATATAGTCTTTTTTTCATGAGACACATTCGTTGGTGTTCCTATTTATTTCTATTTCTTACGTACCTCTGAAATTCTAAGGGTCCTGATTTCTAGCTCTTACTCGCGGACACGTCTGTGTTGCATTCCAACTGTGCCTATAAATGTATAAATATTAAGAATATCAAAGCCATTATTTACCCTGTCCTTCATACCAACCTACAGCTTCGCACTTCTGACTGTGACTATCACACTCAAGGCGATATAGTACGCCATCTGCTGTGAATATTACATTATCAAAAGTTATGACTACTATATTGGAAAGCTTTTAAGACACCAGCTTCCAATTTTCCATAACTAATGAGTGCACTTTTGTAGATATCCTGAATTAGAATTATTGCAAAAATTGTATTATGAGGAGTATTATGATTTTTTCACAAACTCTTAATTTTTTGGCAGAATTTTGTAAATAAATGAACATGAAAACTAAGCAACATAGAACATTTTAATTTTTCTATTTTCAAATGTGTTGAATCTTATTCTTGGCATGCTGTGAAAATTTTGTGCTTCTACTTTCAGTACTTTTTGAGAGAACAGGTCATTTATAGCAAAAACAGCAGTTCTGAGATATTGAGATCCAAAGTTTTTCAACTTACAAACATTTATACACACTTATAGGTCTGCCTTTTTCATGCACTAGAATTATCCTGGTCCATTATCTGAATCCTCTTCAGTGTCACAATCGCCCAGTGCTTCTTTTGTCATTCAATGAGGAGCAAATTCCGCTTGGCCTATTCTAAGCACATCCACTTCTCGCAGAATTCTAGCTGTGTTCTGCCCCAATCTCAACCCTACCTTCTCCGGAATCTTAAAGCATCAAACAGTGCTAAATTTAGAGTAATAAGGTGAAGAAAACACTTTAAGGCACGTTGCACAGTACAAAATTACTGAATGTTTTATTTACATTCCGTGTCTTACCACAAACATGTCTTTAGCAGTTCTGGATGTACCAAATTTTTGAATAGAGATTTGACTGTCACCATTACTACTAAAGGTTACCAGTAAATTCAGCTTGCCTATACTTACCCAAGTAATAGGGAGCGAGGTCACATTACTCTGGTTGTTTATGCTTCCTTCCCTGCTTGCAGACGGGTTTTCTACAGCTTGAGACGCAAATTCGGATATGACATAGCTGTTACCTGCAGATCTACGTTTCTTAAAGATACTTTTACTCATATTACATACGTATAAAAGAATAACATATACAAGTACACTACAGAAATCGCTGGCTAGGACACTATTTTAATACAAACTAAAGCCAGAAACAAAGGATTAATTTGTTTGTATGTATTGCCAACTTCCGTGATGTGACAGGAGCACCAAAACAAGACAATTCACAGCCTTTTAGACTGTATGATTCCCAAGATAAGACTGTTCAACTTCGGCAGTATATACGAGGAACCAGAAACTGGCTGTCGCATGTAAAATTCAATAATGTTATTTGAAGGGGTTAAAACTTTCTATTTTTAGTGTATGACCTTCGAAATTTTCAATAGAGTCTAAAATACATTAGGGAATACAAATTTCACCTAAATTTCACATACAGTCTCTCCTCAACCCACAGCGAAATTACAGTGGCTACTGAATCTGTAAATACAGCGTCACTGAATTTCACTGAAATGGCCTAACAGAGGAAGGTAAGACACTGCTAATTGATACGTCGTCTTGAAAATAGTCCCACCTTTCTATTGTCTCTGAAATTATGGGGACTTGGATACGAAGACATAGCATTTTGATCCCTTCTTTTCAGAGTGCATTAGTCTTTATCTATAACATTTAAGACTTAGTGAGTTTATCCGAAAAAAGAATAACATTAGGTATTAAAAATTGTATTTATTTATCAGTGGCAGTTAATTATCAAAAGAATTTATCTACTAGGTGAATTCTGAATGCACTTTTAGTTTTACGTAGCATAACCCGTGGCATCGTGTGTCTAACGTCACTCAAACCGTGCCAGACTTCAACAACCACAGAATTACTTTATCCCTTTCATCCTATAGTTTGGACATATCTGAGGAAATAGCAACTATTTGCTTCAGTTGATCATTATTTTACTCAATAATTCCCATATATTATGATATGTTGCGCCCTCTTCCCCCCCCCCCCCCCCCGGCCCCCCCATGAACAATGGATCTTGTCGTTGGTGAGGATGAGGACTGACAACCATTTACTGGTCATGAACTGGAGAGAGATCGTAGAGAGTTTCAGAGGGAGCATTAGGGAACGATTGACAAGGATAGGGGAAAGGAATACAGTAGAACAAAAATGGGTAGCTTTGAGAGATGAAATAGTGAAGGCAGCAGAGGATCAAGTTGGTAAAAAGACGATGGCTAGTAGAAATCCCTGGGTAACACAAAAGATATTGAATTTAATAGACGAAAGGAGAAAAATACATAAATGCAATAAATGAAGCAGGTGAAAAGGAATACAAACGTCTAAAAATTGAGATCGACAGGAAGTTCAAAATAGCTACGCAGGGATGGCTAGAGGACAAATGTAAGTATGTAGAAGCATATATCACTAAGGGGTAAGATAAGCGGTGCCTACAGGAAAATTAAACAGACTTTTGTAGAAAAGAGAACCACCTGCATGGATATTAAGAGCTCAGATGCAAATCCAGTCCTAAGCAAAGATGGGAAAGCAGAAAAGTGGAAGGAGTATATAGAGGGTATATACAGTGGAAATAGAAGAGGACGTAGATAAAGACGAGAAAGCAGATATGGCACTGCGTGAAGAAATGGTCAAAGCACTGAAAGACAAGTCGAAACAAGGTCTCAGGATAGACAACATTCCGTTAGAGCCACTGGTAGCCTTGGGAGAGCCAGCAATGACGAGACTTTCCATCTGGTGAGGGAGATCTACGAGACAGGCGAAATACCTTCAGACTTCAAGAAGGATATAATAATTTGAATCCCAAAGAAAGCAAGTGTTAACAGATGTGAAAATAACCGAAATATCAGTTTAATAGGTCACGCTTGCACAATATTAACACGAACCCTTTACAGAAAAATGGAAAAACTGGTAGAAGCCGACCTCGGTGAAGATCGGTTTGGATTCCGTAGAAATGTAGGAACACGCGAGGCAATACTGACTCACAACTTATCTTAGAAGATAGATTAAGGAAAGGCAAACCTACGTTTATAGCATTTATAGCTTTAGAGAAAGCTTTTGATAATGTTAACTGGAATACTCTCTTTCAAATTCTGAAGGTGGCAGGGGTAAAACAGAAGGAGCGAAACGCTATTTACAATTTATACAGAAACCACACGGCAGTTATAGGAGTCGAGAGGCATCAAAGGGAAGCAGTGGTTGGGAACGGTGTGAGACAGAGTTGTAGCCTATTCCCGATGTTATTCAATCTGTATACTGAGCAAGCAGTAAAGGAAACAAAAGAAAAAGTCAGAGTAGGAATTAAAACCCATGGAGAAGAAATAAAAACTTTATGTTTGCAGACGACATTGTAATTCTCTCAGAGATAGCAAAGGACCTGGAAGAGTGGCTGAACGGAATGGACAGTGTCTTGAAAGGAGGATATAAGATGAACATCAATAGAAGCATAACGAGGATAACGGAGCGCAGTCGAATTAAATAAGGCGATGCTGCGGGAATTAGATTAGGAAATGAGACACTCAAAGCAGTAGATGAGTTTTGCTGTCTGGGAAGCAAAATAACTGATGATGGTCGAAGTAGAGAGGATATAAAATGTAGATTTGCTATGGCAGGGAAAGTGTTTCTGAAGAAGAGAAATTTGTTAACATCGAGTATAGATTTAAGTGTCAGAAAGTCTTTTGTGAAAGTATTTGTATGGAGTGCAGCCATGTATGGAAGTGAAACATGGAGGATAAACAGTTTAGACAAGAAGAGAATAGAAGCTTTTCAAATGTGGTGCTACAGACGAATGCTGAAGATTAGATGGTAGATCATATCACTAATGAGGAGGTACTGAACAGAACTGGGGAGAAGAGAAATTTGGGGTATAACCTGACTAGAAGAAGGGATCGGTTGGTAGGACACGTTCTGACGCATCAAGGGATCACTGATTTAGTACTGGAGGGAGGCGTGGTGGGTGTAAAAGTCATAGAGGGAGACCGAGAGATGAATACAGTAAGCAGATTCAGAAGGACGTATGTTGCAGTAGTTACTCGGAGACGAAGAGGCTTGCACAAGACAGAGTAGCATGGACAGCTGCAATAAACTGGCCTGAAGAAAATAACAATAACATGATACGTTGTAGAGGTAACAAACGCCAATATCATTCACTTGTGCAGGAGACTTTAGCTCGGCTTCGCAAGTGTAATTTTGTTTAAGGCAGATCTAATACTCCGGATCTTGAACAGTTTTGATTAAAGACCCGCTTGGTAGCAAAAGTCTTGACAGAAGTGGATTTCCATGAGCAAGTACTGATGCTACTTGCTGTATCGATAATACACTCAGGAGCCGAAACATTATGACCACTTCCCATAGCGAGACTGAATACCAACTGGTGCCAATACGGGAAGCTGACGCAATAAGGAAAGTACATGAGCCAAGCAGAGACAAACGGGGCATCACTGTAGCGGCAACGGGGTCCGCAGATCGGTAAAACATATGAGACAAGTGACTTGGAAAAGGGGCAGACTGTCATTGATCAGCACCTGAGGACGGGCATCTCGGAAACGGCGAAACTAGTCGGCTGTTGGCGAGCAACTGCCGGGAGTACGAATGAAAACTAGTTTAAGGACAGTGCAACCACGTGTAGATGACAAGGCAAAGAGGTTTATGATCAGTGTAGAGAGGCTAACTCCGGGTTAACAGTGCTCTGGGTGGCAGTAGCAAGAAACACTGGCCACCATATTTTGCAACGTCAGCACACATGCCAAATCAGCTACGTGGACGCAACACAACCACCTATATGAACATTACATGTCTCTCCCAAGCAGCAGAAGCTTTGTTTTGTGATCGAAATCTAACGTAAAAGTATTTTCTCTGAATTGTATACCGCGCCCAGTGTTTGTTCAAAGTAGCAGAAAGCGTAATAAGGAATTGTCAAACATCAGCACGCGACGAAAATTTTATGTTAAGTTTATACCTCTACACATTCAGCATATTGAGATATAGACTGCGTTTGTTTACTGAGGTTAATCACCTAATGGTTTTCTCTGCATTAGGAGAAGAATATCATTACTGCATTCTGATAAAGCTGTTGTTAAAAAAAGGCTTACAGGGCATAACCTGCATGATCGTAGAGGGACCTGCAGGGGGTAAAAACTGTAGGGAAAGCTGAAGATTTGAATACATCCAACAAAAAGCTGAGGACGTAGCTTGCAAGTGCTACTCTGAGATGAAGAGATTAGTGCAGCAGAAGAATTCGTGGCAAGACGCAACAAACCAATCAGGAAACTGATGAAAAAAAATAAAAAAATAAAAAGTAAAAAAAGAAAGAAAAATTACTTCACTTGTAGGTTACATCATTTGTTCGAAACTAAATCAATGGAGGACAGAGTAAAACCGATAAGAAAAATGTACACAATGTTAATGTTGTTTACAAAGCAATGGTAACCCTTTCTTGTAAATTGACCTTCTTAATGTAGAAATATATTCTCAACTACATTTTAATGTCGAATGGCTATAGGCATCGGTAACAGAGCACTATTTATTGCCAAACTTTCAACTAATGTATACCATAAACTTCATTTCTCTTACCTACTATTAGCTTTACAACAGAAGTATTACATTTTCATTAGAGATTTGCTTATTAGTTCAGTGTACAACGTATAATAATAGTAATACTAATAATACTGAGTTTGTTTTTATTCATTATTAAAAGGTCTTTGAAAGTCTTTCTCTGTAAAAATAATTGATTTTGCTTGCTAAATAGTAATACCTGTTTTCGTACGCTGACAGCAGAAGGTTGCCATCAGATTTAGGGTGTCCTGTACGATGACGAATCATGCAGTCGGTCACCCAACTGTATGAATATTCATCGTAAATGAATTTATCATTGCACTTTTCCAGGAAAGAAATATCGCAACGCAATACCACACGAAAAATCGTAACGCTACAACAACGAAAAATCCTGCTTACACGTACGTAATTCTCCTCAACAACAATGACAATTAAACTTAAGAACCACGTTTTTTAAGTGGTTTTACTCATCATTCGCTTTCACTATAAATACCACCGATGTTTTCTATGTACCTCTGATAAATATGCAAGGCAGTAGTTCCAAGTATGATACGTAATTCGAGTCAGAAGTAGAACAACCAAATTAACCCAGTAGAGGCAGCATTTTGGAATGCAAAAGGTGGAGTAAACGTGATTTTCAGGTGTGTTGTATGTATTACCCCTCTAGAGAAAAATTCAAGTTTTAGACCTTCTACCCCTTATGTACGAGGGTCGTCCACAAAGTAAATTCCGTTTGGTTACATAAAACAAACATGTACAATACAGAAAAAATATTTACTGTACAAAAATCAACAACTGTTAAACTACTTTTCTAAATAGCTTCTGAAATTTTGTAGGCACTTGGCATAGCATGGCACAAGTTTTTGTAAGCCTGCTTCATTCAACCATGTGGTAAAATGTTCTGTCAGCTCGTCATCATCGTTGAAGTGTTGACCACCAAGGACAGATTTTAGGTGTAAGAAGAGATGAAAGTCGATAGGAGCGAGGTCCGGGTTGTACAGAGGATAATCAAACGCGTCCCAGTGAAATTCCCGTAAGAGTTGTTTGGTCACATTCGCCGTGTAAGGTCGGGCACTATCTGTATTGCGCGGTGCAATTTCGTAATGGTCTCACAGTAATCACGTGCATTGATTGTTTGGTCTCATGGTAAGAAATCAATCAGCAAAATGCCTTTTCTGTCCCAAAAAACGGTGCACATAACTTTCCGAGGTGTCAAGATTTGCTTAGGCTTAACATTCGTTGGGGATGAAGTGTGTCTCGGTTCCATTGATAGCCGTTTTGTTTCAGGGGTGTCGTATGACACCCAAGTTTCATCACCCGTGACTATCCGAGAAAGAAAGCCATCGCTTTCTTCATCGTAGCTTGCCAAAAACTGAAGTGCACTGCCCATCCGTTGTTTTTTGTGTTGTTCAGTAAGAATTTTGGGTACCCAACATGAGCAAAACTTCCGAAATCTCAGTTTTTCAGTAACAATTTCATGAATCACTGATCGAGAGATTTGTGGAACTTCCATAGCAAGTGTAAACTTACGGTTGTGCTTAATCTTCTCTTCAATTGTGTGAACCAGTTCATCAATAACCACAGACGGGCGTCCACTTCGTTCTTCATCGTGCACTTGATCACGTCCTTCATTGAACAGTCTGACCCATCTACCTCTACTGGGTTCAAAAATGGGTCAACTGGCCCTGAGCACTAAAGGACTTAACATCTGAGGGTATCAGTCCCCTAGAACTTAGAACTACTTAAACCTAACTAACCTAAGGGCACCACACACATCCATGCCCGAGGCAGGATTCGAACCTGCGACCGTGGTGGTCGCGCGGTTCCAGACTGAAGCGCCTAGAACCGCTCGGTCACAGCGGCCGGCTCCTCTACTGGGCTACATGTAAATGTTATAAACGAAATCGCCTGTATGTACACTCCTGGAAATGGAAAAAAGAACACATTGACACCGGTGCGTCAGACCCACCATACTTGCTCCGGACACTGCGAGAGGGCTGTACAAGCAATGATCACACGCACGGCACAGCGGACACACCAGGAACTGCGGTGTTGGCTGTCGAATGGCGCTAGCTGCTTAGCATTTGTGCACTGCCGCCGTCAGTGTCAGCCAGTTTGCCGTGGCATACGGAGCTCCATCGCAGTCTTTAACACTGGTAGCATGCCGCGACAGCGTGGACGTGAACCGTATGTGCAGTTGACGGACTTTGAGCGAGGGCGTATAGTGGGCATGCGGGAGGCCGGGTGGACGTACCGCCGAATTGCTCAACACGTGGGGCGTGAGGTCTCCACAGTACATCGATGTTGTCGCCAGTGGTCGGCGGAAGGTGCACGTGCCCGTCGACCTGGGACCGGACCGCAGCGACGCACGGATGCACGCCAAGACCGTAGGATCCTACGCAGTGCCGTAGGGGACCGCACCGCCACTTCCCAGCAAATTAGGGACACTGTTGCTCCTGGGGTATAGGCGAGGACCATTCGCAACCATCTCCATGAAGCTGGGCTACGGTCCCGCACACCGTTAGGCCGTCTTACGCTCACGCCCCAACATCGTGCAGCCCGCCTCCAGTGGTGTCGCGACAGGCGTGAATGGAGGGACGAATGGAGACGTGTCGTCTTCAGCGATGAGAGTCGCTTCTGCCTTGGTGCCAATGATGGTCGTATGCGTGTTTGGCGCCGTGCAGGTGAGCGCCACAATCAGGACTGCATACGACCGAGGCACACAGGGCCAACACCCGGCATCATGGTGTGGGGAGCGATCTCCTACACTGGCCGTACACCACTGGTGATCGTCGAGGGGACACTGAATAGTGCACGGTACATCCAAACCGTCATCGAACCCATCATTCTACCATTCCTAGACCGGCAAGGGAACTTGCTGTTCCAACAGGACAATGCACGTCCGCATGTATCCCGTGCCACCCAACGTGCTCTAGAAGGTGTAAGTCAACTACCCTGGCCAGCAAGATCTCCGGATCTGTCCCCCATTGAGCATGTTTGGGACTGGATGAAGCGTCGTCTCACGCGGTCTGCACGTCCAGCACGAACGCTGGTCCAACTGAGGCGCCAGGTGGAAATGGCATGGCAAGCCGTTCCACAGGACTACATCCAGCATCTCTATGATCGTCTCCATGGGAGAATAGCAGCCTGCATTGCTGCGAAAGGTGGATATACACTGTACTAGTGCCGACATTGTGCATGCTCTGTTGCCTGTGTCTATATGCCTGTGGTTCTGTCAGTGTGATCATGTGATGTATCTGACCCCAGGAATGTGTCAATAAAGTTTCCCCTTCCTGGGACAATGAATTCATGGTGTTCTTATTTCAATTTCCAGGAGTGTATACGGAAAAAATGCATTGGCAATTACAAAAATACGCTCGTTTATTAACCGGCAAGGCGACGTGGTAATGCAGCAACAGCAGGCCATAACTTTATCACGTGACTAGATACAGTCGCGCTCCGATTAAAGTAGGGCGTGTTGCTACGTCGCAGTGCAGGCGTGGAAGTCAGAGCGGAAAATTTCTTCGCCCGCTGTCGCGATGGCTTCCGGTTAACGTGACAAAATTTGCTGACGATGAGATTAAGAACAGGATTTACCGTGCCGTCGGAGAAGATGAGGGAACGTGCTGCCAAAACATTAAAGTTGAGCAAGAGGACGGTTTGCAAATTACGGAAGTGGGGGCAGTAAGCCGAGCAGGTCGGAATTTCCAAGTTTCTACCCCAAAGAAGGAGACGCGGGGTGCTCACAATAAGTGTTCCAGTGATGATGTGGATAAACGTAGAAGTTTCTACTTCACTGCGAACAAGACAAACGATATCAACTTTGGGAAAATTATAGAGCTTTTGTCGCGCAGAAATGAGCTACAATTCTGGCAAGGAACGTCTTGCAAAAATTGTACTGTCCACGAGACTTAATTTTAAAAGCCGCTAAAGTAAAAGCGTTACGGGTGAATGAGAGGACGCAGTTGTAAAAAGGGCTCATTACATTACTTTCATACGGAAGAATGAACCGCCATAATCAAAGAGGCCAGTGGTTTACTTAGATGAAATATGGATTCGGACACATTACACCGAAAACATATCTTGGCAAAGTGAAAACGTGCGAGAAGTGTTACCGAATGAAAGCGCCAGTCAACTTTTAATTGTTGTGCATGCAGGTAGACACATGGGCGGATCATTAAGTGTTCACTCCACATATATCCCTCAAACACCAAAACGTCGGACTGTAGCTCAGAAACAGACCATGAAGTTTTTCGTTATTTATTTAAGGAAAGTCGTATTTTATCTTTCTTTGACAGAACAAGATCTACAAGTGCTGAAATGTTTTCTAGATTAACAAATCAAAATAACTGGCGACAATCGTGTTGTTCTTCGCAGCTGGCTAATTTTTAAATTATTATACCAAATTTCCCAAACTGGCAAATACTCTCGTTCGCAATCATTTGCTCCGGACGAGACATTCCGTAACTCACAAGGGGAGGCATTGGATCGGCTTTTTCAAACACTGTAAACGATGAAGGGCAAATAAATAAGCTAGTAGGATGAGTAAATGATGCGTTAAAGGATTAGGAATGACGTAAATACAGTTAATTAAATGACGAATACAGCCGTTTTGATAAAAATTTAAAAATTTCAACGCACCCGAAGCGGTTCGAACTGACAACCTCTTGCGTGGCAGGTAAATGTTTTATACTTCTACGCTACACCACTAATCATGAGATGTCAGTCCAGAGCATCACGCAAATACTTTTAGTTGATTATTCGCAATTTCTCTACCTTGCGGTATGTTCCTAGCCATTTTAAGTGCCCAAAATGTTTGATTACAATAGCGTCAAACCAGTGATCTCTTGCAGTTGTTTTCCATAATGCACGTAATTTTGTGGGAGTAATAAAACATTCTCGAACGGATAATATTTTTAAACATCTCTGCTTGAAGAGTCTTCTCTCTCTATTAAATTTAAAAAAAAAGGTACGAAGGCGCTTGTAGCCTCCCCCTTCCTAATCGGCCTACTGGATTGCCATATAATTGACCGTGATTGCATATACCTAATGAAATTTTACGGTGAGAAAGGCTATCAGTCCGCAATAAAAATAATGCTAGTTAGTAGGAGGAAAATGTACAACAGACTCTCTTGAAGGAAGAATCTTTTCTAAACCTAATCTAAATGCCGCCAATAATTTTGAAATGGGTGGAAATTTAGTTCAATCGCTCATGAACCACACAGGGGAGGAAAAGGGTACCACATAATATTTTCAATAAAAAAAAATGATAATGCAAGAAATACTGATTAGTAAAAATGGGATAATTAAACGGTCGCCAGCCCACTAAGGCACTGGATCTGCAGAATCTTAAGACAAGTAGAGGCAAAGGAAATTAAGCAAATAATCACTGGCGTGGCAACAGAACGTTGTCACACTTTTCGACAACACAACAGTTCACGAGAAAATAAATGAATCAGACAGCACTGAGTTGGCAGCTCCTTATTCCGAAATACTAAATTTTATTTAAACGAAGTTGCTGGTTAAATAAATGGCTGACTGTAACAGAAACTTTCTCCTAAAACACGATTTTCAATAACCTCAGCATACCGTAAAGCAAAATTTGGAAAAAGGCACGCAATTTACTTATAATTATTGAAATACTGAACTGAATTTACTTTAAGCAATTGAGCAATTGATTTTACTTTTAATATAACAAAAATAAAATACATACCAAGCCAGTAAAAGTCGCTCGCTAAGCTAAATGCAGAGTAAATGCAATTGCGCACTCTTAATTTGTGCTGTATCTTTAGTTATTAGTTTTGCCATTGAAATTTTACGTTGCTTTAAGTGAGTGAAGTTAATATTCAAAACTGCAAATTAGTTAAGCCTCTTTTATGCAATACAAGAATGATCAGTTGCTGAAGCAGCGAAATTTGGACTGAAACTGGTAATTAGCAAAAAAACAGATCTGGCAGTAAATAGTTAATCAATTTTCATATTTTTAAGACACTCGGTGACTGCATGGAAAAGAAAGGGACCCCGACTGGTAATAACGTCTGAGGACAACGACAACACAGGTGCTCTACAAGTTTTAACTATTGCAGGTTATTACTGACGAAAATTATTAAAGTTTGTGATAGAAATGCCACTGGGTAATGCCTGTACAATATTAGTTTATTCTGTCAGTTAACAGTCTTATGATTTTGTAGCTGTGCAGACGACGAAGAATGTAGCCAATGACAATGCCGAGCTGCACTGTTGCTGCAGTTCGAGAACACCGAGTCGTCTCCAGAGCCACAGATAATTACAGGGCAGTCAGTGGTTATGATTGCAGCTTCCTCCGCCTGCCCACTCCTGCCGTGCCCTCAATACTCGCAGGTTAACGAATTATGTGCGTCTACACTGGCGTGATCATGGCTGCACACCGCATCTGCAGCAGCGCCCAACAAACACCTCCACACTCTTCCATGACTCAAGCTGCTCTGCCTCCTCTCTGCTCGCAACGCGGCAGAGACTCTCCATGCGCAAAGATAAACAACGGCACAGCTACTGCCATTTCGTCGTTGCTGTCGATACATTTGAACAAAGTTTCCTTGGCGATTACCCAACAATTTAAAGTTTTTTAAATAATAATTACAATCAATGATATACAGTGACAAATAAACACACTATTACATCGGCTACATATTAATATAGTTTCTGTAAGAAGGCTTACAGATTCAGAATTAGAAATACAGTTGAAGTTATCAACTGACAGTAGACGACGATAAATTTTACACGATGCAGAAGGTATTTTATCTGTATTACCGGTGTTACGCGCTGGCAACCTCACTTAACAGAGTTCACTAAATCATAATTGCACATTTACATAATCTATTCGCGTTAGCCAAGTGTCACTTGATAACTGATATTTGATCGGGTTACCGAAACAGATACAGGCTGAACATGTAAACACACAGTGGACACCGCATTCGAATGTCGTTATTAGATTTTCTTCTTTGGCAAATTGTGTCGCGTGTAAATGCGGTGATAGGCGCGGTGTGTGACACCGACCCACTGTACCGCAATATTATTTCCCCCCTCCTCCCTCCCCCTCCTTCTCGGGCGTAATAACAATGGTGGCGCCCCCGTGACGAGATTACCACTTCCCTTTGCGCATTAATAGATTACGGTAAAGTTACCAAAATATTGCACCAGCTCGCACATAGCAAATATTTCGCTTAAGGTGACATTGTGCACGACAAACGCACTTCATTATCGGGATCATTTGCCGAAAGGCGTCGTTTCTACGACCGGCAACAGTTCCGTGGGAGCAGATGACTGGGATTACACAACATGATGTTGCAAAACATGGCGGATAAGTTTGAGTTGGCTTCAAATATGACAGCACCCTTTTCAGTGTTTGTTTCTTATGTACGTAGTTGTAAAGAGCAAGTTGAACGTCCACGCATCGTCACAAAAGGTGCAGGTGGGAGGTTAGCCCGCTATGTAAAGCAGAACAGGAGGCGATCTCTGGCAGATTTGACGACAGAGATCAATGTTGGTTGTAGGCACAAGTTTTTCGTAGTTCTCTGTTCAAATGGTTCAAATTGCTCTGAGCGCTATGGGACTTAACATTTGAGGTCATCAGTCCCCAGAACTTGGAACTATTTAAACCTAACTAACCTAAGAACATCAGACACATCCATGCCCGAGGCAGGATTCGAACCTGCGACCGTAGCGATCGCGCGGTTACAGACTGAAGCGCCTAGGACCACTCGGTCACACCGGTCGGCAGTACACTGTTCAGTTAACATTGTTGAACATAGGGGTCCACAGCAGATGGCTGCTACGCGTTGCCATGACGGACCAACGACATCGTCAGTTACATTTGCAGTGGGCACGGGAGCCTCGAGATTGAGCCACAGAACAATGAAAACGCATCGCCTGGTCAAGTAAACTCGTTTGTCGTTACACCAGGTCCACGACCGTATCCACATCCAGACAAATGGCTGCTCTAGACATGCGCGGCGCCATAGATGCACGCCGATGGGGCAGCATTATGTCATGGGTGACATGGGACCAGCGATACTAATCAAAGGTACCGTGAAAGCTGTGGACTATGAGAACATTACTGCGGACTGGCTGTATCCCTTAGTGTGTCATATCTTGCCTCACTGCTATGACATGTTACAGGATGATAACTGTCTGTGTCACAAGCCCAGAATGGGACTATTCTGGCTCGTGGAGCTCGATAGTAAACTCACCTTGAGGCCTTAGCTACAAGTTCGTCTGATCTTAACTCGATGGAACTGTAAAAGGTCTTACTGCAGGGCAGACGTGGACGAGCGATTCTCTGCTGGACATGGGCAAAGAAGGCAACCAATCAGTTGACAGAACACGAACAGGCAGACAGAGAGACTGGAATGCAAATGACAGGAGATGATTCTCAGACGGGTACAGGTGTGCTGACGCAGGGGTTCCTCGCAGACGGTAGCAGTGGCCCGGATAAGAGTCAGCATAGGATGGATACGGAGGCCGATATATAGTGACCAACTTCGGTCCAAAGCGATGGGCGACTTCATCCCTAATTTTTTTTGGCGGAGGGGGGCGGGGGAGGCCGATTGTTTTTGCCACAATTCGGCCGATCGGTGATAACAGAATCGAGGCGCACACACTGTTGCTCCGTTTGAAATTTAACTAAAACTAAACTCCGTCCGAACAGGCCATGAAGGCCCAATGGTTCCGACCGGCCGCCGTGTCATCCTCAGCCACAGGCGTCACTGGATGTGAATACGGAGGGGCATGTCGTCAGCACACCGCTCTCTTGGCCCTATGTCAGTTTACGAGACTGGAGCCGCTACTTCCCAATCAAGTAGCTCTTCAGTTTGCCTCACAAGGGCTGAGTACACCCGCTTGCTAACAGAGTTCGGCAGACTGGATGGTCACCCATCCAATTGCTAGCCCAGCCCAACACGGATTAGACTTGGGTGGAGGTTTCTGTCACCAATCTCGAGACAATTGATCTGATGTAGCACACTCATTTGCGATCGCCCCACACCAGCGATAAGACCGGAGTGAAATATGCACAACA
The DNA here is from genome assembly GCF_023864345.2 of Schistocerca serialis cubense. Lineage (NCBI taxonomy): Eukaryota > Metazoa > Arthropoda > Insecta > Orthoptera > Acrididae > Schistocerca > Schistocerca serialis. Next base: position 112,686,691 of record NC_064646.1, read on the forward strand.
TCCCTCATATTTCGTAAACGATTTGAGATATCAAAAGAGATTTTGACAAATGACAGCAAGCAAAGAGGAGACCATTTTGCCGTATGTTTAATATGCAAGACTTCAAATGGCTCTAAGCATTATGGGACTTAACATCTGACGTCATCAGTCCCCTAGACTAAGAACTATTTAACCCTAAGGACATCACCGATATCCATGCCCCAGGGAGAATTCGAAGCTGTGACCGTAGCGGCAGCGCCGTTCTGGACTGAAGCGCCTAGAACCGCCCGGCCACAGCGGCCAGCTGAAACACTTCATTATCTATCGTGTTATTACACTAATTACAAACTTTTTCAATGAAAGAACGTAATTTTTAAGAGCCTCTAACATTCTGCATGGTGTCTGTTTGTTCTAAGTCGTGCCTCCCTACCACTTTCGCGCAACAACGCTCTGAGCGTGTTTTTTAGGGAATAGACTAGTTTGAACCTGGGACCTGTTGCTGGTAAGGAGACGCCAGACCACACATGACATGTAGAGTTCAGAAGAGTTCAGTGACACTAGCGATGTCATAATCAAATACTTAATGACTTCAGCGTCAGCTCCGCTGCACTCCCTGTAAAAGAATCTTAATACTAACTAAATTTAGTTGAAGGGGTTCAAGGCTTTCCTATTTTTAGTTAGCTGGTAAAGTAACGTCGAGAAAGTAGCTAAGTTTACCATTGGAATTTTTATTCTACTCACAAAACATTGTTTATAAATTGCGCTATTGATGAAAGGAAATATTTTAATACAGGATGATAAAAACCAACTACGTTCAACAAAAATGTGAATGAATATTCCCTGAATGGGTTTCCAAGTTCTATAATGCATCGAAGGATGACCTATACCATTTCACATCTATAATCTAGGTTTAAATTAAGTTTCATAAAAGAGAAAACTATCAAAAATGGTCTACAGTGACCCCTCAATTATCATTAATTACTTATTTAACTTGTCGTAAATTACAGTGGCTGATGTGGCTTCTCAATAATTATATAATAGAAAAATCATCGCGTCTCAGATATTAACTTCTAATAGCAAATGTGAATACCACGAAGTTTAATTGACGATCGACACTAGTATTACGTAAAAAGGGGGTCTAACAGATGAGACTTCTGCAGTTCTGAGTGAAGGCTTATGCGTTCTCATGCGGCATCGCTTGCGTTCATTACCTTGTCGTTGGTTAGGCAGCGTCAGGGGGCGGCGGGTGGCTCAGTTCCACGCACCTCGCTGTCTCGGAAGCAACGCTCTCTAACTTCTCCTTACTACAATTTACCGAAGTTGGTTTTAGAAAAGCTATCTGGCTGTGTTTTAAACTGACCAATCAGGGTCTCAATGTTAGCTTTAAACTCCGCATACAAAACTTCTGTCTATCCAATGAGAAACGTTTATTTTTCATGGTGGGGCAATGTTTTTAATGTTTGCAACGTAACAGAGACGCGTATAGTCTCACGCTAAAACTTTCAGCTGGTGTGGTCCTTTTAGTGTTATCATAAGATCTATACTGTTCTTCTGGAGGGCTCTATCTTTTAACATGGGCTGGGGGTGGTTTTGGTGGTCGGCTGGCGACGTGGGTGTCCGTCCCTTAGCGTAGGGCCTCCTAGCCTACACGATTCTGCTTTCGGCTTCTGTTCTCGTTTCTCCCCTCGGAACTGCGTCTGTTTCACGGTGGGAAGGTATGACATGCATTTAGGGGTTCTTGTGTTAGTCTGTGGTATTCCATTTGCTCACTCGTTGATCGTATTACTTTGGTTAATTTAATGTCAAGATTTATTCGGAACTATGTGACATACTGCCGGATTTGCTATCATGTCAGGGTTTTCATGGAAGGTGTTGGATTTGCCTGACACCTTACAAGTCATCGACAGCTGGTGAAACGAGATATGGTATTGGTTTGGAAACAATATGATTGAAGACATTACACGTTTATTTTCTACCGAGAATGTGTTTTTTCATAAGTTATTGGCCTTACTTTCGGTCAGTTCCATACTTTATAAACTTAATAAACCACTGTTTCAGAACTCTCTCGCAATTGTGTCTGCACAAATCTTGATGAGGCGACAGTTTGTAAAGTCCGCTGTGTTTTGGCCAAAGAAGGAAATTTTAAAATGGCAGTACTCAAAAGAGTTACAAATTGTTAACAAGCCAAGCGAAAATAAATTGCTGCATCTTCAGCGGAATTCTTTTTAGATAGTAACCGAAGCAGAGGCGACACGTCATTTTGTATGGTCAACATGCAAGTCTGGATGTGTAGGGAGTCCGCTTAATATTTACAAAAAATGTGAGTGTACGCTTCAGTATATAATGGCACTTCCTCTCTGGCACTTGGCTTTTTGCCTGCAGCGCCTAGCCTCAGCCCCCATCACTTCCGCTCTCCTCACCTGTGCCCTGCCGTCTGCGCATCTACTGACCGTGGTACGCCGGCCGGTGTGGCCGAGCGGTTCTAGGCGCTTCAGTCTGGAACCGTGTGACTGCTGTGGTCGCAGGTTAGAATCCTGCCTTGGGCATGGATGTGTGTGATGTCCTTAGGTTCGTTAGGTTTAAATAGTTCTAAGTTCTAGGGGACTGATGACCTCAGATGTTAAGTCCCATAGTGCTCAGAGCCATTTGAACCATTTTTGACCGTGGCATTTTGCGCAGATTCTAGCACAAGACGCTGACGGATAGCAGCTGACGGTTGCAGGGAGGTGGTGCGTCAGCAACGAGCCGTCTCTCTGCCCAAGTTGGACACTCAGGTTGCGGTCGTTGGTTCACAGCCCGGCGGAGGCACTGTCGTAGATGCGCTGACGACCGTCGCAGCCTGTGCATCACCAGACCGATTGCTGATGGGCTCGTCCTGATGTTTTAATTCCCATTTCCACGAGCAGACAGTTGTGGAAGGCCCCCTATATCGCGGCCATACAGAAAAGTGTGAAGCGGTGTAGACGGCCTGGGGTGGTGTAATCGGTAGGTCAGTCGCTCTAGCGGTGACGTCACTCAAGCGCAAGCACCAGCTGCAGAAGCCATGTCTGCTGATTCTGCTGAGCTGGCAGGGCATTGACTGCTGCCTGCGGCCTGGTTTCGGCTGCTGGGCTGCGGTCCCGGTTGTCGGTGTTTGAGCCATTACAGAATGCATCTGGGACGCTATTGAGCGCCGTCTCAAAGACACTCGATCACCGGCACGTAGTTTGCTGGAATTCGGCGACCAGTGAGTAGGCATCTGATGCTACATCCCTCCAGAAACCCATCAAGGACTTTGTCGAATGAAAGTCACTCAGAATCGCTGCTCTCTTACGTTGCAGAGGTGGTTATAATGTTCCCGCTCATCAGCGTACATTCCATTGGCTCCATGAAGCTGCTTCGAAGTATTACGGAGGTCGTATGTTCTGACTATGGTTTTCCATCACATGTTTCTGCAGTCGGTGTCAAGGTCAGACCACGTCCAAACTGTAACCTTTGTAAAGCAAAAGTATTAGACCCCGCAACATCTCCATAACGATTTCTCTTTTTAAACCACATTTGGTTGTGTACTTACTGGTATGCTATTCACACTGTTCCCTTGGCCTATTTTTCTTGAGGTTCTTCAGTGCACAACAACCGAGCGAAGCCGAGGGCAAATTATTCGGGTTGTTCACGTACAAAGTTTGTTTCGCTTTACCACATGCTCAATGAACAGACTGCCTAATACTGTCGTACTCTCTTCTCAGCAATGGCTTCCCTTTCATGTCTTTAGTTGCTTGTGTGCACTACGCATTTAGAGCGCGTGACGTGATAACCTGGTTCTGTTCATTACAATATATTTAAATGGTGGATGCTACATTATTTTCTTTGGGCTTTGAAAACACAAAAGTATTACATAAGCCATACCTAATGACGTAGAAATGTAGCACGTAAGCCTCACATGAAAAATGTGTAGTGCTGTTTTTCTTACTTTGCCCCATTAGTGAACAACGCCGTACTCGCCTACAATATCGAACTATGTACGCACAGCTGTGTTCAGAAATACTTGCTACCGAAAAGGAACTGAAGTGATTGCTCCTGTATAAAAGTTTAATAGATTATAATGAGGAGGAATTTAGGTGATGTCTAGACTAAGAGGTGAGTTGTGATATCAGTCTAATTTCTGGCACCAGCAGGATGGAGAGGAGAGCATATTTCTAGTGTATTGTTCGCTGCCGTTATGGTACAAGGAGTAACGCTTCTTCATGATACGTGCAGCACAGTAAAGAAGACTCATATACTTAATAGAGTTACCCGTGTCGAGAAACAGCTTAAAATCGTTAAAATTTATCAAAATTCCAGGGTCCCATGCAATCTATACCAGCTTCCGTAATCAGGTTTCTCCTGAATTATCCCCTCTTTCAACCGTAGCACCCTGTAGATCCCTAAAAGAAAAGAAACTACACGCAATGGTTAGAAGGAAGCCCAACCCACATCAGTTTACAAGAAGGCCAGCACAAGTGATCCATAAAACTACCGTCCAGTGTCATTGACGTACATCTTTTGTAGAGCCGTAGAACTTACTTTGAACTCAAGCGTAGCGGGGTATCTCCGACAGAATGGCCTTCTTTATACAAGCTGGAATGGATTCGATAAATGCGAATCCCACGACGTAGTTTTCTCGCATGACTTCCCGAAACCCGTGGACTTCCCACATTACTTCAAAAATGGTTCAAATGGCTCTGAGCACTATGGGACTTAACATCTGAGGGCATCAGTCCCCTAGAACTTAGAACTACTTAAACCTAACTAACCTAAGGACATCACACACATCCATGCCCGAGGCAGGGTTCGAACCTGCGACCGTAGCGGTCGCGCCGTTCCAGACTGAAGCGCCTAGAACCGCTCGCCTACACCGGCCGGCCCATATTACTTCTAAGATTAATGATTCGGGTATTAAAGTGAGTGTCATTGAGAAACAACGAATATCGCTAAAATTAGACAAGACTCCAGTGCCAGATGGATTCCCCGTCAGATTCTGTAAGAATTTGCAACTGAGTTACACTATGTGATCAAAAGAATCTAGACACTTGGCTGAAGATGACTTACAGGTTCGCGGCGCCCTCCATCGGTAATGCTGGAAATCAACATTGTGTTGGCCCACCCTAAGGCTTGAAGACAGCTTCCACTCTCGCAGGTTCAATCAGGTGCTGGAAGGTTTCTTGGGGAATGGCAGCCCATTCTTCATGGAGTGCTGCACTGAGGAGAGGTACCGATGTCAGTCGGTGAGACCTGGCACGAAGTCGGCGTTCCAAAACATCCCAAAGGTGTTTTATAGGACACAGGTCAGCACTATGTGCTGGACAGTCCATTACAGGGATGTTATTGTCGTGTAACCACTCCGCGCCACAGGCCGTGCATTATGAATAGGTGCTCGATGGTGTTCAAAGATGCAATCGCCATACCCGAATTGCTCTTCAACAGTGGGAAGCTAGAAGGTGCTTAAAACGTCAGTGTAGTCCAGTGCTGCGATAGTGCCACACAAACTAACAAGGGGTCCACGCCCCCTCCATGAGAAACACGACCACACCATAACCCCCCCTTCCCGCCTCCGAATTTTACTATTGGCACTACACACACTGGCACATGACGTTCACCGTTCAATCCCCATACCCACATCCTGCCATAGGATCGCCGCATTGTGTATCGTGACTCGTTACACCATACAACGGTTTTACACTGTTCAATCGTCCAATGTACTACATTACGTGCTCCTTACACCAAGTGAGGCGTCGTTTGGCATTTGCCGGCGTGATGTGTGGCTTATGAGCAGCCGCTCGACCATGAAATCCAAGTTTTCTCACCTCCCGCTTAACTGTCATAGCACTTGCAGTGGATCCTGAGGTAGTTTAGAATTCCTGTGTAGGCAGTCTCTGTCAGTCAACAGACTAGATCAGCCTGTACCCTTTTGTGCTGTACGTGTCCCTTCACGTTTCCACTTTACTATCACATCGGAAACAGTGGACTAGGGATGTTTAGGAGTGTGGAAATCTCGTGTACAAACATATGACACAAGTGACACCCAGTCACCTGACCATATTCGAAGTCCGTGAGTTCGAGGAGCACCCCATTCCGCTCTCTCACAATGTCTAATGACTACTGAGGTCGCTGTTATGGAGTACGTGGTAGCACAATGCACCTAATATGAAAAACGTACGTTTTTGGGGGTGTCCGGATACTTTTGATCACATAGTGTAGCTCCCATCCTGACCGTAATATATCCTATATCCGTTAAATAAAAAATTGTGTCCATAGAGTTGGAGAAAACACAGGTCTCACCCATCGGCTGTGGCAGAAGTGAGCCACAAAACGTCAGTGCATTCTCATTGACGTTTTGCTGTAGAATCCTAGAACTTATTCTGAGCTCCGACATAATGACGCATCTCGAACAGAAGGAATGGCCATGACAGCCAGTTTGGAATACCGAAATAATCGGTCACAAAAAACCTATTTCACGCTTTTGTCGCATGACATACTGCAAGAGCTAGATCTAGGTAAACAGGTACACGAAGTATTTCTTGACTTCCGAAACTAATTTATCTCAGTAACACAAAAAAATGGTTCAAATTGCTCTGAGCACTACGGGACTTAACTTCTGAGGTCATCAGTCCCCTAGAACTTAGAACTACTTAAACCTAACTAACCTAAGGACATCACACACATCCATGCCCGAGGCAGGATTCGAACCTGCGACCGTAGCGGTCGCGCGGTTCCAGACTGTAGCGCCTAGAACCGACCGCCCACCTCGGCCGGCTCAGTAACACACCAACGCTTATGAATGAAAGAACGATCGCATGGGTATCAAAAACAAAATTGTCTCTCTCTCTCTCTCTGTCTCTCTCAATATTTCACCTTATGCTGCTACCCCCCTTCTCCGTCTCGCAACTATCCCCTCTCCCTTCCTCAACTTTCTGTCTTCATTATCCACCACCTTATACTCGTCTTTAGACGCCTTCCTCAACCAAAAGGTTCATTCCATTTACTCCGTTAACTCTCACACTACTCCTTCATTTCATTCACATATTGAAATAAATAGATATGAACATAATTAAAACGATACACACACATGTTCAGAAAAAAAGAAACAGAACTCCTTGTACGACTAGGGATATGACATTCATATTCACAGGACATGCAGAAATGATTAGCATGTGTACTATGTCGGCCCGCGGTTTCAAGGCCAACGTCGATATCGTGGCGAAACATCACCTACCGATAAAACGTGCCTGCGGTTCTCGTTGTCGCTATATACCCAAAGTGATGGACCAGTGTGACTTGAGCAGACGTGAACGATGCCTCGCAGACGTATACGTGAACCATACCGTCAAATCAGCTGGTTTGAAACATCTACATCTACATTTATACTCCACACGGTGTGTGGCGGAGGGCACTTTACGTGCCACTGTCACTGCCTCCCTTTCCTGTTCCAGTCGCGTATGGTTCGCGGGAAGAACGACTACCGGAAAGCCTCCGTGCGCGCTCGAATCTCTCTAATTTTATAGTCGTGATCTACTAGGGAGGTATAAGTAGGGGGAAACAATATATTCGATACCTCATCCAGAAACGCACCCTCTCGAAACCTGGACAACAAGCTACACCGCGATGCAGAGCGCCTCTCTTGCAGAGTCTGCCACTTGAGTTTGCTAAACATCTCCGTAACGCCATCACGCTTATCAAATAACCCTGTGACGAAACGCGCCGCTCTTCTTTGGATCTTCTCTATCTCCTCCGTCAACCCGACCTGGTACGGATTCCACACGGTGGAGCAATACTCAAGTATAGGTCGAACGAGTGTTTTGTAAGCCACCTCCTTTGTTGATGGACTACATTTTCTAAGGACTCTCCTAATGAATCTCAACCTGGTACCCACCTTACCAACAATTAATTTTATATGATCATTCCACTTCAAATCGTTGCGCACGCACACTATCTATTAGGTCATTTATATATATTGTGAAAAGCAATGGTCCCATAACACTCCCCTGTGGCACGCCAGAGGTTACTTTAACGTCTGTAGACGTCTCTCCATTAACATGCTGTGTTCTGTTTGCTAAAAACTCTTCAATCCAGCCACACAGCTGGTCTGATATTCCGTAAGCTCTTACTTTGTTTTTCAGCCGACAGTGCGGAACTGTATCGAACGCCTGCCGGAAGTCAAGGAAAGAGGGCGCATTACTGGCATGAGAGAATATGATGCATCCTTCCGGGAAACTGTTGTTCGTATGGGACGAAGTGTTTGGCAGGGCAACGGGTGTGCACTGAATGGATCAGGACTGGCATCAAATAGTGTCTTCGGTCGAATCCAATTTCCGATTGTTGGAAAATGATGGCCGCATTTTGGTTCGCCGCAGACAGCAGGAGTGGTATCACAGTGACTGCATTCGCACAGGACATACAGAGCCAAGTCGAGGCCTTATGGTATGAGATGTTATTGGGTGCAACAACAAGTCACAGTTAGTGTGTCCAGGGCACTGTGACCAGTGTGACCTAAGTGAATGACGTTCTGCAACCTGTAACCACACCCTTTCTGCACAACACCCCAAACTTGTCGCCAGTAACATTAGTTATTTAATCAGTGAGAGATTTGATGGAGCATTGCTCGACCTTTTCAAACATATTTTAACACCGACTTTCTTCCTATGTGGAGGACAGTTTTATGAACAGACTCAAGGAGTGGCGATGGGTAGCCTCTTGTCTCCGCTAATACATGCTTAAGCTACTGCAACAGGCGGACTTAACTATCATTAAGTGGAAATACGTGAAACAAAGATAACAAGGTAATTGGACCTGAATATTTTTTAAGCGTAGTGTTGAACAGTGAGAGTGTCCACGTAATGTTACTAAGCGCAGTTAATTTCTTTCGATTCGTAAAGTCGAATTCTCTCTCGCATATGTGATATTGGTATCAATAACCATTTACATAGAATGGGCTGTTGCCATTACGTGTTTTCATTTTTCAACTTGTAAGCGAATCACACTGCACTGTCTGTTTCACATTTCACAATTCTGTGTGCTAATGCTGGTATGCTGTTCAGAGACAGGCAACTGCCTTTGATCAAACGCGTCCGAAACCAGCTACCTGTTAGTGTGTGTGCGATGTGCAGCTGAATGATACAACAGCACCTACTGCCACAGATAACTGCTCTCATTAGTGAGTACTCAGAGCATCCATTGTAGCGAAGCTAACTGTAGTCCAAAGTAGTCTTATTAGGAAAGACATAGAATATCAGCGGTACTCTGTCCATTTGTGAATACCACACATAATTATAGCTGCTTTCTTTCGTGTAATGGGTATCTTTTACGCAGGTGAGTAGTTATCGCAGAATATTACGCCATTCGGTGCCAGTGAATGAAAATATGCAAAACGTGTTAAGTCACTGGTCGCTTTGTTCCCAAAGTTGATAATTATTCTCATGGAAAGAGTACCTAAACCGAAATGTTTTAGCATACTTGCCATATGTATAATCTATTTTTACTTTTCCTCGAGAATGCGACAATCCCATCCAACAAATAGGAATACTTATTATTTTTCTTGGTAGGCTGCGTAAAAGAATGTATTTCTTGGTAGGCTGCGTAAAAGAATGTATCGGTTGATAGAACATATCCTGAAGCATCAAGAACACGTCAGTTTGGTAATGGTGGTAATTATAGTGGCCGGCCGCGGTGACCGAGCGTTTCTAGGCGCTTCACTCCGGAACCGCGCTACTGCTACGGTCGCAGGTTCGAATCCTGCCGCGGGCATGGATGTGTGTGATGTCCTTAGGTTAGTTAGGTTTAAGTAGTTCTAAGTTCTAGGGGACTGTTGACCTAAGATGTTAAGTCCCATAGTGCTCAGAGCCATTTGAGCCATTTTGTAATTATTGTAGGGTAACCACAAATTAAGAATTGGTGGAAGAAGACCAAGACTTAATACAGAAAGCAGCTTCGGATGGACATAGTGTAAAGCGGTTACGGAGAGATGACAAGCCTAACAACGAGAGCTGTGTCTAATAAGTCTTCTGACTAAAGACCGCAACAAGAACATTCTCAAAGCGTTACTTTCAGACATCTTCCATCAAATGATGTCGGGGCTTTCATGCGTCGTAAAACACGTATGAGTGCGGATCGATGGCCATAAAAATAAATCCTTCCGAATCGCCTACTGCATCGCCTATTAATGCAAAGCGGTGCTAGTAGTTTTCACGTTTGCATACTTTATTGTCATTGTTATTAAACTCCAAGGTTTCTGTGGCACGTTGAAAGCGAACGGTGACGCCGAGTTATATTTGGCCGCGCGGTGGGGAACACTCAGTGACAATAGCAGCGCTCTGTTAAAGCCGTATTACTACTGATGAATTCTGCTAGTTGTGGACAAGGATGTTTTGCTATAAATGTTTTGTGTCGCTTGGAAGTCAGTTTTCACTTTGCAGATATTTACTTTCGAGATTTCTGTACCTATTCTTTTAGGTTTAGTCCGTTCTGGCAGGTTTCCATTTTTTGGTCTATACCTGGTGTCTTATTGGGTTGTTTTGACCTTGACAAAGTAAGTAACGTTCTTCTGTTTACAGGAGATATTTGCAAGGCATTGTGTTCCGCTACTCCTTTGACCACTTCCTTCTTTTGTTATTACAAAATCTTCAGTCATTAAGGTCTGTAGCTCGTGGTCTCGCGGTAGCGTTCTCGCTCCCCGATCACGGGGTAACTTGTTCGATTCCCGGCGGGGTCAGGCATAACCCCGAGATGACTGGGTGTTGTTGCGTCGTCTACATCTTCATCATACATCCCCATTACGGTCGGAGGAAGGCAACGGCAAACCACCTCCATTACGACCTTGCCCAGTACGACGGCGCGGGTGTCCCGCATCGTTCTCCTATGCTCTGTCAAGAAGCATGGGAATCCATCTGTCATTAAAACTGACATTTCATCTGCGAAAGCTAAACGGTATGTAAGATGATTTAAGTTCTCTAGCTTACTTTTGGTAATTGATGAAAGTGATGCAAGTTCTCTTTTTATTCAATGAGTCATGCCACAGTCTAACACAACAGTCGCGACACTCTTTCTCTCTTTTGTTACCCACAGCTACTGTAGCGCGCCAAGTGGCCATCAAGTTATACTACTCAGTTTGGCGAGATCATGTGAAAGCTAAACCGAATCGTAGTTGCTTATATCAATGTGTACATTGGCTTTTACAAACTGGAGTCTCAGTAGCGCAATAAATTGTAGCAACAACAAGTAGAAGACACCACATTCGTCTTTTTTAACGATCCTATGAGGTGTGAACTGCTACAGTACAGAACAGTTTATTTACGATTTTCTTGTGTCCTACAGATGTTTACTGGAGAATGTGGTGTTCTTTAAGAACAAAAAAATTCCTAGTAAGCAGCAAAAGACCCGATCTTTTGTAGAAAAGCACAGTACACCTACTCAAAAACATCAAGTTTTCTTCACTACACTTTCAGTCAAATCACTGAATGCGGAACATAGGAAAAGTGTATGAAATGCAGTATCTATCACAACTGCAGTGGAAGGGAAAACTACACAGACGTGATAATAAAAGAACAAAAGCAATAAAACTGTTTCCCAACACAAAAGAAACCAATTCCGGAGTTGTTGCTGAATCTGAGCCACATACTGCAAGAATCTTCAACATATTCGCTTTTGGAGTAAAACTAACTACACTTACAGAAATGTTTATGTATCAGAAAGTCGAATGAAGTGTATGACTGTGCAAAACATTAGGCTCCTTACAAAGTAGTTACGCGTCAAGGAAAGTGCCTTGCCTAGTAACACACAAAAGAAATTTATTCTTCTCGTATATGAAATATAAGTTTACATTCTCTTGTTTTCAGCGGATTAAGATGAAAGTATCTTCACCATTAATCTGTAGCTTATGTCACTGAACGACGGAGATTCGGTTGTTTTTGTATGTATTTCATGATCATTCACGTCTCTTGATAATTTATTAATGATAGGAATGGAAAAACGTTGTGAATATTTCGTTAATTAACTAGAAAAATAATCAAAAACGAATTTTAATTTTACACCTGCTTCTTTCCCGCTTGGGCCGCTAGTCTCGCATAAAATGTCAGACAGTAACAATTTTCACAGCAGTGATTGTCGCGACTGTGTTAGACTGTGATTCATACTTCATACTTGCACACTCGATATTTTTCAGACGGGTCTATTTATCAGTCGATATGCTTCCCCACAGAGATCTGAGTTCACCAAGAGCGATCTTTTTTCCTCAGTAGTTTGTCGTTGCCAGTGTAGCATTCGAGAATATTAAATTACAGGGTCTGGTGTCGATCAACCTGCAGAGCGGTTTCGGAAAATGACTAGCAGAACACGAGATGCAGACGTAGAGGATGAAATTTTTTGGAAATATGGTTCTGTAAAGAGCGCTTCTACAAGTTTGAAAAAACTCAGGTCATGTTGGAAATGCATAGCTTGTCCGTGTAAATTTATGGTGAGTTTGAGAAAGGCAAATTTCCGGTATGATTTTTTTTTTATGGATTCGGCTCGGTCAGACTATAGAGAGGAGATTAAACAAAATAATCTACTTTCATGGCTTGGACCCAGAGTCATAGATTCACCACTCCCTTACCACCCCCGTTACCTGTCCAGTATAGATTTCTGATTGTGAAGAAAACTGTTCCTAGGGATTTACTATGACTGTCAATCTGTAATCAGAAAATGTTTAAAGAAAAACTGCATGAAGTAAATTGATATTGTGTGAACCCCTCTAACACGTTTTACGTCCGGAAACATCAAAAGCAAACCTCTATATGAGAAGTTTCCCAATCCTGTTAAAATTCTGTTAATAAAATCCTTTGATCGTGGAAAATAGTAAAACACTCTGAAGCTAATTTGACAAATAAAAACACAGTATACTGTAATTTTGCTTACCAGTAACAGTTAAACACAGATACATTTCCATCTAAACGTGAATGAATGGAAATATGACATTAAGTGCCATATAAACAAAGATCGCGTAATTTGACAGTTGTCAAATCCAAAGTTACCTCTAATATACTAACTTGAACCAGTGGCATATAACCTACATCTTTGTAATTGGTCGGTGTAAATCACTTCAATGGCAGATGCCTCAACATACACGTTTGGCAACATTTCACAGTGCAACACATAAATTCTCCTTTCTAAATTACTGTATACACACATCGAAGCACACCCTTCCAAAAGACACACACAACGCATGCAACGACTAGTGCAAATACAATGAAAAGCAAAAAACAAATAAATGATGGCAATAACTACTGTTAGTGGTGGGGTCAACAATCACTGAAGATGAATAGTCTATACAATATGCTACTTTTAATTACAGAGAGAAACATTAAGAGATAGTCTATTACAAATCAGATAGAAATTAAATTGGTTACAATCGTGTTTCTCGAAGAGAGGAATGGTTTTGAGTCTTATCTGTTCTGGGTCGGCGTGATGTGGTGACGGCGGTAGAAGCAGTTAGAAGTTGCTGATATGAATCCTATAAGATCATCCAGTCGTGTCCGTGGCGTTGAAATATCCTCTTTCTTTACATCCTGTTTCAGCTGGCGGTGGTAATAAGTTGCGTAGCATCCATTTATCGTAGGCTGGAACAAAGAAACTGCTTATGCAGCACCTGAAGGTCGTATTACTTCAATTGCAACTGTCACACACGATGGTTTGGCGCAGTTCACATGGTGTTTAAATTAACATTCTATTTGCTATAATTTGGCAATTGCGAAGTTAGACTGTCCATCTACAGTTTTATTCATGATTCACGATAACACTGTTCCCGCGAAAACAGTCACTTACGTAGCAACACAGTTCACAGTTTCCACATTGGCAGTTTGTGTTTTAGCACACGTCATACAACGTAGTGAAGAAAATAAGCAACACTAAATTCAAAGTTTAGGTAATGCAGCTCAATTCTAAACCGACAACAATACTGCCTGTTCACGAGTGCATTGTCACTGCAACGAGTATCGTTTTGCAAAAACCAACAGCAGTTGCGTAATACAACGTCCGTTTAGAATATCCATCATTAAGTCCAATTTCAAACCGGTCTAACACAAGAAAGTCCGGTATTAATATCGCGTTAAACACACAACATTATTACACACAGTACTTGCTTCTTTACTGCCACGCTTACGCACCATCAGCGACTGTCTGCTACACACTGTTCGACTCGACAACTACAGATACCTCTCTCGCTCCACGGTTCTTAAAACACTTCTGCCTACTGCATTCTGTTTCACACAATAGCCGGCCGAAGTGGCCGTGCGGTTAAAGGCGCTGCAGTCTGGAACCGCAAAACCGCTACGGTCGCAGGTTCGAATCCTGCCTCAGGCGTGGATGTTTGTGATGTCCTTAGGTTAGTTAGGTTTGGCTAGTTCTAAGTTCTAGCGGACTAATGACCTCAGCAGTTGAGTCCCATAGTGCTCAGAGCCATTTGAACCATTTCACACAATACAGTTAATAAAATTATCTGAAAGATCATCAGAAAAAAATCCAAGTCATTACATAAGGAACTCGTATAGAAAATAGCACAGTAAACATAGACACATGTACTTCATGTACTACACTACATAACCAAATGAGAAATATTGTATGTCGTCAAAAATAGACCTACGAAGTACAAGGTAGTACAAGAAAGGAAATAAATTATATCTCTTCATTAGTCATGGCATCACAGTGCCCCCCATTTTATCATGTTTTCCCAAGAAGCTCTCAAGATAAAATGTCCTTAACACATGCGAGTCTCATCTACCTAATACTAGTTATGGTCTCTGATTATGTCACTTTAAGTTTTAAAATTACATTTCACAACATATAGCCTCAATAATTCAATATATCATGAAAAAGTATGGAATTTGTCCAATAATAATGAAAGAATACACTACAAACTTCTTATCGAAGAATATCAAAAGTTCAATAATTAAACACATCATTGGGTTTATGATCCCAAAAAGAATAACAAGAAATGTATGCATTGGCACAAATAGTCAAGCAAGAGAATTAATTACCATAAATTTACATTCTAAAACTGAATCCATATCAGTTCTTTAACTACAATGCATATTACACAACACTTTTCATCACTCCTTTGAGTGTCTTTACTACTGCTTCACACTAATGGCTCTATATCAGCGAGTCCCATTCATAGCCTTCTTTTGTACTTGAATTCTCAGTCATTAAATTACCTTACAAATAGTCATTGCATGTGGTTTTCTTATAATATGTCGTAACTTCCTAGGAAGTTATTGCTTCCCATCATATGCTGTAACAACTCAAACTCGATTATCAAATTACTAATTTAATCTCTTGTCATATTTCCAAAGTTCTCACACCTTCTGTCAGCTTACTTCTTCATTATTCCAAATCACAATACTACAAAATCCTACCTGCAAGAACTTCTCTTTAAACATATCTTTAGATTAAGTCATCAATGTTGCAATTAAGTCCTCCATCTAGATGTTGAGTACTACCTTCAACTGCCCATTCATCCATTTTACCTTCTTGTCTTTCAAAGCAAAATTACACACTCTACCTCAACTCATCTTAATCTAATACTCTTACTACTTTTCACATTATTACTCCTCATCTTACTTCACTTATTCCTCGTTCCCTATTTATTATTCCCATTTATTCCTTCTTCATTCTACCAATTATGTAATATATATTTTTCCTTACCACTGTTCATCAAAATTACTGACTTCTTTCAGCCCTCACACCTAACACTTTTATTCACCAACATCAGCAAAACAACCACACTTCTTAGTTACTCTCCACGCCATACTTATTATGCATCACTGACCCTGTCATATCTTCAATCTTTAATTCTATCACACAGAAACAAATGCCTAAAATTCCTTGTTAGTCCTGTATTAATTGTGCACTTCGAACTAGAAATATTCCTACATAGCGCCACTACTGTTTCCCAACAAGATATTCCCAAACAATTTTCCTCTGCTCGTTGATTCCTAAGCACTCTTCTATCTCTAATTCATCATCATGAGAACTGTCACTTTCAGGTAAAACTTGTTCATATCAGGTTATCTTTACTCATTCCTAATCCCGGATAGGTTGACAGTTGAAGAGTTGTTTTGATATAAGGAATAGTAAAATAGTAGGCAGCAGTGGAGAAAACTAAAGAAGAAATAGCACTACTACAGCTCTGGGCCCTGTGCAGGCTATGGCACATATTCACCAAAATGTAGTGAATTACCTGGGGTCTTACACTTTGGGTCTATATGGTTTCAAAACCACTACATTCTTCAGACCGAACTTCTTCCTTGACTTTGGATACACCAGATAATGTGCATTCAGATCAGGTACGTCCACTACCTCAAACGGATGTTTATACACATCAAAAAACTTTGATATACCTTTATCTCGACCTTCCTTATATTTTTATCATTCCGTCTCCTCCTCTCCTCTACCCTCTTTTCCACTAATTCTCTCAGTCTTCTCTTCTTTTCACCCCAGCTCAACTCATCCTTAGGGGGGAATCGACAATTTTTCCTCTATAAAACTCAAGGATCTCTCTCCCTGCATAATCTCATATGGGGTAAACCCAGTTACATCATGAGGTACACTGTTCATTACATCCTCAATATTTTCCACAGTATTTCCCCATGAACTACGATTACTACTGCAATACGTGTGGCATAACCTTCCAATTTCCATCACATAACGCTTGGCTGGGTTCCCTGCTGGGTGGTAAGTCGCAGTATATATCACTGCTATTCCCTAGTCAGTAAGATGTGCCTTCCAATGCTTACCAGTAAGCTGGGATCCATTGTCGGAAAGTATCGCCTTTGGTTAACCAAGGTTTATAAAATTGTCCTTTCAAGTTTAGTCAGAATCGCCTTACCAGTTGCTTTACACAAAGAGTACAACCTTATGAATTTAGAAAATATTTCCAATACTCAAAAATATAGGCAAAACCTCCTCTTGTCTTTGGCAAAGGTCTATGGAAACCCACAGCTAATAACTCCATCAAACCATTAGGTTTTACATTTTGCATTGAAAGCTGGCACTTCTGATTTGTAACCTTGGCTCTCTGACATTTATCACACGTCTTAATCCGCTTATTTACTCTCTTTACCATATTTTCAAAAGCTACACACTCCCTTATTTTCTGTATACACTTCCTTGCACCTACATGCCCAAAACTCAGATGAATATAGTCAATTATTTCATCAATGCACTCACTAGGCCAACACACTTTCCAATCCTCTGAATTTTCATTAGTTCGCCTAAACAAGATCCCCTCGTGCACCTTGTAGTATTTCGGCAATTTATCATTACCATTTGGCATATCTAACTCCCTCTTGATCATTTTCCATATCTCATCATGGTTGTTTCATACCTCCTCGTGTATTTACATATATTCTCTAGTTTCTTTTCCCCTTTAACCCGTTTAATATAAAATAATTTCATATGTTCTTCATCTGAGTCTCTTGTCTTATACTCCCATATTTCCCTAAATGCAATCTGGACAAAGCATCTGCAAGTTCATTTTGAGTTCCCTTAACATACCTGATTTCAAATTCAAACTGTTGTGTGAACACTACCCACCTTGTCAGCCTATTATGCATAAACCTAAACTTCTTGAAAAATATCAGATACCTATGATCAGTATGTATGATGGTTTTATTTTCCCACAGATAATCCCTGAACTTTTTAAACCGCCAAATTATTGCAAAAGCCTATTTTTCTGTCACACTACAATTTTTTTCATACTTAGTTAATGACTTGCTCCCAAATGCAATTGTTCTATGCTCTTCCTTCCCACTTTCTCCAAAATCCTGAAACAATTCTACTCCAATACTATACCAACCAGAATCAGTCCCCTAACAAAAAGGTCTATTAAAGTCAAGATGATGCAAAATTCTATCCTCTTTTAAAGCTTCCTTAATCTGATTAAATGCTTCCTGACACTCACTGGTCCAAACAAATGGCACTTTAGGACTTTATAACTTATTCAAACATGGATTGTTAAATATTTGTCCTGATACAAAATTTCTATAAAAGTTACATAAATCGAGAAAGGATTTCAATTGTTTTCGATTCTTCAGAGATGGACATTCCTTAAAAGCTTTGATCTTTTCAGTGTCAGCTTTGGTACCTGTAGTGGATAAGATTCTACCTGGGAAGTTAATTTCTATTTTCTCACAAACTCGCATTTCTTAAGTCTAAGGGTCATGCCCCCTTTTCTCAAAGCCGGAAATACCACAATTCAGTAGCAATTAACAAATAATCTACATATACCATTATTTTTGAACTCAATTCTGGTCTTAAGACCTGGTCCAGTGCCCGAATGAACACTGACACACTAATATTCAAACTGAATGGTACTGCAGTATATTGGTAACATTTCCCATTTACCAGTAATGCCGTATACTTCCTATACTCTTCCACAAGTGGGACTTGCCAGTACACAGCTGTGAGATTGAGGCTAGTGATGTAGTTCATTTTACAATATTTTTGCAATATCCCATCCATATTCTCTGGGTGACCAGTCTCTCTACTAACTACGGTATTCAAAGCACTAGCATCAATGACCACACTTACACTACCATCTCTCTTACCCAAAACTATTACAGGACTGTTGTATTCTATCTTACTCCTTTCTATAAACCCACAGTCTACCATCCTCTCAATTTCTTTATATACAGCTGCCCTCAAAGCAAATGGTATAGAAAAAGGTTTTCTTGCAAAAGGTTCATGTGATTTCACATCTAGTTTATATTCGAAGTTCTTAACTTTATCAGGTCTGTCCAAAAATACCTATTTACCCATAAGACTTCCTTTAATTCTTCTTTCTGTTGCTTACTTAACACTTCTACCTTGTCCATCTGGTTCTTCAGTTCTTCTAGTATCTCTCTTTAAATCTCTATGTAATGTTCACTGGCAGCACGCACCCAAAGTGAAAGTTAAAAGAACATCTCGGTGCATAATGCTCATTGTAACAAATAATTTATACGTATTTCTGTTAACTGAATTTCAAAAGGACACTTAATTTTGTGAGGAAAAAGATAATTATGAATTTTGCTATTATAAATGATTATTCAAAGAGTGTGAAATACTATCTGCGCTGGAGGATGTGAAAACCACCACAGAAGAAATGATATGTAATTAAAAGTGACAAAGACTGTACAAGAATTAGTTAAGATATAAATAGGCAATATATTGTAATAGACTCGCCTGTCTTCTGCGCGGAATGAATGGGAGAGGAACCCATCACATTGCATTAGGCTCTTAGGTAGTCTTCATTTGTCATAACTCGATGATCGACGCCATTTGTAGCTGGGATCGTAAAAGGTGTTTAAAGATTTTAATTGTTTCTGTTAAAATACATTTATCTAGTAAAATCTGTTTGTCACAATTACTGCGAAGTTCGCACCGGACATTACCCATTTTATTTAAGAAATTTCATCATTTTATTGGATATCGCTGGTGGTGCGGAGCTCCGCCGCAAGCGAGCAGTCCGCAGCAGTGGCAGATTTAAATATACGATCGCAATAACAACCACATCCTCAAAAGGGTACAGGCATAGGTGAAGGTGAAGGAAAATAATAAAGTGTTTCTTTTCAAGGCATTCCAGACGCAGAATAAAAAGAGATAGTAGATTTTATCTTGTGCGTTCACAGGTGGATACAAGCTGCAGCTTTTGTAAATTTTCTTTCAAAAAACTGAAAAATTCTGAACATATCGTAAAGTGTATTTGAAAGTGGATAATTTTCATGAGAGCTTAGTAATATAAAAAAAAAAGAAAACATTTTCATATAGTAAAGATAGCCTTATGCTTCGAAGCTACTCGGGATATATCCAGTTAAACAAAAATCCACTGCAACGTGAGAATGTTTGCTAAGTTCGATGGACAATAATATTTTCATTCTTGCACAAATAGCTTTAGTACTTGAGTAAAAGTAAAACTTGAATCACTAATTTTGGAATAGTCCAAGAAATTCAATTTTATTAATCTGCAACGGAATATTTCATACGTAAAGTAATAATCACAGATGAAAAATTCATTGCAACCTTTCATTTCTCATGTCTATCCATGTCAAGTTCAATCTCAACGGTTTCCCAATCAAATTAAATGCAAAAAGCAAAGAAAGTTTAAAACCAGACGGTCAACTCCCGAATAATTAAAACATGCAGAATCGCATTAAACTGTCGCCTGGAACGTGGGGCTCGAATATGCAGTGGCCACAATAACTGAGAAATTGTTTGGGAATCGTTGCGATTGAACTTTGTCGTAAAAATAGTAATCACTTTCAAATGTGTTCTATGTGTTATACAATCCATACTGTGTGGTAATCTGTGTAAACGATCTTTTACGTGAGAAAAACAACATCGAGAGAGAAGCTTGTAAGGGGTCTGTAGGCCCTTACTATAAGTTTGCACTCGGCACAGGTCGAAAGGGCAAACAATCCATAGTGTCGGGTTGCGGGAGCGAGGGTAGAGTTGAGTCAGTTCCCAGGTTGCGGTCCGAGTGGTGTGGAGGCCTGTTGCGGTAATGCAAAGTTTACCGACAAAGGGAGTGGCCATCGCCGCGGTTTAACCCCTTTGTGTTAGAATAATATGCGAAAGTGAAGAAGTATAACTGCGAGAGTGATCAGTGATATTCTGTGCCGATATTTGTGGTTTCGCGTCTACCGCGCTGGCATCATTTGGATTGCAGTGTTGGATTGCAGTGTTGGATTGCAGTGTTGGATTGTATTAGCGTGTGACGATTATGAATAACGAAGAAGCCTGTGCTGAGATTAGCCATAATTAATTATGTATGACGAAGGCAGTGGCTGTCTCCTTTTTCTTGTGTTTCTGAGACGAATATAGGTCTTAATTAGTGAAGCTGTGTTGGCGTTCTTCTTGTCACCAGACATTTCATTATTACAGCATTTGAGAAGGACAAAACGGAATGTAACAACTCCACAGCAGTCAAATCCGATTGCCAGCCCCATTAGGTACATGGTCACATTAATTAATATTTATTTGGGCTGCTATTCAGATCCCGATCGAGCGGGATACGTAAATTGGAGGTGTTACACCCTTGGCTTACCGTGGAAGGACTAGTGCAATTTTCGGACGAATCGTAAAGAACAGTAGGTAATTTTATCGTGCTTAACGCGAGAAAATATTTTTTCCAATTTTGGATCGAGACAGAGCATAAACTTTGAAATCGCGACAAGAAACAGTGCATTTTGAACAATACGAAGTAATAATATCTTACAATTGTGACTAAACTTTTTCCTTGCCATATTAGATAAAAATAATAGTGTCAATAAACTGTGTTATAATGTGCAAATGCGTAAATCCGCGCGAAAAACTGTGAAAAGTGAACACTAAAGAAAGACACGTGTGAACATTAAAATAGCAAAACGAGCCAAGAATTCGTAACGAAAGTTATAAAGAAGTGTTTAGTGGTAATATTTTGACTGAAATTGCTTTTTGAATAGTGAAAATCGGACAGCTTCAAGTGGACCCATAAACTGTTATGTGGACGACAATTTATTGTGGCGACGCAATTGTTGAGTGACATCACGCAGACCAGTGTAGCAGTTGCGCCTAAGAGCTTCGATCCGCAAGGTGATTTCACACGTCATCCCGACTACCTGTGCAAGGAGTAGGTCAAGCACAGATGCACTACGCCGACGGTCTTCAGCGCGACTTCGAGACACCGAGCGCCGACCCGGCATCTAGTGGCCGAACTACAAACTACGCCCACCTGCAGCGCCACGGAGCGGCCGACGGAGAACTACGACGTCCCGCCACAGCGAGCAGCGCGACTTCGAGACACCGAGCGCCGACCCGGCATCTAGCGGCCGAACTACAAACTACGCCCGCCTGCAGCGCCACGGAGCGGCCGACGGAGAACTACGACGACTCGCCACAGGTCTTCAGCACGACTTCACATGGCTCCGGCAGCAGTACAGCGCCACGCCCACTTCAAACGTCAAAACATCGCAACTCGTGGTAACGTCAGTTGGTGAGTGAAGACGACTGGTTGGCGTAACATTAAATTGTAGTGTGCAGTCTTTGCGGTAAAGAAACAATTGTAGACTGAATTGCACATTAGGAAAAAGTGCCCAATTACAGTAATTTCCGAAAAGTTTGCGAAACATACTCTGAAATATAGCATACTTATTTATGCATACTGCCCTGTCTAAATGGTAATTATACAGATATGCTCATTGTTTTTGGGGATTTTACATTTATAGATTTTATGAGTGGTGTGATTTATCTTATTTAGAACATTTTACATAAGCTGTGTATGCGAGAATTGATATTTGAAGTTATTAGGTTTTGAGAGTCATTATGTTCAGTACTTATGCATATTGTATCAATTTTGGGATTAACTGAAAATACTGCAGGTACTGTTTGATTAGTTTCATGGTAATTAGGAGTGTTTTGGGTTACTAGAGGTTATTTTATATTACTTGCCTGTGCATTAAAAATAAACCAAACATGTCTACTGAAGATAAGCAGGTTTTTGAGGCAGTAGTTGAAAGGAAAGAGATAGGACAAGAAGACAGAGATGATTCGGGAATCAGTGATTATGGATTGTCATTAGGAAGCCCATCAGCACATTCAACTAGTTATCCCGAGACACCGGGACAAATGACGAGAGCTAGGCCAGTTTCAGAGGATGCCGATAGGTGGTCAATGTTGGTAGACTTGATAAAGAAGACTAACGCATCACTAAACGAAGATTTATGAGAATCATTAGAGAAGGGTTCACAAGAAACAAGAGAATCACTAAAGAGTTTACAAGAAACTAACGCATCGTTAGAGAAGGGTTTACAAGAAATTAGAGAAAGCTTAGAAAAGACATTTAAGGAAACCCTAACACAATAGCTCAAAACATCGGAAAGGAAGATCGAATATAATCTGAAGAAGGAAATACAGGAATTAGAAGAACGACTGAAGATGGACATCAACGAGAGAGAGAGTAAGCTACAGAAGAATATAGACCAAGTCCAGGGAGACGTGGAGAAGATGGAAGGAAAGTTAACAAAAAAGATAGAAGACGATATTGAAGAAACGAAAGCCGAGTGGGGAGAAAGAATCAACGAAGTAGAAACAAATTGCAATCATCGAATCGCTGAGGTGATGCAGATTCAGAAACAATGCAATGATGTGGTTAAGGAGATAGGAGATAGGCAAAACCAACTGCCTGTCAATCTGAGAAATGCTATAGCCGTGCAACGAGAAGAGGATAACAAGAGGGTTGCAATGGAGGTCAGGCAATTACAACAGGGAGTGCAGCAACTGGAGAGCAAGACAGAAGAAATCGATAAATTAGCAATGCCACTTTAACCGTTGGGGAAGGTAGAGGCGTTACCTTGATGAGCAGTGATAATCGGTACGTCCAAAATAATACAGGGCAGAAATTTAGACCGAAAGGAGGGTTGCACCCAATGATATTTATGAAATGGTTAAAAGGAGTTTTCCCAGCACATCTTAAAGACTCAGACAAGGTTCAATTTGCAGTAGATAGAATGGAAGGTGAGGCCTTCACTTGGGGAGTCAGGAAGAAATAAGGGACTACTAGTTATGATCAGTTTGAAGAGGAATTCTTGAAGAAATACTGGTCCAAAAGTCATCAGTGTGCAGCAATTGAGGACCTACTCCACCGCAAGTCACTTAGTACATGGAGAGGAACGTTGAGAGAGTTTGCCGAACATTTGAACGAGACCTTGGAACAACCCCTGAGTGATGACGTAATGATATCAGCGATAAAAAGAAGAATGAGCCGGAGAATGCAAGAAACTGTATCTGGGAGCCTAATTAAAGATAGGGAGGCCTTGATGGAAATACTGGAACAGTTGGAATCTGTTCGATTACAGGAACAAAATCA
Source organism: Schistocerca serialis cubense (assembly GCF_023864345.2). NCBI lineage: Eukaryota > Metazoa > Arthropoda > Insecta > Orthoptera > Acrididae > Schistocerca > Schistocerca serialis. The sequence continues at coordinate 112,710,536 of NC_064646.1, forward strand.
AGCTAATGATCAAAACTGAGGGGGAAGTAATGACCCAAGGAATCATTTTGGTAATTCGTCTAATTATAGAGGAAGAGGTGGGGGCCATAGGTACAGGAACCATGGTGGTGAGCGGCAATGGAGAAATGATTGGAGACGGAGTGAAGAACCAAGAGATCATGAGAGAGGATGGAATAGGCGAATGAATGATACAGTCCATATAGAAGAGGCAGAGAGACCGGAAAACTGAATGACACTCCAGATGATGTCCGGTCAGGAGTGAGAGCTACAAGGACCAGAGTAAACCTACTAAGACATGACAATGGTGGAGATCTGAGAGAAGATCTACTGACGACAATGGTGGAGATCTGAGAGAAGATCTACTGGAGGAAAGAAGTGGGATTCCCAAAGAACCCATGCTACCCATGATAGGGATCAAGCTATGTGGACTGAATATCGAGGCATTAGTCGATACAGGAAGTGAAGCATGTGCAGTATCCAAAAGGTTATATGAACAGATACTAAAAGCAAATATTAGCTTGCCTAGTTTCCCGGTGAGTGGAGTGAGAATTGTGAACGCGTTGGGTGCAAGGAGTAAACCTATTAAAGAACAAGTGTTGATTACCTTCGAGATAGAGGGAGAAGAATACGATGCAACATTTTTGGTGGTGGCCGGATTGAACACATCAATTATTTTAGGGATAGAATGGTTGAATGAAGATGATGCAGTAGTGAGTTTTGATGAAGGTACTATCAAGGTAAAAGGAAGAAAGGGAGAAGAGAAGAGGTTAAAGTTTGCGGAGGGGAGTGCAATCGAAGAAGAGGAGGAATTCAGAAGAATAAATTTTTGTCATGAAGAGGAACCCACCATGGGATACGGGGAAGAGGAACTAGAAGAAGAATTGTTGATATACCTTGAGGAATTAGCACGTGAGGATAGACATAAAGAGGATAAGATCAGTAAAAAGTTGGAGGAGATGACACACCTAGATGAGGGGACTAAGAGGGAATTAGCCACAGTGTTATACAGGCGTTGTAAGGTATTTTCTCAACGGCCAGGTATCATGAAAGGGGTGGAGTGTAAGCTAAAGATAAAGAACCATAAACCGTTCAATGTAAAACCGTATTCCATTACCCAGGCGAAACGAAGAGCAGTAGATGAAGAGATACAGAGGATGATGGACCTTGGTGTTATAGAAAGGGCCAACAGTCAATATAACAACCCCCTGTTTGTTGTTGATAAGAAGGATGGAAAGGTGAGGATAGTTTTGGATGCATGAACAGTGAACAAAATCATCGAGCCGGAGCGGTACAAACCTGAGACTATAGAAGAACTGATTCAAAAATTCCAAGGAGCAAAGGTGCTTAGTAGTATCGACTTAACTGCTGGTTACTGGCAAATACCATTGGCCACAGACGCCAGTATACAGCATTTACTTATGGAGGAAGGTGCTATAAATTTAGAGTGTTGCCATTTGGGCTTAATGTGTCAGTGTCTGAATTCATAAGAGCGATGGATAAGATACTAGGCGAGGAGTTACTTAAAAAGGTCACCGTCTACGTGGATGACCTCTTGATAGCAAGCGAATCATGGGAAGAAGATTTGAATAGATTGGATGCAACCTTGGCAGCTTTTGAAACCGCAGGGGTAACTGTAAACCTGGACAAGTCGGAATTTGGCAAATCAAAGATAAAATTCCTGGGCCATATAATATCCGAGAAGGGTATCTATCCTGATCCTAGTAAAATGGAGACTATTAGAAATTTTCCGACCCCCCATAGTAAGAAGCAGTTGTGAGCATTCTTTGTGGTTTGTGAGTTTTATAGAAAATTTGTCAAAGGATCTGTACTTAATGCCCCGAGTATGAGGGAATTGACGAAGGCGAGGATGCCGTGGCATTGGAGTGCAGAGTGCCAAACCGAGTTTGAGAATATCAAGGAAGCACTATATAGTGCAGATATATTGTACCACCCGGACTTTTCCAAGGATTTTTATTTAGGAGCAGACAGCTCTGACTATGGACTAGGAATACATTTGTACCAAATAGAGAGGAGCGGAAATAGTGAGAGTGTAAGAACAATAGCGTTCGGTAGCAGAAGTTTAAATGCTTGGGAGAGGAAATATTCAATTACTGAAAGTTAGGCATTGGCAATTGTGTGGGGGTTTAAGCGTTTCCGGTATTATTTGGCCGGGAGGCATGTGAAAGTCGTGACTGACCATAAGGCCCTTACATTTCTGACCACAAGCAAGTTGAGGCATAGCAGACTAATGCGATGGGCCCTGGCATTAAAGGACTATGACCTTGAGATAATTTATGAGCCATGAGCAACACATATAATACCTGATGCTTTGTCAAGATTACCAGCTGACTCGGGAGGAATGTTGGTGGACAGGCCAAAAGGAGAAGGAGTTAGAATTAACCTGATGAAGGGAGTACAGTATGAAGAATTCATAAGGAAATTCCTAAAGAATGTGCGCAGGGAACAGAAAGAGGACGAGAAATTAAAGACAATTAAAAACAAATACAGGTGTGCAGGAGAGGAAAGAGTTCGCATATTTTATTATATTCATAATGGGATACTTTATAAAAGAAACAAGGAGAGTGAGGAGAACTGAAAACTCTGTGTGCCTGAGCATGTAGTAGAAAAATTAATTTGGTATACGCACTATAGTAATGCGCATTATGGACCGAAGAAATGTCTGGAAAATTTGAAGTTAGATTGTGCATTTAACAACATGGGAAGGCGTATACGTAAGATACTGAGTACATGTGACACCTGTCAAAAATCTAAAACGACTACAGTACAGCACAAAGGATATATGCATCCAATTGTACCAACAGCAATTAAGGACATAGTTGCAGTGGATCTCTTTGGGCCACTTCCTGCCTCACGAGGGAATTACACACAAATCTTAGTAGTGGAAGAACTGGTTTCCAAGTACATAAAATTCTACCCGTTGAAGAAGACCACTAGTAGAGCCATCATTAACCATTTTAAGAAAGACTATTTTCAAAAGGTGTGTATTCCTAAGCGAATTTTGAGTGATAATGGGTCACAATTTAGATCAAAGGAGTGGACAGAGATGCTAAATGAGCACCGAATAGAGCAAATTGCCATTTCTAGTTATAGGCCAGCTTCTAATCCAGCAGAATGAACAATGAAGGAATTGTACCGTTTATGCCGAATATACTGTCATAGGAAGCATGGTTCATGGAAAGAATATCTGGAAGAATTTGAGCGGGTCAGGAATCACCTCCCACATGATTCTACAGGGTTTGCACCATGTGAAGTATTGCTCAATCAAGAACCCGACAGTATTTTTCGTGAGTTGTTAGTCTACCCACCAGGAAGTTCATTGACTTGGGACAGGAAATTGGAGCTAGTGGAATTAAGTATGAAGGAGAAGGCTAGGAAAAGACAGGAAAGACACGACAAGCTAGTGAAACCGATAACTTACCGAGTGGGACACTTGGTACTAGTAGAGGTTCATGCAAAATCAAAGAAAATAAACTCTGAAATACATAAATTTAACCACGTCTATAGGGGACCGTACAGGATTATAAAAATTGGTCATCCTAACACTGTGGAGTTGGAATATGCACGGACAAAGAGGGTGCATGGTAAGAAACATGTGGAAAACATAAAAAGGTACTACTCACACGAGAACAGGGATAACGCAGATGAGGAAGGGGAACTCGATTAGGGCAAATGTCTGAAATGAGAGTGTTCAAGCTCCTTGATGTAGTTGGGTAGTACATGTCTAGAACATTTAGTTGTTAAACGGACATTTGAAAAAGGAAAATGTTTATTTACATTGTGTTTACTGATGTATTATAACTAGAATTACATATTTCATATCGACGATTACCTGAGAATGGGTGTAAAAACCTGTAACAACTAATTTGTAGTATAATAATTCATATGTCATGTGTTCAAGTAATAATTTTTGATTGTATGTTGTGTGTTTCATTCAATATTGGAATATAGAGGACTATTGCTGTTTGATATAAAAAAATTGTAATTTGGACAATGCCATGTTTATGAGATATAATAACCTTTTGTAGAAATTATTGTGGAGGCAGCCCACTACCAGAGTCGAGGGATTATTTGGTGAATTGTAATTTCATTAATTATTTACACTATGTGTTTTGTTCAGATGTAGCAATGTCTAATTCCCTTGCCGATTCCTTTACGCCAATGGCTTCAAAGAAGTTTTCGAGGGCGGGGATGTAAGGGGTCCGTAGGCCCTTACTATAAGTTTGCGCTCGGCACAGGTCGAGGGGGCAAACAATCCATAGTGTCGGGTTGCGGGAGCGAGGGTAGAGTTGAGTCAGTTCCCAGATTGCGGGCCGAGCGATGTGGAGGCCTGTTGCGGTAATGCAAAGTTTACCGACAAAGGGAGCGGCCATCGCCGCGGTTTAACTTTTTTTTTTTTTTTTTGTGATATGTTACATTACAGCATCACCGTTCTATTGCGGTCTAACTGTGTTGGTGAGGCAGTAAATTTCCACAGGGCAGTGACTGCATCCGTAAACCCCTTTGTGTTAGAATAATACGGGAAAGTGAAGAAGTATAACTGCGAGAGTGATCAGTGATATTCTGTTCCGATATTTGTGGTTTCGCGTCTACCGCGCCGGCATCATTTGGATTGCAGTGTTGGATTGCAGTGTTGGATTGCAGTGTTGGATTGTATTAGCGTATGACGATTATGAATAACGAAGAAGCCTGTGCTGAGATTAGCCGTAATTAATTATGTATGACGAAGGCAGTGGCTGTCTCCTTTTTCTTGTGTTTCTGAGACGAATATAGGTCTTGATTAGTGAAGCTGTGTTGGCGTTCTTCTTGTCACCAGACATTTCATTATTACAGCATTTGAGAAGGACAAAACGGAATGTAACAACTCCGCAGCAGTCAAATCCGATTGCCAGCCCCATTAGGTACACGGTCACATTAATTAATATTTATTTGGGCTGCTATTCAGATCCCGATCGAGCGGGATACATAAATCGGAGGTGTTACAAGCTGAAGACAAGATCGCATACCATTAAGAAATAGTGCATACCACAGTACCAGGGGGCAGCTGCACCTCAAGATAAATCAACCAAAGGTAAGACTACGGTGTAGTGTCCTGTTGGTAGTGAAGTAGCTCCAGTGCAGTGTTCTCAAAGCATTAATGGTGTCGTTGTAGCTTGTGAATAGTGAATACAACAAGACAAAGTGAAAGTAATTTGTTATCTTAGTGTGTAGTGTGTTTACAAGAATGACCATTTTTTGTGTGTGATTAGGCAATTCAAATCTGAGTGACAGAATATTTAATTTTTTCCTGACTATGCTTAAGTTGCGTAGCCAGAGGAACATCAGTATGGATTTGGAAGAGCAATCAGTAAGCAGTGATGTTGAAGTAGAAGGTGGGGCTCTAAGTAGCACTAGCAATTTATTCAAGGATATACAGTGTGAGAATCTGGGGCAGGAGTGCCAGGAACGGCGCCACTGCCTACCACAGCTCCAGTAGGAACGAACCAGAGAGTGGTGAGGTGTCAGGGGGGCAGTCGGTACAAGCAATGTTAGAACGCATGCTCAATTTTCAGGTTTGGTTTGTCCAACAACAGGCAGAGCGTGACACTGAGCAGACTGAACGTGAACAAGAAATAGCCGAGTTTATCCAAAAGCAGGCAGAACGTGATGAAAAGCAAGCAGCCGAGTTTTCCCAATAGCGTGACACTAAGCAAACAGAACGTGATCGGAAACAACAAGAGAGACCTGCAACTAATGCAGTCGCTAGAAGTTATGCAGAGCGATATTGCTAGCTTAAAGCAGAATTATGAAGCAATCCCGAAAGCCGTACGAGAACTGAGCGAAAAGGTTAATAATCTACAGGTGACCAACATCAGCATAGTTGATGATATAGGTGTACTGGCCAACCGAATAGAGAAACTAGAAATAGTCACGACACAAGTCATAGAACAAAAACTGTGTGAACAAGACAATAATATTGAAAAGGAATTTAATACATGGTTAGAGACGAAAGGTACTGATATTGACAAGAAAATAGATGAAAGGGTACAAACAGCAGTAGAAGGAAAAGACTTAGGGTCGAATAAAGAAGTGCAGAACCTTAAACAAATACTGCACAATGACATTCCACAATGGCAGTGCAATATCAGCAAACGAATGGATGAACTCGAAAAAGAACTGTCAGAGAATGACAAAGTTACCGTGCGGACAGGCACGAAAATGCAAGAATGTTAGCCATGCTTTTTTTTGTCGGGGTGAAATGTTACAATACAGCATCACCGGTCTATTCCGGTCTAACTGTGTTGGTGAGGCAGTAAATTCCTAGCAATGACGAGAATTTAAAAACTGAAACGAAAAGATGTGACTGCGAGATGGAGCAGGCGACTGATGCTGGGGAAGCAAACAAGTATCATTCGAAAATGGTGATGAAGAAAGTCTTCAAATGGCTCTGAGCACTATGGGACTTAACTGCTGTGGTCATCAGTCCCCTAGAACTTAGAACTACTTAAACCTAACTAACCTAAGGACATCACACACATCCATGCCCGAGGCAGGATTCGAACCTGCGACCGTAGCAGTCGCGCGGTTCCGGACTGTAGCGCCTAGAAATGTTCGGCCACTCCGACCGGCGAAGAAAGTCTCATAAAGAACAGACACTTCCATATCTTTACCACAGACAAAAAATCTGTCCACCCCGTCGTGTTTATAAAGGGATTTAGGAACATCCTACCCAGTGCATGGAGCAACGCTAAAAAAATACCGTACGTGATGTCATATATACAAGGGGATGCCGCATTGTGGGCCACAGAAGCAGCTGACAACTGCACAACCTACGAACAATTTGAGAAAGCATTTTTGGCTAAATACTGGTCAGCATGCATACAAGAGCGATTGCGTAAAGAAGTTTACAATCCGGTGCCATATTCCCAACGCGTAGGAAATTTAAGGAAATATTTCGGAAAATATATAAATAAAACCCGCTACTGGGATGAACAAAATTCAGCAAGAGATCTAATAAGACTCTTAAAGTCGCACTTACCAATCCACGTAAAAGAAAAACTCATACATGTGCCAGAAAATGACATGGAGCACTTTTTTGTCTGTTCTTTACTCCATTGATCTTATTCAAGAAGACGTAAACACAACATCTTATCAGGCGAGAAATAACGGATCCGGATACAGAAATGACCGAAATAATAATACGCCAAACACTAATTGTGGAAACGGCGGAGGAAACAAAGAACGGCAAGAATTTGTGTAGAACGAGAAAACGGAGGTTCGATGACCGGTACGAAGCTGGATACCCGGGAAATAGCCGATGGAAAAATTCCAGAGGCCCATGGAATAACAATAATTACAGTGACGGAAACCGAACCTGGCAACAGAATCCCAGGCCCAGCCCGGAGCGGCAAAACGGCGAGCGATACAATAATAGCAGGCCAATAACACAAAATGCGCCAATTGCGCAACGTGGCGGTCGGCGCACCAAATTGTACATCTAGTGGAGGTCAATGACACGGAACGACCTTGCACGTCGACAACCAGCAATCCAACAAACTAAGCTCGGGCGAGATACGCACTCCATCATCGGCCGAGGTATGGAGCGAGAGCAATTCAACGCAATACGACATACCTGAAATCTATATGCTAAGGTACAATGACGGAATACAGATGGGGCAGGAGCTATTGACTGAAGCACACACATGTTTAAGAGAACATAATGAAAAGGTACGGGCGATACTAGAGGTCAAAATCAATGACATTGAAGTGAAAGCTATAGTGGATGCAGGTGCCACTGTCGGCGTTATGAGCATGGAGTTATTCAAGGTGCTGAGAAGAGAAAGGAATATGCCGACTTTTCCCGTGAATAATTGTAGAATCACTGGGGCCATTAGTGCACAGGGACAGATAATCAAACACCAAGCGCGGGTGGGAATGTATATAGGAGGCGAAGCCATAGCGTGCTCGTTCTTAATACTAAAGAGTTTGAAGGTAGCTTGTATCTTGGGTGTAGCTTTCTTGAGAGAAAGGGACGCAATTATTGATCTTTCTCTGGGAAAATTAAGTTTAATGAATTCAGGTAGAAGAGTGGAATTGCCCATGCTGAAATCTGAGGAGGTACTTGTGCCCAGCCGTAATGAGATTAAAGTCAAATGTGGGAATCAATAGATATTACATTTAGATAATCACTCATTAGGAAGGTATCTCTATTATCCGGATGTACAAAGTGGTCAATTCAGTGCAAATGGAGATGTACTTATGGATAAAGTGACATAATCAGAGAATTTAAACTTAGCACAGCAACGAGATTCAGTACAGTTGTTATCGGACTACACGGAAGGGTTTTCTGACCGACCTGGAATCGTAAAAGGGTATCACTACAACATCGAAGTGAAACCACATGAAACATACTGTCGTGCGTCGTATTCCATTGCTTGGTCCAAGAGAGAGGTAGTCGCAAAAGAAATCCGAAAGATGCTGGAATGGGATATTATACAGCCGTCCTTATCTCCGTATAGTAGCCCCTTGGTGGGAGTAGCAAAAGCCGATGGGCAGGTAAGACTAGTAGTGGATGATAGAGATATAAATGAAGTCATCATGCCTGTCAGGACCCGTCCTGAAAATTTGGACGAACAGATTCAAAAGTTCCATGGAATACAGTATTTAACATCAATTGATATGAAAAGTTCATAATGGAAAATCCAGCTCACATCCGAGTCGCGGAAATACCCTGCGTTTATATTTTGGGAGAAGGAGCTATCAGTTTAATGTGCTACCTTTCGGCCTAAATGTAAGTGCAGGGGTGTTTATCACAGCCCTCGGCGCGGTTCTGGATCCGGATTTGCTGGAAAAAGTAACGGTATATGTTGATGACTTCGTGATTGCTACCGCCATCAGGGAAGAACACCTGGAATTACTATGTAGGGTTTTGGAGAGACTTAAACAAGCTGTAGTGACGGCAAATCTAGAAAAATCTAAGTCTGGACGTAGTAAGATCAAGGTTTTAGGTCATCTCATAACACCGCAAGGTATCACTTCTGATAGTAAAAAACTCGAGGCGATCCGTGGTTTTCCAAATCCGAGGACCAAGAAACAATTAAAGGCATTTATAGGTCTTGCGTCTTTTTTCAGGAGATTCATACCGAATCAATTAATGAATGAAGAATCATTACTGAACCTATCGCGGAAGAATGTGCAATGGGTGTGGACGGAAAGATGTCAGCGTGCATTTGACGCATTTGAAGATGCTTTGATGAATGTGAATATATTGGAGCACCCAGATATGACGAAGAATTTTTGCCATGCAATGGATTCTTGTCCCTACGGCTTAGGCGCTTGCTTATTCCAGTGGGAAAGAGATAATGACCTCACAACAATCAAAATAATGGGGTTCGCCAGCCGTACGCTAAATAACTGCGAGAGAGCCTACTCTGCAACGGAGTTAGAAGGTCTTGCATTTGTCTGGGCAGTAAAGAAGTTCAATTACTACGTCTACAGAAAGGAAATCAAAAGTATATAGTGACCATTGGGCACTAAGTTTTCTCATGTCATGTAAACCATTTCATACTCGCCTAAGGAGATGGAGGCTAGCATTACAAGAGTATAGCATTAAGATAATGTATACACAGTACAACGTCGTAGCCAACACCTTGTTGAGATTACCGGTGGGATTACCAGCAGTTGCAGATATTTTGGAACAGGCTGAAGAATGCAGTGTACTCCTGGTACAAGACAAAATTCATAGAAGGGACTTTCTGCACACGTTTAAGAACATGTCAGACTTGCAGAAAACCGACCCAATCTGGCATGAGGTCATTAAGAAGATTAAAGACAATAACAATTTTAAAGGTAAACAAAGCTTCAAGATTGTTGACAATATTTTATACCATAAGGTAAATGTAACAAGTGGCAGCTGGGTAGTGTGCATACCTCAGCAGGCAATCAAAACTGTAGTATGGCACACGCATATAGCGTGGGGTCATGCCGGGATTGGCAGTGTATAAGAATAATGTCAAGATACTGTTATTTTAAAGGAATGAGCCTACAGACATGTGCAATAATTAGAACTTCTTTCTTATGTCAAATGGCTCTGAGCACTATGGGACTTAACATCTATGGTCATCAGTCCCCAAGAACTTAGAACTACTTAAACCTAACTAACCTAAGGACATCACACAACACCCAGCCATCACGAGGCAGAGAAAATCCCTGACCCCGCCGGGAATCGAACCCGGGAACCCGCGCGTGGGAAGCGAGAACGCTACCGCACGACCACGAGCTGCGGGCGGTCTTATGTCAAAAAGCGAAATTCCAAAACAGATCAATAAAGTTTTAGTTACATCCAATAGTACCCCACAAACCACTTCAATTAGTAGCTGTGGATATAGCTGGCCCCTATCCGTGGGCCAGGGGAGGATTAAAATATATCTTCGTGTGTATGATACTTTCTCCAAGTATTTAGAAATATTCTGTCTCAAGTTAGCCACAGCCAAAAGCATAGTCAGATGGTTGGATAAGGAATACTTAACACAAGTGGGGAAGCCCGAAGCAATAGTATCGGACAATGCCTCTTATTTCACAGGACATACCTGGAGAAATTATCTGAAAGAACAAGGCATAAAGCACATATAGATAACGCTTTTCCATCCACAGGCAAGCTTAGTTGAGAGGACCTTTGGGGAACTAAATAAATTTTTCAGACTCTACATTGCTCATAAACACACAAAGTGGCCAGACTTTATACCCAAGTTTCTGGAAATTCATAATTCAACGCCACACGCCTCTATGGAGTACCCACCATCAGAAATTGTAAAGGACAGTTATTGAATACTGAACGAATGTCTGATACCTCTGCCGAGGTTACCAGTCATTCCAGAAACTAAAGAAGAGAAGATAAGAAAGGCAATGTACAACTTAACCAGTTGTGCATGGAAAAGAAAGGATAAATATAACCGAAGTGTGACAAATGATCAAAAACGCAGTGTTGGGGACTTAATACTTATATGCAATCACCCTAAGTCCTCAGCGACACTAAAACAAAACAGCAAGTGGCAGTTAGTATATACTGGACCATTTAAAATAATCATAGTTCCACATGAGTGTAGTTACTTATTAGAAGATCCTCAGTCGGGGAAAGTGTGGGGGCTGTACCCTCAAAAGGATGTAAAATTATTCGTACAATGAACGACCAGTAGTAATATATAATGTGAATAGAGAATTACTAGAGTGTAGAAATATTTAGCTATAAGGATATGTTTGTGTTTCCCTTTTTCTAGGATTATGTGTGTTTTTCTTCTTTGAATTGACATGCTCTAAATGACTGCACAAAGCTAAGCTGATGTAGAGGTGCAATAATATGTTGTGTAAAGATGTTAAGAACAGTCGAAATAAACAATTCAATAGTAAATAATTTATGTGATGGACAATATTTAATATGTGTAAAAAGCTAAAGCATTTATTGGAACAAATTTTCTATTATGTATGTGTAGATGCAAGATATAAGATATTCATTGAACCCAGAATGTTATTAGTATTAAGAAACCGTGAGACAATTATGTTTTGAAGTTATATTATGAAAGGCAATAATGCAACCAGTAGCGATCTGAGTACACCACTGGAGACAAATTCAATGGCAATAAACCCAATTGAGCTAACATAAAGTTACGAATAATTAAAGCTCCAATTGGGGCATGTGTGAATTGCACACGTAAGAATAGCTAACCAAAACTTATGAAACCAACCTTCCCCTACAGAAACTACACTGTAGTCATGTAGGAACCTGTAAATGAAATGTGATGTTGTTTTATATATAAAAAACAAAAGAAGTAATTGAACAATACGCCTGAATCCGGCTGGGATGCACAAGTAAAGTCTGCTTAAGGATAAAATGTGTGATAACCGGGCAAACTGAGAAAGGAAAAATACTGGAAATGTAACCATGTATGCAAATGTCACACACCTTTAATATAAACGAATGACTAAGTTATTGTACTGTTACAAAGATGGCATAATGGACACTGTAACCAAAGACCTATGAGAACGAACGAAGTATTGTGTAGCAAAGACAGATAGTGACTGTTAAGACTACAGCAATGCTTCACGAGATTACTAATGCCAAACAAAATAAAACTGTGTCATTGGAGTGTTCATAGGAAAATAAGTAATCCACAAGACACTAACAGTGCTCTGCAAAGGGACGGTGAAACACATTAGTGTCTAACAGCAACATTTACAGTGTCTGAGAACCGAAAAAAAGGTCTTTGTATGTTAAGGGACGCTGTGGAAGCGCATTGACTGCGGAGATATATTTATAGTATGATATAGACTTGCGTGTGACGGACGACAGAGTCGTGACATGGTGTAGGGATATTGTGTGCCCAGTGAAACATGTTATCATACTCAAACGACATTGCGCAAACCAGATCAGTGAAGGCCTACTGAGTGAAAAACTACCGCTAGCAGTGTGCATTCTCTCCCACAGCTAAAACTTACGTCAGTTAGAATACTAGTAAAATCGGTAAGCGAGGCGAAGGCTTCCATCTAGTCACTCACTGATCAGTCTGGCCTGGCAACGGAAGACAGCAAAACGAAAGCTGAAATTTTAAATTTAGCATTTGGGAAATCGTTCACGCAGGAGGGTCGTACAAACATACTGCCGTTTGAGTCTCGTACAGATTCCCATATGGAGGACATAGTGATAGACATCCCCGGAGTTGTGAAGTAGCTGAGTGGGCTGAAAAGAAATAAATCGCCAGGTCCTGATGGGATTCCAATTCGGTCTTACAGAGAGTACTGAAACGTCCCCTTTGAACAATTATACATGACTGTGCTTAAACTGACACTCAGTATTTTTAGTGCAACGCAATCTGACTTTCAAAAATCCCTACAAAAGAATGGCCCTGACTAACATTAACCTACACCTTTCACAAATCACTTACCTCACAAAAATCTTCGTTACTCGAAACTGCTGCTATACAACAAGCGCCACTACTGCCAGCTAAATAAAAGATTCAAACTACTGAAGGCACTAACTACTGATAGGCACAGTTAGCAAAAGAAAGATTTTGATAGAGAACAAACAATATATTTACCTTAACATTGTTCAGTTCATGATATCCAGTCTTACAAATGTCCAAACTCCGCCATCTCTCTCCCCACATCCACCACTGCTGGCGGCTCACCTCCAACTGCGCAACGCTACGCGCTGTTCACATCCAGCTGCCGCTGCCCAACACTACAATGGCAGACAACAATGCAAACTACCCACAGACTGCACACAGCACAGCCAGTGATTTTCAGAGCGCTACGTGGCGTTACCAATATAAGAACCTAAACAGCCTACTTACAGTACTCTACTGCATTGGCTCCTTACTTAGCTTCTTGCATTTATCGCGAATCTCCTGCTCAACGTAAAGTCCCGAGCGACTGGAAAAAAGCGCAGGTGACGCCTGTATATAAGAAGGGTAGAAGGACGGATCCTCAAAATTACAGACCAATATCCTTAACATCGGTTTGTTGCAGGATTCTCGAACATATTCTCAGTTCGAATATAACGAATTTCCTTGAGACAGAGAAGTTGCTGTCCATGCATCAGCACGGCTTTAGAAAGCATCGCTCCTGCGAAACGCAACTCGCCCTTTTTTCACGATATCTTGCATTCCATCGATAAAGGGTATCAGACGGATGCCATATTCCTTGTATTCCGGAAAGCGTTTGACTCGGTGCCCCACTGCAGACTCCTAACTTCTCTCTCTCTCTATTCGTTTAGTCGGTTCCGACTCTTCGTGACCCCATGAACCAAATCACGCCACTTTTTCCTGTCTTGCACTTTCTCCCGTAGACCTTCCAGGTTGGAACACATTGCTTCTGTGATGCCATCGATCCATCTCATCCTCTGACGTCCTCTTCTTCTAGTTCCTTCAATCTTCCCCAGCATTAATGTTTTTTCCAGCGAGGCATGCCTTCGCATTGTGTGTCCAAAGTAGGTCAGCTTTTGTTTTAAGATTAGACCTTCCAGGGAGAAATCTGGTTTAATTTGCTCCAATATTGATCTGTTGGTTCTCTTTGCAGTCCATGGAACTCTAAGAAGTTTCCTCCAACACCACAATTCGAAGGAGTCAATTCTTCGCCGTTCAGCCTTTCTAATGGTCCAGGTCTCACATCCATACATCACAACTGGAAAGACCATAGCCCTCACAATACGGATCTTTGTTGCTAGTGTTATATCTCTGGACCTTATAACCTTGTCAAGGTTTGACATCGCCTGTCTACCGAGCAACAGGCGTCTCCGGATTTCATGGCTGCAGTCACCGTCAGCAGAGATCTGGGAACCGAGATAACTGAATGTGGTCACTACCTCCATGGTTTCTCCTGCTATATCCCATGAATTGGTAGGTGTAGTTGCCATAATTTTCGTTTTCTTCACATTCAGCATAAGACCAGCCTTTTCACTTTCGTCTTTCACCTTTAGTAAGAGTGTTCTCAAATCTTCTTCACTTTCTGCCAATAGGATCGTATCATCCGCGTACCTGAGGTTGTTTACATTTATTCCAGCTATTTTAATTCCTATTTCTCCTTCATCTAGCCTCGCATTCCTCATGACATGTTCTGCATACAGATTGAATAAGTACGGTGACAGTATACAGCCTTGCCGGACCCCTTTCTGAATCTTTATCCATTTCGTTGTTCCATACACAGTTCTCACCGTGGCTTCTTGGTCAAGGTATAAACTCCGTATCAGATGAATGAGGTGACCTGGTACACCCATGTTTTTCAGTACGTTCCATAATTTGTTGTGATCGACGCAGTCAAAGGCTTTGGCGTAGTCAATAAAGCAGAGGTACACATCTTTCTGGAATTCTCTCGCTTTTTCCATAATCCACCGAATGTTAGCAATTTGATCTCTAGTTCCTCTTCCTTTCCTAAATCCAGCTTGTTCTTCTGGCAGCTCTCGATCTAGATATTGGCGAAGTCTATTTTGTAAGATTTTCAACATAACTTTGCTAGCATGTGAAATAAGTGCGATTGTTCGGTAATCTGAGCATTCTTTAGAACTTTTCTTCTTTGGAATGGGGATGAATACTGATCTTTTCCAGTCTTCTGGCCACTGCTGCGTGATCCATATTTTTTGACATATTGAGTGCAGCACTTTCACTGCATCCTTTCCAGTGACTTTAAACAATTCTGCTGGTATTTCATCATGTCCACTAGTTTTGTTATCAGCCATATTTTCAAGGGCCCACTGGATTTCGCTCTCCAAAATATCTGGCTCTAGTTCTAAATTAACATTAACATCAGCAGTAGGAGCCCTGTCATGATGCAGTTCTTTCTTGTATAGATCTTCTACATATTCTGCCCATCTTTCCTTAACATCCTCTGCTTCACTCAGATCTTTCCCGTTTCTATCTTTTATCATTCCAATTTTTGCCTGGAATTTTCCTTTAATTTCTCTAATTTTCTTATAAAGATCTCTTGTCTTCCCCATTACGTTACTATCTTCAACTTCCTTGCACTGTTCATTAAAGAATATATTTTTATCTCTCCTAGCTAATTTCTGAAAATCTTTATTTAATTCAAACATAGCTGATCTATCTCCCTTGATTTTTGCTTTCCTTCGTTCTTCTGCAACTTGCAGTGCCTCAACTGATAGCCATCTAGCCTTCTTACTGTTCCTTTTCTTGGGAATGTGTTTCTCTGCGGCCTCCTTGACAGTATTAGCTACTTCTGTCCACATCTCTTGCGAGCTTTTGTCCTCCAGCTGTAATACATTAAATCTATTTTGTACCTCTGCAGCATAGTCGGAGGGTATAGAGTTAAGGTCGTATCTGCAAGTTGGAATACTTTTTGGTACATTCTGCAGTTTCAGCCGAAATTTTGCAATCAGGAGCTCATGATCTGATCCGCAGTCAGCCCCAGGTCTTGTTGTAGCTGACTGAACCGCGCTCTTCCACCTCTGATTACAAAGCATGTAATCAATTTGGTTCCGGTGTTGGCCATCTGGCGAAGTCCAGGTATATAGGCGTCGTTTTGGTAGTTGAAACAGAGTATTAGTAATTATCAATGAATTTTCTTGGCAGAATTCTAGGAGTCTCTGTCCAGCTTCATTTGTTGTACCAAGACCATATTTCCCTGTTATACCTTCTACAGCTTCATTTCCCACTTTTGCATTCCAATCTCCAACTATGAAGACGATATCCTTTTTTGATGTTGACAGTAGTAATTCTTGTAAATCTCCATAGAACTGGTCAATAATTTCCTTTTCAGCATCGGTTGTTGGTGCATAAACTTGAATTACTGTGACGTTGAGGGGCTGACCTTGAAGTCTGATGGACATCATTCTATCATTTTTATATTTGCATCCCATCACAGCTTTTCTCACTTTATCACTAACTATGAAGGCTACTCCATTACTTCTGTTGTTATTGTGCCCAGAATAATACACCATATGGCCATCCGAAGCAAATTCTCCCATGCCAGTCCACCTCATTTCACTTATTCCTAATATGTCGATGTTAATTTTCTCCATTTCTCTTTTCACTATGTCTAGTTTTCCTTGATACATGGATCTTACATTCCATGTTCCTATGCAGTGCTTCTCTGTGCACCATCTTACTCTTCGTGAAGCTCCTCTCAACCTGGTTCCCCCCGGAGATCCGATCGGGGAACTTGAAACTCCGGAACATTTTGAGCTGAGCGAAGCCATGGGGTTTTCTTGGGATAGTTCAGTGGTGGTTTCCCGTTGCCTTCCACTGTCCTCCAACTCCTATCTGCTCACCGACTCAGTTTCCCGCTGGGGTTGGTTACCCAACCTTCCGCTGAGTTGCTCGGCTTAACAGGGGCACTACGTGTAGGTAGGAAGTTGGAGAATTGAGGTGACAGAGGCTGTGAGAACTCTCTTGCTGAGTTCTTGTAATCGCATATCACCCCCATTTTATGCCAGAGTCTCATGATGTCAGCAGAGACCCCCCCAGGTCATTTCCTGGGCCCGACTCCTAACTTAGATACGAGCATATGGGATTGGTCCCCAAGTATGTGAGCGGCTCGAATACTTCTTAAGTAATAGAACCCAGTACGTTGTCCTTTATGGTGAGTGTTCATCGGAGGTGAGGGTATCATCTGGAGTGCCCCAGGGAAGTGTGGTAGGTCCGCAGGTCCGCTGTTGTTTTCTATCTACACAAATGATCTTTTGGATAAGGTGGATAGCAATGTGCGGCTGTTTGCTGATTCTGCTGTGGTGTACGGGAATGTGTCGTCGTTGAGTGACTGTAGGAGGATACAAGATGACTTGGACAGGATTTGTGATTGGTGTAAAGAATGGCAGCTGACTCTAAATATAGATAAATGTAAATTAATGCAGATGAATAGGAAAAAGAATCCTGTAATGTTTGAATACTCCATTAGTAGTGTAGCGCTTGACACAGTCACCTCGATTAAATATTTAGGCGTAACATTGCAGAGCGATATGAAGTGGGACAAGCATGTAATAGCAGTTGTGGGGAAGGCGGATAGTCGTCTTCGGTTCAGTGGTAGAATTTTGGGAAGATGTGGTTCATCTGTAAAGGAGACTGCTTATAGAACGCTGGTGCGACCTATTCTTGAGTACTGCTCGAACGTTTGGGATCCCTATTAGGTCGGATTGAGGGAGCACATAGAAACAATTTAGAGGCGGGCTGCTAGATTTGTTACTGGTAGGTTTGATCATCACGCGAGTGTTACGGAAATGCTCAGGAACTCGGGTGGGAGTATCTAGAGGAAAGGAGGCGTTCTTTTTGTGAATCGCTATTGAGGAAATTTAGAGAACCAGCATTTGAGGCTGAGTGCAGTACAATTTACTGCCGCCAACTTACATTTCGCGGAAAGACCACAAAGATAAGAGAGATTAGGGCTCGTACAGAGGCATATAGGCAGTCATTTTTCCCTCGTTCTGTTTGGTAGTGGAACAGGGAGAGAAGATGCTAGTTGTGGTACGGGGTACCCTCCGACACGCACCGTATGGTGGATTGCGGAGTACGTATGTAGATGTAGATGTAGATAGTACACTGTGTGTGAATTTGTTCCATGTTTGATGGAGTACCACAAGAAGAGAGCACGCTGGGAGTCTGGACTGCAACACGCGTCTGCGGTAACTTCAACCACGCAGTGACCGTGGCGGCACGAAGCAGCTGCGACAGCGCCACATTTCTCCGCGCCGTGGCTGTCAACACCGCGGGCGTCAACCTCAGCGGGGGCCGACACGACGCGCCACGCCGAGCGCCGTGCAACAATTACTTCACGCCGCTAGGCGAATATGTCATTGTCGATTTTTAATTAAACATTTGCTAAAACTTTCCAAATAAAATATCACAACAAAAATTTGTCTATCTATATCCGAATCCTGCTCCAGCTACTGCCGGGTCTGGGTGTTGACGAGTCCTCTCCATTTGGCTCGGTCCTCCCACCACTTTTCTTCCTCCACTTGCTGCCAGGTCACACCTCTCCTTTCTACAGATATTCTCACTCCCATTTTCAACCGTGTTCTTGGGCGCCCTCTCGGTCTTTTCCCATCCATCTTTAGTTCTTCCATAATTATTTGGGGAGTCTCTGCCCATGCATCCTCTTAACATGCCCATACCATCTTAATCTCTTTCTTTTAATTTCTTCTCTCATACTTTCTTGTTTAAGGTCCTTTCTAATCTCTACATTCCTTACTCTGTCCATTCTTGTTTTTCCCTTAACTGCTCTGAGAAATTTCGTTTCCCCTGCTTGCAGTCTGCTCCAGTCCCTTTGTGTCATTGTCCATGTTTCTCCACAATAGGTGACAATAGGGATGTAATAATTCTTATACATAAGGAGTTTTTCTCTTTCTGTAACTTCATTATTCCAAATCAGGTGTTTTATTGTTTGGTAGAAATTGCCTCCCTTCTGCAACCTCCTATTAATTTCGTTAGTTATTCTTCCATCCCTAGATATTTCACTCCCTAAATAAGTGAAACTTTCTACCACTTTGAGGGACTCTCCATTCAAGGTAATAGGAAGAAGGAAGGCTTCAGAACGGCGTAGCTGGCAGATGAGGCAATCCTCCTTTCTGTGGATTAAATGAGAAGGGAACCACTGCCTTGCCAAAGGCTAAGGGAGACAACCCCAACAGAAAATCCCTTCTTGCGTTAGGCCTAGCAAGCCAGTAGGAAATACTTCATATATTGCTTTCAAAACACAAACATTTGTATGAACACGATTTATGCAAAAGACACATAACATTTGCTGTGTTTAAATTGTAAAAACATTGACTGTATATAATATACGTAAATGATTTGGCCGAATGAACCCAGTGAAACCATGTGTTGTGATGAAACTTTGACGACAAAGTGTCGTATGAATAACATTTACAAAATGATGCGACAGGGCAAAAGATATGCAAAACTGAAATAATATCGTGACATAGTAAGTACGAGAGAGACGTTTACACAACAAACTATAATATCAATGTATGTGAGAGTAATATTATGTGACATTTTGTTATAGACTGTTAATGTACATAAAAGTGCTTAATGGAAAAATGGACAAATCCGATTACGAACCAGATGGAATGGCTGGTCTTCGGCACAGTTATACCCAGGTTTCCTGTTTGCACCTTGCCCGAATGGGGGAACCGTAAAAGCCAATATAACCCTGGGGCTAAGAAATGGTCATCCCATAAATGAAGTATAAGTCTTCATAAACCAAAGGACAATGGTAGTACGAACGTTAATGGCAGCACTGTGTCAAACATGTAAAAAAAATTGTTCGGCAAATGCTGCCAGTGGGCAATTTAACGTTCTCTGGAAGCACGCACCCAAAGTGAAAGTTAAAAGAACATTTTGATGTATAATGCTCACTGTAACAAATAATTCATATGTATTTCTGTTAATTGAATTTCAAAAGGACACTTAATTTTGTGAGGGAAAAGATAATTATGAATTTTGCCATTATAAATGATTATTCAAAGAGTGTGAAATACTATCTGTGCCGGCGGATGTGAAAACCGCCACAGAAGAAACGATATGTAATTAAAAATGACAAAGACTGTACAAGAATTAGTTGAGATATAAATAGGCAATATATTGTAATAGAATCGCTTGTCTTCTGCACGGACTGAATGGGAGAGGAACCCATCACGTTGCATTAGGCTCTTAGGTAGTCTTCATTTGTCGAAAGTCGATGACCGACGCCATTTGTAGCTGGGATTGTTAAAGGTGTGTAAAGATTTTAATTGTTTCTGTTGAAATATATTTATTTAGTAAAATCTGTTTGTCATAATTACTGCGAAGTTCGCACCGGACATTACCCACTTTATTCAAGAAATTTCAGCATTTGATTGAATATCGCTGGCGGTGCGGAGCTGCGCCGCAAGCGAACAGTCAGCAGCAGTGGCAGATTTAAATATACGATCGCAATAACGACCACATCCTAAAAAGGATACAAGCAGAGGTGAAGTTGAAGGAAAATAATAAAGTGTTTCTTTTCACAGCATTCCAGACGCAGAATAAAAAGAGATAGTAGATTTTATCTTGTGTGTTCGCAAGTGGATACAAGCTGCAGCTTTTGTAAATTTTCATTCAAAAAACTGAAAAATTCTGAACATATCGTAAAGTGTATTTGAAAGTGGATAATTTTCATGAGAGCTTAGCAATATAAAAAAAAAGAAAACATTTTCATATAGTAAAGATAGCCTTATGCTTCAAAGCTACTCGGGATATATCCAGTTAAACAAAAATCCACTGCAACGTGAGAATGTTTGCTAAGTTCGATGGACAATAATATTTTCATTCTTGCACAAACAGCTTTAGTACTTGAATAAAAGTAAAACTTGAATCATTATATTGGAATATTCCAAGAAATTCATTTTTACTAATCTGCAACAGAATATTTCATACGTAAAGTAATAATCACAGATGAAAAATTCATTGCAACCTTTCATTTCTCATGTCCATCCATGTATATGTTAAGTTCAATCTTAACAGTTTCCCAATCAAATTAAACGCAACAAGCAAAGAAAGTTTAAAACCAGATGGTCAACTTCCGAATAATTAAAATAGACAGAATCACATTAAATCTCCTACCCCATAATCCAAGTTCAATCCTAAATCTCTTACATCGATTCCTACAGTCATCACTCTCATTTTTAACTGACCAATTGAATCATTGGTATCCACTTTCATTCCATCAAAATTCACACTTGTAAGAGGTCCGAGCAGATGTAATTTCGATGTATTGCTCATGCACTGCCTGCGATATGCAAGATCTCTGACCAGAGAGCAGTGTTGACTGCAGTAGGAACTGTGAAGCTGTAGCAGTAAGTTGTTGCTAGTCTGGAGTCTGCTCTGGTCTGGTATGGTGTATCGTGTTGGCTGGCCCGGTCGCGGTGCAGCGATGCCGGAGCCTGAGTATTACTGTATAAGGTAAAAAGCAGCCTTGCGCATATGTAGTATTCTTATCTCAAGTCGCATGTAAATGTTTTAAAACTCTCGTAATAATAATCTTCCTCATAAAAAGTATCTTTTAACAACCATTCATTTCAATTTAAAGAATTTACTAATTTCTCCCATCCATAATCATCCCGATTATTGCAATAGAAAAATCAGTTGCTCCCTTTCATAAATGACAGATAGGTCACCCAGCATTGCACGGAGCTGTGCCGGAAAAATTTATTGTAAGAGCAGATATATCCGGCGATTTCATTGAGGTAAGAATTTTTCCTTTTTTATTCAGAATGATCTTTCAGGGCCATGACGCAGCACTGCTGTCGTCCAAAATTTACCAGGTTAAATTCACAGTGAATTATTGAAAAGTCATAAGTGAGCGACAATTTAATTGAGAGGTTAGTTACACTGTTTTATTACCAGGTTACTGAATTTATTTTTTTTATTGTGATGTTACGCTGAATGTGAACAACATAATTATAATTATTACTGTTGTGTGGTTACTCTAAATGTGAATGAATTTTGAGCTTAGATTAAATCAGAAAGAATTTTGTGGGTAGATTAAATGTAAACGAATTTTGTGTGGAGGTTAATGTGAAAAGAATTTTGTAGGGAGGTTATAAATGTAAATGAATTTTGTGGGGAGGTTACACTGTGAATGAATTTTGTTTTGAGGTTACACTAAAATTAGAATCATTATCCATAATATTTGTTTTATTTTGTGGGGAGGTTACATTTGGCGACAACCGGCCAGGATCGTATTTCTTTGTGAATCTCTGAGAAGTAGTCATATATCTGCTCTTATTTACTTAAATGTAGTTTGCATCTGGTGCAACGCATTTACTAATTTGTCACTCTTTCTTTCACAGATCATCGGCAATTTATTGCTCTTTGTTGTAATTGTGTTTGTTCCATTTCGCTTTGTCTTTGTTTCATTTTGTGCTTAATTTTGATTTGTGAAAAATGCCGTGAAAAACTGTTAACAGTACATCGCGATGTGCAATGAGTGAAATAGCCGACTCGAATAATTTGACCGATAATACTTGCGACACTCAGTGTAATAGTGATAATCGTCTAATTACAGATAATCAGTGCCTACCGATCACTAGTAATGATTTTGATCCTAATGATGAACAAACCAATTATGTCCACAGTAAAAGTAACAATTGATGACGCGGCACGTTCCGTTACAATGAACGCTGTCCACCTTGACACACCCAATTTGCAAAATTTACGTAGCGAACGGATAATTGTTTCTATCGAAGGTGAACAAGATACACAAAATATGTCAGATTTCTTTGATTCCGGTGTAGTGATCAACAGTGCACATCCAATTGGCGAACCTGTTCAAGAATCAGAGAATGACCAAATGGTTATACAAAACGCGACAAAGGCAGATACACCAACACATAGCATAGAAAATAGAGCAGCTAATTTTGGCTTGGATCAAGTTATGGCATTATTACTACAACTCAATAAAAAAAATAGACAACAATTTCAAACAGCGTAATGAAAATCTCAAACAGTGGAATGAAATACTAAGCAACAATTATAAACAACTTAATGAGTCGTTCAAAAGACTTAATGAAAAACAAGACAACTGTTATAAACAATTTAATGAATCGAACGAACAACTTAACCAAAGTTTCAAACAGTCGAATGAAAAACATGACAACCTTAACGAACAGAACAAACAACTTAGTGAACAGATTACAGCCTTTACCGTGCAACGTCATGATACTAAAGAACAATTACGTGAGGAAATTAAGGCTTGTGCTAGGAATAGTAGCGAAGAATTACGTAATACACATGCAGCCTCAACGAAATTACTTAGAGATGAAAGTAGTGCAGTCACTGAACAATGTTCTGAAAAAGCAACACAGTTATGCGACGAGTTTAAATTAATGTCAGCAGAACTTTCACACAAGCTGGATGCGGAAGTCGTTAAGAGATTTGAGCAACAGAACAGCCAAATTGACGAACATTTTAAAGTGACAGAAATGAAAATTGTTTCAGTCTCTAACACGTCATAGCATGCGCCAAATTCTGAACATTTCTCACACTCAAACAGCCAGTATAACTTAAGTAATTTACAGAGATCACGCAACTTAGAATCCGAAGAGACACAGACAAACAGATTCTCATGCAATCCTGAACCTGTTCAGACATACAGAGACGCATTCTGCCACCTGCTGAACGCAATTATTCTGTTACAGAACTTGAAACATTATGTGTTGTATGGGCGTTTACGAGATTTAGGCATTTTCTTTATGGAAGACATACGACCGTTTACACAGATCATAGAGCTATCCAGTTTTTACTTTCAGCAAAATTTACACATGACAGGTTACGCAGATGGAAACTTTACTTACAGGAATTTAATTTTACAATTGTTCACATTCCCGGTACGCAAAATATTATAGCAGACGCACTATCCCGTTCTCTCAGCAACAGTCAGCAAGACATCGCAACCAACTTCTGCAAAACAAATTTCAGCGTCATGTATATTCAATAAGTTGCATTTGAAAATTTCATTTCGTCGTCATTACGAGACATAGCACAAGAGCAGAGTAAAGACAACGTATGGGAAGAAATTAAACACCTTTGGCAAGACAGGAATAACGTTACCATTAGAAACCATTACACTGTACGCAATAATATTCTGTTTCGCCGCTCTCACCCTGACAGCAACAATTGGTTATTATGTATTCCCGATGAGCTTGTTAACAAATTAATTTGGTATACTCATTTAAGTTACGCACATTACGGAGCCAGAAAATGTTTTCTTATACTGAGACAGAACTGTTATTTTGCCAACATGGAGAAACGTATACGACGAGTTTTAGCGTCATGTAAAATCTGCCAGAAAGCTAAGTCAGACACAACTTCACATATTCCTCCGATACATCCCTTTGTACCTGTTACATTGAGACACATGGCCGCTGTAGACATTTTTGGTCCGATTCCCAGATCTAATAGAGGTTTTTGCTACATCTTTGTCGCTGTTGAACTCGCTTCAAAATTTGTTACCTTCACTCCGTTACGCAAAGCTACTGCTAAATCTGTTTCGAATGCATTTGTAAAACATTTTCTATTTCATGTAGGGCATGTATTGAAAGTAATTTCCGACAATGGACCACAGTTTCGATCTGCTATATGGACACGTATGTTACGAGCAAGAAACATTTCTCCGATCTATATATCCAGGTATCACGCTACTTCGAACCCTTGTGAACGACTAATGAAAGAAATTGGTAAACTGTGTAGAATATACTGCTATAAAAAACATATTGATTGGGATACACACAAACTGTCATTCCAGGATGTAATTAACTCCATTCCAAATGAATCTACTATGTTATCTCCGACTGTTATACTGAAAAATGTTGAACCACCTAACAAAATTAAAGAATTAGTATCCTTTCCTACATCTCGTCGACTGCGACACCATGAAATAATTGACATTGCGCTGAACAACATCAAACGTGCCGCAGAGCGCCGGAGAAGACAGCAAAAACAGGTTTGTACACGCCGTGACTTTCACATTGGACAGAAGATATTAGTATGCACACATTATTTATCCAACAGAGGAAAGAGTAGATGCAGTAAATTTGAGCTTCTATATGCAGGTCCATACAGAATTCGCAGCATTACTCACCCCAATGTAGTACACGTCGAAACTCTGAGAACCAGAAAAAGTAAAGGCAATCACCATGTCTCCAATATTAAACCCTTTATCGAATGAATATACTTTATGATTTATCACACTGTAATGCCATTTTCAGATATTTATATGAACACTTACTGATGATTATCATATTTTTTCCTGGCAAGTGCCCGGCAAGGTAAGGTTAGCAGGTCGCTTTTCTTGTCGTTACACATCAGACCGTGTACATTTTTCCAGATAAACTTACATATTTTATGACCAATTATGCAATTCTATCTAGTGACATATTAATTTTATCAAATTCTTTCTCCATTAAAGTCTTCAACTCTCACCTCTATCAACTACACAACATACAAGCTGAACACAAAGGAAGTCATTTCTTGTCGTTATATATCAGACTGTGCACATTTTCCATTCTTCATGTATGTATGATTGTTTTCCTGTTTTGTTCGTATGCACTACGAAATCTTTAAGATATGACAAACACCAGCTGACTTTGACATTTTGCCTTATGATATCTCAACATCGTGACTATTTTACATTTTTTTTGCTACTACATTATGATACTCTGTGTACATTTTTTGCACTTGAAAACTGTCTATGTTTTTGACATAATACGTTTTCTGTCATGCTATGCTGTATACTTAATTATATCACTAGTAACCAATTTTTATTTAATGGGTATATGATTTAAATGCAAGATATTAATCCTTATTCATCATTTTCAGAAAGCAATAACGTGTAAAAGAAATAACTTAAACAAACCACAGTGTATTACTAAGAAATGGGAATTTCACCTTCGGAATGAACGAAAGAAAATGGAATACCTTGTGATGAAGAGTAAATGGATCAGAATTAACAAGCATTAACAAGAATATACTATACACATCGTATGATAGCAGTCTTAACTAATTTTTTTTCTTTCAGAATACGAGGCGATTGATGCAGGCTGTCAGACAGAACTACACATCTTAGTTTTAGTGATGAAATATGCTAGAAATAAGAAAGTCCATACTATGAATAGTTGTATGAAGTAAATGGTAATATGAATAATGAATAATGAAGTATCTTTTTGCAGATGATAATGAATGATGATGAATAGTTATATGAAGAATATGTTAATATGAATAATGAAGTTTTTCTTTGCAGGTGATGATAGTAATGAAGTTATGGTAATATGAATAATGAAGTTTTTCTTTGCAGATGAGAATAATGATGAAGTTTATATATTTACTGTTAGTTAAGAAATGCTATGTAGTTATTTAAGTATTTGTTGCTGTTCGTTTTGACAGTATGTCTTACATCGCATGGTATAATGACTGAATGTTTTGGAAAGGACAGCTAGAGTACATACATATTGAGTACACGTTTCATTACCTGTTAATTTGAAGTTCACTACTTTTCAGCGTAATATGCGTTTCTTATTTCAGCTTAATAATCCATTTTGTATTTTTTTCCAGGAGAAGCCATTCATGAAATTAATGTGCTATAAGCAGTTAGTTATTAACCCTGTTCTAGTACTTGCATTTTTTTTAACCATTTGTGTCTGTCATTCATGAATGTGATCACATATACTCTACTTTTTCATAACCTTGCTACAGCTGACTCGTGATGAATGACGTTACTAATCCTTATTTGCAGCAATAAGTCAAAAGCAAATATTTTCATGCCCCAGCAATTAATTATCGATCCCAACGCAATGCATTGCTGGCACAAAAAAAATGTATTACCAGTCCCAAATAATGCTACTAGTTTAAGAGGTATTTATAGTACTAAATATGAAAATTTCTCAGATGTATTATATCTATGTATTATTGGACCATAGACCTTGAGTAATAGTTACATAGTGTTACATTTTAAATATGCCCTATATCACTTGAATGATGAGTTCTGAGTAATACTGAATGATGTTTTGTAATAATGTGTAAATGCTATGCCAATAATTTCTGTAAATAATATTTTTGTTATACTCTATAAATGCTATGCCAATAATTAACTCTCATTTTGAATGATGACTTCTGAATAATACTGAATAATGTTTTATAAAACTATATAAATACTTTGTAACTGGCCAATGAATGCCACTGTTTCTTATATTTTAAATTTGTCTTATGTCACTTACATGCTATTATATATATAAATACCAGTAGCTTGATGCTACACTCATTAACTCTTGTTTTGAATGTTGACTTCTGAACAATGCATAAATATGGTTTGTAACTGGCCAATGAGTGCCCATGATTACTATAACTAGATGAATTATGTTAATGCTATGCCATTAATTAACTCCTGTTTTGAATGATGACTTCTGAATAATGCATAAAAATGGTTTGTAACTGGCCAATGAGTGCCAATATTTAGTGTAATCAGATGACTTATGAATAATGTTCTTTAATACTCCATACATAGTACAGAAATGTTTAGTAACTAGGCAGTGAGTGCCAATAATTACTCAAATCGGTTGATAGACTAGTGTAATTCTCTATGATGACTAGCATAAGACTTAATGTCCTTCACCTTCTGACCTAATTACCAGAAATTACTGCAATATCCGTTTGTCCTGTCCATCCTCATGATTATGGTGCACTATATTTGGATTTTGCACTAATTCTACGTTGGTGAAAAAGTATCAATGCTGCAGGATTGTGGTGTTGACACATCATGCTGTCCACCACCTTGGACAATGGAGATGTTATTATGGTCCCACTGTTTGGTGTACTGAATATACTACCAAAATGATAACATTAAATATTAATACATTTCAGTATCTTGGCTACACAGATTAATATTCTGGGAAGAGAACTTCAGATTGTCTCGCTTGGTGTTGTGCTTCTGTAGAAAGATATGGACTTTCAGTGCAGCTATGTGCAACCTACTGTGCTACAACATTGATGCAATCCTTCCCTTTTCTTTCCTAGTTCTTGTAAAATGGTAGAGACATATACAGTGCGTGTGCACTTTATGTCATTTATTAATATGTTTTGTACTCATTGCGTATCCTAGTTCTTGTAAAATGGTAAAAAATATATACAGTGCGTGTGCACTTTATGTCATTTGTTAATATGTTTTGTACGCATTGTGTATCCTAGTTCTTGTAAAATGGTAAAAAATATATACAGTGCGTGTGCACTTTATGTCATTTGTTAATATGTTTTGTACTCATTGCGTATCCTAGTTCTTCTAAAATGGTAAAAAATATATACAGTGCGTGTGCACTTTATGTCATTTGTTAATATGTTTTGTACTCATTGCATATACATTTTGTCATTGCTTGATATGTTCTGTACTCAGTGCATGTGCACTCTATTTCATTTCATGTTCTGCACTTATATATATGTATATACTCTGTGTCTGTAAACTTAGTTAATTCAGTAGATTTTAGAAAAATTTGTTGCTCATGGCAAGTCCAATTGACTCACCATCGCTGCCAAATTTTTGCCCCCCCCCCCCCCCCCCCAGTGGAGGGTTATGTAAGAGGTCCGAGCAGATGTAATTTCGATGTATTGCTCATGCACTGCCTGCGATATGCAAGGTCTCTGACCAGAGAGCAGTGTTGACTGCAGTAGGAACTGTGTAGCTGTAGCAGTAAGTTGTTGCTATTCTGGAGTCTGCTCTGGTCTGGTATGGTGTATCATGTTGGCTGGCCCGGTCGCGGTGCTTACTATTGCAGGTTACCCTTGCCAATTTTGTGCCAGAAAAATTTATTGTAAGAGCAGATATATCCGGCGATTTCATTGAGGTAAGAATTTTTCCTTTTTTATTCAGAATGATCATTCAGGGCCATGACACAGCACAGCTGTCGTCCAAAATATACCAGGTTAAATTCACAGTGAATTATTGAAAAGTCATAAGTGAGCGACAATTTAATTGAGAGGTTAGTTACATTGTTTTATTACCAGGTTACTGAATTTATTATTTTTTATTGCGACATTACACTGAATGTGAACGACATAATTATAATTATTACTGTTGTGTGGTTACTCTAAATGTGAATGAATTTTGAGCTTAGATTAAATCAGAAAGAATTTTGTGGGTAGATTAAATGTAAACGAATTTTGTGTGGAGGTTAATGTGAAAAGAATTTTGTAGGGAGGTTATAAATTTAAATGAATTTTGTGGGGAGGTTACACTGTGAAAGAATTTTGTTTTGAGGTTACACTAAAATTAGAATCATTATCCATAATATTTATTTTATTTTGTGGGGAGGTTACACACTTGTTTCTGATACCTTCACTATGAAAAGTGAAAAAACTGTCCCTACAATTTACTTCTGCTTTACACTCCATCAACCAGTCCATTCCCAGGATAATTTCCGCACTGAACCCAGGAACCACAAAAAAATGTTCTAAGCTTATGCCAATTTCAAATTAAAAATGATCTGTCACTTGACAGCTTTGCTCAATTTGCCTGTAGCACCCATTATTTTCAACCCCAACAAAGTTATATCAATTACCTCATTACCTTCCTTTATAGAATTACAGAATTCTTCAGCTATGCTACTTAATTCACTTCCTGTGACCAAAAGAGCATTTTATCCCTACCATACGCTTTCATTTTCACAAAAGGTAGACCTGCTTTAATATCCCCCACACCTTCATCCGCATGTAACAAATCTCTTTTAATATTGTCATATTCCCACTTTCTACGACCTATATCTGAGCTTTCTTCCTCTTTTGACCCCTTTCTGATTGCACATAAACTCTCTTCCTCCTCGCTACCAGTTGTCACACCCTTACCCTTGCCAATAATGAACATATTAACTTTCTCCTCCTCGTTAGTATCTATGCCATGTTCCAAGAAATTGGTAGAAGTCCCTCCCTCAATAATCTCAGAAATTGGCCCTTTCTCACCTTCGTAACACTTATGCAAATTATTTTGCTAAACAAATGCCTCCTCCTGTAGCTCATCTTCTCCATCCTTACTATTGCTAGTCTCATTGCTTGTTTCTTCCTCCCCACTTTCACTACTTTCCAATTGTATTACTTTATTCTCCTTCTCCTTGTCTACTTGCTCTCTTTCATATTCTTTAACAGTATCATACATATGGGAAAACACCTCCATACATGAACCCCCTGATTCTACATTATTCCCACACTTAACTTTGGGCCCTATCTCTTCAATCATCAAGCTCTGACTTTTACAACCCATATCACCATGATTAGCATTACTATTGCTGCTCATTACAAAACATCTAGCATCGTTGGGGCAATTGGAATCTTTGGTAGGTCCAGACACTTGACCGGCTCCACCATGGGCCCTCACTGTCGCGGGTTACTGTTTCCCACATTAAAACTTCCTCTCCTGTCATAACCCCTATTATTACCCCTAAAATTTCCTCGACCTCTTTCTCCTCTGTCTCTTGCATCTACTTGATTAACTGTGTTAGTATGTTCCCTGTTCTCTTGATACCTCCAAGAATCTCTATCTTCATCACATGAACAATTTGACTGCCATCTATCTACATCTCTCACCCTATTCAGAAAATCTTTCAGATTATTGTTAATCCCAATTAATCCACATCTCCTCTTAGGAGGTAATTTCCCGATCATTACCTCTACTGTACCTCGATCACTCAAAGTACTATCCAAATGCTTCAACCTATTGATCCATCTCTCACACTATTCTTTCATACTCTCCATATTTTGGCTATCAAACCACGGTGTTTTCTTAACAGCCTTTATCACATCACTCTGTTTCTCCTTAGATCAGTACTCTGCTAGGAAAGCTAACACAAAATCCTCAAAAGTTTCATATTCATCCGGTGCATCTGCCCCAAATCTAAACTCTCACCATTCAAACAAGCGCTGGCCCTTCTTAATTTATCTTTCTTAATCCACTCTACAGTAAAATGACTTCTTAAGCTATTCACAAAAGACACTGGATGCACATTGATTGTGAAGGGAAACACTATATTAAGGTGCGGTAGGACGTCAAACGGGCCGACTTGGAGCAGGAGAGGCACCACAGGACATTTTAATTTCCACGGTCTATACTTTTACAAGTTAATTCATAAAACTTTGTTAGCATGACCAGGAAGGATTCAGGATTCACACTCATAGCAGTGGAAGTTCAAAACCATAACAAAATAATTTTTTTTACATGTGAAATTTCATCATTTTTTCACTTACTATTGGCTGCCTTTGTTGTTAAAGGTACACTTTTCTTCATACGTAAGGGAGACTGTTCGATGAGTTTTGCACAGCATTCAAACCATACTTACAGGTGTCTGAAACTCAAGAATCTATTTAATTTATGAAAAAATGAATGAGCTGTTACGTTTTAAACTTTATGTTTAGAAAAAAATCAAATTTTGTAATTAATTATCTCAATTTTTACCACAGTTTTTAATAGATTTCGAAACTTCTAGAGTTTCATACACTTGTAAGTATGGTTTGTACGCTGTGCAAAATTCATTAAAGAATCTCTCTTACTTCTGAAGAAAAACAACTAATGTAGCCAATAGTAAGCGAAAAAATGATGAAATTTCACATGGAAAATGATTTATTTTGTTATGTTTTTGAACTTCCACTGCTATGAGTGTGAGTCCCGAATTGTTCCTGGTCATGCTGGCAAAGTTTTACGAATTTATTTGTAAAAGTATAGACAGTGTCCTGTGGTGCCTCTCCTGCTCCAAGTCGGCCGATTTGACGTCCTACTCCCACTTTAAATTACTACCATCTCTCACTTGTACTACCACAGACAGAGCTGTGCAATTCCTATCTTCTACCTTTCTTTCCAAAGTCCCGACTCTCTTCTCAATCACAGAAATGGACCCATTGTTTTCTTCTACTTCTGCTTGAGCTTTCTTGCTATGTTCCTGCAACATTCTATCACAATTCTCCTTCACTTTTGTCTTTCTTTTATCGCACGCTTCAGCTTGTGCTACTATGTTTTTATACAAGCATTCCACCCTTCCATTTACCTCCTCCCTGAATCTCTTTTGCTTTTCCACCTACTCGAATCCTTTAAATGTCTCTTCAACATGATCTTTAAAATTTGTCATAATCTTTACCTACGTCTGACTATCCCAGAAATCTTATTTTCTATTCCATAATCTAGTTCCCTTTTAAAAACCTTAAACCTTTGTTCAAATTTGATATCTAAATTCCTCAGTTCTTCTTCCATATCATTTTGAGATTTATTAACCCCTTCTACCTCCCTACTAACAGCTTCCTTCCATCTTTCTACTCAATCCTTCTTTTACAGCCTTCATTTCTTCTCTTACATTCATCATATCTTCTCATAAACCTTCTTTAATTCCTTTCATTTCAGCTAATAATACAGTAATCACACTATTTGAACTTTCTCCCCACTTCTCTCTAAATACCTGGTTCTGCCTTACTTACTACATCTTTTTCCATGTTTTCCATCGCACTTTTCTGTTCCTTATTTTCCCCTTGCTCACCACCCCACACCCTAAAACTGGCTACCCATTCATACTCTTTGATAGTCATCTTTTCTGTTATTTGTTACAAACACAAACAAACCATTCCCAATCATTAGGAAACTTCGATTCAAAGATTGCAAATTCTTTAAGATAGTGTCGAACTACCCTGCACAGTCACTCCACAGTCGACATATGTGAAGAAAATGGTTCCAGGAGATTTACAATGACTGTGAATTTGCAATCAGAAAATGTTTAATGAAAAACTGCATGAAGAAAATTAATATTGTGTAAACCCCTCTAACCCGTTTTACATCTCGAAACTTCAAAAGCAAACCTCTATATGAGAAGTTTCCCAATCATGTTAAAATTTTGATAATAAAATCTTTTGATCGTGGAAAACAGTAAAACTCTCTGAAGCTAATCTGACAAAAAAATACAGTATACTGTAATTTTGCTTACCAGTAACAGTTAAACCCAGATAAATTTCCATCTAAACATGAATGAATGGAAATATGACATTAAGTGCCATGTAAACAAAGATCGCGTACTTTGACAGTTGTCATATTCAAAGTTCCCTCTAATACGCTAACTTGAACCAATGGCATATAACCTACTTCTTTGAAGTTGGTCGGTGTAAATCACTTCAATGGCACATGCCTCGACTTACACGTTTGGCCACATTGCACAGTGCAACACATAAATTCTCCTTTCTAAATTACTGTATACATACATGGAAGCACACCCTTCCAAAAGACACACACAACGCATGCAACGACTAGTACAAATACAATGAAAAGCAAAAAACAAATAAATGATGGCAATAACTACTGTTAGTGGTAGGGTCAACCATCACTGAAGGTGGATAGTCTTCACAATATGCTACTTTTAATTACAGAGAGAAAGGTTAAGAGATAGTCTATTACAAAGCAGATAGAAATTAAATTGGTTACAATTGTGTTTCTCGAAGAGAGGAATGGTTTTGAGTCTTATCTGTTCTGGGTCGGCGTGATGTGGCGACGGCGGTAGAAGCAGTTTGAAGTTGCTGATATGAATCCTATAAGTTTATCCAATCTCGTCCTTGGCATTAAAATATCCTCTTTCCTTACATCCTGTTTCAGCTGGCGGTGGTAATAAGTTGCGTAGCATCCATTTGTCGTAGGCCAGAACAAAGTAACTGCTTATGCAGCACCTGAGGGTCGTATTACTCCAATTGCAACTTTCACACACGATAGTTTGGCACAGTTCACATGACGTGTTTAAATTAACATTCTCTTTGCTATAATTTGGCAATTGCGAAGTTAGACAGTCCATCTACAGTTAATATTCATGGTTCACGATAACACTGTTCCCACGAAAACAATCACTTACGTAGCAATACAGTTCACAGTTTCTACATTGGCAGTTTGTGTTTTAACGCAATTCATATATCGTAGTCAAGAAAATGGGGAATACTAAATTCACAGTTTATGTAATGCAGCTCAATTCTAAACCGACGACAATACTGCCTGTTTACGAGTGCATTGTCACTGCAACGAGCATCGTTTTGCAAAAACCAACACCGTTTGCGTATTAGAACGTCCGTTTAGAATATCCATCATAAAGTCAAATTTCAAACCAATGTAACACAAGAAAGTCCGGTATTAATATCGCGTTAAACACACAACATTATTACACGCAGATCTTGCTTCCGTACCGCCATGCATACGCGCCATCAGCGACTGTCTGCTACGCACTTTTATGTGGTATTCCCTTTGTGTGTAAATGGTGCGTTTTTGCAGATTTTAGTTTATCTACTTTCGAGTGTGTGTGTGTGTGTGTGTGTAGACTTTATCTGTCTGTGCTGCTTTTATTTGTAAAGTTCCTTTAATGTGTTAAACAATGTGCCTTTGCAGACTGTAGTGTATTCGTTTAAGACCTGTTTTCCTTCTGCTACTGCCTTCTGTATATGGAAGTTTTCTTCATTGATCAGTTTGCTGTATAGGCTATGGCTGGGTTTTAGTATTCTTAGGTCTGTTTCTATTGTGGTTGGGTGGTGCTTGTTGGCTACAAGGTGGTCAGCAAATATGCTATGGGAGCTGTTGCTTTTTAAAGCTCTGAGATGTTCTGAATATCTTATTTTGAAGTTTCTGCATGTTTGTCCTATGTACACTGACTGGCAAGTGTTACATGTGAGTTCATATATTCCTGATCTGTTAAATTTATCCATGGGTGTTTCTTGCGTTCTGATCCTTTTCTGTGTTGTGCTCTCCGTCCTGTATCCTATTTAGAGTCCCTGTTTCTTTAATATGTTTCCTATTCTGTGAATAATCTTGTTATTTTAGGTGAGTATGTGCCATTTCGTTTTGTGTGTGTGTTGTTGCTCTGTTGTGTCTTGTGCATGGTCATTGTTTCTGTTTTGTGTTGTTCTGTGTCGGGTGAGGATTTGTGTGTGTGTGGTGTTGCATATTTTTTGGATTTAACTTGTCTACCATATGGGTAGTACACCCATTTTCTACTGCTACTTGTTTTATTGTGTTTAGTTCTTGTGTGTAGTTCTGTTTGTTCATGGGTGTTCTGTTTAACTGTGGAGCACGAATCTGAAGTTTGTATGCTTATGTGTCAATGGGTGGTTTGATAGGTTGTGAATGGTAGTGCTTGTGATTGTCAGTTTCCTGAATATTGTGAAGTTGTGTGTGTTATTTGTTTTTTGTATGGTGAGATCTAGAAAGTGTAGTGTGTTCTTAGTTTCTGTTTCTAAAGTGAAGTTAATTTTTGAGTGTAAGTTGTTTATTTCAGTGTGTAGCTGTTCTGTGTGTATATGTGGTTCATCAATCAGTCATATTATGTCATCGATATAACGGTACCAGTATATAATTTTGTAGTTCTTTGGTTTTATTATGTGTCTGAAGATCATGTTCTCCAGGTTGTTCATGAGTATGTGAGCTAGGAGGCCACAGATTGGTGATACCATTAGCAGTGCTTCATGTTGAGAATAAAATTCTTTGTTGAATACAAAATAATTTTTTTATTTTATGGTCTTGAGTATGGTTGTTATTTCATTGATGTGTGTGTCTGGTATGTTTCCTTGTTGTTTTAATATTTGTATAATGATGTTGATTGTTTCATTTATTGGAATGCAAGTGTACACTGATGTGACGTCGAATGATATGAGGGTCGCTGTGTCCAGTATATGTATGTTCTTGATTCTGTCTATCAACTCCTTTGAGTTTTCCAGATTCCTGTTGTTATCAAATGTGTACAGTTTTTTCAGTAGTGTGTGTGTTTGTTGGACTAGGTGGTAGGATGGAGCATTCTGGAAGTTAATGATGGGTCTAAATGAGATATTATCCTTGTGAACCTTTGGTAGGGCATTTAGGGTAGGTGCTTTTGGATTTATCTGTATCATCCTCTTTACCTGGCCTTTTGAGAATATGTTATTGATGTTTTTCAGTGTCTGTTGAATTTTCTCCTGGTATCTTGCTGTTGGGTCACTGATCAGTTTTGTGATGTTGTTGTCTTTGAGAAAATCTAGTGTTTTCTCTATGTATTATTTTTCATCCATAATTACAGTAATATTCCCTTTGTCTGCCATTGTTACTATGGCACTGTTCCGTTTTAATTTTTGTTTAAGTTTTCTGGCTGTGATTTGTTCTGATGTTTTTTGATTAGAAATAATGGTGGATTTGTGTGTTCTCTTTATCCGTGTTATTTCTGCAGCTACTAATTCTCTTGTCAAGTTTTCATTAAAATTTGGTGTGCTCAGTCTTTCTTGTTCCTGTATAATGTGTTCTGATTCCGTTATGAGGTTTACTATTGTTTTGTGTGATATGTTTGTGTTAATGTTGTGTTTTGGCGCTTTTTCTAGTAGGCTCTTTTCTTGTTTGGTAAGAATTATGTCAGTTGGGTTAACGATTCTGTCATAGAACTTATATTGTTGGTTGAGATTGTTTTTAGTGGGTGTGTTCGTGCTGTAGATTATTCTGTTGAGTTTTCTGTTTAGTTTCTCTCGTTTTTCTTGCATTACTTTACGAATATATGCCTTTTCTCTCTCTGTTATTTCCCCAAAGTGAGATGGTATTGTAAATTCGTTGGCCAAATCTAAATGTGTTTGGTAAAGTTCAGTGTTGAGAGACTGCTTTTTAGCATATAATTCTCTAATTTCTTGCTTTAGCCACAAAATCTCCACTGTTTAGTTCATGTCTCATTTCTTCCGTCATACATTCTTACTCTTAAAGTGCTGTGTT
The DNA here is from genome assembly GCF_023864345.2 of Schistocerca serialis cubense. Classification (NCBI taxonomy): domain Eukaryota; kingdom Metazoa; phylum Arthropoda; class Insecta; order Orthoptera; family Acrididae; genus Schistocerca; species Schistocerca serialis. The sequence continues at coordinate 112,747,247 of NC_064646.1, forward strand.
ATATGTTCATGCGCATGTCACTCAGTGTTCGGAATTTTACTTAATCTGTATACATAAATTTTCAGGGCGTTTAACAGAAGCATTTCGGGCATTTACCCTTCTGACCTCCCAAAAACAGGAAAAATATTCAAAAACTTCTATCACATAGGTTTACATATTTATTGGAGTATCTATGTTTATTAGTAATAAACCTATGTGTTTTTTCAATTCAATAATTATTAAAAATTATATCAATTATAATTGATAAAATACACTTAAATTTAAAAAAAATTACAATGTTAACTATTCTTTGTTACCACTTCCACGTTTTTCTGTCAACTCCTGGGCGCCAGAAACAAATGCAAACGATCTTATTGTTCAGTTTTATCGTGTTGCAACAAGTCAAATGACGATTCGTATCTCGCACGAAATAAAGAGAAGCTTTCAGTAGACATATTGCTATTCAAGTGAACAGTGCTGTTGTTTTTATCTAGTCATGGCTACAAGAGGTTGTGTTATTTCTCCAAACAGTTTTTGTTATATCTGTAGTGAATATACTATTAAAAGTCTACAGAGAAACATAAGTGATTTTGTGAGGAAAGTTTGTTTTGCTTACTTTAAATTAAAATTTGGTGATCAAGATAAACCATGGGCCCCGCATAATGTGTGTAGAAGATGTGAAGAGATCTTCGTTTTTGATTTAAGGGTAAGAAAAATGAATTTCGATTTGGAGTTCCTACGATACGGCGTGAGCAGAAAAACCATACCACTGATTGCAACTTCTGTTCAGTTGACGTAAAGGGATTAAATTCAAAAAACAAAAGAAGCATAATTTATCCTAACCTTGACTCAACTACATGTCCAGTGCCCCATAGCTCTGAAATACCTATCCCACAGCTACCTTCCAGTTTGGATGAATACCTGAGTCAGCTGGAGGACGAAGTTACATTACCTCCTCAGGGTGAATCAAGCTCAGATTTTTCTTCAGACGAAGATGAAAGGCCTCAACTATTTTCTCAATGTGATCTCAATGATCTAGTAAGAGATTAAGGTCTTTCAAAAAACGCTGCCGAACTGTTAGGTTCCACATTAAAAGATAAAAAAGTTTTATCATCTGGCACCTCATTTTTCTTAGTACAGACACCGAGAAAAAGAAATCACCAAGTTTTTCTGAGAAGAAGGACAGTTAGTTTTTTGCAATGTTGTGGAAGGGCTCATGTATTGCTTTGATATGCGGTGTGACGCATCTGAATGGCGCCTATTCATTGATTCATCCCAAACTAGTCTTAAAGTAGTATTATTGCACAATGGAAATAAATTTTCATCGCTTCCGATGGGTCATTCTGTGCATATGGACGAAAACTATAACGATTTGGCCATTATCCTGGAAAAAATCAAATATCAGGACCATCAATGGATGGTTTGTGGGGACTTCAAAATACTCACGTGCTTTTGGGTCAGCAGGCAGGCTATACTAAATACCCATGCTTCTTATGCTTGTGGGATAGTAGAGCCGGAGAACAGCATTGGACTAAAAGTGATTGGGCACCCTGAGAAACTTTAAAACCTGTAGAGAAAAATGTTATCAATATTACTTTGGTAGCACCAGAAAAGGTTTTGTTGCCCCCTTTCCATATCAAATTGAGGCTGATGAAACAATCTGTAAAATCGCTGCAAAAGAATGGTGACTGTCTTAAATATCTACGTACAAAATTCTCAAAGTTGTCAGAAGAAAAGTTGTAAGTGGTAGTTTTCACTGGCTGCGGCATAAGAAAACTTTCAACTGACACCCTCTTCGTGGAAAGTATGAATGAGAAGGCTAAAAGAAGCTTGGGTATCGTTCAAGGATGTAGTGCGAAATTTTTTGGGAAATACAAAGGATCCTGACTACAAAACCATTGTTCAACGGATGCTAGCAGCATACGAAGCTCAAGGCTGCGAGATGAGCTTGAAGGTCCATTTTTTAAACACCCACATAGACAGTTTTCCGGAAAACCTGGGAGCTTACAGTGAAGAACAGGGGGAGCGGTTTCACCAGGATGTCCGTGATGTCGAGAGACGGTACTAAGGAAGATGGGATGTCACTATGCTCGCTGACTACTGTTGGATGCTTAAGCGGGAAACTAAAGATGGAAATCGGTAAAGAACTCGGCAAGGTATCAAGCAAAAGAAGAAAAGGTTTCATAAAAAACATTAGTAAGTATAGTATTGTTACAATGTGTCTCAAAATAATGTTTCATTGGTTGTAAAAAATATTATGTTTTAATTTTGAATAAACGAGTGATTTTACCAATTTTTTGAGTTTGAATTTGCAAAAACACCTTATGTGATAGAAAAAAATGGACATCACTTCTGAAATCAGCGCATTCTAAAACATATAATTCAGTAAAAATATCTCATGCAGCTGATAAAAAAAATTTTTTTGCGGACCTATGTAATTTGGTGCAGTATTTTTACTCTGTTAGTTTTATGTGTTATAATTGTGAGATATGTACAGTGACGTCAAGCAGTGTTGACTGCACTGCATAATACAGAGTTTCACATGATACGTCATTTACTATATAGTTTTAGGTTTTTTAATTACTTTTTGTTAGAAGATAATTTGCTGGAGAGCTCTTTCATGAGATAGCCCTTACGTAAGCATACCCCTTGAATTCTTCACTGAAAAGAACGTTCACATTACAGTATGTACACACACGAATTAAAAAAGGATACCTTTACAAAAAAGAAAACAAATAAAACTGTTAGAATTATATTTCCATGGCATTTTCCTTTATTCCAATCCTTAAAGGTTTAACAGATTCGGAAGCTTAAATCCACTGTACCGTTATTGTACATAATCGTAATAACACTTAGAGTAACTATTGTAGATTGTTACAGCAATGTCAGACTTATTAGCATTGTTATAAGTAATTTTCTCATTCATAATGTCCTTGTATAAAGGGAGCAATAACTTACTAAAACAAACCCACAGCACCAGTACGGAGCCGGCCGCGGTGGTCTAGCGGTTCTAGGCGCTCAGTCCGGAACCGCGCGACTGCTACGGTCGCAGGTTCGAATCCTGCCTCGGGCATGAATGTGTGTGATGTCCTTAGGTTAGTTAGGTTTAAGTAGTTCTAAGTTCTAGGGGACTGATGACCACAGATGTTAAGTCCCATAGTGCTCAGAGCCATTTGAATCATTTGAACCAGTACGGAAGGAATCAAATGTCGTGAAAAAGTTTACTGGCTAGGAGAAGAGTGACAGAAATATGACACAGTTAACAGATGAGAGAGAAAGAAGACACAGAGAAATAGACAGGGATGAGGAGAGCACTGATAACGTTGGCAATCTGACAAAGAAATTCATTTACCGAGAAGGAAGTTTTCAGAAATGACACTCTCGTGTAACATATTTTCGGACTTCTCGCCACATCAGTTCTGGGTAAAACCTCGAACTTTCGACAGCTACCACCACCCAAGTCGTCAGAACAATTAATGGTCGTGGAAGTTACTGCGGAGGCCCGGGATAGCTCGTGGGCGGCTTCTTATTAGTTGGACGGCAATTACGCCATTACTGTTTATCTAAAATCCATAAAGAAAACGGGCCCTTGACATTGCTGGAGACCTAAAATCTCTGTAGGAGCCAAAGTGGATTCCATAACAACGATCGTGTGGATCCGAGGTCGCTCTTCAGGTCCACGAGAGCCAGAAAGCAGTGGATGCAGGCGATCAGGTAGATGCCTTTGTTCCTCGACTTCCGGAAGGCATTCCATACAGTTCTGCACTGCCGCCCAATAAACAAAACACGAGAATACGGAATATGAAACAAGATGTGTGATTGGACTGAAGATCGCCTGGCAAAGACAACATAGTATGTCATCTGAATGGAGAGAAGTGTTCAGACGTAAAAGTAAATTCGGGCGTACCCCAGGCGAAGACTTACAGTACTGGAAATCAGTGTACAGACATGGGTATTTGTAGGAAAATTAATGTTGTCGGTTGGAATACACTCCTGGAAATGGAAAAAAGAACACATTGACACCGGTGTGTCAGACCCACCATACTTGCTCCGGACACTGCGAGAGGGCTGTACAAGCAATGATCACACGCACGGCACAGCGGACACACCAGGAACCGCGGTGTTGGCCGTCGAATGGCGCTAGCTGCGCAGCATTTGTGCACCGCCGCCGTCAGTGTCAGCCAGTTTGCCGTGGCATACGGAGCTCCATCGCAGTCTTTAACACTGGTAGCATGCCGCGACAGCGTGGACGTGAACCGTATGTGCAGTTGACGGACTTTGAGCGAGGGCGTATAGTGGGCATGCGGGAGGCCGGGTGGACGTACCGCCGAATTGCTCAACACGTGGGGCGTGAGGTCTCCACAGTACATCGATGTTGTCGCCAGTGGTCGGCGGAAGGTGCACGTGCCCGTCGACCTGGGACCGGACCGCAGCGACGCACGGATGCACGCCAAGACCGTAGGATCCTACGCAGTGCCGTAGGGAACCGCAGCGCCACTTCCCAGCAAATTAGGGACACTGTTGCTCCTGGGGTATCGGCGAGGACCATTCGCAACCGTCTCCATGAAGCTGTGCTACGGTCCCGCACACCGTTAGGCCGTCTTCCGCTCACGCCCCAACATCGTGCAGCCCGCCTCCAGTGGTGTCGCGACAGGCGTGAATGGAGGGACGAATGGAGACGTGTCGTCTTCAGCGATGAGAGTCGCTTCTGCCTTGGTGCCAATGATGGTCGTATGCATGTTTGGCGCCGTGCAGGTGAGCGCCACAATCAGGACTGCATACGACCGAGGCACACAGGGCCAACACCCGGCATCATGGTGTGTGGAGCGATCTCCTACACTGGCCGTACACCACTGGTGATCGTCGAGGGGACACTGAATAGTGCACGGTACATCCAAACCGTCATCGAACCCATCGTTCTACCATTCCTAGACCGGCAAGGGAACTTGCTGTTCCAACAGGACAATGCACGTCCGCATGTATCCCGTGCCACCCAACGTGCTCTAGAAGGTGTAAGTCAACTACCCTGGCCAGCAAGATCTCCGGATCTGTCCCCCATTGAGCATGTTTGGGACTGGATGAAGCGTCGTCTCACGCGGTCTGCACGTCCAGCACGAACGCTGGTCCAACTGAGGCACCAGGTGGAAATGGCATGGCAAGCCGTTCCACAGGACTACATCCAGCATCTCTACGATCGTCTCCATGGGAGAATAGCAGCCTGCATTGCTGCGAAAGGTGGATATACACTGTACTAGTGCCGACATTGTGCATGCTCTGTTGCCTGTGTCTATGTGCCTGTGGTTCTGTCAGTGTGATCATGTGATGTATCTGACCCCAGGAATGTGTCAATAAAGTTTCCCCTTCCTGGGACAATGAATTCAGGGTGTTCTTATTTCAATTTCCAGGAATGTAGTTGTGCCCAGTGTACATGTAATAGTGTGAGATCTAGCATACCGATAAATTCAGTCAAATAGTATGCCATTTCATGTCAGTAGTACAGTATAAAATAAGACGTCAGCGAGTCACGCGGTACAGGATGAACCTATGTATAATGGCACTCAGCTCTGTGCTGTGTTAGTGTGTACGTACGTGCCTTTACAGCTCGTAACGATCAGACACCAATAGTGACACTGAACCATGTCTACATAAACCACGACTGTGACAATGCCATGCGCGAAACAATTGTCACTTGATGAAAAAGCAAAAGTCGGTGCGCACAAGAAAATGGGATTCTCTAATTGTCAAATCGCCAAGAAGTTGAACCGCTCAAGTACAATGATTGATAATTTCGTTAGATTGGGTGCACGATATGGACAGAGCTGAAAATATGGACAAAGTAGAAAATTATTTGAGGCATCGAAAAGGTTCCTTTTGCGCAAAGAAATGGCCACAAATCGTCATTCTTGTCTCCTTGTCGGTGATTTACAGTTTGCCAGTTACTGGCAGACGTGTACGACAAATTTTATTGAATGACGAAAATCTTGCACTCAAGAAACTACTGCAGAAACTTGCTCTAACGCCGGGACTTAAACTACCTAAATTGGATTTGGCTGAACACATATACAGGGTTATTACAAATGATTGAAGCGATTACACAGCTCTACAATAACTTTATTATTTGAGATATTTTCACAATGCTTTGCACACACATACAAAAACTCAAAAAGTTTTTTAGGCATTCACAAATGTTCGATATGTGCCCCTTTAGTGATTAGGCAGACATCAAGCCGATAATCAAGTTCCTCCCACACTCGGCGCAGCATGTCCCCATCAATGAGTTCGAAAGCATCGTTGATGCGAGCTCGCATTTCTGGCACGTTTCTTGGTAGAGGAGGTTTAAACACTGAATCTTTCACATAACCCCACAGAAAGAAATCGCATGGGGTTAAGTCGGAAGAGCGTGGAGGCCATGACATGAATTGCTGATCATGATCTCCACCACGAACGATCCATTGGTTTTCCAATCTCCTGTTTAAGAAATGCCGAACATCATGATGGAAGTGCGGTGGAGCACCATCCTGTTGAAAGATGAAAATAGCTCCCTGCTTGCTTTATTCGTCGACTTCCGCGGGCCACGCGTGAAACTTGCCCGCACGCGTTCAACCGTTTCTTCGCTCACTGCAGGCCGACCCGTTGATTTCCCCTTACAGAGGCATCCAGAAGCTTTAAACTGCACATACCATCGCCGAATGGAGTTATCAGTTGGTGGATCTTTGTTGAACTTCGTCCTGAAGTGTCGTTGCACTGTTATGACTGACTGATGTGAGTGCATTTCAAGCACGACATACGCTTTCTCGGCTCCTGTCGCCATTTTGTCTCACTGCGCTCTAGAGCGCTCTGGCGGCAGAAACTTGAAGTGCGGCTTCAGCCGAACAAAACTTTATGAGTTTTTCTACGTATCTGTAGTGTGTCGTGACCATATGTCAATGAGTGGAGCTACAGTGAATTTATGAAATCGCTTCAATCATTTGTAATAGCACTGTATGTCATGGACTTCAGAATAGGACGAAGTGATTTTCAGTGACGGTAAGACGTTTAATTTAGATGGGCCAGATGGATTTCATTGGCACGATCTGAAATCAGTGCAGCAGATAAGAATGAGGACAAATTTTCGTGGTGGAAGTGTTATGATTTGGGCAGCTTTCTACGCTAAAGGTAAGTCACACACTCCTTATTTGAGCACTAGAATGAGCTGAAACAAGCACACTGAGATACTAGAGGCAGAACTGATTAGAATGAATGAGGACCTAGGGGACGGAAGTCTAATGTTTCAACAAGACACTGCATCTGTGCATGTTACAGCTACAACAAAAAGGTGGTTTTAAGATAAACATATCTACGTCTTGACCTAGCCTTCACGTAGCCTGGATCTGAACCCGTGGAAAACATGTGGGGAATATTTTCAAGGTGTGTTTATCGCAACGGAAGACAATTTTAGGTCGTATGTGAGCTGAAAAGAGTAGGCAACACTTTCACTAAAAGAACAACAAATCCTAACAAAATCAATGCAAATGACAATATTTGAGGTGAATAGGAAGAACACAGGTTGGAAAAAGTACTAACAATGCAATACCACAACAGGAGAATCAGTATCTTTATACCTATTTCCATCCAGGAATCGTAAAAGCCTTATTTTGTCTCTCCTATTATGAAAGGAATTACTTAATTCCGTTATGACTGTTTATGTCTTACGTGTATCTACTACTTTCATAATTAATTCCATACACATTTGTTTCAGACATTGCATTATTACAGAAGTCCTGCCTTTTTACTGATTTCCACTACAGTATAGGACCATTACTTTCACAACTATACAGGTGTTCGTCTTAACTTGAGACAGCCGGCCGCTGTGGCCGAGCGGTTCTAGGCGCTTCAGTCCGGAATCGCGCTGCTGCTGCCGTCGCAGATTCGAACCCTGCCTCGGGCATGGATGTGTGTGATGTCCTTAGGTTAGTTAGGTTTAAGTAGTTCTGATTCTAGGGGACTGATGACCTCAGATGTTAAGACCCATAGTGATGATCGCCATTTTTTTTTTAACTTGAGACAGCTAAATATCTCGAAGCAGCCGCATGATACGGAAAAAAATTTTCTAGGTCAAAAGTTAATACTAGCAGTACCACAACTGACCATCTCCTTACCATCACCCATCCTCAGTGGGCCAACTTGGTATTTTAGACTGGTGAACCCCCCCATTTTACTCCATATTCGGATGCTACACAAAATACGTGTGATTTACTCGGACCATTGTTTCACATTCGTGGTAAATGACACTGTAGTCGATAAATATCATGTGTGTCTGTTTTTTCAATTAAGAACCGACGCATTTCATTCTACATTTTTGAAAGCAAATAAAAGTGTCATTAATGAATATCTTCATAGTCAGGTCCAAGCATTCACCATGGGACACAAAGATATTGAGCATCTTTGGTTGGAATTTAAAGGTATTGTGCACCACGTGCTAGAGAACTATGTACCTAGCAAAAATATAGGGGAGGGGAAGGATCCACCTTGGTGCAACAAACATACTAGTAAGTTGCTGACAAAGCAGAGAGTTTTACACAGTCGTTTTAAACGTAGTCACTGCACGCTGACGAACAGAAATTATGCGAAATGAAAGCAGCTATCACAAGGTCAATGAGAGATTCTTTTAACGAATTTCAAAGCAATATTTTTATCTGCAGATTCTAAAAATAAACCCAAAAAACTTTGGTCGTACGTAAAATTTATGAACGCTACAAATAATTCAATACCTTCTCTTGCTGACAGTATGGGTAATGTAACGGATTCAATTAGCAAGGATGGCTGACATAGTGTATCTGGGATTGTAAAACAGTTAAGATCCTTAGAAGCCAGGAAGGCACCTGGCCCAGACGGTATCCCCGGTAAGATTATATGTTGACTATGCTACAAATATACCATCATTCTTATCCATCATGTATCAGAGATCCACGGGACTGGAAGAAGGCCCAGGTCATAGCAATCTATAGAAAGGGTAGAAAATCGGATGCACACAATTACCGGCCAATTTCACTGACATCGATTTGTTGTAGAATCATGGTACATATTTTGTGTTCGGACATAATGACCTTTCTAGACTCTGAGAAGCTCATCTGCAAAAACCAGCACGGTTTTAGGAAACAGCGGTCATACGAGACACAGCTGGCCCTCTTTGTGCATGATATACAACAAGCTCTAGATACTGGCTTTCAGGTTGATGCCATATTTCTCGACTTTCGAAAGGCCTTCGAGTCAGTTCCGCACTGTCGCTTGCTCCAAAAAGTGCGGGCTTACGGTCTATCCGATGACATATGCGGTTTTATAGAGAGTTTTCTAACAGACAGGGAGAAGTATGGCGTCCTGAATGGAGAGACTTCAACAGAAACAAGCGTAATTTCAGGTGTGCCCCAGGGCAGCGTAATAGGCCCGCTGCTTTTTACGATTTATATAAACGATGTGGTTGATGGTATTGATAGCGGCATTAGACTGTTTGCCGATGAGGCCGTAGTCTACAGGAAGGTAGTATCACACGAAAGTTGTGAACAAATCAATGAGAATTTGCAGAAAATAAATGCATGGTATAAAGACTGGCAGTTGTCTCTCAATATTAGTAAGTGTAGCCTACTGCGTACATCAAAGCGAAAATCCCTATTAATATACGAGTACAATATAAATGCCCAGTCTATGGAAGCGGTAACATCCGTCAAGTATCTGGGTGTGACTATTCGAAATGATCTCAAATGGAATGATCAGATTACACAAGTAACGGGCAAGGCGAACTCTAGATTGCGGTTTATTGGTAGAATCCTGAAGCGATGTAGTCCATCAACAAAGGAAAGTGCTTACAATACATTAGATCGTCCAGTCTTAGAGTATTGTTCGTCTGTATGGGACCCTTACCAGTTGGGTCTCATGCAAGAGATTGAGAAGGTCCAAAGAAGAGCAGCAAGATTCGTGACTGGTACAATTAGCCACCGCGAGAGCGTTACAAATCTCATAGAAAGTTTTAAGTGGGGTACACTTGCAGATAGACGACGCGCTAAACGGATGGGGCTGCTCACTAAATTCCGAAATTCGATCTTCGCCGAGGATGTAGAGCATATATTATTACCACCAACTTTCAAATCGCGCAAAAGATCACCATTCAAAGATAAAGGAAATTAGAGCTCGCACTGAGGCGTTTAGACAGTCGTTTTTGCCTCGAGCGATCCGCGAGTGGAACAGAGGGAGGGGCAAATATGACTTTGTCTCAAAATGTGCCCTGCGCCACACACCGCTTGGTGGCTAGTGAAGTATATATATAGATGTAGATTTAGGTTGTAAATGTAAACCTTTGTGTTCTAACGGTTTACACAGAGGTTTAGATGTTACTGGAGTATTGCAAATGTGATGGTACATCACAAATAGTATGACTAGATATTGACATTTCTCGTAGATAAGTCACTTGTGCGATAACGCAGTTTTCTTTTCCCTAAGGGGTTGATTCTGGCGGATCCCCAGTCATCGGATCGCTTGATTTCGGTGGTCGCCCTCGAGCCCCGCCACCACAGTGACCGATTTCGATGTGTGTCTCCATCCAGCCGCCGTAAATCTCGTGCTGGTCGCTACGCGGCTGCCTGTAGAATACAAACCACAACCGCTGTAGCAAGGTAAAATGTCCGTGAGGTGATAATAACAAGCGCACCTGCCACTGACTGTCACCGAAATGAAGTACTCCAAAGGTGAGTGGTAAGACGTCTCACCGAAATCAGACACCCAATTGTCAGAGGCAAGGGGATTCACCGATATGAAGCATTCGGTTGGAAAAAGAAAACTATCGTATCCACGTCGTTGCTTCTCGATTACGCTAGACGTAGTTTCTAACCAGTCATTGAAACGGCTGGTGATATTGTAGAGTCCAATCCAATTTTCAACACTGAAGTAAATTTCGAACATAAACTTCAACCGTTAGAACACAAAGGTTTACATTTACACCGTAAATGAAATTTAAAATCAAATACACTGGTTCTTAATTGCAAAAACAGGTACACTTAATATTTGTACAGGTACACTTAATATTTGTCGATTACAGCTCCATATACCACGATAGAGAAACAATGGTTTGAATAAACCATACTTAATTTTTGGAGTAGAATCCGAAAATGAAATTAAAATTGCTAGTTCCCATTTGAAAATACCAAGTTCACCCAGCCCACGCAGCAGGGGTGGTTAGGAGGTGGCCAGCTGTAGCACAGACACATACTCTGCACTAATAGCAACTTTTCACCCAGAATTTTTTTTTTCGTACGATGCATCGTTTTCGAGAAACTTAGTTATTCCAGGTAAAACAAACACCTTCCTTAAATAACCAAGTAGAAAAGATCGGAAGTTTCACGAGGTTTCCCGCGGATGCAGCAGTGGTACACAGAAAAGTCGCGACTATAGAAAACAGTAGCGAAATGTGGGAAGACCTGAGGATGATCGACGCTTGGTGCAGCGAGTAGCAACTGATCGTCAACATAAACAAAGGTAACGTGTTGCGAATACGTAGGCAGAAAGACTCTCTATTGTATCATTACGCAGTTGCAAAACAACTACTAGAAGCAATTACTTCCACAAAATATGTAGGTGTACGCGTACGGAGCGATTTGAAATGCAATGGCCACATACAATTAATCGTGACTAAAGCACATGTCAGTCTGAGAGTCATTGGAACAATCCTCAGAAAATGGAGTCCATCAACAAAGGATGTGGCATACGAAACCCTCTTTCGAGCGATACTTCATTACTACCTGTTAGTCTGGCAGCTGTACCCGACAGAATTGCCAGAAGAAGAGCAGCGCGTTTCGTTACTGAATCATTCAGTAAGCATGAAAGCGTCAGAGAGGCGATGAATCACCTGCAGCGGCAGACGCTACAGGGCAGGGTTGTGCATCACGGTGTGGATTGTTGTCAAAGTTCCGAGAACATACGATTCTAGACGAGTCAACAAATACAGGGTTAGTCAAAATAGTTTGGACAGTTTCTACTGATTTTAAAATTTGTTTGTATTGAGGTAACGGCCTTGCCGCAGTGGTAATACCTGTTTCCGTCAAACCATCGACGCTAAGCGCTGTTAGACTTAGCTAGCACTCGGATAGGTGACCCTCCGGGTCTGTCAAGCGCTGTGGGCAAACGGGCTGCACTCAGCCCCTGTGAGGAGCTACTTGACTGAGAAGAAGCGGCACCGATCACGAAAACTGACAACGGCTGGTAGTGCGGTGTACTGATCATGTGCTCCTCCGTATCTGCATCCAGTGACGCTTAGCGGGAGAGAATGACACGGTGGTCGGTCGGCACCGTTGGCGTTACAAGGCCTGTTCTCCAGCAACGTGGCTGCCATACCAACGGAAAATGGAGTTTTGTGTGAAGGAGTTCTGCAAGAACAAGTTCGCAGCTACAAGGCATTGGAAATTCTAGACCACATTTCACAAGGCTCCACGTACCAGACAGTCTATTTACGGCTGGGTACAAAAGTTGTCTTTGTAAAAGCGGACATATCAGGGCAACTCTGACTTGAATACGGATATTTTCGGGCGTGTATGGGCCACATTGGGCTATAGAGTGGACGTGTGTTGTGTGGGTAACGGCTCAAACATTGAACTTTTGAGAACATGCCACAAAAAAACTTCTTGAGTTGCTGTTTTTATCCATATGATTACGTAGCACGATGTTTTTTGATTCAATAGTCTTCTCACTGGTTTGATGCGACCCGCCACGAATTCCTCTCCTATGCCAGCCTCTTCACCTCAAAGCAGCGCTTGCAATCTACGTCCTCAATTACTTGCTGGATGTATCCCAGTTTCTGTCTTCCTCTACACTTTCTGTCCTCTACAGCTCCCTCTAGTACCATGGAAGTCATTCCCTCATGTCTTAACAGATGCCTTATGATCCTGTCCCTGCTTCTTGTCAGTGTCTTCCACATGTTCCTTTCCTCTCCGATTCTGCGGAGAACCTCCACATTAATTGTCTTATCAGTCGATCTAATTTTCGACATTCCCTTGCGGCACCACAAATCAAATGCTTCGATTCTCTTCTGATCCGGTTTTCCCACAGTCCATGTTCCACTACCACACAATGCTACGCTCCAACAATACGTTCTCAGAAATTTCTTCCTCAAATTAAGGCCTATCTTTATACTAGCAGACTTCTCTTGACCAGGAATGCCCTTTTTGCCACAGCTACTCAGCTTTTGATCTCCTCCTTGCTACGTCCGTCACGGCCTAAATAGCAGAATTCCTTAACTTCATCCACTTCGCGACCATCAATCCTGATGTTGAGTTTCTCGCTGTCCTCATTTCTGCTACTTCTCATTACTTTCGTCTTTCTTCGATTTACTCTCAATTAGTATTCTGTACTCATTACACTGTTCATTCCATTCAACACATCCTGTAATTCTTCCTCATTTCCACTGAAGATAGGAATGTCATCAGCGAATTTTATCATTGACAACCTTTCACTTGAATTTTAATTCCACTCTTGAACTTCTCTTTTTATTTCCATCACTGTTCCTTCCAGATATAGACTGAACAGTAGGGGCGAAAGACTACGCTCCTGTCTTACATCCTTTTTCATTCCAACACTTCCTTTTTGGTCTCCCAGTATTATTGGTTGCTCTTGGTTCTTGTAAATATCGTATTTTACTCGTCTTTCCCTATAGCTTTCCCTATCTTTCTCAGAATTTCGAACATCGTGCACTTTCCCAGATCGACGGATCCTATGGACGTGTCTTGATTTTTTTTTTTTTTTTTTTTTTTTCAGCCTTGCTTCCATTGTCAACCGCAACGTTAGAACTCTCTGCTGCCTTTACCTTTCGTAAACCCAACCTGATCTTCATCTAATAGACCCTCAATTTTCTTTTCCATTCTTCTGTCTCTTATTCTTGTCAGTAACTTTGACGCACGAGCTGTTAAACTGATTGTACTATAATCCCCACAGTTATCTGCTCTTGAATTCTTCGCATTTTTGAGCTTAATATTTTTCCTAAAGTCTTATGGCATATCACCAGTCTCATATATTCCACGCACCAACGTAAATAGCGGTTTTGTTGCCACTTCCTCCAACGATGTTAGAAACGGTAATGGAATGTTATCTGTTCCTTCTGTCTTATTTGATATTAAGTCGTCCAAAAGTCTTTCAAATCCTGATAATACTGGATAGTCTTCTCTTACCTGTCGACTCCTATTTCTTCTTCGATCACGTGATCAAAGTCCTTCCCCTTGCTTCAATACGAAATTTTAATCATTTAAAAGTGTCCAGATAATTTTTAACAACTGCACTTTGCTTCATCTCAAGAAGGTCTCGCGAAAAGGCGTTAAAGATAGAAGTCAGAGAGATTCGAGCCCACACGGAGACTTACCAGAGTTGAGATGTTCGTTGATAATATCAATCAAAATGCGATATTTTACTCCTCCTCAATGTGATATATATTTTGTGAGACATATGAAATGTCTCTCACAAAATTTCGTCCGGTGAGTAGGCCTATATCCGGCAGAAAAAGAGTGGCAATCTGGCGACAGTTTTTACCACATGTATGGCCACTACCTCGGTTAGCACATATTAGTCGTGTTGTGTGTAACACTTATATCGATTACAAGTAGGTTTGTGTTATGTAGCCGTGTAACTGTAATTAGGAAGTGTGTGTTCTTTGTTAGGTAAGGTCATTGAGTTGTGACCGGAAAATTAGACTTATGTAATGTATATATGGAAAAAGCCTGTGGAGGATACTTTGAAACTCTGGCAGAGGACTCTGAAACAATAACATTGCTTCAGTATGCTACGACAACCTCCTAAATATTGTATAGTGCCAAATTTTTTAAATAATGGGCCAAATGAGTGTGGTTCCTCCATTATCTGCAGCAGCAGTCAACTTCTTTATGGAACATTTCGAGCAACATGCAATAAATTTGGTTCCACTTGACATGTTCCTTATGCAAGAAGTTTTTCGGTCCGGCATTGACTGACAGAGTTTTTGGATGTCCTCTTCAGGGAGATCGTGCCAGATTCTGTTCTACTAGCGCGTTAGATCGTCAAAATCCCGAGATTGTTGGAGGTCCCTGCCCATAATGCTCCAGATGGTCTCCATTAGGTATAAATCTGGTGACCTTGCCGGCCAAGGTAGGGTTTGGCAAGCACGAAGCCAAGCAGTTCAAACTCTCGCCATGAAACGTTAACCAAGGATGACTAGCCATGAGGGGAACAAAACGGGGCGTAGAATATCGCTGACGTACCGCTGTGCTATAAGGGTGTCGCAGATGACAACCAAAGGCATCCAGCTATGACAATAAATGGTAGTCCACACCATCACTCCACATCCGCACACGGCGGGGGTTTGTGCTCATTGTCTTCGTGTTTCCCAAACCCTACATTGGGCAGCGAGGACGCCGGATTTGACCCCAACTTAGAACGTTTGGAGAATTACAGGCAGGGCCCTCCAACCATCTCGGCATTTTGACGATCTAGCGCGCCAGTTGGACATATTTTGGTACGAAGTCTCCCAGGAGGACACCGAGCAATTCTGTCAATCAATGGCAAGCCGAATAACTGCTTGCATGAGAGCCAGAGGTAAGCCAACGCGTAGTTGACTTGCTCAATTTTTGAATCTCTTTCTCTTGAATAAGTCATCCAATTTTTCCGAAATTGTTTCATTTGCTTTTCTGTAGGTGTACATCATATCTGTCCATTAAGATTATCCGGGCTGTTATGCCGTGGTCGGTTGATGAATTTTGTCTCAATTCTCAACGTTCCGTCCCCGTCTGCGGGAGACATCTTCAAGGGGGTCTGTAGCTCGATGGAAGGTCCAACACACCCGCTGGCTCGCTACTGGACCTTCCATCGAGCTACAGACCCCCTTGAAGATGTCTCCCGCAGACGGGGACGGAACGTTGAGAATTGATACAAAATTCATCAACCGACCACGGCATAACAGCCCGGATAATCATAATGGCCATGACATTTCCGGCCGGGAAGGTCTATATTTTAATACATCACATCCACCTAACTCAGTCGCATCTGAATAATAGTAACGTGGAGTGTCGTTTTTGTTTTTGTCTTACAGTATGTTTTCGGCTCGAGTCGGCTGTCGGCACAAGCCGCCGAGCTGCGCTGCTACTTCTGCAGTACACTTTCCAGACGTCTCCCGTCTGCCTTAATCAGAAATGTCAATGCAGAAGTTATTAAAATAAAAGTTACATTTTGCTACCAGAGAGGAAAAGTTACGAGGGGCATTCAATAAAAAATGAAACACAGTTTTTTCTGAAAGCAGGTTGCTTTTATTCAGGATTCCAATGCACCATATTATTCCCCACTCTTTTGTCTACAAAAAGCTATTTTTCATCACAGTCTCTGTTCAATTCGACGGCCTTACGCCGGTTTGATAGGAGGGCCGTTATGTCCACATGGCACTACACACCCGGTCAACGTTGCAGCCAACGTCTTGTTGCATCAGTAACCTCCCCATTATCAACGTACTGCTTCCAACGGAGAGTGTCCTTCACTGGGCCAAAGAGATGAGAGTCGGAAGGAGCGAGCTCCTGGCTGTAGGGTGGATGAGGAAGGACAGTCCAATTGACTTTTGTGACGATGTTCGACAAAACGATGTCACAACCAGTCTCCTAATGCCCAAGCAGTTTCGCACAGATGGTCTTTGGATGCTCTTTATGTTCTTCCGTTAGTCGGCGAGGAACCCAGTGGCCATCCACCGTTGAGTATCCCACTTGGTGGACAACGGTGTCAACACTAGGAACAGAGACGTCCAGTTTACCAGCGAGGTCTGTAACGCCGGAAATGCATATCCTCCTACTTCCATCTATTGTACTATTATTTTTTTTCCTTGTTTTGTTACCTCAAGATATGACATTTCTGTCTCTTTATATATTGTAATTGTTTTACTGTTTGTATATATATATTTATGCACTCATGTCGATGTATAATTGGTTTGTTTCGTAAATATTATTTGTATTTTTACGCTGCGTCTTGCCCAGGGAAAACTGCTATCGAACGGTTACATCGATGGGTCGTGTGAAGAATCAAAGTGTGTAGGATCTTGGGTAGTGTTAACTCTGCCGCGTGGAGCGCGGGCAGAGAGGGTCTGGCGGGAGTAGCGAGTGGAGCAGGTGTTGTGTGACGCTCCCGCGAGTTGCCGCGCTTTCGGGGTTTGGAAGCATGTAATTGCGCTCGATTCGCGATGATAGTTTCTGACATGGTGTCGCGGACGGGAAGCATTAGCTGGCGTACATCAAGAGCCCGTTTCGCCTGGTGACCGTGTCGAGAAGAAGGCGCGCCAACATCCAGCTTCTGCAACAGCGACGGCCGACAATGAGTGACTGTCGCCACCTCCTCGATCGACGGCTTCAAACCTTCAATCAACCAACAAGGAAGACTAAAAGCACGTAAAGTTTCAGAACTGTATGGCAGACCTCAGCTTTTCGAATTGTTCCATTTGCCTCGCAAAATTACAGCAACTTAGCATGAACCTTTGTTGCTCATTGTCCCAATTGCATTGCCAAGCAGGGTCCCTTCCTTTTCCGAAATGAACCCGAGTGTCGTTGAAATTCAAACGCCAGCATAATTCCATTTCACTGCTTTAATTTCAAAGTTCAATTCAAGCATTAGCTGGCTACAATAGTTAGATTCACAAGCACAAATTAAGAGTGCGAGTTTTGTTACCGTATTTTAGCTTACCTGTGACTGCAGCTCAGCTTGGTACGTACTAAATTTTACTATTGTTAATTGTTCTGAATCGTTTAATTCAAGTTCAAAGTTAAATCTCTTCTTTCTAAATTGCGTAGATTCAAGAAGCTTTAGAAATGATTGTTGAGGTAGTCCAAGACTAAGTGTATTTCGATGTGCTTCAGAAAGAAAGCTCACTATTAACTTCAGTCACTAAATTTACTTTCGATTTTCCGGTTTCATTAATTCTTTTGCTAAATTAAGTGTAGCGAAATTTATTACTTCTGACAAACTTTCAGTTTTCACACTACACGTGTCAACCTTCAGTTGCCACGCTTCTAGTGCTAATTATATGTGTAATTATCTTTCTTTTTCAGTTACTATAGTAATTGTCCTTAGGACTGGCGACCGTAATTTCCCCCAAATCTCAAATATCTAATTACCGCTAGTTAATTGTTAACGTAACGGCCGCACATTTACTTTCTTCATTAACTTTACCCCTTTTCAAAATTAATTTCCACCAGTTTCATTTGTATTTTTCCTTTCATTTAGATGTAACCCTTTCCTCCCTCTTTACCGACAGATTAACTTCGGTGACGATTGCTTTTCCCAAATTTCCATTAGGTACACGCGGTTTAATTTTTCACTGTCATTAAGGTCGATAAGTGAGGGGGAGGTTACAGGTCTTTGGTTGTGATCCGTCGAATACCGCGAATGAGAGTGTCCGCACGTTCCACCATTGTAGGAGAGACGCTTTGCCCAACGACTCACCGTGCTTTTGTTCACTGCCACGTCTGCGTACAAATTCCGCAAGCGCCTATCAACATCAGCGAGGCATTGGTTTTCCTGCTTAGAACGTAAATCCGTTACAATCGCCGCTTTAAGAGCTGCATGTAAAACCGCCCCCTATCAGAACTTCATGAGACTATGCGAGCTGAGGCGGGAATATTCCACAACGTTCCACAACAAATTCTGCACTTTTGAACCCGAAATTGGCTGAGAAAAAATGTGTTGCATTTCTTATTGAACGCCCCTCGTTTAAGTATAGTAATGATACATGCTAAGTTACTTAGTGCAGCTTTGTTTACTTAGTCCACCTATTTTTATACATCTGTAACAATACGGAATTAAAGAGTCACAGTTTTTATCCACCTTTTTATTATTCTTCAAACGAAAATGATGTAATTCAAATGGAAACACCTTAGATATAGTTACAGAGGAAAGCTTGGCAAAATCCAAGAATAAGTCCATCGAAAAGTAGTTCCACTTCTACATCTACATCTACATACATATTCCGCAATCCACCATACGGTGCGCGGTGGAGGGTGCCTCGTACCACAACTAGCATCTTCTCTCCCTGTTCCACTCCTAAACAGAACGAGGGAAAAATGTCTGCCTATATCCCTCTGTACGAGCCCTAATCTCTCTTATCTTATCTTTGTGGTCTTTCCGCGAAATATACGTTGGCGGCAGTAAAATTGTACTGCAGTCAGTCTCAAATGCTGGTTCTCTAAATTTCCTCAGTAGCGATTCACGAAAAGAACGCCTCCTTTCCTCCAGAGACTCCCACCCGAGTTCCTGAAGCATTTCCGTAACACTCGCTTGATGATCAAACTTACCAGTAACAAATCTAGCAGCCAGCCTCTGAATTGTTTCTATGTCCTCTCTCAATCCTACCTGATAGGGATCCCAAATGCTCGAGCAGTACTCAAGAATAGGTCGTATTAGGGTTTTATAAGCGGTCTCATCACAATTTCTTGAACGCTGTCTTAATTCCAAGACCCATGCAGTTCCTTGTGAGTGAAAACAGAACCTGTGAGCCAAACGGTATTATGTCAAGAAGTTTCGCCTATCAGTCTGTGTCAGAGTACAATGAAGTTCACTCTGCAAAGCCGTCAGTGTTTCCAGTCGATGAAGATCATTAAGAAAAAAAGCTAATGGGAAAAATATTGAATGTTTGCAGCTCGAAACGGACAAAATGCCTCTGATGAAGGCGCAGCAAGATATTACCGGAGACGACGACGCTAATTACTTCCTGATGTGTCTCAGCTCTTGAATGTTCTGCAGCATATCCTGAAATGTATTAATGATCCATTCTGAAACACTATTAAAATTTTTCGGGGATGATTTTACTTATTTATGTAAAGTACTCTCTACTAAAAGCTTGTTGCTACACACGGCATGAGTCCACAATCTCATATTTCTTCTGTACTTAAAAAGCTGACGAGTCACTGCAGTATCAAAACAATCCAAATAAAGTAATGAAATCGTTCTATATCGTAGCATAGAGTGTCTGGCGATGAAAAACTGATGTAAGACTGATGTAAGATCATGCGTTATCTACGATCTTGTATACCGGCTGTCGAAGAATGAGGATGCCCATCCCCTTGCGGCTCGGCGTGCCAAGGGGAAAAAGAGGAAAAATGACAATGGGGAGCACACCTGTATCGACAGACAGTAATTGGTTTACTGGCCCTGCACTGTTTGAAGGTACGCTGAACCTGCCCATTATTCTTTTTGTTAACCGTCTCTAATGACCTCGAATCGACAGGACATTAAATCTTAATCTTCCTACCTTCTTCCTGTTAAAATTGAAAAATCGAAATCGAGGCTCCTCAGGGACGGAGATGAGAGGCAATTAGCTACAAATTGTGGTACTACGCTCTCACAGAAATACGAAAGTGAACATTTCAAAACGAAACATACTGTGCGTTAGTAGAAACTTCTATAAATGTTATCCTATTTCTCGGCCTCTGTTGTTTTTCTTCTCCAATTAGAAAGCAACAAAGTACACTGATGAACCAAATCATTGTGACCTAGCCCACCGCGAGATTGTATGCTGCGTTGTGGCGTAGAGGGCACGTGACGTGGTAAGAGAGGTATATGAAGGGGATAAGAGAGGAATAGGGAATTATTCCAGCGACGATAAGTGGCGCAGATGCGAAAATCGGCCGACTTAAGCGGCTTTGACAAAAGCCAGGTTGTTGTGGCCCAGTGGCTGGGAGCGAAAGTCACGGAAACGAAAGAGCTGGTCGCCTACTCGCGTGCCACTGTCGTGAGCGTCTGTAGAAAGTGGTTGAAGAATGCTGAAACCACGGGTAGGCGACAAGAAGTCGGACGCCCACACCTCGTTACAGAACACAGGGATCGGAGGCCTGTCCGCTCTCTAAAGCAGCAAAGGCGGCGATCTGTGGCGGATCTGTAGGCAGAGTACAGTGCTGGCGAGACAGGCACGAGTGTTTCGGAGCACACCGTTCAGAGCACAGTGGTGAACATGGTGTTTGACACCTGTGTGTTCCCATGCTGACCCAACAACATCGTCAGTTATGAATCCAGTGGGCACGGGATCATCGAGATTGTACCGCGGATCAATGACATCGTGTCGCTTGGTCGGATGAATCCCGTTTCTTGTTCAACCAAATCGATGGTCTTGTCCAGGTGAGCGGCTGCTCGAAACATACAGCACAGTATTACGTAATGGAGGACATTCACATGGGCTTCCATGGGAGATGCGGTAGTAATCTAGGGCAATATGGCAGCTGTGTACAAGGTGAATATTATTAGGGACCACCTGTAATCCCTTATCCTTATGTGTTCCTCAACAGTGATGGCATCTTCGAGCAGTATAACTAGAATGAGATTTCCACTCTGCAGTGGAGTGTGCGCTGGTATGAAACTTCCTGGCAGATTAAAACTGTGTGCCGGACAGAGATTCGAACTCGGGACCTTTGCCTTTTGCGGGCAAGTGCTCTACCAACTGAGCTACCCAAGCAGGACTCACGCCCTGTCTTCACAGCTTTACTTCTGCCAGTACCTCGTCTCCTACCTTCCAAACTTTACAGAAGCTCTCCTGCGAATCTTGCAGAACTAGCACTCCTGAAAGAAAGGATATTGCGGAGTTTGGAAGGTAGGAGACGAGTTACTGGCAGAAGTAAAGCTGTGAGGACGGTGCGTGAGTCATGCTTGTGTGGCTCAGATGGTAGAGCACTTGACCGCGAAAGGCAAAGGTCCCGAGTTGGAGTCTCGGTCTGGCATACAGTTTTAATCTGCCAGGAAGTTTCATATCAGCGCACACTCCGCTGCAGAGTGAAAATCTCATTCTGGAAACATCCCCCAGGCTGTGGCTAAGCCATGTCTCTGCAATATCCTTTCTTTCAGGAGTGCTAGTTATGCAAGGTTCGCAGGAGAGCTTCTGTAAAGTTTGGAAGGTAGGAGACGAGGTACTGGCAGAAGTAAAGCTGTGAGGACGATGCATGAGTCATGCTTGGGTAGCTCAGATGATAGAGCACTTGACCGCGAAAGGCAAAGGTCCCGAGTTGGAGTCTCGGTCCGGCACACAGTTTTAATCTGCCAGGAAATTTCAGTAGTATAACTGTCGACACCACAAGGCCACCATAGAGCTGCAATGGTTTTAGATGCGTGACAGTGAATTCAGGCTGATGTCTTTGTCATCAGATACGGTTTATCTGAATCCAATGAAACCCAACTGAGACGCTATCGGGCGCCACTTCCTCGCCCACAAACCAGCCGCTTGCAAATTACGGGAAGTGTGTGACCTGTGTGTAGACATCCGGTGCCACAAACCTCTGGAAACCTGTTAAGCACTCATCGAATGCATGGCACGCAGAATCACTGCTGGAATTGCGTTCCAGAAGTGGACCAACACGCTTTTAAGTAGGTGATCATAATGTTTTGATTCATCAGCGTAGAATGTCTCAAGCTTTTGATATAGTCCATCCACATTAAAGTTTCAGGATAATTTACTCTTCTCTTCTAGTTCCAAATACGAAATGTAAATTCCACTAATTGTAGGATGTTGACAAAAAAGTATTGCTTGCCTTTTATAATGTCAAGTGTGGCCAACTGTAGAACCTATTGCCAGTGTAATCATTCGTCGCCGACGGAAAAACTCGTATATATTTGGCGTTTTCTGGACATACATGATTAAAATAACTTGAGAGACCGACACTAGGCCTGCATTGATCCCCAGTAATGCGATTTTTTTCCATCCAGTACTGCTTAACACTACGGAGAAGACGCGAGAACTTAGTGGATTTGCGATAGCGGCATTGACCCCACTCAATAACTCGCGTTTACTTGTGAACGGGGACGGATGTCAGAGTCGCTACGATTTTTTGTACTTTTAGCCACGTATCACTTGCAAAAGCGTATGGTCCGAAACGTATCTAACAGTAAGCTATTCGGTATCGAACTTTCCACGTAGATCAATTGCACTTGTTTGAAAAATAAAGCATTATTTCACAGTAACTGTTGCGAATTGTAAAAAGGTCAATAGTTTTCTAAGAAGCTAAGATGCTACACTTCCACGTGTACAAAAATCAGATTTTTTCAACAGAATACTTTCTTCAGAATCGAATGAGAAACGTTACGAGACTAACAAATCACGTGGTACGAAATGAAAGCGTTTTCTTTTTTCACGAGGAAAATAAAAGAAGGAAAAATAAGTTCATAAAACGATATGGCGTAGTCTTATACACAGCCAAGAAATTTTACAACGTGATTTTCACCCTTTTCGCCATCCCCTCCAGACCACAGCGTGAACGCAAACTAACCATCCAACACGTGAGCAGCTTGCACCCAAACGTGGACCTCAAGAACGTCATACTACTGTCAAATGAGATCTAATCTGTAAATTTCCCGTAATAGATCCATTTCCATAATGCATTACTAGAAACTGCACTATAACTGTAAAATTAGTGTGAGAAAAGTGTGCTAATCTATTATGTATAACGAAAAATTGTAAATAACCTAATTCAATACACTTTACACTTAGATCTAAGTAAATTGCTGCTCCATCTGAGACTGGCCCGTATTTGTTCCGATGTCCTCCCATCTAGAACAGCCAGGTAGTGGAACACAACCTTCTATTAAAAACCTCTCCTACCATCTATTGGCTTCTTCTTAAATAAACGTACATCTATATGGATACTCTGCAAATCAGATTCAAGTGCCTGGCAAAGGGTTCATCGAACCACCTTCACAATTCTCTGTTATTCCAATCACGTATAGCGCGCGGAAAGAATGAACACCTGTATCTTTACGTAAGAGCTCTGATTTCCCTTATTTTATCGTGGTGATCGTTCCTCCCTATGTAGGTCGGTGTCAACAAAAGACTTTCGCATTCGGAGGAGAAAGTTGGTGATTGGAATTTCGTGAGAAGATTCCGTCGCAACGAAAAACGTCTTTCAAAAATGGTTCAAATGGTTCTGAGCACTATGGGACTTAACTTCTGAGCTCATCAGTCCCCTATAACATAGAACTACTTAAACCTAACTAACCTAAGGAAATCACACACATCCAAGCCCGAGGCAGGATTCGAAACTGAGACCGTAGTGGTCACGCGGTTCCAGACTGAACCGCCCAGAACCGCTCTGCCACACCAGCCGGGAAAAACGACTTTCTTTTAATGTGGTCCAGCCCAAATCCTGTATCATTTCTGTGACACTCTCTCACAAATTTCGCGATAATGCAAAACGTGCTGCCTTTCTATGAACTTTTTCGATGTGCTGCGTCAGCCCTATCTGGTAGGGATCCCACACCACGCAGCAGTATTCTAAAAGAGGACGGACAAGCGTAGTATAGGCAGTCTCCTTAGTAGGTCTTTTACATTTACTAAGTGCCCTGCCAATAAAACACAGTCTTTGGTTTGCCTTCCCCACAATATTTTCTATGTGTTCCTACCAATTTAAGTTGTTCGTAATTGTATTACCTAGGTATTTAGTTGAATTTACGGCTTTTAGATTAGACTGATTTATCGTGTAACAGAAGTTTAACGAGTTCCTTTTAGCACTCATGTGTATGACTTCAAATTTTTCGTTATTTAGGGTCAACTGCCACTTTTCGCACCATTCAGATACCTTTTCTAAATCGTTTTGCAGTTTGTTTTGATCTTCTGATGATCAAAACAAAAGATGACTTTATTAGTCAATAAACGACAGTATCATCTGTAAATAGCCGAAGACGGCTGCTCAGATTGTCTCCAAAATCGTTTATGTAGAAAAGGAACTGCAAAGGGCCTATGGCACTACCTTGGGGAACGCCAGAAATCACTTCTGTTTGCTCGATGACTTTACGTTAGATACTACGAACTATGACCTCTCTGACAGGAAATCACAAATCCAGTCACATAATTGAGACGATATTCCATAAGCACGCGATTTCACTGCGAGCCGCTTGTGTGGAACAGTGTCAAAAGCCTTCCGGAAATAAAGAAATACCGAATCTATCTGAAATCTCTTGTCAATAGCACTGTTAACTATGTGTCAATAGACCGTTTTCTTCGAGGTAATTCATAATGTTCGAACACACTATATGTTCGAAAATCCTGCTGCATATCGACGTTAACGATATGGGCCTGTAATTTAGTGGATTACTCCCACTACCTTCCTTGAATATTGGTGTGACCTGTGCAACTTTCCAGTCTTTGGGTACGGATCTTTCGTCGAGCGAACGGTCGTTATGATTGTTAAGTATGAAGGTAATGAATCAGCATACTCCGAAAGGAAACTAATTGGTATACAGTCTGGACCAGAAGACTTGCTTTTATTTAGTGGTTTAAGTTGCTTCACTACTCAGAGGATATTTACTTCTACGTTACTGATGTTGGCAGATGTTCTCGATTTGAATTCTGGAATATTTACTACGTCTTTTTTTGGAAAGGCATTTCGGAAGGCTGTGTTTAGTAACTCTGCTTTGGCAGCACTGTCTTTGATAGTATCTCCATTGCTATCGCGCAGAGAAGGCATTGATTGTTTCTTGCCGCTAACATACTTCACATACGACCAGAATCTTTTTGGATTTTCTGCCAGGTTTCAAGACAAAGTTTCGTTGTGGAAACTGTTATAGGCATCTCGCATTGAAGTCTGCGCTAAATTTCGAGTTTCTGTAAAAGGTCGCCAATCTTGGTGATTTTGCGTCTGTTTAAAGTTGGCATGTCTGTTTCGTTGTTTCTGCAACAGTGTTCTAACCCGTTTTGTGTACCAAGGAGGATCAGCTCCGTCGTTTGTTAATTTATTTGGTATAAATCTCTCAATTGTTGCCGATACTATTTCTTTGAATTTAAGCCACATCTGCTCTACACTTACGCTATGAATTTGGAAAAAGTGGAGATTGTCTCTCAGGAAGTCGTCAAGTGAATTTTTATCTACTTTTTTGAATAGGTATATTTTTCGCTTATTTTTCGAGGATTTGGGGATTACAGTATTCAGTCTCGCTACTACAACCCTGTGTTCACTAATCCCTATATCGGTTTTGATGCTTGTTATTAACTCTTGATTATTTGCTGCTAAGAGGTCAAGTGTGTTTTCACAACCGTTTACTATTCGCGTGGGCTCATGAACTAACTGCTCGAAATAATTTTCAGAGAATGCGTTTAGCGCAATTTCGGATGATATTTCATGCGTACCTCCGGAATTCAACATGTGTTTTCGCTAACATATCGAGGGTAAATTAAAGTCCCCACCAACTATTATAGTATGAGTCGGGTACTGTATCAACTGAATTGGGAGGTAGGTAAAAGGATTCAATTATTATTTTATTCCGGTTGCCAACAATGACCTCTGCCCATATTAACTCACAGGAAGTATCTACATCAATTTCTCGAAAGATAAACTACTTCTGACAGCAACAAGCATGCCAACGTCAACCGTGTTTAGCCTATCCTTTCGGAACACCGTTAGGTTCTTCGCAAAAATTTCGGCTGAGCTTATATCCGGCTTTAGCCAGCTTTCAGTGCCTATAACGATTTGAGCATCAGTGCTTTCTATTAGCGCTTGGAGCTCTGCTACTTTCCCAACGCAGCTACGACAATTTACAACTGTAATACCAATTGTAACGTCTCCTGGCAAAACACATATTATATGTGGTAAAAAAGGAGAAAAGAATAATTGAACAGGATGATTGTAATTGCGTGGACAATGATTGTGTAAATTTTATGTAATAAAGGGAAATCATTATGAGTCATGTTTTATATTTGTATAGAATTATGTACCGATTTTTTTTAAAGATAATATCTGTGTCGGCGAGTACTGAAACCGCCACAGATGATACCTATTAAATTTCAAACAAAGATGAGGATATGTCACAACGAGTGTAAGTAGCATTAATTTAGCATACATTTCTCTGTCGTCTTCTTGTACTTACGTGAGTAGAAAGAGCCTGTGACGCTATATTGTATGCTCGTGTAGCATTCTTTTGTCAAGATTGAGAGAAGGACGCCATTAGGTGCTGATTTGTAAAGGTGTGTAATAATTTAATCTGTCTAAATGTTTTGAATAGAGCTACTTAGTGAAAACTTGCATTATTATTTGTAATAAGCTTGCGGCGTATTTTGTCCCACCCTTTTAAGACATTTTCAGGTATTTAAATACTATTCGTGGTGCAGAGCTGCGCTACGAACGAACGATCCGCTGCCGCGGCGCATTGAAACTGCATTAAATGAAACCAATAATACCGCAAAGAAGCGGGCAGGTAATACTGAACTAAAATTATTTCTTTCAGCTTTCGGAATTGCAAGGCACAGCAGCAGATTTTATGATGTGTTTTACATGTGAACGCGGGCTGC
Source organism: Schistocerca serialis cubense (assembly GCF_023864345.2). Classification (NCBI taxonomy): domain Eukaryota; kingdom Metazoa; phylum Arthropoda; class Insecta; order Orthoptera; family Acrididae; genus Schistocerca; species Schistocerca serialis. The sequence continues at coordinate 112,774,494 of NC_064646.1, forward strand.
GGATGATATAGTATTAACAGTGCAAAAAGATAATTTACCTTCATAACATAAAAGAAATCTTGCTGTGCGTAGTTCTGGTCTGGCAAACATTATAGTAAAAACGTCTTTTTCTCTGACAATAGTCTCATGTTCTCGTGTTAGTCGTGGTACTTATTGGTGTTTTACTGTTAACAAAAATCCACTGCAAAATTTAGATGTTGAACAAACATTGCGTACTGTAACATCAGTATTGATAACGAAATAATTTTCTCTTACCTTTTCAAAAACTATAAAGTAAGGAAGATATGTTGAACTTTATAGCGAGTTACAGTAACGAAACAATGTTCCTTTAATAGAAAGCCAGACTAAAAGTGTGTAATGAACATGGTAAACACAATGGATTCAATATAGATGAGAGTGATTATGCAAAGAACAGTTGATATGCATTAAAAATAAACAGTGTGCATAAACAATCTAGGAAAGGACGCAATATTGTGTGTAGCAGGGACAGAAAATGACTGTTGGATCTGCACCAATATATACGTCGGAATAAGTCAAGTGTTGAGTGACTAACTGTCATAGTGCAGTGCTCAACGAACAATAAATTTACTGTGTATAAAAATGGTAGTTAGTGATCCGTTCAGAGTCGATTCAAACAAACATCGCCCGACGGAAACATTTAGTGTTGTGATCCGAAATATTTTCGCGTGTTGAGAGACGCTCTCGCAGCGTATCGACCGTGAGAACAAATGAAAGTGTATAGTACAACGTGCGTGTGACGAACCCTAAATACCAGTGTCACATTGCGATTCAGTTGTGAAGCCACAAGAAAAACCCGTTATCACGCCAAAACATTCTGTGCAGACCAGCGAAACGACGACCTACTGAACAACAAACGCTTTTAAACAAGTTGCATTTTCTTCCACAGCTAATAACCTGTACCCTTAAAGACAGTACACCGTTGTGGAATATTTGTTTCATGCGTTTTGATGGGGAGCCATGCGGAGAAGAAGAGATGGGTGCCGTGCCGCCCGCCAGCCGGTCGCGGGAAACAGCTGCAACACGCCGATATTGGTGAATGGTTCGGTACAGTTCGCGACTGCGCGGGCGTCACCCCAACACGCCGTCGCTGTTACGGCGGGCAGGTCGTCGACCCCAGCGGTCGTTGGCACACCGCGTTCCAGACGACGCTACGCAACAATTGCTTCGCGCCGCCAGCTCCGTAAGACATTGTCGACATTCAACCGAACATTACTAACTACGCTGTTAATCTACTAACATGAAAATGATTTATTGGACACGAAGTTACGTGACAGACATTTTTTCTTTATAAACTCAAAATACTAATCTGTTAGATGATATATGTTATACGTTTTCGTCATATTAGTGAAGAAAACTGACACGAATGCCATAACATGGTAGAACATTTCTCGTGAGTAATTGTTGAGACAAGTCATTATACTATTGTAAAACTATATAATGATTAACTTTCTGTGTGACACGGAACACAAACTCAAACATTACCACGGATGTGGAAGAGTGTAGAAGGTACATTTTCAACAAGGGGACTAAAAGTTTAACATTTTGTCATAAATAACTTTTGTTAGAAAACTTTTGTTATCTATGAACGTTTGTTATATGCCAACCTTTTTTGATGAACAATCAGACTGCGTTCTACTGCAAAACCAGGCGAGGTGACAATGGCTCCAGCGCAGTTTTCCCAGATTTCCTGACCGCACATAGCCTCAATGGGGGAGCCAGAAAACTGTAAAGACCCTGGGACTAGGTTTACAGCCACCTCGCAAAGTGTAAGAAAACCGTAAACAGTGTAAATAAAACTATAGTGCAAAAGAGCAAACAAAGTGAATAGTGAATATCGCAAATAAGGTGAGAAACAATGACGAAACAGACGTTAGTGGCAGCATGTTGTCGAACATTCTTAACATCAGTCAGTTGCTGCCAGGGGCATTGTAACGTCTCCTGACAAAACACATATTATATGTGGTAAAAAAAGGAGAAAAGTATAATTGAACTGGATGATTGTAATTGCGTGGACCATGATTGTGTGAACTTTATGTAATAAAGGGAAATCGTTATGTGTCATATTTTATACTTGTATAGAATTATGTACCGATTTTTTTTAAAGATAATATCTTTGTCGGCGAGTACTGGAAGCGCCACAGACGATACCTATTAAATATCAGAAAAAGATGAGAATATGTCACAACGAGTATAAATAGTAGTGACCTAGCATTAATGTCTCTGTCGTCTTCTTGGACTTACGTGAGTAGTAAGAGCCTGTGACGCTATATTGTATGTTCGTGTAGCATTATTTTGTCAAGATTGAGAGAAGGATGCCATTAGGTACTGATTTGTAAAGGTGTATAATAATTTAATCTGTCTAAATGTTTTGAATAGAGTTACTTAGTGAAAACTTGCATTATGATTTGTAATATGCTTGCGTCGTATTTTGTCCCACACTTTTAAGACATTTTCAGCTATTTAAAAATTATTTGTGGTGCAGAGCTGCGCTACGAACGAACGATCCGCTGCCGCGGCGCATTCAAACTGCATTAAATGAAACCAATAATACTGCAAAGAAGCGGACAGGTAATAGTGAACTAAAATTATTTCTTTCAGCTTTCGGAATTGCAGGACAGAGCAGCAGATTTTACTATGTATTTTACAGGTGGACGCGGGCTGCGAATGATATAGTATTAACAGTGCAAAAAGACAATTTATCTTCATAACATAAAAGAAATCTTGCTGTGCGTAGTTCTGGTCTGGTAAACATTATAGTAAAAATATCTTTTTTCTGACAATAGTCTCATGTTCTCGTGTTAGTCGTGGTACTTATTGGTGTTTTACTGTTAACAAAAATCCACTGCAAAATTTAGATGTTGAACAAACATTGCGTACTGTAACATCAGTATTGATAACGAAATAATTTTCTGTGACCTTTTCAATAACTGTAAAGTATGGGAGATATGTTGAACTTTATATCGAGTTACAGTAACGAAACAATGTTCCTTTAATAGAAAGCCAGATCCAGAATAATAAGAACATAATGCATTTTGTTTTGTTGAAAATTATTGATTCAAAGAAAGTCACAGCACAGCATCCCTAAAAAGTATTTCAGGGCTCTTTTCGTAGCAACATATTTTATCTCATATATTAGTTGTTACGCGAGCAATAACAAGCAAACAGAGACAGCGAAACAGTGGTCCCTGTATCTACGTTCTTCCTGTGTTCAGCCTGCACCCTTTGTGACTGAAGCCCTTCTTGTGTTTTCCCGAGACCCTCTAACCTAAAAAACTGCCCAGTCCACGCCACACAGCCTCTGTTACCCCTGTTGGCGCCTCCTGCGTATAGTGGACACCTGACCTATTCAGTGGAACCCGATCCCAACCACCCCTTGGCGCCTGAGCCTCTGATTCAGACACTCCACTCGTCCCTGTAGCAGAGGCCCACAATCGGTCCTGTCGACTATAGTGCAAATGGTCAGCTCTGCTTTCATCTTGCAAGCAAGACTGGCACCCTTTACCACTTCTGTTAGCCGTTCGAAACCAGAGAGAATCTCTTCTGATCCGAAGGGACACACATCATTGCTACCGACGTGAGCAACCACCTGCAGTTGGCTGTACCCTGTGCTCTTCATGGCATCTAGGAGGACCCTTTGTAACAACAACGACGCTGTACTATTGTACAAATAAGTAATTTTTTTCCTCTGATTTTTCGATAAACTTGAGTAATTGATGTTCTGCTTTCATCTCTTTTTTGTTTCATGCCATTATGTTAAGAAAACTGTAAACAAATTTCAATGTGAAAATTAATGTTTATGTCAAATGTCAAGCAATATTGTAATAGAATTGAAAGGTAACAAATGTTGAAACTGTTGTAACATGTTTCAAATTGAAAGTATGAGTCTGGTCCTTACGTAGGAAATGTGTTAGGATATGTAGAATGCAAAACCTCGGGTGAATACCCGGCCTGTAAGGGAGCGGTAAAAGGTGGATGGCAGGCGATCGCGGGAAAATGCACGCGGGCACTGTACGGCACAACGGGCTCAGCAGTAGTTGTTGGAGTTTGGCATTGGTCTGAGCAACACGTTCTGGATCGAGGAGGCTCTCCTGGAAGACGTAGTTTCATTGAGCCTCGGGTATGCCGTTCCAACGCCCATACAGCATGGCAAAATTCCATAGGCACTAAACGGAAAAGTATTGCGACGCTATGAAGAAATAAAGTGCCGGTACGTCAAGAGCCATAGCTGTGGTTGTATGTGTGCTCTGTGCCTCGCCATCTCGCCGCCTGCCAACCGCCGAATCGATACAAACAGGTTGAAACTTTTAGTACTGTATTCGTATGGACCAGTGTTACTTTTGTTCCATACTGTTCAAGAACAACTTAAATTTTACCAGAACTTTCCTATCATTTAATTATCCTCACAACTAACCTAGACAGGGTCCTTTCCAAATGTTGTGCAATCCGAGTGTCCCGAGATGAAAAATTAAAGTTTGTGTTAATAATAATTACCTGCAGACCTAGCTATGTTAGAATGGTGTTTAAAGAACTGTTTTGTTAATGAACCAGTAAATGAATAACAAAGGTCTGACGAAGTTGGAAGATAACTTTAATATTGATATAGTAATGAAGTTTAATTATTTCGAGACAGATATAAAGGTATTTAAATGAGTAGGAAATAAGATGAAGAGAGTAGTAACTCATATATTGGAAATCTTGAGCGCATAACGGTGTCAGTAATTAATTTTTTTAATACAGTGATCATAACAGGTTCAGGGTCCCCCCCCCCTTTTTTTTTATTCATTTGAATTCTGAAGTGCTCTAAATTGAATTGACCAGCCAAAGTTATAGTCAATATAAAAGCCAAAATTTATCAGTGTTTTTATCTCTATCAAAATTGACATTGTATGTGTGACTCGAAAGTGCTATTTCTACGGTAACCTATGCCCGATTTTAATCAGATCAATAGACAGTATGAAGTTTTGTAGTATACATTATTGTGTAGTGTTATGTATTTATGGTTTTTCCATATCAGTACAGAACATGAAACTATCAGTTCAATAGATTTTCTGGTTCTAAAATTCTACTATATTATGCCGTGCTACTACTTGTTGCTCTGCCAACTTGTACAGGGAAGAAACTCAGTTAATGTCTAATTAGGCTGGCGACCGTATTATTAACAAATTGGTAGCATCTGCTGTGCTCTCTTTTGCCCGTCCTGACGCGTAGTTGCATTTCGAACTTGCTTGACGTATCATTGTTTTTACCGAGTGGGTGTAAGTCTGATTTGCCTCCATTCAGGTACACGCGGTCAATATCTATACAAAAATCCTGTCTCGTAAGGTAAACCCCACTCACTTACCATAGTACAGGCTTTAATGAGTATTGTGTGCCCCGCGCGCACGTTACAAGTGGCTCCCGGTGACAGGACATCCAGTTGTTGTCGGTCACAAATTAACGTGAATACCGAACAGTGGATGTTCAGTGGCACGAATTGCAATATTATTCAGTAAAGTATATAGCAGTGAACGTCAAGTACGGTAGTGAGGTGTAATTTGCGTTCAGTATGGACAAGAACGTAGACACAGTAGATGGGACGAGCGTAATGGAAAATGCGGCTGGCAATGACAGGAGTGTACGCGGCCAGATAACAGATGGCGTTAGCGGAAGACAATTGCCGTACATACAATATCACGAACATGTTAACGAACAGATTGAAATGTCGAGATTGCCTAGAACACAGCAAGGAATAAAACAGGAAGTAGAGGGTGACTTTGTAGATGATAGTGGGTATGTGAACGAATCCACTGACATGTTTGATTCACCACAAATAAAGAAAGAACCGAAAGAAAATTTTGAAGTAGGATCGGAACACACCGATTCCGTAGAACAAAACAGTGTGAAAATTTTAAGCATGAACGACTTATTTGAACGATTAAGCTCTACCATCTGAGCTACCGAAGCACGACAGACGCCCGGTACTCACAGCTTTACTCCTGCCAGTACCTCGTCTCCTACCTTCCCGTGAAAGGCAAAGGTCCCGAGTTCGAGTCTCGGTCGGGCACACAGTTTTAATCTGCCAGGAAGTTTCATATCAGCGCACACTCCGCTGCAGAGTGAAAATCTCATTCTGGAAACATCCCCCAGGCTGTGGCTAAGCCATGTCTCCGCAATATCCTTTCTTTCAGGAGTGCTAGTTCTGCAAGGTTCGCAGGAGAGCTTCTGTAAAGTTTGGAAGGTAGGAAACGAGGTACTGGCAGGAGTAAAGCTGTGAGTACCGGGCGTGAGTCGTGCTTCGGTAGCTCAGATGGTAGAGCACTTGCCCGCGAATGGCAAAGGTCCCGATTTCGAGTCTCGGTCGGACACACAGTTTTAATCTGCCAGGAAGTTTCACAAAGTAATCAGCTCAAGACACAGAATGATCAGCTTAAAACACACGTTGGTCAGCTTAAAGCACAGGTCGAAGAACAAGGAATTAAAATTAGTAAACAAATAGAACAGGTAGAACAAAAAGTGGGTAATTTAAGTACTGCAGTAAATACTATGAAGTCTGAAATTGACGCAATTAATAAAAATATGAATACTATGCAGGGGGAAATTGACAACATTAACAGTAGGTTTGATGTTGAAATTCTCAACATCCAAGAGAAAGTAGAGCCTCTAGTTGAAACAAAAGTAGACGAAAAGGTTTTCGGTCTTAAAACTGAGATCGTAAACGAATGCCAACATGGAATCTCACAGTTTAAAAAGGCAGTTTCAGATACTGAAAAAAATTTAGGCGAAAAAGTTATTGGATGTGTGCAAAAGTGTGAAAAAAATACATCGAAAATTCAAGGCAAAATTTTCGATCTCGAGAGTAAAATCAAAGATAGGCCTGGTGTTGTCTGTAATGGCACGCCACTTACGAAGCTGTTGGAAGGCGAGGAGCGCTTCGATCCCGCCAAAAAACATAACGGATGGCATCCGTTAGATTTCATCAAAAATTGCGAGAGGATGTTTCCTAAACACTTGTCTGGTCAGGAAAAGATAAACGTAGTAATTAGCGCCTTAGCAGGTGATGCTAAGCGCTGGGGAATTGACTTGGATACCGAACTAATGACGTTCGAAGAGTTTAAACAAAAGTATTCTTTACTGGTCCGAACAAAAATAGGATCATTTGTGGCGCGAGTTTACCATGGCCAAACTTCATGATAACAGGGGCAGGAATTCTTTGAAAGATTTCTGCGAATATTGGTACTGAAAGTTGACACACTTAAGAGGGAGAAGATCCGATTCTGAAACCATATGGGAGCTATATAAAAAGCTTCCAGAAGATTCGAAAAGATACGTGGGAAGCAATCATCGCAGCTTCCAAGCGTTTCTCGAAAGGGTCGAAGACGAAGACCACTGGCGCGAAAGTCGTGCCAATTATCAGAATTTTAGTAACAGGAATAACCGCAATAATGACGAGAGGAATGACGGCGATGGGTTTCGCGTCAACATGATACAGAGAGGTAGAGGCAGAGGAAGAGGAAGAGGGGGTTATCCAGGTCGCGGTAGAGGGTACACCGCGCAAAATAATAACGACGCGGGAAACTGATTTCCGCGAACGTTGGGGGCCAAACGGAAGCGGACAGAACATACCGGCCCCGATTTAAGAAATGTTACTGGACTGACAATAAAGTTATGAGACAGCTTAGAGACAGGCGTGAAATGACGCAACGTGTTGTTCCGAAACAAGCGTCAGGTGCGAGCGCAGATGACTCATCTTCGCCGCGCAGAGCGATACATGTTAACAAGCGAGTGGAGCATCAGAGGGCAATGGCCCAGCCTAGCAGAACAGCTGTTCAGAGAGAAGCCGCTAGCAATGCGGCAGAATTAGGTACAAACATTGCCGTAAGAGCTGGTGAATACATTACGAGTGGTAATTCCATGGCGAAGGAAATAGCGGATGGAACAGTGGATACACAGAGAGGTGCGGTTAGCAGTGTTAGTAATGAAGTAAATGGCGAGAATGAATTAGAAGAAGTAACTGATTGGCGTGTGTAGATCAACGATCTGTACAAGGGCCTCAAGCAACGTGAGTGGGAGGATTTTAAGAAGGAGAATGAGGCAAGAAGGTTAATTAGTGAAAAAGGAGATAGTAGGGACGTCGATCAGGTGACATGGCCCGAATTTAAAGAGGAGAGAGTAAATAGCGCCGCGCAAAGTACGCGTGCTGCCGATAGGACGAAGGTTAAAGATAGAAAGGATTTGGAGGATGAAATCCTAAGCATTGACGAGGAAGTAACTTCTGTTAATGATCCGCCAACAGTACAAGCTGTTACCGAAAGACACCGTGGGGAAGGGGCAGGTAATTACCTACGAGTAACGGAAGTCCACGAGGATTACGCTAAATATGAAGTAACAGTGGATGTGAGTAAAGCTGATAATGAGGTCGTTTTGTCAAAAGAGGATACTGAGTTAAAATCAAAGCCTGACGAAAATGCAGAGGAAGAACTTAGTGCCTGTCTCAGAAAAGCTTTTATGTTGGAACCTGAAAGCGATCGAGAATGGTCGGATTCTGACGATAGTTCAGATGACGAGTATTTCGGTACTAGTGAAAATAATGGGAATACAGCGAATTGCGATATCGTACTTACTGATGACGAAGTTTCAAAACAAAATCCAGATGTTGAGACTGAACACGGAAAAAAGGAGCCACCGGACGACTCAGTGTTTATTTTGCAAAGTGTTCAAGTAAGTAAAGACTTTGAACTCCAGAAACCTAGAAAGCCACCGGATATAACTGGTTCACAGGTCAGGAACGTATCTTGGGACGATGTCACAGTCGACCAAGGTGCGTTGTGGAAAAAAAAAAAAAAAAAAAAAAACAGGAAGGGGCATGATTTAGAGTCTGGGGCAGATTTATATTGGACTTTGAGAATGTCATGAACACAGTACATCATGAAACTACTGGGTTCCCACCGGAAGAAATTTTGTTAGGCAGCAGAAGTAAAAGTTTAATTGAGGAAAAACTAGAGTTTCCACCTTGTACAAGCTTGGGGTTGAGTCAAAAGAAAGAATTAGTCAGAAAAAGGGCAAGGCAAAAAGCTGAATCTAGATCTAAAAGACATGATAAAAACCTGAAAGTTTCAAAATTTAAAATTGGGGATTATGTTCTTTTAAAAACCCACGAAAAATCTAGTGAACTGAACCATGAAATTTCCAAATTTAAATATATTTATAATGGACCGTATATAATACAGAACATTCCACACGATAATGCTTACTACCTGATCTACCCAAAATCCAAGAGCCCTTTAGGTGTAAGAAACGTCGTGGACCTGAAACTGTATGTTCCTAGGAGTGAGTGACCTAAGTACAATCAGAAAGCAATCTGCAGTAAATGTGCTGTATCTTATACTGAAACTATTTTATTCTAAATGTAACAAATCTTTGTAAATGTATGTATACCAATGTCAGTGTGCTAATGTACTTATGTGAGTTTCAGATTACCAAATGTATTATAAATGTAGAGATGTATGGAGAAAGGGGCTGAAAAGAAAGGGTAAATGCTGCAAGCCAAATAAACGATGGGACTGCCAAAAACCAAAGAGGGCAGATAAATAGTCAAAGGAGAATTGTAAGTGTGGTACAAGTGATGTGATAAAATGATGCGAAATGGACTGCCCAAATCTGAATAATAGGCAGCAAATATGTGTAGTAATTTTTCTAAATATTATTGTGTGTTTATTAGTAAATAAGGAAATGGAATGCCATTCAATACAAGCAGCAACAAATTGTCTGAGAGTGTATATAGGTATTTGTATATGCTTTGTAGTTAAGTGTTTGTGTTTCAGCTTTTGAATTTATTTTTCTGAGAAATTTAATAATAAGCAATTTGCTATTTAAATCATGTTCTGATAGGAGGTTAGACTGTGCCAAAGGCACTCAAGTAAATGATAGGTAAATTTCTCGATATATTAAAAAGTATAGACCTGTATGATGTGAGTGAAAGGAAGTTTTGTGATATAAAATTTTATGATGGCTCATTCACACAAAGATTCAGAACCCCTCGATAAATATAAAGTTTAGTGTTCCCATCAAATTTGCACTTAGTGAAATTTACTGGAAACAGGGGCATGTGTAACAACAACGACGCTGTACTATTGTACAAATAAGTAATTTTTTCCCCTCTGATTTTTCGATAAACTTGAGTAATTGATGTTCTGCTTTCATCTCTTTTTTGTTTCATGCCATTATGTTAAGAAACTTGTAAACAAATTTCAATGTGAAAATTAATGTTTATGTCAAATGTCAAGCAATATTGTAACAGAATTGAAAGGTAACAAATGTTGAAACTGTTGTAACATGTTTAAAATTGAAAGTATGAGTCTGGTCCTTACGTAGGCAATGTGTTAGGATATGTAGAATGCAAAACCTCGGGTGAACACCCGGCCTGTAAGGGAGCAGTAAAGGGTGGATAGCAGGCGAGCGCGGGAAAATGCACGCGGGCACTGTACGGCACAACGGGCTCAGCAGTAGTTGTTGGAGTTTGGCATTGGTCTGAGCAACACGTTCTGGATCGAGGAGGCTCTCCTGGAAGACGTAGTTTCATTGAGCCTCGGGTATGCCGTTCCAACGCCCATACAGCATGGCAAAATTCCATAGGCACTAAACGGAAAAGTATTGCAACGCTGTGAAGAAATAAAGTGCCGGTACGTCAAGAGCCTTAGCTGTGGTTGTATGTGTGCTCTGTGCCTCGCCATCTCGCCGCCTGCCAACCGCCGCATCGATATAAACAGGTTGAAACTTTTAGTACTGTATTCGTATGGACCAGATCAATAGACAGTACGAAGTTTTGTAGTATACATTATAGGGTAGTGTTATGTATTTATGGTTTTTCTATATCAGTACAGAACGTGAAACTATCAGTTCAATAGATTTTCTGGTTCTAAAATTCTACTATATTATGCCGTGTTACTACTTGTTGCTTTGCACGAATATCTCCCAACTTGTACAGGGAAGAAACTCAGTTAATGCCTAATTAGGCTGGCGACCGTATTATTAACAAATTGGTAGCATCTGCTGTGCTCTCTTTTGTCCGTCCTGACATGTAGTTGCATTTCGAACTTGCTTGACGTATCATTGTTATTACCGAGTGGGTGTAAGTCTGATTTGCCTCCATTCAGGTACACGCGGTCAATATCTATACAAAAATGCTGTCTCGTAAGGTAAACCCCACTCACTTACCATAGTACAGGCTTTAATGAGTATTGTGTGCCCTGCGCGCACGTTAGACCTTCCCACATCTGGAATGACTCCATCCGGTTAGCCAAGTCGCTAAGGGTCCCAAAAACGCCCCCAACGTTGGAGCTCGCGACTACCAATAATCCCACCCTCTGCGATTGTCCGGATCTTGCAGGCTGAGTGGTTTCCTCTGAAACAGGACAGGCGACAGCATCCGGCTCAGCGACTGTGTCAACCACAGACAGCACCTGGAACCTGTTTGTCAGACAAACTGGGGAGGCCATACGTGAGGCTGCCTGGGAAGTCTTTCGCCGCCGCCTGCTTCGCCCAAGGGAGGACCACAGGTGAGGGGTCAGCCTCAGTGCCAGCAGTAACTGGGTTGGCCACCGGTGAGGACCGATCGGAGTATTCTGACGTGCTGGACGTCCGTTGGATCCCCACGGTCGGCCCACAACAGTGGTGGCCATCCACTGCAGCATCAAGCTGTGTAACCGAAGCCAACACAGCCTGAAGCTGAGAGTGAAGTGTCACCAACTCGGCTCGCATCCGCACACAAGAATTGCAGTCCCTGTCCATACTGAAGACTGTGGAAAACTAAACTATGCAGATAAACGTACTATCGGCACGCGCTGCGAAACTTTAGACCCTGACGGAAACGCACGAACTGTGTCTAGGAATACGCAGATATCTGAAAACCTAACTACCGAAGCACTCAGGTGAAATTAAATAATTTGCCCCTGATTAGGAAAAGGTCACAAAATTGGTTTACTTTCCGACGCAAACGAAAACACGAAAACTGTGGCTATTAGTTATTAAATTTACACGCGGAAATTCAAGAAACTAAACTATTAAAGCGCACAGATGATACAATAAAATTCGCTCCTGGTTAGGAACTCGTAAATGACACAAAAGCGGTTACTTCACTGTTGCTGCGTCAGTCTCGGTCGGCTACTGCTGCCTAGACTGAGCGGCTGACTAACGCCAACAAGCCAACTTACTGTTTGTGTTTTCTGTTCCTCAAATTATGTTCGTTTTAAATTAGTATTAACTCATTCTTCTAACTGTTGTTTTATTGCTCAAACCAAATTTTGTTAGAAATACGGAACAATGTTCTGTAATAAGTAAAATTCTAAAATGTACGATCTGCTTTTTAAAATAGGCTGCAGGTTTTAAAATATATAATAAATGAAATGAAAATGTCGAGACAGAGAGAGGGAACGTTGCTATTTTTACATGTTTTTTTGCAACAAAAGTTGGATGGACGTCTCGTCCACGTCGTGTACTGCAAGACGATGCACGTTTGTTTCTATCTCAGCGTGCAGTTTTTACCATTCAGCCGTTTTAAATATATTGACATACACAGCTACAACAGTTTCGAATCAGCCCCACTTGAAATCCAAAATTAATCGTCTGAAGAACGTTCTCAGAGAGAACGGCAATGGGTCACGCAAGAAACGGAAACGTGAAATATCGAAAAATCGCGTGATGGGCGACCCATTGAGCTCCTTCCCGTCTGTGGTGATGCGACTAGCAAAATGGCAGCATTCTCTGCATATGAGGTGTAAGACCTGTTTCCCGACAGCCTGAGAAGATAAAGGAGACGCAGCACCTGGCTGAGGACAATCTCGGCCTCAGGTTCAAATGGCTCTGAGCACTATGGGACTTAACATCTGAGGTCATCAGTCCCCTAGAACTTAGAACTACTTAAATCTAACTAACCTAAGGACATCACACACATCCATGTCCGAGCCAGGATTCGAACCTGCGACCGTAGCGGTCGCGCGATTCCAGACTGAACCGCCTAGAACCGCTCGTCCACACCGGCCGGCCGGCCTCAGGTCCCTGGGCTTCATTATACAGCTTGTGTGCAGGGAAACAACGGCATCGGTAGGTACAGTTTCCGACCGCTGCACAAACATCAACGGCGCATTAGAAATCACGAACGAGTAACCATCAGTTGCTAAGCCTCATAAATAAACAGAAAATACTGTCTCATGGAACGACAATTTTGTCCCTTCTACATACTTGTTTCTTTATTATTATTAATGAGCCAGTAGAAATGAGAATGTTGGAGAACAACGTGAACCAGGACAGCCGATACAATGTTAGTGGAGCGTAGAAGAGGGCTCTCGATACTAAATTCCTCCCCCCCACCACCACCACCGACTTGATTCATATCGACGGACTTCACCGTACATAAACGGGAAGACTCAACTCACAACAAGGTCCGAGAAAATCGAGTCTGAAAGTTGTAGGCCTGCTTATATGCTTTATATGTTGCTCGCACTGAAGGCGTCCACCGCCGAGCGAGAAAGTGCTTAGTTTGAAAAGCGCGAGGTGCTTGTATCGATCTCTCTGACGGCACTTCTTTTTTTTTTTTCACTGCCGCGTAATTCTAACAAAAGATTTATTATTACTTCGCAGTTTATCAATATTTGATGATTAATTTATGATTTTCATAATATTTGTAGTGAAAAAGGAGAAAACACTTAAGGAGATTGTAAATAAGAAAAGGATATGCAAGAACTTTCAATCAGATCATTATAGCATTTTATTCATATTGTTGTTGTTGTCGTCTTCAGTCCTGAGACTGGTTTGATGCAGCTCTCCATGCTACTCTATCCTGTGCAATCTTCTTCATCTCCCAGTACCTACTGCAACCTACATCCTTCTGAATCTGCTTAGCGTATTCATCTCTTGGTCTCCCTCTACGATTTTTACCCTCCCCGCTGCCCTCCAATGCTAAATTTGTGATCCCTTGATGCCTCAAAACATGTCCTACCAACTGGTCCGTTCTTCTAGTCAAGTTGTGCCACAAACTTCTCTTCTCCCCAATCCTATTCAATACCTCCTCATTAGTTATGTGATCTACCCACCTTATCTTCAGCATTCTTCTGTAACACCACATTTCGAAAGCTTCTATTCTCTTCTTGTCCATACTAGTTATCGTCCATGTTTCACTTCCATACATGGCTACACTCCATACAAATACTTTCAGAAACGACTTCCTGACACTTAAATCTATACTCGATGTTAACAAATTTCTCTTCTTCAGAAACGATTTCATTGCCATTGCCAGTCTACATTTTATATCCTCTCTACTTCGACCATCATCAGTTATTTTACTCCCTAAATAGCAAAACTTCTTTACTACTTTAAGTGTCTCATTTCCTAATCTAATTCCCTCAGCATCACCCGATTTAATTTGACTACATTCCATTATCCTCGTTTTGCTTTTGTTGATGTTCATCTTATATCCTCCTCTCAAGACACTGTCCATTCCGTTCAACTGCTCTTCCAAGTCCTTTGCTGTCTCTGACAGAATTACAATGTCATCGGCGAACCTCAAAGTTTTTACTTCTTCTCCATGAATTTTAATACCTACTCCGAATTTTTCTTTTGTTTCCTTTACTGCTTGCTCAATATACAGATTGAATAACATCGGGGAGAGGCTACAACCCTGTCTCACTCCTTTCCCAACCACTGCTTCCCTTTCATGCCCCTCGACTCCTATAACTGCCATCTGGTTTCTGTACAAATTGTAAATAGCCTTTCGCTCCCTGTATTTTACCACTGCCACCTTAAGAATGTGAAAGAGAATATTCCAGTCAACATTGTCAAAAGCTTTCTCTAAGTCTACAAATGCTAGAAACGTAGGTTTGCCTTTTCTTAATCTTTCTTCTAAGATAAGTCGTAAGGTTAGTATTGCCTTATTGATATTATTGATATCAATTGCCTTATTGATATTATTGTATCTATATTTGTGGCAAGTATAATGAGTAACCTCTAGGGTACTGAACGCATCAGGATTATACTGATCAAAGAAACATGGAAACAGTAATTACTGGGACTTACAGCACTTGTAATGAATGCCGAATTTTTGCAAGAGTATTTGGTTTTTCGAGGTGCCTATTGTGCAACAAACTTAGTTTACATTCATAAACAACGCTCGGTCATCACACAGTTTCGTGGCGTATCATACATATCTGGTGCTAGAATTATATCGGATTGACAAATGGAGGCGCGCGGGATTAGCCGAGCGATCTTGGGCGCTACAGTCATGGACTGTGCGGCTGGTCCCGGCCGAGATTCGAGTCCTCCCTCGGACATGGGTGTGTGTGTTTGTCCTTAGGATAGCTTAGTTTAAGTAGTGTGTGAGCTTGGGGACTGATGACCTTAGCAGCTAAGTCCCATAAGATTTCGCACAAATTTGAACATTTTTTGGCAAATGGAAAAAAAACGTACCGCCAGCGATATTAGATCCACAGATATGAAACTAAGAAACAGTTATGAAACTAAGCGCTCCGTCGCTCGACTGCGGCATCCTTGAATACCGCCGACCATTGAAACTATTTAGCACGCTTAAAATTTTCAAACTCGATTCTCTCGGAAACGGTTGAGAGTTCCATCTTCCTCTTTACATATACTGAAGTCCTAGTCGTAACATCATACCCTGTCAATATGAATCAGATCGTTAGGGGAACGTTCGTATGGTCCCCTTGTAACAGGAAACAGAAATTCTCCACATTATTAACGCTCCTACTGGAAGTGTGACGCCACCAGCGAAGACGTAGACACCGTCTGCGGCAGCATGGCGAAACTGGCAAACAGTCAGATTCCGCACATTGCCTACAGGGGGCCACCGCAGCAGCAGCCACGACGGTCAATGGATCCTGAAGACTTTAATGGGCACAGCTGTCATTAGCTCGAGGTCGTAGGCAGCACTGACGCTGTGACGCTGCAAGAAATTCGAGAATACATTGTAGTTTGCTGCTGGACAGAAGCAAGGCACTTGCGGTATGGCGAGAGGCAAATTATCCCGATGATAACAGGAAAAGTTTAGTCCCTCCTCAATTCAGCGTGGGTTTGGATAAGATGCAGATCGCTCCAGGGATGTATGGCTGAAACGGGAAGATACAGTTAGTATAGAAAGGTCTAATAAATTTTATTACATGTTAGACCATAATGAGAGAATGGAGCTATGTTTCGTATGCAAGATAGCAAGGGTGCATAGGAGAGGAAAACCTAACAGGTTTTCAGGGGCAGGTAATGCTTCCCAAAGCAGCTGGACTGTTGTGCATAACTTTGTACATAACGGTTATGAGAGATGGGCTAAATTGTAGGGCAGCAACTGTCGTCGTAGGGAAGCTGGACAGGGGCAGAAATGCCAAGCAAACAGGTTAACACAACAAACAGAAGATTTATCTAATTTGTATTTCTCCAAGGGTACGAAGATTCATTACAAATAATACACCAATAAACAGAGTCCAGCTATCGACGTCATAAAGAAGAGCCTTCAAGCTCAAGTGGGCTGTGTGTCTTTCGCCGGTCATATGATATTGCATTGGCAGAGGGTGCTCATAGTCCAGAGCCAGTGGAGGCGTGGTACAGCGGGCGCGCACCATTGGGTCCATCATACCCCCCACGACCACTATTGGTTTGATTCGCAAATTGGGTCGTACTGATTCGTGATACCACATGGACGCTGTTTCCCTCTTCAAGGCTGGGCAAACACGCTAGCAAGTAGTGCACTTGGCACCTCGTCAATGGCACCGAGGGTCGTGGTCAACGCTGTAATATAAAACTTTCCAACGTGCATAATGGAAGAATTCTAAGTACGATTTAGAAATGTAATTAAATATTGAGGCTATCACGTATTGAGGGAAGTGCCGAATGGGATCTTCCTGAAAGAGATTGAAGAGGGCCCTTTGCAACCAGAGTCAGTTAACAACTATATAAAAGAATCATGTTAGCAGTGAGTAGGGTTAGTATTCAGTTTCATCGTAGAGCATCCAGATGGCAGCGACGCTCCGCAGCATCACCTCATGGAGCAGTGAATACTTCAACTGTGAGAAGACGGTGACAGAGTCTGGTAGATACACAATAACTGAAAGCTAAGTAGCGTTTCACAGTATTCACTGAAAAAGTGCCGAACAGTGACACTGTCACAAAGAGAATAGGGGAATTTCATTGAATATCAGGGACAAGTTACTGGTTGGTGCTTCTCTCTTGTACGGTAGGCAAAGTATTCTGTGAGTACTAGGGAAGTAGTCCACACTATTGATTATTGATTATCTGGGCCAAGTGGCCGGTAGTTAACAGACCGAGTGACAGTCAAGCATTCGTCTCTGATAGATATTCTTTCTCATAATCACTCAGAGTATCTGATGTTCTGATAAGGGGTTTTAATTCAACACCTCATTAAGTAAATGTGTTTGTATAGAGTAACAAATTGCTTAAAGAAGCAGTAATAACTTGCTACTTCAGCAAAACATTTCTGCCAACTCCATGAAAGTTACCAATTTTCTGTAAACTAACGCCCTTTAACAAAGGAGATTTTCTCCCTCTCATCTCCGCTATAAAGTTTGACAACATAGCGGACTAAACGCACAATATCGTTAACGTCCTCAGTGTGCCACACAGGGATAGGGAACCTGTGCCGAGACGCGACAAAAGGAGATGGATGAATAGGCACTGTTACGGGACGAGTAGAATCAAGATGCTGAGCGTATGAAATATCTTGTATTGCAGTAACAGAATTATGACAGGTATGTCATACGTGAAGAGAGTAATGGCAGCTCGTACTATACATCTCTATTACTGTGGTGTCGTAGATTATTACTACACTCCTGGAAATGGAAAAAAGAACACATTGACACCGGTGTGTCAGACCCACCATACTTGCTCCGGACACTGCGAGAGGGCTGTACAAGCAATGATCACACGCACGGCACAGCGGACACACCAGGAACCGCGGTGTTGGCCGTCGAATGGCGCTAGCTGCGCAGCATTTGTGCACCGCCACCGTCAGTGTCAGCCAGTTTGCCGTGGCATACGGAGTTCCATCGCAGTCTTTAACACTGGTAGCATGCCGCGACAGCGTGGACGTGAACCGTATGTGCAGCTGACGCACTTTGAGCGAGGGCGTATAGTGGGCATGCGGGAGGCCGGGTGGACGTACCGCCGAATTGCTCAACACGTGGGGCGTGAGGTCTCCACAGTACATCGATGTTGTCGCCAGTGGTCGGCGGAAGGTGCACGTGCCCGTCGACCTGGGACCGGACCGCAGCGACGCACGGATGCACGCCAAGACCGTAGGATCCTACGCAGTGCCGCAGGGGACCGCACCGCCACTTCCCAGCAAATTAGGGACACTGTTGCTCCTGGGGTATCGGCGAGGACCATTCGCAACCGTCTCCATGAAGCTGGGCTACGGTCCCGCACACCGTTAGGCCGTCTTCCGCTCACGCCCCAACATCGTGCAGCCCGCCTCCAGTGGTGTCGCGACAGGCGTGAATGGAGGGACGAATGGAGACGTGTCGTCTTCAGCGATGAGAGTCGCTTCTGCCTTGGTGCCAATGATGGTCGTATGCGTGTTTGGCGCCGTGCAGGTGAGCGCCACAATCAGGACTGCATACGACCGAGGCACACAGGGCCAACACCCGGCATCATGGTGTGGGGAGCGATCTCCTACACTGGCCGTACACCACTGGTGATCGTCGAGGGGACACTGAATAGTGCACGGTACATCCAAACCGTCATCGAACCCATCGTTCTACCATTCCTAGACCGGCAAGGGAACTTGCTGTTCCAACAGGACAATGCACGTCCGCCTGTATCCCGTGCCACCCAACGTGCTCTAGAAGGTGTAAGTCAACTACCCTGGCCAGCAAGATCTCCGGATCTGTCCCCCATTGAGCATGTTTGGGACTGGATGAAGCGTCGTCTCACGCGGTCTGCACGTCCAACACGAACGCTGGTCCAACTGAGGCGCCAGGTGGAAATGGCATGGCAAGCCGTTCCACAGGACTACATCCAGCATCTCTACGATCGTCTCCATGGGAGAATAGCAGCCTGCATTGCTGCGAAAGGTGGATATACACTGTACTAGTGCCGACATTGTGCATGCTCTGTTGCCTGTGTCTATGTGCCTGTGGTTCTGTCAGTGTGATCATGTGATGTATCTGAACCCAGGAATGTGTCAATAAAGTTTCCCCTTCCTGGGACAATGAATTCACGGTGTTCTTATTTTAGTTTCCAGGACTGTATATTCAGTCGTCATCCCCTGTCCTGCGGACTTCGTAAGACGGCTCTAGGCAGCTGTAAGGCGCTGTCACCGCGTGATAGGGATTTAAAACTTGGTAGCATCTATATTAGTAGCTACAGGATTGATCTGAGTTGCCGAGAGGTACAATTCGTGACTTGGAAACAAATTTAGTGTTGAATTTGCTATTAAATGTAGTACTGTTGATCATTAACTTGGAACTTGTAAATTACTAAGCCGAGTATGGGAACATACACCATCCGTCGAAAAAGTTGCGAGATTGATTTTATTCCTCGCTTATCGGCGACGTCAGAGCAGTAACTATGGTGTCAGTTTGTAACCGTAAACAATAGATGTCTCTTCGAGCAGTTTCTTATGACCAGGATGTATTAAGTAGTGAACATGCGACTGTAATGTGTTGTGCCACAAATCGCAGTTGAACATCACTAAATCAAGTATTCAAGACATTCTCCAGACTATATTGAAGAAGAGAAAATGGTGTGTCAATTTTGTTCCTCAAATCTTGACTCCCGAGCAGAAACAGAGGCGTGTGGGCGCCTTCCGCGACTTGACTGAAGTGCAAAACGCTGACTGTTCTTTTCTGGTGAAACTCATCACGGGTGGGGAAAATTAGTGTCATCAATACGGACATACCACGACGACAAAGTAAATAAATCCATCTGAAGCGTCAACACTTTGACGAAATAATCGGCATCCAAGACAGTGTCATGCGCCAGTTGAACAACATCCCAAAGAAGAATTTGTTCTTATAGTTTCACACGGTTGTTGAACTTCTATGCTTTGTACTCAAGTAGGGGCAGATCACGTAGAACTTCTGAAGCTTTAAAACCACCGTCTTAACTTTCTCTATTCTTTATTACTGTAATCTCTAAACTTTTGGACTGACAGGGTAGCACATGGACTTGTATCGTGTCTCTGTTATTCTGATTACGGTGCAAAGTTCCTTGGTCATGCATTCATGTCCAAAGGAACAGGCACTGCGACCACCACGGCCATTACGACACATATCAAATGAATTCACAGTTGCAAATACGGACTACCATCAGCAGTAGAATTGAATGACAACAACGGTTGACGATATATGGAAGTTTCGGTCTGACCGTGAGTCGTGCACGTATAGTCAAATTTTAAGGTGGCAGCTCGCCATAAGCGGGAAATCCAGGTTCGAGCCCTGGTCCGGCACAAATTTTCATTGTCTTCATTAAATTCTACAGCTGATGATAGTCCTTACTCGCAATTGTGTTTAGTATCTGTGTCCACAATAAAGCACACACAAGTGCCATTTAGGGCTGATATTTTAATAAATAAACTCCTGAGCTTAAGATTGAAAGGTAACTCTGGCGGGTCTATGTAAATGACTGAGAATGAAAGCAAAATTTTATGTACTAACAACATTAATTTTTTCAAACCAGACACAAATTATACTAAACAAGTTATAGATTGAAAACCCTAAACAGCTACCAGGCTATTTACTATTCCACTGGGTGGATTCTGGGTGCCAAAGACATTTTAACTAGATGATCAGTGAGTCAAGTACTCGGCCCTAAAAATGTGGATAACACAAACTGAATTGATCTGACGCTGAGCAGACTTTGACTGATCGAATCTACTGAGGTTTCTCTGGTGCAGCTGAGAGCAAGTGGCGATTGAGATCTGTACTTCCTGACAATTCCAGAGTGGCAATATATTACCCTGTGTACTTCGTGCGGCGACGTGACTTGCAGCTGGCGAGATGTGTTCGGCGGAGCAGGTGAGACGTGGATGTGGCACCCGTGAATCGATCGCGGCCACGAAAGAAATGCAAAAAACTCACGATCTAGCGATCAGGCAGACGGATCGCAATTTACCCTTTCTACCAGAGCCTTGAAATCACTGTGGATTTCACTGTGTGGGACACCCGTTCGCTGGTCGTACCAAGGACCAATTTGGCTCACTTATACGACATAGTGCACAAGGATACCAAATGTGAAGATTGGTAAACCAAAAAAAAAAGAAAAACAGCGAATAAGTGTGCCTTCGGCAAACGAGTAGTCTGAGACGTTTGAAGTCACACTGTTGGTACAGTAAGAACATCATCACAGGCTCCCTAGTCTAAACTACTCGCAAGTGAAGTCAATCTCAGGACAGATCCCAAGTATCAACCACCCATGCCAGAGCATCGACCCGAAGTGCTTACCATACCAAACTCCCACACCCGAGTGACTCACACCTCTCCAGAAAAAAATTCCGTTTTCCCGCAAAGTGCATGGACAACACCACCTTCACCCCGTCTTGAGCCAATCACAAGGCTTTAGAGGCGCTAAATCTTCCCTCCCAAACGACAGCACCAACTCATGTCGAACCAGGGAAAGAGTTAAGAAACCTACGTCTCTAAAGAAAAGAGAAACCAGCAGTTACTGGCTTTTTTTTAAGGTTTCGCAGAGGGGGAAGGTGATTTTTTTCGAAATCCTGTCTCTTCCCACGGCATCAGGCAAACATATACAATCTCAAAGATCTTTATGTAAATTACCTGTGCCTTGGAGCTTGTAAGTCCTAGCTATGAGGTATAATAAAGATTCTATCTCTAAACGTTTCTCAGATGCCGGAGGAAAGTAGTTCACTGGCCTACTTGCACTAGCGGCGAACACGAAAACATGTCATTTTTATTATACTTGGCTCTGCACGCAATGCCGGTTTACGATTCCACTGCGTAGTCATGTTCCTTTAGACCGTTGCCCCAGCCCAGGCTTCTGCTGGCTCTGCGGCACGTATCATGGCATCCTTCTGGTGGAGAGGCTGCACTGTCTGTCCTGTACGGCTGCAAGATTTACTAAGGAATAGTCTCGCCACCAGTTGCTTTCAACTTCCAACAAGCCGTTTCCATGGGCTAAGAAACATAAAAATACCTCATTCTTTTAGTTCCCTACCAGGCTCCATCAATGTCTACTGAGGCCGTTAACTTTCTACAGTCTTGTTCAAGGTGCGTCAGTTTGTAATGAAATCCTTAATAATTTTCCGTATGCGAAAAATAGGTGAGAGAGTAAATTGTCCTCTCTTACTACCACCTGCTGTTAATTTCTGCGTGGGTAGTATCTCACTTCAATATTGTTTAGTGTTACATGAACCAGAGCAAATCATTGAAAATAGTAGGAGAATCTGATCGTGATAACCGATATATGTGTGGAAAAGGTAACTTTGCCAATCAGGGTTGCCCATGGCTAGAACACATCCTACCTTGACCTCATTCATTTCATGGATCATTCACTCGCATGAAGCTGCAAGCCAGCAAGAGTACATGAAAACATTGCTGTGAGTAGTATGAATTATGTTAGACCCAGGGGTCATTGCTACATCACAGACTTCTGTTAAACATTTGATATCTGGTTAAAACGCCTTGCACCAGTGAAATGTACCCATTCACATCATGTCCTAACGTCAGAGATGTCTAATGTCCCTAATCATCTACAATGGCCTGGAGTATGAACTGTTCTCTGCTCATTGATTTACCCCTGCTCTATCACTCATTTGATCTCAATCGTCAAACACATACATTCTCAAATTCTCAGTCAACAAGGAAATCACATGTGTAATGTGTTTGTCTTGTTACCCGAGTTGTGAAAATTTGTGTATTATTTTCTATAACATGAAAACAAATACAGGCACGAAATCAGTGTTGAGAGCATTAATAACTGTGCAGAAAAAACGTAGACCTTACAATCAAGACAGTTCAATTGATACATAGAAAAACACAATAAGCTATTACATAATATTATGGAAAGGTAGCCTATTGCTCCCTCCATAAGTGTCCCTGGAGGGATAAATTTTACAATTGAAAATGTCACACGAATTCAGAACATCGCACTTATGCACACATACTCCAACCGTGAATGTTAGGACTGAAGAACAGCAATTTTCGCCAGAGTGGAATGGCCTGTCACTCAACGCCTGACATGGCAGAAGTGGCGGCAGACGTCTCTGGCGTTTCCTCTCATCTCTGGCAGCAATTGGTGTCTTGGCAGCAACCGCCATCTTTGGCAGCTTCCGGACCACAGCTCGACCCTTGGCCTCATCCTGGTCAGGACCCAGTCAGCCGTCAGGGACTGGCGGGACAGCATTGCATTTGACATGTAACCTTCCCCTAGTGTAGAAATTCATTCAGCGTTAGCGGGACGTGGGACAGTCCTACTCTTCCCATTCTCCTCTGCATCAGAACGCGCCCCTGCCGGTGCGGGACATCGAGTTAGCTGGATTAGCTCGCCTTTTGTCGACGGGACACATCACTCTCAGCACCCCGCTGAGTCGGTTAGGCCCCGCGCATGCGTCAACTGTGGTGCCACGTGACTCACTTGTCCCTCGATTAGCTGCATGGCGGATCTTTGGCTATTAGAGGGTCGTAGTTGGCGCGTGGTGGCGTCCCGCTGTCTGCGCTGGATTGAGACGTGCCGCCTCCACTTGTAGACGACCGGGCTGAGTGACGTAGGCGCGTCAGCTGGCAACGGCCAGTTCTGTCTCAAAGGGTCGTCCCCCACACCTGGGCCGCTACAGCTGACTCATTACAGCTGCCCACTATATTCGCCCGTAGCTTGCTGGTGTGGGCCGTGACGTCCAGTCTGCCATGTTGGTTCCAGAGTCTGCACAATCCTCAAGTGTGTTCAAGTGCTATATTCTCTCACAAATGTCATTACATTGATATAATCAATTTACAGAAAAAAATGAAGAGTGAACATTTTTCTTAATTTTTTCTGTAATATTACTGAGGATAAACTAAAAAACTAAACGCCTCCCAAATAGTCCATGAAGGCCCATCGGTACTGACTGGCCGCCATGTCATCCTCAGCTCATAAGCGTCACTGGATGTGGATATGGAGGGGCATGTGGTCAGCACACCGCTCTCCCGTCCGTACGTCACTTTCCGAGACCGGAGCCGCTACTTCTCAATCTAGTGGCTCCTCAGTTTGCCTCACAGGGGCTGAGTGCAGCCCGCTTGCCAACAGCGCTCGGCAGACCGAATGGTCACCCATCCAAGTGCTAGCCCAGCCCGACAGCGCTTAACTTCGGTGATCTGCGGTGTTACCACTGCGGCAAGGCCGTTGGCGGTATTACGAAGGATGCAAATCCAAAAATAAATTTAATGACTGCAGAGCCCTTTTTAAAGTTGCATGCACGTAAATTATGTGCTTTGAGGTGCCTTTGTTTGTGTGTGCACGTGTATTTGTTGGTTTTTGATTAGTTCTACTTCTGTCATGCATTCTAATTTTATCCTGACGCTACGTCTATACCTCCACCAAACGTGCAGACTTCTCCCAATACTCAATACTAACTTATTGTACTACCCCATGCCTTTGCTAATACTACTGAAGCGAATTTTCATGCATTTTATTCCTTGTATACTCCTCTTTTATTTTTCAATGTCCGGCGGTGTTGTCTGCTGACGCTGAAGTGGGCAGGAAGTGTGTCTACTCACTCAGGTGCTGGTGATTTACCCGAAACCTTTGTACTGGCATTTATGATTGTGTACGCGAAATTTTACATAGTACAAGGATGCCTCCAGTCTCCTGTCATGATCGACACCGCTTGCTGAAATGAAACACGAGCATTATGCATTATTTATGTATAAAAATCTTTTTCTTGTTTAAGTCTCATCAATTTCCCATCATTTCGTTTCTGCTTTTCCGGGTCCGGGGTTCGCCACTCTACAGTGACTTGCAGTTGACCGTGCTAATTCCTCATACACAATATTTCGCCGACGGCGCTCACATGGCGCTGGCAAAATTTCACCATGAGACAGGCTACATCGCACAACAGGCGATGGATGGCTCATATCACACCGAGTCTTAGCGTCGACATGCGCCCAAAGCATGGACCGCTAACACAATACGAAACTCATCCAAAAATAGAGACGCCACGCTCTATGGCACGATTTACCGTCTTGACACCACAAAAAACATAAAGTGACGTATATACGCCCCTTGGACAGAGTACAAGAAACCATGGAAAGTAAACAGAAACCATTTCATCGACCATGGTGATAATAGTGAAGGCTCTTCTACGAGAAGGCTATGATAGAATACGATGCTCAATTGCTGAAATCGGACAACAATTGTGAGGTCCAAAGAAATAATAGCAGTACTCAGTTGTTTGGAGTACTCAGTATTGCAACGTGCCTGGTTTGGTACGCCACAAAAAGTGCCAACTGGTGATGACATATCACTTGCAACGGAATTTTAATTCAATCTGCCATCTGCCAGTGAATGTTGGGGTGAAGATGTCACAAATACGCAACTCATTTGACTACGTTCAACAAGGACTCATGCTGAAAACTAATGGAAATGACAAGCAAAGTAACACCGAAATAGAACAAATGGAAAACTACGCTAAGCAACACAATATCAACATAAAATTACGTTAAACAATTCGTCCATGGAGACTATTTACATACTGCACCTTCTCCTCCCGTTGCAGCTCTCTTGTATCTTCATACTCCAACAGGTTAATATTACTCGCTCCGATAGTTTTTGCGCCATTGTGTTGAGCTGAGTCTGCTGCGGCTGCGTATCAATTCCTGTTTTAATTTTCCCTGCCTGACCCCTGCGATGGGCTAGGTGGCCTCAGTTCCACATATTTGCTACGTTGGCCATTCCATTGACCTTGACCGTTGTATGTCCTGCTATTGCTTTGCTGTTAGTCCCTAGACTCCTGTTGATCCTGGTTCAAGTTCTATTGCTCTCTCCAGTTCCCGTTTCGCCGGTAGTTGTTGTTGTTGTTGTTGTTGTTATGATTATAATTTCCTCGTCTCCTTCTATTTTACCATGGTGGTTGGTTATTCCCATTGAAGTTTGAATTTTGGTTTCGATTCAATCGATGTTTTCCCCCATTGTCATTCCTCTGTGGCGAATCTGGCCAGTTACGTTCATTATTTGTACTTCTTTCCCGCGTAATCGAGTTCGCACAGCGCACTCTTGAAGTCTTCAATTGAATCACTGCATCTACCGATGAGCAGTTGTTGGTAACATAAAGGTAATTTAACGTAGCAGTGCCTAATAATTTCTTTGGGACTGCACGGTCGATCCAAGAATCGGTTCTTCTCGACCAGGGATCCGAAGAATTTGACAGGCCTGCGGAATCTTGAAACTTCTAACAAGGAGACGGCACGACCATGGGGTTGGGGATTTGTCCGAAATTTTGTGTGGTGAAAGAGGACCCCTAACACCTCACGTGGTCAAAATATTAGGACGCACTACCCGGAAAATCTCGGGAAAAATCGATCCAAAGTTTTTTAGGTGCCTTATGAGTATACAATGTTAGTCCACTGCCAAGCCGCCGTCTGGCCTAGATATTAAGGGCTCGCACTCTAACGCCAGATGTCTCGGGTTCGATTCCTCTTTTTCTTTTGTTATTCCACAATAATTCAGAAAGTTTCCCAAACTCACATTATCTTTAACAAATTAGTTACATTATTGAATAAAAATTATTTCCTTTTTGTCGAACAATGCAATTCATGGCGGTGGGTTTTCCGTTTTGCATTGTAAAATATATGATGAGAAACATTGGGTTTTTAAACAGAATAACAAAGTCGACTGGGAAACATTCAATTTTTATACATATAATAATTATAAACAAGAACATAGCATCTCGAGAGATTTATTCCGAAGATGTCGATGCAATTAAATTATTTTTCATCAACAGCTTTTCATAATACACCACTACGTCCTTCAATCGTAATCTTGATAGATCACTATGAATGGATTCTTCAAGAATTTCTTCCCCTATTCCAGACGAGCCAGCAACTTCTTCAGTCGACATGTTTAGCCTCGGATCGGAATAATACGTTGAAATTTGAAACAGGCACGTCTGTTCACGACGAAATCGAAAATCAAACTGCCATTTACTTCCCACGGGTCGCGCACAGTCCTATGCGCAGATGACCGTTATAATCCAAAGGGGACCCTTAAAGCCCCTTTAAACCTTGAAATCCCATAAAACGAAATAGAACAACGAACACGAATATTTCTCAGTGAATGAAAAACTTTCCGTTCTTGAGCTAAAATAATGTTTTAAAATAATGTAGGTTTGAGAAACTTTTTGAATAATTGGTGGAATAACAAAAGAAAATGAAACAGAAGGAAAAAAGCGCCGGAGGAGGAATCGAACCCGAGACATCTGGCGTAAGGGTCCGAGTCCTAACCATCTAGGCCAGACAGCGGCTAGGCAGTGCACTAACATTGTATACTCACAAGGCACCTAAGAAACTTTGGATCGATTTTTCCCGGGATTTTCTGGGTAGCGCGTCCTGATGTCCTCTTTCACCACAAAAAATTTCGGACCAATCCCCGACCCCACGGTCGTGCCGTCTCCTTGTAAGTCCTTTCCTAACATGATCTCCTGATTTATCCTCTCCTGTGTGTCTTGAGACCAATATGTGTTAAAGAATGCGTCCTTAAATTGGCAGGAGCGCCAACTCTCCGCAACTCCGCGCACATGTTCTGCAATCAACCCTTCTAAGAACCACAGACAAACTAAAGCTTGTACTTCAGCGGCCAAGATTGTGGTAGCACGTGATCGTACTCTGCCATCCAGGTCTTTGGATGTAATGCGTGGTTTGCCTCCTTGTAGACTTGAAAATTCTGGAGGGTCAAGAAAAGTTTGTGGTCGAAAGGTTCGACGCATCCACTGTACGAATTTTCCCTCTCGTCTGCAGCGCGATTCCATGTATCCGTGCCTCAACGATCCTCGTGCACTGTTATCGTAACCCTCGTGTTGTCAGATTCACGTAATAACGTTTCTGACCTCTGTAGACGCGTACAGCTGTTTTCCGGCTCTATCACTGTCATACTGCGTGTTACCGACGAAGCATTTTCTATTACGCGTTCCGCCGCGGCAGGAGCACATTCCTGCTGCATTCGTCCATACGCAGGAGATGTGTCCTGATATAGCGGCTCGGAGAGTCCCAAAACATTTTCTTCACTTCTTTGATGTTCTCAAGGGCGCTCTACGGAACGAGATTGTGTTTGCAATTGCGCGACCCGGTCATGTGCCTGCCGATCGTCCTTTGCCAACTCGTTCTGTCGAGCGGCGACTCGGGTCTGCTCATCTTCAACTTCAGAGATTTCGACCTGTTTGATTTCTATTTGTTCGGTTCGCTTCGCCACCTGACTCATTTTTTCCTGCGTTTCTTGAACTATTCTTTGCCTTGCTTTTGGAGAGTTGCAAGTGCCTTTTTTGTCTTACACACCTCAGTTCTTGCCAGTTTAACTTGTTCTTAGGCCACTGATGCGTCCTTTCGTGCTACGTGTACTACCAATCGCGCTGTTTTGGCATCGTGCTTCCCCTGGTCCGCGACCTCACGCGTATCTGCTGTCGTTTTCTTGACATTCTCTAGCTCTTCTTGGATTCCTGCGATCTCTTTCTTTATCCCAACTATACCATTTGTGACCTTTCTTATGACTAATTTGCGTCTTTCCTCCTCTTACTCCCCTCTCTTTTTCTTTGCCTTTTGTCTTTTCCTTCTGTCTGTTGCCTCTTCCTTCCTCCCTCTTGTCTCTTCCTTTCTGCCTCTTGCATGAATTGCATGAGAGCCTCACACTGAGATCCATCGCTAACACTTCCAGGACTAGATTTACGAGATTCTATCATTCCGTGACGTTTCCTTCGTTATTCTGGTCTGCCAGTCTCACCGATGGTGCGTCCCGTGCCAGTAGCTCCTACACTTCGTTGTGCTGCGGTCTCCCGTCCACTTTCGTCACCTGACTGAGGCATGTCGCCATACTCTGCAGATTCCACGTTCGATATTTCTGCCCGGTCTGCCACTGCATTTACCAGAGAATCACGTATAATATCTGCATGGTCAACACTAATAATCTGACGTGGATCCATGGTTAACAAAACACAATTACTCCCACTACTCTGTGACAAACGTGCCTTGCTTCTTGTAAGCATGCACTCTATTTCCGACCCAAACGAATTTAAACACTACACTTTCCTGTGCCACACAAATTCTACTCTGAGTTTTACTCCCTTGAGCTACTGACCTTGTTCCTGACAATGAATTCAAATAACAGCACATTTGTCTATGTTCACAAACGAAAATCTCAATCTATCCTAACAAATCAGTGCAACGCCTTTCGGCGTCAGAAACAATCAGTCAAGTGACACAGACGTCACAACCACAACATGAAAATACACACACACAATAATTAAGTATTGGTACTATGTCTACGTGCCAGCAAAGCGAATCTACTCTACGCAGTGCACCACATTTAATATGGGAAACAGAAACTTCACTAGGCAATACTATCTACTATCTGACGGTCACAGAAAGTGCCATCAATTCAAAATTCTGCGCAAGGGACGACAAATTGAACAACTACGCTAGGTAACGTGATCTGACGGTCACAGAAGGTGCCATCAATCCGAGATCCTGGCATGAGACACCACAATGAAAGGTAACTCTGGTGAGACTATTTGAATGATTGAGAATGTAGGCAAAATTTAGTGTACTAACAACATTTATTTTTATGAAACCAGACATAAAGTATACTAAACAAGTTGTAGATTGAAAACCCTAAACAATTATCAGGTTATTTGCTACTCCACTGAGTGGATCCTGGGTGGCAAAGACAGTTTAACAAGGTGATCAGTGAGTCAAGTACTCGGCCCTTAAAATGTGGATAACACAAGCTGAATTGATCTGACGCTGAGCAGACTTTGATTGATCAAATCTACTGAAGTTTCTCTACGTAGATGCAGCTGAGAGCAAGTGGCGATTGAGATCTGTACTCCCTGACAATGCCAGAGCGGCAGTATATTACCCTGTGTACTTCGTGCGGCGTCGTGACTTGCAGCTGGCGAGATGTGTGCAGCTGAGGAACTGAGACGTGGAGGCGGCCACCAAAGAAATGCAAAAATCAAAAGGTCTAGCGATCAGGCAGACGGATAGCAATTTACTCTTTCTACCAGAGCCCTTAAGTCACAGTGGATTTCAGTGTGTCACACACCCGTTCGCTGGTCGTACCAAGGACCAATTTGGCTCACTTATACGACAGAGTGCACAAGGATACCAAACGTCAAGACTGGTAAACCACCCAATTCGAATAAGTGTGCCCTCTGCAAACGAGTCGTCCGAGACGTTTGAAGCCACACTGTCAGTACAGTAAGAACTTCACCACAGGCTCCCAGTCCAAACTACTCGCAAGTAAAGTCGTTTTCAGGACAGGTCTCTATTACAAACCACACAAGCCAGAGCTTCGACTAGAAGTGCTTACCAGACCAAAGTCCAGCACCCAAGTACCTCGCACCTCTCCAGATAAATATTCCGTTGTCCAGCAAAGTGCATGAACGACACCGCCTTCACCCCATCTTGAGCCAATAACAAAGCTTTACAAAGCTTTAGAGGTGCTAAATCTCCCCTCTCTTGCGACAGCAACAACTCATATCGAACCAGGGCAAGAGTTGAGAAACCTGCGTCTCTGATAAAAAAAGAAGCCGCTAATTACCGGCTTTTTTAAAGTATTTGCAAAGGGGGAAAGTGATATTTTTCGAAGTCGTGTCTCTTCCCACAGCAACAGGCGAACAGATACAATCTCAAAGATCTTTATCTAATTCGCCTGTGCCTTGGTGCTTGTTAGTCCTAGCTATGAGGTGTAATCAAGATTCTATCTCCAAACGTTTCTCAGACTCCAGAGTTTTCTTATACAACTGAGGCGGTCGAGGGAAATGGTTCACAGGCCTACTTGCACTAGTGGCAAACATGAAAACATGTGAATTTTTATTATATGTGGCTCTGCACACAATTCCCGTTTTATGACTCTACTGTGTAGTTGTGTTCCTTTAGACTGTCGCCCCCTCCCAGGTTTTCACCGTCGCTGCGGCAGGTATCGTGGCATTGTTCTGCTAGAGCCCTGTCTCGATGAGGGGCAGTCCTGTCTGCCCTGTCCGGCTTTGGACCCATCCAGCAAGATTTACTAAGGCATGGGCTCGCTGCCAATTGCTTTCAACCCCAAACAAGCCGTTTCCATGAGCTAAGAATCTTAAAAATACCTTATACTTTTAGCGCCCTACCAGGCTCCATCGACATCTGCTCAGGCCTTTAACTTTCTAGAGTCTTGCTTAAGGTGCGTCAGATTATAATGAAATCTTTAATTATTTTCCATATACGAAATAGGGTGAGAGAGTTACTTGTCCTCTCTCAATATTAAGCTAAGAACTGTCTCCTAAAGCTAATTCTGCGACAATGCACCATTTCTAAAAGTTGAATTACAGCACAGGCAGCTGCAGGCAATCAGTTTCAGGAAGATATTGCGCTGTTTTATGGTCACACCTTGACATAGAGCCACAACTAACCACTGAGGGAGCACACCACTCCTCCAATTTGTTGGTAGGTTTCCAAGCAATTGAGTGGTTACAGGGACAGATTTAATAGCTATGCCCGAATTTAGCCCATGACTGGTATGGGCAGTAGTTGTTGTGTAACTAGTATGGTGCAAGCCAAAATGACCAACCTTCTTAAATTGTGAAAACAGCATTATCTTTCAGATTACCATTAAGGAACACACTTTATGTGAATCTTTGACAAGCATGCAAAAGACAGTAATGGTTAGCAAATCATGTAACAGATTATGCTGCATTACAGAAATAAATTGTGTTGCATAAACTTTGAATAATAGTCTTTATGAGTTCCTTGAGGATTTTGCAAGACTGCTGGATAACCAGTAAAACATATACAATGTATAATGTATGACAAATATATACATTGCTTAGAATAAGGAGTGATTTCAACACTTTCTTCTCTCACTAAATTACTGTATACAATCAAGCAAACTGAACAGGTTTTTTGTATAGATTCTCATTACTTTGTGAGACACACACTTTGGAAACGTGCACAGTGCAGATTCCACATACGGTTCTTTTGCATGTATTGGAAGATTATCTGGTCCTCGTGTTCTGAAGGACAAATGTAACATTTCTTCCTTGATGTTTGACGGAACTTCCTACATGTCTTTTGAGAGGAACTGGAGTCTGCAGTAGCCTAACAATGGAATGACGCTTTTCTGTACCCAAACGGAGATTATGTAGCCTCCTCATTACTGGTGGCTTTATCGACTGTATTCCTAGTTTTTTTTAGAAACGTTAGTCGGGTCAGCTCATAGTCTTTGTTCGCCAACTACCGAAGAATGGCTCTATGGAACTTAACTTCTGAGGTCATCAGTCCCCTAGAACTTAGAACTGCTTAAACCTAACTAAACTAAGGACATCACACACACCCATGACCAAGGCAGGATTCGAATCTGCGACCGTAGCGGTCACGCGGTTCCAGACTGTAGCGCCTAGAACCGCTCGGCCACACCGGCCGGTACTATCGAAGAACATAGGCATTTACTCCAGCAATGTTTGGAATGGCACAGATGAGAGCATTGGCCACCGACGAGTTCTCCTAGTGACAAAACAGCTGGCACATTTCTGGTCAAGATATGGACAGCATCTTTTGTGGAATTGTAAAGCGCTATACTTTCAGGTTCAGTGTCTTGTGAAAAGTGCATGTTAGAAGCAAGAACAACATTCTTGTTCTTTCTAGGAACATGAGATAACAAGGTCATTTTCTGCTAAATCCGTACAGTGTTGAATTTACTTCTTTCATTCTCTGAGAAAGAAATTCAGCGGATATTTCACGTTTGTCCTTTCCCATTGTGTCAACTATTTCTCCAATGTAATGTTCATATTTGGGTCTTTTTGATAGGTTTTATAAGCCTGACAACAGCTTGAGTTAGCTTTGGTAATTTTACCATATTGACAATCAGTCCTCACCCATTAATATCTTTTCCTGTGTAGTCATAACCATTACAGAAGTAGCCCATTTTCACATCCGCCAAGATCAGTACATTTAGTCCATATTTGGCGTGTTTGTACGCCATATGCATTTCGAGGGAGCATCTGTCGCTGAATCCAAGCAATATTTCGTTAATGCCTAAGTCTGTGCCTGGAGTAAACGAAGCCTGGCGGTTTTTCACTAGTTATATACGTATAAAACAGCAGCGAGAGGGTCTTCCTTTTCCCTCTAATCACGGTCATGCATGTTGTCAAATCTAAAAAAGGTGAGCGGAAGCAGGAGGCGCTTGAGAGTCATGGAACATCGAAACACATCACGACCGGTTCCAGCAGATGCAAAGAGAGAATTCATATCTTCATGTCTTGATTTAAATTCACCAGCAAATTACAGCAGACCTAAAAACGCTTTCATTTCAATCATGTCTTCTTCATAAACCATGTTGCTGCAGTTTTTTGCAATTTCTTTTCATTTATATATTTTAGTGGTTCATTCACCATACTATCAGAGAAAAGACAGGACCAAAATTCGATTTCATTTGCCTCACTGTCAATATTCCTTGCAACACCTCGCAAGCCTGGAAATTTCCGGACAAATTTAAGTGTTGGTGTTCGCAATTGCGCACTGGAGTCTGTGATGACCATCTGAAATTATTTCCTTTCCTAAAGAAATAAGAATTGTCACCTGTATCTGGCAATTCATCTTCACAAGGAGACAATTCAGCGCCTGGATCATGTTCACTCTCTTAGTATGCTGTCTCGTCAGCTTCACTTCCTTCTTCAGTATCAAAACTGTTAAATAAATACAACCTGACTAAACTGCTTTGCTACTGCTAATCTTTTATCACACTATAGATAATGAAAGAAATGAGTCGCCTTCTGCAGTTCTTACGTAACTGGTATACTGTGGGTCTTGATGACCAATCGGATTTGATCCCGCTTTTTTCTTCTTTTTTTTTCAACAAAGGAATTGTGGTGACAGTTGATTTGTGAAGCTGAGAGATATGTAGGAGGCGCTGTCATCACGAGGCTTAGGTCATAAAACATTATAGAATTCTTGAAATAAGGACACCAGAAGCGGCGCTATGACCCGCATTATACCAGTTAAGTGTTACAGAAGGCCAACAATCAGTATCAAAAATCCGTAACTTATTGCAGGTCTAGATTTCAACTATAACGTGGCCTTTATTGGTACATTTCGGGAAGAGTCACACAAGTACTAACATGTCAGAGCAAAAGCTAGTGAGAAATGGTGTGTAAAGGCCAGCGTCATTTGTCACAAGTTTGTGCTCTGATATGTTGGTACGTAATGCACCGATGATGACTACGTTACAGTCGAAATGTAGACCTGCACTAAGTTAGGGATTTTTGCTACTGACTGATGTCCTCCTTTGAATTTCAACATTCAACGATCGCGACCATACAGGTTGTATGGGAATGTGTACGTGGTGCGAATGACGAAATCTCGCTGAAAATCAGAGTTCTAAACTGCTCACAAGTTCTATAGCAGCTCGGAGCCTCCAGCTGGTACTGCACGAAAAGACGTAACCACACATTACTCAGCGCAAACACTTCAGTGGACCCCCACAAGTGTAGTTGGACTTAAAAATTTGGCTACGTTTCGTTTCTGGGACGCCAACTCACATTCGTCGCAATGTGCCCAATGTTTCACAAAAGTATTTAATATAAATGCAGGCAGAATTTACTATGCAAAAATCATTTAAGCACTTATCTATTTTTTTAAAAAATTACTCAAATTTGAGTTTATTTCCAATAACAACATAGAAAAATCGAGTCACAGTTCACAGTAAATTAATTTCAGCGCCCGACCGAGTTTCTTAAGATCTTGGAGGCGGCTGAATGAACCGCGATTAACTGCACTGAAAACTTGCAAGTGCGGCTTGTACCACATGCAATCCAGAAATAAGTCCATTAGATGCCGAAAAAATTCCTTATCCGAAAGTAGGAACGCTGAGTAATTCACACACACGAACTAGTGGCTATTTTGCTTCTCGTCATATAAAACTTTCTCGAAACAAAGACTAACACAACCTGACTGCCTCCAACGGCGTCCGAACAAGACTCCCTCCAAAATGTCGTTCACCTAGGAAACCTCGGTCAGGCACCGCTGAAGTCAAACTACTGAACATGAAAGTTGCTGAAATTCTTAATTTTAACCTTTTATACACACACGATACATCAAATTTTCCGAAAAATATGACGCATTTGTTAGTTTTCTTTTACCTGCCACGTTTATGTACAAACAATAATTTATAGGATTTTCTTCCGTTTTCGAATTTATAAGTGTAAATATTAACAAACAATTTAAATTATAAATTGTACCATTTCCTATATGCCTAAAGTTTACACTACTTCCAATACTTTTAATGCCTTTCTATTTGTTTAGTAAGCAAAGCTGTTTTTAATTACACCAAATCATCTTTTCGGCCTTTCATTTAAATATCTAAATAATTTCAGTAAATCTGCTGTTCCCAGACACCTTGTTTGTTGCAATCGCATAATGCATTGCCGATATATTCTTTTCTCCTGTACAGGAATTATTTATAACATTTAACTCACAGTAACTAATAAACCAATGCTTACATGAAGGTCAGAGGTGGACCAACGTGTCACTGACTTGCTCATTTTGTGAATCTTTGCGTCTTCTGGAATCGTGATCACTTGTTTGTCTGCACATGCACATCACATTTTCCGATTTCCGTCTCATTCGGATAATTCCTTCAAGACCCGTCGTCTTTTTTGTCTTAGAGTGAGTATTTAAAAATAACAGTCCTGAGACTTTCTCCCGTTGTAAACATAAATTTTCTTGTACTTTTAATGTACACGCATTCCGAGATTTTTTTATTTTTCTCATTGATTGAAGATGAGTAGCATGCGTGTCTCGAGTGACAGGTTTTCGAATTCGATGAGCGTACACACTCCGCGTTCAATTATCGAGGTCATTCGAACGCTGGATCGTGAGTGGAATGACCGCATGTTCTCAGTTGTACGTTAAGTAAATTACAGACAACGATGTACTGATAAGGTACTGGTAAACTGCAGTTTGCCAAAAAAAAAAAAAGAGAGACTACTGTAAACACTTGACCCGGCCATACTTTAATATTGCATGAGTGAATGGGATCCGCGAGACTGCGTCTAAAAAGGAGGGCGTTATAAGTGTGTGCGGGTCTGACTGGCAAACGAGTGTAACAGGACTGTCGAGAGACCTTAACTGGCACACATTCGAGGAATGACTCGGTACATCTTGCGACTGCTGTGTAGAAAATTTCATCAGTTGTCTCTCTGGGTATAAACTACGAGTATTCATCATCGTCCTAGATATCCATCCCGAGGAGGTTGCACCTCTAAAAATCACATGAATAACACCTCGCAGGATCTTTCTTTCCAAACTCTATCGACGTTTATGGATCGGGAAGAAACACTAATTTGTGCTGGCCTCTGGTACGCACTTCATACCGATTCGCAGAGTATAGATGTGCATGTAGAATGGGTTGAAGTGTCTGCATACGTCAAAGGTAAGTTAAAAATTCAAAATACACTGTGGTGAGAGAAGTCCTGGAATAGTGACACGCACGTATACAGATGGCGGTAGTACCGTAAACTCAAAATATAAAAGGGCAGTGCATTGTCGGAGCTGTCATTCGTACTCAAGTGATTCATGTTAATAGGTATCCGACGCAATTACGGCCGCACTACGGCAATCAACACACTTTGAACGCGGAATGGTAGTTGCAGCCGACGCATCGGACATTCTACACTACTGGCCATTGAAATTGTTACACCACGAAGATGACGTGCTACAGACGCGAAATTTAGCCGACACGAAGAAAATGCTGTGATATTCAAATGATTAGCTTTTCAGAGCATTCACACAAGGTTGGCGCCGGTGCCGACACCTACAACGTGCTGACATAAGGGAAGTTTCCAACCGATTTCTCATACACAAACAGCAGTTGACCGATGGTGAAACGTTGTTGTGATGCCTCGTGTAAGGAGGAGAAATGCGTACCATCACGTTTGCGACTTTGGTGAAGGTCGGATTGTAGCCTATCGCGATTGCGGTTTATCGTATAGCGACATTGCTGCTCGCGTTGGTCGCTATCCAATTACTATTAGCAGAATATGGAATCGGTGGGTTCAGGAGGGTAATACGGAACGCTGTGGTAGATCCCAACGGTCTCGTATCACTAGCTGTCGTGATGACAGGCATCTTATCCGCATGGCTGTAACAGATCGTGCAGCCACGTCTCGATCCCTGAGTCAACAGATGGGGACGTTTGCAAGACAACAACCATCTGCACGAACACTTTGATGACGTTTGCAGCAGCATGGACTACCAGCTCGGAGACCGTGGCTGCATCACAGACAGGAGTGCCTGCGAAGGTGTACTCAACGACGAACCTGGGTGCTCGACTTGCAAAACGTCATTTTTTCGGATGAATCCAGGTTCTGTTTACAGCATCATGATGGTCGCATCCGTGTTTGGCGACATCGTGGTGAACGCACATTGGAAGCGTGTATTCGTCATCGCCATACTGGCGTATCATGCGGCATGATGGTGTGGGGTGCCACTGGTTACACTTCTCGGTCACCTCTTGTTCGCACTGACGGCACTTTGAACAGTGGACGTTACATTTCAGAAGTGTTACTACCCGTGGCTCTACCCTCCATTCGATCCCTGCGAAACCCTACATTTCAGCAGGATAATGCACGACCGCATGTTGCAGGTCCTGTACCAGCCTTTCTGGATATAGAAAATGTTCGATTGCTGCCCTGGCCAGCACATTCTCCAGATCTCTCACCAATTGAAAACGTCTGGTCAATGGTGGCCGAGCAACTGGCTCGTCACAATACGCCAGTCACTACTCTTGATGAACTGTGGTATCGTGTTGAAGCTGCATGGGCAGCTGTAGCTGTACACTCCATCCAAGCTCTGTTTGACTCAATGCCCAGGCGTATCAAGGCCGTTATTACGGCCAGAGGTGGTTGCTCTGGGTACTAATTTCTCAGGATCTATGCACCCAAATTGCGTGAAAATGTAATCACATGTCAGTTCTAGTATAATACATTTGTCCAATGAATACCCGTTTATCATCTACATTTCTTCTTGGTGTAACAATTTTAATGGCCAGTATTGTATTTCGGAAATCGTTGCAGAATTCATTATTCCAACATCCACAGTGTCAAGAGAGTGCCGAGCATACCAAATTTGAGGCATTACCTCTCACCACGGAACAATGCAGTCGCTGACGGCCTTCACTTAATAACCGAGATCAGTGGCTTTTGCGTATAGTTGTCAGTGCTAACAGACAAGCAACACTGCGTGAAATAACGTCAGAAATCAATGTCGGACTGGAGCTTAGATCACTGGAAAACTGTGACTTGGTCAGATGAGTCCCGTTTTCGGCTGGTAAGAGCTGATTGCAGGGTTCAAGGGTGGCTCAGGTCCCACGAAACCATGGGACCAAGTTGTCAATAAGGCACTGTACAAGCTGACCTGGCTCCATCATAATGTGAGCGGTGTCTACACAGAATGGTCCTCCAGTCAAACTGAACCGATCATTAACAGGAAACGCCTGTGTTCGGCTACTTGGAGACCATTTGCAGCCATTCATGGACTTCGTTTTCCCAAACAACGATAGAATTTTAATAGATTACACTGAGCCATGTCACCGGGTCACAGTTGCTCGTGATTGTTTTGAAGAACACTCTGGAGAATGTGAGCGAATGATTTGGCCACCCAGATCTCCCGACATGAATCCCATCGGAGATTTATGGGACATAATTGAGAGGCCAGATCATACAGAAAATCTTGCACCGGCAATACTTCCGCAACTGTTGACTGCTATGGAGACAGTGAGGCTCAATATTTCCACAGGGGACTTTCAATGACTTGTTAAATCTTTGAAACGTCGAGTTGCTGCACTACACCGAGCAATAGGAGGTACGGCACGTTATGAGAATGTACCCCATGAATTTTGTCACCTCGGTGTAAACTAAAAGACGCTAGCAAAAACAGAAGACTACAATGGCAGCAAACAATAAATTTTATGGGAAAATGGTTCATCTGCATCTACATACATACTGAGCAAATCACCGTATGGTTCTTAGCGGAGGGTACCCTGTACCACTACTAGTATTTTCCTTTCCTGTTCCACTCGCATACAGAGCGAGGGATAAACGATTGTCTACATGGCTCCGCACCAGCCTTAATCTCTCTAATCTTATCTTCATGGTCCTTAAGTGAAATGTACGTTGGCGGCAGTAGAATTGTTTAGCCTCAAATGATGGTTCTCGCAATTTTCTTAGCAGTATTTAAAGTACGATGCCTTTCACTTGGTGATGCAGCCTATCGGTAAGAAATCTAGCGGGATGGACGCATTAGTGCTCTGTACCCGGTCTCCTTTACACAAGAACGATACTATCCTAAAATTATCCCATAAAACCGAAGTCGACATTCGCCTTCCCTACAACCACCGTTACACGATCGTTCCATCTCAGATCGGTTTGCAACGTTTCTTTTTTTTTTTTTTTTTTTTTCTTTTTCATCAGTCAGTCCACTGACTGGTTTGATGCGGCCCGCCACGAATTCCTTTCCTGTGCTAACCTCTTCATCTCAGAGTAGCACTTGCAACCTACGTCCTCAATTATTTGCTTGACGTATTCCAATCTCTGTCTGCCTCTACAGTTTTTGCCCTCTACAGCTCCCTCTAGTACCATGGAAGTCATTCCCTCATACCAATGTCATCAGCGAATCGTATCATTGATATCCTTTCACCTTGTATTTTAATTCCACTCCTGAACCTTTCTTTTATTTCCATCATTACTTCCTCGATGTACAGATTGAAGAGTAGGGGCGAAAGGCTACAGCCTTGTCTTACACCCTTCTTAATACGAGCACTTCGTTCTTGATCGTCCACTCTTATTATTCCCTCTTGGTTGTTATACATATTCTATATGACCCGTCTCTCCCTATAGCTTACCCCTACTTTTTTCAGAATCTCCAACAGCTTGCACCATTTTATATTGTCGAACGCGTTTTCCAGGTCGACAAATCCTATGAAAGTGTCTTGATTTTTCTTTAGCCGTAACGTCAGAATTGCCTCTCTCGTCCCTTTACTTTCCCTAAAGCCAAACTGATCGTCACCTAGCGCATTCTCAATTTTCTTTTCCATTCTTCTGTATATTATTCTTGTAAGCAGCTTCGATGCATGAGCTGTTAAGCTGATTGTGCGATAATTCGCGCACTTGTCAGCTCTTGCCGTCTTCGGAATTGTGTGGATGATGCTTTTCCGAAAGTCAGATGGTATATCGTCAGACTCATATATTCTACACACCAACGTGAATAGTCGTTTTGTTGCCACTTCCCCCAATGATTTTAGAAATTCTGATGGAATGTTATCTATCCCTTCCGTCTTATTTGACCGTAAGTCCTCCAAAGCTCTTTTAAATTCCGATTCTAATACTGGATCCCCTATCTCTTCTAAATCGACTCCTGTTTCTTCTTCTATCACATCAGACAAATCTTCACCCTCATAGAGGCTTTCAATGTATTCTTTCCACCTATCTGCTCCCTCCTCTGCATTTAACAGTGGAATTCCCGTTGCACTCTTAATGTTACCACCGTTGCTTTTAATGTCACCAAAGGTTGTTTTGACTTTCCTGTATGCTGAGTCTGTCCTTCCGACAATCATATCTTTTTCGATGTCTTCACATTTTTCCTTCAGCCATTTCGTCTTAGCTTCCCTGCACTTCCTATTTATTTCATTCCTCAGCGACTTGTATTTCTGTATTCCTTTCATCAATCAACTGAAGTATTTCTTCTGTTACCCATGGTTTCTTCGCAGCTACCTTCTTTGTACCTATGTTTTCCTTCCCAACTTCTGTGATGGCCCTTTTTAGAGATGTCCATTCCTCTTCAACTGTACTGCCTACTGCGCTATTCCTTATTGCTGTATCTACAGCGTTAGAGAACTTCAAACGTATCTCGTCATTCCTTAGTACTTCCGTATCCCACTTCTTTTCGTATTGATTCTTCCTGACTAATGTCTTGAGCTTCAGCCTGCTCTTCATCACTACTATATTGTGGTCTGAGTCTATGTCTGCTCCTGGGTACGCCTTACAATCCAGTATCTGATTTCGGAATCTCTGTCTGACCATGATGTAATCTAATTGAAATCTTCCCGTATCTCCCGGTCTTTTCCAAGTATACCTCCTCCTCTTGTGATTCTTGAACAGGGTATTCGCTATTACTAGCTGAAACTTGTTACAGAACTCAATTAGTCTTTCTCCTCTTTCATTCCTTGTCCCAAGCCCATATTCTCCTGTAACCTTTTCTTCTACTCCTTCCCGTACAACTGCATTCCAGTCGCCCATGACTATTAGATTTTCGTCCCCCTTTACATACTGCATTACCCTTTCAATATTCTCATACACTTTCTCTATCTGTTCATCTTCAGCTTGCGACGTCGGCATGTATACCTGAACTATCGTTGTCGGTGTTGGTCTGCTGTCGATTCTGATTAGAACAACCCGGTCACTGAACTGTTCACAGTAACACACCCTCTGCCCTACCTTCCTACTCATAACGAATCCTACACCTGTTATACCATTTTCTGCTGCTGTTGATATTACCCGATACTCATCTGACCAGAAATCCTTGTCTTCCTTCCACTTCACTTCACTGCCCCCTACTACTTCTAGATTGAGCCTTTGCATTTCCCTTTTCAGATTTTCTAGTTTCCCTACCACGTACAAGCTTCTGACATTCCACGCCCCGACTCGTAGAACGTTATCCTTTCGTTGATTATTCAATATTTTTCTCATGGTAACCTCCCCCTTGGCAGTCCCCTCCTGGAGATCCGAATGGGGGACTATTCCGGAATCTTTTGCCAATGGAGAGATCATCATGACACTTCTTCAAATACAGGCCACATGTCCTGTGGATACACGTTACGTGTCTTTAATGCAGTGGTTTCCATTGCCTTCTGCATCCTCATGTCGTTGATCAATGCTGATTCTTCCGCCTTTAGGGGCAATTTCCCACCCCTAGGACAAGAGAGTGACCTGACCCTCTATCCGCTCCTCCGCCCTCTTTGACAAGACCGTTGGCAGAATGAGGCTGACTTCTTATGCCGGAAGTCTTCTGCCGCCAATGCTGATTATTTATCAAAATTTAGGCTGTGGCGGGGATCGAACCCGAGACCGAAGACGTTTTGATTATGAATCAAAGACGCTACCCCTACACCACGGGTAGATATTTTGAGAGGGTGGGGTGAGAATTATTTTGTTTCTACTATTTTTCTGTTATTTTTTACTATACCGTGGCTCTCGCTAAATATTATTATGACATAACGAATCCCTACTCCTAGTGTATCAAAGTCACGCTACCTTAGACAAGAGATGTGTGCAAGTGCGAGGTGGCCAGACATAAGGTGGTATATATATATATATATATATATATATATATATATATATATATATATATATATATATATATGAGGTCCACCCACCGTTGCGCATCCTTCACGAAACACACGACTGTATCACGGATGAATATCGGCCCTTAATAATTGTAATACCACATTTTCATGGTAATCAGAGACTAAATCGTGCAACGGATAACGCTAAAATGATCTCAAAGAATCGAAGGCTACACACGATGAGCCAATTAGTGAACGGCTGTCCACAACTCTCCTATGCCATGCAATCAGTGTGTTCTAGCTACGCCACAGTGATAATGGCACTCATACAGGAAAATGGGTGAACTGTCCACATATATACAATTAAGTTTCTACGGAACCTTAAATGCGCGAGTCCTATTCGCGCCTGGGTCATTTTTTCTCCTCATGTGCACTAACTTAAATTTTTCTGCATTTAGAGCAAACTGCCACCTAGAGACGGAGGAGAAAAGACCGAGGGAAACCGGGAGAATTAAATGAAGAATTTTTTGAGCGACTGTCATCAGCATCAAAACACTTGGGGGATTCCATGGTAAACACTGTACTGTCTTAAAGTACATTTATTCACAACCCGTTTCTATTATTGATCACCTTCACAATGGAAAAATATTGTGACAAATTCACATGTTATACATGCTATATAACCAGAAAGTATGTCGTAGCTGACTTGCAAACATCAGAAGAAGATACTTCACGCCTTGTTTGCAAGTCAGCTGCGACATCTTTTCTGGTTAAATAGCATATATGATATGTGAAGTCGTCACAGTATTTTTCCACTGTGAAGATGATCAATGATCGAAACCGGTTGTGAATAAATATACTGTAAACACAGCACAGTGTTTACAACGCATTTCTCCGAGAGAATTAGGGAAGATGACAGTAATACCCGAAAACTTAAAATATCGGGAAAGGTGTCATATGGGTGAAAACAACAGAAAAAGTTATGAACCGCTGTTGGACATTTCGCAAACTTACTCATTACTTCTGAGTTACATGTACATTGATGAGAAGTGATAGCATTACAGTTACGTGTATTTGTCTGTTATAATTAAGTTGAGGCTGATATAATACGTCTGTGAGCGAGCAAGTGAGATGTCGCGATATGGATGCTTTTGGCCCTAAACTCGAAACGGCCGTTACGAGGCTGTTTGTTTCTCGATTACGAAATTCTCTCGGCTGATCGACACCAGTGTACTGTGCGATTATGAATATCGATTAGAACGCGCGGACAGAAACTGCTGCCCGCATAACAAACTGCGTGAGTCAGCGCGCGTCACTCGCTTTATTGGCATGCAGGAATTTCGTGCTGGCGTTAACGTAGTAGCGGCCATTCCGGCTTTCAGTGTTGATCAGTGGCCTGTCTACACGACTGTTCGTGGATTTGGCCCATCCAGCAGTTTGTGGTACAGGTGGACAGTACCAGAGATAGGTAGAGCGCAGAGGCTCGAGATAAACAGCGAGGACAGATATGTGATTTCGCGGGGAAAACTGGTATTTTTCCCTCCGCCACAATACTGACAGCATGCGACAGAAAATTTTGGAAATTTGTGGTAAGGTTTTATGGGATCAAACTGCTGAGGTCATCGGTCCCTAAGCCTATACACCACTTAATCGAACTTAAACTAACTTACGTTATGGACAACACACACACCCATGCCCGAGGGAGGACTCAAATCTCCGACGGGGGTAGTCGAACAGACCGTGACAAGGCGCCCTAGACCGCGCGGCTACCCTGCGCGGCCATGCGACAGAAATTCCCAAAACAAAAATATGAAATATCTTGAGAAGTGTGGGTCCAGAAAACAAGCACCCATTCTGCGTCAGCGGCAATAGTGTGCATTCACAACTGTCTTTTTATAACAAGATCAATAATCATACCTTCACCGCGCGGGATTAGCGAGCGGTCTTAGGCGCTGCAGTCATGGACTGTGCGGCTGGTTCCGGCGGAGGTTCGAGTCCTCCCTCGGGCATGGGTGTGTGTGTTTGTCCTTAGGGACTGATGACCTTAGCAGTTAAGTCCCATAAGATTTCACACACATTTGAATATTTTTTTAAATCATACCTTCCTCTAAAAATACACCAGCATAACGCAGTCACTAAGCCGGGGAATAGTATTTAAACCTTTAACGTACGATTTGAGTTCCGGCGGCCTGGACTCAAAATGTAAGCACTATCGCCCGGCCTTCGAGCCATTCCACGGTTAGCCAGATTGGTCCGACTTGTATTAAAGCGCGCACGACTTACGAAATGTGAGATCCAAGTGATTTAATTTTGTGAAATATCTGATAAGTTATCACA
Source organism: Schistocerca serialis cubense (assembly GCF_023864345.2). Classification (NCBI taxonomy): domain Eukaryota; kingdom Metazoa; phylum Arthropoda; class Insecta; order Orthoptera; family Acrididae; genus Schistocerca; species Schistocerca serialis. The sequence goes on from NC_064646.1 coordinate 112,819,347, forward strand.
AGCTCACGTAATAACTATGTTACATAGACCACAAAAGATTTATTCAATCAATACTATATAATATAAATCTGTACTATTTGTCTCTAATTCCTGAATACATTCACTGTTCAAATAGTTAGCATTCTTACAAAAAGCAACAACACAAATCAGTAATGTTCAAGAGTGCGATATCGTTCGAAATAAACGAACACATGTAACGGAACTTATCATCTCTCCTACTCCCACGTTGTTTCGCCACTTTTCTCTTTTTTAATATTTCATCCAAACTTTGCAGTCTTGATGGTCTTCATTTAGATGCTGTTGGAACCAAAACGGAACCAGTGGTTTGCGTGCAGTCTCTCCGGTAAATCTCCGTACGACGCTCGTCCACATCCTTTATAATCTAGTTATGGTATATTCTTCAGTAATGATTCGGCTGTTTCAGCATTATAATCAACGTAACTCTATTTTTTCCCGTTATTCATTCGTCTGCACTAAATGTACGAAATGAAAACACCACCATATCGTCACATAAAAAGTTTTTTCGATATACTTTCATATAATTTCTCGTGATAGGGAAGCATGCCCGTATTTGGTCTTGCCGATCAATCCCAATCATTCCCTTACTGTACTCGATAACACAAGTCGGTTTCGAAGAACGATTAGATCCTTGTGTAATAATTTCTACTGTTTCGTATTTTGTCTTCATAATATGAACATCTCGCTTATCTTTCCATTTTACAGCACGTATTCCATTGCAGCTCCTTGTAGAGTCTTGTACAGCAAGGAAGAAAGGGAGAGGATGTTGTTATGGGTTGCCGGTATCCTCCTTCTGCAACACAAATGCACACGTGGATTAATAGGGTTCCTTATTTACTTGTACTTTTACATAACTTGAATAGAGTCCATGTGTTGTGGTAGAAGGTCATCCTCTTGCAGACAGTATCGGCAATCTTGCTTTTACAAACTTTAGTCTCGTTGTAGTCACTAATCTACTCGCTATGCACTGTCGTAGCCTCTCACATGAACTGAGCCCACACTGTGAGTGAATGACAGACACCAACTGGAAGATGAGTGATGCCTCGAGTCACTGAGTCGGATCAGCGGCGGCGGCGTAAATACATCCTGTCGAGAGAACGTTGGCGGCGTCTTGGTTTTCGGTGTGTCTCTGACCTCTCGCGAGATAGGCGCGTTTCATCCAGTGCCTATTTTCGATCTTTGCGCTACGTCTTTACCGCCCGGTGTGCGGGCGACAGCTTGCGCCAGCACACTCCTCATTCCGTATTCCTTTTTTACAGAAATCTTCTGGCGTGGTCCTTCTGTTTGTTCGTACTGTGTCAGTCAAATTTGGTTTATAATTGTGCGATAGTGCCATAAAAATTATGGTGAAGAGTACAAATCCTATAGATATAAAGTGTGTCCTCTGTGTAACAAAGATTGTGATATCTCTTTGAGAACATTTTGGAGGCGGTATCATCACAATTTATCTTATCATGGCCTGTATATACTTTAATTCAAAACAATAACCTGAACCTGACTCACATAAATTGTTAAATTTAATACAGAATCGTGCCCATTTTGAGGGACTGAAGTGTTTGTAAGATACACATTCCTTAAATTTCATGGGCAATTCATCTATAATAAAGTCACATTTTACTGTACACTTCCTTAAATTTTCGATCCATACAACCCTTATTTTGTCTTATTTTGTTCAATTTGTCTCCATTTCCAACCACATCATTATTTTCAAAGCGTAAACATGTTGCAGTTTGCAGATATCTCTTTAGCGCCACTGTTTTTCTAAATAAGTGCGTTCCTGTGACGGCCCTCAGCGACTAGTGCAGTTGAATTCTTTGTTTTCTCACATACGGCATTATTATGGACAATGCACAATCTCTTTTAATTTCATTACAATCCACAAGATTCTATTTGAACTCATTCGTATTTGTTCTGTGCACCAGTTAGTCGCGGTTACAGTATTCTCCTAAAACATGTTATCAAATATGTTAAACATATCTAATTCTCTTTTATTTATTTATTTATTCTCTGATGTAAGGTTGCTTCTTTTATGCTAAGAGTCATTGGTTAGTTTCAGAGTTTTGGTCAATTTCATATTTCTTTCCAAATCCAGCGCTATGGCAGTTATTCTTTATCGGCTCTATCATCCTTCAATGACTAACCGACTGCATTTTTATCGTACAGGACGTGTGACGTCACTATTGTCACTGTCGGTAGAAAGATAACATTCACTCACCATAAAATCGTAGAAACACATTTTGAAGACATTCTATGAGCAGCATTCCAACACACTACTGGCCATTAAAATTGCTTCACCAAGAAGAAATGCAGATAATAACGATTATTCATTGGACAAATATATTATACTAGAACTGACATGTGATTACATTTTCACGCTATTTGGGTGCATAGCTCCTGAGAAATCAGTACCCAGAACAACCACCTCTGGCCGTAATAACGGCCTTGATACGCCCCGACATTGAGTCAAACAGAGCTTGGATGGCATGTACAGGTACAGCTCCCAATGCAGTTTCAACACGATACCACAGTTCATCAAGAGTAATGACTGGCGTATTGTGACGAGCCAGTTGCTCGGCCACCATTGACCAGACGTTTTCAATTGGAGAGAATGTGCTGGCCAGGGCAGCAGTCGAACATTGTCTGTATCCAGAAAGGACCGTACAGGACCTGCAACATGCGGTCGTGCATTATCCTGCTGAAATGTAGGGTTTCGCAGGGATCGAATGAAGAGTAGAGCCACGGGTCGTAACACATCTGAAATGTAACGACCACTGTTCAAAGTGCCGTCAATGCGTACAATAGGTGACCGAGACGTGTAACCAATGGCACCCCATACCATCACGCCGGGTGATACGCCTGTATGGTGATGACGAATACACGCTTCCAATGTGCGCTAACCGCGATGTCGCCAAACACGGATGCGACCATCATGATGATGTAAACAGAACCTGGATTCATCCGACAAAATGACGTTTTGCCATTCGTGCATCCAGGTTCGTTGATGAGTACAATATCGTAGGCGCTCCTGTCTGTGATGCAGCGTCAAGGGTAATCGCAGCCATGGTCTCCCAGCTGATAGTCCATGCTGCTGCAGACGTCGTCGAACTGTTCATGCAGATGGTTGTTGTCTTCCAAACGTCCTCATCTGTTGACTCAGGGATCGAAGCGTGGCTGCGCGATCCGTTCCAGCCATGCGGATAAGATGCCTGTCATCTCGACTGCTAGTGATACGACGCCGTTGGGATCCAGCACGGCGTTCCGTATTATCCTCCTGAATCCACCGATTCCATATTCTACTAAGAGGCATTGGATCTCGACCAATGCGAGCAGCAATGTCGCGATACGATAAACCGCAATCGCGATAGGCTACAATCCAACCTTTGTCAAAGTCGGAAACGTGATGGTACGCATTTCTCCTCCTTACACGAAGCATCACAACAACTTACACGAGGCATCACCAGGCAACTTCGGTCAACTGCTGTTTGTGTATCAGAAATTGGTTGGAGACTTTCCTCATGTCAGCACGTTGTAGGAGTCTTAACCGGCGCCAACCTTGTGTGAATGCTCTGAAAAGCTAATCATTTGCATATCACAGCATCGTCTTCCTGTCGGTTAAATTTCGCGTCTGTAGCACGTCATCCTCGTGGTGTAGGAATTTTAATGGCCAGTAGTGTATATACAGGGTTTGAGAGGTAGTACCACTCATCGAAACAAGAAAAATAATTCCAATAAACATGGAACCAGGAATGCATACTTTCCGAAATAAGTCCAATGAACATGGGCCCGGAAATGCATGCTTTCTGTGATAGACCCATCTGCCCTCCGGCATAAGAAACGATGCACTCTTTGAAGTATACCCAGTTATTGCTGTACCTGCTGGCACGCATTGAAGACGTGACCCTGTAGTATCCACACATCGTTGATTGGCCAGTTCCGTCAAGTGTATCCGTAAGCGAAAGCGTAAGGAACTGAGTGAACGAGCAGGCCAAGTTGTGGGGCCCCACCCACCAATCCAGAGGTCCTGAAATGTCTGCGTCAGATGTTCGCACACGTTGAGACGAAAATGTTGCTGGCGGGCCATCCTGCATGAACAACATTTGTACTCTTTGCTACAATGGCGCAAACTCCATCAAGTTAGGCAATACAATAATGAGAAAGTCCAGTTAATGCGCCCCAGTTAACCTTTGTGGTAACCCGTATGGCCCTATTAATCTATCGCCAAGTACTCCTGTTGATACGCTGATTGAGAATCGGTGATGATGCCCTCTTTCCTGAATTGCTTGGATATTTACATCCACCCATACATGCTGGATATGGAAATTCACAACACCATCTCTTATGAACCCAGCCACATTGGTAAATAAAATCTTGGATGTGAACAGTGAATCTGTGGCACATTTCTGCAACAGCCGTCTTCCGTCATGATCTTGTGGCCTTATGGCCTGAACGCGCTGTAGGTGACAAGGGTACAGCAATTGTTCATGAAGTACCCCTCATTAGTTACGTGATTTTCTTATCTAATCTTCAGCATTCTTCTGTAGCGCTACATTACAAAAGCTTCTATTCTCTTGTTAACTAAACTGTTTATCATCCTTATTTCATTTCCTTACATGGCTACACTCCATACAAATACTTTCAAAAAAGACTTCCTGGCACTTAAACATATACCCTATGTTAACAAATTTCTTTTCTTCAAAAACGTCTTTCTTGAAATTGTCAGTCTACGTTTTATATGCTCTCTACTTCGGTCATCGTCAGTTATTTTGCTGCCCATATAACAAAACTCATCTACACTTTAAGTCCTTCGTTTCATAATCTAGTTCCCTGAGCATCATATGATTTAATTTGATTACATTCCACTATCCTCGTTTTGCTGCTGTTGATGTTCATCTTATACCCTCCTTTCAAGACACTGTCCATTCCGTCCAACTGCTCTTCCAAGTCCTTTGTTGTCTCTTAGACAATTACAATTCCATCGACAAACCTCAAAGTTTTTATTTCTTTTTCTTGGGCTTTGATTTCGCACCAGATTTTTCTTTGGGTCCTTTATGTTTGTTCATTGTAGAGATTGAATAACACCTGGAATAGGCTATAATTCTGTCTCACTCTCTTCTTAACCACTACCTCCCTTTCAGGCCCCTCAACTCTCATTACTGCCGTCTGGATGATGTACAAGTTGTAAATAGCATTTCACTCCCTGTATGCTTTAAACGTAGGTTTGTCTTTCTTTAACCCATCCTCTAAGATAAGCCGTAGGGTCAGTTTTGCTTTTTTGTGTTTCTATATCTCTCCAGAATCCAAACTGATCCTCCCCAAGGTCGGCTTCTACGAACTTTTTCCATTCTTCTGTAAGGAATTTGTGCTAGTATTTATCAACCATGACTTATTCGGTAATATTCACATCTGTCAGCACCTGTTTTCTTTGGAATTGCAATTAGTAGATTATTCTTGAAGTCTGAGAGTATTTCACCTGTCTCATACATCTTGCTCACCATATGGAAGAGTTTTGTCATGGCTAGCTCTCCCAAGGCTATTAATAGATCTGATAGAATGTCTTCTACTCCCTGGGCCTTGTATCGACTTAAATCTTTCAGTGCTCTGTGAAATTCTTCTCGAAGTATCACATTTCCCATGTAATCGTCATCTATGTCCTCTTCCATTTCTACAATTTTACCTCGAAGCTCATTTCCCTTATACAAGTTCCTTATACACTCCTTCCACCCTCCACCTTTCAGCTTTCGCTTCTTTGCACTGGAGTGATTTTCCATCTGACCTCTTGATTCGCGTACAGCTGCTTCTCTTTGCTCCAAAGACCTCTTTAATTTTCCTGTAAATAGTATCTATCTTTCTCATAGTGCCACCTACTCCTAAATCCAACCTCTAGCCATTCTTTCTTAGTCATTTTGCACTTCCTGTCAATCTCATTTTTATGTGTTTGTCTTATCTTCCATTTGCTGTGTATTTATTTAATATCTGTATTTAACACACTTCATTTGACAAGAAACATCAGTTCTATACTATTAAAACAATAATCTGCGACTTTTCCATCCGTTCAAACGTGGAAATTATTAGTCCTAGAGTAAAAATGAATAAGAACTTGCTTGATGACATTTAATTTAATTTGATTTTGTATTGGGAAACATTTTCACCAGTGTTATGTCGGCTAATGTGGGAGTAAGCACCTATACAAACAAGGAAGGGTAGGAGTTGCGATGCCCAGTGACAGAAATCCAAAATGATCTGTAAATACACTTTAAAGTTAATAGAACAACTCGGCCATCCTGATTTAGGTTTTCCGTGATTTCCCTAAATCGCTCCAGGCAAATGCCGGGATGGTTCCTTTCAAAGGGCACGGCCGACTTCCTTCCCCGTCCTTCCCTAATCCGATGAGACCGATGACCTCGCTGTCTGGTCTCCTTCCCCAAACAACCCAACCCAACCCACATTAGAACAATTTATTTCTAAAACAGAACCATAACTTCTTTGATGTGCTTTTATGTCTCCTAGCAGTTACTTTTACACTCTATCACTACTTGCAGAACACAGGCTAAGTATCGTCTTCCTGCTACTCAGCACTAATACTCTCGTAGTCTGCGACCAAACTGGGTCGACTAGCGATGGGCTGCACGTTAAGTCAGCGTTGACAGGGAGCGCTGAACTCTGTCTTCCTAGAGGTGTGGCGCTGCCCACTCTTCCCATTGTCAGGTGGGTTAAGGCCTTCTTGATGCCGTTTCATGCCGCTGTGCTGGTAGGTGCGCAGTCGATGCTAGAAGCTGCAGTTATCAAGTTATACAAGAAAAACTTTAAAAAACTGACCTACAAACGCCCTCCCAACCCCAAGATCACATCACACCGATCAGGATTTTAGTATTACGCTCCCCCCCCCCCCCCCCTCCCCTTGCCACTGTCCAAAAATTTGCCACTATGCTAATTTTCCCCCTAAATTGGACTGTTTATAACAGCAGTCGTTTCATGTACTGCTCACTTTTCGAAGAATTTTAGGACAATAGCTGTTATTTTGTCACAGTTACCTTCTTGTCTTTCCTGAATCGATGTTGTGACGTCACAAAATTCGCAAAACACCACGTTCGTGTCAGCTCTGACATCATACATGAAGACCTACAGTGTGCTACCATGCTGTCACCACATAATTCGCATTCGCGCTCCTAGAAACCAATATACCTGACGACGCGTTCGCCTCGGCGAGCAGTACTCATTGACACAGCCAGTCTCCACCTCGAAGCAGCGGAGCTCTCGCCGGAAATAAACACGGAGGCGGGAGCTGAAAAAAAGCCGCTCCAGCGGGGGCCGGACTCGCTAATGAGGCCTGTGGCCGGAGATGCTACTGCAGCACTCGCCACAGATAACAAACACACCGGGCGCCAGCGACACTCGTCAAAAGCAGCGGCCGCCGAAACAAAAGCGGAGCGGCGCGCGCGGCCCTGCCCGTGACGTCCATTCGGTTCTTTCTGTTTCGTCGCGCGCTTCCGTTCTACAGAGCGGATACACGGGCCTCTCCAGAGTCGGCAGGCTTTTGTCTGCGCTGTCGGCCGCAGGCGCCGCCGTGCCACTGTTTCTCCTCTCCTCCAGCTCCACTGGAAGCTGCACCGCGGGCCCTCGTGTGGTGCTCCAGCTGTAAACATTAACTCCCCGGCTCCTAAACCACTCCTCCGGTATTCCGAACCCTGACTTTTCTGCCTGATATACGAGACAGCAAGCTCGAAAGCTATCGGAAAATTACTTCGCGGGGCACCTTAATAAAGACAAGGCCTCCGGTCCAGATTGTATACCAGTCAGGTTCCTTTCAGAGTATACTGATACAATAACTCCATATTTAGCAATTATATACAACCGCTCGCTCATAGAAAGTTCCGTACCAAAAGACTGGAAAATTGCTCAAGTCACACCAATATCCAAAAATGGAAGTAGGAGTAATCCGCTGAATTACGGGCCCATATCACTAACGTCGATTTGCAGTAGGGTTTTGGAACATATACTGTTTTGGAACATTATGAATTATCTCGAAGAAAACGATTCATTGACAGATAGTCAGGACGGATTCAGAAAATATCGTCTTGTGAAACGCAACTAGTTCTCTATATTCAAAGTAATGAGTGCTATCGACAGGGGATGTCAAATTGATTCAATATTTTTAGATTTCCAGAAGGCTTTCGACCCAGTTCCTCACAAGCGTCTTCTAATCAAACTGTGTGCCTATGGAATATCGTCTTAGTTGTGATACTGGATTCTTGATTTCCTGTCAGAAAGGTCACAGTTCGTAGTAATAGACGGAAAGTCATCGAGTAAAGAAAAATTAATATCCAGCGTTCCCCAAGGAAGTGTTATAGGCCTACTATTGTTCCTGATGTATATTAACGAAATAGGAGACAATCTGAGCAGTCCTATTACATGTTTTGCAAATGATGCTGTCATTTACCGTCTTGTAAAGTCATCAGATGACCAAAACCAATTGAAAAATTATTTGGATAAAATATCTGTATGGTGCGAAAAGTGGCAATTGACCCTGAATAGAGAGAAGTGTGAAGTTATTGACGTGAGTACTAAAAGAAATCCACTAAATTTCGATTACGCAATAAGTCAAACAAACCTGAAGGCTGTAAATTCAACTAAATACTTAGTGATTACAGTTACAAGTAATCTAAATTGGAACGATCACATAGATAATGTTGTGGGTAGGCAAACCAAAGACTGCGATTCATTGGCAGAATTCTTAGAAGGTGTAACATGTCTTCTAAAGAGCCTGCTTACTCCAAGCTTGTCCGCCCTATTCTGGAGTGTAGCTGTGCGGTGTGGGATCAGCATCTGGTGGGACTGACGGATGACATCGAAAAAGTTCAAAGTAAGGCAGCTGGTTTTGTATTATCGCGAAATAGGCGAGACAGTGCCACAGACATGATACGTGAATTGGAGTGGCAGTCATTAAAACAAAGGCGATTTTCGTTGCGACGGGATCTTCTCGTGAAATTTCAATCACCAGTTTTCTCCTCCGATTGCGAAAACATTCTGTTGGCACCTACCTACATAGGGAGAAATGATCATCACGATAAAATTAGCGAAATCAGGGCTTGCACAGAAAAATTTAAATGCGTGTTTTTCCCGCGCGCCGTTAGAGAGTGCAACGGTAGAGTGACATCTTGAAGGTGGTTCATTGCACCCTCTGCCCGGCACGTTATTGTGAATGATCACGTAGATGTATATGAGAGGTATGCCAACCACCAGCAACGACTGCACCGTAAGCAAGCGAGCTAGCCACGTTTCCCTCAGTTTACAGATTGAATCTGAATGCGACGCTCAACTTCTGCTATATACCGTGTAACGATGAAGAGTTATGCAAGTAGCTCGCATTGTGCTCGATGTAAGCAAAAAGAAGAAGAAAAGATTACGTAAAAGATACTGGGAGCACAACATGTACAGCTAAATATGCGAACATGGACAGTATAAAACTCTATTTCTGGATCTGGAGGAAGATGACTTTTATTGGCTCTGAGCACTGTGGGACTTAACATATGTGGTCATCAGTCCCCTAGAACTTAGAACTACTTAAACCTAATTAACCTAAGGACATCACACACATCCATGCCCGAGGCAGGATTCGAACCTGCGACCGTAGCAGCCGCGCGGTTCCGGACTGCGCGCCTACAACCGCTAGACCACCGCGGCCGGCATGACTTTTATTCATGGTGGTTCTATGTATACAGCATTTGCAGATTTAGGTGAAGTTTTGACAATATTTACTGCAACACTTGCTTCGAAATTCTGAAGGTAGCGTAGTTAAAATACAGGAAGTTAATCGTTATTTACAAGTCGTACAGAAAACTGGCGGTAGTTACAAGATTCGAAGGAAACGAAAGGCAAGCAATGATTGAGAACGGAGTCAGATGGGGTTGTACGCTATCCTCTATGTTATTCGGTCTGTACATTGTGCAAGCAGTGAAGAAAACTAACGAAAAATTTGGAAAGGGAACTAAATCTCACTGAGAAGAAATAACACTTCAAGATTTGTCTATGACATTATAAATCAGTCAAAGACATCGAAAGACTTGGTACAGTAACTAAATGGCATGGATAGTGTCTTGAAACGTGGTAATAAGATGAAGTGTAATGGAATGTGGTCGAACTGAAACAGATGATACTGACGGAATTAGATTAGGAACAGACAAAATAGAAGTATTAGTTGTGTTTCTCTATTCAGACAGAAAAATAACTGATGACTGCCTAAATAGAGATGATGTAATATAGAAAGTGGCTACAGCACAAATAAAATTTCTCAAAATCAGATATTTGATAACCTTTAACATAAATTAAAGTGTTAGGAAGTATGTTCTATAGGTACGCAATGTAGTCTTGTGTGGAAGGAAAACGTAGACGATAAACATTTCAGACAGTAAGAGAATAGAAGCTTTTGAATTGTGGTGTTAACAGAAGAATGCTGCAGGTTAGGTGGGTAGATTGAGACAATAAGGCCGACCGGAGCGGCCAAGCGGTTCTAGGCGCTACAGTCTGGAACCACGTGACCGCTACGGTCGCAGGTTCGAATCCTGCCTCGGGCATGAATGTGTGTGATGTCCTTATGTTAGTTAGGTTTAAGTAGTTCTAAGTTCTAGGGGTTGGTAACCTCAGAAGTTAAGTCCCATAGTACTCAGAGCCATTTGAACCATTTTTTGAGACAATAACGAGGAAGCTCTGAATAGGATTGAGGAAAAACAAATTTATGGCAGAATTTGACTAAAACAAGGGATCGGTTGATAGAACACAATAAGGAAACGTCAGTTTGGTAATGATAAGAAATGTCGGCGTCGGGTGTTAAAAAATCTTAGAGGAAGACGAAGGGATAAACCCAGCAGACAGGTTAAATGGATGTGGATTTCAGTAGTTATTCCGAGATCAAGAGGCTTGCACAGGGCAGAGTAACATGGAGAGCCCATTAAACCACAACAGCAACAACTATGGACGACTCACGAGAAATTTAAGGTTCACTTGACTGAGTTTTGCACGATCTAACCAGTGAAAATAGATCCCGCAAAAGGTAGTTCAAAACAGAAAAGACTATTACTTACTTTAAGGATCAGTGAGTAGGCGGTCCTTGTGTGTAGACGGGAGGCGCGCGATCTATCTGAATTTGACTGAGGGCAGACTGTGATGGTCAACGGCGCGGGGTTGGGCGGCGACTCCTCATTACAGATGTCGGCCGTCGTAGGCTGGGCGAGTTAGTAAACAATAACAGGCGGCGAACTGTGGCAGAACTACACTACTGGCCATTAAAATTGCTACATCACGAAGATGACGTGCTACAGACGAGAAATTTAACCGACAGGTAGAAGATGCTGTGATATGCTTTTCAGAGCATTCACACAAGGTTGGCGCCGGTGGCGATACCTACAACGTGCTGACATGAGGAAAGTTTCCAACCGATTTCTCATACACAAACAGCAGTTGACCGGCGTTGCCTGGTGAAACGTTGTTGTGGTGCCTCGTGTAAGGGGGAGAAATGTGTACCATCACGTTTCGACTTTGATAAAGGTCGGATTGTAGCCTGTCGAGATTACGGTTTATCATATAGCGACATTTCTGCTCGCGTTGGTCGAGATCAAATGACTATTAGTAGACTATGGAATCGGTGGGTTCAGGAGGGTAATACGGAACGCTGTGGTGGATCCCAACGGTCTCGTATCACTAGCTGTCGTGATGACAGGCATCTTATCCGCATGGCTGTAACGGATCGTGCAGCCACGTCTCGATCCCTGAGTCAACAGATGGGGACGTTTGCAAGATAACAACCATCTGCCCGAACAGTTCGACGACGTTCGCAGCAGCATGGACTATCAGCTCGGAGACCATGGCTGCGGTTACCCACGGTGCTGCATCACAGACAGGAGCGCCTGCGATGGTGTACTCAACGACGAACCTGGGTGCACGAATGGCAAAATGTCATTTTTTCGGATGGATCCAGGTTCTGTTTACAGCATCATGATGGTCGCATCCGTGTTTGGCGACATCGCGATGAATGCACATTGGAAGCGTGTATTCGTCATCGCCATACTGGCACATCACCCGGAGTGATGGTATGGGGTGTCATTGGTTACACGTCTCTGTCACCTCGTTGTTCGCACTGACGGCACTTCGAACAGTGGACGTTACATTTCAGATGTATTACGACCTGTGGCTCCACCCGTCATTCTATCCCTGCGAAACCGTACGCTTCAGCAGGTTAATGCACGACCGCATGTTGCAGGTCCTGTACGGACTTTCCTGGATACAGAAAATGTTCGACTGGTGCCCTGGCCAGCACATTCTGCAGATCTCTCGCCAATTGAAAACGTCTGATCAATGGTGGCCGAGCAACTGGCTCGTCACAATACGCCAATCACTACTCTTGATGAACTGTGATATCGTGTTGAAGCTGCTGGGCAGCTGTACCTGTACACGCCATCCAAGCTCTGCTTGACTCAATGCCAAGGCGTATCAAGGCCGCTTTTACGGCCAGAGATCGTTGTTCTGGGTACTGATTTCTCAGGATCTATGCACCCAAATTGCGTGATAATGTAATCACATGTCAGTTGCCGTATAATATATTTGTCCAATGAATACCCGTTTATCATCTGCATTTCTTCTTGGTGTAGAAATTTTAATGGCCAGTAGTGTAACATCCGACTTTAATGCTGGACAGAATACGAGTGTGTCTGAACACACAGTACACCGAATGCTCCTAACGATGGGCCTCTGCAGCCGGCGACGAAGGCATGTGGCAATGTTCAACAACACGACGTCGGCAACTATGACTGAAATTAGCATGTTACCACTGGTACTGGAAGTTGGTGCAGTGACAGAGCGTTGCATGGTCTGATGAACCCAAATACCTTCATCACCATGCCGATGGGAGGCAGTTCCAGGAGAACAGCTCTCCTAGACACCTGTGGGACAGAGACAACCTGGCAGGGCCCATATTATGCTCTGCGGATCATTCATGTGGCCATCGGTGGGTCCAGTGGAGCTCGTGCAAGGCACCATGATGGACAAGAAGTATCGTGCAATGGTTGAAGACCACGCACAGCCCTTCATGAAGATCATATTTCCCGACGACAGTGGCATTATTCAGCAAGATAATGCGCCATATCACAAGGCCAGGAGAGTGATGAAGTGGTTAGAGGAACATAGTGGCGAATTCCAATTGCTGTGCCGGCCACGAACTCGCCAGATGTGAACCTGATCGAACACATCTTGGATGTGACTGAATGTGGCGTCAGGGCTCATGGGCCCCCACCTCGGAATTTATGGGAACTAGGTGACTTGCATGTGTAGATGTGATACTTACTACCTCCAGCGACCCACCAAGGCCTCATCGACTACATGCCACGACGAGTCGCCGCTGTCATCCATGCCGAAGATGGGCATACCGGTTATCAGATAGGAGGCCCTAATCTTCTGACTGATCAGTGTACGCGCAACAGCAATTACAAATTCAATTGAAAACATTTACAGCGTACACTATCTGATAAAAAAAGTCAAGCATGCATAAGGTGAGGAGGAAGCGGGAAGAAACTTCAAGGGTTGAGAGGGTATATGATCTTAATTCAAACAAAATCGAGTAAAATTTGCAAAATACACTACTGGCCACTAAAATTGCTACGCCAAGAAGAAATGCAGATGATAAACGGGTATTCATTGGACAAATATATTATACTAGACCTGACATGTGATTACATTTTCACGCAATTTGGGTGCATAGATCCTGAGAAATCAGTACCCAGAACAACCACCTCTGGCCGTAATAACGGTCTTTATACGCCTGGGCATTGAGTCGAACAGAGCTTGAATAGCATGTACAGGTACAGCTGCCATGCAGTTTCAACACGTTACCACAGTTCATCAACAGTTGTGACTGGCGTATTGTGACGAGCCAGTTGCTCGGCCACTATTGACCAGACGTTTTCAGTTGGTGACAGATCTGGAGAATGTGCTGGCCAGGGCACCAGTCGAACATTTTCTGTTTCCAGAAAGGCCCGTACAGGACCTGCAACATGCGGTGGTGCATTATCCTGCTGAAATGTAGGGTTTCGCAGGGATAGAATGAAGGGTAGAGCCAGGGGTCATAACACATCTGAAATGTAACGTCCACTGTTCAAAGGGCCGTCAATGTGAACAAGAGGTGACCGAGACGTGTAACCAATGACACCCCATACCATCATGACGGGTGATAAGCCAGTAAGGCGATGACGAATACACGCTTCCAATGTGCGTTCACGCGATGTCGACAGACACTGAAGCGACCATCATGATGCTGTAAACAGAACCTGGATTCATCCGATAAAATGACGTTTTGCCATTCGTGCACCCAGGTTCGTCGTTGAGTACACCGAGACAGGCGCTCCTGTCTTTGATGCAGCGTCAAGGGTAACCGCAGCCATGGTCTCCGAGCTGATAGTCCATGCTGCTGCAAACATCGTCGAACTGTTTGTGCAGATGGTTGTTGTCTTGCAAATGTCCCCATCTGTTGACTCAGGTATCGAGGCGTGCCTGCACGATCCGTTCCAGCCATGCGGATAAGATGCCTCTCATCTCGACTGCTAGTAATACGAGGCCGTTGTGATCCAGCACGGCGTTCCGTATTACACTCCTGAACCCCCCGATTCTATATTCTGCTAACAGTCATTGGATCTCGACCAACGCGAGCAGCAATGTCGTGATACGATAAATCACAATCGGTATAGGCTACAATCCGACCTTTATCAAAGTCGGAAACGTGACGGTACGCATTTCTTACCCTTACAGGAGGCATCACAACAACGCTGCACTAGGCAAAGCCGATCAACTGCTGTTTATGTATGAGAAATCGGTTGGAAACTTTCCTCATGTCAGCACGTTGTAGGTGTCGCCAACGGCGCCAACCTTGTGTGAATGCTCTGAAAAGCTAATCATTTGCATATCACAGCATCTTCTTCCTGTCGGTTAAATTTCGCGTCTGTAGCACGTCATCTTCGTGGTGTAGCAATTTTAATGACCAGGAGCGTACTTGGCAAGGTTGGTGGATTTATCGGTATGACGTTGCACCCCGTTTGGCCTGGATGTGTGCACTGATTAGGTTGGGAAGTGAGTCATGAAGCCGTTGCATCCTCTCCTGAGACTAGTTGGCTCACGGCTGTTGTATCTGGTCCTTGATATTAGGTTGGTGTTGAGTTGACGTCTGAGCTGCTCCCACACGTGCTCTGTTGGGGACAGATCTGGGAATCTTGCTGGCCAGGGGAGTACCTCAACTGCACGCATACTGTTTCTGGAGGCACGTGACATACGGACGAACATTATCCTGTTCAAAATTGGCACCACGATATTGTCGCAAAAGAGGTAACACTTGAGGACGCAGGATGTCTGTGCCACAGTTCCCTCGATCGCTACCAACCGTAACGCGGAGACACACCAATGACTCCCCGCACCATGCCGCCAACAGTAACACCGTAGTGTCTCTCCAAACCACTGGAAGAATCGGGCCTCTCCCTGGGTCGCAGCCAAATTCGCCGACTGTGGTCATCCAGGATGGTGCTGGACTGAGATTCATCTGTAATCCCAGTGAGACTCTATTCATCATTTCTGGTCACGGCTCCACTCAAACAGCGGCCGCTTGTGCTGAGGTGCTAACTGCAGACGGAAATTCCCTTCTCTGGCTGCTACCAATCAGCAACCAGTGGTGCGCGACGACACAGAATGCTGCAAGGAGTTGATTGCTTGTTTTCGGGAGGCAGGCACAGATGTGAAGATATTACGTTATGTTTGGGTGCACAACACGTCGATCCCCCTTGAGTATGCCTCTCCTGATGTTCGCATCCAACCAACTGTAGTTCCTTGTCTAGATTGTCGCACAGATGACAAAATGGTAGATATCGAAATAGACGACCGAGGGTTAGAGAAACAATTAAAATCGCTCAAAAGAGGAAAGGCCGCTGGACATGATGGGATACCAGTTCGATTTTACACACAGTACGCGAAGGAACTTGCCCCCCTTCTAGCAGCAGTGTATCGTAGGTCTCTAGAAAAGCACAGTGTTCCAAAGGATTGGAAAAGGACACAGGTCATCTCCGTTTTCAAGAAGGGACGTCGAACAGATGTGCAGAACTATAGACCTATATCTCTAACGGCTATTAGTTGTAGAATTTCGGAACACGTATTACGTTCGAGGATAAGTACTTTTCTGGAGACTAGAAATTTACTCTGTAGGAGTCAGCATGGGTTTCGAAAAAGACGGTCGTGTGAAACCCAGCTCGCACTATTCGTCCACAAGATTCAGAGGGCCATAGACACGGATTCACAGGTAGATGCCGTGTTTCTTGACTTCCGCAAGGCGTTCGATACAGTTCCCCACAGTCGTTTAATAAACAAAGTAAGAATATACGGACTATCAGACCAATGGTGTGATTAGATTGAAGAGTTCCTAGATAACAGAACGCAGCATGTCATTCTCAATGGAGAGAAGTCTTGAAGTAAGAGTGATTTCAGGTGTGCCGCAGGGGAGTGTCGTAGGACCGTTGCTATTCACAATATACATAAATGACCCTGTGGATGACATCAGAAGTTCACTGAGGCTTTTTGCGGATGACGCTGTGGTATATCGAGAGGTTGTAACAATGGAAAATTGTACTGAAATGCAGGAGGATCTGCAGCGAATTGACGCATGGTGCAGGGAATGGCAATTGAATCTCAATGTAGACAAGTGTAATGTGCTGCGAATACATAGAAAGAAAGTTCCTTTATCATTTAGCTACAATACAGCAGGTCAGCAACTGGAAGCAGTTAATTCCATAAATTATCTGCGAGTTGGCATGAGGAGTGATTTAAAATGGAATGATCATATAAAGTTGATCGTCGGTAAAGCAGATGGTACACTTTTTCGCCCACTGCTTGAATATTGCTCACCAGTGTGGGATCCGTACCAGATAGGGTTGATAGAAGAGATAGAGAAGATCCAACGCAGATCAGCGCTCTTCGTTACAGGATCATTTAGTAAATGCGAAAGCGTTGCGGAGATGATAGGTAAACTCCAGTGGAAGATTCTGCAGGAGAGACGCTCAGTAGCTCGGTATGGGCTTTTGTTGAAGTTTCGAGAACACACCTTCACCGAGGAATCAAGCAGTATATTGCTCCCTCCTACGTATATATTGCGAAGAGATCATGAGGATAAAATCAGAGATATTAGAGCCCACACAGAGGCATACCGACAATCTTTCTTTCCACGAACAATACGAGACTGGAATAGGAGGGAGAACCTATAGAGGTACTCATGACAGTAATGCATCAAAATGTGTCCTGTGGAGGCAATTAAACTCAACAACACGGCAAAACCGGAATGAGTATAGAACACGGATACAAGTTTTGCGTTTCAAGGACTAAGTCATTAGTAACTACAAGTAATGGAACATTTACAAATGTCCTCATACAAGGAGTATTCGGAAAATAAGTTCCGATCGGGCCCGAGATGGAGACAACTGTGAAAATGAAAAACCTTTTATTTGCAACAGTTAGCTACAACGTCCAGCATAGTCGCCGGTCCAACCTAGACATTTGTCGTAGCGTTATGCCAACTTCTGAATACCCTCGTTATAGAAGACAGCCACCAGTGCTTTCCGCTGGTCTACAGCTCATTGCCTGTTCCAAAATTCTGTCCTGACAGCCAGTGATTCATGTGAGCGAAGATATAAAAATAAGAGGGAGCCAATTGTGGGCTGTATTTTGGGTGGTAAACACTTCCCATCGAAAACGCTGCAGGAGCATCATCATTGTACCTGCAGAGTGTGAGAGTGTGGCTGAGAATTATCTTGAAGAAGGAAATGCATGACATTTATGTTAGGTGGGCTGCATAGCTTCAGGCGAAATCTCTCACCAGTCCCTCGTACTTGTCGAGAGACATTATTTTCTAGGTATCTTTACGTGCTCACTGTGTGTTCAGAACAGGAGAGAGCGACGTGACGCGATCGATGGGCGTACTGGAGACACTGCCCAACGCATCTGAGCAAAGCCTCATCTGTTTCCTACAGCGGCGTCCCTTTCGCGACCGATCGGAACTTATTTTCCGCACAGCCCTCGAACATAAGTATTGGACAACATACATTGAGAAATAAAAGATCAAAACACAATTTACAATGTATAATATTACAATTTATTCACATAGTGAAGGAAGACGAAAAATTAATAGTCATGGGTGACTTGAATTCGATAGTAGGAAAAGGGAGAGAAGGAAACATAGTAGGTGAATATGGATTGGGGATAGGAAATGAAAGAGGAAGCCACCTGGTAGAATTTTGCACAGAGCATAACTTAATCATAGCTAACACTTGGTTCAAGAATCATGAAACAAGGTTGTATACATGGAAGAAGCCTGGAGATACTCGAAGGTATCAGATTATATAATGGTAAGAAAGAGATTTAGGAACCAGGTTTTTAATTGTAAGACATTTCCATGGGTAGATGTGGACTCTAACCACAATCTATTGGTTATGAACTGTAGATTCAAACTGAAGAAACTGCAAAATGGTGGGAATTTAAGGAAATGGGGCCTGGATAAACTGACTAAACCAGAGGTTGTACAGAGTTTCAGGGAGAGCATAAGGGAACAGCTGACAAGAATGGTGGAAAGAAATACAGTAGAAGAAGGATGGGTAGCTTTGAGGGATGAAATAGTGAAAGCATCAGTGGATCAAGTAGGTAAAAAGACGAGGGCTAGTAGAAATCCTTGGGTAACAGAAGAAATATTGAATTTAATTGATGAAAGGAGAAAATATAAAAATGCAGTAAATGAAGCAGGCAAACAGGAATACAAATGTCTCAAAAATGAGATCGACACGAAGTGCAAAATCGCTAAACAGGGATGGCTAGAGGACAAGTGCAAGGATGTAGAGGCATATCTCACTATGGTAAGATACACTCCTGGAAATTGAAATAAGAACACCGTGAATTCATTGTCCCAGGAAGGGGAAACTTTATTGACACATTCCTGGGGTCAGATACATCACATGATCACACTGACAGAACCACAGGCACATAGACACAGGCAACAGAGCATGCACAATGTCGGCACTAGTACAGTGTATATCCACCTTTCGCAGCAATGCAGGCTGCTATTCTCCCATGGAGACGATCGTAGAGATGCTGGATGTAGTCCTGTGGAACGGCTTGCCATGCCATTTCCACCTGGCGCCTCAGTTGGACCAGCGTTCGTGCTGGACGTGCAGACCGCGTGAGACGACGCTTCATCCAGTCCCAAACATGCTCAATGGGGGACAGATCCGGAGATCTTGCTGGCCAGGGTAGTTGACTTACACCTTCTAGAGCACGTTGGGTGGCACGGGATACATGCGGACGTGCATTGTCCTGTTGGAACAGCAAGTTCCCTTGCCGGTCTAGGAATGGTAGAACGATGGGTTCGATGACGGTTTGGATGTACCGTGCACTACTCAGTGTCCCCTCGACGATCACCAGTGGTGTACGGCCAGTGTAGGAGATCGCTCCCCACACCATGATGCCGGGTGTTGGCCCTGTGTGCCTCGGTCGTATGCAGTCCTGATTGTGGCGCTCACCTGCACGGCGCCAAACACGCATACGACCATCATTGGCACCAAGGCAGAAGCGACTCTCATCGCTGAAGACGACACGTCTCCATTCGTCCCTCCATTCACGCCTGTCGCGACACCACTGGAGGCGGGCTGCACGATGTTGGGGCGTGAGCGGAAGACGGCCTAACGGTGTGCGGGACCGTAGCCCAGCTTCATGGAGACGGTTGCGAATGGTCCTCGCCGATACCCCAGGAGCAACAGTGTCCCTAATTTGCTGGGAAGTGGCGGTGCGGTCCCCTACGGCACTGCGTAGGATCCTACGGTCTTGGCGTGCATCCGTGCGTCGCTGCGGTCCGGTCCCAGGTCGACGGGCACGTGCACCTTCCGCCGACCACTGGCGACAACATCGATGTACTGTGGAGACCTCACGCCCCACGTGTTGAGCAATTCGGCGGTACGTCCACCCGGCCTCCCGCATGCCCACTATACGCCCTCGCTCAAAGTCCGTCAACTGCACATACGGTTCACGTCCACACTGTCGCGGCATGCTACCAGTGTTAAAGACTGCGATGGAGCTCCGTATGCCACGGCAAACTGGCTGACACTGACGGCGGCGGTGCACAAATGCTGCGCAGGTAGCGCCATTCGACGGCCAACACCGCGGTTCCTGGTGTGTCCGCTGTGCCGTGCGTGTGATCATTGCTTGTACAGCCCTCTCGCAGTGTCCGGAGCAAGTATGGTGGGTCTGACACACCGGTGTCAATGTGTTCTTTTTTCCATTTCCAGGAGTGTAGATACTGCCTACAGGAAAATTAAAGAGAGCTTTGGAGAAAAGAGAACCACTTGCATGAATACCAAGAGCTCAGATGTGAACCCATTTCTAAGCAAAGAAGGGAAAGCAGAAAGGTGGAAGGATTATATAGAAGGTCTATACAAGGGGGATGTACTTGAGGACAATATTATGGAAATGGAAGAGGATGCAGATGAAGATGAAACGGGAGATATGATACTGAGTGAAGAGTTTGACAGAGCACTGGAAGACCTGAGTCGAAACAAGGCCCCAGGAGTAGACAACATTCCATTAGAGCTGCTGACAGCCTTGGGGGAGCCAGTCCTGACAAAGCTCTACCATCTGGTGAGCAAGATGTATGAGACAGGCGAAATACCCTCAGACTTCAAGAAGAATATAATAATTCCTATTCCAAAGAAAGCAGGTGTTGACGGATGTGTAATTTACCGAACTATCAGTTTAATAAGACAGCTGCAAAATACTAACGCAAATTCTTTACAGACGAATGGAAAACTCGTAGAAGCCGACCTCGGGGAAGATGAGTTTGGATTCCGTAGAAATATTGGAACATGTGAGGCAATACTGACCCTATGACTTATCTTAGAAGAAAGATTAAGGAAATGCAAACATACGTTTCTACCATTTGTAGAGTTAAATAAAGCTTTTGACAATGTTGACTGGAATACTCTCTTTCAAATTCTAAAGGTGGCAGGGGTAAAATACAGGGAGCGAAAGGCTATTTACAATTTGTACAGAAACCAGATGGCAGTTATAAGAGTCGAGGGACATGAAAGGGAAGCAGTGGCTGGGAAGGGAGTGAGACAGTGTTGTAGCCTACCCCGATGTTATTCAATCTGTATATTGAGCAAGAAGTAAAGGAAACAAAAGAAAAGTTCGAAGTAGGTATTAAAATTCATGGAGAAGAAATAAAAACTTCGAGGTTCGGCGATGACATTGTAATTCTGTCAGAGACAGCAAAAGGACTTGGAAGAGCAGTTGAACGGAATGGACAGTGCCTTGAAAGGAGGATATAAGATGAACATCAACCAAATCAAAACGAGCATAATGGAATGTGGTCGAATTAAGTCGGGTGATGCTGAGGGAATTAGATTAGGAAATGAGACACTTAAAGTAGTAAAGGAGTTTTGCTATTTGGGGAACAAAATAACTGATGATGGTCGAAGTAGAGAGGATATAAAATGTAGACTGGCAATGGCAAGGAAAGAGTTTCTGAAGAAGAAAAATTTGTTAACATCGAGTATAGATTTAAGTGTCAGTAAGTCGTTCCTGAAAGTATTTGTATGGAGTGTAGCCATGTATGGAAGTGAAACATGGACGATAAATAGTTTGAACAAGAAGAGAATAGAAGCTTTCGAAATGTGGTGCTACAGAAGAATGCTGAAGATTAGATTGGTAGATCACATAACTAATGAGGAGGTATTGAATAGAATTGGGGAGAAGAGGAGTTTGTGGCACAACGTGACTACAAGAAGGGATGTCCGAGGCATCAAGGGATCACCAATTTAGTATTGGAGGGCAGCGTGGAGGGAAAAAATGGTAGAGGGCGACCAAGAGATGAATACCCTAAGCAAATTTAGAAGGATGTAGGTTGCAGTAGGTACTGGGAGATAAAGAATCTTGCACAGGATAGAGTAGCATGGAGAGCTGCATCAAACCAGTCTCAGGACTGAAGACCACAACATCAGCAACAGCAACAACAACAACATTACAATTACAGCATTACAGTTTACAATACTACAAAACATTATTTACAGTGGTGTGTGGCCAGTAACGTACATAAATACAGGTATATGAGACCATTGGTTGGGACAGTACATCCCAGATGTCAGCCTCAGTTTCGATTACTGACGTGGTAACAGTACAAGTTTACGACCTTTATGTTCGTGCTGGCCACTGACATGTTACGTTAATAATTGACGAATAAGAGTGTTGGTGTACGAAGGAAGTTTAGCATAAAAGTTTCATGATTGATCGGATCTCCCTATCAACAGTGTTTCTTTGTAAATAATTGTGAATCGTAGTATTCCTAACAAACCATGGAGTATTTAATATGATGCGCAATTCCATATATTGAACAACCCGAAGTTCGTAGAGATGTTTGGACGCGGCGTGTCCCCATATGGGGCAGATATACAACATGACTGGTCGTATTACCAGCTTAAGACGCTTTTTCCTATTCAGAGAAGGGCTTCTGTTTATTAAGGGATACAAAGCAGCTGATACACAGTGTTCATTGTTCGCCACATCAGTTTTATGTTTCTTAAAGGTAAGACATTTATCGAGGTGAAGTCCAAGATATTTGGTGGAGTCAGTTCAAGGAACACCTTCATTGGAATGCAGTGGGGTATGTAAATCCTATCCTTTTCTTGTATATAATATGGCTTGACTTTTTCCCTCATTTATTTTGACCCGCCACGCGACAAATCATTTTCCAAGCAATAGTAGAGCTCGCTGGGTTCCGTTGTTAATGTCCGGTGCATTATCAGCGTGATATACCCCCGTCTCATGAGTGAAAGATGTTATGTTCACTGGTCTCAATTCTGATACATCAGATAAATATATAATAAACAGTGTCGGTCTGAAACGGGGACCCTGTGGCACGCCGGCGCTTATAGGATAGACATCAGAGGCAGTGTCACCAATGAACACACTAAAACCACTGCCTTTATGATTCGAACTAAATCTGACAATGTTGTTGTTGTGGTCTTCAGTCCTGAGACTGGTTTGATGCAGCTCTCCATGCTACTCTATCCTGTGCAAGCTTTTTCATCTCCCAGTACCTACTGCAACCTACATCCTTCTGAATCTGCTTAGTGTATTCATCTCTTGGTCTCCCTCTACGATTTTTACCCTCCACGCTGCCCTCCAATACTAAATTGGTGATCCCTTGATGCCTGAGAACATGTCCTACCAACCGATCCCTTCTTCTGGTCAAGTTGTGCCACAAACTTCTCTTCTCCCCAATCCTATTCAATACTTCCTCATTAGTTATGTGATCTACCCATCTAATCTTCAGCATTCTTCTGTAGCACCACATTTCGAAAGCTTCTATTCTCTTCTTGTCCAAACTATTTATCGTCCATGTTTCACTTCCATACATGGCTACACTCCATACGAATACTTTCAGAAATGACTTCCTGACACTTAAATCAATACTGGATGTTAACAAATTTCTCTTCTTCAGAAACGCTTTCCTTGCCATTGCCAGCCTACATTTTATATCCTCTCTACTTCGACCATCATCAGTTATTTTGCTCCCCAAATAGCAAAACTCCTTTACTACTTTAAGTGCCTCATTTCCTAATCTAAATCCCTCAGCATCACCCGACTTAATTAGACTACATTCCATTATCCTTGTTTTGCTTTTGTTGATGTTCATCTTATATCCTCCTTTCAAGACACTGTCCATTCCATTCAACTGCTCTTCCAAGTCCTTTGCTGTCTCTGACAGAATTACAATGTCATCGGCGAACCTCAAAGTTTTTATTTCTTCTCCATGAATTTTAATACCTACTCCTAATTTTTCTTTTGTTTCCTTTACTGCTTGCTCAATATACAGATTGAACAACATCGGGGAGAGGCTACAACCCTGTCTTACTCCCTTCCCAACCAATGCTTCCCTTTCATGTCCCTCGACTCTTATAACTGCCATCTGGTTTCTGTACAAATTGTAAATAGCCTTTCGCTCCCTGTATTTTACCCCTGCCACCAATAGAATTAGAAAGAGAGTATTCCAGTCAACATTGTCAAAAGCTTTCTCTAAGTCTACAAATGCTAGAAACGTAGGTTTGCCTTTCCTTAATCTTTCTTCTAAGATAAGTCGTAAGGTCAGTATTGCCTCACGTGTTCCACACGTGATATATCTGACAATATATCGTGGGAACTGTAACGTTATTGACTTATACATAAGCCATTATGCCACGGCTTATCGAATGCTGGAGCAATGTTCAGATATATAACTGCCGTAACTGATAACGCTGTCTGATATCCTCGTGTTCTTCACAGTGAGCAGTCAACATCTGACGTTGTTCGCTCACCTTGTATACTCTACCGTATCGATTAACAACAATGACCAGGAACAAAAGTAATGCATTCTGATGGCCATTCGATCTGCAGCTGTAATCATATTTACATAGGCGCCAGTGGTGTGTACGTGTACGAATTTGCATTCAGATCCGACCACGGCCTTTGAGTGATTGTACATGATTCTTTGCCATTATTTGTAACTTAACTAGGCGCTGAGCAGGATTCGATATATACGAGGATGGTTTGATAAGACTGGTAAACAGTAAGAACAAATTTTCGTTTCGTAAACGACTCACCTTCCTTCTCCACATAGTGTTCTTCGAGGGATATACACTTGGTCCAACGATCCTCCTGTCTTTTCATCCCTTCGGAAGAACAGGTCCTGTCAAACTCTGCAAAATACTCGTTGACTACCTCTATCACGTATTCATTTGATGAAAATTTCTTCCCAGCAGGTCAAAGTTTCAAGTTAGGGAACAAGTTGAAGTAACATGGAGCTCTGTGTGGTGAATAGGGTGGATGAGGAACCGTTTGAAAGCATAATTCATGCATTTCATTATTGTTATCTCACATGTTTGGGATGGTGCATTATCCTGATGAAAGAGCACTTTTTTGAGTGCCAGCATTGGCGTTTTTTCCCCCAATACAAGTTTCAAACGATCCATCAATGAAGCATAATAAGGTCCAGTCATGGTTCTGCCTTTTTCCAAGTAATCTATGGAGATTATTCCTTGAGAATCCCAAAAAAAAACAGAGCCCATTATCTTACCAAGTGACAAAATGGTCTTTGCCGTCTTCAGGGCACTTTCACCAGACTTTGATCATTGTTTTCACTGCCGTTTGGACTTTGGAATCTAATGATGGATGCAGGTTTCAACAAGAAATCGGTGCAAAATGTCTTGCAGATTACAAGATTAAACATCGCCGGACATTGTGTTGAAATGGTTTGTGGAATGCGCTTTTGGTCGACTGTGAGACATTGCGGCACCCACCTCACATGCAGCGTCATTCGTAGCCAATTCTCCGTTTAGGACATTATGCAGCTGCTCAAATGAGGTGCCTAAAGTCTCAGAAATCTCATGAATTTGTATTCGATGGTCTTGCTTTATTATATCGTGGATTTTGTTAATGGTATCCTATGTGGTGACGTCAACTGGACGGCAGTTGCGCGCCTCGTCTTCGTTGCTTCTCTTACCACGGTAAAAATCGTTATCCAGAAAGTAAATGGTCTTAAAAGATGGTGCAGGGTCCGCGTGAACTCCATCCATTTCAGTTTTGATTTTTGTGGCAGTCCAGTTC
The DNA here is from genome assembly GCF_023864345.2 of Schistocerca serialis cubense. NCBI lineage: Eukaryota > Metazoa > Arthropoda > Insecta > Orthoptera > Acrididae > Schistocerca > Schistocerca serialis. The sequence continues at coordinate 112,845,057 of NC_064646.1, forward strand.
TTCAAATGAAAATGTTTAATAACTGTACAGAAACTTCAACTACAGTCGATACATTGACCAACTTAGACGGCTCTCAACAATGAGATGTACACTGTGCGTCGTTAAAATCCTTTATACGGTCCTTGAAATAATCACGCTTACCACTTGTGAAAGCGCAACATGAATTGTCCATTCGTTCACAGAAATTTACCAGACATATCAAACCACCTTCGTCTTTATTTCACTCCCGGACAAACACGTAGTCGCCCCCACGAAACGTCACTCTAATATCGTTAAACACCATCTCCAACCTTCGTAATGGTCACCAATAAGCGAAGAAGAGAGTCCACAATTTTTTTAAGGTACGCCATACCCAGGTGAACAAGTCATTGATCTTTGGATCGCGTGGAGCTACCGTGTTGTGGGTATGTTGACTGCTACGTTTAACTCAAAATTCCAAATGGCCCCAGACCTTATGAATGGGGCAGAGGTAGGATGATTCAGCAGGTAAGCAAGTTTCGGTAGGCTGCCTGAGTGTTACCCAAACCGAGATCGTACGTGTACAGCCGTGCGAACGAAACTCTTATCGCCTTCAGGTTGGTTCAAATGGCTCTGAGCACTATGGGACTTAACATCGGAGGTCATCAGTCCCCTAGAACTTAGAACTACTTAAACCTAACCAATCTAAGGATATCACACACATCCATGCCCGAGGCAGGATTCGAACCTGTGACCGTAGCAGCGCGGTTTCGGACTGAAGCGCCTAGAACCGCTCGGCCACAGCGGCCGGCTGGCCTTCAGAGACAGGGGTGCCCACGGAGTACTAATGATGAAGATGGAGGAAAGGGCACCACTTCACCACCGAGAGGTGGCGGCCTGCTTCAGGCTTTTCTCCTCACATTTTATTCTACTTACATGCTGAATTTGCATACGAAGCTCTCTCAGTTCATTTACTTTCCGATTCGGTTTCTCCTTGTCGACTTTTCACCTGTATTGCGCACTGAGCTAGTAGAAATGTAGCTAACCCGCCATCCTTTGGTTAATCTAACATTTCATTCCTGTAGTAGTTTTTCCCTTAAATGCATCTGGTCTTGACCGGGGAAAGCTCCTTCTTGTTGGGGCGAAAACAGAAGTAACTTTAGCGCACTCTGTAAGAGCGGCTGGTCACTCACAAGGCACGTCCAATGCTAGAAGACTACGCGGAAAGTCGGGCGAGCCATTCTGGGATTATCCTCCTGGCTCCGCCTCCGTGGACACTGATCGGTGGCATGGAAGACTGGTGACCTCTGTAGCAGAATGGGAAACGACCGATGGAAAGGGCGAGAACTCTGCTTGTTGGCAGACTTTGGGTGGAGATCTCAGCTGTTCACTAGCCGCCATCGTGTTGCGTGTGGTTGCCAGACGAGCTCCGTCAAGCAAAACATTTAACCACTCGCGCGTATGTAAATTTCCAAACTTTGTCCTTCCAGTGGGAATGCTGTGCGAAGCCGAACCAAATTTCCGACAAAGACATATGGACGTGGGAACAGGGCGACACTCATTTCTCGTTTCCATACTACACACTTTGTAAGTAGGCTGTTTAGGTTTTTATATCGGTAACGCCACGTAGCGCTCTGTATGAAAATCACTGGCTGTGCTGTGTGCAGTCTGTGGCTGGTTTGCATTGTTGCAATTTGCTATTGTAGCGTTGAGCAGTTGGCTGTGAACAGCGCGTAGCGTTGCGCAGTTGGAGGTGAGCCGCCAGCAGTGGTGGATGTGGGGAGAGAGATGGCGGAGTTTTGAGAGCGGATGATCTGGACGTGTGTCCATGAGAGACAGTAAATTTGTAAGACTGGATGTCATGAACTGATATATATTATGACTTTTGAACACTATTAAGGTAAATACATTGTTTCTTCTTTATCAAAATCTTTCATTTGCTAACTATGCGTATCAGTAGTTAATGACTTCAGTAGTTAGAATCTTTCATTTAGCTGGCAGTATTGGCACTCGCTGTATTGCAGTAGTTCGAGTAACGAAGATTTATGTGAGGTAAGTGATTCATGAAAGTTATAGGTTGCTGTTAGTCAGGGGCATTCTTTTGTAGGGATTATTGAAAGTCAGATTGCGTTGCACTAAAAATATTGTGTCAGTTTAGTATTGATCAGAATAAGTAAAGATAGTAATGTCTGAGTAGGTTCAGTTTTGCTCAGCTGTTTGAAAAGCAAATAATATAAGAGGTTTATCAGCACAGTTATTCATAAATTTTTCTAAGGGGACGTTTCAACTTACTCATTGGCGGATATGTGTTTAACTTCATGGTGGGAGCTAGTGAACGGACTTCATTGGAAGAACACCTAGGCTCTTTCTGAATTTGGCTAGAAATATTATGCTGGATGCCTTTCCTAGGTTTGAATGAAGGCTGTCAAATCTGAGAGACGCATTCTGGTTCGAAGATCTACTTGGAGATTCTGCTCTGGACTCTGCACTCGCACGTGTTTTTCTTGACTTCGGTCTCCTGCCAAGTCCATGAACTTTCAATCAGAACTGAATAGTGTCATATGAGTGGGGGGAATGAAATAATAGAAACTGATTAATAACTGCTGCTTGAATAATTAAAAAACTTAATTGGGAAGAATAATTGAAATAAATTGGAAGGTACACATATCCTGGGTGAAATTTAACTGGTACTAATATCAACAGACAATCAGTGTCATTATATTTAAGATCAATATTCATCATTTAAATTTCGGACTCCTTCACATTAATTCCATTGTGCGTAGTGCTGCTTATGACAGTGCCGATACAGGATCGCCCTCTCCGCTGCTCGCGCAAATTCCTCTTGTCTGATTCGAACCTCCTGATGCATGAATCTCGGCGCGGGGGAAATGATGAATAGACGGGTGTAACTGATGTAATTATATATATATATATATATATATATATATATATATATATATATATATATACGAGGTGCGGCTAGAAAAAAACAGGACTGATGCTGGAAAAAACATTTATTTACAATTTCATGTTATCTCCTTCAATGTACTCTCCTCCTCGGTCTCTACACCGCTCCATACGAATTTTCCTCTGTTCATAGCAATGCTGCAGATCATAGATCGGTAAGTCCATACATTACTTCCGTCGCTTTTTCTTTTACTGCTTCAACAGTCTCAAATCTAGTTCCTTTCAAAGCTGACTTGACTTTAGGGAAAAGAAAAAAGTCACAGGGGGCCAAATCAGGTGAGTAGGGTGGATGATCTAAGATGGGAATGTTGTGTTTTGCCAAAAACGTCTTCACTGACAACGCACTGTGAGCTGGGGCATTGTCTTGGTGAAGGATCCATGACTTTTTTCTCCACAAATCGTTCCGTTTTCTCCGTACTCGCTCACGTAGGGTAGCCACGACGCTAATGTAGTAATGCTGATTCACTGTTTGTCCCTCTGGTACCCAATCAATGTGCACAATCCCTTTGATGTAAAAAAAAAAAACAATCATCATTGCCTTGAATTTCGATTTTGACATTCGTGCTTTTTTTTTGTCGTGGAGAACCAGGAGTTTTCCAATGCATCGATTGGCGTTTAGCTTCGGGATCGTAAGTAAAAAACCACGATTCATCGCAAGTAATAACATTTTGTAAGAAGGTGGGATCACTTTCAATGTTTTCCAGGATGTCAGAACAAATCATTCTTCGGCGTTCCTTCTGTTCAATTGTGAGACACTTTGGAACCATTTTTGAACACACTTTGTTCATGTTGAAACTTTCATGAAGAATCTGCCTAATACTTTCCTTGTCAACTCCTGTTAACTCAGACACTGCTCTGATTGTTAAACGGCGATCTTGATGAACAAGTTTACCGATTTTTTCAATGTTTGCATCAGTTTTTGCTGACAATGGTCTGCCAGTGCGAATGTCATCACTGGTGTCTTCGCGGCCATCTTTAAATCGTTTAAACCACTCAAACACTTGTGTTCGCGATAAACAATCATCGCCGTACACTTGTTGTAACATTACAAACGTTTCACTTGCAGATTTTCCTAGTTTGAAACAAAATTTGATGTTAACACGCTGTTCTTTCTGTACACTCAACATTTTCCGACGCACAGACAAAACGTCAACTACTTAAAACAGACGCCACGGGCAGACTGAGTGCAGGAGGCAGATGAAACTCGAGCAGTAGGCGGAGCGAGAGTCACGTGACAGGCCACGCGACTTTCAGCTTTATTGCATTCGTTTTATTGTTTCACCACTACTAGTCCGGTTTTTTTCTAGCCACACCTCGTATGAATAAGCTTGCCTTCCTAATAACTTTTATAACACTTTTTAAAATACGGTTGGAATACACATTTTGAAACAATACTGGTCATACGTCCGCCCGCTACCACTTATAGGACCAAGGGGTGAAGATCAATCAAGAAATTAATCAACTGAAGAGCATATCTCTTCCCTTTTTTGTATCAAAACGTTATCTCTGGCACAAAATAACTTGTTACTCTACCGTCGGTTTTATACACATACATGTACAGGGTGGTCCATTGATAGTGACCGGGCCAAATATCTCACGAAATAAGCATCAAACGAAAAAACTAGCAAGAACGAAACTCGTCTAGCTTGAAGGGGGAAACCAGATTGAGCTATGGTTTGCCCGCTAGATGGCGCTGCCATAGGTCAAACGGATATCAACTGCGTTTTTTTAAAATAGGAAAACCCATTTTTTATTTCATATTCGTGTAGTATGTAAATAAATATGAATGTTTTAGTTGGACCACTTTTTTCGCTTCGTGATAGATGGCGCTGTAATAGTCACAAACGTGTAAGTACGTGGTATCACGTAACATTCCGCCAGTGCGGACGGTATTTGCTTCGTGATACATTACCCGTGTTAAAATGGACCGTTTACCAACTGCGGAAAAGGTCGATATCGTGTTGATGTATGGCTATTGTGATCAAATTGCCCAACGGGCGTGTGCTATGTATGCTGCTCGGTATCCTGGACGACATCATCCACGCGTCCGGACCGTTCGCTGGATAGTTACGTTATTTGAGTAAACAGTAAGTATTCAGCCACATGTAAAACGTCAACCACGACCTGCAAGAAATGGTGATGCCCAAGTAGGTGTTTTAGCTGCTGTCGCAGCAAATCCTCAGACAATCTGGGCGAGAATCGGGAATCTCAAAAACGTCGGTGTTGAGAATGCTACATCAATATCGATTGTACCCGTACCATATTTCTATTATCCAGGAATTGCATGGCGACGACTCTGAACGTTGTGTACAGTTCTGCCACTGGGCACAAGAGAAATTACGGGACGATGACAGATTTTTTGCACGCGTTCTATTTAGCGACGAAGCGTCATTCACCAACAGCGGTAACGTAAACCGGCATAATATGCACTATTGGGCAACGGAAAATCCACGGTGGCTGCGACAAGTGGAACATCAACGACCTTGGCGGGTTAATGTGTGGTGCGGCATTATGGGAGGAAGGATAATTGGCCCCCATTTTATCGATAGCAATCTAAAAGGTGCAATGTATGCTGATTTCCTACGCAATGTTCTACCGATGTTACTACAAGATGTTTCACTGCATGACAGAATGGCGATGTACACTCTTTGACATAAAACTTGACCGGCGGCCGGCCGCTTCAGAGGCTAAGTCCGCTCCGATCGCGACATGGGACAAAAAAACTGGCCAACTCGCTAATTCTCTAAGTCCGGTTATCTGCACAATCTGGCAACACTGTAGACTGCGGCACTTCCTGGAGGAAAACTTGTCCCATGATAGAGAAACTTTAGGCTGATTACGCCTGTGGTCTAGCGGTAGCGTGCGTTGTTTTTGTTCATAATGTCAGTGGATCGAGAGCAGCTGGCATAAAATATTTTTATAGCCTCTTCTGTCTGAATGCTGAAGACGTGAATGTAATGGTAGCGCAGATTCAATCTATTTCGCTTTGTGACACACCGATATCAAAATTTTATCCAGTAACGATTTTGCGGCAGATTTCCTGCAGACAGTCCTCCTCTGGACGCCGTATGCGGCAAAGCTCCGGGATCCATTTGCTGGCTACTGGCAGCGGCCGTGGCGACAGCAGCGGCGCTGCACTCCCCCGTTCGTTATCGAAAGCGCCTGCTACCGCTCATCGCTTTTGATGATTTAAAACGCTTCATTATTAAATGTTGCTCCACAGAAAATGTCTACAATTTCCATTCACGCTCAAAAGCAACGGAGACAGACGCCCTGATTAGTAGGCGGGTATTATATTACATTAATCGGCAAGAGCTGAGTATGGCCCGAAATTAATTTTATAGACTGGGACGAAATGAAACCACCTCACTACATTCGATGAATTTATAAATGCTTCATACCTCGTTTCTTTTCCTTTCAAACTCAATTATTTGTGCAACTTTTGGTCAATGTTTGGATGTTTTCGTCAAGCCAGAGTGAGCGTCTGTGGTGTAAAGTGTATTACAGTTCTTGTTTCATTCCTTATGGTAAGTCTATGCGATAAACTGTGTGAATACCTTGCAATGCATGCTCTGTAGCAGTGCAGGAACACTGCACATTTGGAGTTCATGAAGTATTTATTGTTGATCGGAAGTGATAGTTAAGGTCATCAGATTTAAACCAGAAAAATTTGTCGTTTTGAAGGTTTCAGAGAACGGAAAGGAATTGCTAACGCCGGTGTTAGAAAACGTCTACAGTTAAATGCTATTGCAAAAATTTAGAAGAAGGGAACTATATTAATAAACATGTGCACTTCATAAACAACCTTCTGACATGTTAGACCTATATGACGAACAAAGCTCAAATTTATATCGTTGACAGTCGGTTTGAATCTTTTCAGGGTCTATTTTACAGTGAAGCACCTTGGAATTTGCAAAGCAGAAATCCATGATATTAACTTAATTTACTAAGTCGAAATCGGACGAAGATTGATGTTTAAAGGCATTCTTCAGATTTCGCATAAGAAATTTTTACTAGCAGTTTGCAACTCCATTAATTAAAATGGAAAATAAAAGGTTGTAGTCAGCGGCTTCTACCGTGATTCGAACTGCTATGTCTTATAGTACAAGCACTGCAACGCACAAGGGAACCTCTGAGCTAACGACACACTGGCTGCCAGAGGCGGAATATAGTCACTGCGATGTTGCCTGAGCCTCAAAACGCAACCTTAAACACACGAACAGAGGAGGTGGAGATTACTGTTTTAACGTCCCGTCGACAACGATGTCATTAGAGACGGAGCACAAGCTCGGATTAGGGAAGGATGGGGAAGGAAATCGGCCGTGCGCTTCCTAAGGAACCATCCCGGCATTTGCCTGAAGCGATTTAGGGAAATCATTGAAAACCTAAATCAGGATGGCCGGGCGCGGGATTTCACCGTCCTCCTCCCGAATGCACACACAGACAGGTGTTACTTATGTGAAGAACGCCGTTCTTGGAGTCTAGAAATTAAATATACTTTCTAATTGTGTCATCTTGCAGTAGATTATATCGTACGAGTCTTCGATGTGGAAAACGATTGTCAAGTGAATTTAGCGAGGTAACGCCGACCTACACCCGGAAGTAAATGCACTATCGGAGTGTTGACAAATACTTGCTACGACGCTGCCATCTCTAGGCTCTCTGACGAGGCAGCTCTTCAGCGAAATGCTTGCCGTGATTCTCCGATACGGTTCTTCAGAGTGGAGACGCGCGCGCATGTTTGGTTTTTATGCGGCGTTCTCCCCTGATGGTTTCTGACGTCGCCTTGTGGGCTATGTATACATATGAGACATTCAATTATCATCAATCCAGAATCATACAAGTTTCAGCTTCCGGCGTGGAAGAAGGCTGTTGACGCCGACATTATATCATTTCAACGTAGGGAAAGCAAAACGGATCATTCAATGTTTCTCATTCAACATAAAGCATGTGAGATAATTTTCCGTAACGTTCATAATCATCTAAAACTACAAACGAAGTAAAAATACACCGGAAGCTTATTCGAATTGAATATAACGCTTTGCACCTCGATGTCGAATTTGTCCACTTGCAATCTTTTGCAGCATACACATAGAATGTCATGATTACCACGAGAATGAAGAAATATGTTGGTAAGGATGGAAGCAAGAAGAGACGCAGTCAACAAATATTCTATTCCTCATGGCGTTCATTCATTTGGCACGTAAGAAGAGGTAAAGCGGGAATTTACTTTCGTTAACACGAAAGATATGCCGCACATATTGATAACGAGGAAGTCTGCGTCTTCATACGTTTCCTCCTTGAAATCTGTATGCTCTATTATATACTAAGTAGCCCGATCATTGTTTCAGTAATGTTACCCTCTTGTTTGACCCCGTAACGATAAACAGATTCCAAATGCATGTCTCCCTTCCTGGGTTGTTTTTTGTGTTTTATTGCTTGGAATTCCTGAAGCAGACCACTGTGCCTTCCCCCCTCGTGGGTTAGGTCTCAAAACTAAACCGCTTTGTATCCAATGGCATAATTTATTCAGACAGCATCAGCATAAGACTATCAAACAAAGCCTTCCATTTACAGTTGCAGCACTCTAACCAGCACTGACCAAAGTGTAATCCACGGTCATGGTCCTAAATTACCAGCTGTCTGCTACTGTGGCAAAGTCCGTACTACACTTTCGATTCCGCAGCACCATTTTATCTGGTAACACTGTGTAGTTGCACAGTTGTGCTACCAGGTCTGTCCTCACACTGTCAACTTTATGTATCTCACTTCTCCTGTAGCGTAGATCACGAGGAGCCGAAGTAAATGAGTGTATTCTGCATGACGTAACATTCAGTATTCCCTTCTTTCATAGCCACTCTTCATGTGCATCGATACCAAATAGGAATGCGAAAACTCTTGCGAGTGAGAGAATGACAATAACAATCGTAACAAGAACAAGCAAATAATGAATGATGTTTATTCCAACGCAGAACGAGAATGGCTTTAAATATAAAAATCTGTATCTATATCTATATCCATATCTATTGATCTTTGAGTTGGCACAATGCAAATATGTTCTTAGCATTTAGTTACTGAATTTAGTTCTGGATGTTTGCAGAGAAAAGGAAAAGTCGGTACTTCTCGCTAGTGTAATATAATGTGAACCAGCAACTACCCTTTCCTTAGAACACGACTCAAGCAGGTCCTCAAGTAGGTAGCAAGGCACTGCTGCATTCTGTTCCCTGACATTGCTCTGATGACGGTTAATGCAGATAGTTCCGATTATGAAATACAAAACGTATTGCAGGTTAGTTCCTAGGATAGTAACATTAAATTTGCGTTGTAGACGGCACATGAACGTAACGACTATCCATATTACTCATCAATATAAAAAGACAATATTTTGGGAATTTAGCAGGATTACTCAAAATGAATTCTGAAATTGGGTGACTGACTGCACAGGTGCTAAACGTCGTCAAGAGTATACGATGTCCTAATCGCATTAGGAATATGAAGATCGTCTTCGACAGCACGCAACTTTCACATTGCTATCTCCACCCTACTCCAGACAGCCCTCGGTGGAGTTGCACTACGTTGCCGATGTTATGGAAGGCCTTCAAACCGACAACAGACCACATATTGAAAAATACAAGCGAATTCTCTTGCAGCGTAAGCTTATTGTAACTAATCTAAAAATTATTGGAGAGGAACATTGTCCTATTCAAAAAAAGTAAAATGTTACACACTGTTGACGTCAAACGGACATTATCTATGTCCTGTCTTGTGTCCTACTCATCTATAATATCAAGTGTACTATGAAAATGATTATATATAATGGATGATAGGGTAATGCATTGATACCAGATGGTGGGGGCCGGCCGGTGTGGCCGTGCGGTTCTAGGCGCTTCAGTCTGGAACCGCGTGACCGCTACGGTCGCAGGTTCGAATGCTGCCTCGGGCATGGATGTGAGTGATGTCGTTAGGTTAGTTAGGTTTAAGTAGTTCTAAGTTCTAGGGGACTGATGACCTTAGAAGTTAAGTCCCATAGTGCTCAGAGCCATTTGAACTATTTAACACAAAATGACATTAAAAATTAAAGTTATTCACGAGCAGCTAGTTGAGAATATGTATGAACATTAAATGACACGACGAACTGAAATAATATGACGAAGAGTTCAGCGCTCACTGGGAATAGAGCCCCACACATATCGTTGTTGACTACACACAAAGAGACGTCAGCTGCCGAATTTTTCTCCACCAGCTGCTCACAGTGGCATCTTGAACTTACAGTCATCTCGCAAATAGTTCTGTGTCTCACTGGGAGTTAAAAACGTCAGATATAGTTAGTGTTGACAACGAATGAAAATACATTAAAAATCAAAATTATTATCCACCAGCAGATAGGTGTTCTCCTGATAGAGCTTGATAATACATAATTAAATCTTTAGTGCCGGGCCAGGATTCGATCCCATTCACGCGTAATATGTGAAGTTGTTGAGGAATCTGCAGTTTTGAACAAACAACAAATTGTAGCCGAGCTGTATTGCCACGAAGGGATCAAATTCCGCGTTAAGGGCGGTCTGAGTTGCATTCCCAGTTTAGAACCAATTTTATCGACATACAGAAGCTCAAATAAAAGATGGAATAAGTGTCCTGTGACCTTACATAGCGTTTGTGTCGTCACTTGAAATAAATAACTAGTATAAGAAAGGTTACTGGTGATAGAGTTTCTACATGTCGCCACTCCAGACTTTATTGTGGTTCAACCTACCGTCTACGTGGTAAAGAAGGAATATCATCTTTAATGTGAATTTTCAGACCACGCAGCCATTATATCTCCTTCACTTGGTGTAGCCAGGAGAGAATGGAATCTGTCTCTCCCTATCTAAAATCATTGACGGAAGTGGGAATCGAACCCAGACCATAGGTATAACAACCTACCATCCGTCCAACAGACCACGAAATCCTCTTCTTTGCGAGTCATTTTTCTATCGTAACGGAGTTGCGCCACGCTGGATGAGAATTCTGACACACAGGCTCCCTATAGTAATTTGCAGCATGTTCAGTAAATTCATTTACTTGGTTGAACGAAGCACCATGAACTAGCTGCCTCGGCTACCCAGTGCATACATTCGACTATTTTGTAATCACAGAAATAAAATCACGTAACTGCCACCTACACACAACTGCCAACAGTGTAGGATGCAGAAGTTTAAATAGGAAGGGTTCCTTTCCACTTGAGCTTTTCTATTGCGCTATCTGTTACTAGAAAACGTCGTTCAGTCCAAAAGAAAAGCTGTAACTGTTTGTCTCTCAGAAGTTAAGACCTGGCCATATGCATAATCTCACAGTGCTGTGGAATCCAAAAGTTCTGGAGGAATAGTTGCCCAGCTCTGGAGCTTATGTAGCTACGTGTCAGCTTGTAGTATAGATAAGATGTCGCGAGTTCGAATACATTCAGTGCTACATTTTTTAAAACGCAATTCTGCTCTCTGCTGAACGTATCAATCTAATGGAACTTTGAACATTATTTTATTCTTCTTCAAACTTTGTTTGACAGCTTTAACTCAGAACAAGTTTTCTACATGCATGTAATCAATAAACTGCATGTGCATTGTCAGACTGTCATAGGTAACATCAGAGAATTCGCATATATCGTTGATGATTAATTTCTCTATCATGTTTACTATTGTTTTAACAACACTAAAGGAAACCTTACGAAAATTGTCCACTGTATTATAAGAAATGAAATAAAACTAACCATGATAACCTTACGACGAAAGTATCTGTACACAAGCATGCCTCTATCGACACGAATTAGTAAAATACTACTCACTTAGATTTTGATTGGGTCTGTGTTTAATTGGTATGCTGTGTCATACTCAAGAGGTATGCAAATGTGGCAATTCATAAATAAAGTTACGTATTCCTAGAAACCCAAAATTCGCTTGGCAGCAGCGGAAAGAGGCCTTACCTGTTGTGCAGCATTGTAAGTTTTTCAACATTGCACTATGATCTGAAAGCATTTTCTTGCGATTTCCTTATTGATGTTTGATCTGACTGCTTGTAGCTCTTTCACAGAAGCGATAAAAACGTTACAGTCAGTGAGACTGGAACTGCGAACCGTAACTGACGCTTTTTCACAGGTCAGCACGTTACCACAGAGCTGGCGAGGAGGTATGGGTCTGAGCTTCCTATTACGACGGTAATAGGAACTCGAACTCGTAAACCGCTATTTGAAGGTCGAGATTAGTTGCGGTTTCCACCTGCAACGACTTTCCTGGGCTGAAAACCGTAAATTTTCAATCTTTTGTTACCCTTCAAGCGATAATAACTCAGATTATTCCACGGAAATGACAGGTAAAATCAAGTGAACTTTGAGGCTTAATTCCGTGCACACCAGGAAGTAACTCGTCGATCACAGAGTTGCCAAACATACGTTGCCTTGTTGCCAAATCTCAGTTACAGTACCAGCAGGAAGAAGACGAACCGATGTGATCCTACAGCGGTCTGGGAAGTGACCATAGCTGGTGTCTCCAAGTCGCGGCTGCTACGGCCTGGAATACGTAATGCGTCTGATTCGCTTTCTGTAACTAGGTTTAGGGACTGGAGCGTAGTTACTAATAATACTCAGAACTGACTGCAAACTGAGCATCATAAATCAGTAACTCTCATTGTTGTTTTTATATTTCTTTCGTAAGTGTACTCAAAACTAAGAAAGTCATTCACACGCGTTTTCGTGCCTCGCCGATAGTCGAGCACAACATACAAATAAAAATAAAAAAGAATGTGTGTGTGTGTGTGTGTGTGTGTGTGTGTGTTTGTGTGTGAGAGAGAGAGAGAGAGAGAGAGAGAGAGAGAGAGAGATAAAAAGCAATGAGAGAGAGTGTAAAAAATTGTTGTAAAGAAATTGAATCATGGTATTTAAAGAAATCTTTCATTAAAATGACACGTTCCACATCATTACGAAATGTCGTATTCATGATCTATGGAACAAGAGTTAATCTAATGTAATCTAATCTAATCTAATCACATCATATTGATGATTAGCCATGAAGAGTCATGAATTACCGAAATTTTGGCCCATACCAGTAACCAAATCTAAACTTGAAAATAAAAGACGACAATTTTTGTAATAAACCGTGACTCCTATCAAGACCCTTTCGTCCCTGTTATCTAACCACGAAAGATGGCTGATATACCTCCATTCTGAAGTAACAAAGTGTGCATGCATTTAAAGATGAAGTGCATGATGTGAAGTTCTGTGACGGAGATACGAACCCAACACGTAATCCGATTGTTAACTAAGAAAAATCAAATGTTACGTATCGGTTTTTCTTACGAGCCGCTGGGTGTCTGAATCTAAAATAAGGATACAAACTTTTGTGCCTAAGCGACAATCGAACTGCACACCTACCGTGCATCCACGAATATAGCTTAAGTATCAGTTGCTTACTCATGAACAGTAAGATGTGTGCGTGTTTGACCAGAAATAACGACACCTGTTGCGATTGTTGGAAACACATGAACAGACATTGAAATTGCGTGTTAATTTTCACTAGCAGGTGGGTGTGCACTTGATAAAGCTAGAAATGAAATTATGAATATTTTTGTACTGGATCAGGTTTCAGACCCACATACTTACCGTTGGAGGAGACCTAGAGAAGATTGCAGTCTTGGGAAAAGGAACGAAATGACTGAATTATACTGTTCCGAGAGATTCAGATCCTCGAAAGAGGAGATACGAATTCGAATCACTGTCCAGCACCAAATTTTTAAACGTCTCTAGTTCAATCAAGTACAAGTAAAATAAGAGCCCTGTCCCTTTAAATGGCTATCGGTTCATCAAATAAAATAAAATTTTCTAATGTAAGTAAGCTTACTGGCGACTGTATTTCTGTTTATCATGACTTCCGCTGTGTCATTTCCCAATGTAAACCGGCTCTGCCCAGTTGGTAATGAAGGAACATGATGTTTAATGCGGATTCTGGATTATAACGTCTTTCTCTTGAGGTTACCACAGGTAAAATAAATCTGTTTGTGCCTCTTAAAAGAAAATGCCTGAACCCACGCATTGCACCTGTGATAGCTCGTTCCACCATACCATTGTGGCCACATTACCCAGCCCCAAGAGTGTGCTGTAACGGATGATGTGCTTAGCTTACAAAATTAGTCACGGTGGAAAAAATGCGAGTCTATTAAATGGTCAAGTAGAAGCAAGCTTCTGACGCAGAGATTATGCTATTCTCATGTCAGCAGGATGTAAAGACTCTTCTAGGCATCATGGGCTGGATGTGAAGCCATTTTGATTTTTCACAAATTCAGCAAATTTCTTAGTTCGAGAAAATCCACTGTGAAGTTGCCGGATAATTCGATTATTACTGTTATTATTACTACCATTTTATTCATACCGCTGCTGTAACACAAGTGCTTGAACATCATTTAATGCCTTTTGGTCACTATAGATGTAGTTTCCCAAGAACAGGTTCTTTCCCTGTCTACGGAATCCTTTTCATGTTAATATCAAACACCAGCAATTACTCGTAGATTACTTTAAAACTAAAGTAATTGACGAAGACGTTACTTGGTAACAAAAACGCAGTGCCTTTCTTCATTTACTTTCGCCTAGAAATGGCTATCGAGGACTGACAAACCAAAAGGCAAGAGATCTTACTGCCTTCCGATATACGTTGCTGTTAGTTCTTCCACATGATTTGGTCGACATGACCTGTTTCAAGTTGTGTATGACAGACAGTGTTTTAGAAAATCTATTGTTTCCCTTTGAAATAAACAGAAGTATTTTCGTTCTAAGCTGTCCAAGTACAAAATTTTCGCAATATTAGTTCAATTTTAATATTCGCTTCTATAATGTACGAAAGTATTTCACAGTCGCAAAACTCGCATCCGAAACGTTGACCTTACACTTAGTCGCTGACCATAAATTCTAGCTCAGAGTGACACCAGTTTAAATAACCTAATGTAGCGAAGACTGTTTGCCAGTGCTCTTTCTCACCGGAAAATACGCAATTCACTCATTTGGCTCCATAAGTACACTGTAACAGTAATTTCTGTGTGAAATTTGTCAGTAAGCTTTTGCCTTCCAACCGGCAAAATACGGCAGAGTACGGCCGGTAAACAATTCACAAACCACGATTTAGTGCCAATAAGACGATTTCTTTAAACATTGTCGAAGCTGAGGGAATTTAGTTTCTGCTTAAAACGTCTTAAGCAGCAACGTTCACAGATATCTCAAATAGGAAAAAGCTGAATATCCAGGTACGAAGGTTGTAAAACAAACTTCCCACAGTTTGTATCAGGTTGATCTTTTCGTCTGATAACACTGCTTAAGTATTTTGTCTAAGAGGTATCACAAGTAGTATCCCTGTAGCTGTGGGAATCATTGGTTGAAAACGAGTTTAACACCAATGGGTACAGTGCTGCTAAATTTTCACAATTATTATCAACCTAAGTCTGAGTTCATCCACAAACTGAGGCGTATTTATAATATTGGAGCTAGACTGTGTATCCTTGTCTTTCTTGAGTGGTCATTGGAAGGCGTTTACACACACGTATACAATACTATGAATACTTCGAACGCTATGGTTAACGTTGCTCTCATAAACTACTTTTTTTTTAAATTCTTCTGGGTCTTCAGCGTGCAATATGTGTTGTAGATACAGTCTCAGACCAAAAAATTGACCGCCGAGTCGTTCACGTAAGGTGGACAATACAGTCGTGCTCCTCTCAGAATTCTATGTCTGGCAATATGCTCGATCTAGCAACATGTAGACTGCAGCACTTCCCAGAGGAAGTCTTGACTCCAGTCTTAGTACATTGCTCTTGACTACGACCGTAGTCTTGAGGTAAAACGCGAGACCAGCTGATATGATATTGTAGATTCGCTTGAATTACACTCATAGCTTCAGCACTGAGAGGAAAGGGGCGATAAAAATTTTGTCGATATGTGCTTTCGGTCGCCAGACGTCATATTAGCTGGTCTCGCGTTTTACGTGAAGACTACGGTCGTGTTCCAGCAGCGGTATGAATAAAATGGTAGTAATAATAACAGTAATAATCGAATTATCCGGCAACTTCACAGTGGATTTTCTCGAACTAAGAAATTTGCTGAATTTGTGAAAAATCAAAATGGCTTCACATCCAGCCTATGATGCCTAGAAGAGTCTTTACATCCTGCTGACATGAGAATAGCATAATCTCTGCGTCAGAAGCTTGCTTCTACTTGACCATTTAATAGACTCGCATTTTTTCCACCGTGACTAATTTTGTAAGCTAAGCACATCATCCGTTACAGCACACTCTTGGGGCTGGGTAATGTGGCCACAATGGTATGGTGGAACGAGCTATCACAGGTGCAATGCGTGGGTTCAGGCATTTTCTTTTAAGAGGCACAAACAGATTTATTTTACCTGTGGTAACCTCAAGAGAAAGACGTTATAATCCAGAATCCGCATTAAACATCATGTTCCTTCGTTACCAACTGGGCAGAGCCGGTTTACATTGGGAAATGACACAGCGGAAGTCATGATAAACAGAAATACAGTCGCCAGTAAGCTTACTTACATTGGAAAATTTTATTTTATTTGATGAACCGATAGCCATTTAAAGGGACAGGGCTCTTATTTTACTTGTACTTGATTGAACTAGAGACGTTTAAAAATTTGGTGCTGGACTGTGATTCGAATTCGTATCTCCTCTTTCGAGGATCTGAATCTCTCGGAACAGTATGTTGTTGTTGTGGTCTTCAGTCCTGAGACTGGTTTGATGCAGCTCTCCATGCTACTCTATCCTGTGCAAGCTTTTTCATCTCCCAGTACCTACTGCAACCTACATCCTTCTGAATCTGCTTAGTGTATTCATCTCTTGGTCTCCCTCTACGATTTTTACCCTCCACGCTGCCCTCCAATACTAAATTGGTGATCCCTTGATGCCTCAGAACATGTCCTACCAACCGATCCCTTCTTCTGGTCAAGTTGTGCCACAAACTTCTCTTCTCCCCAACCCTATTCAATACTTCCTCATTAGTTATGTGATCTACCCATCTAATCTTCAGCATTCTTCTGTAGCACCACATTTCAAAAGCTTCTATTCTCTTCTTGTCCAAACTATTTATCGTCCATGTTTCACTTCCATACATGGCTACACTCCATACGAATACTTTCAGAAATGACTTCCTGACACTTAAATCAATACTGGATGTTAACAAATTTCTCTTCTTCAGAAACGCTTTCCTTGCCATTGCCAGCCTACATTTTATATCCTCTCTACTTCGACCATCATCTGTTATTTTGCTCCCCAAATAGCAAAACTCCTTTACTACTTTAAGTGCCTCATTTCCTAATCTAATTCCCTCAGCATCACCCGACTTAATTAGACTACATTCCATTATCCTTGTTTTGCTTTTGTTGATGTTCATCTTATATCCTCCTTTCAAGACACTGTCCATTCCATTCAACTGCTCTTCCAAGTCCTTTGCTGTCTCTGACAGAATTACAATGTCATCGGCGAACCTCAAAGTTTTTATTTCTTCTCCATGAATTTTAATACCTACTCCGAATTTTTCTTTTGTTTCCTTTACTGCTTGCTCAATATACAGATTGAACAAGATCGGGGAGAGGCTACAACCCTGTCTTACTCCCTTCCCAACCACTGCTTCCCTTTCATGTCCCTCGACTCTTATAACTGCCATCTGGTTTCTGTACAAATTGTAAATAGCCTTTCGCTCCCTGTATTTTACCCCTGCCACCTTTAGAATTTGAAAGAGAGTATTCCAGTCAACATTGTCAAAAGCTTTCTCTAAGTCTACAAATGCTAGAAACGTAGGTTTGCCTTTCCTCAATCTTTCTTCTAAGATAAGTCGTAAGGTCAGTATTGCCTCACGTGTTCCAGTGTTTCTACGGAATCCAAACTGATCTTCCCCGAGGTTGGCTTCTACTAGTTTTTCCATTCGTCTGTAAAGAATTCGTGTTAGTATTTTGCAGCTGTGACTTATTAAGCTGATAGTTCGGTAATTTTCACATCTGTCAACACCTGCTTTCTTTGGGATTGGAATTATTATATTCTTCTTGAAGTCTGAGGGAATTTCGCCTGTTTCATACTTCTTGCTCACCAGATGGTAGAGTTTTGTCAGGACTGGCTCTCCGACGGCCGTCAGTAGTTCCAATGGAATATTGTCTACTCCGGGGGCCTTGTTTCGACTCAGGTCTTTCAGTGCTCTTTCAAACTCTTCACGCAGTATCATATCTCCCATTTCATCTTCATCTACATCCTCTTCCATTTCCATAATATTGTCCTCAAGAACATCGCCCTTGTATAGACCCTCTATATACTCCTTCCACCTTTCTGCTTTCCCTTCTTTGCTTAGAACTGGGTTTGATATTCATACAAGTCGTTCTCTTATCTCCAAAGGTCTCTTTAATTTTCCTGTAGGCGGTATCTATCTTACCCCTAGTGAGATAGGCCTCTACATCCTTACATTTGTCCTCAAGCCATCCCTGCTTAGCCATTTTGCACTTCCTGTCGATCTCATTTTTGAGACGTTTGTATTCCTTTTTGTCTGTTTCACTTACTGCATTTTTATATTTTCTCCTTTCATCAATTAAATTCAATATTTCTTCTGTTACCCAAGGATTTCTACTAGCCCTCGTCTTTTTACCTACTTGATCCTCTGCTGCCTTCACTACTTCATCCCTCAAAGCTACCCATTCTTCTTCTACTGTATTTATTTCCCTCATTCCTGTCAATTGCTCCCTTATGCTCTCCCTGAATCTCTGTACAACCTCTGGTTTAGTCAGTTTATCCAGGTCCCATCTCCTTAAATTCCCACCTTTTTGCAGTTTCTTCAGTTTTAATCTACAGGTCATAACCAATAGATTGTGGTCAGAGTCCACATCTGCCCCTGGAAATGTCTTACAATTCAAAACCTGGTTCCTAAATCTCTGTCTTACCATTATATAATCTATCTGATACCTTTTAGTATCTCCAGGGTTCTTCCATGTATACAACCTTCTTTCATGATTCTTAAACCAAGTGTTAGTTATGATTATGTTGTGCTCTGTGCAAAATTCTACCAGGCGGCTTCCTCTTTCATTTCTGTCCCCCAATCCGTATTCACCTACTATGTTTCCTTCTCTCCCTTTTCCTACACTCGAATTCCAGTCACCCATGACTATTAAATTTTCGTCTCCCTTCACTATCTGAATAATTTCTTTTATTTCATCATACATTTCTTCAATTTCTTCGTCATCTGCAGAGCTAGTTGGCATATAAACTTGTACTACTGTAGTAGGTGTGGGCTTCGTATCTATCTTGGCCACAATAATGCGTTCACTATGCTGTTTGTAGTAGCTTACCCGCATTCCTATTTTCCTATTCATTATTAAACCTACTCCTGCATTACCCCTATTTGATTTTGTGTTTATAACCCTGTAGTCACCTGACCAGAAGTCTTGTTCCTCCTGCCACCGAACTTCACTAATTCCCACTATATCTAACTTCAATCTATCCATTTCCCTTTTTAAATTTTCTAACCTACCTGCCCGATTAAGGGATCTGACATTCCACGCTCCGATCCGTAGAACGCCAGTTTTCTTTCTCCTGATAACGACATCCTCTTGAGTAGTCCCCGCCCGGAGATCCGAATGGGGGACTATTTTACCTCAGGAATATTTTACCCAAGAGGACGCCATCATCCTGTAATCATACAGTAAAGCTGCATGCCCTCGGGAAAAATTACGGCTGTAGTTTCCCCTTGCTTTCAGCCGTTCGCAGTACCAGCACAGCAAGGCCGTTTTGGTTATTGTTACAAGGCCAGATCAGTCAATCATCCAGACTGTTGCCCTTGCAACTACTGAAAAGGCTGCTGCCCCTCTTCAGGAACCACACGTTTGTCTGGCCTCTCAACAGATACCCCTCCGTTGTGGTTGCACCTACGGTACGGCTATCTGTATCGCTGAGGCACGCAAGCCTCCCCACCAACGGCAAGGTCCATGGTTCATGGGGGGGGTCGGAACAGTATAATTCAGTCATTTCGTTCCTTTTCCCAAGACTGCAATCTTCTCTAGGTCTCCTCCAAAGGTATGTGGGTCTGAAACCTGATCCAGTACAAAAATATTCATAATTTCATTTCTAGCTTTATCAAGTGCACACCCACCTGCTAGTGAAAATTAACGCGCAATTTCAATGTCTGTTCATGTGTTTCCAACAATCGCAACAGGTGTCGTTATTTCTGGTCAAACACGCACACATCTTACTGTTCATGAGTAAGCAACTGATACTTAAGCTATATTCGTGGATGCACGGTAGGTGTGCAGTTCGATTGTCGCTTAGGCACAAAAGTTTGTATCCTTATTTTAGATTCAGACACCCAGCGGCTCGTAAGAAAAACCGATACGTAACATTTGATTTTTCTTAGTTAACAATCGGATTACGTGTTGGGTTCGTATCTCCGTCACAGAACTTCACATCATGCACTTCATCTTTAAATGCATGCACACTTTGTTACTTCAGAATGGAGGTATATCAGCCATCTTTCGTGGTTAGATAACAGGGACGAAAGGGTCTTGATAGGAGTCACGGTTTATTACAAAAATTGTCGTCTTTTATTTTCAAGTTTAGATTTGGTTACTGGTATGGGCCAAAATTTCGGTAATTCATGACTCTTCATGGCTAATCATCAATATGATGTGATTAGATTAGATTAGATTACATTAGATTAACTCTTGTTCCATAGATCATGAATACGACATTTCGTAATGATGTGGAACGTGTCATTTTAATGAAAGATTTCTTTAAATACCATGATTCAATTTCTTTACAACAATTTTTTACACTCTCTCTCATTGCTTTTTATCTCTCTCTCTCTCTCTCTCTCTCTCTCTCTCTCTCTCTCACACACAAACACACACACACACACACACACACACACACACATTCTTTTTTATTTTTATTTGTATGTTGTGCTCGACTATCGGCGAGGCACGAAAACGCGTGTGAATGACTTTCTTAGTTTTGAGTACACTTACGAAAGAAATATAAAAACAACAATGAGAGTTACTGATTTATGATGCTCAGTTTGCAGTCAGTTCTGAGTATTATTAGTAACTACGCTCCAGTCCCTAAACCTAGTTACAGAAAGCGAATCAGACGCATTACGTATTCCAGGCCGTAGCAGCCGCGACTTGGAGACACCAGCTATGGTCACTTCCCAGACCGCTGTAGGATCACATCGGTTCGTCTTCTTCCTGCTGGTACTGTAACTGAGATTTGGCAACAAGGCAACGTATGTTTGGCAACTCTGTGATCGACGAGTTACTTCCTGGTGTGCACGGAATTAAGCCTCAAAGTTCACTTGATTTTACCTGTCATTTCCGTGGAATAATCTGAGTTATTATCGCTTGAAGGGTAACAAAAGATTGAAAATTTACGGTTTTCAGCCCAGGAAAGTCGTTGCAGGTGGAAACCGCAACTAATCTCGACCTTCAAATAGCGGTTTACGAGTTCGAGTTCCTATTACCGTCGTAATAGGAAGCTCAGACCCATACCTCCTCGCCAGCTCTGTGGTAACGTGCTGACCTGTGAAAAAGCGTCAGTTACGGTTCGCAGTTCCAGTCTCACTGACTGTAACGTTTTTATCGCTTCTGTGAAAGAGCTACAAGCAGTCAGATCAAACATCAATAAGGAAATCGCAAGAAAATGCTTTCAGATCATAGTGCAATGTTGAAAAACTTACAATGCTGCACAACAGGTAAGGCCTCTTTCCGCTGCTGCCAAGCGAATTTTGGGTTTCTAGGAATACGTAACTTTATTTATGAATTGCCACATTTGCATACCTCTTGAGTATGACACAGCATACCAATTAAACACAGACCCAATCAAAATCTAAGTGAGTAGTATTTTACTAATTCGTGTCGATAGAGGCATGCTTGTGTACAGATACTTTCGTCGTAAGGTTATCATGGTTAGTTTTATTTCATTTCTTATAATACAGTGGACAATTTTCGTAAGGTTTCCTTTAGTGTTGTTAAAACAATAGTAAACATGATAGAGAAATTAATCATCAACGATATATGCGAATTCTCTGATGTTACCTATGACAGTCTGACAATGCACATGCAGTTTATTGATTACATGCATGTAGAAAACTTGTTCTGAGTTAAAGCTGTCAAACAAAGTTTGAAGAAGAATAAAATAATGTTCAAAGTTCCATTAGATTGATACGTTCAGCAGAGAGCAGAATTGCGTTTTAAAAAATGTAGCACTGAATGTATTCGAACTCGCGACATCTTATCTATACTACAAGCTGACACGTAGCTACATAAGCTCCAGAGCTGGGCAACTATTCCTCCAGAACTTTTGGATTCCACAGCACTGTGAGATTATGCATATGGCCAGGTCTTAACTTCTGAGAGACAAACAGTTACAGCTTTTCTTTTGGACTGAACGACGTTTTCTAGTAACAGATAGCGCAATAGAAAAGCTCAAGTGGAAAGGAACCCTTCCTATTTAAACTTCTGCATCCTACACTGTTGGCAGTTGTGTGTAGGTGGCAGTTACGTGATTTTATTTCTGTGATTACAAAATAGTCGAATGTATGCACTGGGTAGCCGAGGCAGCTAGTTCATGGTGCTTCGTTCAACCAAGTAAATGAATTTACTGAACATGCTGCAAATTACTATAGGGAGCCTGTGTGTCAGAATTCTCATCCAGCGTGGCGCAACTCCGTTACGATAGAAAAATGACTCGCAAAGAAGAGGATTTCGTGGTCTGTTGGACGGATGGTAGGTTGTTATACCTATGGTCTGGGTTCGATTCCCACTTCCGTCAATGATTTTAGATAGGGAGAGACAGATTCCATTCTCTCCTGGCTACACCAAGTGAAGGAGATATAATGGCTGCGTGGTCTGAAAATTCACATTAAAGATGATATTCCTTCTTTACCACGTAGACGGTAGGTTGAACCACAATAAAGTCTGGAGTGGCGACATGTAGAAACTCTATCACCAGTAACCTTTCTTATACTAGTTATTTATTTCAAGTGACGACACAAACGCTATGTAAGGTCACAGGACACTTATTCCATCTTTTATTTGAGCTTCTGTATGTCGATAAAATTGGTTCTAAACTGGGAATGCAACTCAGACCGCCCTTAACGCGGAATTTGATCCCTTCGTGGCAATACAGCTCGGCTACAATTTGTTGTTTGTTCAAAACTGCAGATTCCTCAACAACTTCACATATTACGCGTGAATGGGATCGAATCCTGGCCCGGCACTAAAGATTTAATTATGTATTATCAAGCTCTATCAGGAGAACACCTATCTGCTGGTGGATAATAATTTTGATTTTTAATGTATTTTCATTCGTTGTCAACACTAACTATATCTGACGTTTTTAACTCCCAGTGAGACACAGAACTATTTGCGAGATGACTGTAAGTTCAAGATGCCACTGTGAGCAGCTGGTGGAGAAAAATTCGGCAGCTGACGTCTCTTTGTGTGTAGTCAACAACGATATGTGTGGGGCTCTATTCCCAGTGAGCGCTGAACTCTTCGTCATATTATTTCAGTTCGTCGTGTCATTTAATGTTCATACATATTCTCAACTAGCTGCTCGTGAATAACTTTAATTTTTAATGTCATTTTGTGTTAAATAGTTCAAATGGCTCTGAGCACTATGGGACTTAACTTCTAAGGTCATCAGTCCCCTAGAACTTAGAACTACTTAAACCTAACTAACCTAACGACATCACTCACATCCATGCCCGAGGCAGCATTCGAACCTGCGACCGTAGCGGTCACGCGGTTCCAGACTGAAGCGCCTAGAACCGCACGGCCACACCGGCCGGCCCCCACCATCTGGTATCAATGCATTACCCTATCATCCATTATATATAATCATTTTCATAGTACACTTGATATTATAGATGAGTAGGACACAAGACAGGACATAGATAATGTCCGTTTGACGTCAACAGTGTGTAACATTTTACTTTTTTTGAATAGGACAATGTTCCTCTCCAATAATTTTTAGATTAGTTACAATAAGCTTACGCTGCAAGAGAATTCGCTTGTATTTTTCAATATGTGGTCTGTTGTCGGTTTGAAGGCCTTCCATAACATCGGCAACGTAGTGCAACTCCACCGAGGGCTGTCTGGAGTAGGGTGGAGATAGCAATGTGAAAGTTGCGTGCTGTCGAAGACGATCTTCATATTCCTAATGCGATTAGGACATCGTATACTCTTGACGACGTTTAGCACCTGTGCAGTCAGTCACCCAATTTCAGAATTCATTTTGAGTAATCCTGCTAAATTCCCAAAATATTGTCTTTTTATATTGATGAGTAATATGGATAGTCGTTACGTTCATGTGCCGTCTACAACGCAAATTTAATGTTACTATCCTAGGAACTAACCTGCAATACGTTTTGTATTTCATAATCGGAACTATCTGCATTAACCGTCATCAGAGCAATGTCAGGGAACAGAATGCAGCAGTGCCTTGCTACCTACTTGAGGACCTGCTTGAGTCGTGTTCTAAGGAAAGGGTAGTTGCTGGTTCACATTATATTACACTAGCGAGAAGTACCGACTTTTCCTTTTCTCTGCAAACATCCAGAACTAAATTCAGTAACTAAATGCTAAGAACATATTTGCATTGTGCCAACTCAAAGATCAATAGATATGGATATATATATAGATACAGATTTTTATATTTAAAGCCATTCTCGTTCTGCGTTGGAATAAACATCATTCATTATTTGCTTGTTCTTGTTACGATTGTTATTGTCATTCTCTCACTCGCAAGAGTTTTCGCATTCCTATTTGGTATCGATGCACATGAAGAGTGGCTATGAAAGAAGGGAATACTGAATGTTACGTCATGCAGAATACACTCATTTACTTCGGCTCCTCGTGATCTACGCTACAGGAGAAGTGAGATACATAAAGTTGACAGTGTGAGGACAGACCTGGTAGCACAACTGTGCAACTACACAGTGTTACCAGATAAAATGGTGCTGCGGAATCGAAAGTGTAGTACGGACTTTGCCACAGTAGCAGACAGCTGGTAATTTAGGACCATGACCGTGGATTACACTTTGGTCAGTGCTGGTTAGAGTGCTGCAACTGTAAATGGAAGGCTTTGTTTGATAGTCTTATGCTGATGCTGTCTGAATAAATTATGCCATTGGATACAAAGCGGTTTAGTTTTGAGACCTAACCCACGAGGGGGGAAGGCACAGTGGTCTGCTTCAGGAATTCCAAGCAATAAAACACAAAAAACAACCCAGGAAGGGAGACATGCATTTGGAATCTGTTTATCGTTACGGGGTCAAACAAGAGGGTAACATTACTGAAACAATGATCGGGCTACTTAGTATATAATAGAGCATACAGATTTCAAGGAGGAAACGTATGAAGACGCAGACTTCCTCGTTATCAATATGTGCGGCATATCTTTCGTGTTAACGAAAGTAAATTCCCGCTTTACCTCTTCTTACGTGCCAAATGAATGAACGCCATGAGGAATAGAATATTTGTTGACTGCGTCTCTTCTTGCTTCCATCCTTACCAACATATTTCTTCATTCTCGTGGTAATCATGACATTCTATGTGTATGCTGCAAAAGATTGCAAGTGGACAAATTCGACATCGAGGTGCAAAGCGTTATATTCAATTCGAATAAGCTTCCGGTGTATTTTTACTTCGTTTGTAGTTTTAGATGATTATGAACGTTACGGAAAATTATCTCACATGCTTTATGTTGAATGAGAAACACTGAATGATCCGTTTTGCTTTCCCTACGTTGAAATGATATAATGTCGGCGTCAACAGCCTTCTTCCACGCCGGAAGCTGAAATTTGTATGATTCTGGATTGATGATAATTGAATGTCTCATATGTATACATAGCCCACAAGGCGACGTCAGAAACCATCAGGGGAGAACGCCGCATAAAAACCAAACATGCGCGCGCGTCTCCACTCTGAAGAACCGTATCGGAGAATCACGGCAAGCATTTCGCTGAAGAGCTGCCTCGTCAGAGAGCCTAGAGATGGCAGCGTCGTAGCAAGTATTTGTCAACACTCCGATAGTGCATTTACTTCCGGGTGTAGGTCGGCGTTACCTCGCTAAATTCACTTGACAATCGTTTTCCACATCGAAGACTCGTACGATATAATCTACTGCAAGATGACACAATTAGAAAGTATATTTAATTTCTAGACTCCAAGAACGGCGTTCTTCACATAAGTAACACCTGTCTGTGTGTGCATTCGGGAGGAGGACGGTGAAATCCCGCGCCCGGCCATCCTGATTTAGGTTTTCAATGATTTCCCTAAATCGCTTCAGGCAAATGCCGGGATGGTTCCTTAGGAAGCGCACGGCCGATTTCCTTCCCCATCCTTCCCTAATCCGAGCTTGTGCTCCGTCTCTAATGACATCGTTGTCGACGGGACGTTAAAACAGTAATCTCCACCTCCTCTGTTCGTGTGTTTAAGGTTGCGTTTTGAGGCTCAGGCAACATCGCAGTGACTATATTCCGCCTCTGGCAGCCAGTGTGTCGTTAGCTCAGAGGTTCCCTTGTGCGTTGCAGTGCTTGTACTATAAGACATAGCAGTTCGAATCACGGTAGAAGCCGCTGACTACAACCTTTTATTTTCCATTTTAATTAATGGAGTTGCAAACTGCTAGTAAAAATTTCTTATGCGAAATCTGAAGAATGCCTTTAAACATCAATCTTCGTCCGATTTCGACTTAGTAAATTAAGTTAATATCATGGATTTCTGCTTTGCAAATTCCAAGGTGCTTCACTGTAAAATAGACCCTGAAAAGATTCAAACCGACTGTCAACGATATAAATTTGAGCTTTGTTCGTCATATAGGTCTAACATGTCAGAAGGTTGTTTATGAAGTGCACATGTTTATTAATATAGTTCCCTTCTTCTAAATTTTTGCAATAGCATTTAACTGTAGACGTTTTCTAACACCGGCGTTAGCAATTCCTTTCCGTTCTCTGAAACCTTCAAAACGACAAATTTTTCTGGTTTAAATCTGATGACCTTAACTATCACTTCCGATCAACAATAAATACTTCATGAACTCCAAATGTGCAGTGTTCCTGCACTGCTACAGAGCATGCATTGCAAGGTATTCACACAGTTTATCGCATAGACTTACCATAAGGAATGAAACAAGAACTGTAATACACTTTACACCACAGACGCTCACTCTGGCTTGACGAAAACATCCAAACATTGACCAAAAGTTGCACAAATAATTGAGTTTGAAAGGAAAAGAAATGAGGTATGAAGCATTTATAAATTCATCGAATGTAGTGAGGTGGTTTCATTTCGTCCCAGTCTATAAAATTAATTTCGGGCCATACTCAGCTCTTGCCGATTAATGTAATATAATACCCGCCTACTAATCAGGGCGTCTGTCTCCGTTGCTTTTGAGCGTGAATGGAAATTGTAGACATTTTCTGTGGAGCAACATTTAATAATGAAGCGTTTTAAATCATCAAAAGCGATGAGCGGTAGCAGGCGCTTTCGATAACGAACGGGGGAGTGCAGCGCCGCTGCTGTCGCCACGGCCGCTGCCAGTAGCCAGCAAATGGATCCCGGAGCTTTGCCGCATACGGCGTCCAGAGGAGGACTGTCTGCAGGAAATCTGCCGCAAAATCGTTACTGGATAAAATTTTGATATCGGTGTGTCACAAAGCGAAATAGATTGAATCTGCGCTACCATTACATTCACGTCTTCAGCATTCAGACAGAAGAGGCTATAAAAATATTTTATGCCAGCTGCTCTCGATCCACTGACATTATGAACAAAAACAACGCACGCTACCGCTAGACCACAGGCGTAATCAGCCTAAAGTTTCTCTATCATGGGACAAGTTTTCCTCCAGGAAGTGCCGCAGTCTACAGTGTTGCCAGATTGTGCAGATAACCGGACTTAGAGAATTAGCGAGTTGGCCAGTTTTTTTGTCCCATGTCGCGATCGGAGCGGACTTAGCCTCTGAAGCGGCCGGCCGCCGGTCAAGTTTTATGTCAAAGAGTGTACTTCCAACATGATGGATGTCCGGCACATAGCTCGTGTGCGGTTGAAGCGGTTTTGAATAGCATATTTCATGACAGGTGGATTGGTCATTGAAGCACCTTACCATGGCCCGCACGTTCACCGGATCTGACGTCCCCGGATTTCTTTCTGTGGGTAAAGTTGAAGGATATTTGCTATCGTGATCCACCGACAACGCCTAACAACATGCGACAGCACATTGTCAATGCATTTTCGAACATTACGGAAGTCGAAGTACTCGCTGTAGAGAGGAATGTCGTTACACGTATTGCCAAATGCATTGAGGTTGACGGACATCATTCTGAGCATTTATTGCATTAATGTGGTATTTACAAGTAATCGAACTGTAACAGCATGCGTTCTCAGAAATGATAAGTTCACAAAGGATCACGTATAACATTGGAACAACCGAAATAAAATGTTCAAACTTACCTACGTTCTGTATTTTAATTTAAAAAACCTACCTGTTACCAACTGTTCGTCTAAAATTGTGAGCCATATGTTTCGGACTATTACAGGGCCATCTATCACAAAGCGAAAAAAGTGGTCCAACTAAAATATTCATATTTCTTTACGTACTACACAAATATGCAATAAAAATGAGGGTTCCTATTTAAAAATACGCAGCTGATTTCCGTTTGACCCATGGCAGCGCCATCTAGCGGGCCAACCATAGCGCCATCTGGTTTCTCCCTTCAAGCTAGACAAGTTTCGCTCTTTGTAGTTCTTTCGTTTGACGCTTATTTCGTGAGATATTTGGCCCGGTCACGATCAATGGACCACCCTGTTTACATGTAACTTACATGTATAAAAAGAAAAAGAATAAAGAAAAAAATACGATCCCTTGCAGAACTTACGCACATCCGCGACAAGTGATCAGGAGGGTGGTGAGATCTGCGATTCGGCCGGCACACCACATCGGCTCAGCCTGCCGACAGTCAGCGGCGGCCGCAGGTCAGCGCACCGCATCTAGTCCACAGCCTCCTGGACGGCAGCAACGTTAAGCCCGCATTTGCACTGCACACTCCCGACTTCGAAAATCGCGATACTTTGGGGCAAGGGGAGTTCGTTCTCAGTTTCTGCTTTTAATCTTCCTAACTTGATTTACACACTGGTATGCAAGTTTTTCTGCGAACGAATTCTTGCTTCAAAGGGACTCTTTTTCTGTGACCATTCATTTTGTTTCGTCATCGAGTTAACTGATTGGAGTTCAGACACCTTATTCACTGATCTGTTGCGTGCTCTGTTCTGGTTAATACTCATTTTTTTGTGTAATTTTATACTTTAGCAGTCATCGTGGAAAGTATAATTCCTGTCATTTATGTGTCTGGGCACCATCTCCACTATAACTGTCCAGCATCATGCTGATAGCGATCCTAATTTCGTAAAAAGATCTCAACACATCAAAAAAGGCCTTTGTTTAAACGATTATTACTTCTACTCGCTTATCATATCCATGATTCTCTCCCTTCTATTTCGCGATAATACAGGAGGAGTTGCTTCTTTTTTGGACTTTTTCGATGTCCTATCTGGTAAGGAACCCATATCACACAACAATACTCTAGCTGTGGATGGACAAGTGTAGTGCAACCAGTCCCTTCAGTAGACTTGCTGCATCTCCTAAGTGTTCTGCCAATAAAATTCAATCTGTAACTTGCCTCTCTGGCATCATCTGCAAACAACTTAAGAGGGCTGTTCAGACAGTTGCCTAAATCGTTTATATGGTTATGAACAGCAGCAATCCTATAACAAGTTCCGTCGCTTACTTCGTACTGTGACCTTTCTGATAGGGAATCATAAATCGAGTAGCACAACTCAAGCGATACTCCATAGGCATACAGTTTGATTAGAAGTCTCTTGTGAGGATCGGTGTCAAAAGCCTTCTGGAAATCCAGAAATATGGAATCAGTTTTATATTCCCTATCAATAGCACTCGTTGCTTTGTGTGAATGGATAGCTTGTTGTGTTTCACAAGAACAATATTTTTTTAATCTTTGCTGACTATGTGTCAATAGACCATTATCTTTGAGGTAATTCGTAATGTGCAAACAAAGTGTATGTTCCAAAATGCTTCTACAAATGGATCTGTAATTCAGCGCTTTACTCCCATTTCCTTTCTTCCATAC
This sequence comes from Schistocerca serialis cubense, assembly GCF_023864345.2. Lineage (NCBI taxonomy): Eukaryota > Metazoa > Arthropoda > Insecta > Orthoptera > Acrididae > Schistocerca > Schistocerca serialis. The sequence continues at coordinate 112,875,185 of NC_064646.1, forward strand.
TGGTGTGAAATGCGCAGCTTTCCAGTCTTTTGATATGGAGCTAGTGGCTGTGTATGATTTCTAAGTATGAGGTTATTTTATCAGCGTACTCCGAAAGGAACCTACTTGGTGTACTATATAGAACAGACAATTTGCCGTTATTAGGTGATCTAAGTTGCTTTGCTACACGGTGGATATTTACTTCGGTGTTACTCATGTTGGTAACTGTTCCTAATTCGAACTTTGTAACATTTTCTTCACCTTCTTTCATAAAGGAATTTCGGAAAATCGAGTTTAATAACTCTACTTTAGCGGCGCTATCTTCGGTAATATTATCGTTGATATCACACAGTGAAGGTATTGATTGCAACTTGCCGCTGGTGAACTTTACTTATGATCAGAATCTATTTGCATTTTCTGCCAAATTTCAAGCCAAAGTTTCGTTGTGAACGCTATTTAAAGCATCTGACGTTTAATCTATGCTAAATTTCGAGCTTCCGTAAAACATGCAATCTTCGAGATTTTTTGTTCTTTTAAAGTTGATGTGCTTCCTTCATTGCTTCTGCAACAGTGTTCTGACCAGTTTTGTGTTCTGTGGGAGATCAGTATGACCTTTTCTTAATTTATTTGGTATAAATTTCTCAAAAGTTGCAGATACTATTTCTTTGAATTTAAACCACATCTGGTTTGCACTAGCATAGTTTGGAAGGACTGAAGACGGCCACTTAGCGAGACATAAATCGAATTTTTGTCTAATTTTTTATCATTGGTGGATTTAGACGTTGCGATTGTCAGTCTCGCTAAAATGACCTCGTAATCACTAACCCCTGTATCTGTCCTTACGCTCCCTATTCGCCCAGGATTATTTGTTGCTAAGAGGCCAAGTATGTTTTTACAATTACTTGCCCTTAGAGTGAGCTCCTGAAGTAATTACTGAAAATACATTTCGGAGAGAACATTCAGTACAATTTCTGTCAATATTTTATACCTACCATCAGCTTTCAAACTGTATTTCCGAAAACACATCGAGGGTAGATTGAAGTCATCAGCAACTGTAATAATACTGTATGAGAGGTGTACCTATTTGAGACGATGCCCTAGTGTTCTCTGAACCATTTTACAACTGAATCATCCGAGTTGGGGGTCAGTAAAAGGCACCAATAATTAATTTACTCCAGTTGTCAAGCAAAATCTCTACTCATACTACATCACAGGAATTGTTCTGTTTTACACTACTGGCCATTAAAATGGCTACACCAAAAAGAAATGCGGATGATAAACGAGTACTCATTGGACAAATATACTAGAACTGACATGTGATTACATTTTCACGCAATTTGGTTGCATAGATCCTAAGAACAACCACCTCTGGCCGTAATAATGACCTTGATACGCCTGGGCATTGAGTCAAACAGAGCTTGAACGGCGTGTACAGGTACAGCTGCCCATGCAGCTTCAACATGATACCACAGTTCATCAAGAGTAGTGACTGGCGTATTGTGACGAGCCAGTTGGTCCGCCACCATTGACCAGACGTTTTCAGTTGGTGAGAGATCTGTAGAATGTGCTGGCCAGGGCAGTAGTCGAACATTTTCTGTATCCAGAAAGACCTGTATAGGGCCAGAAAAATGCGGTCGTGCATTATCCTGCTGAAATGTGGGGTTTCACAGGGATCGAATGAAGGGTAGAGCCAAGGGTCGTAACACATCTAAAATGTAACGTCCACTGTTCAAAGTGCCGTCAATGCGAACAAGAGGTGACCGAGACGTATACCCAATGGCACCCCATACCATCACGCCGGGTGATACGCCAGTATGGCGAAGACGAATACACGCTTCCAATGAGCGTTCACCGCGATGTCGCCAAACACGGCTGCGACCAGCATGATGCTGTAAATAGAGCCAGGCATCACAACAACGTTTCACCAGGCAACGCCGGTCAACTGCTGTTTGTGTATGAGAAATCGTTTGGAAACTTTCCTCATGTCAAAACGTTGTAGGTGTCGCCACCGGCGGCAACCTCGTGTGAATGCTCTGAAAAGCTAATCATTTGCATATCACAGCATCTTCATCCTGTCTGTTAAATTTCGCGTCTATAGCACGCCATCTTCGTAGTGTAGCAATTTTAATGGCCAGTAATGTATTTTAATTATGTAATTTCATTCTTACGACGCATTATAACCTAGATGTTTGCGTGTCCTGAGTAATTCTTGCACGTTGCTTCAATAAATATCATTTTTGCAAACCAAATTCTATCAATCAGCAACCATTAAAGTAAATCATTAAACTGAAATGCCCAACTATAAGCAATAGTCAAGGCCCCTGACGAGTTATAAAGGCACATTTGCATGCCGTGCGTGAGTTTCCTCGGAAACGCGAAATCTTAATTAAATAATTAATCTGTGAGAAATAAATAAAGCCTATGGCACAGAACTGCAGCGCTGTGTCGCTGATAAAACAAAAACACAATTACGATACTCTTATGTTTGATTAAGGAGAGGGAGGTCTTGGACAAGTGGTGCTGGAAGCACGAATATTTTATTGACTGGCACACCGCCATATTTAATGTTATATAAGATCACTGCGAGTTGCAATCTTACTAGGCACTCGAATCTGTAAAGAATTTATATTTATGAAAGTAAGTAGAATTATTTAACTGTAGGCTTATTCGTTGAATATATCTGATTTAACTAACTGTGTAAACTTTTTATGTTTAGTAGACAGTCACCTCTGTACGACGTATTGACATGGCTGGCAAATTATTCTAATATTGAGATTTAGATTTGAGTCCGCACCTACCGCAGCAGTCTTTGGAAACGATTTAAATACGAAGTCCGATTATTTGAGTCTTATTTCACGGTCAACTACGAATAACATTACATTTACGAAAAAGCCATTGTCAAGCGTCTGATACCGAATAATTAAACGTCCAAGTTCCAGATACGCAAATATTAATTACAACCAACCACTATCATACAATAATACATAATTAATATTTTATTTTATTTTATTTATTTTATATTGGCGACTGCGTGTCGGACTTGTTATTTTGTCATTTCTTACACTGTTCTCTTTGTTTCATGTGAAAAATCAACTTTCTGGACCTGGACTTGACTATATGAGAAATAACAAAAATCTGAAGATATTTTCCAATTCTAAAATTTTGCGGGAAGATGCAATGAAGCTTCCAGCAAAATAAGGTAAGACGCAGCATCTTTGCATTGGCAGGCTTGACCAGACGCATAATTCAGTGTATTAGCTCTTCAGTAGATTCTGTAGTATTTCTTTCGCGCGTAGCAGTTTTCAGTGATAAATTTCATTCTCAGTACTTTTCCTTAAACAATAACTTCTGCAACAATACCAATACACGAGTGTACAATATGGCCGACTTCTGTACGATACGTTGTAACATGGACAGCAGCCATTAACAATAATCCCATATTCAGTTTACATTTTTAAATTAACAAACAGCCATTGTTGCTACGAGCGATTCATGCTCAACTGCATTTTATTTTAAAACCAGTGTCAAACATTAATTTCTTGAAATATATATCACGTGTGGCATGGTCATAACTAGAAAACAATACGCAAAGATGGAACAGCAAAGACATACTATTCAGACGCAATCCGACTCGGACGAGAGACAAATGTTAGAAAATGACTTTACGACAGCAACCGGTAGTGACGATTCATCAAATATTGACGCAAGTGTTAACGGAAATTTTGACAATAGGCCGTCCACCACAAAAATTTCAAAGTCTCAGTCAGAGCCCATGTTAATACATGACGTCACGTCTAATGACGCGGCGGGGGCAGAGACCTTGCAAACAGTAAACATTGCCAACATGTTACAAATGCTAATGAAACAGAACGCGGAAAACATGGCAACCTTAAAGACACAAAATGACGAAATTAAATCTGACCTCATAGCAATCAAGGCATGTAATGACACTTTGTGTAAACGTGTGGAACTTATAGACGCCACACTGACCAAACAGATGACTGAACTCAGTACGAAATTTTCCAAGCTTAATACGAGACAAGAAAAGACTACAAATGACGTAGCACTTTTACAGACACAATTAAAAAACCTTAATGTCACGTGTGAAGCTCTTACTGAACAAATTCAAACATATCCTTCAGTACACGACAACCTTGAAAAACGAATTACTAACGTGCAGAATAAATTTGACGATGTTGAACAACACCTGACTGACATCTTACAATCTGATGCCACAGCTCATTTTCAAAATATTAATAAAGAATTTCATGATTGGGTAGAGAACAAAGACAAACATTTTGATAGATGCATACGTGAAAATTTACCAACAATTGTGCACGACTCCGTAGCGGAATACATCACTAATAACAAACAGCTGATTAGTGACGCAGTACAATCCGTCACTGCACCCATGAGACAATTCACCGATCAACCACAGTCTGAATGTAACGAAAATATCAGTCAAAATGTACAGTTCAGAAACCAGTATACATACGAGTGTGACGCACACATACCGCACACGACAAACACACAAGAACAAAACACACCACGACTACAACACATACCACAACGTGCAAACACAAACACAAGCTATTATCATGGTAAACTACAGCAACATTATCGTAATTACTCGCCAGCTGAGCATTGCAGTAATTACAGTGGAAGAAATCCATATCATAATGCAAAGGAAGAAGAAAGCTTAATAAAACACATGCAATTTCAGGCTTTTATCCCAGAAGAACGAACCATTCATCCGGTGATTTTTCTTAAATCTTTTAGTAACGCATTTCCACGCACTTGGAGTGACCGGAAAAAGATTTCATATATTATCGGTTACATCCAAGGCGATGCAGCTGTCTGGGCATACAGTCAAGCTGACGTATGTACCACGTACAGTGAGTTTGAGCGTGCCTTTCTGAACAAATTCTGGTCGCAATCCGTCCAGGAGCTACTCAGGAGACAAATTGTAGAACCTGAAACTTTTAACAGTAAAAATGGTAACTTACGCAGATATTTTGAAAAATACTTGAACATGGGACATTTTTTAGACGAACCAGTCGCAACACGTGATATACTCCGTGCGTTGAAGGCCAAATTGCCTTTCAACATTAAAGAAAAACTCTTACATATTCCGGATGACGATCCAGATTATTTTTTAACAGCTTTAGATTCGGTTGACATGTTACTAGAAGATCAGCGCTTCGCGCGGCAAAACAGCAGCCACAATGGTTATACTAGTGGTATGCAAAACATGCAGGCTTGCCAACTCAATTCTGGCGCGCCCACAGTTGGATACGCGGTACAGCAAAAACAGCAAACTCACATGCCGTCTCAATACGGAAATCAAAATCAACACGCGTATTCCAATACGAACAACAGTTACAACAGTAATAACACTCCATGCGGCAATCCATACAAAAGGCACCGCGGTAATAACAACAACGGTAACAACGGATACAAATGTAACAACAAAAACACAAACAGAAATAGAAATAATAATAACTACGAGCCAAGACAGCATCAAGGCTGGACTCGTAGCGATCAATACTTTCATTCAAACACTGCTTTACCACAGCAGCCACCAGGACAAAATTGGAGCATACCTTACGACCGACAGGTAAGCTATAATGCGCAACAGCAACAACAACCGCAAAAGTTTGGAGATCACAATAGGCAATATCCGAATGTGAATATAATAGAAATGACACCTGATACACAACCTCAATCTGTGTCAGTACCTGATACAAATGCTAATCCAACAAACTAGAAACAGTCACTTCTATGCCCCTTGTCGTGGCTGAAGAATTCTTGGGGGGCGACTTCGATGTTAATCAGTTATTTGACACCACAATTGAACAACAAAATATTGATATGCCTAATAATTCTAAACAAAAACTACCTGTTTTATTTATAAGATACAACCACAATGACAATATATCAGATGAACTTTTGCAAGACAGTACACAATGTCGTTCAAACACAAATGAAATTGTTTTAGCATCTACTACTGGTGTAGTAGGTGGGATTCCAACTACTATTATCTTAGATACAGGTGCAGCTGTGAGCATTTTGTCTTTTAATTTCTATAAAAAGATGTGTGAATTGGAGCCTGTGCCTGAGTTTCCTGCCCAAAACTGTAAAATAACTACCGCTCTAGGTAATAAGTCATGTAGGGTTACGAAGCAAGTTTTTGTAAACATTAAAATAGGGAATGGAACCGTACAATGGCCATTCCTGGTTGTACAAAACCTTGTGACAAATTGCATATTAGGAATAGATATTATGAACGAGAAGGACTGCATTATAGACTTCTCCAAAGGTAAATGTATTTTAAATGATAAAGGCAGTGTAATTATTATTGATTTGGACAGGAGAACTCTAAAGCATGACAAACACTGTACAGGGTACAAGGTTCAGTTAGTACTTGACAATGACATTCAAGACACGCACACACACTCATCTGACACAGAGCTAATGGACTTGAAAACATTGCTTGATCATAAGATAAATGAAGCTACAGCTCTCAGTGTACATGAATGTATAAAACTACAGGAAGTGTTATCCAAATATTTACAAGTTTTTACCAAACGATTAGGTGTTATCAACACGTATGTCTAACCTATCTTAATTTCAGATGACATCACAAAAAACATCGATAAAATCCCAGCAAAACCGTTAAAGAGGACGTAAATATCTGCAATCCATGTAATCAAATGTGACACAATGTAATAATTTATAGCTATGTAATAATGATGTAAACATGTTTATGTGTAACTGTATTATGTTTATGCTAAGAAAATATGTGATGTGTATATGTATAATTACTTATGTTTTTTTAAACTGATGTATAATGTAACTGTTACTGTGTGAAAATTTGAACGATAACGAGTGCCAAAATGTGAAAAACTTTTTTAAAAAAAAAAATGCGTAGTGAACCACTGATCACGGACATTAACGTACATTAATAAGTCTGCAACTATGCAGAAACCTATGTGAAAGAAACTGTTAATGACATTCATCATGCATCGTACCTTTGTAAACGCGATGAACGATTTCTTTGATGAGTAACTACGAACATTTAGGTGAGCTATATTTAGCAAAAAAAAACTGAAAATGTGAAGTGCGTAATTGGTGCATCGTCTAGTGACATTACTACAGTATCTAACTTCAAGATGTTAACTGGACTAAATGGTCACAACGTGCCTGTCCAGAAAACAACACGACGAGTGGAAGAATTTTGGTTGGAACTTCAGGGAATGGTATGTTCTCGAAATGTGACGGACACACTTACCTGGACTGTTCAAGGATCGACGCCAGCTATGTGCCGTCCGAGGTTCTGCAACCAAGCTTCCACGGAATATCGAAAACGAACTGCATATGGACTAATTACTCGACGGGTCACGTCTGATCTGTAATAAACAATGCTTTTTGTCACAACGAACTGCATCACAACGACTATAATGGAAATAGGAAATGGACATGCTTATGTATCAATCACGTTGTTATACAGCGATGTTACTGTGATCAAAAAACTTTACCACGACGACACTAACCTGTACTGTGCAGTAGATGAATATAAACTGTAATAACGACACGATGTGTATTGGTCAACGCACCTGAAACAACAGGACATTTTTCGTTGAAGCATTTCATTGCAACACTATGTAACTAAGAACATTCAACAATCTAAAGTTGTATTGTATTATAACAAATATTGTAATTTTAAAACTAAGTTACCTGTCATAGAATGTAGTCTTCATATGTAATCTTGGTGGAATATTTTCTTTGTGCAACGACTAAGAAATGCGCGCGCACACGAACAATATGAACTGCAATACTGTACCGCGTGATCTAAATTTACGATATAACGGCAGTGCCGGAGTTACACAGACGCTTCTGCGCATGCGCGCACTGTTTTGCCATCATAAGAACTTTTTCGGCGCACGCGCGTCATTCAAATTTTGTATATAATATACAGTATAATGTAAGTCATGTAAATAGTTGTAGATAACTTAGATTTTCTTGTGCCTTTAGGTGAATTGCTCGCCTGCAGGTGTGTCCTTTCGTCTCGCAATTCAGGGGGCAATATAAAGGCACATTTGCATGCCGTGCGTGAGTTTCCTCGGAAACGCGAAATCTTAATTAAATAATTAATCTGTGAGAAATAAATAAAGCCTATGGCACAGAACTGCAGCGCTGTGTCGCTGATAAAACAAAAACACAATTACGATACTCTTATGTTTGATTAAGGAGAGGGAGGTCTTGGACAAGTGGTGCTGGAAGCACGAATATTTTATTGACTGGCACACCGCCATATTTAATGTTATATAAGATCACTGCGAGTTGCAATCTTACTAGGCACTCGAATCTGTAAAGAATTTATATTTATGAAAGTAAGTAGAATTATTTAACTGTAGGCTTATTCGTTGAATATATCTGATTTAACTAACTGTGTAAACTTTTTATGTTTAGTAGACAGTCACCTCTGTACGACGTATTGACATGGCTGGCAAATTATTCTAATATTGAGATTTAGATTAAAGTCCGCACCTACCGCAGCAGTCTTTGGAAACGATTTAAATACGAAGTCCGATTATTTGAGTCTTATTTCACGGTCAACTACGAATAACATTACATTTACGAAAAAGCCATTGTCAAGCGTCTGATACCGAATAATTAAACGTCCAAGTTCCAGATACGCAAATATTAATTACAACCAACCACTATCATACAATAATACATAATTAATATTTTATTTTATTTTATTTATTTTATAGAGTTCAGAAAATTATCATTTAACGATTCCAATGCGTGCGGCAGCTGATTTTTGAAGTAACCTGTTAACTTCGTGAAGGTAATCTCTCAGTTTATATGATGTGGGGTGATAGATTCAACATTAGTCTAATCTGCATATCCACACAGCACCTGATGTCCAGACCCTGTGACCAAAATGGTCCTCTAACAGCGGATGACAGACTAAAAGCCGAAATACTAAATTCTTTTTCCAAAGCTGTTTCACAGAGGAAGACTGCATTGTAGTTCCTTCTCTAGATTGTCGCACAGATGACAAAATGGTAGATATCGAAATAGACGACAGAGGGATAGAGAGAAAATTAAAATCGCTCAAAAGAGGAAAGGCCGCTGGACCTGATGGGATACCAGTTCGATTTTACACAGAGTACGCGAAGGAACTTGCCCACCTTCTTGCAGCGGTGCACCGTAGGTCTATAGAAGAGCGTAGCGTTCCAAAGGATTGGAAAAGGGCACAGGTCATCCTCGTTTTCAAGAAGGGACGTCGAACAGATGTGCAGAACTATAGACATAGGCCGGCCGGAGTGGCCGAGCGGTTCTAGGCGCTACAGTCTGGAGCCGTGCGACCGCTACGGTCGCAGGTTCGAATCCTGCCTCGGGCATGGATGTGTGTGATGTCCTTAGGTTAGTTAGGTTTAGGTAGTTCTAAGTTCTAGGGGACTGATGACTTCAGAAGTTAAGTCCCACAGTGCTCAGAGCCATTTGAACCAATCTATAGACATATCTCTCACGTCGATCAGTTGTAGAATTTTGGAACACGTATTACGTTCTAGTATAATGACTTTTCTGGTGACTAGAAATCTACTCTGTAGGAATCAGCATGGGTTTCGAAACAGACGATCGTGTGAAAGCCAGCTCGCACTGCTCGTCCACGAGATTCAGAGGGCCGTAGACACGGGTTTCCAGGTAGATGCTGTGTTTCTTGACTTCCGCAAGGCGATTGATACAGTTCCCCACAGTCGTTTAATGAACACAGTAAGATCATATGGACTATCAGACCAATTGTGTGATTGCATTGAAGAGTTCCTAGGTAACTGAACGCAGCATGTCATTCTCAATGGAGAGAAGTCTTCCGAAGTAAGAGTGATTTCAGGTGTGCCGCAGGGGAGTGTCGTAGGACCGTTGCTATTCACAATATGCATAAATGACCTTGTGGATGACATCGGAAGTTCACTGAGGCTTTTTGCGGATGATGCTGTGGTATATCGAGAGGTTGTAAACAATGGAAAATTGTACTGAAATGCAGGAGGATCCGCAACGAATTGACGCATGGTGCAGGGAATCTCAATGTAGACAAGTGTAATGTGCTGCGAATACATAGAAAGAAAGATCCTTTATCATTTAGCTACAATATAGCAGGTCAGTAACTGGAAGCAGTTAATTCCATAAATTATCTGGGACTAGGCATTAGCAGTCATTTAAAATGGAATGATCATATAAAGTTGATCGTCGGTAAAGCAGATGCCAGAGTGAGATTCATTGGAAGAATGCTAATGAAATGCAATCCGAAAACAAAGGAAGTAGGTTACATTACACTTGTTCGCCGACTGCTTGAGTACTGCTCACCAGTGTGGGATCCGTACCACATAGCGTTGATAGAAGAGATAGAGAAGATCCAACGGAGAGCGGCGCGCTTCGTTACAGGATCATTTAGTAATCGCGAAAGCGTTACGGAGATGATAGATAAACTCCAGTGGAACAGTCTGCAGGAGAGACGCTCAGTAGCTCTGTACGGGCTTTTGTTGAAGTTTCGAGAACATACCTTCACCGAGGAGTCAAGTAGTATACTGCTCCCTCCTACGTATATCTCGCGAAGAGACCATGAGGATAAAATCAGAGAGATTAGAGCCTACACAGAGGTATACCGACAATCTTTCTTTCCACGAACAATACGAGACCGGAATAGAAGGGAGAACCGATAGAGGTACTCAAAGTACCCTCCGACACACACCGTCAGGTGGCTTGCGGAGTATGGATTTAGATGTAGATGAGCAAGAAGTCGTGTTCATAGCACACCCAGCTTCTGGCACTTTGAGATAAAGACCGTGGTTCCTGTTAACGATAACCCGAGTGAGTGGGCTGTAATCGTGGTGCGAAAAACACCCGCAAAACATCGTGGCACGGCCTCTGGCCTGAACCACACCCGACACACACCGCGGGTTAAACACCTCGTAGTGTGGTCGGGGTGCACTCGTCGGCGTGCACCGTCTCAAAAGAGGCGGCGCGGCGTCGCGACTCTTCCGACCGCACTACACGCCTCCAGTCAGGGCTGCCCGGTACGTGTGCCGTTTGGGCCACTCAAGCCGTGCAGCTTCATGTTGCTGCTGTGAGCAATGTCCTTTTGCGAGGTACCCTACTACAAAATGGGCACTGGATGTGGTTCCGTTCACTGGGAAATTGGTTGAGACAGGCCTGTGTTTACTGATAGCAATAGTACGTGCCGGGTTTGAAACCGCTCGTCTCTGACAAGATGTGACACTCCTCCCTGGCGTCTGTCGATTAGGATATTTTTACGACCGCTGCCCTTACACCTTGCTAAGTGGCTGCCAGTACTGCTACATGCCCTGTAGGCACATTGGATAGTCGCGTTGATAAGCCAACAAGCATGGCAACTTCATTCACGGAGTGAGCACGTCTGAACACGATAGACGCTCTCTGCCATTCTCTTATGTATCGCTGTCGATCCATCTCCTCCGTTGAATCAAACGACGGACTGACGCACAGACACACACACACACACACACACACACACACACACACACACACACACACAAACAAAAACACACACACAAACAAACACACACACACACACACACACACACGCGCACACACACACACACACACAAAAACAAAAACACACAAACAAAAAAACACATAAACAAACGCACAAACAAGCAAACAAACAAACGCACAAACAAACACACAAACAAACAAACACACAAACAAATGTACACGCAAATGCATACACACACAAACACAAACAAACACACAAACAAACAAGCAAACACACCACTTCCCTGTTGTGACTTACACCAGCAGTGGAGGGCCACATGGTACGAGTGCCTTACTGTCTACAGGCGATCAGTGCGGTGTTTTTGAAGAGTGACTAATGTTTTTCCCAGTGGTATACACCAGAGAGTTTAAGAAGTGGTGGTCAATATTCAGGGATGCGACGGGAATGATCATTCGAAACAAAAAAGTCAAGTAAACATGGACACTAAAGCGCATACCTCAAGAGCTGCGAACAAGTGTTTATCTTAGATGCTGTGAAATAAATCCCTCCTACTGCAAGCTCTTTGCTCTTCATATTTTGGGAAGTGGTAATATGGACCAAAACAAGAAAAAAATGTTCAGTACACATGTGCTCTAAAACGTATACCTTAAAAGTTATGAGCACTTGTTCATTAGAAGAGTTGTGTTTCAAATTAGCAAAGATGCACAAGTGCTCGTAAGGTATACATTTTAGAGCACATATTTTGGTCCATACTACCACTTCCCAAAATATGGAAACTAAAGGCCTCACAGTAGAAGAGATTTGTTTTACAGTATCGAAGATCAAGGATTGCTCATAGCTCTTAAGGTATGCGTTTCAGAGCCCATGTTTACTTGACTTTTTTGTTTCGAATGACCATTACTGTGATTTGCCTGAATACTGACCATCACCTCTGAAACTCTATCTATATATAAGAGAGAGAGAAAGAGGAGAATGATATTTCCATAGTTGTCAGTGTGGATAGATCACCACTAGTCGCAACTTGTTCTTAGTATATCTTAACAACACTAGCCTGCAGTGGCTGCTTCTACCTGTTAGTGTATAACTTCACCCACATTCCTGGAACGTCTCCTTCATGACAATGTGTTTAACGTAGCCAAGCATTGATCGACTTCTACTAATTCCCCCCCTGGCTCCCTTCTTTACATACTTCCTATTCACCTCCATTATCAAACTGACAGTTCCTTGATGTCTCAGAATGTGTCCTATCGGCCTACCCCTTCTTTTCGTCCCATTATACTATAGTGATTTTCCTCAATTTGATTGAGTACTTCCTTATTAATTTCTCGAGCTACTCATCTAATCTTCAGTACTCTTCTGTAACACGACATTTCAAAATTATCTGTTTTCCTCCTATGTGAACTGCTTATTCTCCGCGTTTCACATCCGTACAACATCGCCTATTACAGGATGTTCTTAGGCACACAATTTTAGAAAATCTGCGTTTCATTTAGCTTGCAAAAGAAGCGTTGCATAACAACAGTGAAAGTTCTTAACAAATAAGTTGACTGGTGGAACAAATTAATAAAGTTCATTTATGCAAATTCGATTCCAACCTGTATATTGTAATAAATCGATCGTGAAACATAAAATAGTTTCCCAAAGGACTTTAAAGTAGCACTATCACCTACACATGTTACTGTTTCCTGCCCACTGATTTCAAGCATAGGCTGGTTTCGGGTACTGCGATTTTCAGTAAAACTTTTCGAGGTACGTGACGAGGTCAGTATGTTGTGTAAGATCTGAACTTGGGCCTTGCGCAGTCGCAAACACAGCACCCTGATAAAGGTAATGTGCAACGTTGACCGAAAATCCGTCGGTCTACATAACAACAGGACAATGTGGTCACGTGCCAGAAAAGAGCTCGGAGACCATGGCTGCAGTTACCCCTGACGCTGCATCACAGACAGGAGCGCCTGCGATGGTGTACTCAACGAAGAACCTGGGTGCAAGAATGGCAAAACGTCATTTTATCGGATGAATCCAGGTTCTGTTTACAGCATCATGATGGTCGCATCCGTGTTTGGCGACATCGCGGTGAACGGCCATTGGAAGCGTGTATTCGTCATCGCCATATTGGCGTATCACCCGGCGTGATGGTATGGGGTGCCATTGGTTACACTTTTCGGTCACCTCTTGTTCGCATTGACGGCGCTTTGAACAGTGGACGTTACATTTCAGATGTGTTACGACCCGTGGTTCTACCCTTCATTCGATCCCTGCGAAACCCTACATTTCAGCAGGATAATGCACGACCGCATTTTGCAGGTCCTGTACGAACCATTCTGGATACAGAAAACGTTCTACTGCTGCCCTGGCCAGCACATTCTCCAGATCTCTCACCAATTGAAAACGTCTGGTCAATGGCGGCCGAGCAACTGACTCGTCACAATACGCCAGTCACTACTCTTGATGAATTGGGGGAACGTGTTGAAGCTGCATAGGCAGCTGTAACTGTACACGCCATCCAAGCTCTGTTCGACTCAATGCCTAGGCGTATGAAGGTCGTTATTACGGCCAGAGGTGGTTGTTCTGGGTACTGATTTCTCAGGATATACGCACCCAAATTGCGTGAAAATGTAATCACATGTCAGTTCTAGTATAATATATTTGTCCAATGAACACCCGCTTATCATCAGCATTTCTTCTTGGTGTAGCAATTTTAATGGCCAGTAGTGTATTTAAGGAACAATGTCAATGACAGTTTTCACGCAGTGGATCTGAACGCCAGTCAGCAACATTCATCTCTCCCGAGACACGAGCGGACATACAGCCTGCTGCACTGTGCACGGATCGCGGGTGGGCAGCGGAAAGAAAGGCGACCAACTGCGGCGGTGCTTATCGACTACACGTCCCGGCCAGACCGCGTCTAATACGTTACGCAGGGCGAGACAATGGCCACGATTGCTCCGGCCTCTGCACAAGTAAAACAAAAAAGAAAAAAAATGCGAATGCTTCATCTTGAAGCGGATGGTCCTGCAGTGTCGTTCAGAACATACCGAGACGAGAGACTGCCATTACATTGTTAGGTCATAGCAGCTGGCCATATTCAATGTGAGCTTTATCACGTAATTATCTTTTTTTTTTTCGTTGTTGTAATTTCGTACCTCTCGCCCAACATACACAGGAAGAGTGAGCTGTCTTCGATACACCTACTCTGCTCTCCAACTCAATAGTTGTAAAACACATAAATCCGTTCATAATAACGAAAAAGTTGACAAATTTAAAGTCCAAGATCTTGTCAGCCACAGGCGCAAGTGCAGCCACCATTATTAAAGAGACTTTGTCAATTACGATTACTGATGAAACATCAGAGCAGGCACTGTTTGCCTCTCCTGTTCGGCCAGTGCTCGATTATCCTGTGAGATCCGGACAGGTGCAGATGGTCCGCATGCCGGAGACTGGGAGCTCGAAAGTTAGACGAGTAACGGAGCCTCTCGGAGAAAACGTAGGCAGTTCAGGAAAGAAGGCCAATGTGGTCTCGATGCGTTCGCCGAAGAGTCCCGTCCGTGATGTGGAGGAGGCTCTGCTGGGGGCTTCTGAACGCACTGGGTGCGACCGACTGCGTATCGTAGCCCATGCCGGCACGAACGCCGCTTGCAGACTGATTTCTGAGACTATCGTCTGACAATGGGAACTCCCCATCGCACCCCGCTCAGATTTAGTGGTAAGATGCCCATTGGATAGCCGGTCAAATACTGAACACAGGTCGTGTATGAAAACAGAAAGAAAGAATACTGAACTGTGGAAAAAAGAAGCGAAATAGAAACAACGAACAGTCCAAGCTCAAGATTTGCAACATCGAGGGAGTGTAAATAGCTAGGGCTTCGTGGTTGTGTGGTGACAGTGTTGGACTGCTAAGAAGGAAGCCCGTGTTCAAATCTCCCTCGTGCGCTACACACATTTCTTCTTCACAAAATTATGAACTGACCGTCCGGTCATCGCCATGTCTGTTGACTGTATTCAAATTTGTGTCTGTGTCGTGATTTAACGCCAGTTTGTGATAGTGAGATGTGAGGTAGGCACCTCCAAACGGCGGTACATCCTATTTGCTCTACACAGGTACTGCATGTTATGTCTCTTAAGTTCCGTTTTGAAAGTTTTGACTCTTGAATTAATTTGTTGAAACGTAGTTCACAGCCGTTTGTTGTTTTCATTGCTGTGAAGGTCTATGTGGCATCTTACCTGCTGTCATTATTCATCACGTTTACCTGGTAATATATTCTTATCATATGATCCATATTCTGTAACCAATGTATAGCACTTTTGCCAATACTACAGAAGGAGAACAGAAACGTCAATGACCGGATGGAAAGTTCATAACTTTGTGAAAAAAAATACGCACGAGTTAGATTTGAAGGAAGATCAAACCCGTCAGGGTAGCCGAGAGCGCTAACGCACTGTTTCCAGGACTCAGGTAGGCGCGCCGGCTCCGGATCGAATCCGCCCAGCGGATTAACGACGAGGGCCAGTGTGCCAGCCAGCCTGGATGTGGTTTTTAGGCGGTTTTCCACATCCTGCTAGGTGAATACCGGGTGGTTCAAAATGGTTCAAATGGCTCTGAGCACTATGTGACTTAACTTCTGAGGTCATCAGTCGCCTAGAACTTAGAACTAATTAAACCTAACTAACTTAAGAACATTACATACATCCATGCCCGAGGCAGGATTCGAACCTGCGACTGTAGCGGTCGCTCGGCTCACCGGGCTGGTCCCCACGTTCCGCCTCAGTTATACGCGTCGCAGACATCTGAAACACGTCCGCACTATTTCACGATTTACACTAGATGCAGACAGTTGGGGTACACTGATTCCGTCCTGGGGGGTACGGGGTGGCGGCAGAAGGGGCATCCGGCCATCCCTAGCCCTAACATTGCTAAATCCGTTGTAACCACGCCGACCCTGCGATCGCTGCGGGACTATGGCGTCAGCGAAAGAAAGAAGATTTGAAAAAAGATCTGCCGTTTTGCCGTCCAACATTGCGACCAAACAACCACAAATCCGCCCTTGTTGCAATTTGCTCGATGTTGCACATCTTGAACTAAGACCGTTATCTGTTTCTATTTTGCTTCGTTTTCCACAGTCCACTATACATTCTTCCTGTTTTCCTGCTTGATCTCCGTTCAGGCTTTGGCGGGCTGTCCTCTGTGCCTTTTTAGCACTAAAACTGAGAGGAGTGCGATGGAGAGTTTCAATTGTAAGTCTGTGAAAAGCGAAATTTTCAGTCAGTATGCATAACGTTGACTTAATGATATCGATAAATGGACGTTTAATGGAAAATTCATTCAAATGACGATGTTTGCTCATCGTGAATTGTTGAGAATTTTTGGAAATTTGTGCTAAGTTCCTATGGGACCAAACTGCTGAAGTCATCAGTCCCTAGGCTTACACACTACTTAATCTGACATAAACTAATTTACGCTAAGAACAACACACACACCCATGCCAAAGGGGTTGATTCGAGTCTCCGACTAGGGGAGCCGCGCGAACCGTGGCAAGACACTGTTGAGAATTGCTACGAGAGATAAGAAAACATGAACTGGATCAGAAAACAGAATAGCATCGAATCGTTAAGAAAATTAAATGGCGTCGAGCGGGTCACACAGGTAGCCAAATGGATGGCAGCCGGACTAAAGAAGTTCGTCGTCTGTCGCAAGTGACAGGTAAAGGCTGAGGTGGCGACCTAGCACAAAGTGGGAGGATGAGTTAGAAAGCATGCGAGAGAAGTTGAAGGCATGCATCTCAAGACGGCAGGATATGCCTTTATTCAACAATGGGTAGGAATTTAGTGCCAGTCAGATGACAGGAAACTTTACATTTCAAATAATTTTCCACAAACCAAGACAATATTTCATACTGATATAGACAAGGTGTCTGTATGAGGCGGAAAGTGGGAATTGCTCCTGAACAATAAAGGGTGCGATATCCTCCGCTTGAGTATTAAAAACAATCCCTTTAATTTATGTTACGTTATAAATAATACGAATTTAAAGGTTCTCAATTCAATTTAATAACTGGGTATTACAATTAAGAATAACTTCAAATGGAACCATGACGTAGGAAATGTTATAGGCGAAGGCTAAGCGGAGGCTTCGTTTTATTGGCAGAACACTTAGAAGATGCAACAAACATATAAGCCAACGGCAAATGAAAACGAGACAGAAGGAAAAAAGCAACTAAACTGTTCATTATTTCAAAAGTTATCACCATAACTGTTAATACATTTATCTCCGTGTCAGACAAGACGGTCAGTGCATTCATGAAAAAAATGTTTATGGTTGCCTACGATAACACGATTGTACCTCTTCGTGTGAAGCAAATAGACAGCCACGAATGTTTTCCGCAAGATCTCCAAAAAAAAGTAAGGAATTCTTATGGGAAGAGGTCGGTAGTGTATGGAGAATGCACGGAGGATGTGTAAGGGCTTGCAACGAAACTAGGGCTGTTGATGAAATATCGATATACCGATATTTTTCCAAAGATATATTGATATACAGGGTGCTACAAAAAGGTACGGCCATTCCTCACACACAAAGAAAGAAAATATGTTATGTGGACATGTGTCCAGAAACGCTTACTTTCCATGTTAGAGCTCATTTTATTACTTCTCTTCAAATCACATTAATCATGGATTGGAAACACACAGCAACAGAACGGACCAGCGTGACTTCAAACACTTTGTTACAGGAAATGTTCAAAATGTCCTCCGTTAGCGAGGATACATGCATCCACCCTCCGTCGCATGGAATCCCTGATGCGCTGACGCAGCCCTGGAGAATGGCGTATTGTATCACAGCCGTCCACAATACGAGCACGAAGAGTCTCTACATTTGTTACCGGGGTTGCGTAGACAAGAGCTTTTAAATGCCCCCATAAATGAAAGTCAAGAGGGTTGAGGTCAGGAGAGCGTGGAGGCCATGGAATTGGTCCGCCTCCAACAATCCATCGGTCACCGAATCTGTTGTTGAGAAGCGTACGAGAACTTCGACTGAAATGTGCAGGAGCTCCATCACGCATGAACCACATGTTATGTCGTACTTGCAAAGGCACATGTTCTAGCAGCACAGGTAGAGTATCCCGTACGAAATCATGATAACGTGCTCCATGAGCGTAGGTGGAAGAACATGGGGCCCAATCAAGACATCACCAACAATGCCTGCCCAAACGTTCACAGAAAATCTGTGTTGATGACGTGATTGCACAATTGCGTGCGGATTCTCGTCAGCCCACACATGTTGATTGTGAAAATTTACAATTTGATCACGTTGGAATGAAGCCTCATCCGTAAAGAGAACATTTGCACTGAAATGAGGATTGACACATTGTTGGATGAACCATTCGCAGAAGTGTACCCGTGGAGGCCAATCAGCTGCTGATAGTGCCTGCACACGCTATACATGGTACGGAAACAACTGGTTCTCCCGTAGCACTCTCCATAAAGTGACGTGGTCAACGTTACCTTGTACAGCAGCAACTTCTCTGACGCTGACATTAGGGTTATCGTCAACTGCACGAAGAATTGCCTCGTCCATTGCAGGTGTCCTCGTCGTTCTAGGTCTTCCCCAGTCGCGAGTCATAGGCTGGAATGTTCCGTGCTCCCTAAGACGCCGATCAATTGCTTCGAACGTCTTCCTGTCGGGACACCTTCGTTCTGGAAATCTGTCTCGATACAAACGTACCGCGCCACGGCTATTGCCTCGTGCTAATCCATACATCAAATGGGCATCTGCCAACTCCGCACTGCACTGACTGCAAAACCACGTCCGTGATGAACACTAACCTGTTGATGCTACGTGCTGATGTGCTTGATGCTAGTACTGTAGAGCAATGAGTCGCATGTCAACACAAGCACCGAAGTCAACATTACCTTCCTTCAATTTGGCCAACTGGCTGTGAATCGAGGGAGTACAGTACATAATGACGAAACTAAAATGCGCTCTAACATGGAAATTAAGCGTTTCCGGACACATGTCCACATAACACCTTTACTTTATTTGTGTGTGAGGAATTTTTCCTGAAAGTTTGGCCGTACCTTTTTGTAACACCCTGTATATCGATGATATTTTTCGAAATGGATATATCAGTCTCGATATTTTTATTTTATATCATATTTTTAGCAATTTTCGGTAAGTATTTGAAACTGTTCTTTTGAAATTATAGTAGAACATAATTTTACTTTCACTGTGTGAATGAGTCTTACTATTTTATGAGCTCTCATCACGTTCAGTCTTTCTCTTTGTGCTAAGCAAATATAGATGGCACAAAGAAGAAGTCCTATTGCACTTTGGGATTGGGGTGTGAATGGGATAACAAAATATCTGATGTTAAGAAATAACACACCAGTTACGTTACAAAACAACTTTTAACGCAAGTAGTGTGCTACTGCTTCGCATCCGCATTCCTCAAAAACACCTGGTGAAAATGGTGAACGAAAACGTAAATTCTAAGATTTGTCTTTGCGATGGGGGAAGACGTGTGAGAGTAAATGCTGACGTAATCAACGCTTGGAGCTACCAATACAAACTGCAACGTTTAACTTCATTACGCAATTTTGACACTACGATTGGTAGTTCGTTGGCGTCTGGAGAAATGGAAAAACGCAGAAATCGACATGAAGAGTTCCAGACAAATCCGCTGTGACGAAACCGAGCGATCGACCCATGGGACACTTTTTGTTGTACCCCTTACATGTAGTTACCATTGTTAGCAAAGTGGTTATCACAAAGCGTGAAGGTTCATCGGTCTCCCTTCAGTTATTGCTCTAAGCGGGGCAGGTTGCTAGATTGTTGATGTGCAGAGTATCTAATAATAAATCAGTACTTAATACGAGGGGCGTCTACAAAGTAAGTTCTGTTTCTATTTCTATACGCGGCAGCGCTTTGATCGCAGTTCAGAGCATGCGCGGCAGTTACTCTGACTCAAGGAGAAGACATGTACGCCATTTTCAGATCGCTGCTGCCGACGTTTGCTTCGTAGTGCTTCTTTATAATGTCAGCCGTAATTGACAATGCTACCGCGTTTGAAAACAGATTTGTGGTTCGTTTTCTAAATGCAAAGAAAGGTAAACCAAAGGAAATTCATCTGCAATCTGCGAGGTTTACGGACAAAATGCTACGGGTGATTCAATGGTTAGAAGATGGGTCAGACGGTTCAATGAAGGACGAAGAGGACGCCCATCTGTGGTTACTGATGAACTGGTTCACACAATTGAAGAGAAGATTAAGCACAATCGTAAGTTTACACTTAGTGCCCTTGCTATAGAAGTTCCGCAAATTTCACGATCACTAATTCACGAAATTGTTACTGAAAAACTGAAATTTCGAAAACTTTTCTCACGCTGGGTACCCAAAATTCTTACTGAACAATATAAAAAGCAACGTAAGGGCAGTGCACTTCAGCTTTTGACACGCTACAATGAAGAATGCGATTGTTTTCTTCCTCGAATAGTCACGGGGGATGAAACTTGGGTATCGTACGACAACCCTGAAACAAAATGGCAATCAAAGGAATGGAGGCACACTTTATCCCAAACAAAGGTTAAGCCTAAACAAAACTTGATTTCTTACCTCGAGGCCAAACAATCAATCCACATGGTTATTGCGAGACCATTAAGAAATTGCGCCGCGCAATGAAGAACAAGCGCCGAGGATTACTGTCAAAAGGTGTTGTTTTTTTCCACGATAATGCTCGACTTCACACGGCGAATGTGACGAAACAACTCTTACGGGAATTTCACTGGGACGTTTTACATACCCATTGTTCCTCACTGTTAATATTTCAACGAGAATTTTTACATAATTGTACATTCTATAACTTTAACATACTCTTCTTGTTAAACTCATAGCAATCCCACCACTCCCTCACTGCTTCCCTTGCCGCACGCTCAATCAGCCTTTTTCCATTTTCCCTTCCCCTCTCCTCCTTACCTCCAACATATACCTACTTTAAACATTGAATGCAGTTGGAAATACAGTACTCTGTTATGCAGTTTTGAGTAGACAAGACGGTTAGCTGACACAACTACTTAGATAAAATGTATATTTATGTACGATTCTTTTCTTTTTTTACCTGTTGTAAAATATTAGGTGGTACACATTTAATTTTATTTTGTTTTAGAGCTGAAGATGAACCAGAGTGATCAAAACATGTAATCTAATTTAAAATGCACAGTTGAGGCAGAACAGTAAATGACAACTTTTTTAAATATTCTGAAAATTCTTGAAACGCCCTCTAAATCACGCAGAGGATTTACTCGAACTTATTCCAAAGCCATTATTTACTATATAGTGTGGCTAAAATCAATACACCACTTGTCAAAGTCTGAGTTGAGCCCTGTGTGGAAATTATAGTCTGTCTCCCCAGTATTTGTTTCCATGCAATATGGGATACAGTGCTTGCCTTATGTGTGAAACACCCAGTACACTTAAGTCGGTCAGTGTCAGGAAGTCTCATGAATAGGGGATGTAGTAGTCTAGTGTACACTGAATAGTCACTCATGGCAAGTGAACAGCTGTATGGGATTGGATGTTCAGTTCTGTAGGAATGTGATGTATGTAACACTCGTATCACGACACCTGCTCAAGGTGCCAGTCACAAAAAGTTGCTCCAGTGCACACAAACCAAAAAAATACCGAATACCTACGTGTCACACGGCCACACAATAACTCTCCCTCATCCTCACCGAGGTGCTCTTGGGCGTCCAGCTGCGGGCAGTGTTCTGCAGCTAGAACTGTGCGCGTGACCAGAGGACCGCGGGCGCGTCCACACGCAGGATCCTGTTGGCTGCTCTCCTGTATGTACGTGTTCATGTGGGTGTGTAGACTGCTCTCCAATGTGTACGTGTTAGTGTGTCGGCCGCTCTCCTGTGTGTACGTGCGTGTGTAACTGTGTGCCGTGCTGTTGCCGCGCCGAGCGCCTGCAGGCGGCAGCACACACTGCACAGAGAGCCGGCGGGCGGCCGGCGACGCGGCGCACAGTAATTTGGCTGATTACTGACGAGAGAGCGGGCGGAGGCGAAGCGGAGCCAGGCAGCACTGCCGGGCGCGGCCGCCGTCATTAGAGGGCCGCCTGTCTGCGGAGTGTGCCCGAGCCACGGCACGCCACGCCACAGCGTGGGCCGGCGACCTCTGCAGGCAGCTGGCCAGCAAACCAACCACGCAACGGTGTCTTGCCGTCACTTAACGATGCCATGTGCGACTGAACAATCACCAGCACCTTTTTCTCAGCAATATCCTTTTGTCTAGGGTGCTAGTCTCACAAAGTACGCAGCAGAGGAAATTTTGAGAAGTTTCGAAGGTAGGAGACAAACTGGTGGAACTAAAGCTGTGAGAGCTGGTCGTGTTACGGTAGCTCAGTCGTTAGAGCACTTCCCACAGAAGGCAAAGGACCCAGCTTCGAGTCCTGCTCCTGCACGCAGTTTCAAATCAACGCAGACTCCGGTGCAGAGTGAAAATTCATTCTTGTATTCCAGTATTTCGAAGCCTGTGTGATATATTGATTAGAATTTATCCTTATGTGAGCTTATTTTCAGGACACTACAAAAGCGAATCCTCCAGTAAAATTTGAACATGACAGCAGTCAGTAACTGTCAGGAGATAAACTGGTGGAAGTAAAGCTGTGAGGGCTGGTCGTGTTACTGCAGCTCAGTCGGTAGAGCACTTGCCCACAGAAGGCAAAGGACCCAGGTTCGAGACCTGCTCCACCACGCAGTTTCAATTTGTCAGGAAGTTTCAAATCATCGCAGACTCCGCTGCAGAGTGAAAATTCATTCTTGTATTCCAGTATTTCGAAGCCTGAGTGATATATTGATTAGAATTCATCCTTATGTGAGCTTATTTTCAGTACACAACAAAAGCTAATCCTCCAGTAAAATTTGAACATGACAGCAGTCAGTAACTGTAAAATTATGGATACAATGGGGAACATTCAGCCTCCAACTGCATGTCACAGTTTATTCAAAACTTTACCTAGATTTCGACAGATATAAACCTGTCTTCATCAAATGAAGTAATAACATCTAAAATAGGATATGTTACAACCAATACATGGAAATCACATTTGCAGCATAAAGAAACATCAAAAATTACATACAGCTGAAATATAAAATTAACTTATGTGTCATCTTGCGTGAAAAGAGAAAAGAAAGGTGTGACCTGTTATTATCATACTATAAAGCCTGATGACTCTCTTCATGCAATAGGTGAAACACATGTTTGTTTTATATTTCTACTGTATGTATTTTTATGTTTCTTTTATTTGCACATATGACTTCTGAGGAAGAAAGGTTTATATTTGCTGAAACCTAGGTAAACGTTTTAATCATCTTTTGAGTTGCAGCTATCTGACTGTATGATGTATCCATTCCTCCAGATTAAGAATTGTGTTACTATGTGATGTATATTCAGTCTGTGTAACTTTATTGAAACTCTTCAGGTGAAGATCACAAAACAGTATTCCCAGGGGAAGTGCACTTGTAACTTATCTCCACCTTTCACACTATCAGATATGTCGAATTATTAGAATGAGGGACATGAAACCATTACACCGACACATACAGTTGGCTGTCATGCAAGGACAGCATAACGAGCGATGATGGCGTGGATGTGGAGCAATAGAGTGGTAACAAGATTAGCCTCGGGTCTTTCCAGAAAGACTAAACCTCAGGAAGATTGTATACAGCTGATGCTCCCAAGATTTTATTCAGTATCACCTCTGGCTATGATAGTGATGTTGGCTAGTAATCAGAAGACCTAGGTTCGAATCCCGAAGCTGGTACAAATTTAATTCATCACTTCAGCCTACGTCACTATCTTAGATAAAGGTCAGACTCAATATGTTATTTATTTATTTATTTACACGTCAAGTCTCGTAGAACCAAATTGAGGAGCAAATCTCCAAAGTCATGGGACGTGTCAGTACATGAAATTACAACATAAAAGTTATAACAGATAAAAATAAATGTTTATAAACCCCGAAAAAGTCACTCCGTAAGTTTAAGTAAATGCAATCAACAATACAAAAAGAATCAGCTTCATTTTTCAAGGAACTCCTTGACAGAATACAAGGAGCGACCCATGAGGAAACACTTAAGTTTCGACTTGCAAGCGCGTGTATTACTGCAAACATTTTTGAATTCGAGTGGTAGCTTATTGAAAATGGATGCAGCAGTATACTGCACACATTTCTGCACAAGAGTTAAGGAAGTTCGATCCAAATGCAGGCTTGATTTCTGCCGAGTATTAACTGAGTGATAGTTACTTATTCTTGGGAATGAGCTAAAATTGTTAACAAGAAATGACACTAAGGAATATATATATTGAGAGGCCCATGTCAAAATACCCAGACTCGTGAACAGGGATCGACAAGACGCTCGTGAACTTACACCACGTATTGCCCGAACCGTCCGTTTCTGGGCCAAAAATATCCTTTTAGAATGGTAAGAGTTACCCCAAAATATAATACCATACGACATAAACGAATGAAAATAGCAAAGTAGACTACTTTTCGTCTGAACGTTCACTCACTTCAGATACCGTTCGAATAATAAAAATGGTAGCATTAAGTCTGTCAACAAGATCCTTAACGTGTGCTTTCCATAGCAGCTTGCTACCTATCTGAACACCTAGACATCTGAACTGTTCAGTTTCACTAATCATATGCCCATTCTGTGAAATTGAAACGTCAGGTTTAGTTGACTTGTGTGTTAGAAACAGTAAAAACTGTGCCTTACTGTGATTTATCATTAGTTTATCTTCTACAAGCCATGAAGTTTGGTCATGAGCTGCACTATTTTAAACCGAGCCAATGTTGCACACAACATCCTTTACTACCAAGTTAGTTTCATCAGCAAACAGAAATATTTTAGAGTTAGCCATAATACTAGATGGCATATCATTTATATAAATAAGGAACAGGAGTGGCCCCAACACTATTTCCTGGGGCACCCCCCACTTGACAGTACCCCACACAGACCCTACATCACAGTCACTCTCAACATTGTGAATAATGACCTTTCGCTGCCTGTTGCTAAAGAAAGAGATGAACCAACTGTGAGCTACTCCCCATATTCCGTAATGGTCCAACTTCTGGAGAAATATTTTGTGATCAACAGAATCAAATGCCATGGTTAAACCAAAAAATATGCCTAGAGTTCGAAACCTTTTATGTAACGTCACTGAGAAAAGAGGATATAGCATTTTCAGATGTTAAACGACTTCTAAAGCCGAACTATACATTTGAGAGCAAATCAAATGGTTCAAATGGCTCTGAGCACTATGGAACTTAACATCTGAGGTCATCAGTCCCCTAGACTTAGAACTACTTAAACCTAACTAACCTAAGGACATCACACACATAGATGCCCGAGGCAGGATTCGAACCTGTGACCATAGCAGCAGTGTGGTTCTGGACTGAAGTGCCTAGAACCGCTCGGCCACATCGACCGGCTTAGAGCAAATCGTGTGATATATGTAAGGATTTACATACACAGCTCTTTCAATAACTTTAGCAAACACTGATGGCACAGTAAAAGGTCTAAAACTATCTACACCATCCCTTTCTCCCTTTTTATGAAGCGGCTTTACTACTGAGTACTTTAATCGCTCGGGAAACTGACTATTTCTAAAGGAAAAATTACGAATGTGGCTAAATACAGGGCTAACATGTGCAGCATAGTACTTTAATGTTGTGCTAGGCACTCCGTCATAACCATGAGAGTCCTTAGTCTTTAGTGATTTAGTTATTGACTTAATCTCCCTCTTGTCTGTATCACAGAGAAGTATTTCAGACATCAACCTCAGAAAGGCATTTGACAAGAAAGCTATATGATTCCCTGTAGAAACTAAATTTTTATTTAATTCACCAGCAATGCCCAGAAAATGAGTGTTAAATACTGTAAATCTATCTGATATATCAGTAACAGAAATGTTTTTACTGCGAACTGACTTTATATTGTCGATGTTGTGCTGCTGACCAGACACTTCCTTCACAACTGACCATATGGTTTTGATTTTATCCTGTGAATTAGCGATTCTATTTGCATACCACGTACTCTTCGCCTTCCTAATAACATTTTTAAGCACCTTACAGTACTACTTGTAATGGGCTACTGTAGCTTCATTGTGACTACTTCTAAAATTTTGACGCCATTCCCGCTTTGTTCTACATGATATCCTTATCCCACTAGTCAGCTTCCTGCGCTGCCTGTTACTGCTAGTACCACGTTTCGAACGTTCTAATGGAAATCATATCTCAAAGAGCATGAGAAATGTGTTAAGGAAAGCATTATATTTATCATCTGTATTATCAGCACTATAAACATCCTACCTCTTTTGTTCCTAGACACTGTTTAAAAACTCTCTATTGCTGTAGGATTAACTTTCCTACACAGTTCGTAATTAAATGTGACGTTTGTTTGAGTACTAAAGCCTTTTAGTGTTAACATTGGTGCATCATGGTCTGAAAGGCCATTCACCCTTTTACTAACAGAATGCCCAACTGCTGGCCCACACCTCTACAGTGCGAACTACCTAGCAGCAGAACCTTCTTCTTCCTCTTAGCCTTCGCAACTGACCTAGGCCTCCTAAGTGCTGACGACTGCTGCATGTTCCCTACATCTGTAGCTACCCAAGGCTCCTCTCCACTCAACTCTGACAGTTGGTCAAATCTATTGCATATGTGCAAAGTATAACTGTCTGAATACCTCCCCTTCCTAGTTGCCTTCTTGCCAATGCCAGTTCCCATTCCCCACCACCCTTCACCCTCCTCAACCTATCTAGTTCCTCCTTTGCGCGTTGTAACTGCACGTGAATGGCACAGATCTTACACTCCTGCTTCTCTATCAACTTATTTCTACTGCAGTTTCTGCATTCCCAGGAGAGGAACATCAGCTGTGTATGATTAATATGAAACTTACACCCGAGGTACAGGCAGATTAAACCAATTTCGCTCATTAATAAAGTGCTATTCTAGTATTGGAGAGTCTTCGCACTACTGACAAAAGTTTAGAAGGGGAATAGCAATGGGCTGAGGTGTGAGTTGCACTTTGTTTTGGGGAGGGACACGTACTAGAATATTTCTCGCGCTGTGGTAGTCCCAGTGTGCCAGTGTAGCGTAAAGGTTAGCACATCTGCCTAGTAAGCAGAAGCCCCACTTTCGAATGCTCTCGCTTTTACAAATTTTAATTCCTTGGGTCGACCTAAATCGTCACGAGAAGATCATAGGACTGTTCAACTCGACCTGTTGAACAGGAGGATGACATGAGCTGAAATGGGAGAAGCGGTTATAGGCAGAGTTTCACCTCCAACGGTCGGGAGTATGTTACTGGAAGCTAGGCTGACATTTCGAGTTGCCTTGCGTCACTTGCCACACCATACTCAACGGAGACCTGCATGGTGTATAGCCATAGTTGCGTTGTGCGGAGTCAAAGTCAACAGGACCATTGTGAGTGACCTCCTTTGTTAGTCAATGATGAGTTTCGCTCCTTTTTGTGGCGATCAAACCAACGTCAGTATGTCTGTACATGACTTGGTCAAAGGTCGCAGAAAGCAGCATATATTTCCAACTTTTGTAATCACTGTGTGACGAGCTATTGGATATGACAAGATGAATGATCTGGTAATTTCTCAACTGAGGCTGAATGCTCAAAATAGCATGGCAAGAATGAGAAACCTGTTAACACGTCCTTCATGTCTGAGGTACGAAATGTTGTATTCCAGTAGGATAACGCAAGGTGTTACACTGCAGTTTCATCACAAAGGTGTTACGAAACGTACGGACGTGCCTAGTCCTCTGATCTGTCATCAAGTGAACACGTCCAGCTGCGATGGGAAGTTGTATGCTTTCAAATGGAGTGGAATACATGGAACAGAGGCAGTAATGTAGAAGGGAGTGACACAGTGATGTAGCCTACCTCTGATGTGACTCATTCTGCACGTTGAACACACAGTAAAGAAAACCAAGGAGAAACTTGGAAAGGAAATTAAAGTTCAGGGACAAGAAATAATTACTTTGCAGTCTGTTAGTGACAAGGCAGTTCCGTCAGAGACTGCAATGCAGTCGATAGTGTCTTGAAAAGGGATTGTAAAGTGAACATCGACAGAAGTAAAATAGGGGAAATGGAGCGTAATCTAGTTAAATCAGGCGATCCTGAAGGATTAGATTAGGCACTGAAAGTAGAAGACGAGCTGCACTATTTTGGGTACAAAAATAACTGATATTAGCAGAAGTAAAGAGCATATAAACTGTAAGCTTCTAATAGCACGAAAATCGTTTCTGGACTAGACAAGAGAAACATTTTAAAATATAACATAAATCTGAGTGTGAGGAACTATTTTCTGAAGGTCTTTGCCCAGTATATAGCCTTGTACACAAGTAAAATGGAAATGATCGTTTGGCGTAATTGGCCGGGAGGCTCCTTACGGGGCAGGTCCGGCCGCCTTGGTGCAGGTCTTATTACATTCGACGCACATTGGGTGACCTGCGCTCCAGATGGGGATGAAAATATGATGAAGACAACACAACACATAGTCCCTGAGCGGAGGAAATCCCCTACCCAGCCAGGAATCGAACCCGGGCCCTTTAGGAAGGCAGTCCGTCACGCTAACCATTCATCTATCTGGGCGGACTGTACAGAAGTGAAACAGGGTAACGTACAATAGAGGAAAGAAATAATAAAAATTCTTAAAATGCTGTATTGTCAAGGAACGCAGAAGATTATTTGGGTACATCGTGCAATTAATTAACAGGTGTTGAAACTAATTCTGGAGAAAGCTGTTCATTTACAGAACTTAGTCTGCGACCAAATTAGAGAAAGAAGCGGAGTTAATTTCTACAGCACCCACCCATAATTTAGCAGGACATTGCTCTGGCGCATGCCGCCCAAGTTGTAACAAATGGTTCAAATGGCTCTGAGCACTATGGGACTTAACTTCTGAGGTCATCAGTCCCCTAGAACTTAGAATTACTTAAACCTAACTAACCTAAGGACATCACACACATCCATGCCCGAAGCAGGATTCGAACCTGCGACCGTAGCGGTCGCGCGGTTCCGGACTGAAGCGCCTAGAACCGCTTGGCCACTCCAGCCGGCCAAGTTGTAACACAAATGTTCGATCAAAGTGCTGTACCATCTACACTCCCGGACTTTAGGTAGTGTAACTTCAATTTATTCTTAAATTGAAGGAAGCAAAAAAAAATGGTTCAAATGGCTCTGAGCACTATGGGACTTAACTTCTCAGGGCATCAGTTCCCTAGAACTTAGAACTACTTAAACCTAACTAACCTAAGGACATCACACACATCCATGCCCGAGGCAGGATTCGAACCTGTGACCGTAGCGGTCGCGCGGTTCCAGACTGTAGCGCCTAGAACCGCTCGGCCACCCCGGCCGGCTGAAGGAAGCACCTCATGGCATTCACTTCAAGACTGTTACTGAGGTTCGTAGGGCAGTAGACCGCTCCACTCGAACTATCAACACAACTGGCATTGCGAAGGGTATGCTACGACTTCCACATCGCTTGCAGCGGGTTATGCACGATGTTGGTGACTACTTTGAAGGACAGTAAGACTGTGAAACATATACCTATTTTGTGTAAGTTTTAAATAAATAATTGCCACTATTAAAATTCCAACCCTCGTACTTCGTACACTGCCTCCAAATACGCCTTTTTAGATTAGCACTTTCCTCCGTCGATCCCTTTAATTCAGAACTGAAAAAGGAATCACACAAGAATATCTGATATCAGAAAAATACTTGTCAGCTCTGATAGAGAAGTCTGTACGGCGTTAAACTGAAAAAAAGTAAGAGGAACAGGCCAACGCATTTGTGTAACATGCGTGTACCACATTCTTTCTGGGTGCTGTTAACCTTCCCTGCAGAAAAACTTCGGAAGCGAATGGAAGAAAATAATAAAGCAAACTTGAAAGCAGGACTAAAAAATCAGTTATAATTTGACTAAAAAATATTCCACTGACATATTGTAAAGAAAATAGTACAAAATAAGAACGAAGTGAGGTGTTCCTGTACTTAATGCACTTTAAGGTAATGATTAAGAGGAAAGGAAAAGAAACACAGAGAAGGGTAAAAATTACAAATTACTTTACATCATATAAACTTCTGGACGTTTCCAGTCTTGTTTCCGGAAAAATCACAGCACGACGACTGCTGTTATAAAAGTTACATGAACAGAAACAAGGCCTGAGCAGACAGGAGGTGGCATGTGCTTGCTTTTTGGATTTCAGAAGAACTTTCGACACGGACGACTTTGATAGCTAGTTGCTAAGCTTAAGTCAAAATTTTTCTGCAAGTGCTGTAAAAAGGGTTCACTCATGCCTTTCATCCCTCCAACGTTTTATAATGATCGGATCAAAGAGGTCGCAGTACCAGGCGTCCCGCATGCATCAGTATTGGACCTGCTACTTTTCTCATTATACGTCAATCCTGTGTCGACTATTATCTCCCATTAAAAATATCATTACGTGCTGACTATCTTCAGTTATACCTAAGTACATCAAACTTGCACACAGCCATCCAGCAAGTAAATGCTAATTTACTTGCTTTATCAGAGTGGGCATAGAACACAGGTTTGAAACTTAAGCCGTGTAAAACGCAAGTAATCATAGTCGCTTACAGCTTCTTAATCCTCAGTTCAGAGAACCTGTTCCACCGTTAATCCTAAACGTCATAGAAATATCCTTCTTTTTTCCGCAAAAACTTGAGCACAATTCTGGACCATCACTGAACACACAACTGCAGTCTGTAAGGTGTCAGCATCACTCCACTATAGAAATATAAAGAAGTACTTCCTCTCAAGCTTCTGATGATTGCTTGTCTGTGATACATTTGTGACATGTACCATGTAGACCATATCACTCCTGTCTGCGAACAGTTATCATCGCTACGTGCTGATAAGCGTAGACGTTATCGTACTCTGTGTCTGCTGTATCGCCTTCTCAATCATTGCACTCCTTCCTCTTTATCTTCAATCCTTATGCTACTATCTGAACAGCACTGTAGAAGTACTCATTCCCAAACACTCCTTCTTATTTGTCTTCAACCCTTACGCTTCTATCTGAATAGCATAAGAGAAATACCATCTCTCTACCGGTGCACAATCCCGATCTGTTCTACAAATCGTTTTCTGTATCAAGAACCCGAGTCTGTAACAATCTTCTTCAAAATATATGAGAAATTAAAATTCTTTCAAACTTCAAAACGCAGCTAATAGCCCACCTTCTATCGCAATAGCTCTCTCGTCTGCAGCCCTCTCTCGTGAACCACCCTTCCCCCACCACTTCCCCCCCCCCTTGTCTACAGAAGTCCCTATTGAAATTCTCTTCTTTACCGACAAATGTTGTCGCTTTCATTCCCATCTTCTCCTCTTTCATTATGCCTTCCACTTCTTCTAATACCGCACAAGGCTTCAAATGTGCTAAAATAGCCCTGATCAAGTTTACTTGTGCCTCAAGGAATCTTTTTTTACAATAGTGTTTTCTGTTTTCTTAAATTGGTCTTTGCATTGTAAATAAAAAAGTAACAAAAATACTGAGCCCTATATCTGCAAAACCCCCAGCCGGAGACACATTCCACCTAAATCCCATGCTACACAATAACAGTTCAAAAACTGGATTATGTAAATTCTAGGACAAATTCTTAAATTGAATGTCAAAATAAAAATGACTGTCGATAGCTACGGTCACAGGTCCGAATCCTACCTCGGGCTTGGATGTGTGTGCTGTCCTTAGGTTAGCTAGGTTTACGTAGTTCTAAGTTCTAGGGGACTGATGACCTCAGATGTTTAGTCCCATAGCGCTCAGAGCGATTTGAACCATTTTTGACTGTCGATAAACAAACCTATAGCGACTGGAATATCAAACCCTACGAGATAACTTACCTCAGTAACCAACAAAAGCTAGACACAAGTTCTGCGGAATGATTTATACAAATTAGTCTACACAGTCGTCCTCTCAAATGTGTACTATTACTGAAACATGCTGTATAATGAGGCGCTATGGTGTTCCCCTCATTAATTTGCTTTTATGTGTTAAGGAACTTACTTGTAACTCACTCTTAATGAATATTTTTGAACGTTTCGTGCGCAGCGCACACGCAGTGCAACGTTCTGATGGCAGCATGTTCACATCAGCAGCTGTGTGCGCTGAGCCTGCTGTCGCCTCGACGTAAGCGACTTCTGGATGTTGCGAGTCTCTGAATTGCTTGTATTAAAAATGCAAAACATGTTAACTCTATATTCTTTGTTACTGTAATGATAAGAAATGGTGATATACTATAACACATTGTAGGTATCTTTGAAGAACAATTATTAATTCGAAATTAATAATAAAAATATTTCTGTGAATTTTTTAAATTGAGTTTTTCACAGAACAAGCAAAATTTCCAGTTGTGGGACCTGGTAAATTTTCATAAATTTTAATTTCTATTTTTGCTTTACAAAGTACACGGTCCGGTCACGTTACATTGAGAGGACAAAACTCAGGGGATAGCAAAAGCACGTATACAAGTACGGTAGTATCGCGTACGGAAGCTGTAATGTGGCTATAATTTCGCACCTTACAAGCACTCATCCACATACTTTGTCGTGAAGTACAACCACAATCAGTATCATTTGATAGCTTGTACACCGTATATATTAATATTTAAAGGAGACATTGTCACGTAGGCCTTGTAAATAATTGTTAACGCTTATTGCATGAAAGGTGACGGAGTGTCGTTATTATAAAAACGGCGTAATGAATGATTGCCAATACTAGTAGAGGTTGGAACGCCAGTGGAAATGAAACGGCAGACGGAACTCAAGCCCTGGGTGGAAGGCCAACACAGGTATGTTGGTCCTGCTTAAAAACAAGAAGTAGCAATACAGACATCGTGACACCTGAGCACTGGGGCACAACAGAGTCGCGACCGACCGCTATTGTAGTAGGGCCGGAAGGATAACCGGATAAAACTTCCGAACTTTGCAAATCTTGGACGCAGGTGAGGGGCACGAAGAAGCGGCACCTGAGAAACCACGCAAGTTGGGTTATTTCCAAGGCTTTTTACTCAGAAGCGTACCATTGTATGAGTATAGGTATTTCCTCGCAAACTTCCCGCGCTGGACGACAAAAAACTAAAATACGGTTAGTTGGCGTTCGGAAGAATCTGTAGAGAGGGAGAATATTCCGTGGTTTCGGGAATATGATTCGTTTTCGGAATTACGATGGTGGGGGCCTGAGCCTTGCTGGGAGGCCAGCGGTGGAGAGACGTGGTCTTCCGTTGTGAGCGCCCGTGTGTGACAGTCGCTCAGTATCAGCTTTGTTGGTAAGACGGACTTGCTGTCTTTGCTTTCAGGAGAGTTTATAGTTAGAATGGTTAGGCACTGTACTGTGGCGAACCTATACGATTCTGGACTGCACCTCGGGGTTGGAAGTCGTCGTTGAATACGCAACGCTCAGTAAATTGAGAGCACTTCATCTTCTTATACTTACGTTAAGACGTTATCTGAACTCCGTCCTTGTGACTGGGAGTTCGCGTTTCTCGTCTGTAGAACACAGAGAGGAGAAGAAACTATTAGAGTACATTAGTCAGAGGACCGCCTTCTGCCGTCCTAGTGTTTGAAAGAGTTTATTTGCGGCTGGAGTTCTTCCATCGACGCAGACGTGTAGCTGGCCGGTGTGGCCGTGCGGTTCTAGGCGCTTCAGTCTGGAACCGCGTGACCTCTACGGTCGCAGGTTCGAATCCTGCCTCGGGCATGGATGTGTGTGATGTCCTTATGTTAGTTAGATTTAAGTAGTTCTAAGTTCTAGGGGACTGATGACCACAGATGTTAAGTCCCATAGTGCTCAGAGTCATTTGAGCATTTTTGAGAGCAGGCGTGTACGAGAACCAGCACGCCGACGCACCAGACGCAGTACATACGGTGATATGGCAAATTCCTTCGGCTTATTAGGGCTATAAATGATAAACAGCTGTGCTCACGTCAGTTTATTTCCACTGAGGTTTCACACCATAGTAGATCATCTTCGAAAGTAGTGTCTTCTAGTTTTTGGTACGCAGATGATGTCAGTCATATCGCGTTATTAATGTTAGACCACGCAGTCATAATGAGGGGCAATTCATTAGTAATTTTACTTAGTAAATGTAAACTTTGTAATATAAAGGATTTTATAAATCTACGATAATTATATAAGCAGGAACCACGTTTATCATTAGGAGGATTAGTTGCCTGCATCATTCATTTAAGTTTAGATTATAATTTATACAATTAAGAGATCCTAAGATCTGCTTCAGAGGGTAGTCAGACAAGGCCAAATCTTCATTTTAGCGTGTATTTATTTTCCGTTCGCACCTTCATTTTACACCCGCCTGGAGTAGCATCTTGTAAAGCTATGAAAGGGCAGTGAGCTGGCGGAGCTGTCTTTGTACTCAGCTGATTCATGGGGAAAGATCTCCGGCGGGAATTCAAATGGTTCAAATGGCTCGTAGCACTATGGGACTTAGAAGCTGAGGTCATCAGTCCCCTACAACTTAGAACTGCTTAAACCTAACTAACCTAAGGACATCACACACATCCATGCCCGAGGCAGGATTCGAACCTGCGACAGTAGCGATCGCGCCTTTCCGGACTGAAGCGCCTAGAACCGCTCGGCCACAGCGGTCGGCCCCGGCGGGAATTAACAGACATAGGAGGTGGAATGGTAGTTGGACCCAGACGTGTGAGACATTCCGTTTCGAAAATCTTTAGGGAATTCAGTATTCCGAGATCCACAGTGTCAAGAATGTGTAGAAAATACCAATTTCAAGCATTGCATCTCACCACGGACAGCGCAATGGCCAACGGCCATCACTTAATGACGGAGAGCAGTGGAGTTTCAGTAAAATTGTTAGTGCTGGCAGACAAGCAATACTGCGTGAAATAACCGCAATGTAGCACATACGACGAAATTTGGCGTTAATGGGCTATGGCAGTAGATGACCGATGTGAGTGCCTTTGTTAGCAGCACGACATCGCCTGCAGCACATCTCCTGGGCCCGTGACCATATCGGTTAGACCCTAGACGACTGGAAAACCGTGACCTGCTCACATGAGTCCCGACTTCAGTTGGTAGGAGCTGACGGTAGGGCTCGAGTGTGGCGCCAACCCGACGAAGCCATGGACCCACAAACAGTACAAGGCACTTCGCAAGCTGACGGGGGCTCCATAGTTGTGTGGGCTGTGTTTACATGGTGCGAGCTAACATACCAAATATGTTCCGGCTAACATGCGGTTCCCCTTCATCGAAATGCCTTGGCTCAAACTCGTCTAGGGGTTGAGCCGCACGTGTCGCATTACACGCCCTGAATTAGACACTTGTGACCCTTTGCTTAAATTGTCTGGCTGATGGCAAGTTTGCGAAATACAAAGTTAATATGACATATAATAACAGTAATAGTAATATCGGGAACTAAATTAACGACCCATAAATGATGTAGGCCACTCAGTTGCGATTTGATTAGAATAATGTTTATTCAGCAGGCACACTAAGAGTTAAAGTGGTCGTATTTAGAGTTACTGTTACACTCGAGCGCATATCCATTTGACACAGTTCGATCATTCCGAATCTCATCGGGAATTACAAGTCCACCTCGTTAACTACGCGAAATGTTAAAGTTCACAACAGGCGCACGGCTGCTCACGGCTCAGAGACTAAGTCCCACGATACCACACAACGTGAAATTTTCTAAGTCGTTTCACTTCCTAGCAGCCTAAAAACCGAGCGTCCACTTTCGCGTCTGCATCCGAACTGTTCCTCTGCCCGTCCCCGACCGCGTTTCCCGCGCCCCGAATATCCTCCCTCAATTGACTAGCGCAGTTCCATTTCTTGAAGCCGTCCATCTGATTGGCTGCAGGCTTATTCCACATTATTTTATATTTTAACACATTTAAATAATCAAAGAGTGACGACTTTCACATTCTAAATAAAGTAACAATAATATCCATTACATAATAAACGTTACATTCTCTTACATAAAACCAATATAATTTGCTTCTTAGCTTGGAATGTCATGGTCAGTAGCCTTGTATCAATGTGTTTTCTGTTAAATACGTAAAGAACAAAAGTAACTATTATGCACTAAACTTTACAACAAATATTATATTAACAAATGCTTCAATAAGGTGTCATTCTGTCATCGTTCAATGTGTTTTGTGTGGAGGAAATGATGATCTGATGCTTAACTGAAAATACTGATAATTTAAATTTACTGTATCTTTTAAACAATTAAAGTTACAGAGTTTGCATTCACAATGTTTGTCATTTTAATGATGGCCTTCTACATGAAATGTCGATCGTTAAGGTCGACCAAAGCATTCAGATTTTAGCATTCAGGTCTTTGTTACCATACTTGTTAATTTCACTTTAACAGTAAATCCTAAACTATTATAGATATGATCGGTATTCAAGTTTTATTGGGGTCACCATGAAAATTTATGGAGGATGGCATATTAAAAAGTACAGTGGCTTCATTCCCTGAACTACTACAGAATTAAATTGTTTCCATAAATATTTCCGTTTATGGCCGATCTTAGGTCCGCCATATTTAACACTGCTACGTCTCCCTGGCTACAAACGCCTTCTACTGGGTTTCCCTATGACGTAGGTTCTCGTCTGTCTCACTCGCACACTACATCACTTAGGCCTCAGATAGACAGTAGACGCCTGTGAGTTTCCCCATATCGAGGAGAATCTGCGCCCTTTGTGGTAACCGGTCTTGGACGACAGGGTTCGTTTCACGATTCCTGTAGGCTGACTCTTTCAGCCATATATTTAAATAAGAGCGCAATGCTCGTTAACTCACAATAGGATAGACTGGGTGCTGTGGTCCAAATGAACGAATCACTGTCTGGAAATGGTTATGTTCGGCTACTTCTAGACAAATTGTAGCCATTCATGGAGTTCATGTTCCCAAATAACATTGTAATTTTTATGGATGACAATGCGCTGTGTCACCAGGTCATAAGCGTTCGCAATTGGTTTGAAAAACACTCTGAACAGTTCAAGCGATGGATTTGGCCACACAAATCACCCGGCATGATTCCCATCGAACATTTATGGGACATAATCGAGAGGGCCGTTCATGCACAAAATCCTGCACCAGCAACACGTTCGCAGTTTTGGACGGCTGTATAGGCAGCATGGCTCAGTATTTCTGCAGGCGTTTCCAGCGACTTGCTGAGTTGCCACGTCAAGTTGCTACACTACGCCTTGTAAAAGGAGGTACGACACACGTTAGGAGGTGTCCCATGACTTGTCACCACAGTGTGACGTGAGCACAGCCTATGTTGGACATCAATGTACGGCTGGTCCCGGCGGAGGTTCGAGTCCTCCCTCGGGCACTGGTGTGTGTGTTTGTCCTTAGGATAATTTAGGTTAAGTAGT
This sequence comes from Schistocerca serialis cubense, assembly GCF_023864345.2. Classification (NCBI taxonomy): domain Eukaryota; kingdom Metazoa; phylum Arthropoda; class Insecta; order Orthoptera; family Acrididae; genus Schistocerca; species Schistocerca serialis. The sequence goes on from NC_064646.1 coordinate 112,913,159, forward strand.
CTGTAAGCTTAGGGACTGATGACCTTAGCAGTTTAGTCCCATAAGATTTCACACACATTTGAACATTTTTTTGAACTACTAATTTTACGTCTACGTTTTCCGTCTAGGTTCCAACTTGGAGAAAATTGGCCGCTGTATGAGATGCAAAAATAATTTTCCGGCACATTTCGTTTCTTCTAAAGTTGATGTGAAACTTAGACGTAGAGAATGTGTTTCCTGTGACATGTTTAAAGCAGCGGGTGTTTACTGTATCAGTACAATAATTGCCCCAAAAAATACGTAGGGAAAACTGGTAGGTCATTCAGAAGGAGGTCCAAGAACGTCTTAATTTAAAATATTCCAAATCTGCGTTAACTTCGCACCTATGAGAAGCGCAGCACAGTATCACGTCTTACCGAAAATGTTGTAATAGTCCATCGAAAAGATAAAGGCCATGTTCAGAATCTATTGGAGGAAGAGGAAATTTTTAGATACAAGAAAGGTAGTGTACGGTCAGTTGGATTTAAGGCAACATAATGTATTTTGAACTTCGATTGCTTGTACGGTTAAGAAAGGCAACACCTTTCCTGAAAGACAAAACCTTGATGAAGAACGTTGAGTTCACTTATGGTGGGTTAATACAATAATATTTGTTTTAGGTTTCTCACTATGTATTTCTGTATAAAATTTACCTCAAATGTGCCTCCCACTCTATAAAAGTCTACGTATTACCAAAAATATGTACCCACAAACTGTTATCCAACTTAAACTCGTATGCTTGCGTTTGACTAAGCAGAACCTAATTTGAACTGTACTCTAAGTGGTCTGAATGCAACTTGTCTTTACATAAAATGCGTAACTGAAGCAAAGCAATTGTCTGAGCCTAATAAATATTGTCACTCAGCTCGCGTCTTGACAACATTGTTGCAGGTTTCTCGAAAACACAACGCCAAACATCAAGCTGTAGCGGCTACGCTAAATTTATATTTTTAAATAAAATTTCCGAACAATATTCAGACTGTTGCATACCATGTGGTGCAATTTGGTAATGTGTAATGATAAATTTTCTCTTAATGATGGGATGGAGAGAGTAATTATTAGCCGACCATTGTGGCCGAGCGGTTCTAGGCGCTTTAGTCTGTAACCGCGCGACCGCTACGTCGCAGGTTCGAACCCTGCCTCGGGCATGGATGTGTGTGATGTCCTTAGGTTAGTTAGGTTTAAGTAGTTCTAAGTTCTAGGGGGCTGATGACCTCAGATGTTAAGTCTCATAGTACTCAGAGCCATTTGAACCATTTTTAAGAGTAATTATTTCTATGAAATGATATTCCAAAACAACGACTTTAGAATGAAGTGTGTATTAAAAAAGACAAACTAGCACTTCGCGTGATCTTACACACACACTTACACACACAACATTGATCTCAACAATACTAATACCATGCTTATGAAAATAAACAATGACTTACAAAGGTTGAAATGCAAACAGAGAATTTCTATCAAAATGAAACAGCTTAATCAGTTAATATCTTAATGCATGACTCAGGGAAGTGGGATGGCCTATCTCTCAGCTCTGAACATGTTAATTAGCTGACAATAATCATTCCGAGAAACTAGCTGCCCAATGCTACCTCAAACGTCTTCTCTTCAAAAAAACAAATCGGAATTAACTTTCTTTTCGCCTTTCGATATATTCATCGTCCTTGCTCTCCTTTACAACCAAATTGTTCATGTAACTGATACAATCACAAGTCAACACAGCACTATTGAGAACTTCCATCACCTGCCACACTTCAACTAAGAAAGTATCAGACTGCACAGAGTCAAAGACTGTGCCACGACATGACCGCAGATTGTTTAACAGTAACATGGCCTGTTCCATTTCTGATGTGCACATCGGTAACTTACAAAAATGAAAATGACATTTCCACCTTACATTCTGAGAAAAAGTCTTCAAATGATCTTTATACAAGGACACAAATTTCCAATAGAGTTTACACTGAACCGCCAAAGAAACTGGTATAGGCATGCGTATTCAAATGAGAGAAATGTAAACAGGTAGAATACGGCACTGCGGTCGGAAAGCCCTATATAAGACAGTTGTCAGATCGGTTACGGCTCCAACAATGGCAGGTTAACAAGATGTAAGTGAGTTCGGACGCGGTGTTAATAGTCGCCGCACGAGCGATGGGACACAGAGTCTCCGAGGGAGCGATGAAGTGGGGATTTTCCCGTACAACCATTTCACGAGTGTAGTGTGAATATCAGGAATCTGGTAAAACATTAAATCACCGACGTCGCTGCGGTCGGAAAAAGATCCTGCAAGAACGGGACTAACGACGACTAAAGAGAATCGTTCAACGTGACATAAGTGTAACCCTTCCGCAAATTACTAAAGATTTCAGTGCTGGGCCATCAACAAATACCAGCGTGCCAAGCAGTCAACGAAACATCATCCATATGGGCTTTCGGAGTCGAAGGCCCACTCATGTGCCGTTGATGACTGCACGACACAAATCTTTACACCTCACTTGGGCCCGTCAACATCGTCATTGGTCTGATGATGACAGGAAACAAATTGCCTGGTCGGACGAATCTCGTTTCAAATTGTATCGAGTGGATGGACGTGTACTGATGTTGAGACAACCTCATGAGCCCTCGGACCCTCCATGTCAGCAGTGGACTGTTCTAGCTGATGGACGTTCTGTAATGGTGAGGGGCATGTGTAATTGGAATGATACGGGACCTCTGATACGTCTAGATACGACGCTGACAGGAAACACGTACGTAGGCATCCTGTCCGTTCACCTGCATCCAGTCGTGTCCATAGAGTATTCCAACGGACTTGGGCAATTCCAGCAGTAAAATTCAACACTCCACACGTCCAGAATTGCGACAGGGTGGCTCCAGAAACACTCTTCTGAGTTTAAACACTTCCGCTGGCCACCAAACGTCCCAGACATGAACACTATTGGGAATATCTGGGATGCCTTGCAACGTGCTGTTCAGAAGAGATTTCTACCCCCTCATACTCTTACGGGTTTATGGACACCCCTGCAGGATTCATGGTATCTGTTTCCTCCAGCACTACCTCAGACATTGGTCGAGTCCATGCCACTTCGTGTTGCGGCACTTCTGCGTGTTGGTCGGGGCCCTAGACGATATTAGGCAGGTGTACCAGTTTCTTTGGCTCTTCAGTGTACAATTACGTATCAATTCTTAAATACGTAGGTTGCAGCAGAAGATGCGGCCGTAAGCGGTGGAATCGGTAATGTGGTCAATTACAACCAAGTTTTACCGGCTGTCAGCGGTGTTTTCATTTGTCATACAGGGTGGTCCATTGATCGTGACCGGGCCAAATATCTCACGAAATAAGCGTCAAATGAAAAAACTACAAAGAACTAAACTTGTCTAGCTTGAAGGGGCAAACCAGATGGCGCAATGGTTGTCCCGCTAGATGGCGCGGCCATAGGTCAAATGGATATCAACTGCTTATTTTTAAATAGGAACCCCAATTTTTATTAAATATTTGTGTAGTACGTATCGAAATATGGATGTTTTAGTTGGTCCACTTTTTTCGCTTTGTGATAGATGGCGCTGTAATAGTCACAAACATATGGTTCACAATTTTAAACGAACAGTTAGTAACACGTAGGTTTTTTAAATTAAAATACAGACCGTATGTACGTTTGAACATTTTATTTCGGTTGTCCCAATGTGATACATGTACCTCTGTGAACTTATCATTTCTGATAACACATGCTGTTACAGCGTGATTACCTGTAAATACCACATTAATGTAATAAATGCTCAAAATGATGTCCGTCATCCTCGGTGCATTTGGCAATACGGGTAACAACATTCCTCTCAACAACGAGTAAAAAATGGTTCAAATGGTTCTGAGCACTATGGGACTCAACATCTGAGGTCATAAGTCCCCTAGAACTTAGAACTACTTCAACCAGCTAACCTAAGGACATAACACACACCCATGCCCGAGGCAGGATTCGAACCTGCGACCGTAGCGGTCGCGCGGCAACAACGAGTAGTTCCCCTTCCGTAATGTTCGCACATGCATTGACAATGCGCTGACGCACGTTGTCAGGTGTTGTCGGTGGATCACCATAGCAAATATTCTTCAACTTTACCCACAGAAAGAAATCCGGAGACGTCAGATCCGGTGAACGTGCGGGCCATGGTATGGTGCTTCGACGACCAGTCCACCTTTCATGAAATATGCTATTCAGTACCATTTCAACAACACGCGAGCTATGTGCCGGACATCCATCATGTTGGAAGTACATCGCCATTCTGTCGTGCAGTAAAACATCTTGTAGTAACATCGGTAGAACATTACGTAGGAAATCAGCATACTTTGCACCATTTAGATTGCCATCGATAAAATGGGGGCCAATTACCTTTCTTCCCATAATGCCGCACCATTCTTTAACCCGCCAAGGTCGCTGATGTTCCACTTGTCGCAACCATCGTGGATTTTCCGTTACCCAATACTGCATATTATGCCGGTTTACGTTACCGCTGTTGGTGAATGACGCTTCGTCGCTAAATACTCTACTGACCATTAAAATTGATACACCAAGAAGAAATGCAGATGATAAACGGGTATTCATTGGACAAATATATTATACTAGAACTGACATGTGATTACATTTTCACGCAATTTCGGTGCATATATCCCGATAAATCAATACCCAGAACAACCACCTTTGGCCGTAGTAACTGCCTTGATACGCCTGGGCATTGAATCAAACAGAGCTTGGATGGCGTGCATAGGTATAGCTGCCCATGCAGCTTCAACACGATACCGCAGTTCATCAAGAGTAGTGACTGGGGTATTGTGACGAGCCAGTTGCTCGGCCACCATTGACCAGACGTTTTCAGTTACTGAGAGATCTGCAGAATGTGCTGGCCAGGGCAGCAGTCGAACATTTTCTGTATCCAGAAAGGCCCGTACAGGACTTGCAACATGCGGTCGTGCATTATCCCGCTGAAATGTAGGGTTTCGCAGGGATCGAATGAAGGGTAGAGTCACGGGTCGTAGCGCATCTGAAAAATAGCGTTCACTGTTCAGAGTGCAGTCAGTGCGAACAAGAGGTGACCGAGACGTGTAACCAATGGCACCCCATACCATGACGCCGGGTGACACGCCGTTACGGCGATGACAAATACACGCTTCCAATGTGCGTTCACCGCGATGTCGCCAAAGACGGATGCGACCATCATGATGCTGCAAACGGAACCTGGATTCATCCGGAAAAATGACGTTTTGCCATTCGTGCACCCCGGTTCGTCGTTGAGTAGACCATCGCAGGCGCTCCTGTCTGTGATGCCGCGTCAAGAGTAACCGGAGCCATGGTCTCCGAGCTGATAGTCCATGCTGCTACAAACGTTGTAACCTCCCCACAAAAATTTAAAAGGACAGAAATATAAAATGAATAGGAGCCAAACGTAACCTCCCTAGCAATTAAATTTAATGACAACAAAAGTGAGAATCGCAATCTGACCCAAGTATAACTTCCTCACAAAAAAAATGAAAGTCAATTCAGTGATAAGAAAATCTCAGTGATAATGAAAGTTCAATTAAACCGAAATATCGGTCTTTGGCCCTGTGCAAAACAATCAGAATTAAATTCTTACCTCATTGAAACTGCTTGTCAAATTTCTGCTCTTATTGTTAGCCACGGCTTGGAGGAACTGCATTGCAAATGATATTTTTTTTTTTTAAATTTAACTGAAACTTTTCTTTAAAGGAAGTGGAACGAAATCGTTAGTTCAATTAAATAAATTTTTTTTGTAAAAATTGCTTTGAAATCAAAATTATTATTGGGGCACTTGTTGGAAATTAATTACAATAAATAAACTTTACATTATCTGATGATTACCTTAATTAACAATATACCTCATTCAGCATCTTGACCAGAATGCCATGTCGACGCTCGCCGACTGCATCCCGCTCGCGACCGTGACAGGACTAGACCACTACTGCCGACAGACTACATCACACAACTGCACTGGGCTGCTACTACTGACCGACTGCTCTGCATGACGACTACTAGCGTACTGCTGGACGCAACTGAACTGAGCTACTGCTATCGACAGACTGCACTGGCCTACTGCAACTCGCGTACTGCTCGCAACACTCGCGCGGTCAAGCGCAGACTAACCACGATAAAAGGCTCTCTGGTCAAAGATTTTAACGTGCCTCACCATCGCTGCTACATTACATACGTGTTTCATAACCCTCCACTGGGGGGGCAAAAATTTGGCAGCGATGGTGAGTCATTTGGACTTGCCAAGCGCGGCAAAATTTTTCTTTAATTAATAAACTTCTACAATTTACAGAATATTTAGATGTAGTACATGAATTAAATGTTGTGCACACGCACCGAGTACAAAATATATCAGACAAAGACAAAATGTGAGTTCAAAACATAGTAGCAAATCAGAAAACTGTATATACAAATTATTTGACAGATAACAGAGTGCACACGCACTGAAAAAATTCATTAGCATTTTCAGAACAAATAAACAGAATGGCAGAAAATCGTGTTGATAAGTGACATGAGTGTACTCGCACTGGAGTTGAGAACATATTAGCAATTGACGAAATGTATATACAATTAGTAACAAATGACATAAGTGCATACACACTGAAGTATTGAACATACAGAATGAGTACAAATCATATTGAAAAATGAGAAAAATGCACAGGCACTGAAGTTCAGTAGAAAATATATTAACACACAACATAAGTGCACATGCACTGTAGTTCAGAACATATCATCAAAATAAAAAATGTATATACAATATAAAAGACAAGAGTGTACATATACTGTACTTCAGAACAAATCGAAAAAATGTCTTTAGCATTTTCACAACAAATAAACATAATGGCAAAAAAAAATCATATCGACAAGTGACATAAGTGTACTCGCACTGGAGTTCAGCAAATCTAAAAAAATGTATAGCCCGTGAACATAAATGATGTTAACCAAAAAATGATCTTCACTATGTGACAAGAATTAGGATAGGAAAGGGAAGGATTGCATCATGGTTGTGGCACTTTAGATTGCACACAGCTGTTCTGAAAGTCCATATCTTTCCACAGAAGTACAACACCAAGTGACACAATTTGAAGTTCTTTTCCCATCAGAATTTATCAGTGTAGCCAAGACACTGAACTGTCGTAGTAATGTTCCATGTTCTCATTTTGGCAGTACACTAGGTACACCAAACAGTGGGACCATAATAATGTCTTCATCGCTCACGGTGGTGGACAGCATGTCGTGTCAACACCACGCTCTTACAAGGCACACCAACGTAGAATTAGTGCAAAACCAAAGATAGTGCTCGATGATCACTAGGATAGACAGGACAAATGGACATTGCAGTAATTCAGGGTAGTTAGCTCATAAGGTAAAGGACATTAGTAGTTTGCGGCATTCATAGCCCAGTTATTGAACATTTCTGTACCATGTATGTAGTATTACAGAAAAATGTTCATTAATTGTTTTACATAGAATCAGTAACCTTCTTATCCTAGTTACAAAGAATTATTAAATAATCGCATTCTTTTCCAGCTACAAAGTATAGCATAGTTAATTAATCATTTGTCATTCCAATATAGTAATAATCATTAGCATTCTCCTAATTACAAAGCATTATTAAACAGTCATATTCTTTTCCAGTTACAAAGCGTAATTAATCATTTGTCATTTGAATATAGTAAGAATTATTAGCCTTCTCCTAATTACAAAGCATTATGAAACAATCACATTCTTTTCCAGTTACAAAGTATAGCATAGTTAATTAATCATTTGTCATTCCAATACAGTAAGAATCATTAGCCTTCTCCTAATTACAAAGTATTATTAAACAATCGCATTCTTTTCCAGTTAAAAAGCGTAATTAATCATTTGTCATTTGAATATAGTAAGAATTATTAGCCTTCTCCTAATTACAAAGCATTATGAAACAATCACATTCTTTTCCAGTTACAAAGCATAATTAAGAATCATTATCCTTCTTCTAATTACAAAGCATTATTAAATAATCACATTCTTTCCCAATTATAAAGCATAGCATAATTAATTAATCATTTGTCATTCCAATATAGTAAAAATCATTAGCCTTCTCCTAATTACAAAGTATCATTAAACAATCGCATTCTTTTCCAGTTACAAAGCGTAATTAATCATTTGTCATTTGAATATAGTAAGAATTATTAGCCTTCTCCTAATTACAAAGCATTATGAAACAATCACATTCTTTTTCAATTACAAAGCATAGCATAATTAATTCGTCATTTTCCAAGTGACATATTATTCATTGCTGTTCAGCATTACTCAGAACTTTCTCAAACTGGTATCACTATTTGGGACTGGTAATACATTTTTTTTGTCAGCAATGCATTGCGTTGGGATCGATAATTAATTGCTGAGGCATAACACTATTTGCTTTTGACCTATTGCTGCAAATGAGGATAGGTAACGTCATTCGTCATGAGTCAGCTGTAGCAAGGTTATGTAACAAGGCAGTATATGTGATCACATTTACAAATGATAAACACAAATGGGTAAAAAATAAAAATGCAAGTACTAGAACAGGTATAATAAGTAACAGGTTTAGTAAGTATCATGAAAAGCTTCTCCTGGAAAAAATACAAAATGGATTATTGAGCTGAAAGAAGAAACGCACACTATGCTGAAAAGTAGTGAACTTCGAATTAACAGGTAGTGAAATGTGTATAAAAAATGTGTTCATAGCTGTCCTTTCCAAAACTTTCTGTCATCCTACTATGCAATATAACACCTGCTGTCAAAGGAAACTGCAACAAATACTTAAATAACTACATAGCATAAATACATAACTTCAACATTATCCTCATCTGTAAAGAAAAAACTTCGTTATCAATCACTTCATTATCCATATTATCATAACTTCATTATTATCATCACCTGTAAAGAAAAACTTCATTATTCATAATAGCATATTCTTCATCATTATTCATCAGCATTCATTATCATCTGCAAAAAAATCACTTCATTACTCATTATACAACTATTCCTTATCTCCAGCATATTTCATCACTAAAACTAAGATGTGTAGTTCTGTCTGACAGCCTGCATCAATCACCTTGTATTCTGAAAGAAAAAAATTAGGTAAGACTGCTATTCTACGATGAGTATAGTATATTCTTGTTAATGCTTGTTAATCCTGATCCATTTACTCTTCCCCATAAAGTTATTGCATCTTCTTTCGTTTATTCCGTAGGTGAAATTCCCATTTCTGTTGAATTTATTTCTTACACGCATCATTTCTTTCTGAAATTGATGAACAAAAATTAATGTCTTGCATTTAAATCATATACCCACTAGATAATGACTGGTTTATGGTAACATAATTAACCATACAGCATAACATGACAGAAAACGTAATATGTCAAAGACATTGACAGTGTTCAAAGCGAAAATGTACAGAGAATATCACAATGCAGCAGCAAAAGAAAATGTAAAACAGTCACGATGTTGAGATATCATAGGGCAAAAAAATGCTATTGTGTGTGTTATATCTTCACTATTTCACAGTACATACAAACAAAACTGGAATACAATCATACACAAAAAAAATGGAAAACGTGCATGGTCTGATGTGTAACGACAAGAAAAGCGACCTGCTAACCTTACCTTGCCGGGCACTTGCCAAGAAAAAATACGATAATCATCAGTAATTAGTTATGTGAATATAATTGCACAAGTAAATGGCATCACAGTGTGTTGAATCATACAGTATCTTCATTCAATAAAGGGTTTAATATTTGACCAATGGTGATTGCCTTTCGATTTTCTAGTTCTCAAAGTTTCGACGTGTACAACATTGGGGTGAGGGATGCTGCGAATCCGATATGGACCTGCGTATAGAAGTTCAAATTTACTGCACTTACCTTTTAATTTACTGGATAAATAGTGTGTACGTACTAATATTTTCTGTCCAATGTGAAAGTCGCGGCGTCTACAAACCTGTTTTTGCTGTCTTCTCCGGCGCTCTGCGGCACGTTTGATGTTGTTCAGCGCAATGTCAATTATTTCATGGTGTCGTAGACGACGACATTTAGGGAAGTTTACTAATTCTTTAATTTTGTTTGGTGGTTCAACGTTTTTCAATATAACAGATGGAGATAGCATAGTGGATTCATTTGGAATGGAATTAATTACATCTTGGAATGAGAGTATGTGTGTATCCCAATCAATATGTCTTTTGTGGCAGTATATTCGGCACAGCTTACCAATTTCTTTCATTAACCGTTCACAAGGGTCCGAAGAAGCATGGTACTTGGATATATAAATCGGAGAAATGTTTCTAGCTCGTAACATACGTGTCCATACGCCACATCGAAATTGTGATCCATTGTCAGAAATTACTTTCATCACATGCCCTACATGAAATAGAAAATGTTTTACAAATGCTTTCGAAACAGTTTTAGCAGTAGCTTTGCGTAATGGAGTGAAAGTAACAAATTTTGAAGTGAGCTCAACAGCGATAAAGATGTAGCAAAAACCTCTGTTAGTTCTCGGAATCGGACCAAAAATATCTACAGCGGCCATGTGTCTTAATTTAACAGGTATAATGGGATATAATGGAGGAATATGTGAAGTGGTGTCTGACTTAGCTTTCTGGCAAATTTTACAAGACGCTAAAACTCGTCGTATACGTTTCTCCATGTTAGTAAAATAACAGTTCTGTCTCAGTATAAGAAAACATTTTCGTGCTCCGTAATGTGCGTAACTTAAATGAGTGTACCAGATTAATTTGTTAACCAGTTCGTCAGTAATGCATAATAACCAATTGTTGCTGTCAGGATGAGAGCGGCGAAACAGAATGTCATTGCGTACAGTGTAATGGTTTCTAATCGTAACATTATTCTTATCTTCCCAAAGGTGTTTAATTTCTTTCCACACGTTGTCTTTATTTTGCTCTTTTGCTATGTCCTGTAATGACGACGAAATAAAGTTTTCAAATGCAACTTGCTGAATGTACATGACACTGAAATTTGTTTTGCAGAAGTTGGTTGCTACGTCTTGCTGATTGTTGCTCAGAGAACGGGATAGTGCGTCTGCTATAACATTTTGTGTGCCGGGAATGTGAACTATTGTAAAATTAAATTCCTGTAAATAAAGTTTCCATCTGCTTAATCTATCGTGCGTGAATTTGGCCGAAAGTAAAAATTGTATCGCTCTGTGGTCTGTGTAAACGGTGGTATGTCTGCCATAAAGAAAGTGCCGAAATCTCGTAAAAGCCCATACAACACATAATGTTTCAAGTTCTGTAACAGAATAATTTCGCTCAGCAGGTGACAGAATGCGGCTTGCAAATGCGATGTTTTTAATTACTATTGAACCATCTTCTTCAATTTCCTGGAAAATATGTACGCCTAAAGCGGTGTTGGAACTGTCGGTGGCAATGGAAAAATTTCTAGTAAGATCTGGGTGCGATAAAAGTGGTGCATTCAACAGAGCATGTTTCAAATAACATTCTCGTGAGCAAAATTCTGCGTGTCAAAAGTAACGTTTGCGTTACTGTAATATGCAATCTGTGCTGTATCTGGTTAAAATCTATCGTATGTGTTATTATTTACGGGAGAATGTTGTGGCATATCCACTATATGAACTATTCTGTTATTTCTTACTGACGTGTTACGCTATGGATGACACCTATTGTCTGTTTCATTCATGATTATTTGTTGTTGCTGATGTTGTTGCTGCTCATAAGATCGACTGTTATTAAATGTACGCTGAAAATTGTGCTCATTATTTTTACGTTGGTCATGATAGTCACTTCTATACGGCGCATTGCGATACGAGTTGAAATAGTGTGTTATCTGTACGTAGTTATTTCTCTGCTGCCATGCGTTACTATTTGTTGGAGCTGGGACTATACGTGCACGCGGCGAAACATTAAAGTTTGGTTGACCTTGTAGACTGCATTATTGGTTAGGTATGCTAAGCGGTTGACTTTCATGCTATTGTAGTGAAAAACATCTATTGTTACAAAAATGTGGTTCCGATTGCTCAAAATTTTATACATACTGATGATTACGATTTTATCTGTAATTAAAATTACGACGGTAGTTGTCATTACGGGAGTGCTTAATGAAAATTGTCACATTCGGTAAAAATTTGTCATATCCGGTTTTCATTACATATCCTTAATCCTAGATAGAGCAATAGTTAAAGAGCTGTTTCGATAGATATAAAGGATAGTAGAAGAGAAGGCAGCAGTGCAGAAAACTAAAGATGAAACAGCACTACTACAGCTCGGGGCCCTATGCTCGCTACGGCACATATTCATTAAAGCGTAATGAATCCCCTGAGGTCTATTACGCACTGCAAATAAATTTTAGCTTTTGCGTTGCACGCAATAGCGGTAAAAATTCAAAAGCAAATTGTTGTATTCTTGCTAATTCCAGTTTCTGCATAATACGTAATGCTGATGAAAATACAATAGCAAATTGTCGCATCTGGTTCAAAGCTAGCTTCTGCATTACAGGTAATAGCGGTGAAAGTACAAAAATAAATTGTCGTATACAGTGCAAATCGTGTATTGTGTTCTGTCATTATTAAATTCTTTACATTTTCTTACAAATGCAAACTGCTTATTATCAACGTTCTCGTCACTGAATTTGAGGACACGTTCAGGTTTGTGTGTGAATCTGTTCGTCTGTGTCATTTCGGATTTCAAGTTGCATAGCTTTTCAGATTTTAAGTCGCGTGGCTTTTCGGACTTTAAGTCGCGTAGTTGCTGTAAATTGCTCACATGATACGCGCTGCGTGACTCTGACAAATGTTCGCAAAGTAGCGGATTCTGTGACGTATTGGTGACTGAAATAGTTTTCAACTCTGTTACTGTAACACTTTCGTCAATTTGATTGATCTGTCGTGCAAATTTCTCGTCAACTTCCGTATTCGGAGTGAGTGAAACTTCCACTGACTCTAAATTAACTTCGTCGCGTATCTGTACTGCGTTTTTAGGGCATTGTTCAGTGACTGCATTAATTTCGTGTTTATGTAATTCTGTTGTGCTTACACGTGTACTATTTAATTCTTCTGCAACAGTGCCAACTTTTTCATTACTGTTATTAGCACAAGTCTTAGTATTCACACGTAATTGTTCTTTAATGTCCTGGCATTGCACGGTAACAGCTGTATTCTGTTCACTAACTTGTCTGTTCTGTTCTTTAATGTCGTCTTGTTTTTCGTTTGTGAGTTCGAAACTTTTATCAATTGCTTCGCTAAGTTGTTTGAAATGGTTGTCGAAACTTTCATCAAGTTGTTGTTTGAGTTTTTCGTTATCTTGTTTGATCTGTTCACTAAGTTTTTTGAGATCTTCACTCTGTTGTTTGAAATTCTCTTTAAATTGTTTATTATCTTCGCTAATTTGTATGAATATCGCCATAATTTGACCCAATGTAACATTATCTACTCCATTCTCTGTACCGTTTGACGGTGTATTTGCAAGTGTCGCGTTTTGCGTGACCATTTGGTCATTCTGTAATTTACAAAAAGATCTGTCACTCGAACGTACATTTTCAGTCACTATTTCGGAATTAAATAAATCCGTCCTACTTTGTGCATCCTGTTCATTTTCGTTAGACAAATTTGTGTGTTCATCACGTAAATTTAATAAACCGGTTGTGTTAGGCTGGGCAGCGCTCATTACAATAGAGCGTCCCGCGTCATCGATTGTCGTCAAATCAACAGAGGACATAACCGAGTTCGTTTGTTCATCATTAAGGTCTACATCATTACTAACTGTTGGAACGCACTGATTGTTAGTGAACGCAGCACTGCGTGTCACAATTACTATCGGTCACATTGTTTGAGTCGGTAATTTCATTCATAATGCTTCGCGATACACTATTCACAGTCTTTCGCGGCATTTTTGCAATAGTCACAATTATTCACAAAACAATAAGCACAATGCAAAAACAACACACAAATGCAACAGAGCAACGAATTGCCGTTGACCTGTAGAAATAAAGTCACAAGATTAGTAAAAGCGTTGCGCCAAATCCTAATTATATCTAAGCAAATAAGAGCAGATATCTGACAGTTTTTCAAAAGATTCTCAACGAAGTACGATCCTGGCAGGGTCGCCAAGTGTAACCTCCCCACAAAAATTTAAAAGGACAGAAATATAAAATGAATAGGAGCCAAACGTAACCTCCCTAGCAATTAAATTTAATGACAACAAAAGTGAGAATCGCAATCTGACCCAAGTATAACTTCCTCACAAAAAAAATGAAAGTCAATTCAGTGATAAGAAAATCTCAGTGATAATGAAAGTTCAATTAAACCGAAATATCGGTCTTTGGCCCTGTGCAAAACAATCAGAATTAAATTCTTACCTCATTGAAACTGCTTGTCAAATTTCTGCTCTTATTGTTAGCCACGGCTTGGAGGAACTGCATTGCAAATGATATTTTTTTTTTAAATTTAACTGAAACTTTTCTTTAAAGGAAGTGGAACGAAATCGTTAGTTCAATTAAATAAATTTTTTTTGTAAAAATTGCTTTGAAATCAAAATTATTATTGGGGCACTTGTTGGAAATTAATTACAATAAATAAACTTTACATTATCTGATGATTACCTTAATTAACAATATACCTCATTCAGCATCTTGACCAGAATGCCATGTCGACGCTCGCCGACTGCATCCCGCTCGCGACCGTGACAGGACTAGACCACTACTGCCGACAGACTACATCACACAACTGCACTGGGCTGCTACTACTGACCGACTGCTCTGCATGACGACTACTAGCGTACTGCTGGACGCAACTGAACTGAGCTACTGCTATCGACAGACTGCACTGGCCTACTGCAACTCGCGTACTGCTCGCAACACTCGCGCGGTCAAGCGCAGACTAACCACAATAAAAGGCTCTCTGGTCAAAGATTTTAACGTGCCTCACCATCGCTGCTACGTTACATACGTGTTTCAACGTCGTCGAACTGTTCGTGCAGATGGGTGTTGTCTTGCAAACGTCCCCATCTGTTGACTCAGGGATCGAGACTTGGCTGCACGAACCGTTACAGCCATGCGGACAAGATGCCTGTTATCTCGACTGCTAGTGATAAGAGGCCGTTGGGGTCCAGCACGTCGTTCCGTATTATCCTCCCGAAACTACCGATTCCATATTCTGCTAACAGTCATTGGATCTCGACCAACGCGAGCAACAATGTCGCGATTCGATAAACCGCAATCGGGATAGGCTACAATCCGACCTGCATCAAAGTCGGGAACGTGATGGTACGCTTTTCTCCTCCTTACGCGAGGCATCATAACAATGTTTCACCAGGCAACGCCGGTCAACCGCTGTTTGTGTATGAGCAATCGGTTGGAAACTGTCCTCATGTCAGCACGTTGTAGGTGTCGCCACCGGCACCAACCTTGTGTGAATGCTCTGAAAAGCTAATCATTTGCATATCACAGCATCTTCTTCCTGTCAGTTAAATTTCACGTCTCTAGCACTTTATCTTCGTGGTGTAGCAATTTTAATGGCCAGTAGTGTAGAACGCGTGCAAAAACTCTGTCATCGTCCCGTAATTTCACTTGTGCCCTGTGGCAGAACTGTACACGACGTTCAAAGTCGTCGTCAAGCAATTCCTGGCGCATATGGTACGGGTGCAATCGATGTTGATGTAGCATTCTCAACACCGACGTTTTTGAGATTCCCGATTCTCGCGCAGTTTGTCTGCTACTGATGTGCGGATTAGCCGCGACAGCAGCTAAAATACCTATTTGGGCATCATCATTTGTTGCAGGTCGTAGTTGACGTTTCACATGTGACTGAACACTTCTTGTTTCCGTAAATAACGTAACTATCCGGCGAACGGTCCGGACACTTGGATGATGTCGTCCAGGATACCGAGAAGCATACATAGCACACGCCCGTTGGTCATTTTGATCTCAATAGCCATACATCAGTTCGATATCTATCTTTCCCGCAATTGGTAAACGGTCCTTTTTAACACGGGTAATGTTCAAAAATGGTTCAAATGTCTCTGAGCACTATGGGACTTAACTTCTCAGTTCATCAGTCCCCTTGAACTTAGAACTACTTAAACCTAACTAACCTAAGTACATCACACACATCCATGCCCAAGGCAGGATTTGATCCTGCGACCGTAGCGGTCGCTCGGTTCCAGACTGTATTGTCTAGAACCGCTCGGCCACCCCGGCCGGCACGCGTAATGTATCACGAAGCAAATACCGTCCGCACTGGCGGAATGTTACGTGATTCCACGTGCTTATACGTTTGTGACTATTACAGCGCCATCCATCACAAAGCGAAGAAAGTTGTCCAACTTAAACATTCATATATCTTTACGTACTAAACGAATATGTAGTAAAAAATGGCTGTTCCTATTTAAAAAAAGGCAGTTGATATCCGTTTGAATTATGACAGCGCCATTTAGCGGGCCAACTATAGCGCCATCTGCTTTCCCCCTTCAAGCTAGACGAGTTTCGTCCTTTGTAGTTTTTTTCGTTTGATGCTTATTTCGTGAGATATTTGCCCAGTTACTATCAATGGACCATCTTGTATATTCTTCTTCAACGACTTTCTATCAGTTCGTCCGCTCAACGAATGACTGTTACAAAAACTATTTCTAAAATTCACCACCATGACATTGTCTTACGAGAACTCGTTCAAGATATTTTAAACATCTGATTACAGCAAATTCAACATTCATTACAGTGTCTGGTTATGGCAGTCCTTGATATAAAAATTGAAGTTGTCGACAGCTCCCTCTGTCGATCTTCAGAAAGAGCAGTAGTAAAAAGAGAACCTCGTCAGGTGGTGTAAACGTATCAGATCATTTCCAAAAATTTTCCAGTGTTGAAATTTTAAGCACTGTATTGGCTGTGATCCCGCAACCGTACGCCATTTAATTACAGAACATAAATACAGCTACTTCGGTTGCAGAAAATTTTATCAATTGTCCATGGTCACAAAAAAAATGGTTCAAATGGTTCTGAGCACTATGGGACTTAACATCTGTGGTCATCAGTCCCCTAGAACTTAGAACTACTTAAACCCACCTAACCTAAGGACATCACACACATCCATGCCCGAGGCAGGATTCGAACCTGCGACTGTAGCAGTCGCGCGGTTCCGGACTGCGCGCCTAGAACCGCTAGATCCATGGTCACCTTCTGACGGTAGCAGCTGTATTATGCCGCTCTTGACCTTAGCGAACTTGCGGTTGTCATTATATTCCACAGTGCATTTTTCCTGGTTGTCAATTGTGTTACACTTTTACATTTTAGATTTTATTCCTATGACATTGCCGTTTGACGAGAGCAATTTTGCTCAGAAGTTTTAAACCATGGTGTGATTACATGAATTACATGTTACTTTTTATTCTGATAAAGATTGCCCTAGTGCAATCGAAACTGTGGTCGGTTGAGAAAATTTTGTGCAATCGACACGGCTGTATATACTTTCTTTAATTATTTACTAGTACGTGGCGTATCAAGTAATAAATGAAAGCCAATAATTAATATCATTCTTGGAACAGTGAAACATAGCTAAATAAATCAAAACTGGTACAAAATTTTGAGTAATATTTCCTCTCACAACGTGATTGGATGAATCGGGCAGCAAACGACCTAATAAAGTAATGTAATGAACGCAGAGGGAAAAAAATTTTAAACACGTTGCTAGTAGTAAAAACAAAGACAGAAAATTTGGTACACGTGAAAAAAAAGCTTCTTCTCGTGCTTTCATGCGTATTAGTCCGTTACTGTGTGACCCGTCTTTGTTTGGTTATGACATAAACGCCTAATATTAGCAACAGTTTTTTTTTCATTTAATAAGTTGGCGCTCAGCAACTCAACGAGCAATTTCAAAATAGTGAATTTGTGGACGTGCGATTCTGGACTACTAAAAGTAGTACCAACAAAGGAAAGTTCTTAATCTACTGAGCAGATGGATATTCCAGCACTTGTTTATCAGCTTTATACAGGTATGTGTTCAAAATGGGTAAAACTAGTGAAGAACAGCAGTAGCTGGACTGCATCTTCCGATAGTATCAACTGCTAGATAAATTGTGTTAACATATGTAGTGAATATTTCGACGCTTTCTAAAGACACGGTACATTTGTACTTCAGCAATTTCTAGACGGCCAATTCGGCTATAATTCGCTCCATAGCAGAACTGTAATTTAATTTCCGCCCGCTTCACTTACACTGCTTCGGCAGTAGAGGGCTCTTGTCAGAGTGCTCTCGCTGAATATCAATGAATATAAAAATAATTAACATTACATATGCCACAGGTTTTTGTATACAGACTATAAAAATAACGTTTTTGCGAGAGATTTCCCCTACAGCCTGTTGTGTTGCTGACAGAAAGAGTATCCAGATCTTGAGAACAGCTTTCAGAAGCTGACAAAGTGACTATGCTGTTCAAACATTTCAGTGTAGGTCGTACGGATGAAGTGATTCCATACTTCTAATGGATTTTGTTTAAAATCTAGAAGGGGACCTTTCACATTTTAACTGAACCCTGATGGTAGCTCCATTTCTGTACCCGTCTGTCCGCCTCGATAGCTGAGTGGTTAGCGGCACGGACTAAGGGGCCCGGGTTCGATTACCGGCTGCGTCGGGGATTTTCTCCGCTCAGGAACTGGGTGTTATGGTGTCTTCTTCATCATTTAATCCCATCCGGCCCGCAGGTCGCCCAATGTGGCGTCGAATATAATAAGACCTGCACCAAGGCAGCGGGACCTGCCCCGTAAGCTCCCCCCCCCCCCTCCCCGTCCCCGCCAATGACGCCAAACGCCCAGTTCCATTTTTCATTTCCATGTACCAGTCTGCAGTTTTATAATGTTCTCTACATAAATCAAAATACGCTTCTCTGTTTCTCTGTAATGTTTTAGCGTGTTCCCCGTCCGCAATGACAATCGTTTCGACAGCTGCTAGTAAATCCCTGGCCGTACGCTAAAGCATCTTGAAAGTGTATGCTCTTGAATTTAGGATCGAATAAGATTAATATGGTTAATATGTTGACATGTTCAGATGATAATAAGCGCTTTTGATTTCCGTTGTCAGTCTTCAGATTCTGTCAAATAGTCTACATTCGCTGCAAGCCAGGTATTTCGGTATTTAACTTACTAGTCACTGGGATAACTTCAGAGCTTACAACGTATTCCTCTGCGCAGATTTCACGAGTACCTACATCCGCAGGCCGTAGAATACCACAACCGTAGGCCAGACCTACAATATATGAAACTGTAAGCATGGATGGTGTACTAGCATCGCAATTAGCGATATCATTAATCACTGGACGCAGCCCCAACAATCTTTCAGTTGTACAGAACGTTGAATTCCATCTAGTGGATACATCTTCAATTAGTTTGAGGTATTACGCTTTCCTTAGCTCATTCCTTGCTCTGGCTCTGAGCACTATTGGACTTAACTGCTGAGGTCATCAGTCCCCTAGAACCTAGAACTACTTAAACCTAACTAACCTAAGGACATCACACACATCCATGCCCGACGCAGGATTCGAACCCGCGACCGTAGCGGTCACGCGGTTCCAGACTGTAGCGCCTAGAACTGCTCAGCCACTCCGGCCGGCAGCTCATTCCTTGCTACTACGCTATGTCTGAATCACATAGCAATCTTTTCCACAGCTGTAATCAAATCAGGAAGTTTGTCAGTCTTTGCAGTAGAATAGTTTGCTATCAAATTGAGCATGTGGGTAAAACACGATATTTAAACTTTTCTTACAAATGCTATTACTAATCCTTTGACCACTGCACTGAGTTCAGAAAAGGATTCGTTTAAGTGACGAAAAAATTATTTACAGTGGTAACTAGCAGCCTGGTTTTTTGCCAAATTATAAAGCCGATATTCTCTCTTTAACACTAGACTCACGCTCTAGTATCGACACTGAAACATCGATGTTTAAAATTCGATATTTTGTATACACCAGTGACCGTCCATCATCCCAATCTACATACATTTACTGGTTAAAAGTATACGGACATCTGTTAATGGACATTAAGACGGGCTGGCTCCATCCTACACCTCTATGACCGCTTGAACTCTGCTGGTGATATTCTCAATGAACTGACGGAATGGCTGTGGACGAATGGCTACCCATACCTCCTCAAGGTCCGAAACCAGCAAAGGTAGTGATGTCTGACGGTGGAGTCTAGAGCGAAGTCGACGTTTTAAGTCGTTCCAGAGCTGTTGTTCCACTGGGTTCAAATCGACACTCTGGGCAGGGCAGTTGATTTCATGAATGTTATTACCCAGAAGCCACTGCCTCACAGACGCTGCTTTATTTCGTGGATTGGATTGTTTGAGGGAAGAGACCAAACAGCGAGGTCATCGGTCTCATCGGATTAGGGAGCACGGGGAAGGAAGTCGGCCGCGCCCTTTCAAAGGAACCATCCCGGCATTTGCCTAAAGCGATTTAGGGAAATCACGGAAAACCTAAATCAGGATGGCCGGACGAAGGACTGAACCGTCGTCCTCCCGAACGCGAGTCCAGTGTGCAAACCACTGCGCCACCTCGCGTGCTGCTTTATAACTGGTACTCATATCTTTCTGCATTTTTATCGTTTTCTTAGGCACTGCAACTAGACCACCTCCTAACCGCATTAAAATAAGTGATGATGGCTGAAGTGAAAATGATATAAAATGGAGACTGGCAATAGCAAGGAAAGCGTTTCTGAAAAAGAGGAGTGTGGTAGCAGCTAATATCAATTTAAGTGTTAGGAAGTTTTTTCAGAAAGTATTTGCCTGGACTGTAGCCTCGTACGGAAGTGAAACATGGACAATAGACGGTTTAGACAAGAAGAGAGCAGAAGCTTGTGAAATGTGGTGCTACAAAAGAGCGCCGAAGATTAGCTGTTAGACCACACAACTAATGAGGACGTACTGAATAGAATTGGGGAGAGAAGAAATTTATAGCACAGTTGGACTAAAAGAAAGGATCGGCTGCTGTGACCTATGTGAGCCCTCTAGAAATCATCAATTTGCTAACGGAGTGAGATGTGCCTCTGGGGAGGGGGGTACTGGGAGCCCAAGGTTTGAATACGGTAAGCGACTAGACGAACAGGAGACATCTTCCAAAATCACCCTCAAATTGCCCAATAAAATCGACTTTTGATAGCCTAGTACTGAACGAAGTCAGTGCTCTTAATGTGCAGCCATACCGACTGCCTAACTCGTAGCGCTATGACTTCATGTAGCGCTGTTTTACGCCAGTGAAGAGAACATTTATTGGAGTTTGAAATTTCACACTCGTTTTCTTCTCTTCTAGGCCAAAAAGAAATGGATTTTCTGTTTCGACTAAAGCGTTTTGGCTCTTGAATTAAGGAAAGGCTGCAGTGTTTTTCAGAGTCTGCTGCAGTAGCTCTGCCGTGTAAAACTAAAGGCAGACTTTGCAAGCCATCAAGCGTCCTGTTAGTACACTGACAGACGGTAAACTACTGGAAACTGGGAACGGATGACAGGAACGTGCACCGCTGCGATGCACACGTGGTACTGGAATCTGGGGCACGCGGCAGTGGACCGGTCAGGGATCGGAAAGTTCTGTACGAGGAACAGACACAGAAACGATTGATGGCTCTATTTCAGCAGTGTTCCACAAAAATTCACGTCCGTGTCGACTGCAGAATACAGCCGAAACTTACACTGCACCAAGGAATCAGCGTAATTTCTCGTCAACAACGTGATATCAACAAAAAAAAGACAAGTAGTCATTGTAAGAGTCGCAGTGTTTCTAATCGCTCCAGGCAATATTGATTTGCAGTTCAGAAACGTCGCAGACAATCATCGCTAGAAATTCGAAGGAATTTGGGAATGAGTAAAATGCCTGTAGCGATTCAAAGAAGGGGAAAAGCCGCCCCTACTTCCCCACCCCCCTTCCCCCACTTACTGGCGTCCAGGCAGACTATTATCATACAGTCTTTGATACTGAGTGCACTTAAGCGACTTACAATAGAAAGTAAACGTAATTTCGAACCTTTTCATTAAACTATTGATGAATTACCCGTAACTAATAAAACTGAGATAATTACGGTTTTGCATCTTCAGCCATGAAGGTTTTACATGATTAACGTCGAGTAGTTAACACGTTAAAACATCTGTAAAGGAACCAATAAATCAGCGCCTCTTTATACACTACTGGCCATTAGAATTGCTACACCAAGAAGAAATGCAGATGATAAACGGGTATTCATTGGACATTGGGTGCGTAGTAGACTAGCCTTCACGTGGTGTACCCCGGGCAACGTGATTATATCGCGGCTAAATATGAAACGTCCCCTTTGAACAATTCTTACATGACTGTGCTTAACCTGACACACAATATTTTTAGCGCAACGCAATCTGACTTTCAAAATTCCCTACTAAAGAATGGCCCTGACAAACATTAAGCTATACCTTTCACAAATCACTTACCTCACAAAAATCTTCGCTGCTCAAGCTACTGCAGTACAGCGAGCGCCACTACTGCCAGCTAAATAGAAGATTCAAACTACTGAAGGCACTAACTACTGATAGGGATAGTTAGCAAATGAAAGATATTAATAGAGAGCAAACAATGTATTTACCTTAATATCATCACAAGTCATAATATATATATCAGTTCATGACAAATTAGAAACCTCCGCCATCTCTCTCCCCACATCCACCACTGCTGGCGGCTCACCTCCAACTGCGCAACGCTACGCGCTGTTCACATCCAGCTGCCGCTGCCCAACACTACAATGGCGAGTATTACAACAATGCAAAGCAGCCACAGACTGCACACAGCACAGCCAGTGATTTTCATACAGATGTGGCGTTACCAATAAAAAACCTAAACAGCCTACTTACATAGAGAAAACATAAACAGCCTACTTACAAATAGTCTACAAACTTGGCTACCAGACTATCCGTTGGGATCTCCTGGTAATTCAAACATGCAACGAAGTGACCAAACGAACGATTCCTTTGGGAACCATCCGACTAGAAGATTGGGACCATCAGTCCGGATCTGCCAGCTAAATATTGAGGGAATTAGTCGATCCAAATCTGAATATATTTCAAAGTTTCTATTGGACAATAGCATCGATGTGGTACTCCTTCAGGAAACACATACCGACTCGCAGGAAGACTTACAAAGAAGAGGACGTATTCATAGGTTCCAACAAATAGGCGCAACATATCATCACGCCTATGGCACCGCCACATATGCCCGATCCGATATTGAACATGCACACCTGCTGTCCACAAGCACAGAAAACAACATCCATGTTGTTGATATAAAGTAGACAACATAATACTTATAAATGTCTACAAACCACCAAACCAAATCTGGCCAAGTATTGTACTACCCGTACATGAACACCCAACGATATATGCCGGTGATTTTAATAGCCATCATGAAATGTGGCGATACACCCAAAATAATGAACATGGAGAAGCGCTGGTGGAATGGGCCGGCGAGAACAATCTACATCTTATATTCGATGCCAAGGAGAGGGGCACATTCCACTTGGCAGCCTGGCGCAGGTACTACAATCCGGACCTCTGCTTTGTAACTACTGATAACGAGGGAAAACCAGTGCCTATACATAGAAGGGTTGCCACAGATTTCCCACACAGCCAGCATAGGCCTGTTATTTTAGACATCGGTGTCACTATACCCCTGATACGGTCCTTCACTCGACCTAGGTGGAATTTCCAAAAAGCTGACTGGGAGAAGTATTCAGCGGTCCTTCATAAATGCATCCGGTTTATACCGTCACTACCTAAATGCTACGATCGTTTCAGGAAAGCTATAATTACCACAGCTAAAAAACACATCCCTAGAGGGTTCCGAAAAGAATACATCCCAGGATGGGATGCAAAATGCCATCAGCTATATGAGGATTTTACTAGTAGTGGTGACCAAGAAATAGCTGATGACCTCCTCCACAATCTAGATTCCGCAAGAAGACAACGATGGACTGAAGCAACTGAAAGAATGAATTTCACTCAATCAAGTAGGAAGGCATGGAGTTTGTTACGTAAACTCGGAGGTACGACAAGACCAGCCCAGAAAAATCCAACCATAACACCAGAGAAAATTGCAAATAACATTGTCGAAATGTCAAGAGCTCCGAGAGACAAACCACATACCAGGATGATTAAGCGCTAACTCAGAACACTAAAAAAGAATACTCCAAATATATCAGAGCTTTCCAGACCATTCACTGAGGATGATGTCATTACTGCCTTCAAGGATATGAAACCGGGCAAAGCCCCAGGTTTTGACAACATACATCCAGAATTTCTAACCTACGCTGGAAAGAACGTAGTCAAATGGATGGCAAATTTCTTTTCGAACATTTTGACTACAAACCATCTCCCTAGAGAATTCAAAAAGGCAAGAATAATAGCTTTGCTGAAACCAGGGAAACCAGCAGACCAACCGCTAAGCTACAGACCAATAGCACTTCTTAGCTGTACATACAAACTTCTCGAACGACTTGTCCATAATCGAATTAGCGGCATTATTATGGAGAACTTACCTATAGAACAGGCAGGCTTCAGACCTGGCCGTAGTTGCTGTGACCAAGTTCTGGCATTAACATCCTACATAGAGGCTGGCTTTCAACAGAAAAAGAAAACAAGTGCTGTATTTCTAGACTTAACATCTGCATATGATACTGTTTGGAGAGATGGAATAATTTACAAACTCTTAAGAGTGATTCCTTGCCAGATTCTAGCATCCTTAATACATAATATGCTGAGTAACAGAACCTTCCAGGTCACCCTAAACGGAAAGACAAGCAAAACAAAACTTATTAACAACGGGCTTCCGCAAGGCTCCGTATTGACCCCTCTTCTGTTTAACCCCTATATAGCAGATCTCCCAAAAACAAAGTCAAGAAAATTTTGCTATGCGGATGACATAGCACTGGCTACCAGAGACAAGTATCTCTTCAATACAGAGGAAGTCCTTAATAATGACGTTGAAATACTATACAATCATTTCAAGAAATGGAGACTCAAGCCAAACCCTAACAAAACTGAAGTATGTACATTCCATCTTAATAACAAAATGGCAAATGAAATTATTATCATAAAACTCGGAAACACCAACCTCAAACATAATAAGTTTCCAAAGTACTTAGGTATAACATTGGATCGCACTCTTTCTTACCGAAAACATCTGGAGAACACCACTGCAAAAATTGGAACACGGAATAACATCATCCAAAAACTTAGCGGTACTACTTGGAGAGCTAACGCAAAAACATTACGCACCTCATCTATCGCCTTAGTGTTCTCTGTGGCTGAGTACTGCGCTCCAGTCTGGATTAATAACTGTCACACCAAACTTATTGACAGGCGATTAAATAACACAATGAGGTTGATTTCTGGAACTGTTAAATCAACGCCCACGTACTGGTTACCGGTACTATGTAATATCCTGCCCCCGGATCTGCGTAGAAAAGCGGCCCTACTGCACGAATTCAGAAAGATTGAGACAAAACCAGAACTAACAATTAAAGAAGAATTCTCACAACTGCAACACACTCGATTGAAATCAAGAAAGCCACCCATACGCACAGCTGAGCAGCTTCAAAATAATAACTATGACCACATGAAACAATGGAGACTAGATTGGAACCAAAAGACAAATGACCAACTACCGACCGGGTTTGAGAGCTATAACTGCAACATCTCTGGAATGGAACTAACACGGAAAACATGGTCCGCATTAAATCGAATACGTACTGGACATGGCAGGTGTGCGGATTCACTACACAAATGGGGAAGAGCGATGTCACCAGAATGCGACTGCGGTGCCCCTAGACAGACGATCCAACACATCCATGGTGAATGCTCCTTGCGAGCATATGCAGGGAACTTGTCCGACTTCCTGGAGGCATCCCCATCGGCGCTAGAATGGATCTCAAACCACGATATAATCTTTTAACTGACCAATATAAACATAAATTATATTTATGATGGTTATAAGATTTTAATGTCTAACACTTGATGTATTAATGTTGCATGTATAGCCATACGCTAAATAAAATAAATTGGACAAACATATTTTACTAGAACTGACATGTGATTACATTTTCACGCAATTTGGGTGCATAGATCCTGAAAAATCAGTACCCAGAACAACCACCTATGGCAGTAATAGTGGCCTTGATACGCCTGGGCATTGAGTCAAACAGAGCTTGGATGACGTGTACAGGTACAGCTGCCCATGTAGTTTCAACACGATACCACAGTTCGTCAAGAGTAGTGACTGGTGTACTGTGACGAGCCAGTTGCTCGTCCACCATTGACCAGACGTTTTCAATTGTTGAGAGATCTGGAGAATGTGCCGGCCAGGGCAGCAGTCGAACATTTTCTGTATCCAGAAAGGCCCGTACAGAACCTGCAACATACGGTCGTGCATTATCCTGTTGAAGTGTAGGGTTTCGCAGGGATCGAATGAAGGGTAGAGCCACGGGTCGTAACTCATATGAAATGTGACGTCCACTGTTCAAAGTGCAGTCAGTGCGAATAAGAGGTGACCGAGACGTGTAAACAGTTGCACCCCATACCATCACGCCGGATGATACGCCAGTATGACGATGACGAATACACGCTTCCAATGTGCGTTCACCGCGATGTCGCCAAACACGGATGCGACCATCATGGTACTGTAAACAGAACCTGGATTCATACGAAGAAATGACGTTTTGCCATTTGTGCTGCCAGGTTCGTCGTTGAGTACACCATTGTAGGCGCTCCTGTCTGTGATGCAGCGTCAAGGATAACCGGAGCCATGGTCTCCGAGCTGATAGTCCATGCTGCTGAAAACGTCGTCGAACTGTTCGTGCAGATGATTGTTGTCTTGCAAACGTCCCCATCCGTTGACTCAGGGATCGAGACGTGGCTGCACGATCCGTTACAGCCTTGCGGATAAGATGGCTGTCATCTCGACTGCTGGTGATACGAGGCCGTTGGGATCCTGCACGGTGTTTCGTATTACCCTCCTGAACCCACCGATTCCATATTCTGCTAACAGTCATTGGATCTCGACCAACGCGAGCAGCAATGTCGCGATACGATAAACCGCAATGGCGATAGGCTACAAGCCGACCTTTATCAAAGTCGGAAACGTGATGGTACGCATTTCTCCACCTTACAAGAGGCATCACAAAAACGTTTCACCAGGCAACATCAGTCAACTGCTGTTTGTGTATGAGCAATCGGTTGGAAACTTTCCTCATGTCAGCACGTTGTAGGTGTCGCCACCGGCGCCAACCTTGTGTGAATGCTCTGAAAAGCTAATCATTTGCATATCACAGCATCTTCTTCCTGTCGGTTAAATTTCGCGTCTGTAGCACGTCATCTTCGTGGTGTAGCAATTTTAATGGCCAGTAATGTAGAATGGAACTCCCATGGATGGAACAGCTTCAAAATATTGATTACATACGTGTTAATGTGTTCAATATTTGCATGAAGTATTTAAGGCATAAAAAGTTTAGGAAAGTTTCGAAATTACGCTTAAGTATGTTGTAAGACGCTAAGTACTTTCACACATGGACTGTGGGAGAGCCGAAACAGAAGAGAAACAATGCATCTGAGATGTGATGCTACAGAAGAATGTTGAGAATTAGACTGATAGGATAAGGAATGAGGGGGTTGTCCACAAAATCGGCGAGAAAAGGAATATATGGAAAACACCGACAAGAAGAAGGGACAGGATGGTAGGACATCTGTTAAGATATCAGGGAATAGCTACAATGGTACTAGAGAGAGCTGTTGAGGACAAAAACTGTAGAGGAAAACAGAGACTGGAGTTGTTGTTGTTGTGGTCTTCATTCCTGAGACTGGTTTGAAGCAGCTCTCCATGCTACTCTATCCTGTGCAAGCTTCTTCATCTCCCAGTACCTACTGCAGCCTACATCTTTCTGAATTTGCTTAGTGTATTCATCTCTTGGTCTCCCTCTACGATTTTTACCCTCCACGCTGCCCTCCAGTACTAAATTGGTAATCCCTTGATGCCTCAGAACATGTCCTACCAACCGATCCCTTCTCCTAGACAAGTTGTGCCACAAACTTCTCTTCTCACCAATTCTATTCAATACCTCCTCATTAGTTATGTGATCTACCCATCTAATCTTCAGCATTCTTCTGTAGCACCACATTTCGGAAGCTTCTATTATCTTCTCGTCTAAACGATTTATCGTCCATGTTTCACTTCCATACATGGCTACACTCCATACAAATACTTTCAGAAACGACTTCCTGATACTTAAATCAATACTCGATGTTAACAAATTTCTCTTCAACAGAAACGCTTTCCTTGCCATTGCCAGTCTACATTTTATAGCCTCTCTACTTCAAACATCATCAGTTATTTTGCTCCCCAAATAGCAAAACTCCTTTACTACTTTAAGTGTCTCATTTCCTAATCTAAATCCCTCAGCATCACCCAACTTAATTCGACTACATTCCATTATCCTCGTTTTGCTTTTGTTGATGTTCATCTTATACCCTCCTTTCAAGACACTGTCCATTCCATTCAACTGCTCTTCCAAGTCCTTTGCTGTCTCTGTCAAGAATTACAATGTCATCGGCGAACGTCAAAGTTTTTATTTCTTCTCCATGGATTTTAGTACCTACTCCGAACTTTTCTTTTGTTTCCTTTACTGCTTGCTCAATATACAGATTGAATAGCATCGGGGAGAGGCTACAACCCTGTCTCACACCTTTCCCAACTACTGCTTTCCTGTCATGCCCCTCGATTCTTATAACTGCCATCTGCTTTCTGTACAAATTGTAAATAGCCTTTCGCTCCCTGTATTTTACCCCTGTCACCTTCAGAATTTTGAAGAGAGTATTCCAGTCAACATTGGAGTACACCCAGCAAATAATCGAGGACGTAGGTTGCAAGTGCTACTCTGAGATGAAGAGGTTGCCACAGGAGAGGAATTCGTGGTGGGTAGCATCGGACTCATGGCTCAAAAAGCGTACTTTCATTATGAAACACTGGATGAATATAAAGTGGCTGGTTCGCGCTGCATTTTAAGTAAAAACTAATTTATTACGCATCTCAGTGTTTATGACGTCATAAATCCAAAACTTATATGTCGTACAATGGTATAACTTGCCAGGTACACGAGTGGTACACGTAGATAACGCCTGTAAAGCGCGTTACCAACAGAGTTGTAAAGAAGTAATAAATTGTAACGTCATGCGTGATACTGATGTCTTACTGAGGGGCATATCAAGCAAGAGCTAGTTTTTAACTCATCTAACTGTTTATGACGTCATATCTCCTGAACTACATGTAATACAATGATGTAATTTTTCAGTTAAATTAAATGGGTAATGTTGCTACTCTCTGCAAACTGTGTTCGAATGGCAGTAAAGAAGTAAAAAATTAATACGTCATACCTGATTCTGCCTTTTTACTACATGAACAGTGAAAATGTAGTAAGAGATTAACTATTTTCCGCTCGTTATTTTGTGGTAGTGTGTGCAAGGAAACGTTTCAAAGATGCTTGAAATTATGAATAAAGTTAGTCGAAAGCCGGTAAGTTCACTGATTCTCATATACTTCAGGATAAAGTCCTGGCATTTTAGTTTAGTCAGTCACGTTGTCGCGAGACAAACAGACGACCGCATCTGCACCTACGTGATTACTCTGCAATTGACAATTAAGTGTCTGGCAGAGGGTTCATCGAACCCACCTTCAAGCTATTTTTCTACTTTTCCACTCTGGAATGGCGCGCGGGAAAGAAGAGTACTTAAATCTTTCCGTGCGTGCTCTGATTTCTCTTATTTTTATCATCTCTCCTTACGGAGGTGGGGGCCAAGAGAATATTTTCGCAATCAGAGAAGAAATTGGTAGTTGAAATTTCACGAGAAGATGCCTTTCTTTTTAATGATAGCCACCCCAGTTCCCGTAACATATCCGTGGCATTCTCTCCCCTTTTTCACGATAGTACAAACCGAGCTGCCCTCCTCTGAACTTTTTCGATTTCCTCCGTCAGTCCTACCTGATACGGATCCCACACCGCACAGCAATACTCCAGAAGAGGGCGGACAAGCGTGGTGTAAGCAGTCTCTCTACACTACCCGCTGCACTTTCTAAGTATTCTGGTAATAACCGGCGGTCTACAACTTTATCTATGTGCTCGTTCTAATGTAAGTTACTCGTAATTGTAGACCCTAAGTATTTAGTTGAGTCTATAGCCTTTAGATTTATGACCTGTATCGTCCAACCGAAATTTAGCGGATTTCTTTTAGTACTGATGTGGACGACTTCACACTTTCCATTAGGTAGAATCAATTGCTACTTTTCACACCATACAGATATCTTTCTGAAATCATTTTGCAATTAGTTTTGATCATCTGATGACTTTAGAAGACGGTAAAGGAGTGCGTCATCGAAAAACAATGTAAGAGAGCTGCTCAGATTGTCTCCTATGTCGCTTATGTAGATCAGGAGCAGCAGAGGGACTATAACATTTCCTAGGGGAACGCCAGATATCACTCCAGTTTTACTGAGTGACTTTCCGTCAGTTACTGTGAACTGTGACCATCCTGACAGGAAATCAGGGATCCAGTCGCACAACTGAGGCGATACTCCATAAGCATGCAACTTAATTAGCAGTCGCTTATGAGGAACAGTATCAAAATGGAAATGTAAAAATACGAAATCAGTTTAGCATCCCCATTCGATAGCTTACTTCATGAGAACAAACAGCTAGTTATGTTTCACAATAACGATATTTTCTGAATCCGTGCAGTCTGTTTGTCAATAAACTGCTTTCCTCGAGGCAATTCATAATGTTTGAACACAATATATGTTCCAAAATCCTACTGTAAATCGACGTCAGTTATGTGGGTGTGTGCCGGCCGGTGTGGCCGTGCGGTTGTGGGCGCTTCAGTCTGGAACCGCATGACCGCTACGGTCGCAGGTTCGAATCCTGCCTCGGGCATGGATGTGTCTGATGTCCTTAGGTTAGTTGAGTTTAGGTAGTTCTAAGTTCTAGGGGACTGATGACCACAGATGTTAAGTCCCATAGTGCTCAGAGCCATTTGAACCATTTTCATGTGGGTGTGTAATTCAGTGTATTACTTCTATTTCCTTTCTTGAACATTGGTGTGACCTGTGCAACTTTCCAGTCTTCAGGTACGGATCTTCCGAAAAGCGAGCGGTTGTATGTGATTTCTAAGTATAGAGCCATTGTGTCAACATCCTGTGAAAGGAACCTGACTGGTATACAAACTGGACCGGAGGCCTTGTCTTTATTAAGAGATTTAAGCTGCGTCGCTACACTGAGGATATTTACTTGTAAGTTACTCGTATTGGCAGTTATTCTTGATTCGAATTCTGGAATATTTACTTCGTCTTCTTTGGTGAAAGAGTTTCGGGGAACTGTATTTAGTATTCTGCTTTAGCAGCACTGTCATGAGTGACATTAACATTGTTATGGCACACTGAAAGTATTGATTGCGTCTTGGCATTGGTGTACTTTACGTATGACCGGAATCTTTTTGGATTCTCTGCCAAATTTCGAGACACAGTTTTGTCCTAGAAACTATTAAAATCATCTCGCGTTGGAGTTCGCGCTAAATTTCGAACTTCTGTAAAACTTTTCCAATCTTAATGATTTCTGCTTTCTTTTGAATTTGGCATGCTTTTTTCTTTGCTTCTGCAACAGCGTTCTGAGCCGATTTGTGTACCGTGGGGGATCAATACCTTCTCTTATTTATTTATATGGTATCTGATCGTAATACTTGACTTACTGTGTTAAAGCTTTGACGTAAGATTATACCTCTTAATTAGTAGATTATGACCGCATTTCGAATTTGGAATTCAGTCAATAACAACGCGAAATATTAAAAATCAAATTTTTGTTGTACCTGGAGCATTCGGGAGGAAGACAGTTCAAAGCCGTGTCCGGCCGTCGAGATTTGCGTTTTCCGTGATTTCTCTAAATCGCTCCAGCCAAATCCCGGGGTGCTTTCTTTGAAAGGGCTCGTCCAATTTCCTTTCCCGTCCCCGAAACAGTACGAGCTTGTGCTCCGTTCTAATGACCTCGCTATCGACGGGACGTTAAGCCGTAATCTTCCTTCCTTCCTTCCTTCCTTTGGCGCCGCTCGAAGCAGTTAGACAGGCAATCTGTAAATGTTTTTCGTGATGAATAAATCCTCTCCAGTTGCTGCTGTCAAATCCTTTATTTGGATAAAGTCGTACACACGACCCGGATGTAAATCCCATCTCCAAGGGCTAAAAAAAACTAAGAGAAATTCTTGATAAAACTAATTAACGTTAAAATGGTTCACACAAATGTGAAAATCAGGCCTATCTTGGATAATTCCCTGCATACCTAAGGTGGTTTCAGCGCTATTAATAGCGGGTGGTGTTCTGGAGGAAACTTGGGGGGAGGGGTGATCATATTGTCAGCTACGATTTCTTCAGTGGTCCTTCCCAACCTCGGTATTAGTTCCGGTGGCGGCCACTTTCTCAAGCGTATGTGAACATAGGAGTGGCATTGCGGTTCGCGCGGCAGTGTGTTGATCGGTCTTGCTGGGCGTCCACGATGTGCGGTGGGCTGGACACTTACATGCTGAGCTTCCACTGAAGTTAACGAAGTGGCCTCCTACGTCTGTTATGCCTTCATATTAATTTCTTAAGCCCAAACCACGTGTCCAGTAGTTCACATTCGCTGCATAGGTTACATTAGGCGCGTAATGTGTGCTTACTCACTGTTACATTGATGTTTTTTCGTTTAGACCCCGGTTATCAGGTGTGGCACTAGTTGCCTCAGAGAAACTCCTCATGCCTCACCCCAACGGGATCTCGCACACTGCCTGACAAATTTCCTGGATTTTCTATGTGACTGGTACGACTTTCTCGTACGCAATTCGAATACTACCTGATTTTCACATTTTTATAGGCCCATTTAATTTTGATTAATCTTCGTAGCGCCTGAAGATGGGATTTGCATCCCTAAACTCGGGTAGTGTGTGTGATTTTATCCAAATAAAAGGTTTGTCATGTACAAAAAAATGGTTCAAATGGCTCTGAGCACTATGGGACTTAATATCTGAGGTCATCAGCCCCATTAGAACTTAGAACTGCTTAAACCTAAGGACATCACACACAGCCATGCTCGAGGCATGATTCTAACCTGCGGCGGTTGCGGTCGCACGGTTCCAGACTGAAGCATCTAGAACCGCCCGGCCACAGCGGCCGGCTTGTCATGTACAACTAGAGCGGATTTATTCATGATGAAAAATTTTAGCAACACTTGTGGATGTCCCGCAAGAGTATATTAAACTGTAAATGGACCGCGGTACAGTGTCCCGTGTTCCGGGAGAGTGGTTTAGATGTTTTAAGCAGCTTTACAAGTGATATTTCCACAAAAAAAACAGTCGCGGTTGCGAAAATATTTAATGTGAATGACGTGATTCACCTTTTGGGGCATCATCGGATTGTCTACAAAAACAAGAAACCAGTCAATTACATAGAAATGGAGAAAAGGGCATGGCCCAATCTTGCATGGCCACGCAGACAACGTGAATTAGAAGTAATGAAAGCTTACGTAAAAGTAGCTGGATACGTGACCCATCAGCCATAAAACCACAAATAATGGTTCAAATGGCTCTGAGCACTATGGGACTTAACATCTGAGGTCACCAGTCCCCTAGAACTTAGAACTACTTAAACCTAACTAACCTAAGGACATCACACACATCCATGCCCGAGGCAGGATTCGAACCTGCGACCGTAGCGGTCGCGCGGTTCCGGACTGAAGCGCCTAGAACCGCTCAGCCACTTCGTCCGGCGACAAACTGTGGCAGACATGCATCGGGCAGGTCGTCCTAGCGTCTCTGAGGAAGAAGTGCGTGCTGTTGCCGCGTTAGTGGACAGCCGTAATTTTTTCCGAGGGCGTGCAGCTTTACTGTGTGGTTAAATGATGTTGGCATCCTCTTGGGTACAAAATTCTAGAGGTAAAATAGTACCCCATTCTGACATCCGAGTGGGGACTACTCAGATGGACGTCGTTATCAGGAAAAAGAAAACTGGCGTTCTACGGGTCGGAGCGTGGAATGTCAGATCTCTTAATCGGG
Organism: Schistocerca serialis cubense; assembly: GCF_023864345.2. Taxonomy (NCBI): domain Eukaryota; kingdom Metazoa; phylum Arthropoda; class Insecta; order Orthoptera; family Acrididae; genus Schistocerca; species Schistocerca serialis. Next base: position 112,947,313 of record NC_064646.1, read on the forward strand.
CAGGTAAGTTAGAAAATTTAAAAAGGGAAAGGGATAGGTTAAAGTTAGGTATAGAGGGAAGTGGATAAGTTCGATGGCAGGAGTAACAAGACTTCTCATCAAGTGAATACAGAGCTATAAATGCAAAATCAAATAGGGGTAATGCAGGACTAGGGTTAATAATGAACAAAAAAGTAGGACCGCTGGTACGCTATTACGAACAGCATAGTGAATCCATTATTATAGCCAAAATAGACACGAATCCCATCCCTATCACAATACTACAAGTTTAAATGCCAACTAGTTCCGCAGATGACGAAGAGATTGACGAAATGTATGAAGACATAAATGAAATTATTCAGACAGTGAAGGGAGACGAGAATTTAATAGTCATGGGGGACTGGAATTTGATAGTAGGAAAAGGAAGAGATGGAAAAGTAGTAGGTGAATGTCGAATGGGGGTAAGAAATGAAAGAGGAAGCTGTGTGGTAGAATTTTGCACAGAGCATAACTTAATCATAGCTAACACTTGGTTCAAGAATCAGGAAAGAAGGTTGTGTACGGGGAAGAGGCCTGTAAACACTGGAAGGTCTCAGGTAGATTATATAATGATAAGACAGACATTTGGGAACCAGGTTTTAAATTGTAAGGCATTTCCAGGGGCAGACAAAAATCTATTTGTTATGAACTGTAGATTAAAACTGAAGAAACTGCAAAAAAGTGGGAATTAAAGGAGATGGGACCTGGATAAACTGAAAGAAACAGAGGTTGTTGAGAGTTTCAGAGACAGCATCAGGGAACGATTGACAAGAACGGGGGAAAGAAATACGGTAGAAGAAGAATACGTAGCTTTGAGAGACGAAATAGTGATGGTAGCAGAGGAACAAGTAGGTAAAAAGACGAGGTCTTGAAGATATTCTTGAGTAACAAAAGGGATATTGAGTTTAATTGATGAAAGGAGAAAATATAAAAATGCTCTAAATGAAGCTGGCAAAAAGGAATACAAAAGTCTCAAAAATGAGATCGACAGGAAGAGCAAAATGGCTATGCAGGGATGTATCACTAGGAGTAAAATAGATACTGCCTACAGGAAAATTAGAGACATCTTTGAAGAAAAGAGAACCACTTGTATCAATATAAAGAGCTCACTTGGATAACCAGTGCTAAACAAAGAAGGGAAGACAGAAATGTGGAAGGAGAATACAGAGGGTCCATACAAGGGCTATGTACTTGAGGGCAATAATATGGAAATGGAAGAGGACGTTGATGAAGATGAAATTGGAGATGTGGTACTGCGTGAAGAGTTCGACAGAGCACTAAAAGACTTAGATCGAAAAAAGGCCCTGGGAGTAGATAACACTCCATTAGGACTAGTAATAGCCTTGGGAAAGCTAATCCTCGCAACACTCTACCATCTGGTGAGCAAGATATATCCGACAGGCGAAATACCCTCAGACTTCAAGAAGAACATAATAATTCAAATCCCAAAAAAGCAGATGTTGACAGATGTGAAAATTACCGAACTGTCAGTATAATAAGCCATGGTTGCAAAATACTAATACGAATTCTTTACAGACGAATGGAAAAACTGGTACAAGCCGACCTCGGGAAAGATCAGTTTGGATTCCGTAGAAATGTTGAAACACGTCAGGTAATACAGACCTTACGATTTATCTTGGAAGATAGATTAAGTAAAGGCAAACCTAAGTTTCTAGCATTTGTAGACTTAGAGAAAGCTTTTGACAATGTTGACTGGAGTACTCTCTTTCAAACTCTAAAGGTGGCAAGGCTAAAATACGTACAAGGAGCGAAAAGTGAATTGCCCTCTGTGTTTATTGATTATTTATTTGTTTAATGATATAATAATAATTATTAAAAGGTGGCAATTTCATTTCAGCACTGTTTTTAGTCTTTCAGATGTTGCGAGTCAGCGATAGTGCAATGCTGCTCCCTTTGGAGAATACACATTTTATAAGAATTATTTGGTCCAGGAAACACTTTTGCGATAACGGTTGCGATTTAGACGGTATTCGCGTAAATGTACTGATTAAAAGTTATCGTTTCCGAAAGACGCAGGTTCGATTACAGCTGTGTGCACTTTTGCACGTATAATGAAAATATTCATATCACGTCGCGTAACAAAAAGAAACATGCGAATCATAATCGTGATCAAACGAAGAAAATATATGATAACATAAATGTTCTTCGCTGTTATTCAGTACAGGCTCAGATTAGAATTTGCAATTTTTAGCTATAGGAAATCACAAGACGTTACACTTTAGAGATATTTGTTTTGAATAACTTGTATTTACCTTCTCTCTCTCCTTTTTTACAGCCTTTGTACCTTCACATCGGTTAAGGAACTTTTCCTTTTCTACCGACCAGTAAGAGAACAAAATTCAGACTCAACAAAATGTCTTGCATCCAATTATTACATGCTTAACCCTTAACAAACATATATAGTTTCGTAGTACAAACAATGCTAATTTATTCCGTGCACTAGAAAGCCTTTGACACACTGAGCACAAAAATGAAAATAATAAAATTATAATTACATTTTTAATATCATGAATACTTCTTTAAATCAAGAAAATAAGGTTTGACATCGTCGTAACATTAATTTTCATCGTTGTAGCACTACAAAGGCTATTTACAATTTGTACAGAAACCAGATGGCAGTTATAAGAGTCGAGGGACACGAAAGGGAAGCAGTGGTTGAGAAGGGAGTGAGACATGCTTGTAGCCTATCTCCGACGTTATTCAATCTGTATATTGAGGAAACAGTAAAGGAAACAAAATAAAAATTTGGAGTAGGAATTAAAATCCATGGAGAATAAATAAAAACTTTCAGGGTTTCCGTCGACATTGTAATTCTGTCAGAGACATCAAAGGACCTGGAAGAGCAGTTACACGGAATAGATAGTGTCTTGAATGGAGGATATGAGATGAACATCAACAAAAGCAGTACGACGATAATGGAATGTAGACAATTAAATCAGGTGATGCTGAGGAAATTAGATTAGGAAATGAGACACTTAAAGTAGTAAAGGAGTTATGCTGTTTGGGGAGCAAAATAACTCATGATGGTCGAAGTAGAGAGGATATAAAATGTAGACTGGAAATGGCAAGAAAAGTGTTTCTGAAGAAGAGAAATTTGTTAACATCGAGTATAGATTTAAATGTCAGGAAGTCGTTTCTGAAAGTATTTGTATCGAGTGTAGCCATGTATGGAAGCGAAACGTGGACGATCAATAGTCTGGACAAGAAGAGAATAGAAGCTTTCGAAATGTCGTGCTTCGGAAGAATGCTGAAGGCTAGATGGGTATATCACGTAACTAATGAGGTACTGAACAGAATTGCGGAGAAGAGTAATTTGTGGCACAATGTGACTAGAAGAAGGGATCGGTTGGTAGGGCATGTTGTGAGGCATCAAGGGATCATCAGTTTAGTATTGGAGGGAAGGGCGGAGCGTAAAAATCGTAGAGGGAGACCAAGAGTTGAGTACACTAAGGAGATTCAGAAGGATGTAGGTTGTAGTAGTTACTCGGAGATGAAGAAGCTTGCACTAGATAGAGTAGCATGGAGAGCTGCATCAGACCTGTCTCTGAACTGAAGACCACAACAACAACAACAGTCGTTAAAATAAGAAACCATAAGCTATAAAATGTAAAGAGGTAAAATCATCTACAGTAAAAAAGACATCAAAAAGCCGCCTTTAAAATATGGTTCCCCCAATACCACATACAACATACCAATAAACTGAGAGTGATAATGTTGACATAAAATAATCATTGAGGCAACATTCGGAACACTGGTGAAATTGCATCAGAATATATTTGTCTACAGCTAACCAGCTGATTGTTCAGCAACCTGTGTTTGTCTCCATCTACATCTACATCTACTTTTATACTCCGCAAGCTACCCAACGGTGTGTGGCGGAGGGCACTTTACGTGCCTCTGTCATTACCTCCGTTTCCTGTTCCAGTCGCGTATGGTTCGCGGGAAGAACGACTGTCGGAAGGCCTCCTTTCACCCTCTAATCTCTCTAATTTTACATTCGTGATCTCCTCGGGAGGTATAAGTAGGGGGGAAGCAATATATTCGATACCTCATCCAGAAACGCAACCTCTCAAAACCTGGACAGTAAGCTACACCGCGATGCAGAGCGCCTGTCTTGCAGAGTCTGCCACTTGAGTTTGCTTAACATCTTCGTAACGCTATCACGGTCACCAAATAACCCTGTGACGAAACGCGCCGCTCTTCTTTGGACCTTCTCTATCTCCTCTGTCAACCCGATCTGGTACGGATCCCACGCTGATGAGCAATACTCAAGTATAGGTCGAACGAGTGTTTTGTAAGCCACCTCCTTTGTTGATGGACTACATTTTCTAAGGACTCTCCCAATGAATCTCAACCTGGCACCCGCCTTACCAACAATTAATTTTATGTGATCATTCCACTTCAATCGTAACGTACGCATCTCCCAGATATTTTACAGAAGTAACTGCTACCAGTGTTTGTTCCGCTATCATATAATCATACAATAAAGGATCATTCTTCCTGTGTATTCGCAATACATTACATTTTTCTATGTTAAGGGTCAGTTGACACTCTCTGCACCAAGTGCTTATCCGCTGCAGATCTTCCTGCATTTCGCTGCCATTTTCTAATGCTGCAACTTCTCTGTATACTATAGCATCATCCGCGAAAAGTCGCGTGGAAATTCCGACACTATCTACTACGTCATTTACATATATTGTGAAAAGCAATAGTCCCATAACTCTCCCCTGTTGCACGCCAGAGGTTACTTTAACGTCTGTAGACGTCTCTCCATTGAGAACAACATACTGTGTTCGGTTTGCTAAAAACTCTTCAATCCAGCCACACAGCTGGTCTGATATTCCGTAGGCTCTTACTTTGTTTATCAGGCGACAGTGCGGAACTGTATCGATCGCCTTCCGGAAGTCAAGGAAAATGGCATCTACCTGGGAGCCTGTATCTAATATTTTCTGGGTCTCATGAACAAATAAAGCGAGTTGGGTCTCACATGATCGCTGTTCCCGGAACCCATGTTGATTCCTACAGAGTAGATTCTGGGTTTCCAGAAATGACATGATACGCGAGCAAAAAATATGTTCTAAAATTCTACAATAGATCGATGTCAGAGATATATGCCTATAGTTTTGCGCATCTGTTCGACGACCGTTCTTGAAAACTGGAACTACCTGTGTTCTTTTCCAATCATTTGGAACCTTCAATTCCTCTAGAGACTTGCGGTACACGGCTGTTAGAAGGTGGGCAAGTTATTTAGCGTACTTTGTGTAGAATCGAATTGGTATCCCATCAGGTCCAGTGGACTTTCCTCTGTTGAGTGATTTCAGTTGCTTTTCTATTTCTTGGACACGTATTTCGATGTCAGTCATTTTTTCGTTCGTGCGAGGATTTAGAGAAGGAACTGCAGTGCGGTCTTCCTCCGTGAAACAGCTTTAGAAAAAGGTGTTTAGTATTTCAGCTTTATGCGTGTCATCCTCTGTTTCAATGCCATTATCATTCCCAACGAGGCTGGATATATTGTTTCGATCCACTTACTGATTTAACGTAAGACCAGAACTTCCAAGGATTTTCTGTCAGGTCGGTACATAGAATTTTACTTTCGAATTCACTGAACGCTTCGCGCATAGCCCTCCTTACGCTAACTTTTACATCGTTTAGCTTCTGTTTGTCTGAGAGGTTTTGGCTGCGTTTAAATTTGCAATGAAACTCTCTTTGCTTTCGCAGTAGTTTCCTAACTTTGTTGTTGAACCACGGTGGGTTTTTCCCGTTCCTCACAGTTTTACTCGGCACGTACCTGTCTAAAACGCATTTTACGATTGCCTTGAACTTTTTCCATAAACACTCAACATTGTCAGTGTCGGAACAGAAATTTTCGTTTTGATCTGTTAGGTAGTCTGAAATCTGCCTTCTATTACTCTTGCTAAACAGATAAACCTTCCTCCCTTGCTTTATATTCCTATTCACTTCCATATTCAGGGATACTGCAACGGCCTCATGATCACTGATTCCCTGTTCTGCGCTTACAGAGTCGAAAAGTTCGGGTCTGTTTGTTATCAGTAGGTCCAAGATGATATCTCCACGAGTCAGTTCTCTGTTTAATTGTTCGAGGTAATTTTCGGATAGTGCACTCAGTATAATGTCACTTGATGCTCTGTCCCTACCACCCGACCTAAACATCTGAATGTCCCCGTCTATATCTGGTAAATTGAGATCTCCACCTAAGATTATAACATGCTGAGGAAATTTTTGTGAAATGTATTCCAGATTATCTCTCAGTTGTTCTGCCACCAATGCTGCTGAGTCGGGAGGTCGGTAAAAGGAACCAATTATTAACCTAGCTCGGTTGTTGAGTATAACCTCCTTCTAAACACCATCTGTGCCTTTGTAATAATTTCGGCAGAATTTATCTCTGGCTTCAGCTAGCTTTCCGTACCTATAACGATTTCAGCTTCGGTGATATCAACATCGAGAAGTTTAACAATTTCCAGCTGTTCCAGTAGATTCAACTTCTTCCCTTTCTGAGCAACACCTTCTGATTTTCTAGTAAGGGAAACTGGTGCCTGCTGGGCTTTAGATGTTCAGCCAATACGTTAGCAAGCGTTCCCTGAACCTGGTCTTGACCCTTCTGCCAGTCTAGGCAATTATCTACGTTTGACCACTCATACTTATCTCTCTGGAGGCGTTCATTGTGAATATAATTATACCGAAGCTTGTTACCAGTAATGTAAACAACACTCGAATCCTGGTTTTCAAAAAATTTAGTTAAATCATAAGAGAGGATCCCCACGAACGGTATCTTCACAAACTTGGATCGCGAAAGCCGTGAGACGAGGAGAATGGAAATATGGAAATATGGGGTAAGGTCTTATGGGACCAAACTGCAGAAATCATCGGCCCTTAGGCCTACACTCTACTTAATCTAACTTAAACTGACTTACACTAAGGACAACACACACACCTATGCCCGAGGGAGGACTCTAACCTCCGACGTGGGAAGCCGCACGGACGCTGACAAGGGGTCTAACATCGCGCGGCGGAGACGGGGAGACCACTACACTCTTGTACCGATGTTTTCCTTTATATAGGTTATCAACGATTGCAGGACTGTACACGTTGTTTACAGCACTGCATTTCAAATTTGCGCGCCAATACAGACATTGTGCAGTGTACGGCTCGTACCCCGGTTTTGTAAGCGTGGTCCTATCTTGTACTGCCACGGTGGACGCGGCTGGTGAACACTAGGTAACATACGATAACCCTGCAAAATTTTTCCGCCACATATTTGCGCTTTCTCGGTGTTATTCTGGCTGTTTCTCTCCTTTCACTAGGCCCACTTCAACTTAGATGTTTCATGAAGGTTACCTTGATGTCTATTTCACATTACACTGTATATTGTTTCATGACAGTTGGGTCACGTTTCCAGCTACTTTTACGTAAGCTTTTATTACTTTTAGTCCACGTTGTCTGCGTAGCCTTGTAAGTTAGGACCGTGCCCTTTTCTCCATTTGTATCTAATTGACTGCTTTCTTGTTTCCTTAGATAATCTGATGATGCCCCAAAATGATGAAACGCGTCATTGACATTAAATAATTTCGCAGCCGAGATTCTTTTTGTATATATGGTTCTCCGGCGAGACGTTGGATATCATAGTGAAAACTCTACAATATAAAACATGTGTGTAGAAGTGCTAAAGGACTTTATGTCCTTAAATTATGGAGAATTACGTAGGGATATCATTTACGGACGCTCAAATACTATCACCTTCGGTACTTTATATTTGTGGTTGCGTAAGGGTTCTACAGTACCTATTGTGGTGAGTTGTGGTGTACTGTCACGTATCATGTCCAACTTCCGAAATTCTGCGGAGTTCCCACGTGTGTTGCTTCCAGTCCTGAACCTTCCGCCGGAGTTCTCGGGTTAGTCTGTGAGTCTCCCTTCTACCATGCGGATGGCGGTAACGGACCCATCGTTTCCGAAATCGATTGCGCCTTGTCTCAAGTTCCTGCAGTGGTGGTGGAAACTCGTCATAATTGCCTTCTGGTTGCAGGCGCTCCGTGAGTGCTCGTTGTTTCGCACTGTTAATCTTCTTCGTGAGTAATGCGACTGCCACATCAATCGCTTCTCTGGTAGTAACAACCTGGGTTGGTCGCACATTGTTGTTGAGGTACGTTTGGAACTGCTGCCAGTCGTAAGTTCTTGTCGTCGGCAGTGGGAGTTGCAAAGTAGCCCTCTCTGTGAGTCCTAACACCGGTCTGTGGTCCGACGAAAGATCATCCAGCGTCCGCAGATGGAGATTCGGGTTGATGTTCTTGATTATGGCGATGTCTAGAACATCAGGGTCTTGTGTCTGGACGTAAGGTATCCTCGTCGGTTCCCGTGGGCCATGGACGGAAACATGTAAATTCTCAGCCAGGGCAAACAACATATGTCCTTTTGGGTTAGTCTTACGGGAATTCCAGGCAACATGTTTACTATTAAGATCCCCTACAATGAGGATCTTGTCGTAACCCTCTGTAACGGCGTAAAGATCTTCTGGGTGGAGAGGCTTCTTTGGGCTAAGGTAAGCCGCAGTACAGGTAATGTGTCCGAGCGTCATGTGGATTGTTACTGCCGTGGCCTCTAAAGTCTGGAGTTGGGGTAAACGTTCTTGGTGGTGACGAATGCATTTTTTGATCAGAACTGCGGTCCCTCCACCCCGTTGGTCCCGTCTGTCCGTCCGGTGGATGTGCATGTTCCTCAAGCGGAGGTCGGTTGACTCGCGGAGATGTGTTTCGGAGACAAATGCTATGTCCATCCTGTGGCGATGTAAGAAGTCCGTGAATTCCAATTTCTTCAGTTTCAGGCCGTTGGCATTCCAAATGCAGAAGTTAAGATTCTTCGTGTGATGCCGTCTATCCATTTAGGGTGTTTGAAAAGCTGTCAGTGCGCTTTCTACAAGCGAGAGGATAGACGTCAGCTTCTGCTGGAGGGCGGTGAGTAGTTGAAGAATATCTGTTAACGCTGGTGTAAAGGTGGTCGACCAGGCAGATGATGTCTCCGCTGGTGTTGGCGTCGGTGGATGGGCGTGTATTGCTTCGGAGTACGAGCGCTGTTGGCTTGTCTGTCGTAGAGTCACTCTGGGTGCCGGTTGTGGTCGAGAGGCGATTGTTTCCACAGGGAGAGGTGCCGCTTGTTGTTGGGTGGCCGGAATCGCTGCCATGGCCGAGTTCTTCACAATTATTGGCCGTTGAGGGGTCGACTTCTTTGGTGTCCTTCTAATATATTTCCGTAGGAGGTCTTGAAATTTGGGGCAGCCACGGAAGGATGTTCTTGTTCAAAATTGGCGCACTTTGGGGGCGCCGTCCTAGGATGGGTACAATTCGATGATTTATGGGAGCCACCGCAGCGGACGCAGTGGGCTGGCATGCTGCAGTAGTTCGCTGTATGCTCGAAATGTTGGCAATGTCGGCACTGGACAGGTCCTTCTTTACTATTATAGGTTTCTATTATCACTCGTGTGTAGAGCAGGTATTTGACATCATATATCTTGTCACTGTCTTTTCCGGATGGGAGGGTGACTCGGTACACAGGTTGCGGTATCAGTTGTTTCGTCTTCTCGTCGCGTTCCTTAAATTGATAGACTTGTAGCACTTTGAAGCCTTTTTCCTTGAGGGCGTAGTAAAGTTGTTCTTCGGCAACTTCCGCCGGAAGGCGTTTGACAACTACTTTCAGTTCCCTGTCGTCTGGTGCTTGATGCGTAAAATAGGTGAAGCTGTGGTCCGTGAAGAATTTTATTGCACGTCTTTGGTCTTCGAAGGACTCAAAGTGGTATATGATGCGGTCATTTTGGTATATAACTTTAAGGTTGCCCTCTAGAAGTCCGTTGAGCGTTTCATTGAGATGAACATAATCCTTTGTGTAATAAATAGTGACTGGGGGCACTTTGCGAAGCACATTCTTGTCTCTGTCGACGGCTTCTGCGGCATTAGAAGTTTGTGCCTGTGGCTTGTTGGTGGGTGATGGATGCGCAGCTTGAGGTGTCAGTGGGGCGAATCGGTTCGTTGTGGGGATGGTCTCTGTTCGTCTCTTAGCCGGGTTGGCTAAGTCCTTGGCTAATGCGTTGCTTCTGCGCCTTTTTTTGTGTAAGTCCCCTTCTGCGTGTGGGGAGTCGTTGTCGTTTTCTGCTGGAAAGGCCGCTGCCATCTCCGCGTCGTCGACCGTTTGGTGGGAGTTCTGTATTCGACATCTGAGTCCATAGATGGAGATGCCAGACAGGTGTCGTTATCCTGCTCTTGCTTTTCCCGTGAATAGCGGATAAGGCGTTGTATGTCCTTCAGCGTTTCTTTGTCCTCCTCCGGACATATATCGAATCTTCTGGCGTAGTCCTGGCGGTCGTCTTCATTGCTGCGTTCGTCGTGATGTGACGTATGGCCGGCGTCCGAATACGGTTTCGTCTTGTGGTGTGTACTCTTCTGCGGTCGAATAGCGCCTGTCGATCGTCGTTCTTGACGTTCTATCCTGTCATGAACCCGTGCCGTAGCACGGCGTCCGAATACGGTTTCGTCTTGTGGTGTGTACTCTTCTGCGGTCGAATAGCGCCTGTCGATCGTCGTTCTTGACGTTCTATCCTGTCATGAACCCGTGCCGTAGCCGGGGTCGTCAACCTGGGATCCTTCCTGGGTGGAGCGGCCGCTGGGGCGTCCGGCGGGCCAGGCCCAACCGACCGACCAGCGGCCGATTCCGGCGCGTTCGAGGCGGCTGCCCCGGTCGCGCGCGCATCGTCCTCGCTCGTCGGCATCGCGAACTCCTCTGACTGCTAAGGCAGGTTTTTTCTTCTTTATTGTTATTTTAACACCTGAACAATCAGGTAGGCTGGCAGCGGCATACTACGCCGCTCTTCAGCCATAGTGTTGACAATAACAGTACAATAATGGAGAAGTAAAATGAACATAGTGACGGGCAAAAAATAGTGGTCACAGATACACAAAAAACACGGAGCCGTTCACACTCGACGATGACGACACTGAAAACACGTTGACACGGCGCATATAACACTGATGAATCCGATGGCACAAGTGAACGTAGAAGCGTGACGGCGGACACTAAAAACACAAAACGACGTCACACACACGAGACACAGATGGCGACGATCTCCGGCGCGCGAAAGTCCACGTAGCGTGTGCGAGTCCGGGGACCTGCCAAGAGGGGAAGAAGGGTGAGGGGGGGGGGGGGAGAGTGGAGAGGGGAGAACAAAGATGCCAATGGCTGAGGAGACGGGAGGAGGAGTAGAGGGACAGGGGAGGGGAGGCCTGGGGGAGGAGTGGGGAGAATGGGAGAAGGGATGGAGAGTGCCCAAAGGAACAGACACAGGAAGAGGGAGGGAGGATCAAAGTTGGTAGGAGGGGTAGATGGAGGGGAGGAGGACATCATCAGGGAGGGGGAGCTGGTGGAAGCCACCTTGGGAGAGGGTATGGAGGGTTGAGAGATGGAGACCGGGTGGGACGTGGGAATACAGGCGCAGCAGCGGGCGGGGGTGGGAGAGGATTGGGGAGACGAGCGGGTGAGGAGGATCGAGTTTACGGGAGGTGTACAGGATCTGTATCCTTTCAAGGAAAAGGAGGAGGTGGGGGAAGGGGATGAGATTGTACAGGATCCGCGTGGGGGAGGGGAGACGGATGCGATAGGCGAGGTGGAGAGCATGGCGTTCAAGGATTTGGAGGGATTTATAAAAGGTAGGGGGGGCGGAGTTCCAAGCCAGATGGGCATAACAAACGATAGGGTGGATGAGGGATTTATAGGTGTGGAGGATGGTGGAGGGGTCCAGACCCCACGTACGGCCGGAGACGAGCTTGAGGAGACTGAGTCGGGAGCGTGCCTTGGCTTGGATTGTCCGGAGGTGGGGAGTCCAGGAGAGGCGACGGTCGAGGGTGACGCCAAGGTACTTAACGGTGGGAGTGAGGGCGATAGGACGGCCATAGATGGTGAGACAGAAATCAAGGAGGCGGAAGGAAGGGGTGGATTGGCCTACAATGATCGCCTGGGTTTTGGAGGGATTGACCTTGAGCAACCACTGGTTGCACCAAGCGGTGAGCTGGTCAAGATGGGAGAAGGTGTTGGGAGCACGGCAGGGTTGGGGCAAGGGCAAGGAAAGCGGTGTCATCAGCAAACTGAAGAAGGTGGATGGGGGGTGACAGCGGCGGCATGTCCGCCATGTACAAAAGGTACAGAAGGGGGGAGAGGACGGAGCCTTGGGGCACACTGGCGGAGGGGAAAAAGGTGTAGGAATCTTTGTTATGGATGGTGACATAAGAAGGACGGCGGGAGAGAAAGGAGCCGATCACACGGACGTAGTTAATGGAAGGGCGAAGGTTTGGAGCTTGAAGAGGAGACCGGACTGCCATACGCAGCCATAAGCACGTTCGAGGTCCAGGGAGAGGAAGATTGCGGAGCGACGGGAATTAAGCTGTTCGGAAAGGAGATAAGTGAGGTGAAGGAGAAGGTCGTCGGAAGAGAAGGACGGCCGAAAGCCACACTGGGAAGGAGGTGGTGCTGGCAGAGATGCTGGTGGATGCGTCGGGTGAGGATAGATTCCAGTACCTTGCTGAAGACCGAGGTAAGGCTGATGGGACAGTAGGAGGAGACAGCGGATGGCGGTTTGCCAGGTTTAAGGAACATGAGGATACGGGAGGTTTTCCACAGGTCAGGGTAGTAACTGGTGGACAGGACTACATTGTAGAGCCTGGCCAGGGTGGCGAGGAAAGAGACAGGAACTTCACGAAGGTGACGGTAGGTGACACGATCGTGACCAGGAGCGGTGTTGCGTTTTGTGCGGAGTGTAGCAATAAGATCCTGTGTAGTGACAGGGGCATTGAGTTCCGTGTGTGCAATGTTGTCCAAGTACTGGAAACCAGGAGTGAGGGGAGGGACAGAGGTGTCAGTTCGATCGCAGATATCCGGGAAGAGGGAGTAATCGAACTGGGGATCATCGGGGATGGAAAATACATCAGAGAGGTAGGAGGCAAAGTGATTGGCCTTACTAAGGGTGTCAGGGAAAGGGTGATCATCATGGAGAAGAGGATAGTAGGGGGAGGGTTTAGTTCCGGTAAGGCGACGGAAGGCTGACCAGAACTTGGACGAGTTGACAGGTAGGGTAGCATGTCTGTCACCAGTCCCGGCGTTTCTTAGCCACGAGCAAATTACAAATGTGTCGCTGGAGTTGCCGGTGGCGTCGTAGTGTGTCCAGGTCACGCATGCGGAGGAAGGCACGGTAGAGACGGCGGGATTCATGGAGGAGGAGGACGGCCTGTGGGGGTAAGGTAGGACGGTGGGGGTGGATGGCGACAGTAGGGACGTGGGCCTCCACGGCCTCAGACAAGGTCTGCTGGAGAAAGGAGGCGGCATAGGTGACATCATCGGGGTGGTGGTAGGTGAAAGGGTGGCTATCGACCTGGGTGGAGAGGGTATCCCAGTAGGCATTCCAGTTGGCACGGGAATAGTCATGGATGTACTTAGGGGGAGGGTCATGACGAGGGTCGGGGCGGGGGCAACGACCGTCGGAAACGGTGAGGAGGACAGGGAGATGGTCGCTACCAATAGGCTCCAGGACATCCACCGTTATGTGGCCAAGGAGGTTGGGGGAGGAGAGGATAATATTGGGAGTGGAGTTGGATTCGGGACGGGTGTGCTGGGGGATGGGAATGAGGTCGCCTTGAAGGGACGAGAGGAACCGATGCCACCGCCGTAACTGGGCAGCGGAACGACTATGGATGTTGAGGTCGGCGGCGATCACGTAGGAGGAGAAGGTACGGTCGATGTGGGAGAGGAAGTCGAAGGGAATAGGGGCATTGGGGCGGACATAGATGGTGGCGCAGGTAACGGTAAGGCCAGGGAAGAAGAGACTAAGGAGCAGGTGTTCGGTGGGGTCGGGAAGGAGAGGTTGGAGCCAAATGGGGATCTGGCGGTGGTGCCCAATGGCAACTCCGCCACGCGCAATCGGGAGGGGATTATCGGAGCGGTGGAGGAGGTAGGGCGAAGTGTGGATGGTGTGGTGGGGTTGCAGGAAGGTTTCATTGAGGAGGAAGGCATCCACGCGGTGGGTGGCAAGGGTGTACAGGAAGAGGTTCTTGTTGGCAGGAAGGGAGCAGATGGTGTTGAAAAGGATACGGTGCTGCCGCGCCATAACAGGGATTTAAACGAGGGTGTCAAGACGGGAGAAGGTGAAATGGGCCTGGTTGTTGGAGTAGGTGGCGTGCATTTTGAGTTGGAAAACGGAACGGGCGGCGAGGGAGATCTGTTGGAGGGTGTGCGGGTGCTGAAAAGGATGAACATTCTGAATGACAATGGTGAGGAATCTGATGATGTCCTCACTAAGGCAGGACCAGAGCCCCCTATTTATGCCAGTCTTAGGCAGGAAGTGCGCATGCGTCGAGGCGCCAAATTCGATGGCCAATAGCGACGATATCAACCGATAGCTGGAAGGACAGCAACGCCACCTACAGGATGAAGAACCAAAGACTTCGGCGCACGCGCGGAGGCTGCCGCCGCTGCTCTGCGCTGCCATCGGCCGCCCCAGCGACCTCTGTCGGAAGCCGCAAGCAAAAATGCGCGTCCACGTAGGCGCCTTGATTATTCTCCAGTTGTCAACTGAAAATTTATGTTGCTGGCGAATCGTCATCCGTCTTATGACCCATAGTACTCCTCTCTGCTCGAAGCGACTTCAATATGGCCAATGCTGGATCCCAAACTGCACTAAGCTGGAAGCCCGTGTCTCTGTTTACAAGATTCGTCGAGCTACGTATTTCCACTGCTTCCTTAATAACACTGTCCCAGTACGAACTCGTCGATGCGAGAATTTTGGTATGTTGATAATTCATAGAATGTACTGAGACAATGCGCGGCCACTGTAGATTTTTCTGATTGCTCCAGACGAGTGTAGCGTCAGTGTTCAGTACATCTCTCTTCTACAGTGCGACAAGTTTGTCCGATGTACGACATGCCGCAGCTACAAGGAATCTCGTAAACACCGAGTCTTCTTAGGCGAAGGCTGTCCTTAGATGAGCCCAAGAGAGCTCTGAGTTTTGCCGGCGGACGAAAGACACATTTAACTTTATGCCTCCTCAATAATCTTCCTATTTTTGAAGAGACACCGCCGATGTATGGCAAGATGACCATTCCCCTTTGTTCTTGGCCCTCTTCCACTTCCTCACGTTGGGTAAACCGCTTCGGTTGTAAGGCACGGCGAATCTCCGGTTCGGAGTATCCATTTTGTTGGAAAGTGGTATGCAGATGGAGTAGCTCATTGGATAAGCTATCTGAGTCTGAAATGTCTCGTGCTCTGAGACACTTTTAAACCGGTTGCTGTATCAGCCTGCCACGATGAAATGGGAAAATTTTACCCATGACAGTTGGACTCTTTAAAGAATCTAGGGTTAGGCTTTACTGGTCGGGTACTATCTAGTTCTTTGTATGCCCGCAACATGCCTTATGTTCGTCAGCAGTTAAAGAGAGAAGGCATACATTACGCGAAGTGGAAATTATGAAAAGTCGTTCGGGCGTTTCCGTTATGATCGTTCAAAGACCATACTTCCCTGTAGGCAACAGCACCTACAGCCGACAATTTAGTAGCACTTTTTGACCCTGACGGCATATAGATGGGAAAGTCCAAATGTATCTTTAAATTCCGTGCCATTCGTAATGATCTGAAATTCTCGGGACTTCCCCGAAATCGCTCAGTCACGGGCTGGAGTGCTTTCCTTTTTTTTTTGAGTGGCGGGTACCGACGTCTGTCTGGGAGCTATTCTTAATGACCCTGCTGTCGACGGGACGATGAAAGGAGAAACAAAAGACGGAGAATGAAACGCGAGCATCATTAACTCGGAGACGCTTTAAATCAACTACCTGCGCGATGGCCTTTCGCGATACTGTTAACAGCAGGCGGCAGTTCACCTTTGAAGATATCGAAACAGAAGGCATATCAGATACGCGGCGAGGGAAAGGAAAATTGCATCATTACAGGGTGGAGATGCAGCTCGCACTGGCGCCGGGGTGGTGTCTGTGTGTGTGTGTGCGTCAGACGGATGGCGGTGTGCGCACGACATTTTTACCCCTCCCCGCCTCTGATACAGTAATGGACCGGTGGGCACGCGAGGGCTATTACTGCCTGCGTGTCGACAATGGGCCTCAGAGCAAGACTCGACTCGCCAACAGGCATCAGACTTGTGACTGGGTGTACCTGAACGGCCATAAATCGCTACAGCGAAGAAATATGAGGAAGTATTTCTTGTATAGTTTTTAGCGCTGGTATCAACGGAGGTACTGAAGTAAGTACAATTTTCTTAATAGAACTGTATACTTTCTATAACTGCATTCGATAGCTCTTTAGAAGACAATTACAGTGATACAGCGTTTTATAGAGTTGACGTTGAAATTGTCCTGAGACTGGTTTGATGCAGCTCTCCATGCTAATCTATCCTGTGCAAGCTCCTTCATCTCCCAGTACCTACTGCATCCTACATCCTTCTGAATCTGCTTAGTGAATTCATCTCTTGGTCTCCCTCTACGATTTTTACCCTCGACGCTGCCCTCCAATGCTAAATTTGTGATCCCTTGATCCCTCAGGACATGACCTACCAGCCGATCCCTTCTTCTAGTCAAGTTGAGCCACAAACTTCTCTTCTTCCCAATCCTATTCAATACCTCCTCATTAGTTACGTGATCTACCCACCTAATCTTCAACATTATTCTGTAGCACCACATTTCGAAAGCTTCTATTCTGTTCTTGTCCAAACTATTTATTGTCCATGTTTCACTTCCATACATGGCTACACTCCATACAAATACTTTCAGAAACGACTCCCTGACACTTAAATCTATACTCTATGTTAACAAATTTCTCTTCTTCAGAAACGCTTTCCTTGCCATTGCCAGTCTACAATTTATATCCTACTTCGACCATCATCAGTTATTTTGCTCCCCAAATAGCAAAACTCTCATTTCCTAATCTAATTCCCTCAGCATCACCCGACTTCATTCGACTACATTCCATTATCCTTGTTTTGCTTTTGTTGATGTTCATCTCATATCCTCCTTTAAAGACACTGTCCATTCCATTCAACTGCTCTTCCAAGTCCTTTGCTGTCTCTGACAGAATTACAATATCATCGGCGAACCTCAAAGTTTTTATCTCTTCTCCATGGATTTTAATACCCACTCCGAATTTTTCTTCTGTTTCCTTTACTGCTTGCTCCATATACAGATTGAATAACATCGGGGAGAGGCTACAACCCTGTCTCACTCCCTTCCCAACCACTGCTTCCCTTTCATGCCCCTCGACTCTTATAACTGCCATCTGGTTTCTGTACAAATTGTAAATAGCCTTTCGCTCCCTGTATTTTACCCCTGCCACCGTTAGAATTTGAAAGAGAGTATTCCAGTCAACATTGTCAAAAGCTTTCTCTAAGTCTACAAATGCTAGAAACGTGGGTTTGCCTTTCCTTAATCTTTCTTCTAAGATAAGTCGTAAGGTCAGTATTGCCTCACGTGTTCCAACATTTCTACGGAATCCAAACTGATCTTCCCAGAGGTCGGCTTCTACCAGTTTCTCCATTCGTCTGTAAATAATTCGTGTTAGTATTTTGCAACTGTGACTTATTAAACTGATAGTTCGGTAATTTTCACATCTGTCAACACCTGCTTTCTTTGGGATTGGAATTATTATATTCTTCTTGAAGTCTGAGGGTATTTCGCCTGTCTCGTACATCTTGCTCACCAGATGGAAGAGTTTTGTCAGGACTGGCTCCACCAAGGCCGTCAGTAGTTCTAATGGAATGTTGTCTACTCCCGGGGCCTTGTTTCGACTCAGATCTTTCAGTGCTCTGTCAAACTCTTCACGCAGTATCGTACCTCCCATTTCATCTTCATCTACATCCTCTTCCATTTCCATAATATTGTCCTCAAGTACATCGCCCTTGTATAGACCCTCTATATACTCCTTCCACCTTTCTGCTTTCCCTTCTTTGCTTAGAACTGGGTTTCCATCTGAGCTCTTGATATTCATACAAGTGGCTCTCTTTTCTCCGAAGGTCTCTTTAATTTTCCTGTAGGCTGTATCTATCTTACCCCTAGTGAGATAAGCCTCCACATCCCTACATTTGTCCTCTAGCCATGCCTGCTTATCCATTTTGCACTTCCTGTCGATCTCATTTTTGGACGTTTGTATTCCTTTTCGCCTGCTTCATTTACTGCATTTTTATATTTTCTCCTTTCATCAATTAAATTCAATATTTCTTCTGTTACCCAAGGATTTCTACTAGCCCTCGTCTTTTTACGTACTTGATCCTCTGCTGCCTTCACTACTTCATCCCTCAGAGCTACCCATTCGTCTTCTACTGTATTTCTTCCCCCCATTCCTGTCAATTGTTCCCTTATGCTCTCCCTGAAACTCTGTACAACTTCTGGTTTAGTCCGTTTATCCAGGTCCAATCTCCTTAAATCCCCACCTTTTTGCAGTTTCTTCAGTTTTAATCTACAGTTCATCACCAATAGATTGTGGTCAGAGTCCACATCTGCCCCTGGAAATGTCTTACAATTTAAAACCTGGTTTCTAAATCTCTGTCTTACCATTATATAATCTATCTGATACCTTTTAGTATCTCCAGGATTCTTCCATGTATACAACCTTCTTTTATGATTCTTGAACCAAGTGTTAGCTATGATTAAGTTATGCTCTGTCCAAAATTCTAACAGACGGCTTCCTCTTTCATTTCTTAGCCCCAATCCATATTCGAATACTATGTTTCCTTCTCTCCCTTTTCCTACTGTCGAATTCCAGTCACCCATGACTATTAAATTTTCGTCTCCCTTCACTACCTGAATAATTTCTTTTATGACGTTGAAATATGTCTTTAACAAATGTTCTAGACTGTGAGAGCACGGTGGTCGGAAACGGCATTTGCCAGTCAGGCGTCTCGGGCCAGGCTGCGTGGTGGCATACCGTAAGGTAGGCCTGCGCTACGAGAATAAGTGTTTTATCTACACTTGAACCAACTTACGACTAAGATGCAGGTTCACGTACGAATTTAGTATATGGAAATATGACGAAATGTGGCAAATCGCTTAGGAAAACTATTTCACATTTGTTTATCCTCCCAGATTAACGTGAGCTGAAACAGAGAAATCGACTGTTCATTCCACAAAAAATAAAGAGGTCTTATAGGCTGCAAAAAGCAACAGCTGTATTACGTATCTAAGTGTTAGAAGGAAGGTTTGGCCTTTCTTTTCCTGTAGGTGGTAGTCTGCTTCTTACAAGGGGAAGGCCTCAGAAACGGCCAACCGATTCGGCTCAGATTTGGTAGGTCGCTTGTGTACAACCTAAAACGAAGGAATCTAAGATTTTTGGGTCAACACTCTCGTGTTTTTGAGAAAATCACCCCTAAGGATTATGACGAGCGATCGACTCAAAGTTGGCGGGATCGATAGATAATTGTAAATAGAGTATTTTTCATCACATGGTATGGGGTCCGAAAACGCGTCCTTTTCCAGAAATCGAGGTACGAAACTTTTACAACTGCCGCGTCTGTACCCACATGGTTAACGCCTGTCGCCGACAGCGCCGATAGCGCAACGGCCAAGGTAACTCCCTGCGAATCTCGATGAAACGTAGTGGATGTTATTCTTTGGGTTTGTGTTTTTCCATATCTCAATTGATAGGGATAGGAGGACTAATAAGGTAAATAAATCAACATGATAATAAGGTAGGAAAATAAATTTCTCAAACCTCTTGGGATAGTAAACAACTAAAATGTTACTCCAGGTCACTTTACAATGGCTCTTCCAGTCACTGTTACGTGTCCTCACTTTTCTTCGAAGAACTAGATGGATGGTACCCGTCATATAAACATTCGAAACAAATACACTCACGGCACCAAGAGCATCTAATGAATGCGATCTTACGACAGCTACACTGTTCCTTCCCTATATGACGAAGAGGCAACCGGGGCAACGTAACTCTCCCCGCGTGCATTCTATCCCGTGCCTCGCTGTAAACAAGCGTCGCACGGTTGGCTATCTGTGATCCCTCGTGAGGAAGTCGCAGCACTTTTACTCGGAGCTGTTTTCTTGTGACAAGGCTTAAAAGTTTAATACTTTACTAACTCACGGCGTTTGGGAAATTAGTTTACTAACTCACGGCGTTTGGGAAATTAGTTTGCCTACCTTATTATTATCATTCCTTATTGATTTACTTACCTTGTTAACACTCCTATCCCTATCAATTGAGATATGGAAAAATACAAACGGGAAGGATAACATCCGCTAGATTTCTTCGAGGTTCGAACCCGGGTTTTCCGATTCCCAGCCAGTTACCTTGGCCGTTGCGCTATCGGCGCTGTCGGCGACAGGCCTTAACCATGTGGGTACAGACGGGGCAGTTGTAAAAGTTTCTTACCTCGATTTCTGGAAAAGTATGCGTTTTCGGACCCCATACCTAGTGATGAAAAATGCTCTATTTACAATTATCCATCGATCCCGCCAATTTTGAGTCGATCGCTCATCATAACCTTTAGGGGTGATTTTCTCAAAAACGTGGGGTTGTTGACCCAAAATAGGTTCCTTCGTTTTAGGCTGTACAGAAGCGACCTGCCAAATCTGAGCCGAATCGGTTGGCCGTCTCTGAGGCCCTCCCCTTGTTAGAGGTAAAATAGATGCTGTCAGACAATTAATTGTCTCTACCTATACTGCTCTAAATTAAATCATATGAGATACATTCGTTGAACTAAACGCCGGCCGCGGTGGCCGAGCGGTTCTAGGTGCTTCAGTCCGGAACCGCGTTGCTGCTACGATCGCAGAATCGAATCCTGCCTCGGACATGGATGTGTGTGATGTCCTTAGATTAGTTAGGTTTAAGTAGTTCTACGTCTAGGGGACTGATGACCTCAGATGTTAAGTCCCATAGTGCTTAGAGCCATTTGAACCATTTGAACTAAACATTTTACTAAAAATACTTTGGTGACCACCTGTACTCAGCAAAATAAGTATTTTTATTAACGAAACGTCGTATCATGCTGAATACGTGTAATGACAGTGTTACTAGCTACGTGCAATATACGCTGTGGACTTATTCGACATTGCAACGCAATGTCGTAAACACGTAAATAAAATAAAAGTTTCATAAATGATTAAAATGGCTCTGAGCACTATGGGACTTAACATCTGTGGTCATCAGTCCCCTAGAACTTAGAACTACTTAAACCTAACTAACCTAAGGACATAACACATCCATCCCCGAGGCAGGATTCGAAACTGCGACCGTAGCGGCCACGCGGTTCCAGACTGAAGCGCCTAGAACCGCACGGTCACACCGGCGGGCAATAAAAGTTTACTAACAATGATCTGGTAACCAAAAAAAATAACTTCATCCTTTGTTTAAGCATGCATTCAAATTTTTGACCATGGACTGAAAGGCACATTTGCAGTCGCTGTACCAAAGAACGTAGAACAGATGTAATTAAACTGGATGATATGGTAGAGCATGCACTGCCCATTCGACGACCCATGTCGTCTGTCGGCCGTTTGACAACAGAATTTCGTCCTATCCGACGTCCATTAAAGTTCTCATTCGGTATCTGTGTCGCAACACGGGAGAGTGAGCTGGAGAACCGTCGTGTTGCAGCCACACACACTGTCGAATATCCATGGTAACTCTTCTAGAAGAACCGGCAGAATGTCCGTCAGAAAGTGTGAGCACGAATGTCAATTTAGAACGCCTGAGATGAATTAAGGTCCCACAATGTAACTTCTTATGCCGCCACACCGTATGTTTACTCTCCACGGCCGTTTGATGTTGCACCTGACGAAGCCAGTGTGGATTTTCGGCTGCCCAGTAGTGCATGTTCTGCAAATTTACATTAATGTGGTTAGTAAACGTTGCTTAATCTGTAAAGAGCACACATTGAAGAAACGTAGCGTCATCGCTCAGTAGCTGATACGCAAACCGAGAAAATTCTATACGACGTTCGAAATCACGGTTGTCGGGAGCCTGATGTAATGACAGACGATAGGGATCGAAATTCTGTCGATGCAGGATGCGAATGGCACTGGTCTGGCTGATTCCACATTCCTTGGCAATATATCTCGTATCACTGTGCGGATTCGTTAGCGTCGTAGCCGAACAGGTTCTTCATGTTCTCTGTCAGCTACAGTCTTCTATCTTGTCTTCAGCCTGTCCACACGAGCGTGTTAATAGTTTGTGCAATTGCCTAACACGTCGGACACTGGCGACTTGCATAGGTAGCCCTGTACCACTGTACTGTTTTCACGACATTTATTTTACATCCTCCATACAAAAGTGGCATATCCAACGTCTTCTCACTGGTGTACATGTCTGCACGCAATGACTGTTGAGGCAGAAATGAGCAGTCTGGAGTGTAGACAGGTATGCGGGCAAATATATTGTCATTCTGACAGGGCGTATCACGAGAGCTCTGCTTGGCGGTGTTTGCGCCGCTCATGCCGATTCCGACCATCGAAATCTCAAATTCCAGGATATCCCTAGAATTTTTTTACGATAGATTTCAACGCTGACAAACGCTGTATCACTATAATTGTCTTCTCAAGATCTATCGAATGCAGTGTAAGGTCCCATTTAAAAGAACGTACTTGGTTCAATATCTGCGTTGATACCAACGCTAGAAACATTAACCATACAAAAACGTACGAGTCTCTCGACACTCTGACATTGCCGAAAACCGCATTTCGATATATGTAATCGTTCACGGAATAAAAGGGGGTGTTGCATCTTACGTGACTCACCATATATACGAGGGCTGTCCAGAAAGTAAGTTCCTTCGGTCGCTAACTGGAAACCACAGTGAAAATCAGAAACATTTTATTTGCAAGAGTTAGCCACACTTTGCGGATACTTCTCTACATAGTCGCCAGTCCGACTTAGACATTTGTCGGAGCATTACATCAAATTTCCAATACCATCGTCATAGAAGGCAGCCGCCTGTGCTTTCCTATAATTCTCTACGCTGTATGTGAATATAGTAGCTGTTCCCGAAAGAACAGATACCATTGATGACCGTTCAGCTTCTCTAGAATAAATGATAATTAATTGAAACCCTCAGCTGCCGACAGGTATTGTTGATATACCTCGATGAGGACAGTTGAAAATGTGTGCCCCGACCGGGACTCGAACCCGGGAGATCCTGCTTACATGGCAGACGCTCTGTTCATCTGAGCCACCGAGGACACAGATGAATAGCGCGACTGCAGGGACTTATCCCTTGCACGCTTCCCGTGAGACCCACATTCCCACAATCTACATACGTAATTTACCTAATAGATATCTGCCCACCCACTCATTACTCGCGCCCACTAAGATGACGATTCCCGTGGACAGTTGGTATGTGGATAGAATATCTTTAAGTGTCTTTTTCTCCAACAACATTGACGATCAGTGGCATGATCACTTTTTGACCACGGCTTTTCTGGAAAGCGATTCTGCGCCTGCCCAAACCACTGGCTTCTCTTCTTGAACCAGGATACACCTCTACGTACTGGACCACGTCTGTCATCAATCTTTACTTGAAATATTAGTTGCAACAGATGGCATTATACAGGATGATTTTTTCCACCGTGTAAAAACTCTAGGGACTGATCGATGAGAGGAAACGGAACAAACAAGATCTAATGAACTTATGTCCGGTAGTGCGTGGTTTCCATGTATTCAGTCACACCTTGTTACATAGATTGCGATCTAATAAGCGCTGTACCATGTAGCCACAGTTACAGTATGTGCTGAAAATGGTTTCCATGTGCCTCAACGCATGCGTGTATCCGCCGTAGCATGTTCTGTCTCACACGTTCACACCGGCCAGGCTGCATCGGAACAGGCCAAAGGCAGCATGAATACGCTTCTCCAGTGTCTCCACATCTTAATGGGTTCTGCATACACGATACTTTTTAAATTGGCCCATAACCATAAATAGTACGGGTTGATATCCGGTGAACGAGCAGGTCATGCAACTGGACCCCCTCGTCCGATCCGTCAACCAGGAAAGACATGATTGAGATTTGTCCGAACGTTAACTGGGAACTGAGCTGGAGCACCATCATGTAGCAGCCACATAACCCTTCGAATCATCTATGGCACTTCTTCCAGCAGGGGATGCAAAGTCACCCGCAAGAAAAAAATGGTTCAAACGGCTCTGAGCACTATGGGACTCAACTTCTGAGGTCATTAGTCCCCTAGAACTTAGAACTAGTTAAACCTAACTAACCTAAAGACATCACACACATCCATGCCCGAGGCAGGATTCGAACCTGCGACCGTAGCGGTCTCGCGGTTCCAGACTGCAGCGCCTAGAACCGCACGGCCACTCCGGCCAGCCACCCGCAAGAAATGCCGATGGTTCCGGCCTGTTAGGTGACGTGGGAGGAAGACTGGTCCCGAAATACGGTCGCCAATTATCCCGGCCCACGCATTCCGGCTGCACCGATGCTGGGGGTTCTACACAGCATCCCGCAGATCACTGTTATAAAAGTTGAAGATACCACTCCGCGTAAAGGTGGCCCCAAAGCGTGATTGAATTAATGGTCTCTAGTATGGAAACCATGCATTTCCGAACATAACTTCATTAGACCTTTTTTGTTCCGTGTCCTCTCATCGATCAATCCCTAGAGGCTGTACAGAGCGGAAAAAATCACCCTGTATATTCAAAGCATTCGAGCTGTTTTCTCTTGATGGTACTGAGAATTTCTAGATCTTTGATCATACGACGCAGTACTGCCACATTTGTGACTTTGTCTGTCCACGGTACTTAATATATTTATGTCCACATTTAAATGCCACCTGTCTCTTACCTAATACTGTGATAAGTGCCCACGACTCATTTCCAT
This sequence comes from Schistocerca serialis cubense, assembly GCF_023864345.2. NCBI lineage: Eukaryota > Metazoa > Arthropoda > Insecta > Orthoptera > Acrididae > Schistocerca > Schistocerca serialis. The sequence goes on from NC_064646.1 coordinate 112,972,222, forward strand.
AGAGTAGGATGCTGAACATGTAGCGCGGAAGTAGTTGAGTGCGAAGTATAATACTTCCGTCACAGTTAGTCAGATCTTTCTTTAGTTTCTGAAAAGAACTTCTGGACCGTTCAGTTCTGTCTTAATTATCGTTCGTTCGACACCCCAAATAATTATGTGATGAAGCCTTTCGATCATATCATCACCGAGTGCGAGAGTCCCCTAAATTGCGTTTCGATTTCTTCTGACACATTTTGTCTTCTTGCTCTCTTCTGTAACAGTGTTTAGTAGTTCTTGCAGACCTTCCTACATGGCTACAAGTAAGGCGGTATGATCAATATATCTGATGTTACCGATGATAACTCTGTTAACCACCACTCCTTGATACTTTTTATCAACAGCATCTCAGAAAAGCGTTTCAGGACAGACGATGAAACGTAATGTGGAGAATATACAGCCCTCAGGATCTCTTTTCACAATCGATAGTTCTTGTAGCCTCTGACCGTCGACACGCACATCAGAACTTTGGTTCCAGTACAGCTTTACACTCAGTCTATCCAGCCCCAGTTCACCCACGATGTGCAAAAATCTGTCATGCTCAGTAGTGACAAAAGCTTTTTAATAATCTATGAAAGCGTAAACATCAACATAAACGTCACGACATTGTTTGATCAACACCTGAAGACTGAGTAAAGCCTCCCGATTCCAAAAACCACTCCTGAACTCAAACTGAGAGTCTCCAAAACTGGTATATTCCAAAACCTAATATTTGAACGAAGAACGTGGCGGCAAGACTCATTAAACTGATCATACTGTAGTCATTAGAGCACTTTGCGTTGGGCTTGTTGATAAATGGAACAAACTTTGATATGAGCCAGCCATGTGGTATCATTCCGCTTCGATATATACTGTTGAAGAAGCCATCAAGGAATGAGATCGTTCATCCTTGAGCAGCTTTAGTATTTCAATGTGCATTTCGTCAAGAACTGGATATTGTTATGGCATGGCTCTACTTCTGCTCTTTTTGCATCCGTATCATCACTCTTCCTGACACCATTATCAACACACTGTTGTACGTGAAGCGATTTTCGCTGTATTCCTTCCACTTACCCAGTTCTCTTCAATATTTGGGAGGATGTTTCCATCTTTATGAGAAGCCCGTTTCCTCCGCTGTTGTAAATCCCTACTGTTTTCCTTACTTTCTTGGACATGTTGACTGAGTCATGCTTTGCGTTCAGTTTCTCTGTTTAGCAATATGATTTTGTAAGATGTTATTCCTTTGTATTACGTATTGTCTTCTGTATTACTTTGTGCAGTTACCTGTGCAAGTATGTTCTGCGATCTGTCAGTTGAAGAATTTCACCTATCAGCCAAGGACTGCGATTCTTACTCTCAGTTTCGTTTAGTTTCTGTTTGGTCGCTTCATTTTCTATACGTCTGGCTTGGTTCCTAGTGTCTTCAACAGTATTCGTATGATGTTTGACTAAAAGTACGCAACAGCGTCTGAACTTCGTCCGACAATACTGTATCTTGGGGTTTATGGATGGCAATTCTACTAATTTGTTTCACTTGGTCCCTTTTTTTTCTCATTTCCATATTCATTGTGGCTTGTAGATGTTTGTGGTCATAGTCAACAGCGGCGTCGTGATATCTTTTTACACTTCTTAACGAATATCTCAACCGTTTATTGATGAGGACGTAGTTAATTTGATTCCTGCGGTTTTTGTCGATGGATTAAGTCCCCGTGTAGAGACGACGTAGAGACAATTGAAAATAAGTGTCTTCTATTATGACTATTATGAACTCCCCCTCCTGGCATAGCTGGACCAGCCGATCACCTCGGGCATGGATGTGTGTGATGTCCTTAGGTTAGTTAGGTTTAAGTAGTTCTGTTCTAGGGGACTGATGACCTCAGATGTTAAGTTCCATAGTGCTCAGAGCCATTTGAACCACTTTTTGAACCAGCCAATCACCTCGTTCATTAGCAGTCCCTAAACGGAGACTACCTACCATACCAGCGAGCAGACCTTGGCACTGAAATCGTCACGCACTATGGTAATCTCTGTTCATTTGGTGAAAAACAGGATTGAGTGTAAAAAGTTTCAATGTCACCACCTGATGCATCACCAGTTGGAGCATACGCTTGGCCAGCATTCATCACAATGGGCTCTGCATTTAACAGTACAAAAAGATGTAAACGTGCAAATTTCTTGTCAATTTCCGAGTTGAAATACTTGTGATCTTGGTTTACTAGTGACAATAGCATGGAAATGGATATCAACGATAGAATATGTAACGGGACATCCTTCTCTAGCATTACTTTTCCTCATCGGTAATTGTCGATAGAAGTATTACTTTTCGAATTTTGGACAGGTCAACATTATCTCAGCTGCTTTTCTGGACACATTCATATATTTTTATACACAGTATGTTATATTTCAAGCTAAAATTTATGAAAAGAGATTACTTTATTTTGGATGTTGTAATAGATAAATACTAGTTCTGAATGTACAGTTAAAATTATTTTTTTGGAAACATTTGAAATTACGAATTATTTCGCACACTTAAAATTTCTGTTATTAATTACGCAATCTATTACTGTTTATTTCTGGAGTCATGTACAAAATAATAATCGAAACTAATATAAATTCATTTGTCAAGAAAACTTGTAAACCCTTTGGAATATTGTTATTTTTCCTGAGTGAGACAGCATGCCTCTGATGTGATCGGGCGTATTTTTGTACTTTGTGTGAACAATGTGAGTTCGGCTTTGTTAATGTGAAAAATCAGAAGACTTTATGATATACTAATATGTGAGAAAGCATATCTACGTAAAAACAAAAATTTTGCGACAACAATCTTCAAATTTATCTGCATGAATCCAACCACGAGGACCGAAAATGTGAGAATTTCAGCTTCAAGAATCAGACCCCTACACAAGAAGAACTGGAGCCAACTCTTCGTGAAAAGATAAGTAAACTAGAAAGTTGATTGTAATCTTAGCTCCTCTAAAATCTTCATAAAAGACTAATGTGGACAATAGCCGCAACTAGGAAGGAGGGGACAGATTACAAATAACAGCGGGCATGAAAAGCGTGTATCCCTCCAAGAGACGCTCAGCTCAAAATCAGTTTCAGCAAACTAGAAGACGAGAATCTTTAACACAGTGAAATGCCCAGCAATGCATGTAAGGTTCAGAAACTTCGAACATGACTAAAGGAAAAAAGGATAAAGTTTTAATATTTGAAAGAAATGTGATGAGGGAGATATGGGGACCGATCTTAAAGAGAGGACAATGGACGAGGAGGAAGAGCGATGAAATCTACCTCTTGACGCAACAACCAATAATCCCACAGAGCTGAAGAGTAAAAGAATCCAGTGAGCGGGCCATGTAGCCCGCATTCCAGAAGAAAGATGGGCGAAGAAGGCACTTGAAAGGAAGCCAAACAGCAGACGCCCCTTAGGGACGACCAGAGCAACGCTGGATGGACGAGCTGGCAAAGGACCTGCAACTCCTGGGGCCTGAAGACACCTGGGGAAACCGAGCGCAAAAATCAGAACACAGTGGAGGCAATACGTGGAAGCAGCACTTGGCCTACAGGGCCTGTGATCGCTACTTATGTATACAGGGTGGTCCATTGATCGTGACCGAGCCAAATATCTCACGAAATAAGCGCCAAACGAAAAAACTACAAAGAACTAACTTGTCTAGCTTGCAGGGGGAAACCAGATGGCGCTATGGTTGGCCCGCTAGATGGCACTGCCATAGGTCAAACGGATATCAACTGCGTTTTTTTTTAAATAGGAACCCCCATTTTTATTACATATTCGTGTAGCACGTAAAGAAATACGAATGTCTGAGTTGGACCACTTTTTTCGCTTTGTGACAGATGGCGCTGTAATAGTCACAAACATATGGCTCACAATTTTAGACGAACAGGTGAGTTTTTTAAATTATAATACAGAACGTAGGTACGTTTGAACATTTTATTTCGGTTGTTCCAATGTGATACATGTACCTTTGTGAATTTATTATTTCTGAGAACGCATGCTGTTAAAGCGTCATAACCTGTAAATCCCACATTAACGCAATAAATGCTCAAAATGATGTCCGTCAACCTCAATGCATTTGGCAATACGTGTAACGACATTCCTCTCAACAGCGACTAGTGCGCCTTCCGTAATGTCCGCACATGCATTGACAATGCGCTGACGCATGTTGTCAGGCGTTGTCGGTGGATCACGAGAGCAATATCCTTCAACTTTCCCCACAGAAAGAAATTCGGGGACGTCAGATCCGGTGAACGTGCGGGTCATGGTATGGTGCTTCGACGACCAATCCACCTGTCATAAAATATGCTATTCAATACCGCTTCAACCGCACGCGAGCTATGTGCTGGATATCCATCATATTGGAAGTACATCGCCATTCTGTCATGCAGTGAAACATCTTGTAATAATATCGGTAGAACATTACGTAGGAAATAAGCGTACATTGTACCATTAGATTGTCATCGATAAAATGGAGACCAATTATCCTTCATCCCATAATTCCGCACCATACATTAACCCGCCAAGGTCGTTGATGTTCCACTTGTCGCAGCCATCGTGGATTTTCCGTTGACCAATAGTGCATATTATGCCGGTTTACGTTACCGCTGTTGGTGAATGACGCTTCGTCGCTAAATAGAACGCGTACAAAAGATCTGGCATCGTCCCGTAATTTCTCTTGTGCCCAGTGGCAAAACTGTACACGACGTTCAAAGTCGTCGCCATGCAGTTCCTGGTGCATAGAAACATAGTACGAGTGCAATCGATGTTGATGTAGCATTCTCAACACCGACGTTTTTGAGATTCCCGATTCTCGCCCAATTTGTCTGCTACTGATGTGAGGATTAGCCGCGACATCAGCTAAAACACCTACTTTGGCATCATCATTTGTTGCAGGTCGTGGTTGACGTTTCGCATGTGGCTGAACACTTCCTGTTTTCTTAAATAACGTAACTACCCGGTGAACGCTCCGGACACATGGATGGTGTCGTCCAGGATACCGAGCAGCATACATAGCACACGCCTGTTGGGCTTTTTGATCACAATAGCCATTCATCAACACGATATCGACCTTTTCCGCAATTCGTAAAAGGTCCATTTTAACACGGGTAATGTATCACAAAGCAAATACCGTACGCACTGGCGAAATGTTACGTGTTACCACGTACTTATACGTTTGTGACTATTACAGCGCCATCTATCACGAAGCGAAAAAAGTGGCCCAACTAAAACATTCATATTTCTTTACGTGCTATACGAATATGTAATAAAAAATGGGGGTTCCTATTTAAAAAAACGCAGCTGATATCCGTTTGACCCATGGCAGCGCCATCTAGCGGGCCAACCATAGCGCCATCTGGTTTCCCCCTTCAAGCTAGACGAGTTTCGTTCTTTGTAGTTTTTTCGTTTAATGCTTATTTCGTGAGATATTTGGCCCTGTCACTGTCGATGGACCACCCTGTATATGTATGTTGTGGTTGATAATGGGTGTACAATGAAACCTGCTGCAACGAAGTGATGAGGAATTTTTTGCCTCCGTGCTATAGAATTGTAAAATAAAATTTATTCCATATTTTAAGATGTAGTATTATGGACTACAAGGCAAAAAATGTAGCAAACATCGGCTCTAAAATGTATACCTTAATAGCTGTGAGAATTTGTTCATCTTCGCTACTTTGGAATACATCTCTTCTACAGCTAGTTCTTTGCTGCTGCGAAAGACCTACGGAATGCAGTAAGAAAACGAGAACGCACTATTCTGTAACTGTGAAGAGCAATTCTTGTAATTACACACGACTTGCTCTTCTGAGGTAAATAATTTGCTCAATGCGGTTTCTATTCAGAGTAAGGGATGCATCTGGCCGACGTGTTAGGGAATCACGAACTCTAAAGAAATTCACAATCATTGATGATGTACTCCTATTATCAGGCATGGATACACCGAAGACTTACAGTGTCCCACGAACAAAATTCCAAGAGATTAAAATCGGGAGAACGATCAGGTCAACGTACTGACTCTCCTCCATCCATTCTTTGCCCATGAAGTGTCTATGTGAGGCGTTACCGCACATTTCGGAAAAAATGGCAAGTGCTCCATCATGCATGAACCATACCTCCAGCCGTTATAGAAGTAGTACCTCCTCTAGCAGAAAGCGCAACCCTTTGATAGGAACTGATGACTCTTGGCGCCCGTTAACCTGTTTGGTAGCCTGTTGAGGTCCTATTAGTCTATTGCCAATAATTCCTGCCCATGGATTGATTGAAAATCGCTGCCACTGCCTTGCTTTCTGAAGCGGCTATGAATTTGTATCAGCCCACACATGTTGTTTATGAAAACTGATAGCCTCGTCAGTGAACAGTATCTTCGTTGTGAAAAGTGCACCTTCAGCACATTTTTTCAACAGCCACTGGCGGAACTGCATTCCGGTAGACTTATCTTGTGGTCGAAGGACTTTGGCACGCTGTACATGATATATGCAGAAGAGCCAAGACTAGAAGATCACTAACGCCGATAGGCGCTGAAGTTCTACGTACCCTTGCTCCAGGCTCTTTTCAACTCGTTGCAATACTCGCTCCGCCACAACAGGAGTACCGATGTTACGTCTGTCACGATCCGCCGTTGTTGGAACTAGCATTCTCGACGTTTTTCAGCACAGGACACAGAGACTCGTCGGTTGCATCCATTTGCTAGACCATAAAAGGTTATCATGCTTGCCATTCCTGCGTAGAATAATAGGCTACCATTATGCTGGTAAGTGCAAAGATAAAACTGCAGTGTGAAAGCATTTCACAAACTTAAGTCAACACAACCTGGTTCCATTAGTACTAATCTACTTGCTTCAGTCACCCAGAACTATGAAGACGCTGTACATTAACAACACCTACTGAAGTGTCTTGGGCCAGTGGAGACGCAATGAGAACACCACCCACGTAGACAATGCAGAAGAAGTTTATTTATAACCACACAAACAAAAGCTCCTTCTTGGAGTAAGTTATTTACAAATGAAAATTTGCTTGGTACCCTGAGTCCCAACAATGAAAGCGAGTAATAATTAAGCGGCAAATTAAGTAATAAAAGTTACAAGTCCACGTTCAACTGGAATGTTCTGAATTTAATAAAACAATCAGTACTTATTTCGATTTGTGATGAGGTGGGGCTTTACAGCTGTCAAGTAGTTGTAAAACTTCCAGCTGTTTATTTTTATGCTCAGTACTACAGGTTTCCATCAGTAGAGCGTTATCAAGCCGAAGCCTAACGAACAGACAAAATCTTTACAGTCCACTGGACAAAATATGCTGACAAAATTAAAGTTATATCACTAAATAACGTAGAAATTACTTACTAAGCGTAACCAGCGTGTGACTATAAAATCTGAAGTACACAAAAAGGTAGAAAAACGTATCTTCTGTTACAATAAGTGATATCTAAAAGGCACAGATAGAAGACGCACACAAGACGACCATATATTTTAAACTAAAGAAAACTGTAATGAGCTTGTAGCAACAACAAAAAAATAATTGACAGCAAAGATCAAAGGCAAATTGCTATGAATCTTGGACAAAGATCGTGAGTGTCTGTAGCTGTAACATTGATAATCTATGCATATCAATGGTTTTTATGTTTATGCTTTGTTGATACCCTTTGTTACGTACTTTTTTTGTTAAGCCACTTCAGTGTTTACCTCGTTCTTAAAATATTTTCAAAAAAATTCAAATGTGTTTGAAATCTTATGGGACTTAACTGCTAAGATCATCAGTCCCTAAGCTTACACACTACTTAACATAAATTATCCTAAGGACAAACACACACACCCATGCCCGAGGGAGGACTCGAACCTCCGCCGGGACCAGCCGCACAGTTCATGACCCTTAAATTGTACTCCAAAACAGTTGTAGACACACGCTTACGATCTTTGTCCAAGGTTCACAGCAATTTGTTTTTGATATTTGCTCTTAATTTTGTTTTGCTACACGTCCGTTACATTTTCCTTCGGTTTGAAATGGGTTATAGTTCTGTGTGCGCTTCCTCTATATCTATGTGTTCTGGAGATTATTTATCGTAACAGAAGCTATGCTTTTCTACCTACATCGAAGTTGTTCACTTCAAATATTTAATTGACAAGCTGGTCACGCTTTGTGAGTAATTTCTACGTTATTGAACATAATAATTTTACATTTGTTGGCATATTTGAACTATACAGTTTAAAGGCTTTGTCTGTCCGTTAGGCTTCGGCTTCATAATGGTCTACTGAGCGAAACGGGTAGCATTGAGCATAAAAATAAACAGTTGATGGTCTCTACAATGAAGTTTCGCTATCAGTGCTTAGCTGGTGTGAACCCAAAGACTGAAGAAGTAAAATCACAGCCCTAAACTCGATAGAGGTTAGAAGTTACTGTATGGCGGCTGTATGACTATGATTCCTAGTGATATCACTGATTGATGACACCTAGCCCAGGGAACTCGAACCAATAACTGGTTCAATAGCAAGTGACCGAACTGCCGATCCGTGGTTGAGCGCCGGCCTAAATACCGTCACGACGCATGGATTCAACGCGAGCTGATGATGGGCACGTGACGTGAGGTAGCAAAGTAGCGCGAGTGATTGCAGTCCATTGGAACTAAATCGACAGATGGAAAGGTAATATCCGGAGTACCACAGGGAAGTGTGATAGGGCCGTTGCTTTTTACTATATATAAACGATCTAGTAGAAAGCATCGGATGCTCTGTAAGGCAATTTGCAGATGATGCAGTTGTTTCTTCCACGGTAGCAATGCCGGAAGACAGTAATAATTTGCAGAGCGACCTGCAGGAAATTGATGAATGGTGCAAACTCTGGCAGTTGACCTGAACGTAAATAAATATTCCGCATACATAGGAAAAGAAATCCACTACTGTACAGCTACACTATTGATGACAAACAGCTGGAGACAGCGTCTGCTGTAAAATATCTAGGCGTAACTATCCAGAGCGAGCTTAAGTGGAATGACCATATAAAACAGATACTTGGGAAAACAGACACAAAACTCAGATTCATCGGAAGAACCTTAAGGAAATGTAACTCATTCACGAAAGAAGTTGCTTATAAGACGCTTGTTTGCCCGATTCGTGAGTACTGTTCGTGTATATGGGATCCCTATCAGGTAGGACCAATAGAGAGGATAGAGAAGATCCAACGAAGAGCGGCGCGTTTCGTCGCGGGATCGCTTAGCTAGCGAGAGAGCGTTGTGGAGATGCTAAACAAATTCCACTGGCAAACGTTACAAGAGAGACGTTGTGCATCACAGAGAGATTTACTACTGAAATTTCGGGACTGCACTTTTCAGGAGGAGTCAGACAACATGTTACTTCCCCCCACATACATCTCGCGTATTGACCACGAGGAGAAAATTCGAGAAATTACAGCCAATTCAGAGGCTTACCGAAAATCGTTCATCCTTCGCACTATTCGCGAGTCTAACAGGGTTGGAGGGATCAGATAGTGGTAACGAAAGTACCCTCCGGTGGTTTGCGGAGTATGATGTAGATTGATAGTGGGAGCGTGCTCTGCTGACAGCGGCCTAGGCGCCTCTCGTGGCTGCTGCCAGAGATTCCGAGGACAACAGTTCGGCGTATTGTTGTTTTTTTGTTGCAGTTTTGTTGTCCGGAACATTTACCAACATACGAGACGAGCTTGCATCTGTGTTTGACTTACAGGCGGTTGTGGCTGTCGCGACAGACAATTTCCTGAAGCGTGGCCACCGGTGAAACGTGGCTGTGTGTAGACTGCCGTCTTGTAGGCGGGAGACAGTACTAACAGATGATGTTTATTGCATGCTGTATCCATGGACAGTAATAGAGTGATGTGTGCTCATTGCTTGCCTTCTGTAGGTCGTTTATAGTAGCAAAGAGCTTGCGGTAGAAGAGATGTGCTTAACAGTAGCAAAATGAACAAGTGCTCATAGCCCTTAAGGTATGCGTTTCAGAGACTATGTTCACTGGATACTAACATCTCAAAATACGGAATACTTTTTTCGCAACCAGTATTCTTGATAAGCGGTAACGTTACTTTTTTTTCCAAATTGGCTCAGTGTTTTGAATCTTTCCTCTTTTAAATAAGTTGTGGACGTTCGAAGTCGATATCCTTCTTTCGACTGTACTTGAGGTTCTGGCCGTCTCAGGAGAAGTCAGACAACATATTACTTGTGATTCTTGAGTTTCTCCCGGCGTATTTGATAATCAAAATATCCACGGGTGTACTGCCGGTCTACAGTGTCCAACGGGCACAAAATTTCGGCGATCATACATCTCGCCATCATCAGGTGAACTGACGGACTGAGCTCCTGTGAACGTGCCGGTACTGAGATCCGTACGCTATGGCTGCTCAGGGGGAACTGGCTTCGGTCGCGGCGGCGGCCGATTTAAATACCCTCCGCCCGCGGCGCACTCCCTCCACCGTCCGCGCGCCGCGCCACGGTCGCGCGGTGGAATAGATTGCGTCGGCGTTTGAGATGACGTCGGTGTGATGGCTCTGTCCACCGTGGTCGTCACAACTATACGTTTGCTCGGTTTACTCTTGATTAACCCAATCGCTGGTTCCCAAGCCTTGCTAAGATTATAGCCACAGTCACGGTTTATGAGGTCGTCATTGGTGCGAATTTCGATGGCCTCTCTAACAACGCTGTCCCAGTATCCCGACGTCTGTACCAGAATCCTCGTGCATTCATACTCCACAGCGTGATTTTCCGACAAACAATGTTTAGCGACCGCCGACTTGCTCGGATACATCAGTCGAGTGTGCCTCTGGTGTTCATAGCATCGATCCTCGACGCTACGCATCGTCTGACCAACATAAGGGCCCCTGCGGTTACCGCCTGAATACTCCCAAAAAGAGATCCCTTTAGGCAGACTGCTCTTTGTATGGTGTCTCACCTACTAACAAAAGTGCCTTGGGTGACCCTATCAGGAGCATAGCCTCTGCCTGCATATATCCGTGCATCATTGAGACATACAAACCTCCTCACTACATTGTGGTGGCATTCCATGAGGAGGGCTTGAACCGGCCGTGGTGGCCGAGCGGTTCTAGGCACTTCAGTCCGGAACCGCGGGACTGCTACGGTCGCAGGTTCGAATCCTGCCTCGGGAATGGATGTGTGTGACGTCCTTAGGTTAGTTAGGTTTAAGTAGTTCTAAGTTCTAGGGGACTGATGACCTAAGATGTTGAGTCCCATAGTGCTCAGAGCCATTTGAACCATTAGGAAGGCTAGTGATAAACGCATAACTTTTTAGAGGTTAAAGCAATCGATATTAATAACTTTTTGGATATGTGTTACATGTTTGAGATCTGAATTTGTTGGTTTTCCTGTCAAATTTAGTTGTTGCGACACGACACATTCTCAAGCTTGTCGAGTCACTTACGTAAAAGAAACGGCAATTTTAGAGTTTTGCCTGCTCCTGTATGAGTTTCTGTGGAAGCCCAGGTTTCTTGGCAATAAATTTCAATCCCTACTCTCCCATCGCTTCTTTCCATAATCATGCCATTCTTGTTCCTCTCCGTCTCCACTTCCCCACATCAATAAACCATTTGCAAGCGTAACTGTTGTCATATTTTCATCTCCTATTTGGACTGACACTCAGCCATTAACTAGTTCGTAAACGACATGAAAAGTAGAGGGAAGAGTCCAATTCCTCACTCCAATTTTTTCTTCTAATTGGACTCTCTCCTCTCCTACTACTTTTACAGAACTCACACGTTCTTGACACATTTCCTTTAGTATTCACCGGGTCAGTCTTCCAATATCCCCTTTCTGATGTGTTTCGCAGATCTTGCTTCTTTTCACACAATCATACGCCTTATCACGGTCCAATAGCGTCATTACTAATTTCTTATCATATTCATAGATTTCTCTTGGAGCCGCCTTGCACTAAAAATTGACCTGCCCGAAGTGGAAGTAAGCTATTGCCAGATAACGGAATAGGTTCACTGAAAACTGAGCCGTAGGCGGTGGTGACTCCACATGTATGTGTGTGTGTGTGTGCTATACTGCCGCACAGGGAACGGTACTGTATAATGTTATGAGTTCCTACGAAGAGGCCAGGCCATTGTCGGGAAACGATGCTTCCCAGAATGGCGAGACGAGAGGCCACTCGAAGGCCGCAGAGATTTGTGGAACGCCCTGAGACATATAGGTGTATATATACGTGTGGCTGCTGGCTCTTCATTTCCATGTTTCTTGCGCCGTTTAACGGCGTGCTTATATTTTTCCGCGTGTTTTCGGTGGGGGGAATCGGGGCGGCGGAGTCGCCTTGGCGGCTGGCTCTCGCGTTGTTTACGACTGGCAGTCGGCGGCGACACGGGGTGGCGTTCTTCTCGCAGAAAGAGGAAGGAGGGTGGAGGGTGTAGCGGTGCCTGGGCGATGCGCCGTTAACGTCCGCCGCTCACCGCAGCGGGCCATCCCGTGAGTTACGGCGCAGAGTTCCGTCCGCAGGGCAGCATCGGTTCCACGCATCCTTCCCCCCCCCCCCCCCCCCCTCTACTTGCCGTTTCTTCTCTTTTTTCTCTCTCTTTCGTCTCTGCGCTTGCGGGCTTCTGTGTGTGACGGAATTTCGTCGCCCTCACTTCTAGAGAGGGCAAGCGGTTTTGTAGTGTTGTGGTGTGGTGTGTGGAGCAGAAGTGGATCGCGCGGCGTGTATAGCTGCGAGGCGGAACATTCCTCCGGCGCAGTGCCGCGTGTGGGGGCCGCAGGGACTGCCGCCCCTTGCGCCAGCTATGCTGCAACCCGCCCCGGTTGCTATAAAAGTAACCACTGATGCGACTGCAAAGCTTCGGCTTCGTCATGAAGGATAAATTTTTTAAAAATTGAGCAAAAGACCTTCAAATGCTAAGTGAAATGTCTGAAGTAAGAAATGTCTAACCAAGGGGAACATCTGACAGTAATAAATAAAGTAGATTGGAGAATTTGCATTTAAAGTGCCTAAAAAGAACTTCTTTTCTAATTTTACTTTCGAAGGATTCCAAGGTTGCTCCGATTCAACCTTGTGATTGCACAAATAATCCTGTCGGAGGAACATCCGCAACTGAGCATAATACCAGAGACTGAAAATATTGTTACAGTTTTAAGGTTCTTTTATTTAACACACGACCGGAGACGGGCTCTTATACGCCCGTCTTCAGGCGTTGTGCTGTGACCCCGAGCGCAGATGTCAGACAAAATTCATGGGCAGCAATGGAGCGTGTTGCCCGTGCCATCTAGCGGTAGTAGTGTGCCAGAGTGCCAGCAGATCTGCCAAGTTTCCAACTTCCGCTCACTGATACGTAGTTTTCATCGTCCAAGTGAATGCTGCGGATAGCCTTGACACCGAATCTTTCATATGCAAGATTCAGACAAGATAAGTAATTTGGGTCACTTCATCTTAGAACTATTTAAATTGTGAAGAGAAAAGAATGAAATTACTGAGTGAAGCCAAGTTTGATGCATATTCCCCTCCGCATTGCATAAACTCACACTCCAACTACATACACTACTGGCCATTAAAATTGCTACACCAAGAAGAAATGCAGATGATAAACGGATATTCATTGGACAAATATATTATGCTAGAAATGACATGTGATTACATTTTCACGCAATTTGGGTGCATAGATCATGAGAAATCAGTACCCAGAACAACCACCTATGGCAGTAATAGTGGCCTTGATACGCCCCGACATTGAGTCAAACAGAGCTTGGATGGCGTGTACAGGTACAGGTGCCCATGCAGCTTCAACATGATACCACAGTTCATCAAGAGTAGTGACTGGCGTATTGTGACGAGCCAGTTGCTCGGCCACCATTGACCAGACGTTTTCAATTGGTGAGAGATCTAGAAAATGTGATGGCCAGGGCAGTAGTCGAACATTTTCTGTATCCAGAAAGACCCGTACAGGACCTGCAACATGCGGTCGTGTATTATCCTGCTGAAATGTAGGGTTTCGCAGGGATCGAATGGAGGGTAGAGTCACGGGTCGTAACACATCTGAAATATAACGTACACTGTTCAAAGTGCCGTCAGTGCGAACAAGACGTGACGAGACGTGTAACCAATGGTACCCCATACCATCACGCCGGGTGATACGCCAGTATAGCGATGACGAATACACGCTTCCAATGTGCGTTCACCGCGATGTCGCCAAACACGGATGCGACCATCATGATGCTGTAAACAGAACCTGGATTCATCCGAAAAAATTACGTTTTGCCATTCGTGCACCCAGGTTCGTCGTTGAGTACACCATCGCAAGCGCTCCTGTGTGTGATGCAGCGTCAAGGGTAACCGCAGCCATGGTCTGCGAGCTGATAGTCCATGCTGCTGCAAACGTCGTCGAACTGTTCATACAGATGGTTGTTGTCTTGCAAACGTCCCAATCTGTTGACTCATGGATCGAGACGTGGCTGCACGATCCGTTAGAGCCATGCGGATAAGATGCCTGTCATCTCGACTGCTAGTGATACGAGGCCGTTGGGATCCAGCACGGCGTTCCGTATTACCCTTCTGAAACCACCAATTCCATGTTCTGCTAACAGTCACTGGATCTCGGCGAACGCGAGCAGCAATGTCGCGATACGATACACCGCAATCGCGATAAGCTACAAGCCGACCTTTACCAAAGTCGTAAACGTGATGGTACGCATTTCTCCTCCTTACACGAGGCATGATAACAACGTTTCACCAGGGAACGCCGGTCAACTGCTGTTTGTGTATAAGAAATCAGTTGGAAACTTTCCTCATGTCAGCGCGTTGTAGGTGTCGCCAACCTTGTGTGAATGCTCTGAAAAGCTAATCATTTGCATATCACAGTATCTTCTTCTTGTCGGTTAAATTTCACGTCTGTAGCACGTCATCTTCGTGGTTTAGCAATTTTAATGGCCAGTAGTTTATAATAACGCACTTTCTAGACACTGGCCAGCTGGAAAACGTGGAAATTATCGATCGTCGATTTTTTCACAGCCTGTTCCTGATGCTCCACCCCCATCACAAGAACGTTACAACACAGACAAAGCACATTACTATCCATAATATGAAAGTTCTTCTCAAAATCTACTTTCATACCGAAATACGACAACTACATCTCCTGCTGGAGCAAGTGATGCTAATGGCTCTGATATGTCAAACAGAGTTTAGTTATGTTAAGAGATGTGAGACAAATAAATGAGGCTGATTTTGTTGATTTTATGATGAAGTACTTTTCAAACGAAAACTGAAAAATCACTTCTACGTGTTAACGGAATCTTCCGTCGGTTCTTGGTAGAACACCATTATAATAAATGAAAAGCACCAGTTTGCTTTTGTTCTACAGTATTACTTTTATTGTGTTAACCGGTTTTCGGCTTACAAAGCCATCTTCAGACATTTACTGATTATTGTTACCAAATAAGTTACAATGTTTGCAACCAACAATGGAAGAAAAGTAACACGTCTAGACTGAAGCAGAAACATACAGGAAGTAACATACTTGACAGTATGGTAGTAATGCAATGAAAAAGTAAAAAATTGAACAGCAAATAAATAAAAATGGAGTAGATAGGAAAAACCTTAACACAAAATAGGAACAGCATGCCTACATAACAGTTTCTGTTCATAAACAGAACTAATAGAATAAAATTAGTACTTGACAAGGCTGCATCAGGAGGTATGAAACATGGAGAGTGATACACAAACCAATTAAAAGAAGAAACAATTATCAATGTAAGTACAGAATGCATAAATAACTTAAGCAATATCAATAAGATAAACAGAAATAAATAAATTCAGGAAAATGGAGGCGTTTGAGGGAACATACAGTAAACGCAATCTTCGAGGATGTAGTGGTACTACATTTTAACATTAACATTATATTCAAAACAGTAGCTAGCTAGCTAGTTTGCAATAAATAAATGAACAAAGTAAAATATGAACAATATTTGAGAGACAACTACAAGAGGTGTTAAACGTAGACAGTAATACAAGTACCAGTTAAAAGAAAGCCTTAACTATTGAAACTACAGTCTATTTGGAATACATTCTTCGCTAAACAAAAGAACTTAATGAATATAGGAAAATGGGAATATGTAGGAACAGACAGTGTGGTAAGTAATGAACAACAGAGATGATTATATAAAGTTTAGAAGAGGGGAAGTGTTGACCTGTGTCTGGTCATTTAATATTAGATCTGGACTGTGAGCAACATGTTTGTAAATTTCCAGGGCTTCCAGCAGGTTGAGTTTATAGCATTTGTTTACTAAGTGAAGTACATGGGGCACTGACTGGTAGTTGTGACCTTCACTCAGTATGTGCTCACCAAATGTGGAGACAGATTTCTGCAACCTCCAGCTGCGTTCATGTTCAGCCAGCCTAGTTGCTACGCCATTTCCTGACTTTTACGATTTTGTTTCCTATGCAAGTTATGGTCAGTAAGAACTGGACTGTAGCCATTGGCTGTGGCAATATATTTTATTGTATCTAACTCTGCTTTAAAATCATCTCTGGACATGGCGATAGATATGAGTCGGTGTACTATTGAGTGGAAAGCTGCATGTTTGTGAGCTAAGGGGCGTTGTGAGCAAGAAGGTATTACTGTTTCTGTAGTCGTAGTTTTTCTATAAATTTTGAAATAATGTGTGTGTGTGTGTGTGTGTGTGTGTGTGTGTGTGTGTGTGTGTGTGTGTGTGTGTGTGTACTGATGTCAATGTTGTGATCTAAGAGGTTTATGGATTTGTTGCTAATCTTCATTGTGAACTGAATATTTTTATGTTGACTGTTTAGGTTTTTCAAAAATGTGTTAAGTTGTCCTGTAGTACTAGTCCACATACACAGGACATCATCTACATACCTAAATCAGTATTTGATATTTGCACTCAAAGGTTCTGTTTTTAAAAATTTTTGTTCAAAATGGTCCATAAATATTTTAGCCAACAGTGGACTAGGAGGGGAACTCGTAGCTAAGCTGTCTAATTGTTTATAAAAGTCCCTTGGAACTGGAAATAGTTCTGTGCCAAGTATGTCTGAGGGGCCAGTCTCAAGTCATTCAATTCTACAGTATTCACATAGACTTGTGCATCAGCTCTGTCAGAATATCAATGCATTCTACCACTGGTATTTTGGAAAAAAAACGGCAGACATCACAGGATACTAATTTATCACTGTGTGAGACAGATTTACCTTTTAACTTATTTACTAGGTTCACAAAATTTGAAATACCATGCTTTGGTTTGAATTTAGTCTTAATTAAGACATCCAGTTTACTAACTAGTTTGTAAAAGGAAGCCGCATGGGATTAGCCGAGCGGTCTAAGGCGCTGCAGTCATGGACTGTGCGGCTGGTCCCAGCGGAGGTTCGAGTCTTCCCTCGTGCATGAGTGTGTGTGTCTTTGTCCTTAGGATAATTTAGATTAAGTAGTGTGTAAGTTTAGGGAATGATGACCTTAGCAGTTAAGTCCCATAAGATTTCACACATATTCGAAAATTTGAACATTTGTAAAATGGAACAGTGAATGATGATGCAACTGGCTAGGAACATTTTGTTTATGCAGTTTAACAAACCCATACATTCTAGGAGGCACTGGGTTCATATTAGTTAACAGTTTTGCTTCAAACTCAGAGAATATGCTTTTGCATGAATTGATTGTATATTTAACATTCTCTTTGAATAATTTAGTAGTGTGTTTAGGAAGGACTTGGAAGCCTGTGGTATTCAGGAAATCATTAACTTCCATGTATTTATTACCATTACAAACTAAGATTGAAGAATGTAACCCAAAAAACTGTTATATACCACTTTTGAAATGAACTAGTTTTTGTATTATAACCTATCCATGTAACATTGTCAATGGATGCAAGACATAGCTATATGGCGCATTGGGTACTTTAGTTCATACATTCCTCACAAGATGGAGGTTTTGCTATGTTGCTCACCTGTTTACCTTCAAGTCTGCTAAGTACCAACAGTTGATTTGAACAATGGAGGGTAATGATTCAAGCACTTTGCATTCAAATAATGTTGTAATTGGGGAGAAGAGAAGAAAGAAAGGAAGTCGATAAAAGTTAGATGTGCAGAAGGAACTGAGAATTAATGTCAAACGATATAAAATATCTTCGAATGAGCAGAAACCAGAAAAAGCCACCACGTCCACAGATAAGATACGTAGCCTGTAAACTGGACGCATTTATTGTTCGTGCAGAATATTTCACATAAATTTGTACTGTGAAACAGTTATTATTTCATATTATTTTATTCTTTTAAGTTCTGTATAATCTCTGTCCATCTCTTTGCATAGGTTATATGGAAGTGTCGATACAAGTGCAGTACTTCGCTACATGAGCATAAAGAAAATATATTTAATACTTTTTAGAAATGTGGTTGTATAACACAGTAAATCTGAAAAGGCAATTAGACTCCTTAAAGATAAGTCCTAAAAGTCTCAGGTGCCTGGTAGCAACATAAGTAAATAGGCCTAGAGCAGGTTTTATTTGTTCTGACACTTGCGCAGTCTGATATGTTATATAAGACACAGTTATAACATTTGTATCCATGTGTGTGTGATTTTAATAAAGCCTATATGTGTATGTGGCATGAACTTAGTGCACACTGGCGAGGCAGCGAGATAGTGTCCTCATTCCTTCATGTAATAAACAGTGTTGACTTAATAACACACTTGACATTGTTGTTGTACTTGTAGTCTTCAGTCCTGAGACTGCTTTGATGCAGCTCTCCATGCTGCTCTATCCTGTGCAAGCTTCTTCATCTCCGAGTCCTTACTGCAACCTACATCCTTCTGAATCTGCTTAGTGCATTCATCTCGTGGTCTCCCTCTATGATTTCTACCCTCCACGCTGCCCTCCAATGCTAAATTTGTGATCCCTTGATGTCTCAGAACATGTCCTACCAACAGGTCCCTTCTTCTTGTCAAGTTGTGCCACAAACTCCTCTTCTCCCCAATTCTATTCAATACCTCCTCATTAGTTATGTGATCTACCCATCTAATCTTCAACATTCGTCTGTAGCACCACATTTAGAAAGCTTCTATTATCTTCTTGTCCAAACTATTCATCGTCCATGATTCACTTAAATCTATACTCGATGTTAACAAATTTCTCTTCTTCAGAAATGCTTTCCTTGCCATTGCCAATCTACATTTTATATCCTCTCTACTTAGACCATCATCTGTTATTTTGCTCCCCAAATAGCAAATCTCCTTTACTACTTTAAGTGTTTCATATCCTAATCTAATTCCCTCAGCATCACCAGACTTAGTTGGACTACATTCCATTATCCTCGTTTTGCTTTTGTTGATGTTCATCTTATACCCTCCTTTCAAGACACTGTCCATTCCGTTCCACTGCTCTTCCGAGTCCTTTTCTGCCTCTGACAGAATTACAGTATCATCGGCGAACCTCAAAGTTTTTATTTCTTCTCCATCGATTTTAATACCTACTCCGTATTATTCTTTTGTTTCCTTTACTGCTTGCTCAATATACAGATTGAATAACATCGGGGAGAGGCTACAACCCTGTGTCACTCCCTTCCCAACCACTGCTTCCCTTTCATCTCCCTCGACTCTTATAACTGCCATCTGGTTTCCGTACAAATTGTAAATAGCCTTTCGCTCCCTGTATTTTACCCCTGCCACCTTTAGAATTTGAAAGAGAGTATTCCAGTCAACATTGTCAAAAGCTTTCTCTAAGTCTACAAATGCTAGAAACGTAGGTTTGCCTTTCCTTAATCTTTCTTCTAAGACAAGTCGCCGGCCGGAGTGGCCGAGCGGTTCTAGGCGCTACAGTCTAGAACCGCGCGACCGCTAGGGTCGCAGGTTCGATTCCTGCCTCAGGCATGGATGTGTGTGTGATGTCCTTAGGTTAGTTAGGTTTAAGTAGTTCTAAGTTCTAGGGGACTGATAACCTCAGAAGTTAAGTCCATAGTGCTCAGAGCCATTTGAACCAAGATAAGTCGTAAGGTCAGTATTGCCTCACGTGTGCCAGTATTTCTACGGAATCCAAACTGAATTTCCCCAAGTCGGCCTCTACTAGTCTTTCCATTCGTCTGTAAAGAATTCGCGTTAGTATTTTGCAGCTGTGGCTTATGAAACTGATTGTTCGGTAATTTTCACATCTGTCAACACCTGCTTTCTTTGGGATTGGAATTATTATATACTTCTTGAAGTCTGAGGGTATATCGCCTGTCTCATACATCTTGTTCACCAGATGGTAGAGTTTTGTCAGGACTGGCTCTCCCAAGGCCGCCAGTAGTTCTAATGGTATGTTGTCTACTCCTGGGGCCTTGTTTCGACTTGTGATACATTTTTCAATATAACTCTTATGCAACTTTTTGGCACTTAACAGGTTTTTGAGTGACACTCTTCAATTGTAAATGTCACTATAAACAACAAATAATTAGCTACTGATTAGACAGTTGGTTATCTTAATGCTACGAAAATCTTTCGTTCCACCGAGATGGCTTTCTTTAGAAGAGTACCCTTTTGGTCAGTTCATCTCAGCACACCTCCACTAACTCTGACATTCTTACTCAATTGAAAAATTTATCGCTGTAATACCTTAAATCATTGTATAGTGTTTGAAATAACCTGTTTATGTGACGCAAACCACAGACGCTAGCAACTGAGCGCAGACTGAAGGTATAACTCCTCTGGTGGCCCTGTTGTCAAACGTAACGGCTGACCGGAACGCTGCAGGCAGAGCTGTAGTGGTGATCCAGTGCAGTATGGGCTCTAACCTATCTGTACAGGTCTCAGCAGCGGAGCCAGACAAGGTGTGACAAACTGTGACAAAGTATGCCTCACAGCATCCCATCTTCCTTCATGTTCCGCACCATCCCTATTCCTTTCCATCTCCTGATACTCTCCCATCACTTACTTTATCACTATAGGAGGTGAACAATGCCAATAGACAAATGCAGTACGTTTCTATATGAATGTGGTAGGGCAGGGCCGTAGCTGGTCCCAAGTCCATTTGGAAGAAGGAGTAAATGACTACATGATAAGTCTTGAGAGATATACTGATGTCGAACAGGTATATACACTTCTTTATGTTTGAAACCAGTAAATCCTATCCTTTGATGGGAAGGGTGAAGGGTAATGACCAGCGCCTTTAAAGTGTTCCTTTCAGCCACGTTATGGCGACCCTGACAGGAGATTTCCTGGTCCTCCAGGTTGGTGTGCGCAGGGAAGCAGGGAAGGGAAGGTGGACAAACTGACTATCGTATACCAAAAAGTTTAATCAAACTGAAAAGTCACCAGATCAGTCTCAAATATCAGAGGGACTTAATGCAAGATAAGTTTGCAAGAAAAAATGATAAATGATTTCATCATAGCTGCCTGGAATGTCCCAAGCCTCAACCGTTCAGGGCCCAAACTCTGTGCTCTACCAAACTTTTTCCTTCCAGTTTTACTTTTCGATGAATTTTTTTTATGATTCAAAGTTTGTAAACAAGTGTACTAATGTTTGTACGATGAAATAGAATGTTTTCTCACTGTAAAGTTAGATAAGTGTTACGTTTATTTGCAGGGCCATCTTCCGCAGTAGCTGTTAAAATCAGGTATTATTGGTTTTCCATCTTGAGCTTACTGCAGTATCATTACAGAGAATCACACCAGAAGCGTTGCACTTTTATCTATCGCAGTGTGCAGAGTGAGAAACACACGTAACTTCAGTTGAGTTTACAAAGGTGAAGTGTAAATAACCCAGCAGAAGCGCAATAAATAATGCAGAATGGCAAAAACTACCAAGTGCATATTTGAAACGAAGTCTTTCGACGTCAAGCGCTGCTGGCAATGAGGGAAGAAGCAGTGGTTTGGCGAATATATAAAGAAATAGCAATAACCACGGAAGATGCTAGATAAATAAAAGCGAAACGCGTCTGCTTTGATTCTCTTTAATTAAATTGCAGTAAGCTTAAGACGGAAGGTCACTAATAACTGATAAATCAATATTAGCTGTAACCTAGTTATAAGCAGACAAGTTAGCTTAGTCAGGGCGAAGCGATATTGTCAGAAAGTTTAGTTAAGTGGCAGGTGCGTTGTCGCTGGGTGCATATGCGCGCCAGCAGATGAGTATGGAGCAGTGAGAACGTAAGGAGAGTGTTGAAAGCGACAGTCGAGTCAAATAGCGCTGCGGCTTTTCTTTTGTTGAGAAATGGTCGTAACGCAGTGGTGCTAAAGTACGTAACGGCTCGGCAAAAAATTTGATGTGGAAGGGCGGAATATATGGCATTAAGTATGGGCACAGTATAAATACCGCAAGAGGATACAGTTTAATACGAGTACTGTGGGTCAAGTTTCATTTGTTGCGGAGCTACAAGAAGCGCAGCCTGTGACACACATCGTCAATGAACAATGTCTTACATTCCACCGACGACTTCTCAACCTGAAGTAAGATCCAACTAATTACTTGTTCACATTGGTCTACGGCTAGTTAATTTTGTATTTACATAATACTGACTTTCACCAAAGATCTGACCTTCACTTTTACCAAGGCGAAATATCTAAGTAAGATCCATCCTAGACATTACTAATGATCTGCGAGAGTTCTAATGATTGGGAAGCTATTACAGTATTTTTATGAAATAAAATAACAATAACTAAAGTTTCAATAATTTGAAAAACAATCATTAACACAAGTTCTTCAGTCTAGCAAACAGTAATTTGAAAGACAGTGCTTAAAAAAGTAAAATTCAGTAAAAGATATGTTTTGTTTTACTTTCTCATGAATAAATAAGTTTTCATTTTTATGCAACTGCAGCCAGCCACAAATATGTGTTAATGTCTTGAACCAAAAAAGTAGTATTTGCACAAATTGATTAACAGTAATTCTTAATGAATAGTAATAAAAGTTGAAGTTACAAGACCAATGAGTCAGTAAAATCATATCACGACCCTGACATTATTTTACAATCGAAATCTTGACTTTGCAGATTACGTGACTGAACTCACAGGAAAGTGACCACTGAATGACTACGATGAAATTTAAGCTAAATGACAGCATTCGGTAACGAATAAACATAAATAACCTTTGAGTAAAATTAAAGCGTGTAAGCATTACAGTGGGTGACGTCACTATTTTTTGCATTAACTTTACTGTCTCCTCGTGATAACATTTTGTTTTTCTCTGATTATAACTTACTGATTGCCATTGGCTGCTACCTAACAGAAAGGTGTTTGCTTGACATATCAACTTCAAATCACGCTAGAGCAGTAAGCATCAATTTTGTGCTGTTTTCGCCTTGCAACAAAACCAAGCATTCTTATATAAGTGCTTCGCCATTAACAAAGAGTGATTGTAATTACAGTAGTTTTGCTCACATACTGAGCTGACAATCGTTAATTTCCTTTAATTCATTAACTAACCTTATAACATTTTCCACTTTTATTATTGGTATTTCCGTCCTACGAAAGCTTTGAGTATCTTTGAAAGACATTTGTTTTGTATAATTTACATAACTGTAAAGATGCGCATCTAGTGCGGACGCTAATACATCGATTGCGCAGTCAAAGAAACATTTTAACAGAAGCTGAACTGTCGTTCCGCTTCGATCTAAATAAAAGATGACGGTAGAAAACTTTTGTAGATCTTCAGATTTCAATGTGCTTCTGCTTGTTATGTGAAAACGTAAAGGAGGTCGACTTTAAGTTAAGAAAAAAAGTGAGCGGTCTTGCTAGCGTGCAGACAACATGATTAATTAATAAAATTAAGGTAATTCATGTTCGAAACTGTAAATCAGCAAGTTATTGTTATCGGAGGTGTTGAACAGTGCAAGAATTGTCTTCAACGAAAGGAGAAAAGTAGTGACTATAATTTGTGACAAAAAAAAAAAAAAAAAAAACGTGAACCAAGGAGACAGCACAGGACAGGCTGAAATCTGATCGCACCATACTGTTAGAAAAGTAATTATGTAAGTTGTATTGTTTATAAATAAGCCCAAATTTTGCTAGTGAGAATTGTTTGAATATAATTAGTGTTTACCAGACTTCTTATTCTGTTCTTTTCCTTTATACTTTTTTATCTTCCATGCCATATTATTTTTATAAATGTCAAACAGCCTTTACTGCAGCAGAGAATACTGCGGCATCCTGGTCGTAGACAGAAGGCCGCTCTTTGTCTTCTATACAATTCATAGCTGCCCCATTTATTAATTATTTCATTTGCAAATGCATTTTTTTTTTACTGTTCATTGTGAAAGGTCCCTTAGGTAATTATAAAATTCGTACTAATTACGTAAAGAAATCCGGGTTGTTCTTTTCCAAATAATAGAAGTCTTTGCGTAATCAAAACCTAGCCTCCTTCTGACAACGATCAGGAGCCGACCAGAAGACGGACGTCTTCGACCGCTTTCGTGTCTCCTGTGGCAAAGCTGTGCCAGACTGGAAACACGACATTCTAGTATGAAATACAGATTTAAATTGAAAGAATTGAGATATATTTAATAGTAATAATTTTTTTATCATACTAGATGTGGCGCCCGAACAGGGACCTGATAAAAAATTTTAATCTGTTCTGTTATTGTTTCATGACATCATCCGGTGGACATCGGGAAGCCGTAAAGGAAGTACTGAACGAAACCGAGGAAGTATTAAAAAAAAAATTTCGAAAAATAACAGCAGTGCGCAAAACGACTGATGTAAGTACGGTTTTCATTACGCATAAAATCTCGCGTCTTGTATGAAAAAAAAAACTGATTTCCGGAATTTCTTTCCTTACTGCTTCATTTTACCCTATCGCTGTTATTTCCTTGCAGAGTTGCTTATTTACGTAGTTAGAATTCGTTTCTGATCATCTCTTCATGCAAAGTTTATTTGTTAGCATTATTAGCATCTTCATTGTTGCTATGGTTAAGAACACAAAATGGATGCCATAATACCAGGATTCAGTGTCTAGTAGGTGTTTGTCACTTATTTTCAACGTTAGGTGCCATCTTGTCTTCTACCCGGTATAGCTCTGCAATTGTCACCTACCGCGGTGTGACGTTTGACTATCAGCGCGCGCATCTGAGAGTTGACGATCGGCGTGCCGCGAAATATTTCTTTGAGCAGTTACGTCACAAACTTGAAAATAAACATGGCAGATGGCAAAGGAAAGCCGACAAACAGTGTGGATGACGGTGATGACACAGTTGTCAAGTCATACCCACTACGTTCGCGAACGGGAACAGGCAGACCCGATTCGCGAATGGAGAGAACGGTAGACGATGATGGTGTGTGTGACGTATCGTCACAGCAATCATCGTCACAGCAAGCGGGAGAAAATTTGATGGTTGAAATGATGAGAATTTTTTTTCAAGAAAGAGAACAGGAGAAACTAGAAAGGGAAGCTTATAAATTACAAGAACAACGTGATAGGGAACAGGAGAAACTGGAAAGGGAAGCTTATAAATTACAAAAACAACGTGATAGAGAACAGGAGAAACGGGAAAGGGAAGCTTATAAATTACAAAAACAACGAGATAGAAAAGAAAGGGAACAAAAAGAAAGGGAAAAGGAACGGGAGACAGAGCGAAAATGGTTTGACCTAAATACCATGATTGGTACAATGAAAAATAGGTTAGATAATATTGATGCCAACTTAGAGGCAAGAATAAGGACAGTCACGGTGGAATATATCTCGGAATTAAGTACTAAAGTTAATGAAAGGATAGAAGGTATTCTGCAGAAGGTAGATGCATGTGAGAGTACAGTAGGTAATGTGCACAAAGACATTAAGGTACAAATCGAAAGTTGCCAGGCAGTTACAACAGAAGTTTCAAAAAAGTCCGTTGAGGTCGGAACTAAAGTAAACAAGCTTGCAGACAATGTCGTCACTCTGCAAGGCCAGGTCAATGACCTGACACAGGCGCTATCCGAAATAAACATTGAAAAGAGGGTGAATGATGCTGCAGCCAACGTACGTTCCACGATAGGAAAAGAATTTGTAGAATGGGTCGAGACTAAGGAACAGTACATAGAAAACAAGGTTCAACACGACTTAAAAGAAGCCGTTAAGTCAGCCACAGTTGAAGTTTTAGCTGCTCCAGGTACATCAGGAGATACGATTCTCACTGAATTAGGAGAGATTCGTAGAGTTTTTCACCGAGATCTTCCCGAGTGGAAACGACACCTCACTGAGGAAATCGAGCAGTTGAAACAACAAGTCAATGATTTTCCTAATGACAATAGAAGTGAGCATTCACACTTGCTTTCTTCAGAACATGAATAGAATAATAATCCCGTGTCTCGTGTAGAATTCTCTCCACTTGTACATGGACACAGCAGTAAGAATCCGTTGGTACGCAACCAGAATGATCAAGTAACTCTTGTAGAGTTCATGAAAGAAGAAAGCGTTCTCAAGCACCGCGTGTTCCAGCCTTTTCTGCGAGAGAAACGCAACATCCACCCAGTGGTTTTTCTGAAGTCATTTAATGGTGTTTTTCCTGAGAGCTGGGATGACAAGCAACGTATGCGCTTTATAGTAGGTTACATTCAAGGAGAGGGTTCTGTCTGGGGAACAGAAGTAATTGACAAATGTAATAATTACGCTGACTTCGAAAAACAATTTCTGAACAAATTCTGGAGTTCAGGTGTACAACAACGCCTTAGAAAGGAAGTATATAATGCTGAACCGTTTAACACGAGAAGTGCTGGTCTCCGTAGGTACTTCGAGAAATACCTGCAAAAAATACAATATTGGGACACGCCCATTTCCAAGAAGGACGTAATTATGATCCTTAAGTCAAAGCTACCGGTATCAATCAGGGAGAAGTTAGTAAATGTCAGTGACGACGACACGGAGGCTTTTCTGTCAGTACTTGACAACCTTGACATGATTCAAGAAGACGTGCGTGCTAGTGCGCGGAGTAATTGTAATCTTGGCCCGCACACTACACAGCCGCACGGTGTAGGCGCAGACTCAGGTATGTCATACCAACCCAACAACAGTAAAGGACACGACGTTCCGTGCGATAATAACAACTACTATCGCCGTAACGGGAAGCAGAAACATAAATTCCAGGATCAAAACAGGTACCACCCCATATACCAGACAACACCACAGCAATACGGTAATTCACCAGTTAATTACAATGATCGCTATCATTACAATAACGATCGCCAAAATAATAATAATTTCAATGGAAAAGGACGTTGGATTAACACCAACAGTCAACAGCAGTATGGTAACCAACCTAGATTCCAGCACTGTTCTCAAGGGAGAAATCATCCAGATCCTTCCAAGCAATACAAACAACAGTATGCTCCAAACTTTAGGAATAGTCCTCCGCCTTTTACCAACTATCAAAGTCAAAATCATGAACCTCAAAATTCTCGCATCTATTATGCCCGAGCAAACCCGCCAACACACACCATCTCGACTGAAATTCCGGCAAATATCTCGCAACTTAGGTGGAATACGGAAGCAAACTTCGTACCGAGCGTACCACCCAGTACTTCAAAAGTAATTGTGAGCGAAATTCAATCTAATGAACATGCGGAAAACTAAAAGCGCACTTCTACCGGTTTCACACCTTCAGAACTAATCTCCAGGCAAAGGGAAAGCAATGAATGGACTGATCCCATCCCCAAATTACAAGGTCCAGAAGTCAACCCAGATAATAAGTTAAGACAAGCCCTGGTCTCTCTCACAACTCATGCCAATTTAAGAAAAAAGGCATTTGACAAGCATGTCAATAAAGTTCTGTCGTATCGTTTGAACGAGCGTGTTCTTCTGTGGACACACTTCAAACCATCTCTCATCTTACGTAAAAATCGTAAGTGGCAACACCTATACGAAGGACCGTTTGTTATAGTCAGGAAGCCACATATTGGTTGTTACATGTTGGCAGATCCAGTTAGTGGACGAATAAAAGGACTTTACCACCATGTAGACCTAAAGAAGTACCATGAAAAACATTAAAAAAATATCATTTATTATGTTAAGCTGCAACTTGAAACAAGAGTGTGATCTGTTTAGAAAGTATGTGAATCAACAGCATGTACATGTATTCTGCAGGTGACGTAATCATTTGAGTGAGGTGGACACGAAGTAATGATGGAGCTTGAAAGATATGAAGTGATTGAAGAAGGTACTCTACGGATTTGGAAAATAAGATTTGCTTTAGTTTTAAGGTAGTTTTAAGTTCCTTGAGCAATAAAAGACTGCAGTCGTTGAACTGAGTAAGGGATGTGCCAAAGTGCCACCTGCTGTTTTAGTTTTAAGTTATGGCAAATCTCCTTTTTACCAAGTAGTAAAGGTTTTCTTTAAATCCCTCATTCAGACCAGAATGTCCGTATATGTGAAGTATTAACCTAAGTTAAGCCTTCAAAGGATTGATATTTTAAGTCGCTAGAACCATGTACGATGCAAAACTGATACATTGTAATCTGTAGATTACACCGAGTATAAGCAGCAACATATAGTTAATGTACAAAGAAATGAATAATGGTACCCGCAACTGGAGAGCAACTTTAATTTATTTATTAGTATGAGTCAACCAGTTAAGAAATTTGCATTTATAATAAGAATTAGGTCCTGTATTGGAGAAACTTAGAGAGACTACTCCTATGTCACGAGTATTATACAGAAACCTTCGATATTAAGACACCTAGTTGAGGACTGAGATAATCTGCTTATATTCTTCTGCTATGTCCGCATGCCATGATTTTGAGATATATTTGAAGATGCTTTGGAAGCGGATTTGTGCGACATTTTAATACTGAAGTCAAGTTATGCCACGTGGATGACACTAAAAACGATGGAGCCGAAGAATGAATTTGCTCAACTGATTATTTCACCTATTATCTATCTTCGTATCTTTCATTTCCTTGCACTATCCTATTGTAGTTTTCTTCTTTAGCATTCTTACCTTTCTACCCTACCCGGTAGGGGAAGAAATTTGGAAATTGGTTCAAAAGACTTGACGTGTGTATGTTGTGTGTATTGACGATCGTGGCTCGTTGGTTAATGCGTATCTGCAGTTACTTATCGAAACGTGATGTAAATCCGATTTGCTGTGAGCGAAAGCATCCTAGGAAATAGGAATAATTTTCCCGATTTCTGTTAGATGAAGTTTTGAACGTGAACTGTTCGGCACGCCAAAGTGGGTATATTTTGCTGATTATTGATGTAACCGAGAAAAAAAAAGGCTGTTACAGAACAATAAGAAAAGGAAAAGAATCAGATTTAAAATATATATAAAATCTAACGTGCTTCAGAAGCACCATTCAGAATAGCAAACACGTTTTTCGTTAGGTCTTGGACAGTAATAAAAAAAAACTATGTATATTTTGTAAATGATCTTTTCATGATAAGTAATTTTAGCATTACCTGTGCTACTCTGTGGTATAGAGACACTTATATGGACACGTATGGATTGCTGCGTGTGACTCAGTGACAAAATAATGGACACGTGTGTAAAATCGTAATTTGACACATGTATGGACACGAAAAACTAGTTATCTCTTGTGTGAATCAAAACTGTAATAAACTTATGGACACGTGTGATGTTCCGCGTGTGAGGTAGCATTTCAAGTATTCTCACGCTGTAACGACGATACAGTGACTATCAGTCAAAGGATAGACAAGCTATTGTGCTCACTGAAATAGGTGACAGTAGTCATTTTCATCGATGACTGTTCTTCGACGCTGGTGCAATCAATTTACTGTCCAGGTTGACCATGTCACCTTGACGAGCTGCTCCAGTACCCATGATTCAACAAAATGCACAAGTTATAAAACGATTGGTAGCCACTGAACTATCTGCCTCGTGCAGGACGCGGACTGCCAACGCTGTTAATCCGCCAGTTCGTTACCACGTGACTGTGAAGCACTGTGGCAACATTCAATGACTGCTCGCCGGCTCACACTCAATAATAAGCATTCCTCTCCATAACGGGCGCAAGCGTGCTGAAGATTTGAGATGAAAATGGACATAAAAATAATAAAACGTTGATAAACTACGCACGATTTTACTATATTTACATTAAAAGGACACTAATGATGACTTTTCCTTAACTATGAAAATTGCTACGGCAATATTACTAAATACATTGCTTAAGAAAGACCTGTACAAGACGAAACGTGTTTTGCTAATATTTGCTAACGAAAGAACATAAAACCTAGACACAAAATATGAATAATATACAATGTATATGTACATAGTCTATGTAGTAATGTTTATTGTCTTAAATTCTTACTCTATATTCCCTTAGATTAAGATGCTAGTTAATGAGCAAGTCCTAATACAGATTTTTTTTCTGTATTTTCATGTACTGGAACATGAATTGGAATGAGATTAAGACAGCCACCAAACTGACTCATTCGTCATTGAACCAGTCATCAACTTTCCTGATTCCCGACATGACCCGATGGATCGTCGAGTCAAGAAATATCACTTCCCCCTTCACATAGTGAAATTCCCAGTGTTTTCCACCAGAATGTGAAAAGGTGATCCCCAGTTTTAGTGCAGTGAAAAGTGACAGGTGATGAAAGAATTCCCCTGTGAAAATCATCTGAGTTCATGGGAAATACTACCAACTACAAAGTGAAGAGTGATGTCGCTACGAGAAATACTGATAAAAGTTTTATGTTCTGTTCACAATTGGCGGAAATGCACCAATACTGTAATAGAATTTTTTTTCTTATTGTCAATATTTATGTATATTTGTATCTGTATGTGTATTTAATTTATACTTGTATCTATGTTAGTATTTCAATGTTTCAATTGACTGAATGAGAGTAATTCTTGAGAACACGCCAAAAAAAAAAAAAAAAGGAACCTATGTTAAATCCTTGAACACTTATGATGGCATCATGCCACAACCAAGTTTGTTAATGATCAAGCAACTGTGAGCAGCTTTGACGACTTCGTGTGAAACGTATATAATTCTATATGCCTTACGTTATGTTTGTTTTGCTCTTTACAAGGAGAGATCTTTAAATACTTCATTCACTACGAACGTGAATCCAATAATATTACGACTGCGCGTGAGTCGTAACAATCTTTCAGACTCATTACTCCTCACGCGGGAAGCGATGTAATATTATTGGTATTTCCGTCCTACGAAAGCTTTGAGTACCCTTTGAAAGACATTTGTTTTGTATAATTTACATAACTGTAAAGATGCGCATCTAGCGCGGACGCTAATACATCGATTGCGCAGTCAAAGAAACATTTTAACAGAAGCTGAACTGTCGTTCCGCTTCGATCTAAATAAAAGATGACGGTAGAAAACTTTTGTAGATCTTCAGATTTTAATGTGCTTCTGCTTGTTATGTGAAAACGTAAAGGAGGTCGACTTTAAGTTAAGAAAAAAAGTGAGCGGTCTTGCTAGCGTGCAGACAACATGATTAATTAATAAAATTAAGGTAATTCATGTTCGAAACTGTAAATCAACAAGTTATTGTTATCGGAGGTGTTGAACAGTGCAAGAATTGTCTTCAACGAAAGGAGAAAAGTAGTGACTATAATTTGTGAAAAAAAAAAAAAAACGTGAACCAAGGAGACAGCACAGGACAGGCTGAAATCTGATCGCACCATAATGTTAGAAAAGTAATTATGTAAGTTGTATTGTTTATAAATAAGCCCTAATTTTGCTAGTGAGAACTGTTTGAATATGTTTAGTGTTTACCAGACTTCTTATTCTGTTCTTTTCCTTTATACTTTTTTTATCCTCCATGCCATATTATTTTTATAAATGTCAAACAGCCTTTACTGCAGCAGAGAATACTGCGGCATCCTGGTCGTAGACAGAAGGCCGCTCTTTGTCTTCTATACAATTCATAGCTGCCCCATTTATTAATTATTTCATTTGCAAATGCATTTTTTTTTTACTGTTCATTGTGAAAGGTCCCTTAGGTAATTATAAAATTCGTACTAATTACGTAAAGAAATCCGGGTTGTTCTTTTCCAAATAATAGAAGTCTTTGCGTAATCAAAACCTAGCCTCCTTCTGACAACGATCAGGAGCCGACCAGAAGACGGACGTCTTCGACCGCTTTCGTGTCTCCTGTGGCAAAGCTGTGCCAGACTGGAAACACGACATTCTAGTATGAAATACCGATTTAAATTGATAGAATTGAAATATATTTAACGAAAGAAAAATAATATTTTTTTATCATACTAGAAACATTTTCCACGTTTAACTAACCACTGTAATTCCAGCCGGCGAAAATTTATATTCATGTAACCTTAACCGAGTATTTTCTTCTTGTCGTCACTGCTGCAAGTACAGGGTATGGGCGATTCGGTTGTAACTGCACCTGCGTTTCACTGACTTCATTTATTCTTTGGAGTAGATGCATTTCTCACTTAACAGGGCCCATTAGGTACACGGACCATTTAAGTCATATTAGCAGGAAGTGCAGTGGGTGTTACAGAAGTTTCAAAAGATAACACATTATTAGATGTAGCAGCATTGCAAGAAACTAGATGAATAGGCGAAGAGGTATGGGAAACATGTAGGAACACTATAATATTCAGTGGAGGAGTATCTTAAAGACAATTCCGACGCATTCTGTTGTCATTAAGAGCACGACAAATCAAGCAAAGGAGATCAAAGCTCTGACCAAGTGCTTGTCATACATTACAGTCAAGCAGGAAATCTATGACGTAACCTTCATCAATGTCCATGCCCCTACCGCGGACAAGACAGATGACGAAAAAGAAAAATTTTACAAAGGGCTAGATAGCGTTTAAGAAGTCCCTAAGTACTTTCTGGCTATTTTAAAGCAAAAGTAGGCAAAGAAAATAGAAAAGTGCAGATAGCAAGACGATACCAACACTAACGGGTTCAAGATCATAACATTTTCCACGACAGACAACGAGGTTATCAGTTCAGCAACATATCCACATACGAAAATTCACAGAGGAACGTGGTGCCCACCAGATGGAAAATCGTCACTCAGGTAGATCATGAAAAACAGGCAGCTGGTGAAATATGTCTAACTCGACGAGGAGCACAGAGTGCGTCCGACCATTTGCTGCTCAAGCCAAGCTACACCTAGAAAAGGTCATGTCTGGTAAGAAAACAAAGAACGGAAATCCTGGGTTTGGCGTGGGAAACCTAAAAATGAGGAAAAAGGCAAAGAGTTTCAATTAAAAATAAATGACCCTTTTAATGTACTAAAAATCCATATGATGAAGAAGAGATGTAGAAAGGGTAGCACACCGTGAAGACAGCCATGACAGACTCTGCGGATAAAGATCCAGCCCTACAGATAAGAAGAAGATGATTTAATAAGACTGCGTAGATATAGTTGGGAGAAGGAAGAAATCATGTGAATTATGGCTACAGGTCTCATATAACAAAACATTAAATAAAACATGTCTAGAAGCGCGCAGAGAGCGCTGAGAACTGAAAATAGAAATTACCTGACAAAAACTGTTGCAAATGTGGAACTGAATACCCGAAACACGGGCAGTAGGACATTTTCACAACATTATAAAACATTAATAAGAAGATCCAGCTGAAGAAGTTGGTACATCTACAGCAAAAATTGAAACAAGATTATGGATGCGGAATCAGTCTTAGAACGATGGAAAGAATATTTCAGCGAGCTACTCAACTACCCTAACGCAGTTTTCAGTGAAAACCAAAAAGAAGCAAATGAGACAGAGATTGCATAGTAAATCATAGTGAAAGCCATGCGTAAGATGAAAAGCAATAAAAGACAAGGAGAGGACATGGTGCATGAAGACTCTTGACATGTGAACATTATCATGTAAATTCACTGAAATATTTTAGAACAATTCATGGTTTTCGAAATGCCTAACTGTTTTTGTTGTATATCCGTACGAAGCATTGTAGTGGATATTCTCACACCCGAAGACCGCAACTATTTGCTAAACTGATAAAATGATTATTTCACATTTATTCAAACGATCGTGACGTAATAAATTATCATACAGTTACAAAGGTCGTATGCTTCCAGTTGACAATAAGTCGATTTTTAAAAGAAAATATATTTTCTGTTTCTGATCTGCAACGACGTAAGTTGTCCTCCGACTATGGTAGCTATTTCACTGATGACTATAAACGATTTCAGCCCCTTTCTCACCAAACAATGTATGCGCCAAATGTACTCTGCTACAAACAAATGAACATTTTAATATTTTTGCATATTCCTATTTATTAATGTCTGCTCGGGTAATTTTCTGGGGCATCTCAGTACTTCTTTTTGTTATTCTCAGTCATGAGTTTTGAATGAAACAGGAAAGGAACTCGTCGTATCTTAATATTTAATCGCGATCTGACCCTTTTAGTGCGATAAATCTGTCGAAAATTGTCCAATAGTTTAATAATGTGACACACCTTAGTTCACAAATATTTTCTTCAATTTTCCATAGCGGTTGGTTTACGATTACAGAAGATAGGGCGCTTCAGTCATTCTCGTGAACACTCGTGCTTCTACTCGTAAATAAATTTTCATTAACGGGCTACATCTTTATCCTTCACATTCGGACTGTATGCAGTACAAATTTAGCAACGAATGTCAGCAACTTTGAAATTATAAAGGTCATTTTTTCCACTGTGTACAGGCTCTAGAGACTGATCGATGAGAGGATACGAAACGAAAAAGGTGTAATGAACTTAGTATCCATGCTAGAGACCATTTATTCAATCATACTATGTTACAGAGACTGCGCTGTAATACGCGCTGTACCATGCAGCCACACTATGCATGGTTTCCTCATCTACATGTACATCATACTCCGAAAGCCACCTAATGGTGTGTGGCGGAGGGTACTTTCAGTACCACTATGTGATCCCTCCAACCCTGTTCCGCTCGCGAATAGTGCGTGGGAAGAATGATCGTCGGTAAGACTCTGTATTGGCTCTAATTTCTCGAATTTTCTGTATGTGGGGGGAAGTAAAATGCTGTCTGACTCCTCCTGAAAAGTGCTGTCCCGAAATTTCAGTAGCAAATCTCTCCGTGATGCACAACGCCTCTCTTGTAACGTCTGCCAGCACTTGTTTGCTTAGCATCCCCGTAACGCTCTCTCGCCAGCTAAACGATCCCGTGACGAAACACGCCTCTCTTCGTTGAATCTTCTCTATGTACTCTACCAATCCTACCTGATAGGGATCCCAGATAGATGAACAATACTCAAGAATCGGGTGAACAAGCGCCTTATAAGCCACTTCCATCGTGGGTGAGTTACATTTCGTTAAGATTCTTCCGATGAATCTGAGTCTTGTGTCTGCTCTTCCCACTATCTGTTTTATGTGGTCATTCCACTTAAGATCGCTCTGGATAGTTACGCCTAGATATTTTACGGCAGACACTATCTCCAGCTGTCTGTCATCAGTAGTGTAGCTGTACAGTAGTAGCTCTTCCTATGAATGCGCAATATGTCACATTTGTTATGTTCAGCGTCAACTGCCAGGGTCTGCGCCATTCATCAATTCTCTGCAGGTTGTTCTGCAGATTCTTACTATCTTCTGGCGTTGCTACTGCGGTATAAACAACTGCATCATTTGCGAATAGCCTTAAAGAGCATCCGATGCTTTCTACTAGATCATTTATATATATTGTGAACAGCAACGGTCCTATCACCCTTCCTCCTAGAGGGTGGTACTGTTCTCAGACGTCATGCCGTTGAGCCCTCTCCTGCCATAGTAATTTGTAACGCTGTGTCCGATTCACTTCTCTTGCTGACTCACGTTGTAATGGATGTAATACAGCGTTGTACAAAACGTTTCCGTATTCGAATCGAGAGCATACCGACATGGTATTTCCTTACGGAAAGGCAAATAGCAACGGGCGGAGGGCAGCAAAGTTGTATCAGAAGACCTATCCCCGCCGACAACAACCTCGTCATTCAATGTTTGCAACATTGTTTCACCTATTTGTCTGAAACAGGGTCGTTTAATTAAGCAGGAAATCATGAAGGACGTACCCGAAATGTTCGGACACCAGACATGGAGGAAATGTGATTAACACTGCGGAAGTGACCGCCGTGTCATTACCGGGCAGTTGGCCCGCTAGTACATGGTAAGCCAGACGACCGTGTAGAACATTCCCCGTGACAATTGTTACTACTCTTATCACTTACAGCGTCTGCAGGGCTCACTAGGGACAGACTTCGGGAGCAGTCTTGTCACTGGTTTCTTCACCAGGCATTCATCCCATTCAAAGATGAGACAGCCTTTTATGCGGAATGGTATCTTCAACTTTCATAACAGTCATCTGTGGGATAGTATGCAGAACCCCCTTGATATGGTGACAGCGAACCATCAGCACCGGTGCAGCCGGAATGTTTGGGTCAGGATAATTGGAGATCGTATTTTGGGACCAATTTTCCTTCCACGTCCGCAACAGGCCGGAACTATCGGGGTTTCTTGCGGGTCACTTTGCCTCCCCTGCTGAAAGAAGTGCCATTGGTTATTAGAAGGGTTGTGTGGCTGTTACATGATGGTGCTCCAGCCCACTTCGCCATTAACGCATGTCAATCGCGTCTTCCCCGACCGATGGATCAGACGAGGGGTTCCAGCTGCATGGCCTGCTCGTTCACCGGATCTCAACCCGTGCAATTTCTGGTTATGAGGCCATCTGAAAAGTATCGTGTACGCAGAGACCATTCCATATGTGGAGACACTGGAGCAGCGTATTCATGCTGGCTTTGACACTTTTTCGGATGCAGCCTGGCCGGTGTGAACGTATGGGACAGAACATGCTACGGCGTGTACACGCATGCGTTGAGGTACATGGAAACCATTTTCACCACATACTGTAACTGTGGCTGCACGGTACGACACGTTTAGAGCGCAGTCTCTCCAACAATGTGTAACTGAATACATGGTCTCTAGCATGGAAACCATTCATTTCCGGACAGAAGTTCACTAGATCTTTTATGTTCCGTATCCTCTCATCGATCAATCTCTAGAGTTTGTACACCCCGTATATATGCTGTGTCTTTTCTTTCGGACAAGTACGAAAGAAGTAATTTTGATCCAACAGCCACTATGAATTAAAACACAAGGGAGTTACAGACATTGTCTGCGAGTGGGGATTGATTTACATCAATGGGGAAAGTTGAAAAGTTGTGTCGGACCAGGTTTCGAACTTGGGTCTTCCGCTTACTAGGCAGACGCTCTGACGTCTTCGCCATCCGGACACAACTCCACCGACTTCCCTGGCACGCCTCCCCTCAGATCCAAATTCTCAACCTATCCACACACTACTGATGTAGCACCCTTTGCCCATTACTCTCATTACTCGCGGAATTCCGCAGATTCCCGTAAGAGTTTTAGCTTCCTGTGCATCCACACTGAAGAGGGGCTGTCCTATATATATATATATATATATATATATATATATATATATATATAATGTTGTCCGTTCTTTCGGGGCACTACATCAGCAGTGTGTGGATATGTTGAGAATTTGGATCTGATGGTAGGCGTGCTAGGGTATTCCGTGCAGTTGCGACGACCACTGTGTGCGGATGGTGTAGTGGTCAGAACGTCTGCCTAGTAAGCAGAAGACCCATGTTCGAATCCCCGTCCGACACAACTTTTCAATTTTCCCCATTGATCTAAATCAACGCCCACTCGCAGCCAATGTCTGTAATTCCTTTGTTTCTTAACTTTTAGATATTTTTATCACTAAAAAGAGTACTACAATACAGATTCCACATATGGCTGGATTTTCAATTTACAACGATCATTGTGAACGGCTGCTGCAGATGAAAGAGAAGCAGTGTGGGTTTTCTCTCTATCGCAGCTCTAAGAACGCTGAACTACTCCGCGAGTCAGTGAGGCGATTCTTACAGTCCTGCCGCTACGTCGCATGTTACAAGACAACAGACGTTGCTTTCCAAGTGGGTCCTTTAATAAATTTTGAATAAGAGGATATGCATACAAACCGGTAATTTACGTAAGGTCATACGAGCTGACCTCCGCACAAAATATTATCCTACTGCTTCCACGCTTTCCGCCGAGACTGAAGGTCGGCGATTTATGAATATTCATATTAGCTATTCACCTTTTTGGTTTGCAGCTCTTGTATTTTTCGTGTTTGCAGTTAAAATTGTTGGATGTAAGGTGCCCAAAGTAATGCAAAACACCTTTTTTTTTAAAAGTTCCCAAACATGTATCAGCATCTCTGTGCCATCATCAGTGGCTTTCGGTTTTATTTCATCTTTACATTCGGTTTACATGGTTATTCAGGACCACTTGCGTTTTATTTCGTACTGGTAGCTTGTCAAGTTTTTGTGTGGCAATCCTTTTTTATCAGCATCCTGATGTGGTGTGAAGCATGCGTACATATAACACTTATTTTCAGAAATTTGATCGTGGAAGAGCACTTTACACTTCCCCAAAACACACTGTGATCATCTACATCTACATCTACATCCATACTCCGCAAGCGGAGGGTACCTTGTGTACCTCTATCGGTTCTCCCTTCTATTCCAGTCTCGTATTGTTCGTGGAAAGAAGGATTGTCGGTATGCCTCTGTGTGGGCTCTAATCTCTCTGATTTTATCCTCATGGTCTATTCGCGAGATATACGTAGGAGGGAGCAATATACTGCTTGACTCCTCGGTGAAGGTATGTTCTCGAAACTTCAACAAAAACCCGTACTGCTCTCCGTTGGATCTTCTCTATCTCTTCTATCAACTCTATTTGGTACGGATCCCACACTGCTGAGCAGTATTCAAGCAGCGGGCGAACAAGCGTACTGTAACCTACTTCCTTTGTTTTCGGATTGTTGTGTGTCCCAGCAGAGTCAGTATTAGCGATAAAGTGTTGTTGCTCTTGTTCGACTATTGGTTCACGTGCGTGATATGTGATAGAGGCTCTCCGGGCGTTACCTCTGCACTGTTACCGGGGTCAGTTTCTCGCGATACACATCCTGAGTGTTTTCCTGATTTTCCTGGGCGTTCTCTGTTTCCTCCTGCACGCTGCAGCTGTCACTTTAAAGAAATTTGAAGCTAATGATCGGAACTTTCTCAATATTTTAGCATCCGTTTTACATCGACGCCTTAAATATAAGACTTCGCAAAAATTTCTTCCGACACACAGTATTTCTACTCACTGCCTCGCCAAAAAATGTTGACCAAGCGGTATTGGCAACGACTTTAAAATTTCGTTACCTCATATGAAATAGCAGATATTTCGGGTGAAGAAATGTAATTCTCTGTGTCTAAACGAATCTCGAGCCAGAGACATTATTTTTTGGGGTCATAACAAGTACTCTTAAAGCCGATTGAGTATTCAGCGAATGAGATACAACGCCAATCGTAGCGAGAGATCATACTCTATACTGACTGCTGGCTCCAGAATGTGTAAATTGCTGCGCGAAAGTGGGAACTGCGCTAACGAATCCAAACCAATCTGCAGTCATTACTACGTCAATGTTAGCTGTGGGAGGTTTAATTGCGTGTAGATACGTTACGCATTCGCTTGAAATAAATGAACGACGTCAATTAATGACGTTCAATTGAATTAAAAACACATCCCCTATAATTACAGAAAAACATCGGGAAATATACCGAGTGATCGAGAGCATTACCGTCAAAAAGTGAAAAATTAACAGTACAAAAAGCGTAACAAGTAGCGCGATGTGGTTTTTGTAGAAATGCATGCTAAATAATAATGAAACAAAAACATTCCCGCAATAGTTAC
The DNA here is from genome assembly GCF_023864345.2 of Schistocerca serialis cubense. Taxonomy (NCBI): domain Eukaryota; kingdom Metazoa; phylum Arthropoda; class Insecta; order Orthoptera; family Acrididae; genus Schistocerca; species Schistocerca serialis. The sequence goes on from NC_064646.1 coordinate 113,011,852, forward strand.
AATTTTTTTTAACTTGAAGAGTCTTTCTTTTCGGGGTCGGATTCTCCCTTAAGACATGTACCGAAATCTAGAAGTATTTGAGGAGTGTTGAATCTCGGAAAATATCAAGCTTATAAAAATAAACCGTACACCAATATGTATATTTTGTTGCACAATATTTTTCACCCAGGATCATTGAACTCCATAGGAGAGAGCTTGTCCGCCACGACATGGGATTACTGTGTTACTGTTATAATGCAAACACAAAGTGATGGATCGAGTGCACACGTCTTCTGTAATGTGGCTTGCACACAGAGATTCACCTTAACAACTTGTCTTCAAGCTGCAGTTCATTACCGGGCGTAAAAGAGCGGGAGTGAACCACTGAAGTTGAACAGAACTCAAGAACGCGGCAGTATGAAAGAGACAGAAAACTCCATAGTATCCACACCGTTAAACACCGAAAGACAAAGACTATTTTCGACATTTTCACTGTGATAGAAACTGCAGCGTATATCTTTCGCACTTGTGGCCTTTATTTGAGACAATTCTAGATTCAAACATTCTACTGCTCATGTCGTCTTCGCATTGTCTTTCATTGACTGCGTGTAAGCTTCAGAGTATAGTGATATATAATGGGCGTATTTTCGAGCATTCTCTGAGTACCGCGCGAAATTCGTAACGTATCGTGACTGCATACTTAGTTTATGCTTTTTAGAAACTTTTAAGAATAGTAACCTTTCTCTAAAACAATAGTTACTTATTTAATTGTGTATTCAGGAACTGTCAACAGTTCATTGATAGGGTTGTTCTTATCAGAATCGACAGCAAACCAACCGACAACGACAGTTCGGGTATACATGCAGATGTCGCAAGTTGAAGATGAAGAGATAGAGGAAGCGTATGAAGATATTGAAAGGGTAATACAGTATGTAAAGGGATACGAAAATCTAATAGTCGTGGGAGACTGGACGGCAGTTGTAGTGGAAGTTGTAGAAAAAGAAGTTACAGGAGAATATGGGCTTGGGACAAGGGATGAGAGAGGAGAATAATTGAGATCTGTAACAAGTTTCACCTAGTAATGGCGAATACTCTGTTCAAGAATCACAAGAGGAAGAGGTATACTTAGAAAAGGCCTGGTGATACGGGAGGATTTCAGTTACATTGCATCATCGTCAGACAGAGATTCCAAAATCAGATGCTGGGTTTTAAAACGTACCCAGGAGCAGACGTAGACTCAGATCACAAAATAGTAGTGATGAAGAGTAGGCTGAAATTTAAGACATTAATCAGGAAGAAACAATACGCAAGTAAGTGGGATAGGAAAGTACTAAGGAATGACGAGATACGGTTGAAGTTCCCTAATGTTGTAGATACAGCAATAAAGAATAGTTCAACAGGCAGTACAGTTGAAGAGAAATGGGCACCTCTAAAAAGGGCCATCACTGAAGTTAGGAAGGAAAACACAGGTACAAACAAGGTAACGTAAGAAATTTCCAATTGATCGATGAAAGAAGGAAGTACAAAAGTATTCCGGGAAACTCAGGAATAGAGAAATAAAATTCGCTGAGGAATGAAATAAATAGGAAGTGCAGGAAAGCTAAGACCACATGGCTGTAGGAAAGATGTGAAGACATCGAAAAAGGAATGACTGTCGGAAGGACACTCACCATACAGGAAAGACAAAACAACATTCGGTGACATTAAAAGCAAGGGTGATAACATTAAGAGTGCAACGGGAATTCCACTGTTAAATGCAGAGGAGAGAGCGGATAGGTGGAAAGCATACATTGAAAGCCTCTATGAGGAGGAAAGATTTGTCTGATGTGACAGAAGAAGAAACAGGAGTCGATTTAGAAGAACTAGGGGATCCAGTATTAGAATCAGAATTTAAAAGAGCTTTGGAGGACTTAAGTTCAAATATGGCATAAGTGATAGATAACATTCCATCATAATTTCTAAAATCATTGGGGGAAGTGGCAATTAAACGACTATTCATGTTGGTGTTTAGAATGTATGAGTCTCGCGACATACCATCTCACCTTCGGAAAAGCATCATGCACACAATTCCGAAGACGGCAAGAGCTGACAAGTGAGAGAATTACCGCACAATCAGCTTGACTGCTCATGCATCTAAGTTGCTGACAAGAATAATATACAGAAGAATGGAAAAGAAAATTGAGGATGCGCTAGATGACGATCACTTCGGCTTTAGAAAACGTAAAGGCACGAGAGAGGCAATTCTGACGTTGCGGTTAATAATGGAAGCAAGACTAAAGAAAAATCAAGACATGTTCATAGGATTTGTCGACAATGTGAAATGGTACAAGATGTTCGAAATTCTGAGAAAAGTAGGGGTAAGCTATAGGGAGAGACGAGTCATATACAATATGTGCTACAGCCAGGAGGGAATAATAAGAGTGGACGAACAAGAACGAAGTGCTGGTGTTAAAAAAGGTGTAAGACAATGATTTTGTCTTTGGCCCCTACTGTTCAATCTGTACATCGAAAAAGCAATGATGGAAATAAAAGAAAGTTTCAGGAGTGGAATTAAAATTCAAGTGAAAGGATATCAATGATACGATTCGCTGACGACATTGCTATCCTGAGTGAAAATGAAGAAGAATTACATGATCTGCTGAACCGAATGAACAATCTAGTGAGTACAGAGTACAGACTGAGAGTAAATCGGAGAAAGATGAAGGTAATTAGAAGTAGTAGAAATGAAAAGGACGAGAAACTTAACATCAGGATTGATCGTCACGAAGTAGATGAGGTTAAGGAAGTCTGCACGTAGGCAATGAAATAACCCATGACGGACGGAGCAAAGAGGACATCAAAAGCTGACTAGCACTGGCAAAAAGAGCATTTCTGGCCAAGAGGAGTCTACTAATATCAAATATCGGCCTTAACTTGAGGAATAAATTTCTGAGAATGTACGTTTGGAGCACAGCATTGCATGGTAGTGAAACATGGACTGTGGGAAAACCAGAACAGAAAAGAATCGAAGCATTTGAGATGTGGTGCTGGAGACGAATGTTAAAAATTAGGTGGACTAATAGCGTAAGGAATAAGGTGGTTCTATGCAGAATCGGAGAGGAATGGAATATGTGGAAAACACTGATAAGGAGAAGGGACAGGATGATAGCGCATTTGTTAAGACATGAAGTAATGACTTCCAGGGTACTAGCGGGAGCTGTAGAGGTCAAAAACTGTAGAGGAAGACAGAGATTGGAATACATGAAGCAAATAATTGAGGACATAGGTTACAAGTGCTATTCTGAGATGAAGAGGTTAGCACAGTAGAGGAATTCGTGGCGGGCCGAATAAAACCAGTCAGGAGACTAATGACCAAAAAAAATATTTAAAAAGTTCAGGAGGATAAAAGATATATTTGAGAACGTTCGCACTCTTACGACTTTTGTCCGTATCGTATTCCACAATAAAGTACGCTCTACAGTTGCCTATTATGTAAATTTTAGTAGCAGTGTCTCGCTAGAAAATCGTTCCCCACTATTGGAGTGTAGATACTTATTTAATTACTGCAATATTTCAAACTTTTCTGCTCACTGGCCTATTTCTTCTAAAACTGTGTTTGAAATTTTACGAACGCTACTTAAACTTAGCTTCAATATCTTTTATTCGGCTTGGCCCACAGCATAGAATAGCTATTACGAATTAGCTATTAGGAATTCAGCCTCTGCGTTGCAGTAGTTTGTTTCGTGCATAGTACAACTGTTGTATCGTGTTCCATCTAGTTTTCCACTTCAACAGTAATTAATATCTCTATAGATAAGAGGCAGTGTCCCGACTGACTGACTGACTCACTCATTGACTCATCATCGCCCAGCGCAAACCACAAAGGACGGAAACATGAAATTTGCAGAGGGTGTTGATCTTATTTGTGGGCGTCGTTTAAGAAGGGAATTTTCGACATTCCATTCCTAAGGGGGTGACGCAGTAGCTGAAAAGCTTTGTGAAAATATGTCACTATTAACGCGATTTTGAAGCTAGAACTACGGAAACTGGGATTTTATTTCTTGATCAGAAATAAAAAATACGTATTTCGGCATTTATGGAAATTCAGTCCCTAAATGGTGAAATAGAGGATGAAAAGTTTTTGAAAAATGTTGCTATTAAGACAGTTTTGAAGCTAGAAATACAAAAATTGGTATTTGGTTTCTCGGTCAGACATAAAAAATACGTGTTACAGCGTTTTTGCAAATTTAATCCTACGAGGAAGAAATAGTGGGTGAAGAATTTTTTGAAAATAAATCATTATTAAAGAACTGCTAAAGTTTTTTTAAAGACACATGTATGAAAACTGGTGTTGGACTTCTCGTTTACAAATAAGATACGTGTTTCACTGTTTTTTTTAAATTCAACCCCTATGGAGGCAAAAAAGAGTATGGAAATTTTTATGGAAATATTTCACTATGCAAGCATTTCTTAAGCTAAATCTATGAAAATTTGTATTTGGCTTCTCTCCTAGAAATAAAAAATATGCAATTTAACTACTCTTGGAAATTCAACCCCCCAATGGATGAAATAGGTGGTGAAATGTTTTATGAAAATATTTCAATGTCAAAGCATTTTTAAAGCTAAATCTATGAGAACTGGCGTTTGGTTTCTCAGTTAGAAACCAAAAAAAATATGTTTCACTGTTTTTGGAAGCTGATTCATTTACCTCTCATTTCCCAGCCCAAACTGCTGAGGATGGGAACTTGAAATTTCGTTAGGGTGTTGATCTTATACTGTAGTCATCGTTTAAGAAGAGGTTGTTCGAAATTCCACTCCTAAGGTGGTGAAATAGGGGATGAAAGGCTTTTCGAAAGAAGCCACTACTGAGGTAATTTTGAAGGTAGAAATACGAAAACTGTTATTTGGTTTCTTTTTCTTGTTGTTGTTGTTGTTGTTGTGGTCTTCGTTCCTGAGACTGGTTTCATGCAGCTCTCCATGCTAATCTAACCTGTGCGAACTTCTTCATCTCCCAGTACCTACTGCAACCTACATCCTTCTGAATGTGCTTAGTGTATTCATCTCTTGGTCTCCCACTACGTTTTCTACCCTCCACGCTGCCCTCCAATACTAAGTCAGTGATCCCTACATGCTTCAGAACATGTTCTACCAACCAATCACTTCTTCTAGTCAAGTTGTGCCACAAATTTCACTTCTCCCTAATTCTCTTCAGTACCTCCTCATTAGTTATGTGGTCTACCCATCTAATCTCCAGCATTCTTCTGAAGCACCACATTTCGAAAGCTTCTATTCTCTTCTTGTCTAAACTATTTATCGTACACGTTTCACTTCCATACATGGCTACACCCCATACAAATACTTTCAGAAACGACTTCCTCACACTTAAATCTACACTCGATGTTAAGAAATTTCTCTTCTTCAGAAACGCTTTCCTTGCCATTGCCAGTCTACAATTTATATCCTCTCTACTTCGACCATCATCAGTTATTTTGCTCCCAAAATAGCAGAACTCATTCACTACTTTTAGTCTCTCATTTCCTAATCTAATTCCTTCAGCATCACCTGATTTAATTCGACTACATTCCATTATCCTCGTTTTCTTTTTGTTGATGTTCATCTTATATCCTCCTTTCAAGACACTATCCATCCCGTTCAACTGCTCTTCCATGTCCTTTGCTGTCTCTGATAGTTACAATGTCATAGACGAACCTCAAAGTTTTTATTTCTTCTCCATGGATTTTAATTCCTACTTCGAATTTTTCTTTTCTTTCCTTTACTGCTTGCTCAATATGCAGATTGAATAACATCGGGGAGAGGCTACAGCCCTGTCTCACTCCCTTCCCAACCACTGCTTCCCTTTCATGCCCCTCGACTCTTGTAACCGCCATCTGGTTTCTGTACGAATTGTAAATAGCCTTTCGCTCCCTGCATTTTACCCCTGTCACATTCAGAATTTGAAAGAGAATATTCCAGTCAACATTGTCAAAAACTTTCTCTAAGTCTACAAATTCCAGAAACGTAGCTTTGCCTTTCCTTAATCTATCTTCTAAGGTAAGTTGTAGGGTCAGTATTGCCTCACGTTTTCCAACATTTCTACGGAATCCAAACTGATCTTCCCCGAGGTCGGCTTCTACCAGGTTTTCCATTCGTCTGTAATGAATTCATGTTAGTATTTTTCAGCCGTGGCTTATTAAACTGATAGTTCGGTAATTTTCACATCCGTCCACACCTGCTTTATTTGGGATTGGAATTATTATATTCTTCTTGAAGTCTTGCTCACCAGATGGTAGAGTTTTGTCAGGACTGGCTCTCCCAAGGCCGTCAGTAGTTCTAATGGAATGTTGTCTACTCCCGGGGCTTTGTTTCGACTTAGGCCTTTCAGTGCTCTGTCAAACTCTTCACGCAGTATCATATCTCCCATTTCATCTTCATCTACATCCTCTTTCATTTCCATAATATTGTCCTCAAGTACATCGCCCTTGTATAGACCCTCTATACTCCTGCCACCTTTCTGCTTTCCCTTCTTTGCTTAGAACGGGGTTTCCATCTGAGCTCTTGATATTCATACAAGTGGTTCTCTTTTCTCCAAAGGTCTCTTTAATTTCCTGTAGGCCGTATCTATCTTACCCCTTGTGAGATATGCATTTGTCCCCAAGCCATCCCTGCGTAGCCATTTTGCACTTCCTGTGGACCTCATTTTGAGACCTTTGTATTCCTTTTGGCCTGCTTCATTTCCTGCATTTTTATATTTTCTCCTTTCATCAATTAAATTCATATCTCTTTTGCTACCCAAGGATTTCTACTAGCCCTCGTCTTTTTACCAACTTGATCCTCTGCTGCCTTCACTGTTTCATCCCTCAAAGCTATCCATTCTTCTTCTACAGTATTTCTTTCCCCTATACCTGTCAATCGTTCCCTAATGCTCTCCCTGAAACTCTCTACAATCTCTCGTTCTGTCAGTTTATCCAGGCCCCATCTCCTTATATTCCCACCTTTTTGCAGTTTCCTCAGTTTTAATCTACTGTTCATAGCCAATAGATTGTGGTCAGAGTCCACATCTGCCCCTGGAAATGCCTTACAATTTAAAAACCTGGTTCCTAATTCTCTGTCTTACCATTATATAATCTATCTTAAACCTTCCATTGTATCCAGGCCTCTTCCATGTACACAAACTTCTTTCATGATTCTTGAATCAAGTGTTAGCTATGATTAAGTAATGCTCTGTGAAAAATTCTACTTCCTCTTTCATTTCTTACCCCCATTCCATATTCACCTACTACGTTTCCTTCTCTTTATTTTCCTACTATCGAATTCCAGTGATGCATGACTATTAAAATTTCGTCTCCCTTCACTATCTGAATAATTTCTTTTATCTCACCATACATTTCATCAATCTCATAGTCATCGGCGGAGCTAATTGGCTTATAAACTTGTACTACTGTGGTAGGCGTGGGCTTAGTGTCTATCTTGGCTACAGTAATGCCTTCACTATGCTGTTTGTAGTAGCTTACACACGCTCCTATTTTTTTTTATTCATTATTAAACCTACTCCTGCATTACCCCTATTTGATTTTGTATTTATAACCCTGTATTCACCTGACCAGGTCTTGTTCCTCCCGTCACCGAGCTTCACTAATTCCCACTATATCTAACTTTAACCTATCCATTTCCCTTTTTAAATTTTCTAACCTACCTGCCCGATTAAGGCATCTGACATTCCACGCTCCGATCCACAGAACGCCAGTTTTCTTACTCCCGATAGCGACGTCCTCCTGAGTAGTCCCCGCCTGGAGATCCAAATGGGGAACTATTTTATCTCCAGAATATTTTACTCAAGAGGACGCCATCATCATTGAACCATACAGTAAAGCTGCATGCCCTCGGTAAAAATTACGGCTGTAGTTCCCCCCTTGTTTCAGCCATTCGCAGTACCAGCACAACAAGGCCGTTTTAGTTCGTGTTACAAGGCCAGATCAGTCAATCATCCAGACTGTTGCCCCTGCAGCTACTGAAAAGGCTGCTGCCCCTCTTCAGGAACCGCACGTTTGTCAGGCCTCTCAACAGATACCCCTCCGTTGTGGTTGCACCTACGGTACGGCTATCTGTATCGCTGAGGCGCGCAAGCCTCCCCACCAACGGCATGGCCCACCGTTAATTGGGGGAGGTTGGTTTCTTAGTCGGAAATTAAAAAAATACGTATTTCAGCCTTTTTCGAAATTCAACAACTGAGGGGGTTAAAATGGTGCGTGAAAGTTTTTTGAAACTAAATCATTATTAAAGGACTATTAAAGTATTTTTAAAGCTACATCTATGGAAACTGGTACTTGAATTCTGGGTTAGAAATTTAAAAAAATACTTGCTTCAGTGTTTATGGAAATTCAGCCCCCTATGTGAGTGAAATAGCGAACGAAATGTTTTATGAAACTTTTTAATTATGAAAGCATTTTCAAAGCTAAATCAATTAAACTTTGTATTTGGCTCCTCTGATAGAAATAAACAAATATGTGTTTCATTGTTTTTGGAAATGAAGCCCCTAAGGGAGTGAACGATAGGATGAAAATTTTCAGTACAATGTTTCGATACATTGAAAAATTTTGATAAATCTATGAAAACTGGTATTTCACTTCTCGATTAGATACAAAGATATATTCGTTAGCAGATGTCTGCCGAAATATCACCACAAGAACGCAAAAATCTGCTTAAGAAAAACCAAGGACTCCAGCTAGCAAGAATCGCTTTTTGCTGAGAAGTACAAACAGGAAAACCGTGCTTCTATGGCCTTAAGTAGAGTGGATAGTTTAGAACGTGTTGCAATTTGTGGACAAGATAAAAATTCGATTGAAGAGAAACCATACAGCCTACGCGAGCGGAGCAGCTGGCTCTTAGCTAATTGTCAATATTTGTCGTATAGTAACTCTATAACTGTTGCACGAGTTTGTTAGTGAGAATAGCCTCGAAACAAAGTTCGGGAAACAATGTTAGTTTCGAGAAATCTGTTAATTTTATCCCAGGTTTTTCCTTCGTTGTTTGCGTAAACCACTTTCTTTGGTGTTGCAGCTTCAGATTTTAAAGGGAGCTTGGAATCAGAGAGGCTAACTTAAATTTAGTGCTCAGATGAACATTGCACCAGTAAGAATGCAGCCTCTCTGTGAAGGCTGTTGACGGAAGCGGGACGAGTTAGTTGATGTTCGTAAGCAGGCGGAAATCGCTCTGGCGACTGGAATCTGTTGCGAAGAGGTGTGTCGGGCGAAATGTCGAGAGACATGCACCAGGTGTGTACAACGTGCCTCCAGTACTGCACTAAACAATCGACAGTATTTTCCGCAGGAGGTACAGGATGTGTGACCGTACTTGCACTTGACTGTGAGTAGCGTACCAGTGACAGGTCCCGGGGCCCCGTACAAGGAGAAAGTATGGAGGAATACTTATGCTGTCCTCCGCTGAAGCTGACGTTGAGCCAGTGATAAAGATTTCATCTTTTGTCTAGGAGAGGAAGACACAGAAGGATGTGTGTGTCTATTAAACGTTAGCAAGTCAAATATATGGTGAACATTAATACCACTTAAGGAAATGGCAGGAAATGATGGGAAGGATCACCTTGTGAACTCTGAGTGTATGTCTGGAGGCCTCATGCAAATATTGTTGAAGAGGCTATTCGGCATCCATCGAGGGAACGGGCTGCAACGAACTGCAGCTTGTGGCTCAGGGTGGAATGAACGCCTGTCATCTGAGGACGTATTTGGATCAGTCCGGCGACTGCCAGACGGGGCTGAGAAGCCCGGCTTTGCTCAAGGTGTTTCAACATGTCTCTTGAAATGGTCGGGACTCTCTGGTTCCGAGCTGAGTATGTGACAACAACGGCTCTGTACTATTGTGCATATAAGTAATTATTTTCATCTGATTTTAGGTTTAACTTGTGTAATTGATGTTCTGATTTCATTTCTTTTTGTTTCATGCCATTATGTTCAGAAAACAGTAAATAAGGTGCAATGTGAATATTAATGTTTATGTCAAATGTCAAGTAATATTGTAATAGAACTGAAATGCAACAAATGTTGAAATTCTTGTAAGATGTTTAAAATTGTAACTGTGCGCCTGGTCCATACGTAGGCAATGTGTTAGGATATGTAGAATGCAAGACCTCGGGTGAATGCCCGGTCTGTCAGGGAGCGGTAAAAGGTGGATGGCAGGCGAGCGCGAAAAAAATGAGCGTGCACTGCACGGCACAACGAACACAGTAGTAGTTGGAGTTTGGCACTGGTTTGAGCAACACCTTCTGGAGTGAGGATGCTCTCCCGGAAGACATAGCTTCACTGAGCCTCGGGTATGCCGTTCCAACGCCCACACAGCATGGCAAAATTCCATAGGCACTAAATGGAAAAGTATTGCGACGCTAAGAAGAATTAAAGTGCCGATACGTCAAGAGCCATAGCTGTGGTTGTATGTGTGTTCTGTGCCTCGCCATCTTGCCGCCCGCCAACCGCCGCATCTATACTAGCAGGTTGAAACTTCTAGTACTGTATTCGTATGTATCACAGAGTGAACTGTGTTGCTTGGTTCAATAATAACCCAAATTTTACCAGAACTTTCCCATCATTTAATTATCCTCACAACTAACCTAGACAGGGTCCTTTCCAAACGTTGTGCAATCCGAGTGTCCCGAAATGAAAATTAAAAGTTGTGTTAATAATAATTATTTGCAGAACTAGCTATAATAGAATGGTGTTTAAAGAAATGTTTTGTTAATGAATCAGTAAATGAATAGTGAAGGTCTAACGAAGTCGAAAGATAACTTTAGTATTGATATAGTAATGAAGTTTATTATTTCGAGACAGATTTAAAGACGTTTATATGAGCAGTAAATAAGATGAAAAGAGTAGTAACTTATATACTGGAAATCGTGAATGAATAGTAAATTCAGTAATCATTTTTTTTTTTAAATACAGCGACCATAACAGTTTCAGGGTCCCCCCCCTTCATTAATTTGAATTATGAAGTGTTCTAAATTGGTTTGACCAGTAAAAGTTAAAGTCAATATAAAAGTCAAAATTTATCATTCTTTTATCTTTATCAAAATTGACATTTTGTGTGTGGCATGAAAGTATAATTTCTAGGGTAACCTACGCCCGATTTTAATCAGATTAATAGACAGTATAAAGTGTTGTAGTAAACATTACAGTGTAGTGTTATGTATTCATGATTTTTCCATATCAATACAGAACATGAAACTATAAGTTCAATAGATTTTCTAGTTCTAAAATTCTACTCTATTGTGCAGTGTTACAACTTGTTGTTTTTCATGAATACATACCAACTTGTACAGGGAAGAAACTCAGTTAATGCCTAATTAGGCTGGCGACCGTATTATTGTCACATTCATAGCATCTTCTGGTTCGCTTTTGACCCATCCTGACGTGTGATTGCATTTAGAACTTACTTGACGGATCATTGTTATTACGGAGTGGATGTAAGTCTGATTTGCCACCATTCAGGTACACGCGGTCGATATCTATCCGAAAATCCTTTCTCATAAGGTGAATCCCGCTCACTTACCATAGCACAGGCTTTAACAAGTACTGTGTCAGGGATTACAAGTAGAAGTCTTGAACCAAACACTTCTAAGGTGCTGTGACTTCCTGGACGTGTACTGTAGGGATGAGAATTGTAGGTGCCCCCTAAGTGCATCAGAGGCTGCTATCCAAGTGGCTGACTGAGTGTGGACCACACATAAGGGGGTTTTCGTTAAGACGACTATCTATCCATTACAGATAATGATAACTGTAGGACACTTCGACGCATTAGTGTAAGCTTCAAACAAATAGCCTCCAGAGATGAATCTATGAGAATTCTATTGATCAGCTGCCGAAGCATTCGCAACAATATCTCAGAGTTTGAAGAAGTGCTAAAAGGCTGTCGACCTCGCATAATACTAGGAACGGAAAGCTGATTAGCATTGAGGTTTTTGAGGTAAATCCTTACATCGAAAGGATGTTGTTGTTGATGTTGTTGTTGTGGTCTTCAGTCCTGAGACTGGTTTGATGCAGCTCTCCATGCTGCTCTATCCTGTGCAAGCTTCTTCATCTCCCAGTCCTATCGAAAGGATAGGATAAGAGAAAACGGAGGTGTATTTGTCGTAGTAGACAAGAAACTCGAATGAACCGTGAAGAGAAAGTGAAGCGGCATGCGAGGTTATTTGAGCAAGGATCATTATCAAGGACAGGCATAAACTTGTAACTGGATCTTCCAAGCGACCACCAGGCTCACCCCCTGGATATAACAGATAGTTCCCCAATTACATTGACATTACTGCGAAAGACTTATATTATCCAAAAGTAAACTGCGATAACTGTAAGTGGTGGGCCTACGAGAGATCCTGCGAAACCACTAAATGCCTTCTCTGAAAATACTAGAACAGTGAGTCCGCTCATGATGGAAATATCATGGACCTAATGGAATGAAACGCACCTTACCTCTTTAAAGGTGCTCATACTGAAAGTGGTACCAGTGACCAAAGATAGCTGTAGCAACAAAGATTACTGAGATACAAAAGGTAGCTAAAATGAGTGGGAAGACTTACATAGTTAGTAAGCGAGATAAAGAGGTTCAAAAATGGCTCTGAGCACTATGGGACTTAACTTCTGAGGTCATCAGTCCCCTAGAACTTAGAACTACTTAAACCTAACTAACCTAAGGACATCACACACATCCATGCCCGAGGCAGGATTCGAACCTGCGACCGTAGCGGTCGCGCGGTTCCGGACTGTAGCGCCTAGAACCGCTCGGCCACCCCGGGCGGCAGATAAAGAGGCAGTCGTGTCAAATCTCAAAGACGAGCTGAAGACATTTACTTCCGAACAAAAGCATGTATAATAACTATGGCTCCAGTTTAAGAGAATAATTGACCATACACCGGATATACACGAACACCAAAGAACAGTTCATGATGGGAGATACCCTGTATGGTGTACGGCCAAACGAACGAAAAAGCGGCGTCTGCGCAATTGGTGCAAAACGAAGGGACATGGATACAGGGATTTTGAACGATACGCGTTCGACTATCGAGGGGGAAATGGGTAAAGAATTCAACGACTACGGTATCAGAACCTTATCGAAATATGTCTCTCAAAACCCAAGGAAGTTCTGGTCACATGCATAGGCTGCCAGTGTCAACAAAAGTAGTTCCCGGACACTCGTGGATGACACAGGACCGAAACTGAGGATAGAAAAGCAAAAGCAAAAATCGGGAAATTTTTTCAAATGTTTCTTTACTAATGAAGATACCTATGGATTGACCGAGTTACTATTCGCACCACTGCAGAGGTGAGTGATGTAGATATTAGTGTCAGTGGCCTTGGAAACAGCTGTGAAAAGAGGCTCCAGTTGTCGAAGGGATCCTTGTCAGAGCCTATACAGAATTTGCAGCTGAGTTAGGTTCCATTTTAACCGTGATGTACAGTAGATTCCATGAACAAAAATGTGTGCCTAGCGATTGGCAAAAAGCACAGGCCACACCCATGTGCAAGAAAGGTAGTAGAAGTGGTCCACGAAAGTACCGCCCTATCTCACTGACATCCACGTGTTGTACAGCATTAGCAAATATTCTTAGCTCAAACACAGTGAGGTATCTCGAACACAATTACTTCTTCCAAGCGAACCAACACAGATTCCGAAGGCATCGATCACGCGAAGTCCAAATCACACTTTCGTCGCATGACATCCTGAAAGCCATAGATCAAAGATATCAGGTAGCTGTAATATTTCTTAACTTCCGAAAAGGACTAAACATGTTATTAAACCAAAGTTTATCAGTAAAAGGACGATAACGTGGATTATTATATAAAATTTGTGACTGCGTTGAGGATTTCTTGGTAGGCAGGACACAGCAGCTCATCTCAGATTGAGAGTCAGCGACAGGTGTAGAAGGAACTTCAGGCGTGACCCACGCAAGTGTACTGGCATACTTATAGTTCATGCAATTCATCAGTGCGCTGGGAGATAACATTAACAGCCACCTCAGACTTTTCGTAGATGATAACGAAGTACTGTTGCAAAAAAGCTGCACAAATATTCTGTCAGACACTGATAAACTTTCAAGGTGGTGCAAATATTGGCAATTTGCATTAAATATCCAGTAATGTCCGCTTATGGAGTTCACCACAAATATTCTGTCAGATCTTGATAAACTTTCAAAGTGGTGCAAGGACTGACATCTTGCTGTAAATGCTCAGTAATGTAAGATTACGCAGGTCACAAAGAGAAAAAAGTTAGTATCCTCTGCTTTTCTCAACACATTTCTCATGATCTTTGAAAGTTTATTTCCATTATAACGTTCAAAACAGGGTACTAGAACTAACAGGCAGCCTGGACGATGGAATAGAGGGATAAGAATATCATGTAGAGCAAACTGGGAATTATATCAGAATGTTGGAAGCAATCACAATCGGGCTGGAGCAACCCATTACAAACAGTGTTGTAAGGGCTTACAAATGTTATTAGGAAGGCAAAAGTATGTTTCACGCAATTATAGTAGCTAATTCTGAAAATAAAATTAAAACCTTATGGACAGTCGTGAAGGTCAGCAGCACCAGGTTGAGGATATAAAGTCAGGGCATAGCAGAAACGTTTCACTTGCTGATAAGTCGATTTCTGAATATAGCAGGTGAACTAAATAGAAGCTTAGCTCCTGCAGGGAATCATGTAACTCTCTTAGAAAATAGTTTCAGGGACTGTTAGCTGAAATACTCCTTCATGATGCTAACAACAGGGAGATTGAGTCAATAGTTAAATCGCTGAAGAGTGATGACTCTTATGCATAAGACGGGGTATCTCGCAGAATACCCAAATATTGTTCTATGTATGTTAGCCCAGTACTTAACCATATCTGTAACTTATCCTTTCGGAATGGTCAGTTTCCTGACAGATTAAAATACTTAGTAGTGAAGCCGATTTATAAAAAAGAAGGAAGGAGTAAATAGACAATTTTAGATCTATTTCTATGCCTTGGGTATTTGCTAATGCTATTGAAAAGGTTATATATAGAAGGGTAATTGATCATTTCAGTTCACATAATTTGGTATCATATGTACAGTTTGGTTTCAGAAATAGCTTAACAAGTGAAAATTATGTATTCTCTTTTCTCTGTGAGGCTATGAGCGGCGTTTATTATGTTGATCATAAAAAATTCCTGCATAAGTTGGACCGTTATGGAATAAGGGGAGTAGCTCACGACTGCTACACTTTTACTTTAAGTACAGACAGCAGAACGTCATTCTCCGCTGTACTGACAATGGCTACGACGTGCCATCCCAATGGGGCACAGTTAAGTGGGGTGTACCCCAGTGATCGGTGCAGGGACCGCTCCTGTTCCTTATTTATGTAAATGATACTTTAGTATTACAGGTGATTCTAAAATATTTCTGTATGCTGCTGACACCAGCTTAGTATTGAATGATGTTGTATGCAACACCGACAAACAATCAAATATTGCAGTTCAAGACGTAAGTTCATAGCCTCTAGGAAATAAATTGTTGCTAAATCACAGTAAGACTCAGTTTTTACAGTTTCTAACACACTGTTCAACAAAAACTGACATTTTGACTACGCAGAATGGAAATATGATTAGTGAGACTGAACAGTTCAAATTCCTAGGTATTCAGATTGATAATAATCTGTCGAGGAAAGTCCATGTTCAGGATCTTGTTTAAAAACTAAATGCTGCTTTATTTACCATTGGAACAGCAAGTGAAGTAAGTGATAGTTCAACACGAAAAGTAGTTTATTTTGCTTATTTTCATTCGCTTATGAAGCATGATATTATCTTTTGCGGCAACTCTTCTGATTCAAAAAGGGTTTTTTTGTCTGAAACGGGCGGTTCGAGCAATATGTGGCGGACCTCTTGTCGAACCCTGGCCGGTAGTCGCCTAAATCTGACATTGGACTCCCAGAAAATATTTTCTTCAATGTCGTTTGTTGTGAACATTATCAGCTTATTCCCAAGAGTTAGTAGCTTTCACTCACTTAACACTAGGCAGAAATCCAATCTGCTTTTGGAATGCAACTCGTTGACTCGTGTGCAGAAAGGCGTGCAGTATTCTACTGCAACCAGTTTCAATCAGCTGCCACAAAAATTCAAAAATCTTAGCAGTAATTCACGCACTTTCAAGTCTAAACTGGAGATATGAAAAAAATACCACCACAGCTTTATCTTGAGAATGTCTTTATTCTATCACACTACTTGTTTCGGTGCACATTATCACCCACCTCAGGCCCCATTACTGCCAAAAGAGTACTTGATTTTCTTGGCGCATTTACTGTGGGATCCTTGTTACTAGCACACGTGAACTAGTTTTTATCAGGGGTCTATACTCGACAAAGTGTTGTAACTAGTTCAATCACAAATCAAGACAGGGTGTCGAGTGTGGACTCCCAATGAAAGCTAGTCCACGTGTGCTAGTAACAAGGATCCGACAGTAAATGCGCCAAGAGGATCAAAAACTCTTTTGGCAGTGGTGGGGCCTGAGGATGGCTATAATGTGAGGCCCGCAGCTCGTGGTCGTGCGGTAGCGTTCTCGCTTCCCACGTCCGGGTTCCCGGGTTCGATTCCCGGCGGGGTCAGGGATTTTCTCTGCCTCGTGATGACTGGGTGCTGTGTGCTGTCCTTAGGTTAGTTAGGTTTAAGTAGTTCTAAGTTCTAGGGGACTGATGACCATAGATGTTAAGTCCCATAGTGCTCAGAGCCATTTGAACCATTTGATAATGTGCTGCAGAAACTAGTCGTGTTGTAGTTCAGACATTCACAAGATACATCACCTGAAGTCACTTGCCCATACAATAAGATGTGTCATCCATAAACTAAACTGAAGAGTTTCCTCGTGGTTCACTCTTTCTATTCTGTTGAGGAACTCCTGTAAAAATTAAAAAGTTAAGTTACTTTCTGTGTTGCGTTTTTTATTACTTTCATTTAAACTTATGGCTTGTCGTCTGCGTAGGATTCACATACGTTTCATTTTATTGTCACTCTTCTGTTATAATTTCATGTACTGACTCTTACCATGACCATGAAGACTTGTTCCTCAATTCGGTTTTGCGGAATTCTATTCTATCGCTTGAACCTTTGTCCCGCATTGTGCGCAGGGTTGGCGTGGTTAAATCTGATTTGGCATGTTAATGTGAAAGAGTGGCCGGATGCCCTTGCTGCCGCCACCCCATACCCCCTGTACGTCTATTGCAAATCATGGAAAAGTGCGGATGTGTGGCAGATGTCTGTGAGTCGTGTAACTGAGACGGGACGTGGGGACCAGCCCGCTATTCACCTAGAGGGATGTGGAAAACCGCCTAAAAACCGCATCCGGGCTGGCCGGCACACCGGTCCTCGTCGTTAATCCGGCGGGCGGATTCGATCTGGGGCCGGCGCCCCTACCCGAGTCCAGGAAGCAGCGCATTAGTGCTCTCGGCTAACCTGGCGGGTCAATTCGGTTCTGCGGAATATGACACATAAAATAAAATAAAAAACGATAAAATCAGTCAGAATTAGAATCATCAATGCATGTAAACACTTGGGTGTAACACTGCATGGTTATGAAATGGAACGGTCACAAAGGCTGAGAAATAGGTAAGACAGGTAAAATACTTCAGCTCGTCGGCAGGATACTCGGACAATGCAACCAGTCTAAAATGGAGACTGCTTATAAATAACTCGCGCGACCCCTCTTAGGGTATTACTCATATCTGTTGGACCTGTACCACATAGGACTAACAGAGGATATTGAGCGTATATAGAGAATGGCAGCATGAATGGTTACAGGTTCGTTTTACTCACGGGTGAGGGCTGGAAATGCTGAAAAACCTGAATTTGCAGACGCTTGAAGTTAGGCGCAAATTATCGCGCGAAAGTTTGAGGACCTAATATTGTGTTGGAAGGCCACAAATCTTCTTCTGCCCACTATATATCACACCCATAGGGGTCGTGAAGACAGTCTAATTACGACAGACACAGAGGTATTTAAGCAGTCACTCCTCCCGCAGTTTTTATTTGATTGGAAAGGTAGGAAACTCTAACATGTGATACCACTGTACGTACCCTCAGCCATCCACTTCACAGCGGTTCGCAGAGTATGGATGTACATGTAGATGTAGATACAGGATTAGTGATCTCCAGTTTAATTGTGTAGAAGTAGTACAAAGAAATGATACGAAATGGGACGAAAAAGTACAGACAGCATCAGGAAAGTGGAATGGAAGACTTAGCCTATCTGGAAGTATTCCGGAGAAGTGCAATATATCGGTAACGTAAATCGCACACAAGACACTGTCTTGAACATTTCTAAAGTATTGCTCCGACCGCTGGAATCCTTGTAGAGTGGACATTACGACAGACATGTAACGAACTCAGACCGTGATAGGTCGTTATATGAAAGTTTCATGCAAACTTAAATGGGATTATTGCAAAAGAAAAAGGCGACCCAGTTCTCTCGAAACCGTGTTGCTTAAATTTTGAGAACGTGTAGTCGAGGATGACTGAGCTATGATATTCCTGCCGCCTTAGTCAAGCCCTGGCAGTGAAGATGAGAATGACATGAGAAATTGAGGTGCAGGCAGAGACATATACGAAGGTAGTTAGATAAGTCTGGTTAAAAAGCAAGGAAAAAGCGTTTGTTTCGTAAACAACTCACCTTACATCTCGACATAGTCTCCTTTAAGGGATATGCACTTGGTTCAGCGATCCTCCAGCTTGTTCGTCCCATTGATAAAATAGGTTCTCTTAAACTCTGCAAAATGCTCATTGACTGCAAATATCACTTCTTCATTTGACGAAAATTTCTTTCCAGCAAGCCACTTTTTCAACTTATGGAACAGCAAGAAGTCATTTGGGGATAATTTTGGAGAGAAACCAAACCAAAGCCCAGTTCTTGCATTTTCGCTATTGTCATCGCTGATGTGTAGGATGGTGTATTATCCTGGAAAAAGAACACTTTTTGCGTGACAGCCTTGGTCTTTTTTCAGTCAACGCTATTTTCAAGCGATCCAACAATGCAGCATAATACAATCTAGTTATGGTTCTGTCTTTCACCAAGTAATCACATGTAAAATTTGAAATTTTCCCGGTGAATCAACTGTTCAAAAAGATTTCGGGTTTGCAGCCGGTCGTTGTAAACTTCATTGCACAATATTTCGGCTGGCAGTTTTCAAAAACAAAAATGGTTCAAATGGCTCTGAGCACTATGGGACTTAACATCTTAGGTCATCAGTCCCCTAGAACTTAGAACTACCTAAACCTAACTAACCTAAGGACATCACGCACATCCATGCCCGAGGCAGGATTCGAACCTGCGACCGTAGCAGTCCCGTGGTTCCGGACTGAAGCGACCAGAACCGCACGGCCACCGCGGCCGGCTGACAGTTTTCCAGCCGAAATATCGTGGAATGAAGTTTACGACGACCGGCTGCAAGCCCGAAATCTTTTTCAACAAGTTATCACCTTTCCAGATGACAAAATGGTCTTTGCCTTCTTCGATGCACATTCACCACCCTTAGTCCATTGTTAAGAAGCCGTTTGGATCCTGGTGTGTAATGGTGGATCCAGGTTCCATCAAAAGTCACAAATCGACGCAAAAGTCTTGTGGATTGCGGCTAAACGTCTCGAGACGTCGTGATGGAATGTTGTGCCAGATGCGCTTTTGGTCGATTGTGAGTAATCGTGGCACGTACCTCGCACATAGCTTCTTCATAGCCAATTCTCTGCGCAGGATATTATGAACTTGCTCAGTTGAAATCCCTACAGTCTCACAAATTTTTATTCGGCGGTCTTGCATTACCATATCATGTATTTTGTCAATGGTTTCAATTGTGGTGACCTCTATAGGACGGCCGGATTGCAGTTCGACTTCGGTGCTTGTTCGACCACGTTTAAATTCATTAATCCAGAAGCAAAAGATCTTTAATGATCCTATAGAGTCCGTGAGAACTTCACCAAGTTCTGTTCTGATTTGTGTGGTAGGCCAACCCTTAAAATGCACACGTTTAATAACAGCACGGAATTCGTTTTTCCCCATTTTCATCAGTGACCAATTCAGATGGCTGTCAACAAAGGTCCGCAGCTCGTGGTCGTGCGGTAGCGTTCTCGCTTCCCACGTTCGGGTTCCCGGGTTCGATTCCCGGCGGGGTCAGGGATTTTCTCTGCCTCGTGATGACTGGGTGTTATGTGCTGTCCTTAGGTTAGTTAGGTTTAAGTAGTTCTAAGTTCTAGGGGACTGATGACCATAGATGTTAAGTCCCATAGTGCTCAGAGCCATTTGAACCATTTGTCAATAAAGAACTGTAGGCTACACATTACTGAAATTCTTTATAGCATTCTTGGAATAATTAAACTTACACCGATAAAGGCGCAATAAAAATGTCCCATTCTTTCATGGAAATGCAGCACACTTACAAAACCACGCTCGTAGACAGTCAATTTCTCCTTGACTGGCCCGTGTTTTCGATCAGTTCTTCACAGCATCAGGTTTGGAACTGAACTTTCAGTACGTACTTCATATTCAATTTGCCCGCTTAAGGGTTGCATTTTGAAAAATACTTCCGCGTTGTACCAAGTTTTCTCCCCAAATTTGTTGCTAGGACCAACATTTCAGGAAGCGTGACGAGTTACGAAATCTCAGACGCACTGCATCTCCGCGTAAAGAAACTTAACGCCCATTTCAGGACCTTTGCGTCGAACACTACAATAAGCGTTCTTAGTGAGCGCCTGCTTTGCATGCCCAACAAACCCCTAATCTCCCCTTAAGTCCCATTAGGGATTGAAACTCAAAAATCTATGATGTCTATGCTACACAAAGAATGTTACGTTCGAATTTCATGTGTCTAGGTCAAACACGCTACCTGACAAAAGAAGTGAAGCACCCAGAAGGGAAGGAGGAAAAAGAGTGAACGTTCAAAGTTAAGGCTCTCATGGCCAATTGTTGACAAATTGCCTGTTGGCTTCTGTCTCGGGTTCTTCGGTCGAAGTTTCTTTGACGATTTTTCTGACCTTTCAGCAGCACTGGTGGCAGACTGGAGTCGAACTCGTGTCTATGTGCCAGCGTCCGAGGGCTTTTCCGTGGGCAGTTCCGCTGCGGTTCACCCCATGCTACCTGCATCGGCCGTTAGGCGCAGCACAGGAATCCAGGATCGATTCACCATGAGACTTTCTTCGTTTTTGTTGAGCCTGTTGTCATGTTTGTATATTTCTATAACGTCCCTGAACAAGTGGGTGTGACAGCTTTTCTCTACAGCCAGGACTTCCGTGCCGGCGAATTTCACTATGTGGTCGGTCTCACACAGCGCGTGCTTCGCAACAGCCAATTTCCCCACCTGCCCCAACCTGCAATACCTCTTATGTTCTGCGATCCTAGCGTTGACTGATCATCCAGTCATTCCAAGACAGACTTTTTCGCATCTACAGTGTATGCTGTATATTCCCGACATCGTAAATGTGTCCCTTTTCTCCTATGCCGAGATGAGACACTCTTTGATCGTATTTGCCAGTTTATAAATATTCTTTACGCCGGTTTGCACAGTATACGGCCGATTCTGTCCGTCACTCTGATAATGTACTGCAGAAAGGCCGTACCCGACGTTTCTTTTTCCGATATGTCACTTCGCTGAGTGTTTGATTCTGTGACACTTCTCGTGTAACTGGTGAAGTACCCGTTGCTACTCAGAACACTTTCTAGGATTTCCATCTCGCGTCTGAGATGCTGCGGCTTCCATATTCTTCTTTTTCGCGTTACGAGCGTATTAACCATGCTTCTTTTCTGGCTCGGATGGTGGTTTGATATTTTGTGCAGGTATCGGTCCGTGTGTGTCGATTTTCGGTACACGCTGTGTCCCAGGTGTTGTAAAGCCGTTGCATCCCCTCCTGAGGCCAGTTAGCCCACAACTGTTGTGACTTGTCATTGATATTTTTATTTATTTATTTATCCTTCTTATTTACACCCTGTTATCTATAAAGCTAAAATAGGCTATACAAATCACATTTCCTTGGATAATTATAAGTTATGTACTAATTAATTGTTTCTGAAACTTAATTTTTTAAAAAGAAAAAAAGAGATAAAAAAGAAAAAGCTACAACCACTTCTACTACTAAAATCTACATTAACCCTTAAACAATTACCGATCTGCTAATCTACTACAAAATTTGGTCTCTGTTTGTTCACTTAGTTTGGTGCATTTCACTTTTAGATGGTTGTCTCCGCTACTGGATCCGCCCTCATACGAGGTGCATTCACGTTCTAAGGCCTCCGATTTTTTTTCTAATTAACTACTCATCCGAAATCGATGAAACTGGCGTTACTTCTCGACGTAATCGCCCTGCAGACGTACACATTTTTCACAACGCTGACGCCATGATTCCATGGCAGCTGCGAAGGCTTCTTTAGGAGTCTGTTTTGACCACTGGAAAATCGCTGAGGCAATAGCAGCACGGCTGGTGAATGTGCGGCCACGGAGAGTGTCTTTCATTGTTGGAAAAAGCCAAAAGTCACTAGGAGCCAGGTCAGGTGAGTAGGGAGCATGAGGAATCACTTCAAAGTTGTTATCACGAAGAAACTGTTGCGTAACGTTAGCTCAATATGCGGGTGCGTTGACTTGGTGAAACAGCACACGCGCAGCCCTTCCCGGACGTTTTTGTTGCAGTGCAGGAAGGAATTTGTTCTTCAAAACATTTTCGTAGGATGCACCTGTTACCGTAGTGCCCTTTGGAACGCTATGGGTAAGGATTACGCCCTCGCTGTCCCAGAACGTGGACACCATCATTTTTTCAGAACTGGCGGTTACCCGAAATTTTTTTGGTGGCGGTGAATCTGTGTGCTTCCATTGAGCTGACTGGCGCTTTGTTTCTGGATTGAGAAATGGCATCCACGTCTCATCCATTGTCACAACCGACGAAAAGAAAGTCCCATTCGTGCTGTCGTTGCGCGTCAACATTGTTCGGCAAAATGCCACACGGGCAGCCGTGTGGTCGTCCGTCAGCATTCGTGGCACCCACCTGGATAACACTTTTCGCATTTTCAGGTCGTCATGCAGGATTGTGTGCACAGAACCCACAGAAATGCCAGCTCTGGAGGCGATCTGTTCGACAGTCATTCGGCGATCCCCCAAAACAATTCTCTCCACTTTCTCGATCGTGTCGTCAGACCGGCTTGTGCGAGCCCGAGGTTGTTTTGGTTTGTTGTCACACGATGTTCTGCCTTCATTAAACTGTCGCACCCACGAACGCACTTTCGACACATCCATAACTCCATCACCACATGTCTCCTTCAACTGTCGATGAATTTCAATTGGTTTCACACCACGCAAATTCAGAAAACGAAAGATTGCACGCTGTTCAAGTAAGGAAAACGTCGCCATTTTACGTATTTAAAACAGTTCTCATTCTCGCCGCTGGCGGTAAAATTCCATCTGCCGTACGGTGCTGCCATCTCTGGGCCGTATTGACAATGAATGCGGCCTCATTTTAAAACAATGCGCATGTTTCTATCTCTTTTCAGTCCGGAGAAAAAAAATCGGAGGCCTTAGAACTTGAGTGCACCTCGTACTACCCGGGTCAACAGCCACAGTCTGCTGGATTGCTTGGCCGTCAGGCAGTACATCAGCAGCGTTTCCACTGTAGCGAGTAATTCCACCCATCACTGTTACTTATTTAAGTCCACACTTCCTTGGTCACTTGCACCAACGCAACGTAGAGTCTTGGGAAACGTGTGTCAACTTCTTTCCATCTCCAGAGTATGTTGTCTAGTGTATGTGGTTCAAATGGCTCTGAGCACTATGGGACTTAACTTCTGAGGTCATCAGTCCCCTAGAACTTAGAACTACTTAAACCTAACGAACCTAAGGACATCACACACATCCATGACCGAGGCAGGATTCGAACCTGCGACCGTAGCGATCGCGCGGTTCCAGACTGTAGCGCCTAGAACCGCTCGGCTCTAGCGTATACTACAGCATGATGACTTATGGTTGAATGCCTCCTGATGTCTTTATTGCCCTTCCTGCATACCGTGGCTGCGGTATCGTCCAAGATGCGCCAAGTCGACTGGCTCCTCAGTGCTGCTTTGGGATCCAGAGTCGATAATACCTGACGTCCATTAGCTGCTGCAGCTTGACAGAGCGCGCAGTCACACAATGTGTGTTCTGGCGTGCCCACACTGCCGCAGGCGCACTATCATTCATCTGTCTTCTGATTTTGTACAGATACGTGGCATAAGGGTCATGGCCAGTCAGATAACGTACCAATCCACCCAATGAGTTAAGAAATCTCATTTTTAATCTCTCCCTGATGTTAGGGAGAAATTCGTATGTTCTCTTGCCAGTGCCAGAAGTGTCGCATTCATTTTGCCACAGTTGTAATCCGCGATCTTTTATTGACTTTTTCGAATTAGCCTCAGTTCCAAGTACTCTTCGTACTTCCATTTGATTGCCTTTCTTTAGCTAGTAAAAGGCTCCCCTTTTCCTTATTTCCAAGTCAAGTAGGCATATTCGTAGAGTTATTAACGTAGTATCATTCGGGGTAGTGCAGTAATCGCCGCCCATTAATCTTAGTAGCTCGCTCTGTTGAACTCTTCTCACTACTGAGGCTAGTTTCACTAGCTGCAATCTACGAGCCCAAACGCTCACACCATATCCTACGCCTGATGCTAATGTAAACTGGTGGTATACTCTGTCTTCAAGGTAAGCCGAAATTCTCTGTTTGCAAGGGTTATAATTTTGTTTGATTTTGCAACACTTCTTATGTTACTGGTGGAGTACCCGTTGCTCCTCAGAACTCGTTCTAGGATTTGCAATTCGCGTCTGAGGTACTGCGGGTCACATATTTGTCTCTTTTTCGCGTTACAAGCATGTTAATCATGCCCCTGTTCTGGCTCGGGTAGTGATTTGACAGTTTGTGCAGGTATCGGTCCTTGTGTGTCGGTTTTCGATATACGCTGTGTCCCAGGCGTCGTCAGGCCTTTGTATCCTTTCCTGGGGCAAGCTGGCCCACCGCTGGCCATCGATATCCTGGACACTGGCAGTGGAGCAATGTTTACGTCCGACCTCATGCCAGACATTTTCTATCGAGGACAGTTCTGGAGTTCTTGCTGGCACACAGGAGTAGCTCAGTATCACGCAGATAGTTCATAGGGACACGTACAGCGTGTGGAAGAGCATTGTCCTGTTGGAAAATGGCACCACGACATTGCCGCGTGAGAGGTAACACTCGAGGTCGCAGGGTGTCCGTGTCGTACCTCTGTCCCCTCTTAATGTTCTCACACCCGTCATCCTGCTTAGCTGCGTGGTAACGCGCTCTCCTCCCAAGCAAGCGGGCCCGGATTCGATTCCCGGCCGGGATGGAGATTTTTCTCCGCTCGGGGACTGGCTGTTGTGTTGTCATCGTCCTCGTTTCATCCTCATCACCGATGCGCAAGTCGCCCAACGTGACGTCGACTGAAACAAGACTTGCACTTGGCGGCCGTACTTCCCCGTATGGGAGCTCCCGGCCAACGATGCCATATGCTCATTTCTATTTTTTTCTCTCACAACCGAACCTCCTGATTTCAGACACTCAGATCGGTACCAGACGTTGTGCGTCCATAGAGTATCAATCGAAACACCGATTTAGTTCGTGCTGTGCACTGTTATCCAGTAGAACATGTGTAAACGGTAATTAAAAGTAACGTCAGAAGTACGGATAATAGGAAAAGCGTATATGTCAGATAACAAGACAGATCTCTGGGTAGGTGAAACTTAGGTCGTTAAATTAATGGTACCGAGATCGAAATCCACTGAAGGGCACTTTTTTTAACAGTTTATACGTGAAACTGTTAAATGGGAGAACATTTTTCTGACACGCAAAAGGACGTTTCGGATTTTGTAGCAATGTTCCTTTGGCAGTCTGCTTTCTCTTCGTTAGCTGAAAGCAGCAAACTAATAGCATACATTTGTATTTATAACACCACACCTATTTACACAAATGTACTCTATAGATTTGCTACCTTCAGCTAACGAAGCGGAAGCAGACTGCCAAAAGAATATTGTTACAAACTCCGAAAGGTCCTTTTACACGCCAGGAAAACTTTCTCCCATGTAACTGTTTCGATCGTAATTATCATAATAATAAAAAATAATGTTATCAGTGATGCTGGAACTCGGGACCTTTGCTAGTAACTCACTTACCAGATATCTTCATACTAATACCTTAGTGTCTTTAAAGGAGAGTATAAGATGAACATCAACAAAAGCAAAGCGAGGATAATGGAATGTAGTCGAATTAAGTCGGGTGATGCTGAGGGAATTAGATTAGGAAATGAGACACTTAAATTAGTAAAGGAATTTTGCTATTTGGGGAGCAAAATAACTGATGATGATCGAAGTAGAGAGGATATAAAATGTAGACTGGCAATGGCAAGGAAAGCGTTTCTGAAGAAGAGAAATTTGTTAACATCGAGTATAGATTTAAGTGTCAGGAAGTCGTTTCTGAAAGTGTTTGTATGGAGTGTAACCATGTATTGAAGTGAAACATGGACGATAAATAGTTTGGACAAGAAGAGGATAGAACCTTTTGAAATGTGGTGCTACAGAAAGAAGAATGCTGAAGATTAGATGGGTAGATCACATAACTAATGAGGAAGTATTGAATAGGATTGGGGAGAAGGGAAGTTTGTGGCACAACTTGACTAGAAGAAGGAATCGGTTGGTAGGACATGTTCTGATGCATCAGGGGATCACAAATTTAGCATTGGAGGCAACGTGGAGGGTAGAAATCGTAGAGGGAGACCAAGAGATGAATACACTAAGCAGATTCAGAAGGATGTAGGTTGCAGTAGGTACTGGGAGATGAAGTAACTTGCACAGGATAGAGTAGCATGGAGAGCTGCATCAAACCAGTCTCAGGGCTGAAGACCACAACAACAACAACAACAACAATACCTTAGACAAAGGCTTTTCCTATTCTCCGTATTTTTCTGGTGTTACTTTTGATTACAGTTTACGTATGTTCTGCTGGACGACAACACACAGCACGAACTAAATCGGTGGTTTGGTTGATACCCTATCGAAGCACAACGTCTGGTACCGATCTAGGTGTCTGACATCTGGTGGTTTTGGGGTCAGGCAGTCCCAGCCGTGACCTCAAGTCGTAACCGATATGGCTTCCCACTTCATGAAGCCAGCAGTAACAACGCTGCGCCTGTCCAAAACGTTGGAGGAATGGGACCTCTCCCATATCACAGCCATACTCACCGATGACGGTGGGACAGTACACAACTGTGTTTTGTCGCTGAACATAATGCGCCGCCATTGATCAGCAATCCATGCTTCCTGGTTGTGGTTCAAATGGTTCAAATGGCTCTGAGCACTATGGGACTCAACTGCTGTGGTCATAAGTCCCCTAGAACTTAGAGCTACTTAAACCTAACTAACCTAAGGACATCACACACATCCATACCCGAGGCAGGATTCGAACCTGCGACCGTAGCGGTCGTGCGGTTCCAGACTGTAGCGCCGTTAACCGCTCGGCCACTCCGGCCGGCTCCTGGTTGTGACACCACTCCAATCAAAATGGTTCAAATGGCTCTGAGCACTATGGGACTCAACTGTTGTGGTCATAAGTCCCCTAGAACTTAGAACTACTTAAACCTAACTAACCTAAGGACATCACACACATCCATGCCCGAGGCAGGATTCGAACCTGCGACCGTCGCGGTCGTGCGGTTCCAGACTGTAGCGCCTTTAACCGCTCGGCCACTTCGGCCGGCACACCACTCCAATCGCCACCGTTTGTGTTGTGGTGTTAACGGCAGCCTTTACATGAGACGGTAGCTCCCTAGTCCGACTAATGGTGCTGGATGACACAAGATACTGCTGACTGTCCACTGCTTGTTCTCAGACAGCAGGCACAGATGCGATTTATTTGATGCACGACTGCACGATTCTCGTATCTGGTGGCCAGACGTAGTATACAGGAACTTTGACAATGAGCATGTCTGCCCTGATGATCCCATGCACCTCAACAGCAGGCCATTATCGCATCCGAGTGGCAAATCTCGATACTTCAAGATTTCGCCTGCCAACCAAATGGAGACCCATAGTCAGCCCCTTTCAAACTCTGTTGTAGCTGATATGCTGTGTCACAGGAAGGCGCGTCATCTCATCTTCATTTACATGATACTCCGCAAACCACCTAATGGTGTGTGGCGGAGGGTACTTTCGGCACCACTATCTGAACCATGCAACCCTGTTCTACTGGCGAATAGTGCGTGGGAAGAGTGATTGTCGGTAAACATTATATTGGCTCTAATTTCTCGAATTCTCTCCTCGTGGTCAATACGCGAGATGTATGTGGGGAGAAGTAATATTCTGTCGGATTCTTCCCAGAAAATGCTCTCTGAAATTTCAATAGTAACTCTGCCTTTATTCTAATGTCTGCCAGTGGAGTTTGTTCAGCTTCTCCGTAACGCTCTCGCCAGCTAAACGAGTCCGTGACGAAACGCGCCGCTCTTCGTTGGATCTTCTCTATCTCCCATATCAGTCCTACCTCATAGGGATCCCAGATAGACGAATAATACTCAAGAATCGGGCGAACAAGCGCCTTATAAGCCACTTCTTTCGTGGATGAGTTACATTTCCTTAAGATTCAAATGGCCCTGACTTAACTTCTGAGGTCATCAGTCCCCTAGAACTTAGAACTACTTAAACCTAACTAACCTACGAACATCACACACATCCATTCCCGAGGCAGGATTTGAAGCTGCGACTGTAGCGGTAGCGCTGTTCCAGACTGTAGCGCCTAGAACCGCTCGGCCACTCCGGCCGGCAATCTGAGTCTGGTGGCTGCTTTTCCCACTATCTGCTTTTATGGTCGTTCCACTTAAGGTCGCTCTGGATAGTTACGCCTAGATATTATACGACAGACGCTGTCTCCAGCTGTTTGTCATCAATTGTGTAGCTTTACAGTAGTGGATTTCTTTTCCTATGTATGCGCAGTACGTTACATTTATTTACGTTCAGACACAACTGCCAGAGACGGGGTTCTTCAGGGTGCTCACTCGACATCCGACGCTATTCACACTCCTTATATGCCCTACTGCGCGAGGTAACAACATTAAACACGAACAACGCTAAGTTACGGTGGTCGGCGTTCTATCTGTCACAGAGAACTGCCATTCTAATCATTTACATACCAGCTGATTGTGCGTAGATGTGCGAAGCTACATTGACATCTGGCCACGTCTTCGTGCCTTTCACTTTTTTTTGGGCAGTGCCGTTTAGCCTCGCCGTTGAGTCATACTGTACCACGTCGTGCTCCCACAAACAACATTAAAATCCACTTCAACCCCTCATTGGTTCAATTTTACAACCCCTATCTCAGCAAGAGATAAACCAAAAATATTGCCAACAAATTTCATGTTTCTAGAACGAACTGTGAATGTCGATTCAGCAAGAAACTTTGGACTCCAGCTTAACGCCCTATTTTCAGAAAATATTTCTTACCGAGCGCCTAAGTAAAAGAAAGAACTTATTCGCGATATTTCGTGTTTGTGGTACTGTTTTTTTTTTTTTTTTTCAGTGCACGTTGTATCGTCAATCAGATTCCCTTTTACATGCGTAGAGAGTTGATCCTGTTGACGAATCCTAGTATGAACCCAGTTGAGCCTACAATGTCCGCGCCTAGTATCCCAATGCTTTTCCCAAATATTTCAAATTTGTAGCCAGACAAATGAAAAATAGATAATGCTGCAGAAATGTATTTCAACCATCAGTTTCCTTCTCACGTTAATAAATTTCATAGGAGAAAACTTATTATTACATCAGTGGAATGATAAAGTGAGTAGTAAAGTACCGATACTGTCTCTGCTCCGTCTAGAAGTAGAGTAAGGACCAATAGTTTCGTGTCGTCGATATCCGGGTCACAAGAACCACAATCCACTTTCAGCTAGAGAGGAGTAGGAAGTGAATGAGCCGTATCTACAGCTGCATTTACATGGATACTCTGCAAATCAAACATATGTGCCTGGCAGAGGATTCATCGAACCACATTCATAATAATTCTCTATTATTCCACTCTCGAACGGCGCGCGGAAAACATGAACATCTAGACCTTTCCGTGCGAGCTCTGATTTCCCTTATTTAATTTATCATGGGGATCGTTTCTCCCTCTGTAGATCGGAGTCAACAAAATATTGTCGCATTCTGACGAGAAACTTGGTGATTGAAATTTCGTGAGAAGATTCCGCCTCAACGGAAAAAGCCATTGTTTTAGTGGTATCCATCCCAAATTCTGTATTATGGCCGTGACACTCTCTCTTCTATTTTGTGATAATACAAAACTTACTGCTCTTCTTTGTACTTTCTCTATGTATCCCGCTAATACTATCTGGTAAGGATCCACACCGTGCAGCGGTAGTCCAAAGGAAAACGGACAAGCGTAGTGTAAGTAGTCTCTTTAGTAGACCTGTTACATTTTCTAAGCGTTCTGCCAATAAAACGCAGTCTTTGGTTTGCCTTCCCCACAACATTTTCTATGTTTTCTTTCCAATTTAAATTGTTCGTAATTGTTATTCCTAGGTATTTAGTTGAATTTACGGCCTTAAGATTAGACTGATTTATCGCGTAACCGAAGTTTACCGCATTCCTTTTAGCACTCATGTGGATGACCTCACACTTTTCATTATCTAGGGTCAATTGCCAATTTTCGTAAGTTTCTAGAAGGAGAAATCCGGCTATCTTCTAAAGTAACTTACGGAAATCGATGAAAATGTAAAAAGGTTGGACATATGGTGATTTCAACCCCTCTTCTGCCGAGTGTGACATGAGACTCTAACCACGGAGAATCGTGTTTATGGGTGCACTGACTGCAAGAACAATCACAACACTAAGAAGAGTTGTATGTGATAAACTAAAGTTGGTTCAGCTGTGTGTGAAATCTTATGGGACTTAACTGCTAAGGTAATCAGTCCCTAAGCTTACATACTACTTAGCTTAAATTATCCTAAGAACAAACACACACACACCCATGCCCGACGGAGGACTCGAACCTCTACCGGGACCAGCCGCACAGTCCATGACTGCAGCGCCCTAAACCACTCGGCTAATCCCGCGCGGCGAAAGTTGGTAGGCGTGTTTCTACATCTGAAAGATGTTGTCTATGCAGATTTCGCACGAGTTGCACAACAGTGGCGGTAGTAGTGCCACTATGAGGATCCAAATCACATTTGCTTTAAATACACACTGTAACGGCCGTCAGCGTTAGTTACCTTTCAGATTGGAGTGAGTTGATGTTAATCAAGAAAGCCTTTACAGCGACAAATACGGCATTATCAACACCTCACTCGGTTTGAACGAGGTCGTGTAACAGAGAGGGTGGATGTTCCTTCCGCAGTACCGGTACTGCAGAAAGACTTGGCAGGAAAGTAGCCACCGTACATGACTGCTGGCAGCCGTGGTGACAAGAATGTACGAGAAGACCGGGCTCGGGACGGACAGTTGGCATTACCGAGAAGGAAGACCATCGTGTTCGGCGTATGGCTCTGGCGCATCGTAGTGCATTTGCAGCAGAAATCTGAGCAGCAGTTAGCACCACCGTGTTGCAATGAATCGTTACAAATTGGTTACTTTAAGGACAGCCCCGAGCCAGACGCCGTATATCGTACATTCCACTGACACCAAATCTCCGCCCTTTGCGATTTCAGTGATGTCAAGCGAGAGCTCATTGGAGGACATGGTGGACGTCTGTTGTGTTCTCTGATGAAAGCTGGTTCTGCCTCGGTGCCAGTGACGGCCGTGTGTTGGTTATAAGGAGGCCGATTGCGGCCCTGCAACCAACCAGTCTGGATGGTAGATACACTGAACCCACACCTGAACCTGTGATCTTGGATGTAATTTCGTATGATAGCAGGAGCACTCTTAAGGTTTTCCCAAGCATGCCAACTGAAAATCTGTACTCCAGTCTGGTGATTCGACCTGTTGTGCTGCCATTCATGAACAGCATTCTTAGGGGTGTTTTCCAACAGGATAACGCTCGCCCACATACCGCTGTTGTAAGCCAACGCGCTCTTCGGAGTGTCGACATGTTGCCTTGGCCTGTTCGATACCAGATCCGTCTTCAGTGGACCACATATGGGACATCATCGGACGACATCTCCAGTGACATCCACAACATTAACTCTTTGGCCGGTGCAGCCGTGCATCCATCTAGCCGGGTCGAGCGCGCCGGAGGCCGTCTAATCCTGGTGTCTGTACTAATGGCTTTCCCCACGGACCGTTGTCTGCGGTTGAGCTCGCCGCTTGACCGAGCACGCCCTGTGCTGAATATTTCTCGAGCCAGGGCATTCGCGGCTGTCTCGCCTTCTGAGTGTGATCACTGACACACGATGTATCTCGATACTTTTTCCGTGGCTTTGAATCTGCAGATGAGTTACTGGACACACATGATGTGCGTTGAAACTGCTTGTGTTGCTAAGAATCACTATAATAAACGATATGTAGAATTAATTATTAGCCGGCCGGGGTGGCCGAGCGGTTCTAGGCGCTACAGTCTGGAACCACGCTACCGCTGCGGTCGCAGGTTTGAATCCTGCCTCGGGCATGGATGTGTGTGATATCCTTAGGTTAGTCCGGTTTAAGTAGTTCTAAGTTCTAGGGGACTGATGACCTTAGAAGATAAGTCACATAGTGCTCAGAGCCATTTGAACCATTTGAATTAATTATTGTCAACTTTGCCAACTTTGCCGTCTTAAGCTTAGTGCAGTTAATGAAAAAGAATTTCACTACAGACGTATTTCGCTTTTATTTACAAAGCATCTTCTGTGCTCACTGGTTTTCCTGCATCATGTTTACATCCTTTGCACACCACTACTTTCCCTCTCTTCATTAGCGGAGGTTGACATCTAAAGACGACGGCCTTGTACACATATAGCTGGCAGTCTCTTTTGCTGTTGTCACCTTTTTCTTACGCTGCATTGGCACTGTAACTCACCTCACTTATAGAACTCGAGAAAATTATCAATGTCGCTTCTTCTCTTCTGAGTGATTATAGACGGTTGATAGTTTTGTATAGTGTGATAGGCCTCAAAACATGGTACTACACATAGTGGTATGTTGCATGCTCTACATTCGTATCTCTATTCTCGGCGCA
Source organism: Schistocerca serialis cubense (assembly GCF_023864345.2). Lineage (NCBI taxonomy): Eukaryota > Metazoa > Arthropoda > Insecta > Orthoptera > Acrididae > Schistocerca > Schistocerca serialis. The sequence goes on from NC_064646.1 coordinate 113,044,952, forward strand.
CTTTCTGCTTCGAGCATACTGCGCACCGACGCATTGGCATATGTTTCTTCGAGTTTTCCATCTCAGTGACCTTCCGCTGCCGGCTTTCCTCCGTTCCTTTGAGTAAAGTCAACAAGTTCTCTTACCAGACGGAAAAGAAATTCCGCTAGTTGCATTTTTCGTCCTGTTACTACTCTGTGGAGAGCATGGGCATTTAAAATGCACGGATCCAGGACGTGGAAAAAGAACTTTTTGTACCACTTGACAGTCTTTCGTATTGATTGCACTGAACTCAGCAGCATATTACAGCGGCCAACAACACCCATACTCTTATTGTAATCGGCAACACATTGTGGTTTCCTTATCTTTCACCTGTTTCTCTGTTTGTCTTTTCCATCTCAACCATTTCTTCAGTATTACAGGTGGTCAGCATCCACACTTCTCTTTTGTCACCCCATTTCATCGCAAGGATTTGTCAGTGGACATAAACTGTGTTTCTTCTCGATTTAGTTCTGTAATTTTGGCATGTTGCGTCTGTTTTTGCGAACAGTACCACATGCGTTTGTTCCATGGTTATGAAGCCAGAGGAACAGGTCTGGACTTGAATACCAACTATCGGCATAGAGCGTATGTCCCCTTACTAAAAATGGTTTCATCAATGTTGCTACTATGTCGCCACTTTCCCCAGGTTGTGGAAGTCAATTTCAGAATTTGTGCCCGTGTAAACAATGAAATCCAGGATATAATCCGTCTGGCAGTCGCACAGCACAAATGTTTTTATTCCAAACCTACTTCTTTTGGAGGGAATGTATTGATTGAACAATAATCGCCCTATGAATAACAAGAGGCTATCGTCAATGCAGAGCTTTTGGTATGGATGAAATGTGCTGCGAAATGTTGCGCGAATCTTATCAACAATACTTAATTTTAAATAACCTGTCTCCTTCATTGGTGACAGAGTTATCACTGAAGTGAAGCATTCTTAAAATTAACAGAAAACGGTCCCTGGACATAATTTCGCCGAAAACAGGAGTGTTCAAGAGTATGTCTGTGGACCTATAGTCACTGATTTTCAGCTTTTTCACACGAGCCGTTAGCATACAAACAGCGACGAAGGAATGCAGTTTCTCGAAACCCGTTTCTTTCCATCTGGACAAACGAGAATGCTCTGATTCTGGCGTATTTTCTTTCGTATATAAAAAAAAATCTGTTAGTTTCATCTGCCACAAATTTCATCACTTCTCCCGTTAAAAATATGAGGAAATATGGTCGTAAACCACACTTGGGTCCAGAATCTGAAGCAGCTAACGCGTGCATAAATCCAGTCAAATGTGTAGCTAAAGAGAGCTCTTTTCACTGTCACTCCACTATCACTCTCAGACCCATCAGATTCTGAATGATATCCCTCCCTTGATGACAGATGCGTTGTTCCAGATGAAGTACACGGCACAGGACTGTTACTTCGAGATTCAGTCGAAGAATAATCACTACTATCGCTGTCGAAAATTTCATTCTCACAGTCGCTTCTAGTGAGAATTTCGACGATTACTTCGTCTGTACAGCCACGACGGCGTGCCATTTTCTTCTCAAAACGTTAACAGCGTCAAAAGTCAGTACAAGCACAGACGAAAACTGCAACGCAAGAACACAGCAGCAAACGCTCACGAGACTGCCGGCGGAACGCTGAATAGCTACTAGGCGCTCGGCACGAATATACGGCTGGGCGTGTTAACCGGCCAGAGGCAACACCACCTAGACTACAGGCCTGCGCGCACACTTGTGACGTCACATACTGATGGCCGGGTCTGTATCGGAACGCTCGTGTTAAGCTATACGAACTTTACGAGTTTTAGAGCTGAGACCGCATAGGGATTCTCGTGCTTTCCTCTTCTACATGGCCTTGTAATGAATGTATGGAAATTTATATCATTGCGTAAAGTAACTGAACAAAACTGCCCTATGTTATTTGAAGATGTAAAATTATTTTGACGATTTGCCTTAAATGCGCATTTCTAGGCTTGAATACAAACTGTAATTTTAAATTCTGTCTTTTACCTCAGGAGCTACGTTTTCCTGCAGTAAAAAATCGGCAATATGCAAATACAAGCATACGTTTTCTGTTATAAATAAAGCAGCTGGAGCTCCTACAGAATTTAAGAACTTGTTTCCCCGGTTATTTTCGTAAATTTTCCTCTCCACTTCAAAATTTGCTGACCTCACACGAAACTCAGATCATTCGACGAAATGGAGCACCTCATGACATAATGTTTAATAAATCAAAAAACCCGAAAAATTATTTTATTTCCCTGTATCTCCAGAACTTTAGAACCTTAAATATGAAAAGATTGTTTGTCCTATATTCTTGACTGAAATTCGTGTCACAGAGTGCTGTTAATTTAATCACAATGCGCTTACCGCGAAATTCTGCTTTATATACTGCTTATCTGTCGAACACTGAATTTATTAAAACAATTTTCTAAGGTAGTTTACTCAAACTGAAATTATTTCCGAATAGCTGTATATGTAAAACTGAACAAAATCATTCTGTAGCCCTTCCAAATAAAATTACTGGAAACTCAATAATCTGGAAGGAATGATAAGGAATACTAAACATTTTCGAGTCACGCTAATTAATATAACTGTTCTGTGTGACAATAGTTGCAAATATGAGAGACATTTCACAGCCAGCTTCGTATTAACCTCGCAGGAGTGGTCCAGAATTAAGAAACAAATTATAATGGTACATGATACATAACTGTTTTTAAAAACAATTGGCAAATGTGGTGCAATGGAAACAAATAACACACCATAAATTTTTTGTCATTTACTTACCCTTGAATGATGCGTAGACACAAATTCCTGTCTGGTAATAGCTGCAATCTAGCGATTTCTCAACTTCACACATTTGGGAAATCGAAACATATGCACTTTCATGCCTTTCTGGGATTTATAATTTCCCTGGCAAAAGGGAACGCAACGCTTCGAAGAACTGTAGGCGAACACTGTATGGAATCTATATCAGTTTCACGTGGCACACACTTTCAACACAACATACACGTCAGCAGAACTGCCGACTACAGATAAGATGGCCAACAGTTTGTGACGTCACGTGCCAATATGGCCACTGTGCGTAGGCCTTGTATCTAGAAGGCTTTGCCAGAGGCCACAGGGGAAGAAGCGGCAGCGCGTCTCAACACGTCAGAAGGATACACGCGCCACTAAGGCGGCGCGCGTAAACACGTTCAGAGCACACAGGGACAGGTACAAAGGCGCGCGTTAACACGTCCAGAGCAGTTAAAGGGTTAATAGTCCCTGTACTGACCGACTGAGTGTAACAGAAATAGAACGCCATCCCACAAACTGACATCCGGCACATGTGCAACACAATACACGCATGTTTGTATCATTGCATTCAACCTTCTGGCGCTTACACCGGTTATTAAAGTACCAACATTTCACATTTTCAATGGTTTATCTCGCACTTACGTCAAACTGTGATCTTGTAATGTTGCTCACTTAAATATGTTTCCTACACAAATGTGTTTCCGAAATTTCATTTCTCTACATTAATTAGTTTGTGGTGTTGCGATTCTTTTTCCGTCAGTGCATTACGACCTGTAACGTAACGCTTATGCTAGCGAACTACCAGGCAGGTGAAAGCCGTCGAGTCAAGCTGTTGAAAGTGTTGGTGGAGAAGCCGAGAGGAGGGCCCATGGCTGAGACGGTCACGTTAGGGCCCGCGACCACTGGCAAGCAAGCACGCAGCGGCCGGAGATCGGCGGTTTTCCCCAGGCAGCAGGAGTCGCGGGCAGGCGGCCAGCCATCAGAACGCACGGTCTGGCGTGCCAGTGGATTACAAGACCGCTGCCTCCGCAACATGCTGGAATGTGGCTACACTAAAATATTTCGCAATTCAGTACTAATTCACAGTTTCAGCGTAACACAAAACCAGTCACATCGACATATTCATGGCACAGAGGTGCACGTGTTGAGATATTAATACCATCACTATCACAAAAGCTACAGTAGTAGGTAGTTACAATAAATGAAAAAATCTTATAAAAACCATTAAGACCTAATAACTTCTGATCGCACCACGCAATCCAGGCAAACAAGATATTGGATGATAGTTTAAGGCATTAGCAATAATCCCTGAAAGTCACACATTTTTACGTTTTTCATTTATTTACTTATTACATTTTTTTTTATAATTACTTAAATGTGACCTATCATCGGACTGTCCACAGTGAAACAGCAAGTGAACGTAGTATGGGATTTGCCATACCTCTCCCTAGTTAAACATGTCATATATGTCTAGATTATTACTTGATGTCTTATTCATGCGATTAAACGTTAATTCAGGCTATATTAAAGACACTTGTCATTTTTAAATGGTAATTAGAACGTGAATTTGTTACCGCCAATGAAAAGTTCATAAAAACCCGCTTCTACTTTATTGTTTTACAGGTTTTAGCAACTTTTTCTCTGTTATTTTTCGTAAGTCTGCATGTACAAAATTCTTGTTCTGATTGATTATGCTTGTGCTTAAACTATTTGTTGTAGAACAATTTGTATTGGCTGATGGTGGCGAGGAGAGAATGACTTTTGATATAACGTATGTGACGTATTCGTAACACGCATGTTTTGGGTGGTGGCTCATTTTTTACATTTCAAGTATGTTGAGAATTTCCGAGGGGTTGCGAAGGTTTAAGAGCGGGAGCGAGCGGCTGTTCTTGGTCATTCTGAGTTGAGTGGGCCCTTCTGTGTCTGTCGCTCAGTCTGTGTGGCTGTGTCTCGGAGCAAAGTACTGCACACCAGGTACTGTAGTTTCAGACCTGTTAAAAGTAACAGATTTTTGTGGCATGTAGTTGCACGAAAATTTTAACATTCATTCGTACTACTGTTATACTTGAGTGATACAACCAGTTTTGTTGTGTCGTTCATGTGTAGTAGTAGACACATAGACTGTGTCATAAACGAGAGTATTTGTTGCTCAGCCGGCCGGTGTGGCCGAGAGATTCTAGGCGCTTCAGTATAGAACCGCGCGACCGCTACGGTCGCAGGTTCGAATCCTGCCTCGGGCATGGATGTGTGTGATGTCCTTAGGTTAGTTAGGTTTAAGTAGTTCTAAGTTCTATGGGACTGGTGACCTCAGAAGTTAAATGAAGTTAAATCCCATAGTGCTCAGAGCCATTTGAACCATTTGTTGCTCACAGTTCTACTTCTGTCTCTCTCTCTCTCTCTCTCTCTCTCACACACACACACACACACACACACACACACACACACTCTCTCTCTCTCTCTCTCTCTCTCTCTCACACACACACACACACACACACACACACACACACACACAATTCAATTTTTCTTCTCTATTTTGCCAAATATCCTATCCGGGCAACAGTGGAATATTACATGAACATTTTCCTTTTGAATAAAACACGAAACTGTTTCTTCATATTACATAGTACAACATTGGAACTATATTTCAGTTTATAACAAACAAAGTGGACACAAATTACGCATGTTTGAACTAATGGAAATATAGAAAGAGGAAACAAGACTAATTTCTACGATTTTTCTGAAGTTCACAGATTAAAAAAGAAATGGCCATCTTTCAAGCTGTGGAGGCATGTGTATTCAAATACAGAGATATGTAAACAGGCAGAATACGGCGCTACGGCCGGCAACGCCTGTATGAGACAACAAGCGTCTGGCGCAGTTGTTACGTCGGTTACTGCTGCTGCAATGGCAGGTTATCAACACTTAACTGAGTCTGGACGCAGCGTTACAGTCGGCAAACGAGCGATGGGACACAGCATCTCCGTAGTAGCGATGAACTGGGGATTTTCCCGTACGACCATTTCACAAGTGTACCGTGAATATCATGAATCCGGTAAAACACTAAATCTCCGACTTAGCTGCGACCGGAAAAAGAACAGGACCAACGACGATTGAAGACAATCGTCCAACGAGACAGAAGTGAAACTCTTTCGCAAATTGTGCAGATTTCAATGTTGGGCAATCAACAAGTGTCAGAGTGCGAACCATTCAACGAAACATCATCGATAAGGGCTTTTGGTGCCGAAGCTCCACTCGTATACCCTTGACGACTGCATTGATGAATGCGCGACACAAAGCTTTACGCCTCGCCTAGGCACATCAACATCGACATTGGACTGTTGATGACTGGAAACAAGATGCCTGGCCGGACCAGTCTCGTTTCAAATTGTATCGAGCGGATGGACGTGTACAGGTATGGAGACAACCTCATGAATCCATGGACCCTGCATGTCAGCAGGGGACTGTTCAAGCTATTGGAGACTCTGTAATGGTGTGGGGCGTGTGGAGTTGGAGTGATGTGGGACCCCTGATACTTCTAGATACGACTCTGATAGGTAACACGAACGTAAGCATCCTATCTGATCACCTGCATCCATTCGTGTCCACTGTGCATTCCGACGGGCTTGGGCAATTCCAGCAGGACAATGCGACACCCCACACGTCCAGAAGTGCCACAGAGTGGCTCCAGGAACACGCTTCCGAGTTCATACACTTCCGCTGGCCACCAAACTCTCCAGACATGAACATTATTGAGCGTATCTGGGATGCCCTGCAATGTGCTCTTCGGAAGGGATCTCCTCCCCGTCGTACTCTTAAGAATTTATGGACAGCCCAGCAGGACTCATGGTGTCAATTTCCTACAGCACTAATTCAGACATTAGTCGAGTCCATGCCACGTCGTGTTGCAGCGTGGGCTCTACACGATATTAGGTTGGTGTACCAATTTCTTTGGCTCTTCAGTGAAGAGGTGGCCGATTCCAACTGTGAGTCACTAATATTATGATATTATGGTCATAGGATAATACGTTTTTTTCGTCTTTTGAAATGCACAATTTTAGATTTCTGGGCAGTTATGCAAGTTCCCAATCGCTGGGCCAATCTGAAAGCTTGTCAGGGTCTGACAGAATAGTTATCGAGCTTTTTTCAGACAGTACTTCGTTACACATAACTACATCATTGGCGAAAATGGTAGTACGTTTGTTCTTTTATGAAATTTATCACAAAATATATTATTTTCAAACCATCTCTCAGTTAGTGGAATCTTCCTAAAGATTTAAATACTTGCTTTGATTGAGAAAAGCCTCTGTTATTCAGCAACGCCCATTTTCAATAACTTGCGAGCAGACATACGCTACTGGCCATTAAAATTGCTACAAAGAGAAGAAATGTAGATGATAAACGGGTATTCATTGCACAAATATATTATACTAGAACTGACATGTGATTATATTTTCACGCACTTTGGGTGCATAGATCCTGAGAAATCAGTACCCAGAACAACCACCTCTGGCCGTAATAACATCCTTGACACGCCTGGGCGTTGAGTCAAACAGAGCTTGAAGGGCGTGTACAGGTACAGCTGCCCTTGCAGCTTCAACACGATACCACAGTTCGTCAAGAGTAATGACTGGTGTACTGTGACGACCCAGTTGCTCGGCCACCATTGACTAGACGTTTTCCGTTGGTGAGAGATCTGGAGAATGTGCTGGCCAGAGCAGCAGTCGAACATTTTCCGTGTCCAGAAAGGCCCTTACGCGACCTGCAACATGCGATCGTGCATTATCCTGCTGAAATGTAAGCTTTCGCAGGGATCGAATGAAGGGTAGAGCCACGGGTCGTAACACATCTTAAATGTAACGTCCACTGTTCAAAGTGCCGTCAATGCGAACAAGAGGTGACCGAGACGTGTAACCAATGGCACCCCATACCATCACGCCAAGTGATACGCCAGTATGGCGATGACGAATACACGCTTCCAATGTGCGTTCACCACGATGCCGCCAAACACGGATGCGACCATCATGATGCTGTAAACAGAACTTGCATTCATCCGAAAAAAGGACGTTTTGCCATTCGTGCACCAAGGTTCGTCGTTGAGTACACCATCGCAGGCGTTCCTGTCTGTGATGCAGCATCAAGGGTAACCGCACCCATGGCCTCCGAGCTGATAGTCCATGCTGCTGCAAACGTTGTCGAACTGTTCTTGCGGATGGTTGTTGTCTTGCAAATGTCCGCATCTGTTGACTCAGGGATCGAGACGTGGCTGCACGATCCGTTACAGCCATGCGGATAAGATGCCTGCCATCTCGACTGCTAGTGATACGAGGCCGTTGGGATCCAGCACGGCGTTCCATATTACCCTCCTAAGCCCACCGATTCCATATTCTGCTAACAGTCATTGGATCTAGAGCAACGCGAGCAGCAATGTCGCGATACGATAAACCGCAATCGCGATAGGCTACAATCCGACCTTTATCAAAGTCGGAAACGTGATGGTACGCATTTCTCCTCCTTACACGAGGCTTCACAACAACGTTTTACCAAGCAACGCCGCTCAACTGCTGTTTGTGTATGAGAAATCGGTTTGATACTTTGCTCATGTCAGCACGCTGTAGGTGTCGCCACCTGCGCCAACCTTGTGTGAATGCTCTGAAAAACTAATCATTTGCATATCACAGCATCTTCTTCCTGTCGGTTAAATTTCGCGTCTGTAGCACGTCATCTTCGTGGTGTATCAATTTTAATGGCCAGTAGTGTAACAAGCTTAACCACTAAAGTTCAGTTTAAGAGAAGTGTAAACGATTTATTTTGTAGCGAACTAGTACTACTCTACTGAGGAATTTTTTCTACATTTGAAAGAAGCTGCCTGTTCATATTTCGCGCCAGTGGCATAAGAGTGGCGCTACTAATGCAACTATGAGGATGCAAATGAGTTTTACTTTAAATGCACGGTGCAACGGTCGTGAGCGTTAGTTACCTTTGAGATTGGAGACGGTAAGTTGTTGGTAGTCAGTAGTGCCATTAATTCTACAGACATACCTCTATCAACACCTCACTGAGTTGAACGAGGTCTTGTAATAGGGCTACAAGGATCTGAATGTTTCCTATGCTATATTGCAAAATGATTTGGACGAATGTAGCCTCTGTACATGATTGCTGGCAGCGGTGGTCACGAGCTCTGGACGGCCACGTGGCACTACCGAGAGGGAAGACCACCGTGTTCGGCGTGTGGTTCTCGAGCATCGCAATGCAACTGCAGCAACAATTGGAGCAGAAGTTGACACCACAGTGACACAACGAACTGTTACGAATCGGTTATTTCAAGGACAGCTCCGAGGCAGACGCCGTATAGCGTGCATTTCACTGACCGCCATTTGTGACTTCAGTGGTGTCAAGCAGGAGCTCATTGTAGGGTAGCATCGAGGTCTCTTGTGTTTTCTGATGAAAGCTGGTTCTGCCTCGCTGACAATGATGGCTGTGACCAAAATGATACTGAAACAGAGGATGACAGACTAAAGGCCGAAATGCTAAATGTCTTTTTCCAAAGCTGTTTCACAGAGGAAGACTGAACTGTAATTCCTTCTCTAGATTGTCGCACAGATGACAAAATTGTAGATATCGAAATAGATGACAGAGGGGTAGAAAAACAATTAAAATCGCTCAAAAGAGGAAAGGCCGCTGGACCTGATGGGATACCAGTTCGATTTTACACAGAGTACGTGAAGGAACTTGCCCCCCCTTCTTGCAGCGGTGTACCGTAGGTCTCTAGAAGAGCGCAGTGTTCCAAAAGATTGGAAAAGGGCACAGGTCATCCCCGTTTTCAAGAAGGGACGTCGAACAGATGTGCAGAACTATAGACCTATATCTCTAACGTCGATCAGTTGCAGAATTTTGGAACACGTATTATGTTCGAGGATAAGTACTTTTCTGGTGACTAGAAATCTACTCTGTAGGAATCAGCATGGGTTTCGAAACAGACGATCGTGTGAAACCCAGCTCGCACTATTCGTCCACGAGATTCAGAGGGCCATAGACACGGGTTCCCAGGTATGTGCCGTGTTTCTTGACTTCCGCAAGGCTTTCGATACAGTTCCCCACGGTCGTTTAATGAACAAAGTAAGAGCATATGGACTATCAGACCAATTGTGTGATTGGATTGAAGAGTTCCTAGATAACAGAACGCAACATGCCATTCTCAATGGAGAGAAGTCTTCCGAAGTAAGAGTGATTTCAGGTGTGCCGCAGGGGAATGTCGTAGGACCGTTAATATTCACAATATGCATAGATGACCTTGTAGATAGCATCGAACGTTCGCTGAAGCTTTTTCCGGATTATGCTGTGGTATACCGAGATGTTGTAACAAAGGAAAATTGTACTGAAATGCAGGAGGATCTGCAACTAATTGATGCAAGGTGCAGGGAATGGCAATTGAATCTCAATGTAGACAAGTGTAATGTGCTGCAACTACATAGAAAGAAAGATCCCTTATCATTTAGGTACAATATAGCAGGTCAGCAACTGGAAGCAGTTAATTCCATAAATTATCTGGGAGTATGCTTTAGGAGTGATTTAAAATGGAATCATCATATAAAGTTGATCGTCGGTAAAGCAGATGCCAGACTGAGATTCATTGGAAGAATCCTAAGGAAATGCAATCCGAAAACAAAGGAAGTAGGTTACAGAACGCTTGTTCGCCCACTGCTTGAATACTGCTCAGCAGTGTGGGATCCGTACCAGATAGGGTTGATAGAAGAGATAGAGAAGATCCAACGGAGAGCAGCGCGCTTCGTTACAGGGTCATTTAGTTATCGCGAAAGCGTTACGGAAATGATAGATAAACTCCAGTGGAAGACTCTGCAGGAGAGACGCCTAGTAGCTTGGTACAGGCTTTTGTTGAAGTTTCGAGAACATACCTTCACCGAGGAGTCAAGCAGTACATTGCTCCCTCCTACGTATACCTCGCGAAGAGACCATGAGGATAAAATCTGAGAGATTAGAGCCCACACAGAGGCATACCGACAATCTTTCTTTCCACGAACAATGGGAGACTGGAATAGAAGGGAGATAGAGGTACTCAAAGTACCCTCCGCCACACACCGTCAGGTGGCTTGCGGAGTATGGATGTAGATGTAGATGTAGAGGAGGCCAGTTGAGAGCCTGCATCCAACCTGTCTACGTGATAGACACATTGGACTTACACCCGGAATTATGGACTGGGGCGGGATCTCAAATACAGCAGGAGCACTCTAGTGGTTATCCCACACGCCCTGACTGTAAAATTGTACGTCAGTCTGTTGACTGGGCCTGTTGTGCTGCCATTCATGAACAATACTCTAAGGGGTGTTTTCCAACAGGATAACGCCTGTTGATGTACCAACGTTGTAACCCAACATCCTCTACAGAGTGGCTTGCACGGTCACCAGATCTGTCTCGAATAGAGCACATGGACATCATCGGACGAAAACGCCAGGGTCATCCCCAACTAATATTAATTGTCCCCGTATTGACCGACCAAGTGCAACAGACATGGAAGTCCATCCCACAGACTGACATCTGGCACCTGTACAACACAAGCATTCACGTTAGCATACTTGCATTTAACATTCTGAAAGTTGCACCGGCTATTAATGTACCCGCATTTCACATTTTTCATTGGTTATCTCGCGCTTACATTAACCCGAGATCTCGCATTGTTAATCGCTTTTGTATATCGCCTAGACAAATATATTCGCGAAATTTCATTACTCTATAATAATTACTTTTGGGTGTTGCAAATTTTTATCGGTCAGTGTATGTTTAAGATTTTCGGTTTATTGCACATCTATTGAATATCATCTATTGAATATCAAGAGCTCAGATGGAAACCCCGTTCTAAGCAAAGAAGGGAAAGCAAAAACGTGGCAGGAGTATATAGAGGGTCAATGTACTTGAGGACAATATTATGGAAATGGAAGAGGATGAAGATGAAATGGGAGATACGATACTGCGTGAAGAGTTTGACAGAGCACTGAAAGACCTGAGTTGAAACAAGGCATCAGGAGTAGACAACATTCCATTAGAACTACTGATGCCCTTGGGAGAGCCAGTCCTGACAAAACTCTACCACCTGGTGAGCAAGTTGTATGATACAGGCGAAATACCCTCAGACTTCAAGAAGAACATAGTAACTCCAATCCCAAAGAAAGCAGGTGTTGACACATGTGAAAATTACCGAACTATCAGTTTAATAAGCCACGGCTGCAAAATACTAACATGAATTCTTTACAGACGAATGGAAAAACTGGTAGAAGCCGACCTCGGCGAAGATCAGTTTGGATTCTGTACAAATGTTGGAAAACGTGAGGCAATACTGACCTTACGACTTATCTTAGAAGAAAGGTTAAGAAAAGGCAAACCTACGTTTCTAGCATTTCTAGACTTGGAAAAAGCTTTTGACAATGTTGACTGGAATACCCTCTTTCAAATTCTGAAGGTGGCAGGGGTAAAATACAGGGAGCAAAAGGCTATTTACAATTTGTACAGAAACCAGATGGCAGTTATAAGAGTCGAGAGACATGAAAGGGAAGCAGTGGCTGGGAAGGGAGTGAGAGAGGTTTGTAGCCTCTCCCCGATGTTATTCAATCTGTATATTTAGCAAGCAGTAAAGGAAACAAAAGAAAAATTCGGAGTAGGTATTAAAATCCAGGGAGAAGAAATAAAAACTTTGAGGTTCGCCGATGACATAGTAATTCTGTCAGAGACAGCAAAGGAGCTAGAAGAGCAGCTGAACCGAATGGACAGTGTCTTGAAAGGAGGATATAAGATGAATATCAACAAAAGCAAAACGAGAATAATGGAATGTAGTCGAATTAAATCGGGTGATGCTGCGAGAATTAGATTAGGAAATGAGACACTTAAGTAGTAAATGTGTTTTGCTATTTGTAGAGCAAAATAACTGATGATGGTCGAAGTAGATAGGATATAAAATGTAGACTGGCAATGGCAACGAAAGCGTTTCTGAAGAAGAGAAATTTGTTAACATCGAGTGTAGATATAAGTGTCAGGAAGACTTTTCTGAAAGTATTTGTATGGAGTGTAGCCATGTATGGAAGTGAAACATGGACGATAAATAGTTTAGACAAGAAGAGAATAGGAGCTTTCGAAATGTGGTGGTACAGAATAATTCTGAAGATTAGATGGGTAGATCACATAACTAATGAGGATGTATTCAAAAAAAATGGTTCAAATGGCTCTGAGCACTATGGGACTCAACATCTTAGGTCATAAGTCCCCTAGAACTTAGAACTACTTAAACCTAACTAACCTAAGGACATCACACACACCCATGCCCGAGGCAGCATTCGAACCTGCGACCGTAGCAGTCCCGCGGTTCCGGACTGCAGCGCCAGAACCGCGAGAATGTATTGAACAGAATTGGGGGAAGAGGAGTTTGTGGCACAACTTGACAAGAAGAAGGGACCGGTTGGTAGGACTTGTTCTTAGGCATCAAGGGATCACCAATTTAGCATTGGAGGGCAGCGTGGAGGGTAAAAATTGTAGAGGGAGACCAAGAGATGAATACACTAAGCAGAATCAGAACATTGCAGTAAGTACTGGGAGATGAAGAAGCTTGCACAGGATACGGTAGCATGGAGAGCTGCATCAAACCAGTCTCAGGACTGAAGACCACAACAACAACAACAACTATTAGGACCTTTTCACGTAGGATTTTGGCAGTAACATTAGCACTCTTTTGTTGTATATATGTATTACGTATCCTCGTTTTACGACGTGTTGTAGTTTTGAGTAGCTCCTAACTACAGAACAAACGATATATCTAATGTAATCCAATCTCAACACACTGTCTTCATTTACTTTCGCACACTTTTCACCTGTCCACGCCATCAAAAGCATAGGAGCTATGTGTGAACATTGCGTGTGCGTATCTCTCTTCTGCTCGTTGCCTGTTCTAAGCGAACAGCATGTGTAGCTCTCACCACAGTGGATACACGGGTTTACGAGTCCGCATCCTGTGGCGAGACCAGCTGGAGTGCTGTACAGCTTCACCACTCCGTCCGCCTCGAAGGCGCCTCAGGTGCGTTCGCGACGCTTCGTCCCACCGTGGCAGATGAGCCGAGCTGTACGCAGCGAGGATTAATCCCGCTCCGCGCCTAATGGCCGCTCCCCAGACAGCAGCCGAGGCGCTGTCTCGGTGATTAGCGACCAGCCCTCCAAGTTCCTAAACGCGCCAACAGGGGGATGGGGCGTGGCGTGCCTCCCGTCACCTGGGAACAGCCTCCTGGCGTACCAAACTTCTCTCATGTTCCCTGCTAATCGAGTGTATAGCAGCTGGAACTGATGCTGAGGAATACTCAGTATTGTAGAACACTCTGTATAATGTCGTTTATTGAAACTGAACTGCACTTCTCAAACAATCCCTATATACACAAAAAAACCAATAACTTGTAGACGACCATTCATCAAGAGCATCGGTGAGGTCCGTCGGGCTGGTCCTAGCTGGGCGAGGAACTGGCTGTACTGCTGCTGCGCTGGCCTTATAAAGCCGGCGGAGGCCAGCGGAGTACTCCAACTTTCCCTGTATCTGTGGGGCAGAAAAAGGTTCGCGTTAGTCTCTAGCAGGTTCTGTTTGTTTTGAAGACTTGTTTTCCTCTTGGTTGCATCTGCAAGTGCTTGTGTATGTTATATGGTACACAGAGGTGTCTTGAGTGTAGTCTGCCTGGCAGGGGCCGTCTTTGGCAGACGTAACAGATGCTTATCGAGAATCGTTCCCACCACGCAACGAATAGCTACTGTAGTGTGACTGGAAGTGAGTGCAGCTCACTCCTGTTCACAAAAATGATAAAACGTCTGGTGCAGAGACTAAAACAGCAATACCGCTATCTCCTCATGGTGTTCGGAGAGTCAGCCATGACAAAGCTCTTCCATCTGGTAAGCAAGATGTATGAGACAGGCGAAATACCCTGACTTCAAGAATAATATAACAATCCCAGTTCCAAAGAAAGCAGGTGCTCACAGGTGTGAAAATTACCGAAGTATCGGTTTAATAAGTCACAGCTGCAAAATACTAACACCAATCATTTACAGACGAATGGAGAAAATCGTAGAAGCTGACGTCGGAGAAGATCTGTTCGCATTTCGAAGAAATGAAGGAACACGCGAGGCAATACTGGCCCTACGACTTCTCATAGAAGATAGGTCAAGGAAAGGCAAACCTACGTTTATAGCATTTGTATACTTAGAGAAAGCTTCTGATAGTACTGACTGGAACGTTCCCTTTCACATTCTAAATGTAGCAGGGGTAAAATACAGGGAGCGAAAGGCTATTTACAATTTGTACAGAAACCAGATGGTAGTTATAAGAGTCGAGGTTACGAAAGGGAAGCAGTGCTTGTAGCCTATCCCCGCTGTTATTAAATCCGTGTAGTCAGCAAGCAGTAAAGGAAGCAAAAGAAAAATTTGGAGTAGGAATTAAAGTCCAGGGACGAGAAGTAAAACGTTGAGGTTTGCCGATGACTTTGTAATACTGTCAGGGACAGTAAGGGACTTGGAAGAGCATTTGAACGGAATAGATAGTGTCTTGAAAGGAGGATATAAGACTAACATCAACAAAAGCAAAACTAGGATAATGGATGTAGTCGAAATAAATCAGGTGGTGCTGAGGGAATTAGATTAGGAAATGAGACACTTAACGCAGTACATGAGATCTGCTATTTGAGCAACAAAATAACTGATCATGGTCGAATTAGGAAAGATATAAAATTAGACCGGCAATGGCAAGAAAAGCGTTTCTGCCTGAAGAAGAGACAATCGTTAACATTCAGAATAGATTAAAATGTGAAGAAGTCTTTTCTGAAAGTATTTGTCTGGAGTGAAGCCATATGTGGAAGTGAAACATGGACGATAAACAGTTTAGACAAGAAGAGGACATAAGCTTTCGGAATGTGGTGCAACAGAAGAATACTGACAATTAGATGGGTACATCAGCTAACTAATGAGGAGGTACGCAACAGAATTGAGGAGAAGAGAAATTTGTCGTAACCTGAGTAGAAGAAAGGATCGGTTGGTATGACACATTCTGAGACATCAAGGGATCACCAATTTAGTGCCAGCCGCTGTGGAGAGCGGTTCTAGGCACTTCAGTTGGGAACCGCGTGACCGCTACTGTCGCAGGTTTGAATCCTGCCTCGGGGATGAATATATGTGATGTCCTTAGGTTAGTTAGGTTTATGTAGCTCTAAGTTCTAGGGGACTGATGACCTCAGATGTTATGTCCCATAGTGCTCAGAGCCTTTTTTTGAACCAATTTAGCCGGCCGTAGTGGCCGAGCGATTCTAGGCGCTTCAGTCTGGAACCGCGCGACAGCTACGGTCGCAGGTTCGAATCCTGCTTCGGGCATGGATGTGTGTGATCTCCTTAGGTTAGTTAGGTTTAAGTAGTTCTAAGTTCTAGGGGACTGATGACCTCAGCTGTTAAGTACCATAGTGGTCAGAGCCATTTGAACCATGTTGAACCAATTTAGTACTGGAGGGAAGTGTAGCGGGTAAAAAATCGTAGAGGGAGACCAAGAGACGACTTCAGTAGGCAGATTTACAAAGATGTAGGTTGCAGTAGTTCCTCGAAGATGAATAGGCTTGCACAGGATAGAGTATCACGGTGGGCTGCATCAAACCGGTCTCTCGACTAAAGACCACAACAACAAGAACAACCGCTAACATTCGTACGTCGACATGAACCTACAGCGTAATCGAAGATCAAACATTACGATGATCCTGCACGACAACAAGCTGCTCCCAGTGAACAAGCACGAATACAAAAAAAAAGAAAAAAAAACTCAAGCAAAACACGGCTTACTTCACTCACACGTAACTTCCTGCGAACAGTGCATGGAAGTTCAAACGTAACTCGGATTCTCGACTCGAAATTGGTGTGTGCCTTCCACGCCTCATGTCGTTCAAGCGCTCCAACTCAGTGCTTTGAGAGAAAAACCGAGCGGTGACGTAATCGTTAGGTCTCGGATGTTCTTGTCTGGGTTGCCTGTTCAAGGTTAGGGATTTCGTACGTACAGGGTAGCGTATAACGACTCTGTCTTGTCACAAAAGCACTCTAGCTGTAAATTGAGTTGAAATCTCTCGTTTATCACTCAGCAGGTTCAGTTCAGTTCATAGTCATTTCACTGTAAATGACACTATTGCCCAAAAAATTTACCTAAAACGCGCACGAGAAAATTCACGTCTCTTCTCCTTCACTCCACACATTACTCTGACTCGGGCGTCCCAGTAACAAGCGTGGTGGGCACAGTGCATTGTAAATACACTGCGCATGGCAATTAAAGGGCCACTATTTCGAAACATCATAACTGGCTCCCATTGCGACGCAGAAGTTTGAATTTGGGCTCAGACGTGCCTGAAACCTTCCTCTGTAATGGTGGAAAAGTCTGGCTCCCTACGATGTCACCCTCCGGCTCGACGATGCTTCGAACAATAAGGTGTCGAAGAAAGGCTACAGCTCAGAAGTTCATGTGAGGTGCGATAGTGATGTCAGACTGGCGCCAACTTTCACCACAATTCTGCCCAATGGCACTGTGGACGTGTCACACTATGGGAAGGTCGTCTCAACGTTCTTCGCCCATGTCTCACTCTTTCTCTTGACGGCTCTGCGACAGAGATTAGAACCGAACGCTCGATTTTGCAATGGGTGGCCGAGTAAAACATTTCAGACTCGCCGCCGCTCAGAATCGTCTGGAGCGTCAATAAAATCACCCTTTACCTCTGAGACGTTCATTTACACACATTTCGCGGTCCAAAATGGCAGTTTGCAGTGTGTAGTGCCCTGGAACGGCGTTCTTGACAACGTTTGATACTGCTGGCATCCTCCAGAAGATTCTACCTTCATCTAAGGACTTCGTGTGTCTGCAAGACCATTGGACGTAATCTGACTCCGCTGGAGCGTAGCGTGACCCCAGTTTGTGCTCCGGTTTACAGCACCAGTAAGAGACTGTTGAAAGCCATACGACAATATTTGATTGTGATCAGTGGCTGCAAAGGGTGTTTATGCTTTCCAGCCCTCCATTTCACACACTGCTGTGAGGTGATCAGAGAGGGTTGCGTGAATAAAATGGCAGAGGTTGCTTCTGAGACACCACAGTTCGGCAACCTTTATTGAGCACTTGTGCAGAGACAACCACTGGCCGATTCCTAGGTGCCTGTGAATAACAAACCCTTCGACACCCTTTGCTGAGACGCATTATGCTGCTGCTCCAGCGCCTGCTCGTGGACTTGTTGAGTCTAAGGGATATCGGAGGGGTAACATATAAATCAGTCGAGGATTGTCTACATCTACATTTATACTCCGCAAGCCACCCAACGGTGTGTGGCGGAGGGCACTTTACGTGCCACTGTCATTACCTCCCTTTCCTGTTCCAGTCGCGTATGGTTCGCGGGAAGAACGACTGCCGGAAAGCCTCCATGCGCGCTCGAATCTCTCTAATTTTACATTTGTGATCTCCTCGGGAGCTATAAGTAGGGGGAAGTAAAATATTCGATACCTCAGCCACAAACGCACCCTCTCGAAACCTGGATAGCAATCTACACCGCGATACAGAGCGCCTCTCTTGCAGAGTCTACCACTTAAGTTTGCTAACATCTCCGTAACGCTATCACGATTACCAAATAACCCTGTGACGAAACGCACCGCTCTTCTTTGGATCTTCTCTATCTCCTCCGTCAATCCGACCTGGTACAGATCGCACGCTGATGAGTAATACTCAAGTATAGGTCGAACGAGTGTTTTGTAAGCCACCTCCTTTGTTGATGGACTACATTTTCTAAGGACTTTCCCAATGAATCTCAACCTGGCACCCGCCTTACCAACAATTAATTTTATATGATCATTCCACTTCAAATAGTTCCGTACGCATACTCCCAGATATTTTACAGAAGTAACTGCTACCAGTGTTTGTTCCGCTATCATACAATCATACGATAAGGGATCCTTCTCTCTATGTATTCGTAATACATTACATTTGTCTATGTTAAGGGTCAGTTGCCACTCCCTGCACCAAGTGCCTATCCGCTGCAGATCTTCCAGCATTTCGCAGCAATTTTCTAATGCTGCAACTTCTCTGTATACTACAGCATCATCCGCAAAAAGCCGCATGGAACTTCTGACACTATCTACTAGGTCATTTATGTATATCGTGAAAAGCAATGGCTCCATAACACTCCCCTGTGGCACGCCACGCCACGCCACGGCTGTATAGGTACATTTTTAATGTGCTCAAGAAGGGTGAGTGGATGGCACCAGGAGTGTTCCCAAACTACATGGTCTTAGAGGGACCCTTTGCCATTTTATTCATGCATGAGAAGATTTTGTACCCCACACCTCCCCACCCCTCCTCCCCTCCACTCACCCTACAGCAGTGTGCGAAACTGAGTGCTGGAAAAGCAGAGGCATCCATTGCTGTTTTCGATCACGTTCAAACTTCGTCGAATTGTTCTGAACAGTCGCTAGTGGTTTACCCTGTATACCAGAAATTGTAAGCATTTATTTGTCTGTACGTAACACCTATTAATTTCCGTGCCATACGGATAACTCTTTCGTGGTACGTCGTTTTTTTTTTTTTTTTCTTAGAGCGTGTACTTTGATACGTCTGTGCATCGTTACGTCTTCACGTCTTCGCTGATCATCAGGCTTCAGTTCGAAGTAGGACTCGACACTGAAGACAGTGCTGTTATTCTAGGCTCAATGACTGCCGAAGACGTGTCTGGAGACGCCTCAGACAGCGATGGGATGCCAACGCGACTGTCGCCCGCCATACGGCCCGCTGCTCTGGGGTGCCGTTTCATTTCATAGCAGGAGCCCTTTGATTGTCAGCCGCGGCACCCTTACAGCACAGCGGTATGCCGTCGATATTCTACGCTTCGTTTTTGAGCCGTGGCGTTTTGCTTGCGCGCCAGCGTATTTGCAAGTACCTCGCCTTCGCGCTCTTATCTTTGCTTGTTGCGTGTACTGAGTCTCGCTGGAGGAGTTAACTGGTTGCTCTCGCCAAGGACGTGTACAGTTGGCGTTCGATGTTACCTGAAGCCGGAGTGCGCTTGTGGTGGAGCGGGAACCGACCACGCGTGTATGGGGCAGCTTGGTGGAGAGCCTTTCCTGTCGCCTGCGAGCAGGCTTGTTGCTGCCTCGGGTTGCGTACTGCCAGTTCCGGACACGGCTGTCTACGGTCGTCCGCTGCCTTATTGCCGCCTGCTGTACCCGACGCAAACCATTTCGGACGTCCAGCGAAAAGTTAAGCGCATTTGTCCGTGACTGCAGAGTTGTCAGCATTGCTGTAGTGCTTTAAAATACCGGGAGATCAAAAAGTCACTATAAATTGGAAAACTTAATAAACCACGGAATAATGTAGATAGAGAGGTACAAATTGACACACATACTTCGAATGACACGGGGTTTTATTAAAACCAAGAAAAAAATAAAGTATTGCTAGACGCGCGAAAGATCTCTTGCGCGCGTCGTTTGGTGATGATCGTGTGCTCAGCCGCCACTTTCGTCATGCTTGGCCTTCCAGGTCCCCAGACCTCAGTCCGTGCGATTATTGGCTTTGGGGTTACCTGAAGTCGCAAGTGTATCGTGATCGACAGATATCTCCAGGGATGCTGAAAGACAACATCCGACGCCAATGTCTCACCATAACTCCGGACATGCTTTACAGTGCTGTTCACAACATTATACCTCGACTACAGCTATTGTTGAGGAATGCTGGTGGACATATTGACCACTTCGTGTAAAGAACACCATGTTTGCTTTGTCTTACTTTGTTACGCTAATTATTGCTATTCTGATCAGATGAAGCGCCATCTGTCGGACATTTTTTGAACGTTTGTATTTGTTTGGTTCTAATAAAACCCCATGTCATTCCAAGCATGTGTGTCAATTAGTATCTCTCGATCTACATTATTCCGTAATTTTTTCAGTTTTCAAATTTATACTGACTTTTTGATCACCCGGTATATCGAACAATTTACACTACTGGCCATTAAAATTGCTACGCCAAGAAGAAATGCAGATGATAAACGGGTATTCATTGGACAAATATATTATACTAGAACTGACATGCGATTACATTTTCACGCAATTTTGGTGCATAGATCCTCAGAAATTAGTACCCAGAACAACCACCTCTGGCCGTAATAACGACCTTGATACGCCTGGGCATTGAGTCAAACATAGCTTGGATGGCGTGTACACGTACAGCTGCCCATGCAGCTTTAACACGATACCACAGTTCATCAAGAGTAGTGACTGGCGCATTGTGACGAGCCAGTTGCTCGGCCACCATTGACCAGACGTGAGAGATCTGGAGAATGTTCTAGCCAGGGCAGCAGTCAAACATTTTCTGTATCCAGAAAGGCCCGTACAGGACCTGCAACATGCGGTCGTGCATTATCCTGTTGAAATGTAGGGTTTCGCAGGGATCGAATGAAGGGTAGAGCTCCGGGTGGTAACACTTCTGAAATGTAACGTCCACTGTTCAAAGCGCCGTCAGTGCGAACAAGAGGTGACCGAGACGTGTAACCAATGGCACCCCATACCATCACGCCGGGTGATACGCCAGCATGGCGATGACGTAAACACGCTTCCAATGTGCGTTCACCACGATGTCGCCAAACACTGATGCGACCATCATGATGCTCTAAACAGAACCTCGATTCATCCGAAAATATGACGTTTTGCCATTCGTGCACCCAGGTTCGTCGTTAAGTACACCATCGCAGGCTCTCCAGTCTGTGATGCAGCGTCAAGGGTAGCCACAGGCATGGTCTCCAAGCTGATAGTCCATGCTGCTCCAAACATCGTCGAACTGTTCGTGCAGATGGTTGTCGTCTTGCAAAAGTCCCCATCTGTTGACTCAGGGATCGAGACGTGGCTGCATGATCCACTACAGCCATGCGGATAAGATGCCTGTCATCTCGACTTCTAGTGATACGAGGCCGTTGGGAAACAGCACGGCGATCCGTATTACCCTCCTGAACCCATGTTCTGCCCCTGAGTAAAAATGCACTCATATTTTATCAGCACAAGATGTACACTCGACAGCAAAAAAAGTGGGTCATCCCTGAATTCCAACGTGTAGGCTGCAGCTGAATGTATGCAACCAACATTGCATATCTGTGTTGCACGTCGTCGCAACCCTCCACAGTACAGTCGTCGTAAGATACACAATGGGTACCACTAGAGACTACTAGAGAAGACCGGTTTTTATGACAGTCCGTCCAGATGTAAAGTAACTCCACAATAGTACAGAAGAGATCAGACAGTCCTTAACGTTTGTAAACTAAACTTAATTACAATAAGTGACCTTTCAAATGTTATGGAACAACTAACTTTGTCACATAAATCGTTCAGTAATCCTTAGGCACAATTAAATATTTGAGACACTATATGGATTTATAAAGTTGTATGGCAATTGGAAACAAGTTATTTGCTGTCTAAAAGGTTTACACAACAGATGCTGAACGTCGTTCAACGTTCAACGGGGAGTGGATTCGCATCAACTTTATGTAATACTAAGCAGTTAAACGAAAACGTGATTAACGGCGGCAACCACTCTATGGAAATCCCAACATTAACAGCGAATCACAAGTAATATCATTGTTCACATTACTCATCAACAGTTACTTGAAGTTGTACTTTAAATGACATGACCAACGTCTTTGTTCTGTGTCCGGATGCCAACCCAAAACGTAAAGCCATTGTTAAGCAAGGATAGCTTTGTGCCTTATCGAGACTCGATCACTAGGCAGAAAGAGACGTCAAATATTGACGTTTGCACCAGTATCAGTTATCAATTTGTATGGGGTCCGTAGGCCCTTACTATAAGTTTGCACTCGGCACAGGTCGATAGGGCAAACAATCGATAGTGTGTCGGGTTGCGAGAGCGAGTGTGAGATGAAGTTCAGTTCCCAGGTTGCGGGCCGAGCCGTACGGAGGCCTGTTGCTGTAATACAAGGCTTACCGACAAAGGGAGTGGCCATCGCCGCGGTTTAACCCCTTTGTGTTAGAATAATATGGGAAAGTGAAGAAGAATAATTACGATAGTGATCAGTGATTTTTCTGTGCGGATATTTGTGGTTTCGCGTCTACCGCGCCGGCATCATTTGGATTGCAGTGTTGGATTGCAGTGTTGGATTGCAGTGATTGAACTTGCGTGTGACAATAATGAATAGCGGGGAAGCCTGTGCTGAGATTAGCCGTAATTAAATATGTATGACGAAGGCAGTGGCTGTCTCCTTTTTCTTGTGTTTTTGAGACGAATATAGGTCTTGATTAGTGAAGCTGTGTTGTTGTTCTCCTTGTTACCAGACATTTCATTATTACAGCATTTGAGAAGGACAAAATTGAATGTAACAACTCCGTAGCAGTCAAATCCGATTGCCAGCCCCATTAGGTACACGGTCACATTAATTAATATTTACATGGGCTGCTATCAGATCCCGATCGAGCGGGATGCATAAATCGGAGGTGTTACAAATTCTCAACTTGAATGTAAATGACGATAAAGTTTGTACGAAAGCAGGAACCCTAACATGACAATTACCTTCTTGGTAATTAACCTATAAAGACGTTGTACAGTGTTGCATTTTCAAGGAATAAAGGATGCACATGTTTTAAATTGAAATGCCATCCTGTAGTGCTGGGGACAAGGATGCGAACCCAGCACCTAATCGATTTGTTGAATGAGTACGTAAAATCAGAATGTAGATATCACAGTTTGTCGCCAGTATTGGGGTTGGAACCTTAAGTGACGACTGGAGTTGTATTGCCTGACCGGGATTCGAGCCCGGCGATTACCGCCGCCGTTGTCTAACCAAGAACAGTCGAGAAATGTCCAATGTTGGTCCACCATCAGCGAGACGTGCACACGTTTAACTAGAAATAAGGTCACAAAAACGTCTATGCTGACTGCTACGGTCGCAGGTTCGAATCCTGCCTCTGGCATGGATATGTGTGATGTCCTTAGGTTAGTTAGGTTTAAGAAGTTCTAGGTTCTAGGGGACTGATGACCTCAGATGTTGAGTCAAATAGTGCTCAGAGCCATTTGAACACAACATGCAGGCTAAGATTTCGTGGCTGATGGAAATTAACAGTCATTCCTGACTAGGCATAAAGAGAGTAATATACCTCATTTTTTGACAGTATCAGTTAGCAAATATCAACTTTAAATTACATAACGTAACATTTTTAACGGACGCGAATTCCTACCCAGCATCTATTGTCCCTGTTAACAAAGTACGAGAGATGTTAAATATTGCTTCTTCACAAGTAACTTACTTGAAATGCAGTGAGGTAAAGCTTTGTGTTGGACAGGGATTCGAACCCAGAACCTAATCGGATTGTTATCGAAGCACAATCAACTTTGACATACCGGATTTTCTCAACAGTAGCTAGATGTATTAAATGAAATGACGAGACGAAACATTAATTTTTCCTTCCCAGGACTCCAACCCGGCACTTATCGCTGTTATATTCTAGAGGAAGGGAATGTTAAGTATGGGTCTGTTACATCAGCAGCGACATGTGAGCATGTGCGAACTAGAAATAATATGACGAAGTGCTCAGTGCTGACTGAGAATCGAACCCCAAACATATCGTTGTTGACTACACACAAAGAGACGGCACTTACCGATTTTTTCTCCACCAGCAGCTCGGAATAACATCCTTGAACTTACAGTGATCTCGCAAATAGTTCTGCGTCTCACTGGGAGTCAAAAACGTCAGATATCGTTAGTGTTGACAACGAATGAAAATGCGTTGAAAATAAAAATTATTATCCACCAGCAGATAGGTGTTCTCATGCCAGAGCTTGATAATACGTAGTGAAACGTTTAGTGCTTGGACAGGATTCCAACCCATTCATGCGCAATATGTGGATATGTTGAGGAATCAGCAGTTTTGAACAAACAACAAGTTGTAGAAGAGCTGTACTGTCACGAAGGGATCAAATTCCGCGTTAAGGGCGGTCTGAGTTGTATTCCCTGTTGAGAACCAATTTTATCGACATACAGAAACTCAAATAAAAGATGGAATAAGTGTCATGTGACCATACACAGGGTTTGTTTCGTCACTAGAAATAAATAACTAGTATAAGAAAGGTTACTGGTGATAGAGTTTCTACATGTCGCCACTCCTTACTTTATTGTGGTTCCACCTAACGTCTACTTGGTAGAGAAGAAATATCATGTTGTATGTGATTTTCAGACCACAATGCCATTATACCCTCTTCACTTGTCGTAACCAGAAGAGCATAGAATCTGCCTCTCCCTATCAAAAAACATCGGCAGAAGTTGGAACCGAACCGAGACCATCATCACACGAAACTATCATCAGTCCAACAGACCACCAAAGCCTCTTCGGTACGACTTATTTCTGTATCATAGAACTGATGCGGCAAATAAGATGAGAATTCTGACACACAGGCTCCCTGTAGTGGTTTGCAGGATGTTCAGTACATTCATTTACTTGGTTGACCGAATCACCATGAACTAGCTGCCTTGGCTACCCAGTGCATACATTCGACTCTATTTTGTAATCACCGAAATAAAGTAAAGTAACTGCCACCTACACAGAACTGCCAACAGTGTAGGATGCAGAAATTTAAATAGGAAGTGTTCGTTTCCATTTAAACTACCCTATTGCGCTATTTGTTTGTTGAAACCATCGTGCAGTGCAAAAGAAATGCTGTAACTGTCTGTCTCTCAGAAGTGTAGTTCCGGCCATATGCATTATCTCACAGCACTGTGGAATGCCGAATTTCTGGACGAACTGTTGTTCACTTCCGGAGGTGCTGTAGATACATCACAGCCAGTAGCGTAACGGTAAGCGGCGTGCACTGTTGATAAGACGTCGCGTGTTCTATTACATTCACTACTACATTTTTTTAAACGCAATTCTGCTGTCTGCTGAAGTTATCAATTTATTGGAACTTTGAACATAATCCTCTTCACTTCTCAACCCAAAATAGTCGCATGTGGAAAAAAGGCTAACTTCTACGTCATTTTGTTCTTTTCAGGTTTAATAGACGGCCAGGCAGCAGATGCGTCTCGAAGCTTTTGTATTATGTATGGGGAGAGCGCATCGTGCCAAAATAGTCAGAAAAGTATTTTCTGCGTTAGCTGTCGTCTGGTTGTGGCATTTTATTCTTCTTCAAACCCTCTTTGACAGCTTTAACTCAGAACAAGTTTTCTACATGCATGTAATCAATAAACTGCATGTGCATTGTCAGACTCTTATAGATAACATCAGAGAATTCCCATATATCGTTGATGATTAATTTCTCTCTCATGTTTAGTATTGTTTTAACAACACTAAAAGAAACCTTACGAAAACTGTGCACTGTATTATAAGAAACGAAATAAAATTACCCACGATAACCTTACGACGAAAGTCTGTTTTAACAAAACTGAGTATCTGTACACAAGCGTGCCTCTATCTGCACGGATTAGTAAAATACTTCTCACTTAGATTTCGATTGGGTCTGTGTTTAAATGGTATGCTGTGTCATACTCAACAGGTGTGAAAACGTGGCATTTCATAAATAAAGTTACGTGTTCCTAGAAACCCAAAATTTGCTTGTCCGCAACGGAAAGAGGCGTTACTTGTTGTGCAGCATTGTAAGTTTTTCACCATTGCACTATGAGCTGAAAGTATTTTCTTACGATTTGCTTATCGATGTTTGATCTGATTGCTTGCAGCTCGTACACAGAAGGGATAAAAACGTTACACTCTGCGAGACTGGAACCGCGAACCATAACAATCGCGTTTCTACAGGTCAGCACGTCAACACAGAGCTAGCGGATAGATATGGTTTGCGTCTTCTTCTTACGAGGCCAATAGTGGTTAGAACTCGTAAACCGCTATTTACAGGACGAGATTAGTTGCGATTGCCACGTTCCATGACTTTGCTGGGATGAAAACCGTAAATTTACAATCTTCTGTTACACCTTAAGCGATAACAACTCAGGTTATTCAATGGAAATGACACGAGAATTCAAGTGAACTTTGAGGCTTAATTCCGTGCACTCAAGGAAGTAACTCGTCGATCACAGAGGTGCCAAACATACCTTGCGTTGTTGCCAAATCTCAGTTACATTACCAGCAGGATGAAGACGAACCGATGTGATCCTACAGCGGGCTGGGAAGTGACCATAGCTGGCGCCTCAAAAACGCGGCTGCTACGGCCTGGAATACGTAATGCGTCTGATTCGCATTTCTGTAACTAGGTTTAGGGACAGGAGCTTAGTTACTAATAATACTCAGAACTGACTGCTACTAAGCATCATAAATCAGTTGTTTTTATATTTCTTTCGTAACTGTACTCAAAACTAAGAAACTCTTTCAAGGACTTTTTCGTGCCTCGCGGATAGTCGAGCACAACAAACAAATAAAAAGTAAAAAGAGAATGTGGGTGTGTGTCTGTGCGTGTGTGTGTGTCTGTGTGTGTGTGTGTATGTGTGTGTGTGTGAGAGAGAGAGAGAGAGAGAGAGGCAGACAGAGAGAGAGAGGGTAAAAAATTGTTGTAAAGAAATTGAATACTGGTATGTAAAGAAATCTTTCATTAAAATGAATCGTTCCACATCATTACGAAATGTCGTATTCATGATCTATGGAACAAGTATTAATCTAATCTGATCTAATCATATCACATTGCTGACTGTCCATGAAGAGTCATGAAGTACCGAAATTTTCGCCTATATGAGTAACCAAATCTAAACTTGAAAATAAAAGACGACAGTTTTTGTAATAAACCGGGACTCCTATCAAGACCCTTTCATCCCTGGTAACTAACAATTAAAGATGTCTGATATACCTCAATTCAGAAGTAACGAAATATGTATGCATTTAAACATGAAGCGCATGATGTGAAGTTCTGCGACGGAGATACGAACCCAAGACGTAATCGAATTGTTAACTAAGTAAAATCAAATGTTACGTATCTGTTTTTCTTGCCAGCTGCTAGGTGTTTGAATCTAAAATAAGGACACAAATTTTTGTGCCTGAGCGACAATCGAACCGCACTCCTATCGCTCTTCTTTATTGTCCACGAATATTGCTTAAGTATCAGTTGCTTACTCACCAACAGTGAGATGTGTGCGTGTTTGTCCAGAAATTGTTGGCAACATGAACAGACATTAAAAATGCACGTTAATTTTCAGTAGCAGGCCGGTGTTCACCTCATAGGACTTGAAATGAAATTATGAATATTTTTGTACTGGATCAGGATTCGGACCCACATATTTACCTGTGGAGGAGACCTAGATAAGACTGCAGTCTTGGGAAAAGGAATGAAATGATTGAACTATACTGTTCCGAGAGATTCAGATCATCGAAAGAGGAGATACGAATTCGAATCACTGTCCAGCAATAAATTTTTCAACGTCTCTAGTTCAATCAAGTACAAGTAAAATAAGAGCCCTGTTCCTTTAGATGGCTATCAGTTCATCAAATAAAATTAAATTTTCTAATGTAAGTAAGTTTACTAGTGACAGCATTTCTGTTTACCCTGACCTCCGCCTATGTCATTTTCCAACGTAAACCGGCTCTGCCCAGTTTGGAATGAAGGAACGTGATGTTTAATGCGGATTCTGGATTATAACAGCTTTCTCTTGAGGTTCCCACAGGTAAAGTAAATCTGTTTGTGCCTCTTAGAAGTAAATGCCTGAACCCACGCATTGCACTTGTGATAGTTCGTTCCACTAGACCAATGTGGCCACATTTCCTAGCCCCAGGAGTGTGCTGTAACGGATGATGTGCTTAGCTTACAAAATTAGTCACGGTGGAGAAAAAATGCGAGTCTATTAAATGGTCAAGTAGAAGCAAGCTTCTAACGTGGAGATTATGCTATTCGCATGTCAGCAGGATGTAAACACTCTTCTAGGCGTCATAGCCTCGATTTGAAGCCATTTTGAAATTTTCGCTAATTCAGGAAATTTCTTAGTTCGAGAAAATCCACTGTGAAGTGTGAAGTTACCGGATAATTCGATTATCACCGTCATTATTACTATCATTTTCTCCATACCGCTGCTGGAACACATGTGCTTGAAGATCATTTAAGTCATTTTGGTCATTATAGAAGTAGTTGTCCAAGAACAGGTTCTTTCCCTGTCTACGGAAATCTTTTCATGTTAATATCAAACATCAGCAATTACTCGTAGATTACATTAAAACTGAAGTAATTGATGAAGACGTCACTTGATAACAAAAACGCATTGTCTTTCTTCATTTACCTGCTCCTAGAAATGGCTGTCGAATACTGCCAAACCAAAAGCCAAAGGATCTTACTGCCTTCCGATATACGTCGCTGTCAGTTCTTCCATATGATTTGGTCGACGTGACCTGTTTCAAGTTGTGTATGACAGAGAATGTTTTAGAAAATCAATTGTTTTCCTTTGCTATAAACAGAAAGATCTTCATTGGAAGCTAACCAAGTTCAAAATTTTCGCAGTATTACTTCACATTTAATATTCGCTTCTGTAATGTGGAAAAGTATTTCACAGTTGCAAAACCCGCATCCGACCCATTGACCTTACGCTGACCATAAATTCTAGCTCAGAGTGACACCAGTTTAAGTAACCTAATGTAGCGAATACTGTTTGCCAGTGCTTTTTCTCACCGGAAAATACGCTATTAACCCATTGGGTTCCATAAGTACACTGTAACAGTAATTTCTGTGTGTGTGCAATGCATACGGATTGCTGAAAATCGTGGTGCTCTCTCTTCCACTTCTGTATACATTATGCCTGATTTAAACGGGCCCTTTATCATTACCGGCCCTGGGCAGTGCAACATCATACTGACAACAGTAATGTGCTTTTACTGACAACCTCACTGTTCGTTTTACCTGGTTTTGTAATCATTTAAATAAAATAACATGATCTTCCAGTGGGTGACATTTCGTTCCCCTTTTCCATCTGTGAAATATGTTAGTAAGCTTTTTGCCTTCGAACCAGCGAAATGCGGCAGAGTACGGCTGGGAAACGATTTACAAACCACGATTTAGTGCCGTTAACACGATTTCTTTAAACATTGGCGTAGCTGAAGGAATTTAGTTTCTTCTTAAATCGTCTTAAGCAGCAACGTTCACAGACATCTCAAATAGGAAAAGCTCTTTATCCAGGTACGAAGGTTGTAAAACAAACTTCCCACAGTTTGTGTCAGGTTGATCTTTTCATCTCATAGCACTGCGTAAGTATTTTGTCTAAGAGGTATTAAAGTAGTGTTCCTGTAGCTGTGGGAATCATTGGTAGAAAACGAGTTTCACACCAATGGGTACAGTACTGATAAATATTCAAAATGATTATCAACCTAAATCTGCGTTCATCCAGAAACTGAGGCGTATTTGTAATATTGAAGCTAGACTAGGTATCCTTGTTTTCCTTGAGTGGGCATTGGGTGGTGTTTACACACACTTGTACGAGCATAATCCCAAAGGTAAGGTCTCCTAAGGGACACGCAACTGCCAACGCAGGCACAAACGAGTGATCCTTAATTTTAATGGCAAGCAGAAACCACAGTGTTGGCTACATGGTGGCAAGGTGATAAAGAGGAAGACTATGGATACGAAGGCCTCAGGTTCGATCCCTCACCAGTCCCACCATTGCCGTTTTACACATATTTCCCCTGGGGCAGTGTTTGTTGATGTGAAAAATGCCGAGTTGCAATGTGGTCCCGCCGGCCGGTGTGGCCGTGCGGTTCCAAGCGCTTCTGTTTGGAACCGCGTGACCGCTACGGTCGCAGGTTCGAATCCTGCCTAGGGCATGGATGTCTGTGATGTCCTTAGGTTAGTTAGATTTAAGTAGTTCTAAGTTCTAGGGTACTGATGACCTCAGAAGTTAAGTCCTATAGTGCTCAGAGCCATTTGAACCATTTGAACCACTGTGGTCCGAAAGCCACGTAAAACTGTAGGTTCTCCTATTAACTGGCTAGGTAAGTCAACCCAAAGGTCGGATGAAAGCAACAGCATACCACCTCCAACAAGACCGTGCCTATTAAAGCACTGTGGTGTTCAAACCACTCTTGCGACTGCTGACTGCTTTACTTTCTATGGGTTCCAAAACTAATGATCTTCGGGTTATTAACATTTTTGTGTTTTCATGCTGTAGCTTTGATACCAGTAAACGTAAGTAACCAGCCGAGCACTCTCACCGTTCGAGTTGTCAAGGTGGTAGACGACGATGCTGTCGACCCCAGTTACAATTTTGGTCATGGCTATGTGTCAGTCGAATGCCTCTATGGGCCTTTCTGTGTCTTTCAAGATATACTTTTATACACTTGGTACGCTTCCAAATTGATATCTGATAGAGCTGTATTTAGCAACATGAATCAGATATGTTTTCCGTGCAATATATCGGACAACACGTCAGTGCAGCGAGATTTCGTTTATGTGTTGCGCATGTTGCAAGAAATATTTGTGTTTTGCTTGCTTCTGTGATAGGTTTCACCCCACTGAATGCGAGCAAGCTAACGAATAGACTGTCAATAACTGGAATTACGCAATAACTCACTTAAAAGTTATATTTTTGCATCATGTATCCCGATGAAAATAACTGTAAACAGGTTATATGCCTACTTGCTTATTATCGCGCTTCTCGATGCTTTCCTCAAAAAATTAATATAAAAATAAAGGGAGAGAGAGAGAGAGAGAGACAGAGAGAGAAAACAGAAATATATTTCAAATACGCCATGTTCGTCTCGTGATGTAAAGCAAAGATAATTGATAGGTAATATCTCGTTGTACTAGCGATATGTATGGCTACGGGGTTCTTTGTTTTCTCTCTGCAAACAACTAGAACAGAATTCAGTAACAAAGTGGTAAGAACACCTGCTCAGTGCGCCAATTAAACACTCAGCCATTCTTGGTTATTTTGTTAATCGTCTGTAATGCAGTAAACATAATTAATTATTGATTTGTAATTACTACCACTGTTATTGTTATTTGTCACCCCACAACAGCTTTCCTATCACTCATTGCCGCCGATGCACGTAACGAATGGATCAGGATGAATGGAATGTGGGATGTTTCGTCACGGAGAATATACACATTTATCTCGGCGTCTTGTGTCAGGGTAATATGAAAATCTCAAGAAGAAAAGATGACAATAACACCAAACTATTTCTGTCCACTTAACAACATGACGACAGACCAATTGGCGTCTCACTGTATTTTGATTATAATTCGTTAGCCTTTTTGCGACCTCATTTTAATACCTCGAGGGAGCAGGCATAATATTTTGCTTTTTGAACACCGAACAATAACACACAAAGATAGTAGATGGAAGGGTACAAAGAAAAATCAGACTCATGGGTGTGGATCCAGTTCATCATAAAAAGACTAAACAAGAGGGAAACATTACGAAAGCAATGAATACACTAGTTAGTATACATTATTTGTATAGATCAGAAGATGAAAAAGCGCAGATCTGCACAGTGCCCGCATCTGCACTTTAGTTTCTGCCTTAATGGGCATAATTTTTAGTTTCTTCTCTTCTGAATTATCAAATGAATTGATTGTTACGTGGTACAGAATAATTAGGTAACTGTGTTTCTTACAGCTTCCATTCGCACCAACATTTTTCTACATTCTCGTGCAATTCATTTAATTCTACTTGTATGATCACAAGACTGCACATAGATGCAATCGATTTCGAGGTGCAAAGTGTTTGTTATCTTACTTTTCGTGACAGGTTGGCAAAGTTGATTTCCAAAGACTTTTTATTGTACTGAAATAATCTTTTGTAACAAAGTAACAAGGTAAGTGTTTTATTCGTATATATTTTGTGGGAAACTGTAATCGTGATGGAAGATAACACACCTGAATATTTGACACAGCTGGTAGGAGAAAACGCTGCATTTTAACCAAACCCCGCTCCTCCTCTCCGTATCCTACTACGGCACGAGCACAGGATTCTCCTCCTATAACGCTACAGAGCTGTTCCTAGCACAGCTGAGAATTGGCAACATCGTCACAAACATTTAGCAACACTGTGACACTGCAATCACTTCCGCGTTGGTACTGAACTGACTCGCTAAATTCACTTGATATTTCCTTTCCATTTGAATGACTCGTGGTATATAATCCTCACGTAAACTAAGACACTGAGACAGAAATTTCAATTTTTTGGCTAAAGAAATGCTATTCTTCACATAAGTGACAACTTTTAATATCTTTCACGATGCGTTATGAGGCTGAGCGCCCAATACCATGATGAGAGTGGGGTGCTTGCAGCAGTGTGTCCGTAGCCAAGTGGTACCGCCCGTGTCTCGTGTTCCAACGGTTAAGAGAATCATCAGTCCTAACCGTGGTAGCGGCAGCGCGTACGAGCCGTTTTTTTGTATTATTTCATGGAGCTGCGAATTCCCAGAAAAAACTATGTAATAAATTCAGAAGAAAACCTTTACACATGAAATCCTCTTGGCAGCTCGACTGAGTAAGTTGTGTTAATGGTCGTAGATCTCGGCTTTCTCACTGCCAAGCTGCTATACAATACAAGCGTCTCTGAAGAAATTCGAATCGACCGTCAACGATACGAAATTCAATAATGTTCTTCACTTAAGACTCCCATGCAAGTTGGTATAAGTATAAAGGAAATAAATTGATTAGCAAATCGCAAGAAAATACTTTCAGCTCAAAGTGCAATGGTGAAAAACTTACAATGCTGCACAACAGGTAACGCCTCTTTCCGTTGCGGACAAGCAAATTTTGGGTTTCTAGGAACACTTAACTTTATTTATGAAATGCCACGTTTGCATACCTGTTGAGTATGACACAGCATACCATTTAAACACAGACCCAATCGAAATCTAAGTGAGAAGTATTTTACTAATCCGTGCAGATAGAGGCACGCTTGTGTACAGATACTCAGTTTTGTTAAAACAGACTTTCGTCGTAAGGTTATCGTGGGTAATTTTATTTCGTTTCTTATAATACAGTGCACAGTTTTCGTAAGGTTTCTTTTAGTGTTGTTAAAACAATACTAAACATGAGAGAGAAATTAATCATCAACGATATATGGGAATTCTCTGATGTTATCTATAAGAGTCTGACAATGCACATGCAGTTTATTGATTACATGCATGTAGAAAACTTGTTCTGAGTTAAAGCTGTCAAAGAGGGTTTGAAGAAGAATAAAATGCCACAACCAGACGACAGCTAATGCAGAAAATACTTTTCTGACTATTTTGGCACGATGCGCTCTCCCCATACATAATACAAAAGCTTCGAGACGCATCTGCTGCCTGGCCGTCTATTAAACCTGAAAAGAACAAAATGACGTAGAAGTTAGCCTTTTTTCCACATGCGACTATTTTGGGTTGAGAAGTGAAGAGGATTATGTTCAAAGTTCCATTAAATTGATAACTTCAGCAGACAGCAGAATTACGTTTAAAAAAATGTAGTAGTGAATGTAATAGAACACGCGACGTCTTATCAACAGTGCACGCCGCTTACCGTTACGCTACTAGCTGTGATGTATCTACAGCACCTCCGGAAGTGAACAACAGTTCGTCCAGAAATTCGGCATTCCACAGTGCTGTGAGATAATGCATATGGCCGGAACTAGACTTCTGAGAGACAGACAGTTACAGCATTTCTTTTGCACTGCACGATGGTTTCAACAAACAAATAGCGCAATAGGGTAGTTTAAATGGAAACGAACACTTCCTATTTAAATTTCTGCATCCAACACTGTTGGCAGTTCTGTGTAGGCGGCAGTTACTTTACTTTATTTCGGTGATTACAAAATAGAGTCGAATGTATGCACTGGGTAGCCAAGGCAGCTAGTTCATGGTGATTCGGTCAACCAAGTAAATAAATGTACTGAACATCCTGCAAACCACTACAGGGAGCCTGTGTGTCAGAATTCTCAGCTTGTGTGCCGCAACAGTGCTTTAATAGAGAAATGAGTTGTAGCAAGGAGGTGTGGTGGTCTGTTGGACTGATGATAGTTTCGTGGGATGATGGTCTCGGTTCGGTTCCAACTTCTGCCGATGTTTTTTGATAGGGAGAGGCAGATTCTATTCTCTTCTGGCTACGCCAAGTGATGAAGGTATAATGGCATTGTGGTCTGAAAATCACATACAACATGATATTTCTTCTCTACCAAGTAGACGTTAGGTGGAACCACAATAAAGTAAGGAGTGGCGACATGTAGAAACTCTATCACCAGTAACCTTTCTTATACTAGTTATTTATTTCTAGTGACGAAACAAACCCTGTGTATGGTCACATGACACTTATTCCATCTTTTATTTGAGTTTCTGTATGTCGATAAAATTGGTTCTCAACTGGGAATGCAACTCAGACCTCCCTTAACGCGGAATTTGATCCTTTCGTGACAATACAGCTCGACTACAACTTGTTGTTTGTTCAAAACTGCTGATTCCACAACATCTCCACATATTGCGCATGAATGGGTTGGAATCCTGTCCAAGCACTAAACGTTTCACTACGTATTATCAAGCTCTAGCATGAGAACACCTATCTGCTGGTGGATAATAATTTTTATTTTCAATGCATTTTCATTCGTTGTCAACACTAACGATATCTGACGTTTTTGACTCTCAGTGAGACGCAGAACTATTTGCGAGATCACTGTAAGTTCAAGGATGTTATTCCGAGTTGCTGGTGGAGAAAAAATCGGTAAGTGCCGTCTCTTTGTGTGTAGTCAACAACGATATGTTTGGGGTTCGATTCTCAGTCAGCACTGAGCACTTCGTCATATTATTTCTAGTTCGCACATGCTCACATGTCGCTGCTGATGTAACAGACCCATACTTAACATTCCCTTCCTCTAGAATATAACAGCGATAAGTGCCGGGTTGGAGTCCTGGGAAGGAAAAATTAATGTTTCGTCTCGTCATTTCATTTAATACATCTAGCTACTGTTGAGAAAATCCGGTATGTCAAAGTTGATTGTGCTTCGATAACAATCCGATTAGGTTCTGGGTTCGAATCCCTGTCCAACACAAAGCTTTACCTCACTGCATTTCAAGTAAGTTACTTGTGAAGAAGCAATATTTAACATCTCTCGTACTTCGTTAACAGGGACAATAGATGCTGGGTAGGAATTCGCGTCCGTTAAAAATGTTACGTTATGTAATTTAAAGTTGATATTTGCTAACTGATACTGTCAAAAAATGAGGTATATTACTCTCTTTATGCCTGGTCAGGAATGACTGTTAATTTCCGTCAGTCACGAAATCTTAGTTTGTATGACCTGAATTTGAATCCACATTCAGAACGAGTCGGTTCGTTGTTTCATTTGAAGTTCATACATATTCTCAACTAGCTGCTCGTGAATAACGTAAATTTTTATGACATTTTGTTTTAAATAACAAGTATGGTATGTTACTTCGAAGAGGAAATCATGAATACGACGAACTTACTACGTGCATTACCTATCAGACGTAATAATGAGAGTGCTAACATTTCAGGTATGTCAGTTATTGCAATAAATGCGAGTTTACAAGCCTTAAGGCCAGTCGTATCTGTGATGAGGTGTTCCCTGATATTTTTAGTATCGTGGTATTACTTTACATCTTGAGTTATTGCGATACAGAGCAGTGTTTTCTAGTGGTGACTTGTTGGAACCATTTTCAATAGTCAAACGACTGAAATCAAGGAGCGATTAGAGGACCTGCTAGACAGCTGCGTTATGTGGGTTGCATGGGAATCAGGCGAAATGCAATCCAGGTCGTTCGGATACTTTTGAGCATGACTGTACTTCGTTATCAATCCGATTAGGTGCTGGGTTCGCATCCCTGTCACAACCTTTATATGACGGCATTTCAATTTTAAACATGAGCATACCTTGTTCCTTGTGAATGACACCATATTAAACGTCGTTGGGGGTAGTTCCCAGGACTGTAAGTGTTATGACAGGATTCCTAGTTCAGTACAAACATTTTCGTCATTTATTTTCAGGTTCTGAATTGATAACTGATACTGGTGCAAACGTCTATACTTCACGTCTCTTTATGCCTAGTGATCGGGTCTCAATAAGGCACAAACAAAGCTTAGCTTAGTTAGCAATGGCTATAGGTGCTGGGTTTGAATCCAGGTCCAGAACGACGACGTTGGTCATGTCATTTGAAGTTCAAATTTGTGTACACGTAGCTGTTAATGTGTTACGAGAACAATGATATTACTGGTGATTCGCTGTTAATGTTGAGATTTCGTTAGAGTGCTTGTTGCCGTTAATCGCGTTTTTCTACTGGTTCGCCCATATCCAGTTTCCAGAGCCACTCGCCGTTGAGCGACCTTCAGCACGTAGATGGAAAACCTTTTAGAGAGTGAAAAACTTTTTTCTAGTTGCTGTACAGCTTTGTAACTCCATATATTGTCTCACGCATTTAATTTTGACTAAGGATTACTTTACGATATATGTAAAATGATCCGTTTTCTCAGAACTTTTGGAATGTCACTTGTTGTAATTAAGGTTAGATTATGAGTGTTATGGGGTGTCTCATCGATAAGAACGTGTTTTCTAATATGTTTTGTATGATGATATTAGTTGACACTTAGACTGACTGCCATAAAGACCTTTGGTCTCTTAGTAGTCTCTTGTGGTACCCGTTGTGTGTAGTCAAACGACTGTACCCCACGGGGTTTTAGTGTTTAGAGGACCTGCAACACAGCTACGTTATGTTGGTTGTATTCAGCAGTGACCCACTTTTTTTGCTGTCAAGTGTACGTAGCCTCAAAATACGCATAGTAGTTGGATAATAAATATATAAATTTTATTTGTTAAAAGGAATTCTATGTTATAGAGCACACGATAAAGTGGTGGGCTTGGCTGCCGATCGCGGTACAATAGCGACCTGGCGTCTAAAGAACAAAGAACACAGGAGGCTGAAGAAGAGTTAATCATTTAAAACAACAATGATGTAAAAGAAAAAGAATTTTAGTAGTATGTCCGAAGTAGGTCTGAAGTAGACGCAGAGTTCGTCGTTTGTTCATGGTTAGGACACTAGTTCGGCGTTTGACGCTTAATTAATATTATATCTTGCAGTAGGAGAATTTATGATCTGACTTACGTATTTACATCGATACGCAAAGAAAGGAAAATTAGCGAGATAATATTGGATTCTATCCTGA
Source organism: Schistocerca serialis cubense (assembly GCF_023864345.2). Lineage (NCBI taxonomy): Eukaryota > Metazoa > Arthropoda > Insecta > Orthoptera > Acrididae > Schistocerca > Schistocerca serialis. The sequence continues at coordinate 113,082,924 of NC_064646.1, forward strand.
TTGGAAAGTTTGAAATTTGTCATCACTTACGTAAGGCTCATGTTTCCATTTAATTCTGAAGAAGATAAGTCTGTTTTCACATAAGGTGAGTGAACAACCATATAAAGTTCGTTGTAAAAAAAGGGAATAATTCTCGGTCGGAGATTGTTCTTATGTCGATTGAAATAGGAAGTTTTGAAGCTAGATGCTTCCAAATGGTTTATAAAGTAAGGACTGAGCTGTCCTAGAAAGTTGAACAGAGGTTCAGTGTAGTATCTGAAGTTAATTTCAGAATAAATTTTGTTTGGGTTGAAAAGTGACGCAGGTGATTTTGGTTGAATTTTCGTTGTCTTCGGGTTAGTAGTTCTATATTGTGAAATACGCGAACCTATCAATTGATGAGAAAGTGACGACAAGCGTATGTGAAGCCTCTGTCGTACATTCATTTATTTTGATGATAGGTGTCGGTATATGTATGGTATATTTTTTGGTGGTTGTGACTACTAACCCCTGTGGAGAGTGTAAACGATTCTGTGATCAAACCCTGGTCATTTCACCTAAAGAATTTATACTATTGTAATAGTTGTTCTTCCCATTTCATACTGAAATAAGCAATTGCGAGTTCAATAACTGTGAGCACTTATGGTGATGACATTACTATTGGATAGTAAGTAAAGTGAACAATTACCGGACATACTAAAGAAAAGTTCTTATTCTACATTGCTGGAAAAAGATATTTTAAAAAGGGTTAGTAACCACGAATGTCCAACGCCTGAAGAGGTTGAGTCTTGTACATTATTTCATACAGGGACAAAAGAGGCGGTGGAGCTTAGTGATTTGTTTTTCTGTATTTTTGATTTATTATTCAATACCGAAAATAGGGATTTTTTAAAATGTTTTCCAGCAAAAGATTATATAACAACTGAAATTGTTGAAACATAAAAGACTGAAATATTGTGTAACGTTCCTCAAGGACAATAAATTAACGTTCATCGTTAAATTAAAATCAAAGATCCACTGGTGTCCGAACTTATTGTGTAGTTAGTCAATACTACTTATATTCTTGTGTCAATGTCACTGACCATTTGAAATGTAGAAACAATAATACAAATGCTTCTGAAGACAAATATTTAGTAAAGTTTTTCTCTAAAGTGAAAAGAAAAGCATAAGATTGAATTTTGACAGTTACGATATAAAGTTTAAGCTGTCATAGAGGTTAACTGCCTCTGGTAGAAAAGATATATTTTATCACATCGAAACAATACGCAAACAGTAGTTATTTGTCTATCAGATAAGCTGATCGCAAATAGGCGTTCTTGTCTCGTTAATTTTCTTTAACGTTGATTTAACAATCTGATGGAGATAACGACTTCTTTTATTATCTAAAGAAATACCTTTTTATATTAATCCTCTTCAAATACAGGGCACAGATATAGGATTGTTTTATCGTAAGCAAACATGGCTTACAGACTGCAATAGTCTGGTATGCAATATTTTGTGCGTCTATGCACTGAGAGTCCCACTAGTATCTATATTGGCATTTATTTGAGCGGAAGTTATAAGTAGGGCAGTAATTTGTGAATTTGTGATTTGCTGACTTGGAATTACAACGCTGTGAGTTTTTATTTGGGTGTTGAATTGAGGCAGAGCTGGACACCTTCTGAAAAGAAAAAAAAACTATTTTATCCAATGTGTAAGTGTCAGATTAATTTTGTTGCATATAACGCACGCGTACAGGTTGCCTACTCTTTTCAACACTAACTGCCTAAATAAAACTGTGGTGTTACATTACTGAAGAAAGTTGTTGTTACCAAAGTATAGTCCCAACGAACATACATTAGTTTAGAGAATCCATCTCTAAAGATTCTCTGTAGTGTACTCAGAAGTTTTCCATATTCTGCTAACAGTTATCGGATCTCGAGCAACGCGAGCAGCAATGTCGCGATACGATAAACCGCAATCGCAATAGGCTACAATCCGACCTTTATCAAAGTCGGAAACGTGACGGTACGCATTTCTCCTCCTTACACGAGGCACCACAACAACGTTCCACCAGGCAACGCCGGCCAACTGCTGTTTGTGTATGAGAAATCGGTTGGAAACTGTCTTCATGTCAGCACGTTGTAGTCGTCGTCACCGGCGCCAGCCTTGTGTGAATGCTCCAGACCCCCACAACCGCACGAGTGGTCGACTGTGAAGAGCGGACAAATTGAATAGCTGGGCGGCGGCCATTACAGTGGTAAACTGACGCACGGAGTTCGAATATTTATACATCGCTTTTGGTTATAAAATGCCTTCGCTTGAGTTAGGTGACAAACATAATGCCTCATTTAAATACGTTACTACAATATACCTTTTAATTTATGAACAAACAGCAACTAGTCACTGTTTATGAATTTATCTTACTTACTACATGGAATCTGCCGTTGCTAAACGTTATGTACTGGACCCCTAGCATTTTTCTTAGTTCATTTACGATAGATGTACGCAAAATGCATCAAAATACTCGAATATTTGCCCACTATATTAATAGATATTTTCTGACTCTACCTTGTTTTAGATTTTATGACGAGAAGTGCGTTATATATGGCATAGTGCTTTGGCAACTCACGACCAAATTATCAAGTTTCAACCTAACCTAGACCATGAAAACACTACCAATCAGCCAACTTTCTTCAAAATGATCAGAACATATAAAAAGTTATTCTGTCGGTCGGAAATGTTGCCTCCTGACAGCGTGTAACCATTTTTGTAACAGCTGTGGTTTTGAAAAAGGAAACCTGCAAATAGATGCACAGACATTATGCTAATACCGTGTTACAAAAACATTTATTAAGCAAGTGCACTGACATACAAAACAACTTAAAATATCCACATACCTGTGAAATGTAATATTCGTTCCTTTCTCGAATTTATTTGTACAATTAATCGCTGCACAACTCTTCACCATTGTACTTCTTTTGATTGGAACGTACAGACAGTAGAATTACGAGTAACAAATACTGTATGTACGCCCCAACAAATATACAACGTTGAATAAGTGTCTTCATAAACAACAATACTACACAACACATCAGACCACAACCACTATAATTACGTCCAACCGAAGGTTCAAATTATCCCGCGACTGCAGCGCCATAAGTGAGTCTAGTTATTTTTTACAAGGTCTTTGGAATGCTCTGAAAAGCTAATCATTTGCATATCACAGCATCTTCTTCCTGTCGGTTAAATTTCACGTCTGTAGCACGTCATCTTCGTGGTGTAGCAGTTTTAATGGCCAGTAGTGTATTTATATTATGCCATAATAAACTTCCTGTGGTGTGAATGCATTCTGTGGATCCACTATTGGGTGTATTGCTGAAACCTTGGGTGTATAAGTTCTCAAGATGTTCAGAGTGATATGCTATGTAATAAGCCTTGCATGTAGGAACCATTTATTTAGTGAGGTGTGTAAGTCTTCTTTTACCATAAAATGTGTATGCTTCATTGTATTGCCACAATTAATCCAAGATTCAGTATTTTTCATTGAAAATAGATGAATCGGTAATTGTAAAAACAACACATGTCCACTTTTTGGCAAAAATTAGATATATGCAGAGAAGCCTTCAGGATACTTAGATGCAGCATCTATGCAAAAATCACACTTGTCCTACACATATTAATGCTTTTACAGGCATACAGTTTATCGTGTTCTTTGCAGTAACAACATGAGTCCAGGACTTATGTTATTATTGCAAGAAATGGCAGATGGCAGCACCAAACGAACATACTCGGATCTTGTTTCATGTAGTGAATAGAATGCATGCCAGATGGTAGCACATCTGACGCCTGTGATCTTGTTACCTGTGTGTATTGTTGTAGCAGCTGCGTGTACATTGTTGTTTAACCGAGCGAGGTGGTGCAGTGGTTAGCACACTGGACTCGCATTCGGGAGGACGACGGTTCAATCCCGTCTCCAGCCATCCTGATTTAGGTTTTCCGTGATTTCCCTAAATCGTTTCAGGCAAATGCCGGGATGGTTCCTTTGAAAGGGCACGGCCGATTTCCTTCCCAATCCTTCCCTAACCCGCGCTTGCTCCCCGTCTCTAATGACCTCGTTGTCGACGGGACGTTAAACACTAACCACCACCACCACCACATTGTTGTTTAGTTTTATTTATAGAACACGATTCTTTGGATTATCTATGCACAATGTCGAAAAAGAGAGGTGCACAACTGGAACTATATAAAAGAAATGTCATAAAAGCTGCCAGAACGAAGGGAATTGGTTACGTGAATCACAGTGGAAGAGAAATTAATGCTGTAAAAATAGGACCTTATCGTGGGTAAGTTCAAAGGCTATGTGAATTAATCTCTTGTCTGTGTATTTTTTACTTCTTGGAGGTTCCCATCTGTTCTATCTTTTATGGTAAGTAAATATCATATGGATAATTTACTCTATCAATAAAAAATAATTGATTTTACGCAAATAATTTTTTTTGCAACTCTTTTACATTTCCTGACATTGGTATTCGTGTATTAATATGTTTCAGATGTAAGTAACTGTGTTTCAAGAGGATCTCTGAACATGAACAGATAGATATATTCACTAAATTTCACGATTTTGAGAGTAAGAACACACAAGATGGTTACCTTGCAGGGCTGATCGAAAAGGAAGACATGGTACGCAGAATACCCCGGAAAAGTGATGGCCAGCCTAAGCCAAAAGCACTAAATTATCGATATCACGTGGTAACTGGAGATTCTGGCCGGGTGGAAGTGTGCAAAAAGGCATTTTGTAGCCTTTTTGGCATTACAAATGAACGTGTGCGACGAATTTGTAACTGTGTGAAAAATAATGTTCGCCCATGTGACAGTAGAGGATGTACTGCTTCAACCAATGCAACACCACAGGAAGTCCTATCGATAATTGAGGAACATATTAAAACATTCCCTACGAAAATTTCACATTATTCAAGTAAAGAAACGTATTACTTAAACCCTGAATTATCTGTAAAAAGTATGTATGTACGAACTGTTCATGAAGTTATATCCTCATACCAGAGTGTCATATGGAATTTATTTAAGGGTTTTCAATGAGCGTTTTAACTTACGCTTTGGGCGGCCGCAAATCGATACTTGCTGCTCTTGTGAGTCACTTTCAGTGAAGATTAAGAGTCCATCATTGAACGATACTGCAAGGCGTGTGGCTGTAGCGGAAATCATGGTACATAAAAGAAGAAGCAAAAAATTCTATTTAAAGATGGATGCTGTTAAGGAAAAGTGTGCAGAAAATGAGCATGTGCTAGTATGGTGTTTCGATTATATGCAAAATCTGCAGTTGCCTAAGCTTCCAGCACAGGAAGCTTTTTATTTATGGCAAATTAACGTTAATGAATTATGTATTACAGACCTAAAGAGCAACAAACCCAAGGTATATCTGTACCACGAAGGTACTGCCCACAAAGGACCTAACGAAGTATGCTCGTTTTTGGTTGATTACATCAACACAGAGATACTTGATAGTGTTACTGAATTACACCTGTTCTCAGGTGGGTGCCCTGAGCAAAATAATAACACAGTGGTTAGGGTAATGAACTGCCTTGTAAGTTCTGGCATATTCAAAGATGTATTCCAGCATTTTCCTGTGCATGGCCATTCATTTTTATCATGTGATTGTACAGTTGCTTCCATAAAGAGGGTGATAAGAAGAAAAGACAGAATATATTCTTTGTATAAGTATGTTCAATGTATGGTGACATCATCCAAAAAACATAATATTAATGTAAAGCTTGTTACCATGGAAGAGATTTTGGGTTACAAAAAATGGTGGCCCAAATTTTATAAGCGATCCTGTTTGTCTGACGACAGTTATAGGACGAATGTGGACAAAAGCAGTAAAGTGAAATTCACAGTGTCCTCATTTATGAGCATCCATCACAGTGAAATGTTTCCAGGTAAAGTTGACAGTTACTATCATATTGATGGTCTCGTAAAACACCGCTTTTCATTGCGACATTCATTACAGACAGAACCAAAGTTGCCTGCAGAAATTGCATATAATAACAAAGTTGCAATCAATGTCAAAAAATTGAAAGATGTGGGACAATTAATGCAACATATTCCTGATGAGCACAAAGCCTTTTCTCTGGAATTGACTGAGCGGCCTTCTGTGGACACTCCTGAAGATGATTCATAATAAATTTTTAGTGTAAAATAACCTGTATAGTGTAGTGTTAATCCTTCATTGTCCTGTTAGGTGAAATGAGAAATTTAATTCCTGATGTCACAATTTAATCGTCATATCTTTAGTCTTTCCATACTGTGTGTGCATACATTAACAATATTTTTCAATTTCCCTGTAAAACAATATTAGGCAATGTACAACTAATATTGTATATTAAATTTATACAATAAAGTAATTTTTGATAACATAAACAAATGTTGATGTTAAAACGTCAGTCCAAAATGTTCATCCTGCAATAACAACAAAAGTCCATACAATTAAAAAAATCGTTCATGCAAAGTTATTACATTTAAAGTGCTTTGTTTTACTGTTAAAGCTTACCTAACATACACAGTCAATATTAAAATTAATGGATTTATCCTACTGTCCATTATTTAGCCTGTATACAGTTTTTCGCTTCTCCTTGAAAATTTACTTTTTCGGACTAATGTTGTTTTTACAATTACTGATTCAGATGCACATAGTTGTTAAAACTGATTTTGTGCCTTCATCTGTCAGCTAAGTGATAATACCTGTTGCACAGTGTATTTATATTTGGAAGTTGTTTAGCTGTCTCCGCATGGTCGTCATTCCGGAGGAGAAATGTTTATAAATGTTAATCGAAACATTAAGTGCTTGATCTTAAAGAAGGCATTGTACCGTTATATTAGTGAATAATTTAACCTGTTATTTGATAATTTTTGCTGGTTGTTTACATTGTCCCTGCGGACATGTTCTGCGCGCTTGTTAAACGTTACAGCTGGCTGGCTGGTGTTTTGGACCTACGGGTATCTACGGGTACCAGGGCTGAGAAATCCTGGGTAGCGGGAGGTGACTCCGGGTCGAAGCTCGAGAAGTGGCTCTTGTACGAACTGCCGGCTTCCGCCTTCGGCCTTGGCTTCTCCAAGTTAAGTTTTCGTTCCGCCTTCGAGCGACCTGGCGTCACTCCTCGCTAATTAATTCTGGTGCTAATTACGTTTAATCGGGTATTTACTATATTCATTAAACTCTGTCTGAAGAGCAACATACAACTGTGAATTAATTTTAAGTCGTCAGGCGCAAAATTGTTAGTGGATTTAAAATTTTCTTATACGTGACATAGACCTTGTTTCATAAAAGACGTTGGTAGCAGAATAAGATATTGTTGTTTTAAAGGAATTTGTTTATATGATTGTTAAATAAAATGAGTGATAACAGATGTCAGATGTGTGTGAAATCTTATGGGACTTAACTGCTAAGGTCATCAGTCCCTAAGCTTACACACTACTTAACCTAATTTATCCTAAGGACAAACACACACACCCATGCCCGAGGGAGGACTCGAACCCCCGCCGGGACCCAGCCGAGTGATAACAAAAGGGGTCGAGTCTTTCCTATTTGCTTTCCAATTCCACAGTAGTTTCAGTTTTGTTGACCTTCTTTAAAAGCCATCCTGGGCTTACATTTCAGCAAGATAATGGTCTTCCGCATGCGGCGAGACTTTTTACTGCTTGTCTTCGCGGTTACCAAACCCTACCTTGGCCAGCAAGGCTTCCGAATCTATCTCCAATTGAGAAAGCTTGGAGCGTTATGGACAGAGCCTTCCAACCAGCTCGGGATATTGGCGATCCAACGCGCCAACTGGACATAATTTGGCACGATATCCCTCAGGAGGACTCCAACAACTCTGTCAATCAGTGCCAAGCCGAATAAATGCTTGCATAAGGGCCAGAGGTGGCCCAACGCGTTATGGACTTGCTCAGTTTGTGAAGTTTTTCTCTTGAATAAATCATACTGTTTTTCTGAACTTGTATTCATTTGTTTGGATGTACATGGGCATCAAATCTACCGATCTCCGTCCCATTCGGATAATTCCTTCGTGATTCTTCGGTTTTTTTTCTTTGACTGTACAGGGTGACAGTTATTGAACTACATGAAATAAAATCGTCAAGACTTCAGTTTGCGTTAGAACGTTCAAACTGCACGGTTGGCCGCGGGGCGTGATGGGAATTAGTATGCGCATGCGCACGGGCCATTTGTTATCGGCCATTTTCACATGAAAATGTCACGGTACAGTGTGCCAGAGCATATAGAGCTTGTGAAGGTCTACTGTGCGAGCAATAACAGCCCAACTGCGGCTCGATGGAAGTTTGCGACCGAGTTCAAGCTAAGGACAACCGCTCCAAGTGCGCTAACAATCAAGAATTTGATTTGTAAGTTTGAGAGAACGGGTAGTGTTCGTGATGACAGTGTTGGCAATGTCGGTCGTCCATGAAGGGTGAAAACGTCGAGAAGACACGCGCTGTGTTTCAAACCATCCCCAGGAAATCGATCAGACGAGATGCAGAACAGGCGGGAACCAGCCGGGAGAAACTGCGAGAAATTGCTGTTGAAGACCTGAATCTCTCCCCACACAAAATTCAGATGCATCAGCCATTAAGCCCCCGGGGACATGGAACAGTCATTTTTGTTTCGTCAGCACTGCTGTCCACAGAATTGACGAACACGTCCTTGATGTGAATGTGGTTTAGTTGACAGATGAAGCCCACCACTTTCATTTGGATGGGTTCGTCAATAAGCAAAATTGGCCCATTCGCGATCGAGAAATCTCTTCACCCTAAACGGGTGACCGTGACGTGCAATGTCTTGTCACGGAATAATCAGTGCGACATTTCTTGATGGCGCAGTGACTACCAAACGGTATATATATACTAAGATGGTATCTGTTCTTTCGGACATGTCCGAAAGAGCAGGTACCATCGGTGACCATGCAGCTCGTTAGAATGAAATTCCAATGAAATGAATACCCTTAGCTGCTTACAGGCGTTGACATACGTCAACGGGGACAAATGAAAATGTGTGCCCCGACCGGGACTCGAACCCGGGATCTCCTGCTTACATGGCAGACGCTGTATCCATACCATCTTAGTGTATATATAGTTAAGGCTTACCAGCCACTTGACCATCTTCTTCTTCTGTGCGAATGCACAAACAGTGCCCGAACTCTTACGGGAATCGGCAACGCGCCGCGAGTAATGAGTACAGTGGGCGGGGGCACTACGAATGTAGTGCGGGACAATACGTTGAGAATGTGGGTTTCGCGGGAGGCGTGCCAGAGATAAATCCCTGCAGTCGCGCTATCCTCTGTGCCCTCAGTGGCTCAGATGGATAGAGCGTCTGCCATGTAAGCAGGAGATCCCGGGTTCGAGTCCCGGTCAGGGTACACATTTTCATCTGTCCCCGTTGACGTATGTCAACGCCTGTAAGTAGCTAAGGGTGTTCATTTCATTGTAATTTCATTCTAACGATCTGCATGGTCACCGATGGTATCTGTTCTTTAGGACATGTCCGAAAGAACAGATACCATCTTAGTATATATACTATTACAATGTATCCCTACGACACTGAAATCGGTAAAACGGCTTAGGAATGGGACTTTGTTATTTGAAACAAGCACAGCTAAACCATCTACATGCTTCAGTTAGTTAGAGGAATTCTCTGTTGCTGCAGAAAAAAACATATTTCCCAGAACTCGAGCAGAGGGGTAGTCATTTGCGGCGGGGTAGTCATTTGCGGCGATATCATGACTGTAAAGGCGAAGGAATTGGTGATGGAATGGTCTGATGAGGAATAACTGAAGTACGAAATATGATGAAGCGCATCAACGGCGGGCTTCAGAAAACTGATTGGCTTGTACGTCCTATCTTAGAATACTGCTGAAATGTGTGGGATACGCACTGAATAAGACTCATACAAAGAAGGGTTGTATGTATGGCCGCAGGTTTATCTGAATCGCGGGAGGGCTACACAGAAACGATGACACACCAGCATTGGCAGACTCCTGAAGATAGACTTCCCAACACAGCATACGCACCACGAAACGAAAAACTGGAACAGGCCAGTGTTCAGAAATCTCAGTAATATCATACGGATACTGAAAATAAATCTAGTACAACGCCGTTGACTATCAAAATCGAGAAAGACACCCTATTGTGGTTAACGTGATCAGCTTAAAGAAGTAAGTTGTCGGCTGCTAGTGACGCTTCAGAATGGAGGAGCAGCGAATGCGTCCAGTTTGGACAGCGTTCGCAGCTGGCTGCTCAACACTGAAAGTCGGATCCATTAGGGTAATCACTAACTGCATTGGCAGCAATGACGGCCGCCGATGCGGATACGATATTAATTTTGCCGGACAGGGTAATTGATGGGGCGTCACAGCCGTTAACGAGCACGTGTTTTGTCATAAAACTCCATTAGCAAATACATCACTTTACGTGACAGCAGCAAAAACCTTCCGCAGTTCACCACCGGCCTTCATTTCAGCAACTATTTTCTTTGTTTTAACGTAACCCAGATTTTTTTTTCTGGCGCCGTTATAAACAGGTTACGTTATTCTACATCTACATAAGGTATCTCATCCGAAGTGTCCGGACACTTCTACGTAAAATGGGACTGACAGTGGATGACACGAGAGACAAGCACGCCAGCATAAAAAGAAGCGGTGAGTGAGTTGTCAGCCGAGGAGCAGAAACACCAGAATAAAATGATAATTAAATCGACACCCTAGCTGCAAATAGGCGCTGATATACATCATTTGGGACATGTTGAAAATGTGTGCATCGACCGGCACTCGAACCCGGGGTCTCCTGCTTAGATGGCAGGCGCTCCACCCATCTTTTTTTTCGATGATCTTATTTTGTTCTATATTGTTCGTTGAATTTGTTCGTGGCAGACGTCCGATGACACTCGTTCAGGTTGTTCGTTGATCCGTTCACTCATTTTTTTCATTACAGAGGGTAGCTAAACCCTCTGACCGAACACGCTGAGCTATCGTGCTGGCTCCATCTGAGCCACCGAGGACACAGAGTATAGTGCTCCTGCAGAGACTTATCCCTTGCACGCTACCCGTGAGACCCACATTCCTAACATGTCCACACCACTACATTCGTAGTGCTCCTAATAGACGTTTGCCCATCACACTGTCGGCCGGATTGGCCGAGCAGTTCTAGGCGCTACAGTCTGGAACCGCGCGACCGCTATAGTCGCAGGATCGAATCCTGCCTCGAGCATGGATGTGTGTGATGTCCTTAGATTAGTTAGGTTTAAGTAGTTCTAAGTTCTAGGGGACTGATGACCTCAGAAGTTAAGTCCCATAGTGCTCAGAGCCATTTGAACCATTTATGAACCCATCACACTAATTATTCGTGGCAGATTAATCTACCAAGTCCCGTACGAGTTAGCGCATAGCGTGTGCGTGCGCACAAGAAGGTCAATGGTCGGGTAGCCATGTTTTACCTATATATGAAGGTAGTATATGTTCCCAGAAGAACAGATACCATTGATGACCGTACAGCTTCTCTAGAATGAAGTACCTTCATATATAGTTAAAAGATGGCTACCCGGCCATGGACCTTCTTGTGCCAACGCATACCGTATGCCCCAATTCGTACGGGACTTGGTAGATAAGTCTGCCACGAGTAATGTGATGGGCAAACATCTATTAGGCGCACTACGAATGTAGTGGTGTGGACATGTTGGGAATGTGGGTCTCACGGGGAGCGTGTAAGGGATAAGTCCCTGCAGGCGCACTATCCTCTGTGCCCTCGGTAGCTCAGATGGATAGAGCGTCTGCCATGTAAGCAGGAGATCCCAGTTTCGAGTCCCGGTCAGGGCACACATTTTCAACATGTCCCCAATGATGTATATCAGCGCCTGTTCGCAGCTAGGGTGCCGATTTAATTATCATTTCATTCTAGACAAGCTGCACGGTCATCAATGGTATCTGTTCTTCCGGGAACAGATACTACCTCCATATACACTACTGGCCATTAAAATTGCTACACCGCGAAGATGACGTGCTAAAGACGCGAAATTAACCGACAGGAAGAAGATGTTGTGATATGCAAATAACTAGCTTTTCAAAGCATTCATACAAGGTTGGCGCCGGTGGCGACACATACAACGTGCTGACATGAGGAAAGTTTCCAACTGGTTTCTCATACACAAACAGCAGTTGACGGGCGTTGCCTGGTGTAACGTTGTTGTGATGCCTCGTGTAAGGAGGAGAAATGCGTACCATCACGTTTCCTACTTTGATAAAGGTCGCGATTGCGGTTTATCGTATCGTATGCTGCTCGCGTTGGTCGAGATCTAATGACTGTTAGCAGAATATGGAATCGGTGGGTTCAGAAGGGTAACACGGAACGCCGTGCTGGATCCCAAAGGCCTCGTATCACTAGCAGTCGAGATGACAGGCATCTTACCCGCATGACTGTAACGGATCGTGCAGCCACGTCTCGATCCCTGAGTCAACAGATGGGGACGTTTGCAAGACGACAACCATCTGCACGAACAATTCGACGACGTTTGCAGCAGCATGGACTATCAGCTCGGAGACCATGGCTGTGGTTACCCTTGACGCTGCATCACAGACAGGAGCGCCTGCGATTGTGTACTCAACGACGAACCTGGGTGCACGAATGGCAAAACGTCATTTTTTCGGATGAATCTACGTTCTGTTTACAGCATCATGATGGTCGCATATCACCCGGCGTGATGGTATGGGGTGTCACTGGTTACACATCTCGGTCACGTCTTGTTCGCATTCACGGTACATCGAACAGTGGACGTTACATTTCAGATGCATTACGACCCGTGGCTCTATCCTCCATTCGATCCCTGCGAAACCCTACATTTCAGCAGGATAATGCACGACCGTATGTTGCAGGTCCTGTACGGGCCTTTCTGGATACAGAAAATGTTCGACTGCTGTCCTGGCCAGCACATTCTCCAGATCTCTCACCAACTGAAAACGTCTGGTCAATGGTGGCCGAGCAACTGGCTCGTCACAATAAGCCAGTCACTACTCTTGATGTACTGTGGTATCGTGTTGATGCTGCATGGGCAGCTGTACCTGTACACACCATCCAAGCTCTGTTTGACTCAATGCCCAGGCGTATCAAGGCCGTTATTACGGCCAGAGGTGGTTGTTGTGGGTACTGATTTCTCAGGATATATGCACCCAACTTGCGTGAAAATGTAATCACATGTCAGTTCTAGTATTATATATTTGTCCAATGAATACCCGTTTACCATCTGCATTTCTTCTTGGTGTAGCAATTTTAATGGCCAGTAGCGTGGATGCTGCTTTAAAAATAGTTTAGTAGTTTTGTAATAACGATACATTTTCAAAAACAAGCTATCACCCACCATTTCACCCCCATAGGTTTAAATTTCCAAAAATGCTGAAATATGTATTTTTTAGTTTCTGACCGAGAAAGCAAATAACGATTGTTATAGGTCTAGCTTCAAAATTGCCTTAATAGCGATATTTTTCAAAAAAATCCATCCTCCGCTACTTAGGGTTGGAATTTCGAAAAATCGCTTCTTAAGCGAAGCCTACAATATAGGATCCACACTCTCACAAAAATTTCAAGTTTCTGTCTTGAAAGATTTGGGTTGGGCGATGGTGAGTTAGTCAGTCAGTCAGGACATTCCTTCTCTGTATGGAGATTGTATGATGTCCTTTCTCTCTCTCTCTCTCTCTCTCTCTCTCTCTCTCTCTCTCTCTCTCTCTCTCTCTCTCACACACACACACACACACACACACACACACACACACACATCTCTGTATTACTAACCGAGTACCCCGAACCCCATATCAGACTACCTACCCGATTCATGAGCAATAATCTTTCCATATTCAATATTTCGCGTGATTATTGACCGAAATTAAAATTCTGAAATGCTGTCATAATCTATTCGTGAAGAGGTATAATCTTATGTTAAAAGTCTAACACAGTAAAAACGTAAGTATTGCAGTTAGAAAGTGTGTTTCTCTTGACGTAGTGTGGCTGACGGCTCGTAAAGACCCCATCCAGTATTTGAGAATGAGAGGTGTTAGCGACTTCCAGTAAAAACTGCAAATAATTTCAAATCTTTATTAAACTTTCTCGTGCTGACACCCATCCCCCGCTTCCCCACAAAATGATGAAATGAAGAATGTTTATCGTTTACTCTGTATTCGCTGTTAATGTAGTAAAACTTCAGCGTCAGACATGACGTTTTAATTTATCACTTCTTTGCTACGGACATATAGTTCCGGAGATAAGAGGGCAGAAACATTGAAATGCGTGACGCAGATTGTATTCGGCCAGTGCTTCGTAATGAGAGCACTTGGCGACTTTTTTCACATAATTTCAAACTTTTTCTAAAAAAATTTCTGGCTTACACGCTTAACGTCAAATACACTGCCGAAAAAATGCAACACTTTGAAGGACTGTCTTCAGTGGCACCAGAGTATAACATGTCCGTACTGAGAGATGGTAGTGTTGGTGATTCATTTATCACGGTCATCGACTGTCAGAGGCCTGTCTGTGCACCCTGTGTTTTGGCTCTACATCTATATCTACACCTACGTGATTGCTATTCACAATAAAGTGCCACGCAGAGGGTTCAATGAACCAACTTCAAGCTCTCTCTTCTAACGTTCCACTCTGAAACCGCGGGCGGGAAAAATGGGCACTTAAATTTTTCCGTGCGAGCCCTAATTTCTCTTATTTTATCGTGATGATCATTTCTCCCTATGTAGGTGGATGCCCACAGAATGTTTTCGCAATCGGAGGAGAAAACTGGTGATATAAATTTCATGAGTAGATCCCGTCGCAATGAAAAAAGGCCTTTGTTCTAATGATTGCCACTCCAATTCACGTATCATGTCTGTGGCGCTATCTCCCGCATTTCGCGATAATACACAACGAGCTGCCCTTCTTTTAAATCGATGTCATCCGTCAGTCCCACTTGATGCCGATCCCACACCGCACAGCCATACTCCAGAATAGGGCGGACAAGCGTGGTGTAAGTAGTTTCTTTAGTAGACTTGTTGCACTTTCTAAGTGTTCTGCCAATGAATCGCAGCTTTGGTTTGGTCTACCCACAACATTATCTATGCGAACTTTCCAATTTAGGTTACTGTAATTCTAAACCCTAAGTATTTAGTTGAATTTACAGCTTTCAGGTCTGTGTGACTTATCGCGTAATCAAAATTTAGCAGATTTGTTTTAGTACTCACGTGAATAAATTCACCCTTTTCTTTATTCAGGGTCAGTTGCCACTTTTCGCACCATACAGATATCTTATCTAAATCATTTTGCAATTCGTTTTGGTCATCTGCTGACTTTACAAGACGGTAAATGACAGCATCATCTGCAAACAATCTAATATTGTCACCTATGTCGTTGATATATATCAGAAACAATAAATGGCTCTGAGCACTATGGGACTTAACATCTGTGGTCATCAGTCCCCTAGAACTTAGAACTACTTAAACCTAACTAACCTAAGGACATCACACACATCCATGCCCGAGGCAGGATTCGAACCTGCGACCGTAGCGGTCGCGCGGTTCCAGACTGAAGCGCCTAGAGCCGCACGGCCACATCGGCCGGCTCAGAAACAATAGAGGGCCTATAACACTTCCTTGGGAAACGCCGAATGTTACTTCTGTTTCAATCGATGACTTTCCACCTATTACTACGAACTGTGACCTATCGACAGGAAATCACGAATCCAGTCGCACAACTGAGGCGATACTCCGTTGGCACGCAGTTTGGTTAGAAGTCGCTTGTGAGGAATGGTGTCGAAAGCCTACTGGAAATCTAAAAATATGGAATAAATTTGACATCCCCTATCGATAGCACTTATTACTTCATGTGTATAAAGAGCTAGTTGTGTTTCACAAGAACGATATTTCCTGAATCCGTGCGGACTGTGTCAATAAATCGTTTTATTTGAGTAATTCATAATGTTCCAAAACAGTATATGCTCCAACACCCTATTGCAAATCGACGTTAGTGATATGGGTCTATAATCCAGAGGATTACTCCTATTTCCCTTTTTCGGTATTAGTATGATTTCAGCAATTTTCCAGTCTTTAGATACGGATCTTTCTGTGAGCGTGCGGTTATATATAATTGCTAAATATGGAGCTATTGTATCAGCATACTCTGAAAGGAACCCGAGTGGTATACAATCTGGACCGGAGGCCTTGCCTTTATTAAGTGATTTAAGCTGCTTTGTTATACCGAGGATATGTACTTCTATGTTTCTCATCTTGGCAGTTGTTGTTCATTGGTATTCAGGGATATTTACTTCATCTTCTTCGGTGAAGGAGTTTCGGAAAACCGTGTTTAATAACTGTGCTTTAATAACACTGTCATCAGTGCCTTCACCGTTCTTATCGTTCAGTGAAGGTATTGGTTGCGTCTTGCCACTGGTGTGCTTTATGTATGACCAGAACCTCTTAGGGTTTTCTGCCAGATTCCGAGACAGAGTTTCGTTGTGGAAATTATTATAAGTATCTCGCATTTAAGTATGCGCTGTATTTCGAGCTTCTGCAAAACTTTGCCAATCTTGAGGTTTTTGCAGTCTTTTAAATTTGGCATGCAGTAACTGTGATGAGTTTAGAGATGGACAGTGCAACATTCATTCTATTGTGCAACCGTGCACCACTGGCGAGTACGTACTCCTGCTGAACAACATGAATCATCTTTTTTTTTTATAAAGGATGGGGCCCCTCCACGCCCACACCAAGGTGGCGACCAAACCCAAAGTTCTACTGTCACCTCCGTATAACATGTTAGTCTTTGAATCAGGAGTCACAGGATGCAGGCTGTGATGTTATCCATGCGTCTGGCTAAGATTACTTATTTACGTGGTGCATCAGGAGATAGAAAATGAACGAAAGCGATCGAAGGGTAGCGGGCAGAGGAAAAAAAGTGCCAAGGCAAGCGCCAAGGGCAAAAACCTCTGCGACAGTAGGACGGGTAGTAAGGGCAATAGCGGCTTGCTAGCTGCGACAGTGCATGCAAGGTGTGGTTGTGTTAGTGCGAGGTATCGTGCATCGTTACCTTTATCGTTGAGGAAGCGCGTTGTAGGGCTTGCTGCAGTTGCTACGTCCCTGTAACAGTTCAAGGTCATCATACATTAGTGGGCGAATGGTCATAGATCGGCTCACAGTGTAAGGTGTGTGTGTGTGGCTGGTTTGCGTGCTGTGTACAGTACGGCTTCCCTGCGATATCTGTTTTTCGGCGGGTCGAGCATCTGGGATTACCAGTAGTAACTGTGTTGCAGGGGCCCGCCAGTACTGTCGTGTTAGCGTGCTATGGACCATAGATGTTTGGTTCCTTCCCAATGGTGTATTTGGTCTATTATGTTTCCATCTATGGTTGTGGTCGAAGTTGCCCAGGTAAGAATAAACGGGTTACGCGAGTGTCTCGTGTTATTGTACTGTCGTGTAGAGAGTTTATGGAATACCTGCAAGATATTATCTAGCCGATATTCCCGGTGAAGGTCCGCAGTGCGTGTGTAGCGCGGAGCGTTGCTTATGGTTCCATCTGAAAAGGGCCACGTTATGGGCCTGCAGGAAGCTAGTCGGTCGTATCGACAGGTTGCTGTACACACTGGGAGCAGTATATCGGTGGTATGCCCCTTCTTTCAGCAGTGGTCTGCGGAACATTCCCACAGCTGTAGGCCACGCTCTGGATGTCAGCGTAGTACAGACACACGTCAAGATCGACGCATTCTGAGTGCAGCGGTGGCCAATCTGAACGTCATTAAGGCAAGAAATCCGTACATACTGTATTTTTCACCTGCTGTGTGCGCCAAGGCCCACTTGGAACCGCCTTCTTGCAGCACGACTACGATCTACATCTACACCTACATTTATACTCCGCAAGCCACCCAACGGTGTGTGGCGGAGGGCACTTTACGTGCCACTGTCATTACCTCCCTTTCCTGTTCCAGTCGCGTATGGTTCGCGGGAAGAACGACTGCCGGAAAGCCTCCGTGCGCGCTCGAATCTCTCTAATTTTACATTAGTGATCTCCTCGGGAGGTATAAGTAGGGGGAAGCAATATATTCGATACCTCATCCAGAAACACACCATCTCGAAACCTGGACAGCAAGCTACACCGCGATGCAGAGCGCCTGTCTTGCAGAGTCTGCCACTTGAGTTTGCTAAACATCTCCGTAACGCTATCACGCTTACCAAATAACCCTGTGACGAAACGCGCCGCTCTTCTTTGAATCTTCTCTATCTCCTCCGTCAACCCGATCTGCTACGGATCCCACACTGATGAGCAATACTCAAGTATAGGTCGAACGAGTGTTTTGTAAGCCACCTCCTTTGTTGATGGACTACATTTTCTATGGACTCTGCCAATAAATCTCAGCCTGGTACCCGCCTTACCAACAATTAATTTTGTATGCTCATTCCGCTTCAAATCGTTCCACACGCATACTCCCAGATATTTTACAGAGGTAACTGCTACCAGTGTTTGTTCCGCTATCATATAATCATACAATAAAGGATTCTTCTTTCTATGTATTCGCAATAGATTACATTTGTCTATGTTAAGGGTCAGTTGCCACTCCCTGCACCAAGTGCCTATCCGCTGCAGATCTTCCTGCATTTCGCTGCAATTTTCTAATGCTGCAACTTCTCTGTATTCTACAGCATCATCCGCGAAAAGCCGCATGGAACTTCCGACACTATCTACTAGGTCATTTATATATATTGTGAAAAGCAATGGTCCCATAACACTCTCCTGTGGCACGCCAGAGGTTACTTTAACGTCTGTAGACGTCTCTACATTGAGAACAACAAGCTGTGTTCTGTTTGCTAAAAACTCTTCAATCCAGCCACAAAGCTGGTCTGATATTCCGTAGGCTCTTTGTTTATCAGGCGACAGTGCGGAACTGTATCGAACGCCTTCCGGAAGGCAAGGGAAATGGCATCTACCTGGGAGCCTGTATCTAATATTTTCTGGGTCTCATGAACAAATAAAGCGAGTTGGGTTTCACACGATCGCTATTTCCGGAATCCATATTGATTCCTACAGAGTAGATTCTGGGTTTCCAGAAACGACATGATACGCGAGCAAAAAACATGTTCTAAAATTCTACAACAGATCGACGTCAGAGATATAGGTCTATAGTTTTGCGCATCTGCTCGACGACCCTTCTTGAAGACTGGGACTACCTGTGCTCTTTTCCAATCATTTGGAACCTTCCGTTCCTCTAGAGACTTGCGGTACACGGCTGTTAGAAGGGGGGCTAGTTCTTTCGCGTACTCTGTGCAGAATCGAATTGGTATCCCGTCAAGTCCAGTGGACTTTCCTCTGTTGAGTGTGCCTCTGGTCAGACTACCACTGACTTTACGACACCGCCAAGAACAGCTGGTCTGGTGTCGTGAGAGGGTCGACTAGGGAGTGGAATGGTGCTCTGTTGTCTTCAGCGATGAGAGTGGACTCTGTATGGGAGTGACTGACGTAGACAGGTGCGGCGCAGACACGGTGAGCGGCATATTCCGATGTCCATTCGCACACGACACATGTGTTCTATCCCAGGCTTCATGGCACAAGGGGCCAACAGTTGCAGCTCGCGGCCACGTTTGGCGTTCCTGCAGGATAAAACAACCATCGCCCTGTGTGTTTCAGTGTTTGTTATCCCCGTGCTGGTGCCATTTGTTCGGCAGGAAGGTGATGTGCGTTTTCAGCGGGATAATACACACCCACATACGGGTGCTGCGACGCGAGCTACTGTTCATTGTGTGCAACTGCCCTGGCCAGCAAGATCACGAGATTTCTCGCCATTTGAAGACTCACTCGTTGTCCAGAGCCTACAAGATCTATTGCCGAATTGCAATGAAAGCCACAAGATGGTTTGGACAGTCTATCGCCGGACAGTATTCGACACCTTTACGATGGCTTGCATACGAGAATACATGCCTGCGTTGTCACCAGAGGGGGGTGCACTGTGTATTGATGCGGCTATTCGTGCACTCTTTACTGCAGTGGTTCCCACCCTGGGGGTAATTACACCCTGAGGGGTAAAATGAAATTTTCTGACGGCTGAAGACTAAACGATTCGATTCTGTTTCAGTCACGAAACTAATTTTTTTTACAAGATCGTTGGTATTATCATAGTTGTTTAAGACTCTAATGCTTATTATATAAGTTATCAATAATTAGTTTTTCTCAGTTAGTTGCATTAATGTGGTGTGGGTTACAGGTTCCTCACATAGTCCACCCAGTACACACACATGTTGAGCTTTGTCACGTACATTGTTGGTGATAAAAGAGAGACATATACGTAACAAATGCTAAATATCGCAACAAAATGCTTTCTCCAAGTTGCAGGCAGTTCCTGCAGTAGTCCAAAAATTGCTTAATTGCTCGCTTCAAAGCAGATAAATGAATTAATTGACAAAATCACGCAGCAGTAACTACGTAAGGGCTACTATACTACTGTACACAGTTTTATTGTTATTACTATTATTATTAGACTGCTTAGACAAAAAGAAGTAACAGCCTGAAGTCGTCCAGTTTCTACCAGTTCAGAAGGTAGGAGTGTAGCAATGAGGTAATTTACAAACAGTAAGTATAGGGCACACATATGAACTTGTTTGATTTGAAATGGGGTTGTAGTGTGCAGGTCAACCAAGTGCCGCAATGGAGAGGTGTAATGCAGGGGGTATGTTTTGTAACAAATGTCTATCCTCACTGTGGATAGTTGGCTTTCTTTCACAAGCAGGGGTTGTGGGTAGCACTTGCGATCCACCACGAATTTCTTCATCATTCGCTCTAACACACACATACACACACACACACACACACACACACACACAAACTAAATATCATTCATCTTTCATCATTTTAAAAATAAAAGCGTTCTAAGGAAGGTCTTTATTCTATAGTTTAGTTAGGTTCTAAAGATGGTCTTAATGTTTGGGAGGGGGGGTCAACAGATGGCAGGAGGAGGGGGGAGGGGGGGGGGCGGGTAATGGTGTAAGAAAGATTGGGAACTACTGCCTTACTGTGACACGTGTGTTTCAGTTGGTCTGAGTATGTCATCATACAGTCCTACATTGAAGAACTATCTGTCACATCAGATGTCAATAAAATGGCCTTTTTTGCATTTTTTTTAACACAGTAACTCATTTGTAAAGTAATCAAACGTTTGAAGGTGTTTTACACATCGGTGTTCGATTCATTAAAAAATCGGAGTTTACTGTATACACAATTCTTCAATGAGACTAGCCAGTTGCATTTCACATACAAGAATGATTACAGTTCTGCCAAATAGTTGATCACAAAGGGCAGCAAGAGTGAATTAGCCATTATTTCATTTGATCGGTTTACACATATCTTCGTCTGCAGCTCGTGGTCGTGCGGTAGCGTTCTCGCTTCCCGCGCCCGGGTTCCCGGGTTTGATCCCCGGCGGGGTCAGGGATTTTCTCTGCCTCGTGATGACTGGGTGTTGTGTGATGTCCTTAGGTTAGTTAGGTTTAAGTAGTTCTAAGTTCTAGGGGACTGATGACCATGGATGTTAAGTCCCATAGTGCTCAGAGCCATTTGACCCACACATATCTTCAGAACATTTTCGACCTAGCGTACCGTCGCTTTTTGTACTGTCACTTTTCGTGCCATCCGTTATTTTATTGTGAATCTGATTACTGTTTATTAATGTTACACCAAGGACGAACTGCGCGCGAAAGATATTATTTATATGCACAGACTACGGCAGCGAGACAGCTAGGCACTCTCTGGATTGCGACGGCGTTATTCCGTGAACTTACGATTCATCAAACGGGAATGAATGAGCTCTCTCTTTTTTCCAAGTTTCGATGAAAATGGTTGCGTGTGCTTGTATATAATAACGAGCGTTGTAGTACTCGCTATTACAGAAACTGATTAAAATTCACAATTTAAAGTTAGCTTCGTAAGATTTGGTTATGAAGCTGGGCATCCATGATGCGCGTTTGCCTATAATAGTTCAAAGTCTCTCTTATGCTAAAATTTTCCACAAACAGTCCATTTCAGCACAAAATCGGTATCCAATGTCAGAATCCTGTTGAAAAAGTTTTCTAACGATACCTCACTCATCGCTGGAAGATTAGTATGTGTTGATGAAAAAGGATGTTGTCTTGAGAAATAATATATGTGATTACTGACGTTTATCAATAATACCATCACACGGCTAGTTTACGAATCATGATCATTGCAGGATACAGTAATTTCCACTTATTACTGCATCCAACACATTTTTCTCGCCTAACACTCAAGTTACAATATCAGCAGAAGTGTAGCGATATTTCATGGTTTGAGTTCACATGACACCCGGTACCTTTCGCTACACACTCAGACTACGAATGACTATAGTCCAACCCACGTACAATGGCAGCTCGCGCGCGTGTCAAGGGATGGACCGGCGTCGCATTGTTGCCAGTTACAAGCAACAGTTGCAGCATGGGCTTTGCGCTTGAAGAAAGCGTATATCGTAAAAGATAGTGTGTGTGAAATCTTATGGGATTTAACTGCTAAGGTCATCAGTCCCTAAGCTTACACACTACTTAACCTAAATTATCCTAAGGACAAACCCACACACACCCATGCCCGAGGGAGGACTCTATAGCGACCCACTGAGATAATAAGAAAAGACTTAGAAAACAGTATTTATAAAGAAGAGACATTTAGAAATTGAATAATATACATTTTTCTCATGTACCCGTAAAATAATAATTTCTCTGTGTAAGTTTCGAGGGCAAAGAAATATAACAAAACGATCTAAAGAGACGAAAAGATACGCTCTTTTGTTAATTTTTTAGTCGTCCTCACTACTTCTCTTGTCTTGGAAGCGTGTAGACGGACATCTTGCGAGTGCTGGCAAATGTAAACATATTTGTACTAATTAAGCAGATAATATACTGATTTAATATTATTCAAAAACATGGCTCTGAGCACTATGGGACTTAACATCTATGATCATCAGTCCCCTAGAACTTAGAACTACTTAAACCTAACTAACCTAAGGACAGCACACAACACCCAGCCATCACGAGGCAGAGAAAATCCCTGACCCCGCCGGGAATCGAACTCGGGAACCCTGGCGTGGAAAGCGAGAACGCTACCGCACGACCACGAGATGCGGGCTTAATATTATTGTTCATTTTTAATTTGTAAGAGGTTATCCCGATTTCATGTCCGCCATTCTTGAATTAACCTGCATTCGAGCAATTTACAATGCAACAATCGCAGCGGCCGATGCAGCCAACGGCGCCATCACGTGCCGACATTAACTTATAAAAAATTAGCGGAAGCGAAAAACTCGCCCGCTATATTCATTTTCCTCCACAGCCGCCCGACGTTGCAGAAAATACATAGCTTTAAGATTCTTATTTTCAGTACCACAACCGAGAGCCAGAGCCAGGACTCCGATTACAATGCAATGATTAACGGAGGTAAGAAAAAATACTCTAGCGCGTGTGGAGGCCGCAGTTGTAATTAATAACTAAAGATTTTTGCTTTATAGTGAACTGACTACCCGAGGAAATTAATATGAATAGTTTATTCCATTGTTCAACTTATATATTCATACTTTAAGATTCAGTGAGTCTAACGTTCATTAAAGTAAAAAATAACTTATAGTGAAGATTGATATTGTTAAAGAAAGGGAGAACTTCACAAAAACATTTAATTGTAAATCAAAATAAAATGAAATATCATTTTTGTTAAGACCCACCACGTAAGTCGGCAACAATCAAAATAATAATATATTAAATTACGACGACCGACAGACGCGAGAACTCGAACAACCGCCGGGACCAGCCGCACAGTCCATGACCGCAGCGCCTTAGACCGCTCGGCTAATTCCACGCGGCTATATCGTTCAAGTCATGTCTGTCGCTTGTTTATGGAGAATTTGTCGCGTACCACCACCATCAGCGATGACAACTCGCAACGCGTGGAATAAAAATTCACTAAATAACTCGTTGCAACAACGTGCAAAGCTGGAATAGGCTACGAATTCATAGCAGAGCGCTCAGACCAATACTGAAGGCTCATTGGCTGTCGGATAATGCATGAAGTAGGTGCGCAGAACAAGCCTAAAGTCGACCGCCATTGTTCGTGACTCAAATGGTTCAAATGGCTCTGAGCACTATGGGACTTAACGTCTGAGGTCATGAGTCCCCTAGAACTTAGAACTACTTAAACCTAACTAACCTAAGGAAATCACACACATCCATGCCCGAGGCAGGTTTCGAACCTGCGACCGTAGCGGTCGCGCGGTGACAAACTGAAGCGCCTAGAACCGCTCGGCCACTGCGGCCGGCGTTCGTGACTCCAATTACAGTGAAGCGGGACCTATCTGTGTTGCAAAACAAAGCCCAACTGCTGCGACAAAGACTCAATTTCAGTTACTAGCGCTGGAACAGTAAAGTTGTAAATTAGATGAGTAATGTGGTGTGACAGTACACTTACAGCGTTGAGTATTCCTGATGATAAACGCGATTTACGCTCGCTCACGAAGACCACAGTTCGCAGTTAAACAAGAATTGGGGAGCACGTCAGCTCTACCGATCGTAGCTGTTACGTGATTACCGCAATGACCTCACCCGGTAAACTCCCGACAGCCCACAAGCGGCTGATGCGCCGATAATGATTCCAGCGCAGCGGTCTGGTGACCCTTCTGCTGGACCACTAATGGTAACATCAACAAATTAAACGAGCCGCTTGCCGGCACACGGCGTCCTAATACCGGTTGATTAATGATGACGAAATTAATTAATTTACGTGCTCTAATGAGAATCCCACATAAGCTAATGCGTAGCTTCGACGCCTACAACTGCATCTGATATTCCACTCTTTCATATTCTGCATATTAACAACTTTATTCGTCTAGTAAATTCTCTAATACGAAAGTAGCCAAGAAAGTAAAGACAATTTTTGCCACAAGAATAATCGCCTTTGTAAACAAATAAATCACTACATTTAAATTGTTTAATGTATTTTAATTTATTGTCTAATGTCCTATGGGATAATATTCTGGGATGACTCCCCATTTAAGATAAAAAGAATGCAGTGCACGAAAGAAATAAATTAGAATTATGTATGGGCTTGACGTTTGTATACATCGTAGGTATTTAAACAAGCAGTATTGACCACAGACTCACGTATTCACTAATGAAATGTGTTGTCAATATTTGTTACGATTTGAGCGTAAGAGAGATATTCACAAATACGTTAGTACAACGAATAGTCTGAATTCACCTCCTCCAATTCACCTAACTAAGGCACTGAAAGGAGTGAAATTCACAGCTATAAAACTCCGAAAATCCGCCCACTGAAAAGGACGTCAGACAGACAGACGGAAGAAGTCTTCGCAAACATGGACTCTAGTTGTACCTGCTCAATAACTTCTCCTGCAATGTGAATCTGAATTCCAATGGCAGCATGTCGAAGGTTGTTCGGGGGTCTTTTCTGAGTATTTCACACCTCGTATCTATACATAGGTCTTTGTATGTCCATCTTTGCGACAGGAGGTCTGGGGGACCTCAACCGTTCACTTATCTAAGGAAATGAAACACCGACAGCGGTCCCTGATAGTTGATGGTTGGAAAGACAACATCGCGTTACTGGTAGTCTGCGAAAACCGGTTACAGATGTTGGCCACTGATGCATCGTGTCTACGGATGGTGTTACCCCCTTCAGCGTCAGCTAAGGCCTGAAGATGGTACAGTGAGGCACCGAAACTGGTAGCCATAAATGACATCGTAAGGAGAGCTCTAGGTGTTTCATTTTCTTCCACGAATAGGTCTGTCCTATTGACATAATCAATATAAAGAGAGGGAGCAACGATCGTTGTCATCGAAGCTATTTTCATTACTAAAATCAATAAATTCTTCAAGAAGTCCTGAAGGGTTTTTGTGCTGAAAACAGCAGAAAAGCCGTTGTTAGCATTTGACTCGACAGTGACTGTAGGTAATTTAGTTCCAGTACGATAGAAGTAGAGAAACTGTGAGAAAAGTTGTAAATAAAAAAAAATGGTTCAAATGGCTCTGAGCACTATGGGACTTAACTACTGAGGTCATCAGTCCCCTAGAACTTAGAACTACTTAAACCTAACTAACCTAAGGACATCACACACATCCATGCCCGAAGCAGGATTCGAACCTGCGACCGTAGCGGTCACGCGAGTTGTAAATCGCGCTCTGAAGAAGCATTGCCGAGTAAGCGGATTCTAAATGTCGACGGGTAAAAATTAGCAGGAATTCCAGAGTCTGTAAATAGATGGACGCGGTGTACGCTACAACTTCTACCGTCATACGTTGGCGAGATATGTTGCTGAGAACACCAAAACTTCTGGCCCTACGTAAAATCGGAAAGCAAGTCGAAGGTTTCTATTCAGTCACACATCAGCCAATCTCGTGTGGCAATAAAAGACAGGAAAAAGAAGTTGAAGTTTCAGATTTCACATTTTAAATATTTACGTAGAAGGATCGTATAGACATACCACCGTTCGATTGTTACACGAACTCTCGTATGGAGGACATAGATACAGTAATCCCTTGCGTTCAGAAGAAAACTGAACGAGTGGTTTAGAAATAAGTCCCAGTTACGTTTTACAGCGAGTATTCGTCGGCAACGTTCTCATACTTAGCTCGCATTTATCGCGAATCTCTCCCTCCACTCAAAATCCCATACGACTGGGGTGACTCCCCTATATAAGAAGTGTGAAAGAACGAAGCCACAAAATCACAGACCAATACTCTTAACATCGATCTGCTGCAGAGTTGTTGAGCATATTCTGAATTCAAATGTAATAAATTTGCTAGAGGGAGCAAAGCTTCTGTCCATAACTCAGCACAGAATTAAAAATCGTCGCTCGTGTGAAGCTCAGCTTGCCTTTTCCCACACTGTTTCCTGAGATCCACGGATCAAGGGCAACAGCCAGATTCTATATTCATAGATTTCGGGAAAGATTTTGACATGGTGGCCCCGCTGCAGATTGATAATGCAGGAGCGAGTGTACGGGTTATGTTCCCAGATATGTGAGTGGCTCGAAGACTTCTTAAATAACAGAACCCAGTGCGTTGCCCAGGGTGACAAATGTTCATCGCAGATACAGTTATCGTCAGGCGTGTCCCAGGGATGTGTGATAGGACCGCTCCTGTCCTCCCCACACAAAAATAATCTGTCGGTTATGGTGATCAGCATTCTGCGACTGTTTGCTGATTACACAGTAGTACAAGCGAAAGCGACGTCTTTGAGTGACTGCCGCGCGAGATTAGCCGAGCGGTCTGGGGCGCAGCAGTACTGGACTGTGCGGCTGGTCCCGGCGGAGGTTCGAGTCCTCCCTCGGGCATGGCTGTGTGTGTTTGTCCTTAGAATAATTTAGGTTAAGTAGTGTGTAAGCTTAGGGACTGATGACCTTAGCAGTTAAGTCCCATAAGATTTCACACACATGTGAACATTTTTCTTTGAGTGACTGTAGGAGAACAGATGAATTGCATAGAATTCCTCTTTGGTGTGATGAATGGCAGCTTGCTCTAATTATGTGGAAACGTATCTTAATGAAGACAAGTACGAAGAATAATGCTAATGAGACAAGATCACGTAAGGCCGGTGGTATGGAAGACGAATGGTCGAGTTCGGTTCATTCGGAGAATTCTAGGAACGTGCAGCTCATCTGTAAAGGAGACCGGTAGCAAAACAGCTTTGCGACCCATTCTTGAGTACTGCTTTTTATTTGGGATCGGCACCAGGTCGGATTAAAGGAAGACCTCGAATCAGTTCAGAGTCGTGCTGTTAGATTTCTCACCGGAAAAAAATGGTTCAAATGGCTATGAGCACTATGGGACTCAACTGCTGTGGTCATCAGTCCCCTAGAACTTAGAACTACTTAAACCCAACTAACCTAAAGACATCACACACAACCATGCCCGAGGCAGGATTCGAACCTGCGACCGGAGCAGCAGCGTGGCTCCGGACTGGAGCGCCCAGAACCGCACGGCCACCGCGGCCGGCTTCTCACCGGAAGGTTTGATCAGTACACGAGTGTTACAGACATACTTCGTGAGCTCGAATGGGAAACCCTGGAGGGGAGGCGACTTAATTTTCACGAAACACTATTCAGAAAGTTGAGAGAACAGGCATTTGCGACACTCGACACCATTGTCCGGCCACCAACGTACATCCTGCTTAAGAGCTGCAGAGTGAAGAAAGTCGGGGCTCGTACGGAAGCATACAAGACAGTCGTCTTTCCCTCTTTCCATTCGTAACTGGAACTGGAAAGGAAATGAGCGACAATGGTACAGGGGACAGATACTCCGCCATGCACCACACGAATTATGTATGAAGATGTATAAGGAGCCGCAGTCTCCAGTGGTTCGTTGCAAGAGTAACTACACTTAGTTTGATTTCTTACCCTGTTTATTTTTCTACAGGGCGTACGGAAAAGTAATGCATCCAAGATTTTTATGTGAAAACTCTTAAAGGTTTTTTAAGAAAATAAACTTTATTAACATTCTATATCTTTAAATTTCATGTCTACAGATTTATTTCCCATCATAGTCACGCTGCCAGAATGAGATTTTCACTCTGTAGTGGAGTGTGCGCTGATATGAAACTTCCTGGCAGATTAAAACTGTGTGCCGGACCGAGACTCGAGCTCGGGCCCTATGCCTTTTAAGGACAAGTGCTCTGCTGACTTTTTTTTTTTTTTTAATCTCAGTGTTGTTCAATATTGTTCGGTGCATTGTTTGGGGCGGACGTCCCAAGACCACCGTCCAAGTTCATAGATGATCCATTCACTCAGTTTTTTTTTATTGCAGAGGGCAGCTATCCCCCTGATCGAACACGCTGAGCTACCGTGGCGGCTGCGACTGAGCTACCCAAGCATGACTCAGGACTCGTCCTCACAGCTTTAATTCTGGCAGAACTTCGTCTCCTACCTTCCAAGATGTCAGATATGGCTATTCCCTAGTTACTATGACTTAGTGAGTGACAGCTGTGAACATATGTTAGGTCACCAAATGGTGGCGCCTACTACCTGTTTACACTGCAAAAGTAATGGGTGAGAAGAATTATTTACAGTTCTTGTGGTTACCAAGATTTCAAAACTAGATTAATTATGTTTGCACATAAAATTGCTCTCTAGAAGAGGTGTAGCACGCATCTTAATAGTAACAAACGTCTCTTCTGATACACTGCTCAGTTACAATATTATGTTACGCCTAGGTGTGCCATTTGAAAGAAAGGCCACTTCAGTGACTTAAAGTTGGTAGATGCCTGGTGCTTGTTGATTTGTTGACTCATAAAATCCACTGGTTCAAATTCAAATGGCTCTGAGCACTATGGGACTTAACAGCTGAGGTCATCAGTCCCCTAGAACTTAGTACTACTTAAACCCAACTAACCTAAGAACATCACACACATCCATGCCCGAAGCAGGATTCGAACCTGCGACCGTAGCGTTCGCGCGGTTCCGGACTGAAGCTCCTAGAACCGCTCGGCCACCGCGGCCGGCTAAATCCACTGGCCAACACAGTATTAACAACAGGTGCATGTGGGTGGACCCTTTCTGGCCTAGCACCGGGGCAGTCACTGACCTGTGCGGTGTGCAGGGAGGGGAACCCTCCGCTCCACCTGCTGGATGAACCTCTTCTCAGGTCACCCACAGCCCATCTGTTTCTGAAACAATGGTAAGACTCAGATTGAAAGTTTTGCAAGACAACAAAACATTACAGTGGCACGTGACAATGCTGACATGATTCGTTGAAACTGGCACCTAATCAGGCAGTGCAAAAAGTGAAATTACTTACGGTGACGGCAACTATTGAGCAAAGTTGACAATCTAAGTGGTCGACAGTCCTAGAACATGTGTCCCACGGGAGGCCACGTCGGAGGAGGAGACTTTCCATGGCTGACGTCTGGCCTCTTGCGGTGGCTGCAGTTAGGCATCTTCCAGACTGGACGGCTGCCGGAATTGCGAGGTGCACAGGCAGATTCTGGTGTTCGCTGCGCGGCGGGACTGCTTGCAGTGACTTAGCGAACTGAACTGCCGCAGAGTGGTCGGGCGTCTTCCTAGATAGACGTCCGATGGAGTAACGTCTCCTCGGTGCTTGAATGGTACGTGATTTGCGGAGGCAAAGGAGTCCTTCCACATGGGTGGCGCTGTTGTCAGGGATGCGCGTGCCACTGGCCTCTTGGCTGGCTCCTCTTGTGGCGAAGCATTTATTGTTCCTGTGCACTTCAAAACAGACAGGCACGTTTTGGACACAATCCAACTTGTTGTGGTGGATACGCAGCACTTGCCGTACTTTTGCGGTCTGCGTCTGCCAGTGCAGTGCCTTCTGAAAGCCGGAGCACCAGCAATCTGCAAAACAGGTCAGTGTAGCGGGTAGCCGCAGTCGCAGGCGGAATGCTGGTATACGTAACCCACAGTAGGCGAGAACTATAAGACAAAATTAAAATTGCTACACCAAGAAGAAATGCAGATCATGAACAGGTATTCATTGGAAAAATATATTATACTAGAACTGACTTGTGATTACATTTTCACGCAATTTGGGTGCATAGATCCTGAGAAATCAGTACCCAGAACAACCACCTTTGGCCGTAATAACGGCATTGATACGCCTGGGCATTGAGTCAAACAGACCTTGGACGGCGTGTACAGGTACAGTTGCCCATGCAGCTTCAATACGATAACACAGTTCATCAACAGTAGTGACTGACGTATTGTGACGAGCCAGTTGCTCGGCTACCATTGACCAGACGGAAAAATTGGTGAGAGATCTGGAGAATGTGCTGGCCAGGGCAGCAGTCAAACATTTCCTGTATCCAAAAAGGCCCGTACAGGACCTGCAACATGCGGTCGTGCATTATCCTGCTGAAATGTAGGGTTTAGCAAGGATCGAATGAAGGGTAGAGCCACGGGTCGCAACACATCTGAAATGTAACGTCCACTGTTCAAAGTGCCGCCAATGTGAGCAAGAGGTGACCGAGCCGTGTAACCAATGGCACCCCATACCATCACGCCGGGTCATACGCCAGTATGGCGATGACGAATACACGCTTCCAATGAGCGTTCACTGCGATGTCGCCCAACGAAGATGCGACCATAATGATGCTGTAAACAGAACCTAGATTCATCCGAAAAAATGATGTTTTGCCATTCGTGCACCCAGGTTGATCGTTGAGTACACCATCGCAGGCTCTCCCGTCTGTGATGCACCGTCAAGGGTGACCACAGCCATGGTCTCCGAGCTGATAGTCCATGCTGCTGCAAACGTCGTCGAACTGCTCGTGCAGATGGTTGTTGTCTTGCAAACGTCCCCATCTTATTGACTCAGGGATCGAGACGTGGCTGCACGATCCGTAACAGCCATGCAGGTAAGATGCCTGTCATCTCCACTGCTAGTGATACGAGGCCGTTGGGATCCAGCACGGCGTTCCGTATTACCCTCCTGAACCCACTGATTCCATATGTTGCTAACAGTCATTGGATCTCGACCAACGCAAGCAGCAATGTCGCGATACGATAAACCGCAATCGCGATAGGCTACAATCCGACCTTTATCAAAGTCGGAAACTGATGGTACGCATTTCTCCTCCTTACACGAGGCATCACAACAACGTTTCACCAGGTAACGCCGGTCAACTGCTGTTTGTCTATGAGAAATGGGTTGGAAACTTTCCTCATGTCAACACGTTGTAGGTGTCGCCACCGGCGCCAACCTTGTGTGAATCCTCTGATAAGCTAATCATTTGCATATCACAACATCTTCTTCCCGTCGGCTAAATTTCGCGTCTGTAGCATGTCATCTTCGTGGTGTAGCAATTCTAATGGCCAGTAGTGTAATTTCTCCATTCCTTGTTTTGAGAGGTCAGTGCATTTAAATAAGTTTATATTATATGCCAAAATAGATAATTTGAAAGATTATAGTTGTCGTCATGATGTGATAGATTATCCCCCTTTTTAATATCGAAGCTCGTAAGAAAGAATATACGAGACAGTTGTATCAGATTGTTGGCTGGGAGACGCCGAGTGGTAGGTTTCAGTCGGCTGATCGGGAAGGGATGTCTTCTTCTGTGCACAGTGGCCATTTTCCTCGTAAGTGGACAGTTCCATGAGAATCTGATGCGTATAGTTGACGATGATGGGTGTGCGTATAAAGTAGTGTCACATTTGTGTTTATGCTGAGACATGTACAATACTGTATGTATGATGATGAGAGAAGGGAGAGAGTATGAACAACGGTGACGCTAAACATACCACTGCTCTCGAATAGCACCAGTGTGAACCACCAGGATTAAACCCCCATCTAATTGACGAATCATAATCAAGATCTCTTCACTCCACCAGACACAGATGACGAGTTTTGGATCTAAATCCGGGACATTGGTGCAAAATCGTGCCGGCCGGAGTGGCCGCTCGGTTCTAGGCGCTACAGTCTGGAACCGAGCGACCGCAACGGTCGCAAGTTCGAATCCTGCCTCGGGCATGGATGTGTGTGATGTCCTTAGGTTAGTTAGGTTTAATTAGTTCTAAGTTCTAGGCGACTGATGACCTCAGAAGTTAAGTCGCATAGTACTCAGAGCCATTTGCAAAATTGTGGTGATCAGTAACTTTACATCACTACCTCTCCTTCTATTGTCGGGCAACTATTCACGGATTAAGACTGGATGCTGCTGCGTCGCGCAGCCTCTGCACAGTGGCTGAAGAGGTAGATTTCTTTGTACTGTTCACTGTTTCTATGTATGTGGCAAAAATCTTTAAAAGTTGCATGAGTCATACGTGCGAAGACAGAAATATGAAAACACCGGAAGTATTGGCGTTCAAAAGATCTTCCAGTCGGCACAGAATGGATAAGTACATGTTCTGTATAGTTTCTAGGGGAATCTTATACCACTGTTCCTGCAAATAAGTGGTAAATTCAGATAACGATGATTGGGATGCATAGCGATCAGGCACCCTTCTCTCCAAAAGTAGACGACAAATTTTCAATTGTATTGAGTTGTGGCGACTGTGGCGACCTTTCCTAACTGTGCTCACAAAACCAGTCCTGGACGATGCGAGCTGTGTGAACGGGGGCCCTGTTGTATTGCAACACACCATTATAGTTGAAGAAGAAAACGCTGTACCATAGGATGGATCTGATCAGCCAAAATGATCACATAATCCTTGGCAGTAATGCGACCTTAAATCCCCCCCATGTTTCACTCTTGGAAGGTAAAATTGGCCAGAAGTTGGAAACTGTGAGAAACAAGATTCATCCGACAAAATGACTTCCCCCATTACTCCACAGTCAAAGTTTTATGGCTTCGGCATCACATTTTCCTGTTATGGGTATTTCTGTCATACACTATACGATCAAAAGTATCTGAACACCCCCAAAAACATACGTTTTTCATATTAGGTGCATTGTGCTGCCACCTAGTGCCAGGTACTCCATATCAGCGACCTCAGTAGTCATTAGACATCGTGAGAGAGCAGAATGGGGGCGTTCCGCGGAACTCACGGACTTCGAACGTGGTCAGTGGATTGGGTGTCACTTCTGTGATATTCTGTACGTGAGACTTTCACACTCCTAAACATCCCTAGGTCCACTGTTTTCGATGTGATAGTGAAGGGGAAATGTGTAGAGACACGTATATTTATTGGCTGACAGAGACCGCCGACAGTTCAAGAGGGTCGTAATGCGTAACAGGCAGACACCTATCCAGACCATGACACAGGAATTCCAAACTGCATCAGGATCCATTGCAAGTACTATGACAGTTAGGCGGGAGGTGAGAAAACTTGGATTTCATGGTCGAGAGGCTGCTCATAAGCCATAGATCACGCCGGTAAATGGTAAACGACGCCTCGCTTGGTGTAAGGAGCGTAAACATTGGACGATTGAACAGTTGTGTTGAGTGACTAATCACGGTACGCAATGTGGTGATCCGATGGGGTGGGTGTGCGTATCGTGAATGCCCGGCGAACGTCATCTGGCAGCGTGTGTAGTGCGAGCAGTAAAATTCGGAGGCGGTTGTGTTATAGTGTGGTCGTGTTTTTGATGAAGGGGGCTTGCACCCCTTGTTGTTTTGCGTGGCACTATCACAGCACAGGCCTACATTGATGTTTTAAGCACCTTCTTGCATCCTACTCTTGAAGAGCAGTTCGGAGATGGCGATTGCATCTTTCAATACGATCGAGCACCTGTTCATAATGCACGGCTTGTGGCGGAGTGGTTACACGACAATAACATCCCTGTAATGGATTGACCTGCACAGAGTCTTGACCTGAAGCCTATAGAATGGGATATTTTGGAACGCCGACTTCGTGTCAGGCCTTCAATCGATACCTCTCGTCAGTGCAGCACTTCGTAAAGAATGGGCTGTCATTCCCCAAGAAACCTTTCAGCACCTGATTAAACGTTTGCCTGCGAGAGTGGAAGCTGTCATCAAGGCTAAGGGTGGGGCAACACCATAATGAATTTCAGCACTACCGATGGAGGGCGCCACGAACTTGTAAGTCACTTTCAGCCAGGTGTCCGGATACTATTGATCACATAGTGTAGATGTATGGTTATTGAGTTCCAGAGCCTCCTGCAATTACCAGCTTACTGATCTGCCTTCGTGTTGTTTCGATGCTGACAGTGTTCGCGAGTGCGACATTCAGTTCTATTGCAGTGACATTTCCAGCTGTCGTCCTCCAATTTTTCGTCATAATCCTCTGCAATGACCTTCTGTCACTACCACTCAACACACACTTTCGTCTGCATTGTGATTTTGTGGATGATGTTTTCCGCTTTTCCTGTATGCGGTGTAAACCTTCGATATAGTGCCTCTTGAAACACCAACACTTTGGTTGAAGAAGCACTCACCATACGAGTACCAACAAACTGCCCACGCTCGACATGATGCACTCACAACCACACAGTACGCCGTTCTGACTACGGCTGACACTTGCAGCGTATTGACGGCATTACTGAGCCAGATGGCTGGTCGATCATCAGCGATCGGCTTGTTATCTTTGGCGCGTCCCCGGGCATGAGCATCTTTGCGTTTTCGGCTGGGGCGCGCGGGACGGCGAGAGGCAATCGGTTTGGGGCGGCCGGCGAGACTGGCGGAGTTGTGGCTCGGGCGTAAGCACATGTGTGATGTCTGTTACGCTGGGGCTGTTTGCTAGTCGTGAAACTCCTGCGGCGATTACTGGTTGCCTGGAAGGCATTTCATATAAATTGTGCCAAGCCTCGCAGTGAGAGGGGAGTCCGGAGTTGGTGTTGGCCTAGATGTTTGTACAAATTGAGGTGCCTGTGTGAGAAGCACGGCGTGATCCTGTTAGATGCTTCGTCCTTCTGGCAGCCACCGCAAGCGGATGTTCGGCTGGAATGTCTACAGTTTGTGGTGAGCATAGTGTGAACAAGTTCTCGTAGGATGTGCTCCCAGCCTGACTCTTAGCCTGTGTCATTTGTGGGTGCCGACCTCTTGTCTGTTACTGCTTCCGGGTGTCCTGTAAGATTTCAAGCAAAACTGTGTATTTGTGGCATTCTGTGTTTCTGGCTCAGCCTCCGCCTAGAAAGGGGAAAGATTTGGAATTCCTTAATGCTGTAATTTAAACATATAAAAAAAATTGTCCTTTCAGAATAAGCGCCTGTTTCTTTGGGACACTGCAGTTCAAACAGGAGTGGCGTAATGTTAATGAGTATTTGTTAATCGTCAAATGAAGTGTATTTAATGTCTTGCTGCTTTCTGGGGCACGCATCTGTGTTATTGAACTCATTTTGAAGTGTTCTGTCGGGTGAATGACTGCTCCCCACTTCAATGTACTCTTTTGAGTAGTATTGTAAGGTTTTTTTGGATATTTGTCAGTGGGGCGTATTGATTCAATTTTGTTTTCTCTTTCTTTTGAATTACGGTGAATTGTTTAGTTTACCTGGTTATTGGCTTAACTCGCGCTTCACGCACTAAATCAGCTGATATTGAAATTGTTTTTTTTATTCCTGTTTAATGTCAGACAGATTCAAATGTAACTTCATTTATATTATTTGAAATAAATGTGTTGGATTGACCTTAATGAATTATGTGCAATCCAAGAAAGGGACCCAGTCCTACATTAGTGCTTAACAGTGGCGTGTGGTTCGGGTTGTGAGCCCCGTGCTCCTACCAATTACACAGATGACTTTCGTGGTCAAATACAACAGCACAACCTGCAGGCTTGGCTACCAGTCTGCATTTATATTCAAGCACACATTTCTGGCGGTTTTCCCATATTTTTATGCAATGCCTGTAGCAGAGTTGTGGTACCTTCTGTGAAGTCTTGTGGCTGTAATTATCACTGTGCTGTTGTTCAAGTGCTTTTAACTCTGGCAGCTTTTTGAAACATATACTGCCACACACAAGCACAGCCCTGTTAGATGCCACAACCCTGTTTTACAGCTCTAGCGAATCTATATGTACATTAATTCCAGGTAGCGATGCATCATCCGCGACAGGAAATTGACAGCTGCGTTGTCGGCTGCCGTCGCGGTTCGGACAGGGCCGTTACTGGAATACCGCACCCCTCGTTCGCCGCCACACGGCAGGCGTGTTGGCTGCACCGTGAGGCCAGACTAACCGCACAGCGTTTGTGTTACACGGGTTGCCTACACTGTTCTCAGAGTCCGGTGATAGTTTCGGAGACGACGCACGACCCGCGGAGCAACATCACGCGTCCAACTGTTCCACTTCAGATTGCTTTCAACACGATAAGATGTCCGTAATCTCTTTTCCCCTAGATGAATAGTGACAAGGAGCGCATGAAATAAAGACCAACGAGCTTCCTAAACATCATTGTCTTAAGGTATTGGTTCCATTCTGGAGACTCACACAGGCACCTCATGGACCACGTATGATCAGAACTCCTTCACTGGTTCGCAGCTACGAGAAATGGCGCTATGTCTTTCCACTCGTTCCACAGAACACAAAACTCCCCCGTTTTCGTTTAGTCTATTCTCCACTCCAGTCCAGTGGAATAGCGTCCGATTTCTGAACGGAAAGCGACATCATTCACGACGTGGAGCATTGTCTCAGGATACAATGGGCGCCGTACGTTACATTTATATCGACGGTTCTGAATAGGAGGTGGGTGCCGGATACGCCTTCTTTTTCCCTTCTAGAGGCGCCTACCAAATATTTGCGCTTCCATATAAATCTTCTATCTACTGTCGGAGTTTCCAGAATGAGATTTTCACTCTGCAGCGGAGTGTGCGCTGATATGAAACTTCCTGGCAGATTAAACTGAGTGCCGGACCAAGACTCGAACTCGGGACTTTTGCCTTTCGCGGGCAAATGCTCTACCAACTGAGCTACCCGAGCACGACTCACGCCCCGTCCTCACAGCTTTACTTCTGCCAGTACCTCGTCTCCTACCTTCCAAACTTTACAGAAGCTCTCCTGCGAACCTTACAGAACTAGCACCCCTGAAAGAAAGGATATTGCGGAGACATGGCTTAGCCACAGCCTTGGGGATGTTTCCAGAATGAGATTTTCATTCTGCAGCGGAGTGTGCGCTGATATGAAACTTCCTGGCAGATTCAAACTGTGTGCCGGACCGAGACTCGTACTCGGGACCTTTGCCTTACGCGTCCGAGTTCCAGAGGTCCCGAGTTCGAGTCTCTGTCCGGCACACAGTTTTAATCTGCCAGGAAGTTCCATATTGTCGGAGTTACTGGCCATCAGGGAAGCTATTCATTATGGTACCCGGGCATTCAAGTTCGTCCTGATACTTACGGACTCTCAAAGTGTGCTGCAGAAATTGCACCATCCCACGTTTGATAAACAGACCAACAGGTATGTTCTGGACGTCTTGGCGACCACAAGAGACGCCCAGACCCCGGGCATTGCCGTTCAGTTACTCTGGATTACAGGACCTCATGGCATTCTTCGTAATGAAACTGTTGACCGCCTTGCCAAGAGGAGTATTACAGAAGGCCGGTTACAAGGGCGGCCCTACTACCAAACATCTCTTCTCGACCATGATTCACCTCGGCGCAGTTTCGTAAATCTTATGTGACTTCCATCATTTGCGTGAGGCTAGGACACGGGTGTTACTCCGAGCACCTACGTATATCTGTAGAAGATTGTCACGTCTGGACACTGCCATAAGGTCCGCCCCCGGTAGCTGAGTGGTGACGCCACGGTAACTCAGCGTGTTCGGTCAGAGGGATAGCTGCCCTCTGTAATAAAAAAAACTGATGGATCAACGACGAACTGAAACGGGTGTCTTGCGACGTCCGCCCCGAGCAGATGCAACGATCGAAAACGAACAAAATGAGTTTAAAAAAAAAAGTGGTCAGGGCGACAGACTGTCAATCCTAAGGGCCCGGGTTCGATTCCCGGCTGGGTCGGAGATTTTCTCCGCTCATGGACTGTGTGTTGTGTTGTCCTAATCATCATCATTTCATCCCCATCGACGCGCAAGTCGCCGAAGTGGCGTCAAATCGAAAGACTTGCACCAGCGACCGGTCTACCCGACGGGAGGCCCTCGTCATACGCCATTATTATTATACTGCGATAAGGACGGAACGGCAGTAGTGGATCTTAACCACACCGTACTGCCATGTTCCAAGTACACGACTGCATAATCAGACTTGTATAAGAAATTAGTTGCGAAAGGTTCCCTTCCCTACCAGTTTTCCTCTTTGCTCCTCCGTTTTAATAAATATAACTTGCTCATAGAGTATTTGAAAGCCACCGGCATCAAAATTTCATTTATGAATTCCCGAGGTCTTCATTTCGACATGGCATGAGCCCGGTTCGTAATCAGGTGCAAGCTTACAAAACGCTTGTTCGTCCGATTCTTGAGTATTGCTCATCAGTATGGGACCCTTACCAGGTTGGATTAATAGAAGAGATAGACATGATCCAGTGAAAAGCAGCGCGATTCGTCATGGGGACATTTAGTCAGCGCGAGAGCGTTACGGAGATGCTGAACAAGCTCCAGTGGCGGACACTTCAAGAAAGGCGTTACGCAATACGGAGAGGTTTATTATCGAAATTACGAGAGAGCACATTCCGGGAAGAGATGGGCAACATATTACTACCGCCCACATATATCTCGCGTAATGATCACAACGAAAAGATCCGAGAAATTAGAGCAAATACGGAGACTTACAAGCAGTCGTTCTTCCCACGCACAATTCGTGAATGGAACAGGGAAGGGGGGATCAGATAGTGGTACAATAAGTACCCTCCGCCACACACCGTAAGGTGGCTCGCGGAGTATAGATGTAGATGTAGATGTAATTTTGTGCTTTAATTTGCGTACAGCCCTCCATTTGTACATTAAATTTTCATTATTGCTCTCTTGTGAATTTTATATCACTGCTCTACTGGCATTATTGTATATGCCGTTGGTGCTATTGTGTTTGTCATTTTGGCTATTTTTAAGTACGTCTGTCTGTAAGCTACATTTATCACTTCGTTATATGATGTTATCTGCAATTTTGTTCTTCAGCTATTGTTGCTATTATTGTACGATATACGGTATTTGACCTTTCATGTTTTGTCTTTTACTATAAGAGCACATGAATGTTGTCACAATTCTGTAATTCTGCTCCAGTGTCACTGTCATCACTGCCGCCGGCTGTCTGGTGTTTGTCTACTTGCGCTTTTACTTTACTTTAAGAGTATTTTGTATGCTAACTTCGTAATTTTGTGCTAGTTCCCTTTTTTGCGATTATGTTTCCT
Organism: Schistocerca serialis cubense; assembly: GCF_023864345.2. Lineage (NCBI taxonomy): Eukaryota > Metazoa > Arthropoda > Insecta > Orthoptera > Acrididae > Schistocerca > Schistocerca serialis. Next base: position 113,122,647 of record NC_064646.1, read on the forward strand.
TGGAATTTGTAACTGTTGTCGGCTGTATGGTCCTTGTAACCCAAAGGCAAAATAAAAATATAAAAAAAATAAACATCATTAATCAGTAAGACAAACACAGCCAATCGCTTTACGGAATTTTTTTATAATTTTTGCACAAGAATATGAAATCTGTGGGAGACAAGTGACATAACTTTCACACGAAATTGTGGGATGACGGTACATTCAACAGACGTGATTTTTGTGGTGTTTTTGTATCCTTTCGGAAGTTTACATGGACGTTGCACAAGTGACGCCTGAGCAGAGTAATTGTTCAAGGCTAAATAGTGTACTTATCGATTGCTTCAATAGTGCAGCCACGCTGAAGGCCAAATAAGAAAGAAAATAAAAAAACTAGTGCCCCATTGTTGAAACTCAAAGTCAAGGTCGAGCGTTGAACTCCATATAGAGGTTTGAACAGTTTTCGTGCCAGAGAGAACGATAGATCTTTTAAAGGTACTGCGCGTGACTTATAGTCTGGTTTTCTTGCCTTGGAGACGCCTGTTTCCGTCGACAGTGGTGTAAGCATCATGTATCGCTTGCCTCAGCGGTGCAGGTACCCTAGCAGTTTAGAGTAATCTGTAAAAATTTTATTTCTCCTACAGTTGTTTACATCCCGAAGGTTCTTCAATGGGTAAGATAATACATACTTAAACCCCTACGATAATACATACACTTAACAATACAGGCAGGTTTTGTACGATCCCATTTACATTGTCTCCAATGTTACACAATGGGAGTATTCGATATTTATTAACTTATTCAGCATTTTATCGAAGCTGGAAATACTTCTCGGTGCAAGGCCACTCATGATCGTTATTTTTAGAAATAACACTCATTTCGGGGTCTGTCGATTGCTTTATTATCTCATACTGATCGGTTTCGGGCAGGGGCGACCACCTTCAGATCCCTAAAAATGTCAAAATAAATGACAACTACGCTCTAATACTGTATTTCCAATATTAAAACATAAAAAAGTTATATCTAATTATACGAGGGTCACTCCAAACGAAATGCACACTATTTTTCATAAATCCATCTTTTATTCTACATGTTTGAAAGTTGTACAGTGTGTAGATACATCCTTTAGGAACAATATTTTCATTTCTCCACATGATTTCCATTCCTCTCAACTGCCTTACGCAATCTTGGAACCAGGGCCTATATACCCGCACGGTAAAATTCTGGACCAACCTGCTGGAGCCACTGTTTGGCAGCGTGCACAAGGGAGTCATCATCTTCAAACCTTGATCCACGAAGAGAGTCTTTCAGTTTCCCAAAGAGATGATAGTCACATGGAGGCAGGTCAGGACTGTAAGGCGGGTGTTTCAGTGTTGTCCATCCGAGTTTTGTGATCGCTTTCATGGTTTTTTGACTGACATGTGGCCGTGCATTGTCGTGCAACAGCAAAACATCCTGCTTTTGCCGATGTGGTCAAACACGACTCAGTCGAGCTAGAAGTTTCTTCAGTGTAGTCACATATGCATCAGAATTTATGGTGGTTCCACTCGGCATGATGTCCACAAGCAAGAGTCCTTCGAAATCGAATAACACCGTAGCCATAACTTTTCCGGAAGAAGGTGTGGTTTTGAATTTTTTTTCTTGGGTAAATTTGCATGATGCCACTCCATTGATTGTCTCTTCGTCTCTGGTGAAAAATGATGGAGCCATGTTTCATCACCTGTCACAATTGTTCCTAGAAATTCATCCCCACCATTCTCGTACTGTTCCAAAAGTTCGCTGCATACCGTTTTTCTTCTTTCTTTGTGAGCCACTGTCAACATCCTGGGAACCTACCTGGCACAAATCTTTTTTAACGCCAACACTTTCAGTATTCTGCAAACACTTCCTTCCCCTATACCAATGCAGCGTGACAATTCGTTCACTGTGATGTGTCTGTCAGCGGTCACCAATTCGTTAACTGCACATTGTCTGGAGTGTGTGCAGTACGAGGCCTGCCACTGCGAGGACAATCCTCAATATTGCCGTGCCCGCTTTCATCACGTAACCTGCTTGCCCACCAACTAACTGTACTGCGATCGACAGCAGCATCTCCATACACCTTTTTCAACTTCTTGTGAATGTTTCCCACTATCTCGTTTTCACAGCACAGGAATTCTATGACAGCACGTTGTTTCTGACGAACGTCAAGTGTAGCAGCCATCTTGAAGACATGCTGTGACGGCACCACTCACGGGAACAGGTTGAACTAAGTTTGAGAACAAGCGGGAAAGATTTATCTACACACTATAAAACTTTCACATATGCAAAATGAAAACAGTATTTTTACAAAAATAGTGTGCATTTCTTTTGGAGTGATCCTCGTACGACAAACTTTGTATAACATACCATTTCTTGTAGTTACTGAGTAATCAATCTTAATGGAACACTGTCTGTTTCACCGTCATAAACTAAATCCAAACTTGTTTACTGTCGTCACACATTAAAATTTAAAAGCCTATACTGTAAATGAGTGTTCTCTACACGTGTTAATATACATTATACACTGTCCAGTCACATAAATGTGACAAGATGCCAGAAGCCCGATTAACCACTTTTTGCAGCGCGGACCGCTGCAAGACGTAGGTGAGGAGCTGGAAGGTACAAATAGGGACGTCCAGCCATGCCGAGTCCAGTACCGTGACCAGATGCGCTACGTTTCTCGGTAGAGGATGCACGGCGCGAACAGACCGATAGAGGTGGCCCCATTGATTCTCCATTTAATTTCAACCCAGGACTGTGGTGACCAGAGGATTATTGTAAATTCCGTGGTATGGGGCGTTAACTGCTCGTCGCGAAAGGAATCTTCCTGAGCGTGGGTCCGCAAGGGGCCTACTCTGCAGTTCGGCCGTATGCTGTCGATTGGCGAGGAGGTTCTGAAAATCGGCACGCCTTCCTGCGTTCGGCTGAGAGCGGGCGGCTCGGAAGAGCATTTGGAGCTGCTGCGTTGGTTCAGTCCTGGGAGTCGTAACGCACCAGAAGTTGACTATTGGTTGTTAAGAGATTTTATGAAGTCTTTTATTTACTTATTCTTGTTAATTATACCAGCCGTATTTTTGGGGGTTTCCCGCCATTCATTCTCGTCTGCCCACCAGCGGGAAGATGGTAATATTAGAAAGGGTGGTCCGTTTGTCCCCTTTTGAGGACGAAAGGGGGGGGGAGTCAGAGTAAATCTGTGGTTTGGATTGCTTCTTTCCCCTCCTAGCTTACCTACGGGTTTATTCGACTGTTGGCCTCTGCCATGACTGTGAAAGTCTAAGGCACCAATGGCTGTACTGATGAAAATGCAAGGCATTAAGACCTGATCCATTCTCTCGCCTGCCATAACTAGTATTACGGGACTCACTTGTAAGAGGTACTCTAAGAAAAAAGAAAAATTCCTTTTGCCTCGTGGTAAGAAATAGTCAATTGCATAACGAATTCCTGCTCATCTGTAAGCTGTAACTTACGTAAATTTGTGTTGATGTATATTTGGCTATAATCAAGCAAGGTTGTGAATGTACGCCGTAGTGGATTTTTTGTATTGTTTCTAGTCAGCAAAAACTGTTGTGTGTTTTTCTAATTCAATACCTTTTAAGGCTTTTACTCAACGTGCTTATGTGTTTTATACAGGTAGTTGGTTATCAGTGTGTTTTCTTGCCATGCAAAAGTTTGCCATTTCATTACAGGTAGAAATTGTTGCCTTGAAAGGAGAATGTTGTAAAAGTTCGCAAGTCCTACCTGGCGAGCGTGTGTGTTTGCCGTAAGTTAACTGGCAGAAATTTGTAAAATTTGTCTTTTTATATATTTTGGAAATGTTAATGTTATTAACTGTGAGTGTCCCCCCGTGTGCATGACTCATGCGTTTTGGATTTTCTGTTTTGAGAACTTTTGTAAACAGCATTGTCTTTATATCTTGCAGACAAGTTAGATTCTGCGCCATTTAATGAATGGAGTGAAATTCACCTGTAATTTAGCTGAGCTTGAAATATTATACAGCGTCGCGTTGTATACGTTAAATTGCTTGCCTGTTCTTGCCTTTTACTGGCGTGAAATTTTTTATAATAATTTAATAATTTAAAAGCCCTTTCCTAGCGTAAATTGTGACTTATTTGTTAAATGATTGTTGGCTTTTTTTTAATATCGCGAAGTCTTGCACCAAATTTGAATAAAGAGTGTTACTGAAAATTGTGTGTAATTTCACCAATTATTCCTTGGCACCTACTTCTACTTTACATTTTGTGTATTGATTGAGATTAATAACCTTTGGTGAACCAGTAGTAATTTTACGGTTCAGAAACCAATGGTCATTCATTCTTGTATCTTTTAACATATCTGAAGATGCTCGACACTGCCCAAAACTGATCAGTTCGAGATAATAAAAGAGCAATTCAAAAACGGAAAATAGCTACTCGTATTTATTCAGTATCTTCAGATCTTATTTCAGATTTTTTCCCCTTTTTATGGGAGAAGAAGTCCATAATTAACTTTGCTATTATTAAATAAGCATCCCCAACTATCCTTATCATTAACTAAATGACCATATAACAATGGGAATCTTTTTAAAGCGACAATTTTTGTGAGAAGGTGTGAAGTATTGTAACGTTAGTTCGCATGTTCTGTGACCAGATAACGATATATTACTGCAACACACATAATGATGCAAACTAAAACAAATATTTCCGGACAGCAGCAACAATTTTTCGGGATATAGTATCAGTGAAACAGCTAGCAAAATATCTTTTCCCACTCCAAAGGAAGCTGTAGGTAACAACTGTTTTGTAAGTAACAGGTTCCTGATGATTGACTGTAGCCTGCGTCATACCAATAAATGTAGGATCACATCACAAGGAACTTAACGCATTCCTCAACGTGATTTGGGACCGCCCCGGCGTCCAGCGCCGGTTGTCTTGTATATCTGATGCGCAAAACCCAAAGTTTGTTTACCAAAATGTATTCACCTAAAATAGCTCTTTTAGCTACCGTCGAAGATGTGCAGAGGAAACCGCGATTTAAACTGCAGACACATCGATGGGTTGAACAGTGAATTGTTAGGCATTTAAAAAAATCTGCTTTGGCATTCCTTTGGAGAGATTAGGCCTAACACATTTTACCTTTTTAAATATGCGACAGAGCATGAAATTATTGAATGAAAATATGTAAAATGTGTCAACTTAATAATCTGTATCTCCCCAAGATTTGTAAGTGGAAATGTGACTGAACTAAGTTGTTTTAGGAGCTCCGAAATGTGATTTTTCTAGTTTAAATTCTCATCAATATGGACTCCAAAAGTTTATGAAGTTTCCTTGCCATTTATTAATGCCTCACTATATGTTACACGTATCATTGGTGTAGTAACCCTAGATGTGAAGAAAACATGTTCAGTCTTTTTAAAATTGAGATTGAGACCAATCGCAGAAAACCAGTCAATGATATTCTTAAGAACATTAAAGCTTTAAACATGGCTACGTTATCAGCGACCGTTACAAGATAAAATTAAAACAATTTCAGCTCTCGGTCGCGAAAATGAAGTCTCTTTGAGCTAGGTTTCGCCTACTTGTTAGTGTGCCTTCATCAGAAATAAAACATATAAAACTGGCACGTCATGTATAAAACAAATATGAAGCGATAACGCTTTACTCACAAGATATTAGAATAGAAAACTAATTATGCTTGTTGTGTATTAGACGGGGGCTCGTATACATAAATGAAGAACAACAGTAGACCTAAGACTGCGCTCTGGGAAACCCCATTTGTGATTTCTCCGCAGTCATTATTACGTTCCCAGACCATACTGGTTGAACTACAACTTCTTGCATTCTTTTGGTTAGATATGACACTATCCACTGGCTGGCTATACCATATAGCCCATAACATTTCAATTTAACTAGGAGAATAATGTGATTCAGACAGTCAGACACCGTCGATAGGTTGCAGAAAATACCAAGCAGCGTTATTATATTTTGTAATGCCTGTAAAATTTAGTGAGTGAAAATGCAAATGGCATTGTCAGTAGAGAAACTGTGATCTGCTGGGTATATTATTGTTACTTGGCTGGGACGCTATCCTAGAATAACTTACTTTCTCAAAGATATTGGAAAATGACATCAGCAGTGATGAGACAAGAACACATTTCAAGCTTCAAACGTTGCATAAAGAAACGCTGTGAACCCCTCAAGTCAAACATTAGGCCATCCAAGAGCGCTGACGGTGGGAAGAGGGGGGGGGGGGGGGGGGGGGGGAGGGAATCACGTCATCGACTACTATAAAACACTCGCCTTCCTCCCACTCACTCACAGAGTTAGGCTGTTGCCTCTGCATCACAGATACCAATGAAAGGTCAGCTCTACCAGCTGCAGGATGCGCTGGTGACTACACTACTGGCCACTAAAATTGCTACACCACGACGTGCTAAAGACGCGAAATTTAGCCGACAGGAAGAAGATGCTATGATATGCAAATGATTAGCTTATCAGAGCATTCACACAAGGTTGGCGCCGGTGGCGACACCTACAACGTGCTGACATGAGAAAAGTTTCCAACCGATTTCTCATACACAAACAGCCGTTGACCGGCGTTGCCTGGTGAAACGTTGTTGTGGTGCCTCGTGTAAGGAGGAGAAATACGTACCATCACGTTTCCGACTTTGATAAAGGTCGTATTGTAGCCTATCGCGACAATGCTGCTCGCGTTGGTCGAGATCCAATGACTGTTAGCAGAATATGGAATCCGTGGGTTCAGGAGGGTGATACGGAACGCCGTGCTGGATCCCAACGGCCTCTTATCACTAGCAGTCGAGATGACAGGCATCTTATCCGCATGGCTGTAACGGATCGTGCAGCCACGTCTCGATCCCTGAGTCAATAGTTGGGGACGTTTGCAAGACAACAACCATCTGCACGAACAGTTCGACGACTTTTGCTGCAGCATGGACTATCAGCTCGGAGACCATGACTGCGGTTACCCTTGACGCTGCATCACAGACAGGAGCGCTTACGATGGTGTATGCAACGACGAACCTGGGTGCACGAATGGCAAAACGTCATTTCTTCTGATGAATCCAGGTTCTGTTTACAGCACCATCATGGTGGCATCCGTGTTTGGCATCATCGCAGTGAACGTACATTGGAAGCGTGTATTCGCCATCTCCATAGTGGCGTATCACCCGGCTTGATGGTATGGGGTGCCATTGGTTACACGTCTCGGTCACCTCTTGTTCGCATTGACGGCACTTTGAACAGTGGACGCTACACTTCAGATGTGTTACAACCCGTGGCTCAACCCTTCATTCGATCATTGCAAAATCCTACATTTCAGCAGGATAATGCACGACCACATGTTGCATGTCCTGTACGGGCCTTTCTGGATACAGAAAATGTTCGACTGCTGCCCTGGCCAGCACATTCTCCAGATCTCTTACCAATTGAAAACGTCTGGTCAATGGTGGTCGAGCAACTGGCTCGACACAATACGCCAGTCACTACTCTTGATGAACTGTGGAATCGAGTTGAAGCTGCATGGGCAGCTGTACGTGTACACTCCATCCAAGCTCTGCTTGACTCAATGCCCAGGCGTATCAAGGCCGTTATTACGGCCAGAGGTGGTTGTTCTGGGTGCTGATTTCTCAGGATCTACGCACCCAAATTGCGTGAAAATGTAATCACATGTCAGTTATAATATAATATATTTGTCGATTGAATACCCGTTTATCATCTACATTTCTTCTTGGTGTAGCAATTTTAATGGCCAGTAGTGTACAATGGTGTGTCTCCAGCCATCGTCATTGCTACAAAACAGCAGCTGTCTGACTGTGGAGGGACTCTGCGAGCTGCACTCCTGCCGGTCACAATGGTGACTGACTGCAGATAAGGGCTAGGACAATCCTCCGTGGAAGAAGAACCCGTCTGTCCATCTGCGAGCTGTTCAGCTTGCGAGCAGGGCTCGCGTGCCGCCACTCCTGGGCAGTACAACCACCGTCTTACTATCCTCTCACCGGACGTGAAAACGCACGTCGACGAGGAACTGGTGACGTCACAGCGCGGAATCCCACGTTCCATTACACTGCGTAGTGCGAAATAAACACTCTGGCTCGTCGTATTTTTGCCTCGTCGAGAGGAACGTGGCCATTCAGACGCGACATCGTACTACATCATAAGCAGAGCGTAGAGGCCGCCATATTGTATGGCGTTAAACGTCGTATTCGATGGATTTTTCTTCTCACAGAGTGCGCAGTATCAATACAAGCTGCTTCAAAGGCATTAGCAAATTGAGGTCTCGAAAACGCGTCGTTTTGGATACGATTTATTAATAATGAAATGGCAGGAAACTACATGTCGTTTGGGAAGGGCTTCCTGCAGTTGATGTTCTTAGTGTTTTTTTTTTCTTTATTGTAATTTTTATCACCTTACACAAGGCGGGCTGCCAGCAGCTGAGTACGCCGCTCTCCAGCCTTGAGATTTACAATATGTAATAAATAGAGGGGACACAGAGAATACAATCAAAAATGGCGGGCAAAACAATGTGGACACCAAAAAACATAAAAACACGGAGCCGTTCATGCCTGACGAGAAAACAACACTGACACTAGTCGACACGGCGCACAAAACAGGGATGATGGCGATGGTACACGTGAACAGTGGCGGCGTTTCGGCGAACAAACACTAAACACAAACGAAGGCACACACACGAGACACTAATGGCGATGACCTCCGGCGCGCGAATGTTCACTACGCGTGTGCGAGTCCGGGGACCTGCCAAGAGAGGAGGAGGAGGAGGAAGGGGAGCGGGAGAGCGAGAGGGGAGAGCAGAGATACCACGGGCAGGGGAGATGGGGGGGAAGGAGGAAGGGGGAGGGGAAGCCCGGGGGAAGAAGGGTGGAGGGAGGGGATGGGGGAAAAGGAAAGAGAAGGGAAAGGAAGAGAAGGGAGGGAGGGTGCCTAAAGGAAAGGACACCGGAAGTGGGGGATGGGACAGGGTCAAAGTTGATAGGAGGGGTAGATGGAGGGGAGGAGCACATCATCAGGGAGGGGGAGCTGGCGGAAGCCACCTTGGGAGAGGGTAAGGAGGGTGGAGAGATGGAGACCGGGTGGGACGTGCGAATACAGGCGCGGCAGCGGGCGGGGGTGAGAGAGGATCGGGTAGATGAGCGGGTGAGGAGTTCTTAGTGTTGTAGCTTGTGTGCTATGAAAGCATACCGTTTCAAAGCTACGGGAAATGAAGATTTATCAGAAGCTCTTCTTTTTGGTACAGTTTGCATATTAAATATCAAAAAATGGCATTTGTGGATAGGGATTTTATACGTGTACATCACATACGAAGATCTTTGTTCAGTGCTCTGTAGTGTTCGAGTCCAGAATCTTGTTCGCGGTTTTCGCCGCACTTCTTCGACAACGCTAAAAGAGTCAACGCGCACGCCCATATTCGCAAATAAGTTGTGCGGTAACGCCGACAGCGGGCGCTGGAGAGCGCTGACGGCGCAAAACCACGTTATCCAACGCGCTCCGTGTGCAGACCTTCAACCATAAATGTAATAGACTGGTCCTGACGTCATTTTCGTGGCTCCAACATCTCTGGGCTAAAGTCACGTGAATGTTGGCAAAACATGGTTGTTTCTTGCTGCGCTTATGGCTGTACTCAGCGTTTTGTCGGGGGAAATGGCATTACATTTCACGTGTAAATGCTTCTATGATTGTGCAGATGCGTTTACTGGAATGTGCTGAAGTGACTTTTATATGTTTTTTACACTTGAAATAGAGTATCACGTAAATTAAAGTGTTGAAAATGATGCCTGTAAAGTCAGACTCATATTACATTTTGGAAAGTATCTGTGATAATTCGGTTACAGAAGTAAGTATAACTGTTTCTCGTTCCTACTCATAGGTTCCCTAAGGATGAAAACCGAAGGCAGCTTTGGATGCAGGCCCTGAAACGGAAAAACTTTAAGCCATCTGCACATACGCGCCTTTTTGTATATACAAGTGAGTTTATAATAAGGTAAGAACACCTATAATCGACACACGAAGAGAATTTTTTCTACCTTCTAATAATATTAAATAAATATAGGCTCCAAAATTATTTTCTGAAACTTCAAAGTCTCACCTTTCATGTAAAACATAATTTTTTTAAACTGATAGTTTAAACTTTTGTAAAAATAGTAGGAACTGAACCTTTGAAGTGCACCTAAAATTGATACTCTAAAATGGACCTGCTCCAAAATTCGACAATTTTGGCACCTATAGTTGACATAATTCCCACATCCCATTTTCTTTTATAAGTGACTAGAGCTCAAACCGCGGTGAATCCAATGTTTAAAGTTTTGACACGAGCCCACTCTTACTGTTTAAAAGAATTTTAACGACATTTTACTTTAATTGACAGTTTATAGTAATTTCGTCCCGCTGCCCACCAGAGGGGCGTTCGATGTACACTCCTGGAAATGGAAAAAAGAACACATTGACACCGGTGTGTCAGACCCACCATACTTGCACCGGACACTGCGAGAGGGCTGTACAAGGAATGATCACACGCATGGCACAGCGGACACACCAGGAACCGCGGTGTCGGCCGTCGAATGGCGCTAGCTGCGCAGCATTTGTGCACCGCCGCCGTCAGTGTCAGCCAGTTTGCTGTGGCATACGGAGCTCCATCGCAGTCTTTAACACTGGTAGCATGCCGCGACAGCGTGGACGTGAACCGTATGTGCAGTTGACGGACTTTGAGCGAGGGCGTATAGTGGGCATGCGGGAGGCCGGGTGGACGTACCGCCGAATTGCTCAACACGTGGGGCGTGAGGTCTCCACAGTACATCGATGTTGTCGCCAGTGGTCGGCGGAAGGTGCACGTGCCCGTCGACCTGGGACCGGACCGCAGCGACGCACGGATGCACGCCAAGACCGTAGGATCCTACGCAGTGCCGTAGGGGACCGCACCGCCACTTCCCAGCAAATTAGGGACACTGTTGCTCCTGGGGTATCGGCGAGGACCATTCGCAACCGTCTCCATGAAGCTGGGCTACGGTCCCGCACACCGTTAGGCCGTCTTCCGCTCACGCCCCAACATCGTGCAGCCCGCCTCCAGTGGTGTCGCGACAGGCGTGAATGGAGGGACGAATGGAGACGTGTCGTCTTCAGCGATGAGAGTCGCTTCTGCCTTGGTGCCAATGATGGTCGTATGCGTGTTTGGCGCCGTGCAGGTGAGCGCCACAATCAGGACTGCATACGACCGAGGCACACAGGGCCAACACCCGGCATCATGGTGTGGGGAGCGATCTCCTACACTGGCCGTACACCACTGGTGATCGTCGAGGGGACACTGAATAGTGCACGGTACATCCAAACCGTCATCGAACCCATCGTTCTACCATTCCTAGACCGGCAAGGGAACTTGCTGTTCCAACAGGACAATGCACGTCCGCATGTATCCCGTGCCACCCAACGTGCTCTAGAAGGTGTAAGTCAACTACCCTGGCCAGCAAGATCTCCGGATCTGTCCCCCATTGAGCATGTTTGGGACTGGATGAAGCGTCGTCTCACGCGGTCTGCACGTCCAGCACGAACGCTGGTCCAACTGAGGCGCCAGGTGGAAATGGCATGGCAAGCCGTTCCACAGGACTACATCCAGCATCTTTACGATCGTCTCCATGGGAGAATAGCAGCCTGCATTGCTGCGAAAGGTGGATTTACACTGTACTAGTGCCGACATTGTGCATGCTCTGTTGCCTGTGTCTATGTGCCTGTGGTTCTGTCAGTGTGATCATGTGATGTATCTGACCCCAGGAATGTGTCAATAAAGTTTCCCCTTCCTGGGACAATGAATTCACGGTGTTCTTATTTCAATTTCCAGGAGTGTATTTGTTAGATTTTATAAATGGTACTATGAACGAATTCAGTTCAAATGTAGTTCTGACATAATTTTTCGCAAATAAAAAAGTAATTTTTGTTAGAAGCGTTTGGCAGTCAGTTGTTAAATGTGGGTAAAATACGATACATACATAGGATGGCAGACCGCTGATTTGAAATCCCGCCACGTTTTGCCAACAGTCACGTGGTTTATGTTGGAACCACACCAGCCCTATAGCTTCTGCACAGCAAGGCCAGTCTACTAGTATCTATGGTCGAAGGTGCAGATGGTGGCGCTGTCTCTGGCGAGCCCTACCGTCCCGTCCGCGTCCGCGTCAATGATAGCCGCCGCGCCCCTTGCGTTGCGTCGGCGGCCGCACAGATCACACGAGACAGCTCCGCCCTGCTGCCGCACCGAGAAGGCCAGCCCATTCAACCAACAAACGACTCCATTTAAATGCATCGACTTTTTTTCGGACGACATCCCTCTTTGTCGATCGGGAGCGCTGCCATGTGAACAGAGCGTTCATTTGAACCCGTTTGCATCACCCCCCCCTTTTTTTTGTACGTAACGATTATCATTTAAAGCGAAACAGGCGACAGGCGGAAACATTCCGCTGCATTTTAAAAAACGTTGGCCCTCTCTCCGTTTTTTTTATTTCTTCTGCCCTGTTTATCTTCTGTCTATGCAGCTGAAAAAAGCTCTGGCTGAAATTTTCAAACAGCCATTGTCAAGCCTATCAAACAATTGAAGTACCCGTGCATAATCACGTGGGACGATAGGATTATTAACAGCGATCAAAGCTCACGTGCTGCAAGTATCATGTCCTGTTACCTTAACCGCCTCTCAGGCTTTAGTCCTTATACTGCAAAACCGTGCACCTGTACGCACAATCTGTGTAAGAAAATCTCCTGTTCCATGGCTGACAGCTGAATTACGTCAAATGATAAATAATAGGGATGCTGCCCACAGGCGTTTTAAGACAGACCCGAAAACCGAGCCTTTCGAAAAAAATGGAAAGCTACGGAACAGAGTGAAACAATGCGTTCGCAATGCTAAAATCAGACACGCTCGCTCCCTTGTGTGCAGCGATCTAACTCGAACGACTCTGCGGAAGAATCACCGTAGCTTGGGGGTCGGAAAGGCAAAATCGGAAAAAGCTTTTCATGTCTCAGCTAACGAATTAAATTAATTCTTCTCTGCGCGTCTGAATACCCATACGGCTGATAATTACCGTCCACAAGAATCCCCTAACTGGATAACTAACCACGATACCTTCCATCTAAAACACGTAACGATAAATACGGCAAGAAAAGCAATAATGAGAATCTCTTCTGATGCTATAGGCAGTGACAGTATCTGTATAACCATGATTAAGGATGTTGCCGATATCTTAATACGTGTTTTAACTGACATATTTAATTTTTCCCTTGTGAACGGAATACACCCCACTGCATGGGAAAGAAGCGTAATTCGAGCCATTCCTAAGATCGAAAACCCGCAACTGCCTAGTGATTACCGGCCAATTAGCATATTGCCTGCTCTTTCCAAAACACTTGAATATATTGTTCATGGTCAAATCACTGAACACCTGCATGAATTCAACCTATATGACAAATATCAATCCGGTTTGCGTAAACGCCACAGCACAAACAGTGCTCTAGTTAAAGTAACTGATGGCCTGAAATATGACATCGACAGCCGAAAGGCAACAATATTGACGCTACTAGACTTAAGCAAAGCTTTTGACACTGTTAACTTTGACATATTGCTCAGAAAAATTTCTCAGATAGTGCAATGAGGTGGTTTGAAGGCTACTTAAAAGACGGACAGCAATGTGTTGTCTGTGTAAATGAAAAATCTTCCTGGAAACATGTCTCCTCAGGAGTTCCACAAGAATCAGTCTTAGGACCACTTTTGTTTTCTTTATACGTCAACGATATTTCGTCGGTTCTGTACTGTAAATATCATATCCGTGCCGGCGACCTCCAACTCTCCCTAAGCGTCAGACCGGAAGATATAAACACTGCATCGCTCATGTGGATGATGATCTGTCTTCATTCGTAACATGGGCGAGAAACCTGGGGCTTAAATGCAAAAAAGACGCAAGTAATCTTAATAGCTCATCCGAAATTAATAAGTTCAGATTTCCGCGAACGGCTGCCTACTATTCTGCTTGACGGTATTCCAATACCACATCAGAAAACAGTTAAGAACTTGGGTGTAACTTTGGATGATCATCTCAACTGGGCAGAGAATACAGTCGGAGTGTGCCGGAAGACGTCGGCTTGTCTCTATACTCTCAAAAAGTTTCGGAACGTATTTCCATACGACGTGAAACGCCAGCTCGTGCAAGCACTCTTTCTACCGAACCTCCACTATTGTGACGTAATTCAGCAAGGCATGAGTAGTGAAAACAAAAGACGGTTAGAACTAACAATGAATGCCTGTGTGCGTTACACCTGCAACATTCGCCGATATGATCATTTTAATGTTTCATACTCCCAGCTACGGTGGGTGCTGCCAGAAAAATTGCGTGACTACCGCACTCTATGTCTACTTCACTGGCTCCTCGTCACGCAAGCACCTCAGTACCTTGCTTCAGAGATTAAACACCTTTCATGCCATCATAATCAAAACACGAGGTCACTGTTATCTGGTATCCTAACTGTGCCAACTCAGAAAACAAAAACATTTGCAAACTCCTTCCCTGTTGCCGCTGTCCGCCTCTGGGTCAAACTGCGCCTTCACTTGCGCAAAATTCAATCCCCTCCTGCTTTTAAGAAGTTGAAGCATTTCCTACTGTCATCCTCATAACGTTTTCCACAAAAATAATGTACAAGGCCAGTTCTCCCCTCTGTCAAATACAAAGCTAGTGTCTCCTATCTTCCTCCTTTCCCTTCTTCCTCCTCATCTATGTCCATTAGCCACGGAATCTTCTTTTCCCTTATATTTTTTTAACTGTGTTTCATCACGTCCCTATTCTTCCCCTTTCACCAACAGTTTCCTTCATACCCACTGCTTCTAGCACTCCTATAGAAATCTGTCTCTATCATAATGTCTAATTATTGCAGTACATATTATCTACGAAAATAAACTGTACTTGTATGTATTTTTCCAAGTGTACCTTTGTAGTTGTTTATTTCACTTTCTGTACTAGATGTAGTTTAACATGCCTACTAAAACATATGAAAGCAAAATTAGTAGAATGCCTGGTTAGATGTAACCTTGGCAGGTTAAATAAATCAATAAATAAACAGAATAAATAAATAAATTTTTCACAGAGACACAACAATCGTCTGTGAAGTTGCGCAACAAGTCGAAAGCCTGCAACGAAAAGCACGAGGTAGTCGTATTATTAATCGAGAGTAAAAGCCATTGTGACATCCTTGGCAATGAAGACACCGACCAACGGCTGAACAAGGAGCAACTTTAGGCGCACCATGCCACCCGAAGATACCACACACTTGTTTCCTACAAGGACTTAAAATGTTGATGCGAGAGACATGAGACAACGAATGGAAAAGGAGAATTTACAACAGAGGGAAACATTATATAGTAATGCACCCTGCGATACTGGCAACCCTTTGTATTCCAGGAAAACTGTGTCAAGAGAATATTATAAAACAGTAGCAAATACGAAATTTAATCACGTTCGTTTAAGAAAAAGTCTACATCGTCTGTGACATCTGTGCGTCTGGAGAAGAAGAATACGAGAAGCACAAAACATTAGGATGTCCCGGAAAGAAAGCCACGACAGATCGAACGGTAAAACAATTGACTGCAACGGGGTATTATGGCCCCAAATGCGTCACAAAATCTGTTGGGGACATGGTAGTTTATAAATTTCCAGACAGAGTTGTGAAAGAGATAAGATCAACGTGCTTGAAGAGATTGAAATATACGCTCATCAAAGAAAAACCCCAGGCCTACTACTTAATGAGCAAAGCGATTTTATGCACATGAGTTATTATGAGATTTTTAAAGACCTGTTTTAGGCTTACTCTTGAATGCAACAGTACGCTCTAGTAAGAAGCAGCTGCAGCGGAACGGCCCTCAGCGTACTGGCGGTGAGATGAATTGGGCGCGGCAGAAGAGGACTCGGCGTGGCGTTGTATACTTTCTGACGTAGGGAAATCCTCTGCACCACCAATCAAAACAAAGAAGAGGAAAGGCACATTTTCGAAAGAATATTTACATTTTAATTATATTTTATGTTTCTTTATAAAGAAATTTTAAATTAGTATAAATTTTTTCGTTTCATGGTCCACTCAAAAAAAAAAGATTATTCATATTATTACTTTAAAATTGTTTTATTAAAAAGAATATTCGCCATTAATATGTACGGTGAAATAATAACAGATGCACAATTCTTATAGGTAGAGGACACTTTTTACTGTTACCAATCAGGTTTCTCTAAAACTGCGACATAAGGTTTTAACAAATTAAAATTTACTTTAGTTATGACAGCGAACCGATTGTTCTGTACTGACAAGTTACTCCGTAACTGCAATATATGGTATGTTGGCATTTAATACGTTCCAAAATTTCTTTTTGTAAACTAAGATATTCCTATCACTAACTGTATCTCTCTTGTTAATTATATTTTTAATTTTGTCTAACAGATCTGAAGATGGGCAGCTAGCCCGAAACCGGTCATTGAAAATAAAGAATAGCTATCAAAGACTGAAATGCCATATTTTTAATTAATTTTTTGTTTAGAATGTAGCACCTACAGCTATGTATTCCGGTAAAATAGTGGCATGTGCTCCTTTTCTTATGGTTATCATTGCCGTACTTGACCTGTTCTGAACTGCACTCGGTTATTATTTGCCTGCTAAATGTATTGTTCCTGTTCTTATGTTTAAAGTAGCCTGAGGGTAACGATAAAATATCCAGAGGTTTTGATTTGGAAAACTATTTGGTGTGGTTTGCTATTTATAGACTGTAGTGCGAATTTTTAACAGCGCTTTCATACGTTTTCGCACGATCATTGGCGAATTCTTCAATTTACTATGTTGTATTAACTAATACACAAACATTTCACTGCACATTCACGTTTCAGACATGCAATTCACAGTCGTTTGTTTTAGTATCTTATTCTCGATTGGCGGCCGCGAAGTTTGAACTTGTTCAGATGTTTTTTTCTGATTATTTATTTGGAACATGCTCCATTACAATATTTGTAATACTACATCTACATAGTGTGTGTGTGTGTGTGTGTGTATGTGTGTGTGTGTATGTGTGTGTGTCGTGCGCGCCCATTTATTGTGTCTTGTTCGACAATTCGTTTAGGGTGTTGGTTCAAATGGTTCAAATGGTTCTGAGCACTATGCGACTTAACTTCTGAGGTCATCAGTCGCCTAGAACTTAGAACTAATTAAACCTAACTAACCTAAGGACATCACACACATCCATGCCCGAGGCAGGATTCGAACCTGCGACCGTAGCGGTCACGCGGTTCCAGACTGAAGCGCCTTTAACCGCACGGCCACACCGGCCGGCTTAGGGTGTTGAATAATGTCCTGTTGATTATTGATGACTTTCTGGATGCGGTAATTTTCTTCTGTTCTTTATACGCGGTACACATGGTTACTATATTGAAGGAACTGTTCTACATAAAATCTGTATGTGCGAGGGCGTTCTGAAAAGAAATGCCTCCGAATTTTTTATTCTGTTCTCAATACCGGTTGAGGTATTACATGTCGTGTATATTACTCGGCCGACTTTCGCACTTTGTTGACACAGCTTGCAGCCCTCTGCCGCTAGAGTGCTCCGAATTGTAATGTGTAACATAGCGGTGTGTAACGTGATTAGGTCGGTGTGTGAAAAACAGCGTGCTGCAATCGAGTTTATAACCGCGGAAATTGTGTCTCCAACTGAAATCCATAAAAGAATGAAAGCTGTGTGCGGTGACGATTGTATCGACATCAGTAGTGTCTTCCGTAGGGTGTACCAATTTGACCCAGAAAACAAGAGAGCATCAATCCCGCCAAAAACCAGCACCGACGCCAAAGAATTCAAGACCATACCTTCAGCAGCCAATGTCATGCTCACAGAGTTCTGGGACGAAATTCACTTCTAAAGGCACCACCATAAACTCTACAAGGTACTGTGAGGCCCTCAGAAAACTGTCAACGATCATCGGCCGGCCGGAGTGGCCGAGCGGTTAAAGGCGCTACAGTCTGGAACCGCACGACCGCGACGGTCGCAGGTTCCAATCCTGCCTCGGGCATAGATGTGTGTGATGTCCTTAGGTTAGTTAGGTTTAAGTACTTCTAAGTTCTAGGGGACTTATGACCACATCAGTTGAGTCCCATAGTGCTCAGAGCCATTTGAACCATTTTTTTCATCGATCATCCTCCATACAGAGCCAGTTTGGCCCTATCCGATTTTCAGCTGTTTCCAGAACTTATAGAATATCTTAGAGGGCTTCACTTTGAGACTGACGAATCGGTGCAAGCAGACGTGAGATTGTGGCTCCGTCAACAAAGTCAACACTGACGTTATCAATAAACTTGTGTCTCGTTGGGAGAAATGTATTCGTCCCCAGATTGACTTTGTTGAGAAATAAATATGTTGACACGAAGAATAAAGATATAGAATGATAAAAGCGTTCGTTTTATTTAAAAAAAAGAGTTTTCGTACAAAAAATTCGGAAGAATTACTTTTCAGCACGACATCGTGTATATTAGGTTGGCTCACAAGTTCGTAGTGTTTTTCCGGAAGTTTAATAGACACAACACAGGTGACACATACCTTGGTCATCAATAAATACACTACTGGCCATTAAAATTGCTACACCAAGACAAATTATACTAGAACTGACATGTGATTACATTTTCACGCAATTTGGGTGTATAGATCCTGAGAAATCAGTACCCAGAACAATCATCTCTGGCCAATAACGGCCTTGATACGCCTGGGCATTGAGTCAAACAGAGCTTGAATGGCGTGTACAGGTACAGCTGCCCATTGCAACATTATGTGATTGCCTTATCATTTTAAATCATTCACTAATCGAGCAGTCGCTCCGCAACAGCTACAATTAGCAAATAATGTTGCGAGAATGTAAAAGGCGAACGACCTGTGACGTAACTTGTTTATTGGCGAAGCGCCGTCAGAGATACAGTGAGTTACTGACTCTGAAAACCGCGGCGCGAAAAACGGACAGAAGAAGAACACTTTTACACATTCTTTTGATGTACGAGATATTCTCGATTATCAGTTACTCATTTTTTTCTTCTCTTGTCTCTTGTAACTTGTGTCGGACGCGCATGTCTTGCCGCCGTATTATTATTGTTAAAAATAATATTATTTTAGTGTAAAGTAAAAGTGCAATGCTAAGAGTGCAATACTGCATAGCAGTATATTTATTGTGTGACGTGTATTTGAAAACGTCAAAGGAATTATTTTCATTGCGAGAAGAGAAGTGCCAGTCAAAACGGCATCCATGTTAAATCCTTCGTTGCAGTGTAAGTTCATCTATTAATTGCCATAAATTCAGAGTTAAATGGAACTGGCGTATGGACTATTTATTTAGTATAGAAGCTATGTCTCACTCCTTCATGAAGTTATTTAATTTTCTTTATGTTTCTGCCAAATAGAGAGTTCACAGTCACGAATTCTTTCGTCGAAATCGGACGGAAGTTGCATGCGACGAAATATTTTCTCCGCGCCATATTCTACTGGTAAATGCATGATAAACTACGGTCCCTTTGGAAATTCATGTTGAGCTATCCAAAAATAATTATATTTTAAATAGGCATTTACTCTCCTCTGCAATGCAACTTCCGACTTATCAGACGATCCAACAAGTAACAGCCGCACACGGTCGGCGTTCGCAAATATATTTCCACCGCTTATTATAGCTATACGTTACAGCACAAAAGTAAACATATTGTTATATTTAGCGACTATGAACGGGGACATTTATAACTGTATGTTTATGTATACACATTACGTAAACATGTCGTTATACCATGCAGCTTCAACACGATACCACAGTTCATCAAGAGTAGAGTCTTGACGAGCCAGTTGCTCGGCCACCATTGACCAGGCGTTTTCAGTTGGTGAGAGATCTGGAGAATGTGCTGGCCAGGGCAGCAGTAGAACATATTCTGCATCCAGAAAGGCCCGTACACAACCTTCAACATGCGGTCGTGCATTATCCTGCTGAAATGTAGGGTTTCGCAGGGATCGAATGAAGGGTGGAGCCACGGGTCGTAACGCATCTGAAATGTAACGTCCATGCGAATAAGAGATAACCGAGACGTGTAACCAATGGCACCCCATACCATCACGCCGGGCGATATGCCAGTATGGCGATGGCGAATACACGCTTCCAATGTGCGTTCACCGCGATGTCGCCAAACACGGATGCGACCATCAAGATGCTGTAAATAGAACCTGGATCATCCCAAAAAAGGACGTTTTGCCATTCGTGCACCTAGGTTCGTCGTTGAGTACACCATCGCAGGCGCTCCTGTCTGTGATGCAGCGTCAAGGGTAACAGCAGCCATGGTCTCAGAGCTGATAGTCCATGCTGCTGCAAACGTCGTCGAACTGTTCGTGCAGATGGTTGTTGTCTTGCAAACGTCCCCATCTGTTGACTCAGGGATCGAGACGTGGTTGCACGATCCGTTACAGCCATGCGGATAGATGCCTGTCATCTCGACTGCTAGTGATAAGAGGCCGTTGGGATCCAGTACGGCGTTCCGTATTACCCTCCTGAACCCAACGATTCCATATTCTGCTAACAGTCATTGGATCTCGACCAACGTGAGCAGCAATGTCGCGATACGGTAAACCGCAATCGCGATAGGCTACAATCCGACCTTTATCAAAGTCGGAAACATGATGGTATGCATTTCTCCTCCTTACACGAGGCATCACAACAACGTTTCACCAGGCAACGCCGGTCAACTGCTGTTGGTGTATGAGAAATCAGTTGGAAACTTTGCTCATGTCAGCACGTTGTAGGTGTCGCCACAGGCGCCAACCTTGTGTGAATGCCCTGGAAAGCTAATCATTTGCATATCATAGCGTCTTCTTCCTGTCGGTTAAATCTCGCGTCATCTTCATGGTGTAGCAATTTTGATGACCAGTAGTGTATGTTCTCCTTCACTATTTGCAACAGTCTGCCAATGCTGCGGTAACTTTTCTACTCCCTGACTGTAGACATCACGCGATTCTGACGCGAAGTGCTAGTCAGCCATGTTTGGAGACCATTTTCATCTGGAAAGGAAGTTCCTTGAAGGTTTTACGACAGAGAGCGGGAAAGGTGAAAATCTGAGTGCACAAGATCATATGAATAAAGTGGGTGCAAGGTGACTTCCCAACCCAGTACTTGTATGCTGCTTTGTCAGCCAAGCTGAATGCGGGCGAACGTCATCTTGGACTAGTATCATTTCACGCAGTTTTCGTGATCATTTTTCTTGGACTGCGTCTCCAAGAAGTCTCAGTTGTTGGCAGTATATGTAAGCAGTGACGGTATGACGCTCCATTCCTTTTCACGTTCGCCAGACATCAGCAAAACACCCTGAGAGGCCGTTAACGCAATTAGTATAAATTACTTGGGTTAGGAGTAAACCCGTATTCTATGACAAAGAACATCGGCGTTTAGCTGTAAAATTTGTTTAGTTTCTCTATTGTTGTCAACGACGAAATAGGTTTACATAGATTGTGACATGACAATTTCAGGACAGTTGTCAAGATAACATATTACGTCCTGATTAGCAGAAATAACGCTGAAGACGACAATATCAAATTTAAATAGAAGGTTCTCTACAATATATTTGTTACATCTAGACAGTGAAACACTGAGTTACTCAATACTGCGACAAATCATCCGATTGTGGCTCTAAGTTCGGTACTATTTACGATGACAGTCAAGTCTACGGAGAATGGTTAGATTTTGTGACAAGATGAGCAAAAGATTACTCAAGCTTGTTCGTGTTCGCATGGACGCAAGCTGGTGATCCAACAATTTTACACCACTGGCAGCGGCATTGACATTTAGCTGCGACGTGCTGTCGCCTGTAAGGCTGCTCTCACCCTCTGAAAATCCTATAAAAAGCTAACCAAAATCTTTACTAATTTTATCAGCTGAAACTGTCTCGCTAGACAAGAAAACATGCACTCATCCCTAGTCTGGAAAATATGGCGATATACACGTGCATAGATGGAGCAGCATGTATGCTTCAATGCCCTCTCAGTTCTCGCAAGGACAATTAACTACGTGGCTGTTTCGTTTCTCCGCTATTGGAGCTAAAAGAATCTTCAGCTAATATATAGCTGTTTTTCAGCCAAACTGAATCAGTGTTCACACAAAAATTCCTCTTTTGTCGTCGTACAGAGCGTGATGCGCCCTGTTCTACACTTTATGCTAGTTCAGAGGAGAGTCCCCCAAGTTTTCGATATTGTGTGTTTCGTAGCAAACTGTCACCCACCTGTCCCTTTTCGTACTTCACGTCACGGCTTTTTCAGACCAATGGGAGCGTTCCTTTCACCTTCTGGAAACTAACCATGCCAATCGCAAAGGGTCTACCTTTAAAGTGCTTCGAAATATCACCACTTTTACTCTTCCCGAGTTTATTTCAGCCAATCAGACATTTTGTGCGCGCTCCTGATGCCTAAAAGTTACATGCGTACATCACGAGCCCACCACGGGCCTTTCACGTGATCAGCTGCATCTCTGGCTTGTTTGTATCCATCAGGAAATTCCCCAACGTGCTTCCTTCATTGTATCGCTCAGCGTGTTCCTTGTCTCTCTCGCTGCAGGTCACCAACCACTGTTAGAAACCTTTCATTGTATGTGGGCCGTGACGGCGCATTCGCGTCTGCCCCAAACTAAAATGTTTCTTCCAGCAGCTTTTTTCACATTTTGCTCACTGACATGCAGGATTTGGATTCGGTGTGTTAATACTGTCAATTCGAATGTCATCCCTTTTGGCATTACCTACTATTGTTTTGATAGGCAAATCTGGTCACCACCACCGAAGTATGTCAGGTGACATGTCCATCTACTTGTTACAATGTATAAAATCTCATGTAAGTTGCGAAATTAACATTCATTCAAGCTGCCACCTTACAATGGTTACACCTCAGGGAAGCTGTCGGTAGCACACCACATGGGCGCTTTTCCAAGAGATGCATAACATCATATTTTGTGGCCCTCCATGGGGTCCACAACTCTTTTGTGGATACGTGCGTGGCGAGCACGGGACCCTGAGCAAGTGCAGTTCTCCTTCCTTTCCAGGCTGCCCTACCTCCCTGCCCCATCCCTCCTCGTCCCCAATCCTTCCCCCCCCCCTTACCTCCCCTTCACACACCCCCTTCTTGGGAGTAATGTGTCGAGCCTTCGTCTGGAGACGGACGTTTGAAAACTCCAAGATCCTGTTTCCTTTGTTTTTCTCCATCCTCTATTGGTCTTTCCCTACATTCACTCTTCTACTTGCTTTCATGTCCTTACTTCTATCTCTGCCTCATTCTCCTTGCCCTATTCTCCTTGTCTTCTTTTCTGTGTCTTATTCTCCGCTTCGGCATTTGAGATTCTTTCTTCTATTCCTCTATCCCTCTCTCTCTCTTTCCTCTCTTCTTTCCTCCCTGTGAGTGTTTGAAGGTTGACCCACGCATTCGCACGCGTAGCCGGTGACGGGGTAAAGCATAATTCCCCGCCCTGGGTGGACAAGTAAGGCACACATGTACCCCCTGGTAAAGGCCAGGCCCAGGGAGCGGTGACTGCCTGAGCTGTTACCTTCCGAACGTGCCGATTGGTCCCACCGTCCGTTTCTCGGAAGGTGTGACCTGAAGTGTGACCAATCACCTAAGGCGGGAGTGCCCTCTGAGAGGGCCCCCACAGTGAAGGAGCGCGCCATCGGAGACGCTGGCAATCATGGGGGATTCATCTGCAATGGATTTCTCTTCTTCTTCCCTGTCTTCTGCCCAAAAAAGAAAGCTAGATGAAACTCCTGTTCCGAAAATTCTACCACCAGCACCGAAGTTTCCTGTTGTCACAAGATCTGACGGTCACGATTTCTCAACAGTCAACCCTTTCGTCATTCAGAAGGGTCTACATG
Organism: Schistocerca serialis cubense; assembly: GCF_023864345.2. Taxonomy (NCBI): domain Eukaryota; kingdom Metazoa; phylum Arthropoda; class Insecta; order Orthoptera; family Acrididae; genus Schistocerca; species Schistocerca serialis. Next base: position 113,146,562 of record NC_064646.1, read on the forward strand.
CGATTGCAGGACCAGTGAAATCTTGTACTCGGCTGCGCAACGGTACCTTGCTGTTGGAGACAGAGAGCGCCTTCCAGGTCCAAAAATTACTTCGAGCCACTCTCTTACACACATTTCCTGTATGGATGGAGGCCCACCGCACCTTGAATTCGTCGCGTGGCGTGGTGTATACCAGGTCACTCGACGGACTAACTGATGAGGAGATTCTTTCTTTCCTCTCTGATCAGGGAGTGACAGCCGTCTATCGGGTCGTGAAAAGGGTCGACAAGGACCTCATACCGACCCGAACTATATTCCTGACATTCGACAATATACAATTGCCTTCACGAATTAAAGCGGGTTATGAGATCATTTCTGTTCGGCCGTATGTACCCAGCCCTACAAGGTGTTACCAAAGCCAGCGATTTATCCATACACGGCAGTCTTGTTAAAGTGCGGCTAAATGCGTTACCTGTGGCAGGGAAGCCCATGAGGATGACTGTCCACATCTGTCCCCTCGTTGCATCAACTGTATGGGCGACCATGCTGCCTCCTCTCGCGACTGCCCCGTCTACAAAGATGAGAAAAGTATACAGGAAATTCGAGTGAAAGAGAAGGTGTCGACCTCGGCTGCTCGCAAGTTATTCAATGGCAGAAATCCCACTGTGCTTCCAGCCGGTAAATACAGTACCGTTCTCGCCTCTCCTCGGCCTACCAGAGAAGTAGCTACACAGACATGCGATCTAACATTTTGCGATTCGGTCGTCAGATCACCCGATCAACCCTAAGGCTCAACCATCATCATCTGCTACTGCTAAGCCGAGGACCTCTAAATCAAATGCTCGGGCCTTCAAAAAAGACCTAACACGCGAAGATTTCTTGCGTACACAAACCTCACAGCCATCAACTGTTCTTTCAACAAAATGTAATTCTTCAAAGAAGGCTCATAGAAAAAAGAGTTCTCCATCTCCGTCGAGGCGCGTTTCTTCTCCTGCGCCACCCAGCTGCCCCTCCTGACCAGCTCAGGAAGGAGGTAGACGCAACTGTTGAGTTGATGGACCATGACTCACCATCTATCGATTGCAGCAGCAGTGCTCCCTCAAAGCCAGGCCCTCAGCAGCCATCGAGGTGACCCTTTCTTGTTTCTTCTCTTTCTTTTCGTTTTCATAATGGCACTTCTTCAATGGAATATTCGCGGCATTCGGTCCAGCCGAGAGGAACTAAAATTACTCCTTCGAACGCACTGTCCGCTTGTCGTAGGTCTCCAAGAAATGTACTGACCTGGCACGCTATACCTCCGTGCGTTTTGACCTACCCCCTGTGGTAGGTATTCCGGCTCATGGAGGGGTCATGTTGCTGGTTCGGGATGATGTCTACTACGATCCAATCACATTGCACACCGATCTGCAGGCAGTTTGTAACGCCGGAAATGCATATCCTCCTATTTCCATCTATTGTACTATAATTTGTTTTCCTTATTTTTGTTACCTCAAGATATGACATTTCTGTCTCTTTATATATTGTAATTGTTTTACTGTTTGTATATATATATTTATGCACTTATGTCGATGTATAATTGGTTTGTTTCGTAAATATTATTTGTATTTTTGCGCTGGGTCTTGCCTAGGGAAAACTGCTATCGAACGATTACATCGATGGGTCGTGTGAAGAATCAAAGTGTGTAGGATCTTTGGTAGTGTTAACTCTGCCGCGTGGAGCGCGGGCAGGGGGAGTCTGGCTGGAGTAGCGAGTGGAGCAGGTGTGTTGTGTGACGCTCCCGCGAGTTGCCGCGCTTTCGGGGTTTGGCAGCATGTAATTGCGCTCGACTCGCGGTGATAGTTTCTGACATGGTGTCGCGGACGGGAAGCATTAGCTGGCGCACATCAAGAGCCCGTTTCGGCTGGTGACAGTGTCGAGAAGAAGGCGCGCCAACATCCAGCTTCTGCAACAGCGACGGCCGACAATGAGTGACTGTCGCCATCTCCTCGATCGACGGCTTCAGACCTTCAATCAACCAACAAGGAAGACTAAAAGCACGTAAAGTTTCAGAACTGTATGGCAGACCTCAGCTTTTCAAATTGTTCCATTTGCCTCGCAAAATTACAGCAACTTAGCATGAACCTTTGTTGCCCATTGTCCCAATTGCATTGCCAAGCAGGGTCCCTTCCTTTTCCGAAATGAACCCGAGTGTCGATGAAATTCAAACGCCAGCATAATTCCATTTCACTGCTTTAATTTCAAAGTTCAATTTAAGTATTCATAGCTGGCTACAATAGTTAGATTACACAAGCACAAATTAAGAGTGCGAGTTTTGTTACCGTATTTTAGCTTACCTGTGACTGCAGCTCAGCTTGGTACGTACTAAATTTTACTATTGTTAATTGTTCAGAATCGTTTAATTCAAGTTCAAAGTTAAATCTCTTCTTTCTAAAATGCGTAGATTCAAGTAGCTTTAGAAATGATTGTTGAGGTAGTCCAAGGCTAACTGTATTTCGATGTGCTTCAGAAAGAAAGCTCACTATTAACTTCAGTCACTAAATTAACTTTCGATTTTCCGGTTTCATTAATTCTTTTGCTAAATTAAGTGTAGCGAAATTTATTACTTCTGACAAACTTTCAGTTTTCACACTACACGTGTCAACCTTCAGTTGCCACGCTTCTAGTGCTAATTATATGTGTAATAACCTTTCTTTTTCAGTTATTATAGTAATTGTCCATAGGACTGGCGACCGTAATTTCCCCCAAATCTCAAATATCTAATTACCGCTAGTTGATTGTTAACGTAACAGCCGCACATTTACTTTCTTTATTAACTTTATCCCTATTTCAAAATTAATTTCCACCAGTTTCACTTGCATTTTTCCTTTCATTTAGATGTAACCCTCTCCTCCCTCTTTACCGACAGGTTAACTTCGGTGACGATTGCTTTTCCAAAATTCCCATTAGGTACACGCGGTTTCATTTTTCACTGTCATTAAGGTCGATAAGTGAGGGGGAGGTTACAAGTTGCCGTCGGAATTACTCTCCCCACTTTTACATTTTACATTTGTACTGTTTACACTCCATCATCGTCTGCCTTTACTAGGGCAGACATGATACAACTGATTGCTCAGCTTCCTACACCATTTTTGTTGATTGGAGACTTTAATGCCCACCATCCCCTTTGGGGCTCTCCAGCATCCTGCCCGAGAGCCTCCCTCTTGGCAGGCCTTTTCAACCACCTCAATCTAATCTGCTTAAATACCGGTGCACCTATCTTCCTTTCAGACGCAACGCATACCTATTCCCACTTGGACCTCTCAATATCCACTATCCAACTCGCACGTCGGTTCGAGTGGTATGCTCTGCCTGACACAACCTCGAACGACCATTTCCACTGCGTAATCCATCTCCTGCATCAAACCCCTTCTCCACGTTCCACTAGCTGGAACATCTCCAAAGCCGACTGGGGGCTTTTCACCTCCTTGGCGACCTTCCATGATCAAAACTTCTCCAGCTGCGATAGTCAGGTCGCATACCTCACGGACGTTATTCTCACTGCTGCTGAATATTCCATCCCTTGTACTTCCTCTTCTCCACGTCGAGTCCCAGTCCCCTGGTGGACTACAGAGCATGCAGCGACGCTATTCGTGCTCGGCGACGTGCTTTACGCACCTCCCAACGCCACCCTACGGTGGCGAACAGTATCAGTTACAAACGACTCTGTGCACAATGTCTTGACATTATCACAGAAAGCAAAAAGGCTTGCTGGGTGGCTTTCACCAGCTCATTCAACAGTTTTACTCCTTCTTCGGTAGTTTGGGCTGGCCTGTACCGGCTATCTGGCACCAAGGTCCACTCCCCGATTTCTGGCCTGACAGTACCGAATGAAGTCCTTGTGGATCCTGAGGATGTCTCAAATGCCTTCAGCCGCTTTTTCGCGGAGGTTTCGAGCTCTGCCCATTACCACCCTACCTTCCTCTCCCGAAAACAAGCAGAGGAGGCACGGCCACCTTCTTTCCAGTCTTTTAATTGTGAAAGTTACAATGCCACCTTCACTGTGCGGGAACTCGAAAGTGCACTTGCCTGGTCCCGATCCTCTTCTCCGGGGCCCTATGGTAACCATATTCAGATGATGAAGAACCTTTCTCCTGCAGGTAAAGGCTTTCTTCTTCGCTCCTATAATCGCATCTGGACTGAAGGTCATGTTCCCACACGCTGGCGTGAAGCAATTGTTCCCATACCCAAACCAGGAAAGGACAAACACCTTCCTTCCAGTTATCGCCCCATCTCCATTACCAGCTGCGTCTGCAAGGTGATGGAGCACATGGTAAATTCTCGATTGGTTTGGCTCCTTGAATCTCGACGCCTCCTTACCAATGTCCAATGTGGCTTTCGTAGGCGTCGCTGTGCTGTTGACCACCTAGTTACCTTGTCGACCTTCATTATGAACAACTTTTTGCGTAAGCGCCAGACGGTGGCTGTGTTCTTCGATTTGGAGAAGGCTTCGACACCTGTTGGAGGACGTGCATTCTCCGCACCATGCACACCTGGGGCCTTCGCGGTCGCCTCCCTCTTTTTATTAATGCATTTTTAATGGATCGAATGTTCAGGGTACATGTGGATTCTGTTTTGTCAGATGCCTTTCGCCAGGAGAATGGGGTGCCCCTGGGCTCCGTTTTGAGCGTGGCCCTTTTTGCCATAGCTATCAATCCAATAATGGATTGCCTTCCAGCTGACGTTTCAGGCTCCCTTTTCGTGGACGACTTTACGATCTACTGCAGCGCCCAGAGAACATGTCTCCTGGAGCGCTATCTTCAGCGTTGTCTAGACCAGTCTATATTCCTGGAGTGCCGCTAACGGTTTCAGTGTTCCTGGTGAGAAAACGGTCTGTATGAACATCTCGCGTTACAAACAGCTTCTTCCACCATCCTTACATCTCGGTCCCATTCCACTCCCATTCGTGGTGACAACAAAATTTTTAGGTCTTACATTTGACAGGAAACTTTTCTGGTCTCCACATGTGCCTTACTTGGCTGCTCGTTGTACCCATTCCCTAAATGTCCACCGTGTTCTCAGCAGTACGTCATGGGGAGCAGATCGAATGGTCCTGCTTCGCTTATATCGGTCCATTGTCCGATCAAAGCTGGATTATGGGAGCTTTGTCTACTCTTCTGCCCAGCCGGCCGTGTTACGCCGTCTAAACTCTATCCACCATCGGGGGTTACGTCTGGCGTCTGGAGCATTCTACACCAGCCCTGTTAAGAGTCTGCCGAATTACCGCTAAACTACCGGCGCGATATGTTGCTTGGTCGGTACGCCTGCCGACTGATGTCAATGCCCGACCACCCATCATATTTCTCCTTTATGACGACTCTCTCGATCGCCAATACGGGCTGTATGTCTGTGCCCTGTTACCTCCTGGAGTTCGCTTTCGTTGCCTTCTTCAGCAACTTGATTTTACCCTCCCTTTGACTTTTCGAGTGGACGAGTTCCCGACGCCACCTTGGCTCCAGGCTCAGGTTCGCTTTCGCCTAGAACTCAGCTCGCTCCCAAAGGAGAGGACCGCGGATTCGGTATACCGCTCGAGGTTTGTCGAACTTCGTTCGAGGCTCGCTAATAACGTCTTTATTTACACAGATGGCTCCAAGACTACGGCTGGCGTCGGATGTGCCTTTGTCATTGGGGATGATACCTTTCAATACCGGCTCCTTGACCAGTGCTCAAGCTTTACAGCTGAGCTTTTTGCTCTCTGTCAGGCTGTTCAGTATATCCGGCACCATCGCCATTCTCCCTATGCCATCTGCTCTGATTCTTTGAGCGCCATTCAGATTCTCCGTGACCCATATTTGGTCCACCCTCTCGTGCAACGTATTCAAGGGTCCCTTCCGTCGCTAGCTGATACCGGCGCTCGTGTCCTTTTTTTGTGGATTCCTGGCCATGTTGGTGTACCTGGGAACGAAGCTGCTGATGCTGCGGCCAAGGCTGCTGTCCTCGTGCCTCGGAGAGCATCCTTTTGTGTCCCATCAACTGATGTTAGGTGGGTTCTTTGTCGGCGCGTTTCATCATTGTGGCATGAGGCTTGGTCCTCTCTCTATGAAAATAAGCTTAGGGCCATCAAAACGATCGTGACGGATTGGACGAACTCTTCACGCCCTTTCCGGCGAGAGGTCATTTTGGCCAGGTTGCAGATTGGGCATTGTCAATTTAGCCACCGCTACCTGTTGTCCGGTGACCCCACCCCGCAGTGCCCCTGTGGTCATCCTTTGACGGTGCGCCATGTTTTGTTGTCCTGTCCCCGTTTTATTCACTCTCGTGTTGTCCTGTGTCTGCCATCTACCTTACAGGAACTTTTAGCTGCTGACGCTCGAGCAGCTGCTCGTGTCCTGTTTTATTACATTGACGGACTTGTCCAAAAAGATCTAACTCTTTTATTTTGTTTACCTGCATCTCTGTAAGTACTTTCTGGTGTTGCCCCCCCCGCGTTTCTTCTACGCTATTAGTGCACTAACGTTTGTGACTGGCTGATAATGACCTTAGTAGTTGACCGCCCTAAACAAAAAAAAACATCTTTTGTGGATGCGCACCCATCTTTGTATGGAGGGTAGCTGCTTTGTTTGAGCTCTATTATTCCTTCCTTTGCGTCATGTTAGTATAGAGACATCATTCCTCATCACCAGTAAGTATACAGGATAGGAATGGTCGGTGTTGTTTACTAGCCAATTGATGACGAGCAAGCACAGATGCACACATGGCCACCTGCTGTCCTTTGTGATTTTGGCTTAGAGGTTGCGGCAGCCTTACACGCGATTTTGGTATTATAACCATACACAGTGCAAATGTTCCTTCTGTCTCCGCTGCTGTCAACCCTCTAATGAACTCAAACAGCAAAATATGTCGGAAATGTTCCAATTCCATCTCATGGCACTTCATTTTCTAGCGTTCACAGCTCCATTCTACCTCCAAATGATAATATGTATACTAAAACAGCAACAGTGAACCACAAATAAAAAAATGACTAATGATAAATAAACCCAGAGCAACCGTAATACCAACATGCAAAACAAAAAGCTACAAACATATGCCCCAGCCTAATATTTGAGCAACAATTAAAAAAACAGTGATGATACCACAACTATTGTGAAAGGGGTTTGGGGGTGAAACAAAATAAACAAATTGTGTTATCGCAAATTCATTATTGCATCAGCCGGCCGGGGTGGCTGTGCGGTTCTAGGCGCTACGGTCTGGAACCGCGCGACCGCTACAATCGCAGGTTCGAATCCTGCCTCGGGCATGGATGTGTGTGATGTCCTTAGGTTAGTTAGGTTTAAGTAGTTCTAAGTTCTAGGGGACTGATGACCTCACAGAAGTTAAGTCCCATAGTGCTCAGAGCAATTTGAACCATTTGAACCACTATTGCATCCTGCTAGTAAGTTGAGATATTTTTTCTGCTGTAGATATCGCTGGTAAGACATGTTGGCTATGAGAGTGTGTGTTTTCGCTAGGCTGCTATTACACTATCATATTTTTTATCAAAGTAGATATGTCAAATATTTATGTCAAACAAATTTGATGGTGTAACAGAGAACTTTGTCAAATTTCTCCTGTCGTCAAATAAATATGATCAAATCTAAAAGTCGTTCGTCTTTTGTTTTCTGCAATGTGAAATTAACTGCTTGGTGCACTGGCGTCCCTACAGCTACGTCTGTCTAGTGTGTTTGTAAACATGGCTCTAGTGTGTTCCTTCGACTCTTTTTTTCAGTAAACTTGCTTCGACCAGGGTTGGGAGTGGGGGGGGGGGGGGGGGGGGGTGAGCATGGAGCACAGTGCATGCTATTAACTTGTGCTGAAAGGGCAGGTGGAATATGCCTCAGTCGATTTCATGCCCACAGTCACAGCTACAGCCACCCATTTCTACAGTTGGCAACATCCAGACAGCTTTCTGGCAAGGAGGAATAGAAGAGGATGTGGTCACACTCTAAAATAATAAATTCTTACTTAGCTTTCCATTCTACTTTGTCTATTTTTTAACTCTGGATGCCAAAAGTTAAAAAGTGTTTCATCTGTTTCGTACTTTTTATTAATTTTGTAGTTGTTGGAACACTAATTCCATTAATTAAATTTTTCAAAAAGAAAAATAGTTCTTATTGTCCATGTAGTGTAGTAAACATTTATTTACCTTCACACATTCCCCTTACAGTGCTTCATAAATCGCTTCACACATTTCTGGAATTATTTTGGTTAATGTGCAATGTGATCTTCGAGCGCTGTGTTGTAAACTAGAGTAGCTCTCTCATGTATCAAGAAATCGCAGTGTCACAGTTTGCCTGTCTTCTGCGCATATAGCATTTCTCAAGAGAGTATTCTGTCTTGTAACGGGAAGCCACTTTACTGAGCAAATACTGAAATAAACTCTCATCCGTTCGTAAGTAATTTACACTATGTGATCAAAAGTATCCGGACACCTGGCTGAAAATGACTTACAAGTTCGTGGCGCCCTCTATCGGTAATGCTGGAATTCAGTATGGTGTTGGTCCACCATTATTACTGATGACAGCTTCCACTCTCGCAGGCATACGTGCAATCAGGTGCTGGAAGGTTTCTTGGGAAATGGCAGTCCTTTTTCATGGAGTGTATCGATGTCGGTCGGTGAGGCCTGGCACGAAGTCGGCGTTCCAAAACATCCCAAAGGTGTTCTATAGGATTCAGGTCAAGATCTGTGCAGGTCAGTCCATTACAGAAAAGTTACTGTTGTGTACCAACTCAGCCATATGCCATGCATTATGAACAGGTACTCGATCGTGATGAAAGATGCAATCGCCATCCCCGAATTGCTCTCCAATAGTGGGAAGCTAGAAGGTGCTTAAAACATCAATGTTGGACTGTGCTGTCATAGTGGCACGCAAAACAACAGCGGGTGCAAGCCCCCTCCATGAAAAACACGACCACACCACCGGCTCCGAATTTTACTGTTGGTACTACACTCACTGGCAGATGATGTTCAACGGGCATTCGCCATTGTCACGCCCTGCTATCGGATCGTCACATTGTGTACCGGATTCGTCACTCCACACAACGTTTTTCCACTGTTCAGTCGTCCAATGTTTACGCTCCTTACACCAAGCGAGACTCGTTTAGCATTTGCAGGCGTGATGTGTGGCTTATGAGCAGCCACTCGACGATAAAATCCAAGTTTTCTCACCTCCCGCCTAACTGTCTTAGTACTTTCAGTGGTTCCTGATGCTGTTTGGAATTCCTGTAGCCGGCAGCGGTGACCGAGCGGTTCAGGGCGCTTCAGTCTGGAACCGCGCGACCGCTACGGTCGCAGGTTCGAATCCTGCCTCGGGCATGGATGTGTGTGTGATGTCCTTAGGTTAGTTAGGTTTAAGTAGTTCTAAGTTCTAGGGGACTGATGACCTCAGAAGTTAAGTCCCCTAGTGCTCAGAGCCATTTGAACCATTTTACTAGCGATTCGTCAAGAACATTAACACATTTAATCACACTATGTGAGCGTGGAAGTAGTTGCCATGGAGTAACTGATGAAATCATAAGCAAATTCCTTTTTAACAAACGGTTATTTATTCACTTTAATGGTGCTTGAGTATATTTTTAAAGAAACAGATTTAGATAGTGCGCAGAGCCACTTGAACCATTTGAATTCCTGTATGATGGTCTGGATAGATGTCTGCCTACTACACATTACGACACTCTTCAATTGTCGCCGGTCTGTCAAACAGAAGAGGTCGGCCTGTACGCTTTTGTGCTGTACGTGCCCCTCCATGTTTCCACTTCACTATCATATCGGAAACAGTGGACCTGAGGATGTTTAGCTGTGTGGAAATCTCGTGTACAGACATATGACACAAGTGACAGCCGCGCGGGATTAGCCGAGCGGTCTGGGGCGTTGCAGTCATGGACTGTACGGCTGATCCCGGCGGAGGTTCGAGTCCTCCCTCGGGCATGGGTGTGTGTGTTTGTCCTTAGGATAATTTAGGTTAAGTAGTGGGTAAGCTTAGGGACTGATGACCTTAGCAGTTAAGTCCCATAAGATTTCACACACATTTGAACACAAGTGACACCCAATCACCTGACCACGTTCAAAGTCCTTGAGCTCCGCGGAGCGCCCCATTCTGCTCTCTGACGATGTCTAATGACTACAGAGGTCGTTGATATGGAATATGAGTACCTGGCAGTAGGTGGCAGCACAATGCACTTAATATGAAAAACGTATGTTTTTGGGGGTGTCCGGATACTTTTGATGACATAGTGTATATATTAAGACTTGACTTCCTCCACTTGCAGCTCCCGTAACAAATTTTACCGAATGCTTTTATTATCTCGACGTAATACCTACAGCTTCATCCAGGTACCTTTCCCTGTTTTCCGCCGCTTTCCTTCCAAATACGTATTCAGTGCTGTTCTGGTACTAGCAGCTGCAGCGCATAATAACAAATTGTTGTCCGCCATCTTGAAATTTGGCGAAAAATATGAGGGCAGTGTAATGTTCCATTTAGCGTCACATCAAAGGTTTTTATCAAAGTAGTTTGACAAATATTTGATCGTATTTTTTATCAAAGAAATATGGTAGTGAAATACGGGCCTTAGGGCCTCCTCGCTCGCCATTTCCGCTTAGCCGGCGCGGTGCCGCAGCTGCGTCCCAGAGGCGCAGACACCACGCTGGCGATGACGAGGAGCGGCACGCCGTACCTAAGGGATAGGCGCGTGATTAATGGAGCGGCGCCAGGTACTGTGTCAGCCTGCGAATTACAAAGATGGACAGCGAGGAGGCGCCCGGCTGACTGTAGCCGCGAGCGCTCGAAGGCGGCCAAGCGGACGAACGAAGCACCGGGAAAAAAACGAGAGTCGCAGTAAAAGGCGAGCGGCGCGGCTAACAGCGAGAGAGGAAACGCAGGTGACGCAGACGGCGCCAGCCAATTGCGGGCAAGACAGTCGAGCGGCGAGGAGGCGGCCAAGATGGCGGCGGGGCATTAGCGATATTGGGCACCACTATGCAGATGGGGCCCGCCCGGCGGCTGCAAATTACTGCGCGCTCCATCCATCAAGTCGCCGCGGCTCAGTAAACACGGCGGCTGCCGGCCTGCTTGTACACACACACACAAACACACACACACACACACGCACACACACACACAGGCCAGGCCTCAAAGTGGGTCCTGTAGCGCTCTAGTTTAATTTTTCGTCCGTGACAGTACACAAAAATTCTTTCAATATAAACAGTCAGTATGTAGAAGTCGTTTGGTGACAGCCTGTGACTATATAATGACCTTTACGTGACAATGCTTAATACCGGTTTGCGTTAAATTTTTAAACTGACGAGCTCCCAATTGCCTACTTATTCTTTTCATGCAAATTTGTGGTCAGCTCACTAGTAATTACGGCAAGCTAGTAGTAATTTCTGACTTCGTCCCCCCCCCTCCCCCCCCCCCCCCAAAAAAATTCTACAGCACGTTGCAATACGTCCCAGATATCCTCAATAATGTTCGTGCCTGCTGGGGAGTTTTTGGTGGCCAGCGGAAGTGTTTAAACTCAGAAGAGTGCTTCTGGAGCCACTCTGTAGCAATTCTAGATGCGTTGGGTGTCGCACAGTCTTACTGGAATTGCCCAAGTCCTTCGGAATGCACAATGGGCATGTATGGATGCAGGTGATCAGACACGATGCTTACGTACGTGTCACCTGTCAGAGTCGTACCCAGACGTATCACGGGACCCATATCACTCCAGCTGCACGCGCCCCACACCATTACAGATCGTCCGTCATCTTGAACAGTCCCCTGCTGATATGCAGCGTCCATGGATTCATGAGGTTGTCTCCATACCCGTATACGTCCATCCGCTCAAAACAATTTCAAACGAGACTCTTCCAACCAGGCAACGTGTTTCCAGTCATCAACAAATCAATGTGTACGTTGACGGGCTCAGGCAAGGCGTATAGATTTGTGTCATGCAGTCGTGAAGGGTACACGAGTGGGCCTTCGCCTCCAAAAGCCCATATCGATGACATTTCGTTGAATGGCTCGCACGCTGGCACTTGTTGATTGCCCAGTGCTGAAATCTGCAGTAATTTGCGGAAGGGTTACACTTCTATCACGTTGAACGATACTCTTCAGTCGTCGTTGGTCCCGTTCTTGCATGACCTTTCTCCGGCCGCAGTGATGTCGGAGATCACAAGTTTTACCGGATTCCTGATATTCACGGTACACTCGTGAAATGGTCGTACGGGAAAATCCCCACTTCGTCGCTATCTCGGAGATGCTGTGTCCCATCGCTCGTGCGCCGACTATAACACCACATTCAAACTCACTTAAACCTTGATAACCTACCATTGTAGCAGCAGTAACCGATCTAACAACTGCGCCAGACACTTGTCTTGTGTAGGCATTGCCAAAGGCAGCGCCCTATTCTGGCTGTTTGCATATCCCTGTATTTGAATACGCATGACTGTACCAGTTTCTTTCGCACTTCAGTGTAATATACCTTTAGGTTTGGGGGTTAGCGTTACCCCGTTTAAAAGTAATTTAAACACCGTATAGCTCTACGTGAGCAAGATATACGAGACAGGCGAAATGCCCTCAGACTTGAAGAAGAATATAATAATTCCAATCCCAAAGAAAGCAGGGGTTGACAGATGTGAAAATTACCAAACTATCAGTTTAATAAGCCACGGCTGCAAAATACTAACACGAATTCTTTATAGACGAATGGAAAAACTGGTAGAAGCCGACCTCGGGGAAGATCAGTTTGGATTCCGTAGAAATGTTGGAACACGTGAGGCAATACTGACCCTACGACTTATCTTAGAAAACAGATTAAGGAAAGGCAAATCTACGTTTCTAGCATTTGTAGACTTAGAAAAAGCTTTTGGCAATGTTGAGTGGAATACTCTCTTTCAAATTCTGAAGGTGTCAGGGGTAAAATACGGGGAGCGAAAAGCTAATTTACAATTTGTACAGAAACCAGATGGCAGTTATAAGAGTCGAGGGGCAGTGGTTGGGAAGGGAGTGAGACAGGGTTTTAGCCTCTCCCCGATGTTATTCAATCTGTATATTGAGCAAGCAGTAAAGGAAACAAAAGAAAAGTTCGGAGTAGGCATTAAAATCCAGGGAGAAGAAATAAAGACTTTGAGATTCGCCGATGACATTGTAATTGTGTCAGAGGCAGCAAACGACTTGGAAGAGCAGTTGAACGGAATGGACAGTGTCTTGAAAGGAGGGTATAAGATGCAAAACGAGGATAATGGAATGTAGTCGAATGAAGTCGGATGATGCTGAGGGCATTCGATTAGGAAATGAGACACTTAAAGTAGTAAATGAGTTTTGCTATTTGGGGAGCAAAATAACTGATGGTGGTCGAAGTAGAGAGGATATAAAATGAAGAATGGCAATGGCAAGGAAAGCGTTCCTGAAGAAGAGAAAATTGTTTACATAGAGTGTCAGGAAGTTGTTTCTGAAAGTATTTGTATGGAGTGTAGCCATGTATGGAAGTGAAACATGGACGATAAATAGTTTAGACAAGAAGAGAAAAGAAGCTTTCGAAATGTGGTGCTACAGAAGAATGCTGAAGATTAGATGGGTAGATCACATAACTAATGAGGAGGTCTTGAATAGAATTGGGGAGAAGAGGAGTTTGTGTCAGAGGCAGCAAACGACTTGGAAGAGCAGTTGAACGGAATGGACAGTGTCTTGAAAGGAGGGTATAAGATGCAAAACGAGGATAATGGAATGTAGTCGAATGAAGTCGGATGATGCTGAGGGCATTCGATTAGGAAATGAGACACTTAAAGTAGTAAATGAGTTTTGCTATTTGGGGAGCAAAATAACTGATGGTGGTCGAAGTAGAGAGGATATAAAATGAAGAATGGCAATGGCAAGGAAAGCGTTCCTGAAGAAGAGAAAATTGTTTACATAGAGTGTCAGGAAGTTGTTTCTGAAAGTATTTGTATGGAGTGTAGCCATGTATGGAAGTGAAACATGGACGATAAATAGTTTAGACAAGAAGAGAAAAGAAGCTTTCGAAATGTGGTGCTACAGAAGAATGCTGAAGATTAGATGGGTAGATCACATAACTAATGAGGAGGTCTTGAATAGAATTGGGGAGAAGAGGAGTTTGTGGCACAACTTGACTAGAAGAAGGGATCGGTTGGTAGGACATGTTCTGAGGCATCAAGGAATCACCAATTTAGTACTGGAGGGCAGCGCGGAGGGTAAAATTCGTACAGAGAGACCAAGAGATGAATACACTAAGCAAATTCACAAGTATGTAGGTTGCAGTAGGTACTGGGAGATGAAGAAGCTCGCGCAGGATAGAGTAGCGTGGAGAGCTGCATCAAACCAGTCTCTAGACTGAAGACCACAACAACAACAACAACATAGCTCTACAGTTATAAGTAATTGTTCCCTTTGAAGATTTTAAAGGAGCTACTGTACGGAACTATTTTTGTTTTTGATAACACTCTTTCCTCTGTTTTTAGATGCAGCAGGATAATACTGATATGATATCACTGCAACTGTACGCAACTCATTTAGGGGTTTCCAGTAACGCGCCCTTGTTTCCCTGCCACTCCAAGTGGAGCGCTGAAAGGTTATCAATCCATTATCTCGATTTCTTACTGGTTGATTTTTTCGTTTTCCATGTTTGTTTTCGTTAAAAAGTTAACAGAAGTTGGTTTCATCACAGTGTACTTCTGATTATGACTTCTCTGAATTGCGATGTAATAATATTAATCGTATTCTGATTGGATTCATCTCGCTTCCGATATATTGGGTGGGGTAAAAGATGACAAATTTGTTTTTGTTTCATATAAAATGGAAACTGCTTTCGTTGCTTGTTCGGAAGTTTTTTTGTGTATGTTTTCTAGTTTCGAATGTGAGTGTGACCTGCTCGATTTAAATACACTGCAAGTGTATTGCTCGTACGCTACGCTTTTTGTTTGTTTCTGTTTTCCGTACTTTCTCGCATTTAATAGAGAACTACATGCTAGCACGTTTTGACAATATTAGTAATGAACTTTATTGTATCTTGCCACGGAAAAAGTATCCAATTCTGCTTCGAATGGTGTTGCTACTTGTCACTGAGTGCCACGCATTTCACAGTGGCTTGCAGAGTATGGATATAGACGTAGATTAATAGGTTCTATGATATGTAGTCTCGGTGACTAGAGCGTTTGTCCCTGCAAATGCTAAAAACGCGAGAGTAGTTGTGCGAATGCTTTCACACGTTACTAACAGGCACCGCAAGCAGTACCTTCCAGCAGAAGTCAGTGAAAATTTAGGGTGCCTCCATTAAATGCGAGGGTACGAGAAATGGATGGTAATAAAAGTAACGTATAATACGAGCACTATACTTACAGGGCATTTAAATCGAGCAGTTCACACACGGATTCCTAAGCACGGAACACCGTGTGATGATACAAGGGTCTGTTTCATGTGAAACAAAAACAAATAATATACCCCATCCAATATTACGTATGAGAGCAGAAATTAAGCATAATATGGGCAACAAGTTTACGTTGCATTTCAAAGAATTAACACGGACCGGATTGTCGTAACAGGAACATAATTTCCATTTGATAACAGCCACACAGCAGAAATTACAATACTGGGTTTTACAAAGAAATACACCTTACGGTACAATCAGAGCCACCCAAAAAGTATAAATGAAAAATACTTCATCTAGTGCTAGTGTTTCGAAAAGCAATCATACGGATTTCCGCGCCATGAATCTCGTATTCAAAGTAACCAAAGCGTATCATGTCGTTTCTGGAAACCCAGAATCTACTCTGTAGGAATCAACATGGATTCCGGAAACAGCGATTGTGTGAGAGCCAACTCGCTTTATTTGTTCATGAGACCCAGAAAATATTAGATACAGGCTCCCAGCTAGATGCTATTTTTCTTGACTTCCGGAAGGCGTTCGATACAGTTCCACACTGTCGCCTCATAAACAAAGTAAGAGCCTACGGAATATTAGACCAGTTGTGTGGCTGGATTGAAGAGTTTTTAGCAAACAGAACACAGCATGTTTTTCTCAATGGAGAGACGTCTACAGACGTTAAAGTAGCTCTGGCGTGCCACAGGGGAGCGTTATGGGACCATTGCTTTTCACAATATATATAAATGACCTAGTAGATGGTGTCGGAAGTTCCATGCGGCTTTTCGCGGTGATGCTGTAGTATACAGAGAAGTTGCAGCATTAGAAAATTGTAGCTAAATGCAGGAAGATCTGCAGCGGATAGGCACTTGGTGCAGGGAGTGGCAACTGACCCTTAACATAGACAAATGTAATGTATTGCGAATACATAGAAAGAAGGATCCTTTATTGTATGATTATATGATAGAGGAACAAACACTGGTAGCAGTTACTTCTGTAAAATATCTGGGAGTATGCGTACGGAACGATTTGAAGAGGAATGATCATATAAAATTAATTGTTGGTAAGGCGAGTACCAGGTTGAGATTCACTTGGAGAGTCCTTAGAAAATTTAGTCCATCAACAAAGGAGGTGGCTTACAAAACACTCGTTCGACCTATACTTGAGTATTGCTCATCAGTGTGGGATCCGTACCAGATCGGGTTGACGGAGGAGATAGAGAAGATCCAAAGAAGAGCGGCGCGTTTCGTCACAGGGTTATTTGGTAAGCGTTAAGGAGATGTTTAGCAAACTCAAGTGGCAGACTCTGCAAGAGAGGCGCTCTGCATCGCGGTGTAGCTTGCTGTCCAGCTTTCGAGAGGGTGCGTTTCTGGATGAGGTATCGAATATATTGCTTCCCCCTACTTATACCTCCCGAGGAGATCACGAATGTAAAATTAGAGAGATTCGAGCGCGCATGGAGACTTTCCGGCAGTCGTTCTTCCCGCGAACCATACGCGACTGCAACAGGAAAGGGAGGTAATGACAGTGGCACGTAAAGTGCCCTCCACCACACACCGTAGGGTGGCTTGCGGAGTATAAATGTAGACGTAGATATAGATGAAACCAGTGTCCGTTTCATGTGAAACAAAAGCATATAATATACCCCATCCAATATTACGTATGAGAGCAAAAATTAAGCAGAATATGGGCAACACGTTTACGTTGCATTTCAAAGAATTAACACAGACAAGACTGTCGTAACAGGAACATAATTTCCATTTGATAACAGCCACACAGTTGAAATTACAATACTGGGTTTTACAAAGAAATACACCTTACAGTACTACGAGAGACACCCAAAAAGTATAAATGAAAAATATTTCAGCTAGTACTAGTGTTTCGAAAAGCAACCATGCGGATTTCCGCGCCATGTATCTCGTATTCAAAGTGCACTATCACTCCACTGGGAGCGCTGCTGTCTTTTTCTGTTTCCTTGTAAACCCGGCCTTGCTCTTCTGATATTTTGTTGTTCTGTGGCTCACTAGACACTAGGAGGACTCTGGGAACGGCTGTGGAAGAGAGCAGTCGTGGTGTCTGGCTGCCCTGCTTGGAGAGCGTGGAGAGAAGTAGGTTGGAGAAGTTACCGGCATTGAGTCCAGTGGTTACTCTCCAAGTCTGAATAGTTTAGAGCATACGACTCCACACACGTAGCATTATCTGTTCCTCTGAGGAGAGAAGCAGATTTGTACTAACTTGTGGTGTTCATATGCAATCTGAAGTGTACCTTTGCTGCCGCGCACTTGAGTCGACCAACTACTCTTGGCATATGTGCAAGTAGCTTGAGTATTGACTAGTGACGGACTCCGCAATTCAACACTTACGTACAGGAGTTTACTGGCGCAAACTACGTCCACGTTGAAGATTAAAGCCAAGCTCGCTCACGGGAAAGACGGCATCACGGCGTTGGCTGGGCCGACCGTCGTAACGGTCACGGAGAATTACGGTGATATTAGCAATCATCAGCCAAAGTAGGACACTGTAAATCTAAATGAGTTCATATTCCGCTAGCTCTTTGACTGGCACTCTCTGAGTCTGTGTCCGTTGAGGCAGAACTGCAATAGAGTCACTTGCGGGTTCAGTGTTGACTTAAGTAGTTAGGAAAAGAGAATGCATTGTGCCAATGATAGGCTAGTTAGGTTAGCGAGTGTATTGTGTTGTCATGTTAGGCTAGAAATATTGCTCATCCTGTTCTCTGAATAAATCTTAATTTGGTATCATATGCTAATCACCGCATTATTGATTTCGTAGCTAGCAGTCACCATATTTTTGTTTAATAATTAGAGTGTAATGGTAATTTCGATGCAAATGATACTGGGGGCATAACCGCGCGTTTAAACAGAGCTAACTTAAGTCAGATAGCAACTCATGGCCGAATAAGACTACCAATAGATATTTTTCAATATATCGATAATTTTACAATAAACCCCCGTACGTTGCAGCTGAGTGGACGGCGCGCAGGCTTGACATACCGGTGGCCCGAGTTCGATTCCCGAGTGGGTTGGAGATTCTCGCCACTCAGAGACTGGGTGTTTGTGTCGTCTTCATCATTATAATTTCATCCTCATCGACACACAAGTCGCCGAAGTGGCGTCACGTCAAAAGACTTGCACCAGGCGATCGGGTCTAGCCGCCGGGAGGCCATCGCCACACTACATTTCATTTCATTTCATATTGCCTTCCAAATGGCAAACGCTCCGTCATCTGGGCAACACTGTATCAACGGTCTCGTCCGCGCACAATACACGGCTACAAAACGCGCTAATTGCTAGGACAGCATATGACACCGTAAGTTCCTCGTCGACAATTATTATTCATTTTTCACATTTCCTTCCCCTTCAAAAGAGATTCTGGCTAGAACAGCAGGAGACAGAGGTAATGTGTGAGTTCGTGTGTATGATTATTATGAATGTGTATTTGTGCTTTGCTTCCTTTCTGACGAAGGCTTTAGCCGAAAATTTATGTGAACGTTCTTTTCGTCGTACCTGCCTGCTGCACGACTTGTGAGTAACAATCTATACAGGGTGCTACAACAAGGTACGGCCAAACTTTCAGGAAACATTCCTCACACACAAACAAAGAAAATATGTTATGTGGACATGTGTCTGGAAACGCTTACTTTCCATGTTAGAGCTCATTTTATTACTTCTCTTCAAATCACATTAATCATGGAATAGAAACACACAGCAACAGAACGTACCAGCGTGACTCCAAACACTTTGTTACAGGAAATGTTCAAAATGTCCTCCGTTAGCGAGGATACATGCATCCACCCTCCGTCGCATGGAATCCCTGATGCGCTGATGCAGCCCTGGAGAATGGCGTATTGTATCACACCCGTCCACAATACGAGCACGAAGAATCTCTACATTTGGTACCGGGGATGCGTAGACAAGAGCTTTCAAATTCCCCCATAAATGAAAGTCAAGAGGGTTGACGTCAGGAGAGCGTGGAGGCCATGGAACTGGTCCGCCTGTACCAATGCATCGGTCACCGAATCTGTTGTTGAGAAGCGTACGGACACTTCGACTGAAATGTGCAGGAGCTCCATCGTGCATGAACCACATGTTGTGTCGTACTTAATTTCCATGTTAGAGCTCATTTTAGTTTCGTCAGTATGTACTGTACTTCCTCGATTCACCGCCAGTTGGCCAACATATTCTAGCAGCACAGGTAGAGTATCCCGTATGAAATCATGATAACGTGCTCCATTGAGCGTAGGTGGAAGAACATGGGACCCAATCAAGACATCACCATCAATGCCTGCCCAAACGTTCACAGAAAATCTGTGTTGATGACGTGATTGCACAATTGCGTGCGGATTCTCGTCAACCCACACATGTTTATCGTAAAAATTTGATCACGTTGGAATGAAGCCTCATCCGTAAAGAGAACATTTGCACTGAAATGAGGATTGACACATTGTTGGATGAACCATTCGCAGAGGTGTACCCGTGGAGGCCAATCAGCTGCTGATAGTGCCTGCACACGCTGTACATGGTACGGAAACAACTGGTTCTCCCGTAGCGCTCTCCATACACTGACGTGGTCAAAGTTACCTTGTACAGCAGCAACTTCTCTGGCGCTGACAGTAAGGTTATCGTCAACTGCACGAAGAATTGCCTCGCCCATTGCAGGTTTCCTCGTCGTTCTAGGTCTTCCCCAGTCGCGAGTCATAGGCTGGAATGTTCCGCGCTCCCTAAGACGCCGATCAATTGCTTCGAACGTCTTGCTGTCGGGACACCTTCTTTCTGGAAATCTGTCTCGATACAAACGTACCGCGCCACGGCTATTGCCCCGTGCTAATCCATACATCAAATGGGCATCTGCCAACTCCGCATTTGTAAACTGCACTGACTGCAAAACCACGTTCGTGATGAACACTAACCTGTTGATGCTACGTACTGATGTGCTTGATGCTAGTACTGTAGAGCAATGAATCGCATGTCAACACAAGCACCGAAGTCAACATTACCTTCCTTCAGTTGGGCCAACTAACGGTGAATCGAGGAAGTACAGTACATACTGACGAAACTAAAATGAGCTCTAACATGGAAATTAAGCGTTTCCGGACATATGTCCACATAACATCTTTTCTTTATTTGTGTGTGAGGAATGTTTCCTGAAAGTTTGGCCGTACCTTTTTGTAACACCCTGTAGGCTTCACAGTACAGTTACTCCCTCATTAAGTTTGTTGTAAATAATCCACTGAACTTCAACAGGAACAATGATATACATACTTACCATACCAGCAGAAAAAAATAAGTCTTTCGCCAAATGAAGGTTGTCTGTAACACAAACGTGGGTTCATAATGCTGCAACAAAAAGTTTTGGTCACTTACACACTGATATAAAATGCCTGTCACACAGCAGAGCAATATTTCCAACTAAACTGAAAACGTTTCTCTTCGACAACTTCTCCTATCCCACAGAAGACTACTATTGTAATGCATAAATGGTGGTGGGTGGCAATTAATGACTGAACATGTCTGTCTTTAGTTTTTAAAAAACTAATAAATGATCAGCATGGAGATATTTACAAAAAAATGATGGTAATATAAAATTACTTTCTCCATATCATTAAGTTTTATCGTGAAAATGACACTAAGTAACTAACTATCTATTGGTATATCACAATACACTGCTATACTCTGAAAATCCCAAAATGGATTTCAAAAGTAAAATCAAGCGCCGGCCGTTGTGGCCGAGAAGGTTCTAGGCGCTTCAGTCTGGAACCGCGCGACCGCTACGGTCGCAGGTTCGAATCCTGCCTCGGACATTGATGTGTGTGATGTCCTTAGGTTAGTTAGGTTTGAGTAGTTCTAAGTTCTAGGGGACTGATGACCTCATATGTTAAGTCCCATAGTGCTCAGAGCCATTTGAACCATTTAAAATCAAGCAGATAATCGAAGTAGACGTAGATTCGAATGGTGATATGTTTGGTTATTCCTGAAAAACTGACAGTTACTGGAGAAAAATATTCCGAGAAAAGCAATCAGGCTTCTGTTGGAAAGGTAGACCTACTTGTAACACAGCTCAGGCTGCCATTACTAAAAATGACTTACATACATGTTAAATCAAAATATCCATTTTATCGATTCTAAGCGTTTGAGAGCATACCCTTAATCACTATTACAGCATTCCACAATGCTGGAACATGTTTTAAAAAATTGAATCGTTCTTTACCCTGCAGACTGCCATTATTGGCCACACACTGTATGACGCATCGTAGGTGAGATTTCAGAGTGAGAAGATGTGTAAACTACGGTGAGATAAATGCACAGGCAATCTAATAAAAGAAGGACTCTGCTCTGCATGGAGATATACTTCTATGGAGTTCTGTTTCTTTGAGATTTCAACAATCCTTCACTTTGTTAACATGTACAACATACGATAGCATCCCTCGCTTCTTTCCTCGTTGCACACGTAGGTAAGTTCCTTGCAAACGTGAACATTAAAAATGTTGTGCATGCTAGTTGAAAACTGAAAATGTAACGAACAAGAAGCAGTACCGGTACAAGGACGCAAACAAGCATTGGTTTCGACACAGATACAGTAAAGTGGAAGTAAAGGAATTATGAAAGTATATTTTATACACTCCTGGAAATTGAAATAAGAACACCGTGAATTCATTGTCCCAGGAAGGGGAAACTTTATTGACACATTCCTGGGGTCAGATACATCACATGATCACACTGACAGAACCACAGGCACATAGACACAGGCAACAGAGCATGCACAATGTCGGTACTAGTACAGTGTATATCCACCTTTCGCAGCAATGCAGGCTGCTATTCTCCCATGGAGACGATCGTAGAGATGCTGGATGTAGTCCTATGGAACGGCTTGCCATGCCATTTCCACCTGGCGCCTCAGTTGGACCAGCGTTCGTGCTGGACGTGCAGATCGCGTGAGACGACGCTTCATCCAGTCCCAAACATGCTCAATGGGGGACAGATCCGGAGATCTTGCTGGCCAGTGTAGTTGACTTACACCTTCTAGAGCACGTTGGGTGGCACGGGATACATGCGGACGTGCATTGTCCTGTTGGAACAGCAAGTTCCCTTGCCGGTCTAGGAATGGTAGAACGATGGGTTCGATGACGGTTTGGATGTACCGTGCACTATTCAGTGTCCCCTCGACGATCACCAGTGGTGTACGGCCAGTGTAGGAGATCGCTTCCCGCACCATGATGCCGGGTGTTGGCCCTGTGTGCCTCGGTCGTATGCAGTCCTAATTATGGCGCTCACCTGCACGGCGCCAAACACGCGTACGACCATCATTGGCACCAAGGCAGAAGCGACTCTCATCGCTGAAGACGACACGTCTCCATTCGTCCCTCCATTCACGCCTGTCGCGACACCACTGGAGGCAGGCTGCACGATGTTGGGGCGTGAGCGGAAGACGGCCTAACGGTGTGCGGGACCGTAGCCCAGCTTCATGGAGACGGTTGCGAATGGTCCTCGCCGATACCCCAGGAGCAACAGTGTCCCTAATTTGCTGGGAAGTGGCGGTGCGGTCCCCTACGGCACTGCGTAGGATCCTACGGTCTTGGCGTGCATCCGTGCGTCGCTGCGGTCCGGTCCCAGGTCGACGGGCACGTGCACCTTCCGCCGACCACTGGCGACAACATCGATGTACTGTGGAGACCTCACGCCCCACGTGTTGAGCAATTCGGCGGTACGTCCACCCGGCCTCCCGCATGCCCACTATACGCCCTCGCTCAAAGTCCGTCAACTGCACATACGGTTCACGTCCACGCTGTCGCGGCATGCTACCAGTGTTAAAGACTGCGATGGAGCTCCGTATGCCACGGCAAACTGGCTGACACTGACGGCGGCGGTGCACAAATGCTGCGCAGCTAGCGCCATTCGACGGCCAACACCGCGGTTCCTGGTGTGTCCGCTGTGCCGTGTGTGTGATCATTGCTTGTACAGCCCTCTCGCAGTGTCCGGAGCAAGTATGGTGGGTCTGACACACCGGTGTCAATGTGTTCTTTTTTCCATTTCCAGGAGTGTACATCAATTCCTTCTCTTCTTGATTATTCGACATACTGGCTGATCAAAAAGTCAGTATAAATTTGAAAACTTAATAAACCACGGAATAATGTAGATAGAGAGGTAAAAATTGACACACATGAGGTTTTATTAGAACAAAAAAAAAAACAAAGTTCACAAAATGTCCGCCAGATGCGCGTCGTTTCGTGATGATCGTGTGCTCAGCCGTCACTTTCGTCATGCTTGGCCTCCCAGGTCCCTAGACCTCAGTCCGTGCGATTATTGGCTTTGGGGTTACCTGAAGTCGCAAGTGTATCGTGATCGACCGACATCTCTAGGGATGCTGAAAGACAACATCCGACGCCAATTCCTCACCATAACTCAGGACATGCTTTACAGTGATGCTCACAACATTATTCCTCGACTACAGCTATTGTTGAGAAATGATGGTGGACATATTGAGCATTTCCTGTAAAGAACATCATCTTTGTTTTGTCTTACGTTTTTATGCTAATTATTGCTATTCTGATCAGATGAAGCGCCATCTGTCGGACATTTTTCGAACTTTTGTATTTTTTGGTTCTAATAAAACCCCATGTCATTCCAAGCACGTGTGTCAATTTTTACCTCTCTATCTACATTATCCGGTGATTTATTCAATTTTCAAATTTAAACCGACTTTTTGATCACCCTGTATATCAACGAGAAGCTAGTTACATTAACGAGGTTAAATGTGTCGTATTAGTAGAGCAAATACGCATTTAAGAACAAAAACGGTCGAAATTACCTTAAGTACGCCGTAACTCTATGAACTCATCTTACTTACTTATTTACTTTAATTTACGCTATCTGGCCCAGAGAACCACGCGCTGCTACAAGGTTCCTCCTCCGCTGGGTTCTGTTTTGTGCTTCCGGGCGCCAATCATTCTCTTTTCCAATCTGCAGCAAGTCCTCATAGATTCCATCCTTCCATCTTTTCTTTGGTCTTGCTAGTGAGCGTCTTCCACGGGGAGTATAATCCAAAGCTTTCTAAGGCCATCGGCATTTATCTACCCGACTGACATGTCCTGCCCATACAAGGCGCTTGGTTCTCAACAGTCCTACAATGTTTGGTCTATTGTACATTTCGTCTAGATCACAATTACGTCTGATCCTCCATTCTCCAGTGATCTCATCTGGTACCGGACCAAAGATCTTCCTTAAGACTTTCCACCCAAAAACAAGACGATCGTTCAAGTCTTTTTTCCGGACACTCCAAGTTTCAGAACCACGGGTTGAATAATTTTCTTTTATACAGCTGGAGTTTGAAATTCCTCGAGAGACCACGCGATGCAAGAAGCTGACTGAGACCAAAGTATGATCGGTTGGCGGCTTGGAATCTCGCTTTGATTTCTGCTTCACATGCTACGTCTTCTGTAAAGATTACCCCCAGATACTTAAATTCACGAACCCTTTTGAGGATCGGTTTCCGACTATCAAAGGCTGGAGAGGGTCTCTTGAATAAGCATGGGTCCTGTTCATCGCCAGATATTCCGTCTTTGATTCATTCACAAGGAGTCCAGTTTTGCTTGCTTCCGCCTCCACGCTTTCACTCATCCGCATTAATTCCTCCTTAGATCTGGACAACAGGACCACATCATCAGCAAACGCGAGGTGTGTGATTTTCTCACCCTCTACCTCTATACACTCGAAGCTTTTGCAAGAGACTTCTCTGATTATCTTTTCAAGTGTCAGGTTGAACAATACCGGTGACACACCATCTCCTTGTCTCAACGCTGCGTTTATGTTAAAGCTCTCTGTGAGTTGGTTCCTGAGCTTCACTTGGCCTTTTGAATCAGTGAGACAATTTCCAACTAGGCTGACGAGTTTCTTAGGTATTCCAAACTCAGTTAGGCAGTTCCTCAGGTTCTCCCAGTGGATGCAGTCATACGCCTTCTTAACATCTATGAAGAGCACTTGAAGTTCTTCGCCATACTCCCACAACGTTTCAGTGAGTTGTCCCAGCGCAAAGATGTTGTCGACCGTTGAACGGCCCTTTCTGAATTCCCCCTGATATTCACCAATCACTTCTTTTGCCAATGGCTGTATTCAATCCAGTATACAGTTGGACAAGCTCTTGTAGCAGACATTCAGTAGGGAGATTCCTCTGCAGTTAGTGCACTTCATTTTGTCATGTTTCTTGTGTATAGGGCATATGACAACTGTCTTCCAGACTTCTGGGATCTTCTCCAAAATCCAGATCCCCTTGATTAATTGGTGAATTTTCTTGTGGAGTCTCTCCCCTCCAGCTTGATTGATTTCTGCCTGGATTCCATCTTCTCCTGGGCTTTTGATCTTCTTTAGCTTCATTATCTGATTCTTTATTTCCTCCAGTGTGGGTGGAGGATAGTCTAAATCTGCAATGTCAGGAAACTGAAATTTCAACAGATCTTTAGGTTAATCACAGTTGAGGAGTTCCCTTCTATTTTTACCTCCACGGGTGAAACTCATGTAGGGGCCTCTGGTAACACGACCTTCTTCCGCTCCCAGCATAGAGCAGAAATATCTCAGGAGTGAGTATTCGGATTCACAGAACAGATATTGTGTTGTCAACACACACTGGTAGCCTGGTCAAGTAATCTCGGGATGCCGTAGGTTTGTCCGTACACTTCACTCTCAGCTTCAGGCTGTGATGGCTTCGGTTACACAGCTTGAGGCTGCAGTGGATGGGCACCACTGTTGTGCGCCGGCCGTGGAGGTCCAACGGACGTCCAGCGCGTCAGAGTCCTCCGATCGGTCCTCACCGGTGGCCAACCCAGTTACTGCTCGCACTGAGGCTGACCCCCTCACCTGTAGTCGAGTGGGAGGTCGCCCTGGGGAGAAGCAGGCGGCGAAAGACTTCCCAGGCGGCCTCACGTAAGGCCTCCCCGGTTTGTCTGACAAACAGGTTCCAGGTGCTGTCTGTGGCTGACACTGTCGCTGATCCAGATGCTGCCACCTGTCCTGTTTCAGAGGAAACCATTCAGCCTGCAAGATCCGGGCAATTGCAGAGGGTGGGACTATTGGTAGTTGGGAGCTCCAACGTTAGGCGCGTTATGGGGCCCCTTAGGGACTTGGCTGACAAGGAGGGTAAGAAAACCAATGTGCACTCCGTGTGCATACCGGGTGGAGTCATTCTAGATGTGGAAAGAGTGCTCCCAAATGCCATGAAGAGCACAGGGTGCAGCCAACTGCAGGTGATTGCTCACGTCGGTACCAATGATGTGTGTCACTTTGGAACAGAAGAGATTCTCTCTGGTTTCGAGCGGCTAACAGAAATGGAAAAGGCTGCCAATCTTGCTTCCAAGATGAAAGCAGAGCTGACCATTTGCAGCCTAGTCGACAGGACCGATTGCGGACCTCTAGTACAGAGCCGAGTGGAGGGTTTGAATCAGAGGCTCAGACGGTTCTGCAGATTCCGCGACTTGCGCCAAAGTGTGGTTGGGTTTCGGGTTCCGCTGAATAGGTCAGGTGTCCACTATACGCAGGAGGCGGCTGCACGGGTAGCAGGGGCTGTGTGGCGTGGACTGGGAGGTTTTTTAGGTTAGAGGGTCTCGGGAAAACACAATATGGGCTTCAGTCACAAAGGGTGCAGGCTGAAAACAGAAAGAACATAGATACAGAAACCATTAGTATAACAGTTGTAAATTGTCGTAGCTGTGTTGGGAAAATACCAGAGCTCCAAGCGCTAATAGAAAGCACTGATGATCAAATCGTTATAGGCACTGAAAGCTGGCTAAAGCCGGACAAAAGCTCAGCCGAAATTTTTGCGAAGAACCTAACGGTGTTCCGAAAAGATAGGCAAAACACGTGGCGGTGGCGTGTTTGTTGCTGTTAGAAGTAGTTTAACTTGTCGCGAAATTGAAGTAGATACTTCCTGTGAGTTAGTATGGGCAGAGGTCATTTTTGGCAACCGGAATAAAAAACACTACTAGCCATTAAAATAGCTACACCAAGAAGAAACGCAGATGATAAACGGGTACTCACTGGACACATATATTATACTAGAACTGACATGTGATTACATTTTCACGCACTTTGGATGCATAGATCCTGAGAAATAGTACCCAGAACAACCACCTCTGGCCGTAATAACGGCCTTGATACGCTTGGGCATTGAGTCAAACAGAGCTTGGATGGCGTGTACAGGTACAGCAGCCCATGTAGCTTCAACACGATACCAAAGTTCATCACGAGTAGTGACTGGCGTATTGTGACGAGCCAGTTGCTCGGCCACCATTGACCAGATGTTTTCAATTGGTGAGAATCTGTAGAATGTGCTGGCCAGGGCAGCAGTCAAACATTTTCTGTATCCAGAAAGGCCCCGACAGGAGCTGCAATATGCGGTCGTGCATTATCCTGCTGAAATGTAGGGTTTCGCGGAGATCGAATGAAGGGTAAGGACACGGGTCGTAACACATCTGAGATGTAACGTCCACTGTTCAAAGTGCCGTCAATGCGAACAAGAGGTGACCGAGACGTGTAACCAATGGCACCCCATACCATCACGCCGCGTGATACGCCAGTATGGCGATGACGAATACACGCTTACAATGTGCGTTCATCGCGATGTCGCCAAACACGGATGCGACCATCATGATGCTGTAAATAGAAGCTGGATTCATCCGAAAAAATGACGTTTTGCCATTCGTGCACCCAGGTTCGTCGTTGAGTACACCGTCTCAGGCGCTCCTGTCTGTGATGCAGCGTCAAGGGTAACCGCAGCCATGGTCTCCGAGCTGACAGTCCATGCTGCTGCAAACGTCGTCGAACTGTTCGTGCAGATGGTTGTTGTCTTGCAAACGTCCCCATCTGTTGACTCAGGGATCGAGACGTGGCTGCACGATCCGTTACAGCCATGCGAATAAGATGCCTGTCATCTCGACAGCTAGTGATACGAGGCCGTTGGAATCCAGCACGACGTTCCGTATTACCGTCCTGAACCCACCGATTCTATATTCTGCTAACAGCCATTGGATCTCGACCAACGCGAGCAGCAATGTCGCGATACGATAAACTGCAATCGCGATAGGCTACAATCCGACCTTCATCAAAGTCGGAAACGTGATGGTACGCATTTCTCTTCCTTACACAAGGCATCACAACAACGTTTCACCAGGAAATGCCGGTTAACTGCTGTTTGTGTATGAGAAATCAGTTGGAAACTTTCCTCACGTCAGCATGTTGTAGGTGTCGCCACCGGCGCCAACCTTGTGTGAATGCTCTGAAAAGCTCATCATTGCATATCACAGCATCTTCTTCCTGTCGGTTAAATTTCGCGTCTCTAGCACGTCATCGTGGTGTAGCAATTTTAATGGCCATTAGTGTAATAATTGGATCCTTTTACCGACCTCCCAATTCAGATAATACAGTTGCTGAAAGGCTTGAGTTTGATTTCAAACACGTACCCGACTCATACGATAATAGGTGTTGGTGACTTTAATTTACCCTCTATATGTTGGCGAAAATACATGTTTAATTCCGGAGGTACGCATAAAATATCATCCGAAATTGTGCTAAACGTATTCTCTGAAAATTATTTCGAGCAGTTAGTTCATGAGCCCACTTGACCTCTTAGCAACAAACAATCATGAGTTAATAACGACCATCAAAACCGAAATAGGGGTTAGTGAACACAGGGTTGTCGTAGCGAGACTGAATATTGTAATCCCCAAATCCTCGAAAAATAAGCGAAAAATATACCTATTCTAAAAAGATAAAAATTCACTTGACGCCTTCTTGAGAGACAATCTCCACTCATTACAAATTAATAATATAAGTGTAGACCAGATGTGGCTTAAATTCAAAGAAATAGTATCGGCAGCATTTGAGAGGTTTATACCAAATAAACCAACAAACGACGGAGCTGATCCTCCTTGGTACACAAAACGGGTTAGAACACTGTTGCAGAAACAACGAAACAAACATGCCAAATTTAAACAGACGCAAAATCGCTAAGATTGGCGATCCTTTACAGAAGCTTGAAACTTAGCGCGGAGTTCAATGCGAGACGCCCATAACAGTTTCCACAACGAAACTTTGTCTCGAAACTTGGCAGAAAATCCAAAGAGGTTCTGGTCGTCTGTGAAGTATGTTAGCGACAAAAAACAGTCAATGCCTTGGTGCGCGATAACAATGGAGATACTATGGAAGACAGTGCTGCCAAAGTAGAGTTACTAAACACAGCCTTTCGAAATGCCTTCACAAAAGAAGATGAAGTAAATATTCTAGAATTCGAATCGAGAACAGCTGCCAACATGAGTAACGTAGAAGTAAATATCGTCGGAGTAGTGAAGCTTCTCAAATCACTTAATAAAAGCAAGTCTTCTGGTCCAGACTGTATACCAACTAGGTTCCTTTAGGAGTATGCTGATGCATTAGCTCCATACTTAACAATCATATACAACCGTTCGCTCGACGAAAGATCCGTACCCAAAGACTGGAAAGTTGCACAGGTCACACCAATATTCAAGAAAGGTAGTAGGAGTAATCCACTAAATTACAGGCCCATATCGTTAACGTCGATATGCAGCAGGATTTTAAAACATATATTGTGTTCGAACATTATGAATTACCACACCGTCAAGATGGGTGTAGAAAACATCGTTCCTGTGAAACATAACTAGCTCTTTATTCACATGAAGTGTTGAGTGCTGTTGACAAGGCATTTCAGATCGATTCCGTATTCCTGGATTTCCAGAAGGCTTTTGACACTGTACCACACAAGCGGCTCGTAGTAAAATTGTGTGCTTATGGAATATCGTCTCAGTTATGTCACTCGATTTGAGATTTCCTATCAGAGAGGTCACAGTTCGTAGTAACTGACGGAAAGTCATCGAGTAAAACAGAAGTGATTTCAGGCGTTCCCCAAGGGAGTGTTATAGGCCCTTTGCTGTTCCTTATCTATATAAACGATTTGGGAGACAATCTGAGCAGCCGTCTTCGGTTGTTTGCAGATGACGCTGTCGTTTATCGACTAATAAAGTCATCAGAAGATCAAAACAAACTGAAAAACGATTTAGAAAAAATATCTGAATGGTGCGAAAAGTGGCAGTTGACCCTAAATAACGAAAAGTGTGAGGTCATCCACATGAGTGCTAAAAGAAACTCGTTAAACTTCGGTTACACGATAAATCAGTCTAATCTAAAAGCCGTAAACTCGACTAAATACCTAGGTATTACAATTACGAACAACTTAAATTGGAAAGAACACATAGAAAATGTTGTGGGGAAGGCCAACCAAAGGCTGCGTTTTATTGGCAGGACACTTGGAAAATGTAACAGACCTACTAAGGAGACGGCCTACACTACTTTTGTCCATCCTCTTTTAGAATACTGTTGCGCGGTGTGGGATCCTTACCAGGTAGGACTGACGGAGTACACCGAAAAAGTTCAAAGAGAGGCAGCACGTTTTGTCTTATCGCGAAATAAGGGACAGAATGTCACAGAAACGATACAGGATTTGGGCTGGAAATCATTAAAAGAAAGGCGTTTGTCGTTGCTACGGAATCTTCTCACGAAATTCCAGTCACCAACATTCTCCTGCAAATGCGAAAATATTTTGTTGACTCCGACCTACATAGGGCAGAAGGATCACCACGATAAAATAAGGGAAATCAGAGCTCATACAGAAAGCATATAGGTGTTCATTCTTTCCGCGCGCTATACGAGATTGGAATAATAGAGAATTGTGAAGGTGGTTCGATGAACCCTCTGCCAGGCACTTAAATGTGATTTGCAGAGTATCCATGTAGATGTAGATGTAGATATTCACTTCAAAGGTGCGTGGATTTGGCATAGACATTTCGTAAACATCATAGCAATTTGTATTTTATACCTGGGATAAACTAGCTTGAAGATAAATGAAGGAAACCAAAAAGATGATACTTTGAAGAGCTTCTTTGAAATAAACTTCCGGTATTACATGGCATTTAATCATATTATCGAGTCTGCTGCAGTAAATTTTTACTGTGATAGTATTGCAAAACGGCTTGACAGCAACCCAGTGCCCTTGAAAGTGTCCGAAAATCACCGAATTTGTCGCATATTAGCGACTATATCACCCGCTTCATCAAATTTTTTCCAGCTTTTGTGGATTTATTTTCCTCGTACGTGTAGGCTAGCCCACAGTTTTGTTTACTGGTAACACTTGGTCGTATATATTTAGCGCATTTGCTTTCCGCTACATTACAGGCTAGTTAAGAAGTGAATAAACATATCTAATTGCTGGTTGAATGCACTACAAAGCCAGATGCATCCCACACATTACGAACGTACTCGTATATGGGACGTTGCACTCTCCCCTCACCGCTATTCGCCCCTCCCCCCCCCCCGCCCCCCCCGCCCCACCCAGCCCCCCCCCCCGCCCTCCCCCCCCCCCCCCCCCCCGCACCAATCGCGCGAAACACACAGTGTATTGCGTGAACTTATAATACCGCTACTTCTGTAACATTTATTTTAGCTCTACAGTGTCGGACCATTTAACAGCGTCAAGGGAAGTGGACGACACTCATGGATGGCATCTTTTGTAACAATATTTTATGCTTGTTAATTAACTTTCTTTATACCGTGTGTGTGTGTGTGTGTGTGTGTGTGTGTGTGTGTGTATGTTTTGTCTGACTTTCGTTCCCTATTACTACGATTCACATTTAGTCTGCTGATTTTGTAATGATTTACTTCCGAAGCAGAATATACAACCTAGATGTGAGGCAATTATCGTGATAAAAATAAGTAAAGCAATTTTTTTGTACCATACATGTGCAGAAAATGCATTTAAGGTAAATGTTGAAATTTCACTCACTGCATCGTATCATATTCTCCAGCTTTTGTGTACTGAATATATTTTCGATTCACATTCCTATTAGCATATATTTAACTTCCTGTTTATTATCAATTTTCTGCACTCTAAAAAGTTAGCTCTCTCTTTCTCTCTCTCTCTCTCTCTCTCTCTCTCTCTCTCTCTCTCTCACTCACTCACACACACATACACACTTGAACACACAAAAAATTCTGTTTTTCTTCTCTATTTTGCAAAATATCCTATCCGGACAATAATGGAATATCAAATGAACATTTTGCTTTTGAATAAAACACGGAATTGCTTCTTCATGTTACACAGTACCACCTTGGAAGCATATTTCAGTTTAAAACAAACAAAGTGGCCACAAATTACGCAGGTGTAAGCTAACAGAAATGTATAAAGAGGAAAAAAGTTTAATTTCTACGTCTTTTCTGTGGCTCACAACTGTCGAAAGAAATTGCCAATTTTTCGAGCTGTGGATTAAATACCCTTTCATGTACATCACTAATAACAAATGGCACACATTTTGCACAAACAATCACAGATTTAAAATATTTATTTAAAATATGACCAGAACAGCACAGAACGTCAAAATGTGTGGTGAAAAAGCAACAAATATGTGTAATATTATGTTTCGAACTCTGCAGACAGCAATAACAATCGGCGGTATTCCAACATCACGTGACTATCCTAGGTTAATGCTGAAAAAATGCGCAGAACGCAATGCTCACTCCAGAATTATTTCTATGGTTCCAGGCCACTTAGAGCACTGCAAGTTTATCAGTCCTTCATCTCGTTTCCTTATTGGGCGATTTAAAGTCTTCCATATTAATTTTGCTTTCATTTCGAAGTAAACACAAGCTCTTTACATTGAAGCCATTTTTACTATTTTTCGACCGCGACTGTCTCATGAAATATGTAACTTTTTTTTTTTAATTACAAAGTTTGTGACTGGTAGCGGTAATTTATGAAAAACCTTTACATACTCGTTACTTCGCATTGTGTTCGTGATTATGACTTCCTGTGCGCATGGCACTCTTTGAACTGCATTGTAAATATGTTGCTCGTATTCTGCATGATTTCTGCTCACACCCGTAATACTGGTTGGAGTAAATGATTCCATATTTGCTTTTGTTTCATATAAAACAAGCTGGCTTTATAGCTTGGTGTTCTGTGAACTCACGTATGTTGGTTACTGCTATGAATTCCTAGTTGAACTGCTCTATTTAAAAGTGTTTTAAATATATTGTTTGCATTCTACTTCATTTTTTCGCATATGTTTTTCGCACTTTCTCGCGTTTAATGCCGAATTCCATGTTAGCAGTTTTTCAATCCTGTCAGAGAATGAGTACGTGATTCTGCTTTGATTGGCACGGAAAAAAGTAAATAAATAAAATAGAATAAAAAATATAAAGAAGAACGCAAACAAGTTACTTACAAGGCAGTTAAATCGAGCAGTTCACACATTGGCTCGTAAGCAATAACAAATAATGTGAGTCCACAGAACACTATGCTAAGGATCCAGCTTGTGTTTTATATGAAACAAAAACAATTTGAGATTATATACTCCACTCAGTATCAAAGACTCTAGCAAAACTCAATCAGAATACGCGGCACATTTTCAGAGAATGCTGTATACACAAGAAGTCGAAATCAGGAAAAAAATGTGATGAAACCAGTCACGTCAGGTGACTTTTAGTTTTGACGAAAGCGAAAGCGCTATTATTTCCACTTGATAGTGGCCTCACGGCAGAAATGTCAATATTAGGTTTTAAAAATAAATAATTTTATTGTCAAAATGTGACCACCATGTCATTTACAAAACTTTACATGACTTTGAACCTCAGCTGCGAGAAGTTAATCTTAGTTTTCGATTGAGATTTCTCGGATATATTACATTGCAAGCTCACAAAAACCTTTCTGTTCCAGGCACATACTTTAATTCAAGACTGTAGGGCTCACCCATAAAGAATAAATGAAAAATATTGTCATCTAAATGCGAATTTGGAAATGAAAACACGGATTTTCGCACAATATTTCATCGTATTAAAAGTTCACTGCCAGGCCACTTTGAACGCTGCTGTCGCTCTCTGTTTCCATGGCTTAACACAGGCTTTGAGCTCCTTATATTTTGGTGTGCTGTGATATCCCTCTGATATCGTGATAACAATTATGTTTATATATTGATATTTTGCTTAATATTTTCAGCCATTCTTTCCATAATAATGTCTAACTACCATCTGACTATGGATATTTAATTTTCTTTTATTGACCAACTATGATCGCGTAGCAACTTCAATTCCTCTTCTTCCCTTGTTCTTTTCTATTTTTCCAGTACTCCTTCATCTTCTCCCAATGTTGTCTTTTCCTTTCTGCTGTCTATGTTGTTCCGGATTTCTTATTTATCCTACATTGGTAGCCTTCAAAGTTTATTATTTTATCCTCAAAAAGATTACTGGTTGTTATTTCCGATTCTTTGATGTTGTTTCTTTCTAGATCTTTCTTTATTTCTGTAATCCATACTACTGTCGATTTATTCTTCCAGGCATACAGGGATATTCGTTTTATGAGCCTTTTCTCATTCATTCAGTGGAAGTGTCCAAAAAAGGCTAATCTTTTATGATGTAGTTAAATCTTTTCTTATAGTAATTGGAAACATTTTTATACAGTCAAATAGCGAAGATACAACAATTCTGAACCACTTCAAGAGTTGAATTCTAGCTAAATTACTTCTCCCAATTATAGGTTACAATAAAATGTGGAAATTCGATCCATCTTATGAAATAAGTGACTAATATTGCTGTACTTTGTGTTTTAACAACTCTGTAAGACCATATATAAGAGCTGTGGTAATCCTGATTTTTAAGAAGCAGCACTGCACTTATTTTCCTCTTGAGCTAAGCCAGGCAATTAAAATGTATTAACTGTCCATTTATACATACTGTACGTGATGTACATACTAAAAAAGTATTTTTCCTAGGTTTCATGCCGAACAAGCAAGTTGCTAGCAAGGTGATCCAGTATTGTTCTGCCGACGCAGCGTTCAGCAGTGTGGGTCACTGACCAAAATGTGCCGAAGGTTCATGACAGAAAGAACAGCTGGGAATCATTTTCAAGAAATGCTGTGCTGTCCATTATGAACAAAATGTTCAAAAAAGATTTGAATAATGTATCAGTCTTATATGAGTCTTGATAAAGTATTTCATATGTAATGATGTATGTAACATACATATCAGCATGTGATCAGTATTGGTTTTTCTTCATTAATTTGTGTTGAACACATGTTTTGGGTAGAATAGCACAACAGCAAGAAACGAAATAGTTTTTAAAATTTACTGGAAGCTGATTAATATGGCTCAAGCGTATTAGTCAAGCATTTTAAAAGGAATTGCTTTATTTAGGAATTTATTCTGAACAGTCAATCAACATTGAAAAGCGATTAGTCAGAAAATATTGATTTGTGAACTATTGGCAAGTTCAAATGCTATTGTTCAGTGCATTGATATTTGAAAAGTGACTCATAGCTTACTACATTGAAAGAAGTGCTTCAGTCACAATAGTGGCATTTTAAACAGCAATAATTAATTTCTTTGAAAGCGATAGCCTGGGTTCAAGTCTGTGAAAAACAATTCAGTTGTTGATTCAAATTTTGATTTGAAACTACTTGTATGCAGAACAATTGATCTCAGAACATCACATGTATACATTGTGGAAAGGGGTCAAAATAGGGGCTGTCAGTTACACTCGAACATACAACTTTATTATTTGATCAAATATTACAAGAGCCCCAAAAAAAATTTTTTTTAACACACAGCTTTAATCTTTGGGACTTAATTACCGGCTGAAAGCCACTTTAATTTAAAAACGGCTATAGGCCAATAACTTAAAACGTAAGCTTAATCAGAAATTTAAAACGCAAGCCTTATCTTAAAAAAATCCTTTAGTTAGGTTGAAGTATGTTACGGTACTTTCACGTTCTCGTCAAAACGGTATCAGAACGTTTAAGTTCTACCACTGTAAAGAAGGAAGATCAGCGATTCGGAATGTCGGAACCGTGTAGTAAGTAGCGGCAGGAACACAACCACCAAATTACGCGGCACTAACACTCCAAACCATCGACTCTCGGAGAGAGATTTTAACCGTGTTAAACCTAATGGTAAAGTATCGAACTATTTTTCTTCGAATCACACAGTTTGTGGGAAAAGCAGTGAGAATAATTACTTTTGGAAACCTTTTATCAGACAAAGCCTGTTATAACATTAAACTGTTTCGCTTAATAAAACGGCCGCCAGCCCAAATGGGGCACAGTGTCTATACAAAAAGATGAAGTCAATTTTCGACACTGAATAAATAACTACTTTCGCTTACTACGTAATTTAAACACAACCACTTAATTTCCATTTACTACAGTCACTTGGTAGTAAGTACTATTAATTCCACTTTCTGTTACTTATGGAATTTATCACTATACTTCAGTAATTATTTACAGAAGACATACACACGTTTCAACAAGGATACAAAAAAATATTCAACTTATATATGACCAAAAACTTGTATATGACCAAAACTATTATTTAACACGACTAAATTTCATTTCTTTAGGACTGTTATATCTTAATGTTTTACTAACACCAATATATGTCTGGCTTTCTTTGACATGGAGAAGCAACACAAACAATTACTGTTAAGATTGTTGCAGTTAAGCAATTATGGTACTTTACTTTCAGAAATGCTATTGAATACTTATCCTCATAGTCACGCAAAACGGTGGCCCTTAAACTAATACGTGCAAACCTTAGTATTTAATAATGATTTTCATAATTTACTACCAAAACAGTACTATTGCCAGTAATGTACTATTATTCAAGCTTCAATATACATCAGGATACTCGGAATAAATTCGTTTAGGTAAGGACCCTACTGAGGTAAATGAAATAGGAAAATTACGGTTAAACACAAAGGTACATTTAACACTTATATCCCACTGATTTAAGATGGATGGTTCATACTGTGACACACTTCTAAATAAAATACTTTGCCTGTTACTGATGTCGAAGGTGGCGTGAGGCGGTGTTGCGTAATAACATTGCATAGGTACGGCTCTTGATGTACATAGCTCTGTCTTCCTCTTGGTGGCGACGATAAAATTGCAAATTTCTGAGCTATTAATTTATTGGGTACTGCACCAATCATGTAGAACACGTCCGAGGCCAAAACCCAGTCTTGCAGGTAAATTGGGGGCCTCTAGTGCTTGACCATGGTAATGCGTGTTCACCACTTGCAGGTCAGCTACCGACTGTCTGAGCCACTTGCGCGCCAATTCTCACTCGCGCCCCACCACCCTTTTCATTCCACCACAGAACGGAGTTCAGTTCTACCTATGACCCCTACACCCTTTCAATTTACACTTCTGCTAACAAAAACCCTAAGTATGAACCATCTACAATTGCATGACAGCATATATATATATATACAAAATTGACATAATTAATTACAGTTGTACTTGAAAGATTACATAATTATTTACAAAATATGTTTTAATACATTTATTCCACCTACGTCAAAGAAGTTATTTTAAACAGATAAACTACACTTAACAAAAGCTTACTCTCGTTATAGTATTTTCTTAATTTTTCAAAATTATTATGGAACAAAAAAAAAGTTTTTAAATATACAGATTAATTGCAGTATTATATTTACAATAGCATTACAAGTAAACAAGTTAAATTCAGATCAGCTGAAGGCCTAACACTTAAAACTCCATAACATTAATTTTTTTAATACTAAAGGCCATATGTGGAACAGTTCTTTAATTTAGGCTGAAGGCCTTAAGAACAAACAACTCCAACTCAAAATCGGCTGAAGGTCCAAATGCCTTAAGGACAAAACAACCTTAATCTAAAAATCGGCTAGAAGCCATACCAGTACAAACAACAAGAACAATTTAAAAAATAGGGCAGTACTTCCAAGGGCGCTCAGATGTTCGAGGGTCGGCCTGGAATTCAAACACTAACGCTCGCTTATGTGAGACAGGCAGTTGGGCCAACCATTCACGATCCGACGACAACCCAACCGACCGACAGTCAAAGGACCAAGCGGCAGGATATCCCAAGAGCCCACAACGAAATTCAAACGACACAATGTGAACTGTTGGAGCTTTCTGGTAGATTAAATAATGACTGAACTTTCGTGTCCGGGATCGGTGAGCCACGGGCCTCGTAGCAATGGGGAACAGCCCCTCACACTCCGACCGCGCGTGGACCCCGGCAGCGGCGCCGGCCAGACACGCGCCGCGGAGACTTCCTCGCTGCTCCACGCCAACCGATCAACTGCCCAGGCCAGGAAACGGTGAAAGGACCAAATATACGTCGGCCGATGAGACGACCAACCGAACGACCAACCAACGGTCGTCCAGCTCCAATCTACCTCCGTCGGACAGTTCATGTGTGTCGCCAGCGTCGTCGGAGTTGTCGTTGTTGCCGTGAGGCACCGTTATACCAAGTGGAAAGGCGCGTCGATCTTAGAGCATGAGATATGGTAACCTTAAGTCATTGACAACACACAACGGTCACGGTAGCACCTGATTCCAGAATAGCTGCAGTAGTTAGGATCTACGAACTACCCCGTCTTGACCAGGTCCACAAACGAGATCCCTTCGAAGCAAATTGTCATAAAGATCGTCTATGAAGGCTTCGTACAACGATAAGAAATGTTACAGTTTATGGAATAATAACAGATACGACCAAACTGTCTTGTTTCTTCTGTTTTATTTAACGTAACTTTGTTCACAGTTTTATTTCGCATTCACCACTCATTCACACTCTGATGTGGAGTATATGCGAGTGTCTGAACCCTAACTCCCAAGTTCCATCGAACAGTTTTGGTTGCTCGACACCAACAGTCAATGATAATGATACAGTATTTTGTTACTGACTCTTCTAGTTTAGCCACCGCCCTCCACGAATGTTTGTTAGGGGTAAGACAATTACACACTTTTCTCTCCGATCCGCTATTATTAAGAGTTCGCGTAAAAGTTAACGTTTTTCTCCTTTTCATAAATTGGAGCCCGCTCTCCGCGATATAATAAAAAAAAAAAAAACTGTCTCAATACCGCGTCCCTCGTGAGATGCGTATAGATTTATCCCGGAATTAACCGCCCTGTAGGTGTACTCAATTTAATGACCACACTTCGCTATCCGCGATTTCGTGTAACTAAATGTCCTTTTGTTACTCTGATCGTATACCGTAGTTATTTAGAACTCGCCCCTATATTTTTTCACAACGCACAATTAGCACTTCTTGTTTATTTCTAAGAGTAAACGAAAAAGGACACCGTATCATCGGCTTCGTCGATATAAAGCAAAACACCTCAATATGCCCAATTTTACCTCTTCTTATAGGCTCGGCTACCTTACTCATTAATTTACTACATATTATTTCCAATAACACTAAACAGGTATCACCGTTATATTTTAATTGTATTCAAAAGCATGTTATTATTATTATGACCGACCAAATCGTAACAAATCGCGCGGGGTGCGTTTTTAATGATAGCTTTACACTCGTCCAGCCTTTATTCATACAATATTATATATAAATATACAGACAGGACCGAAAGATCGATCTCTCTACCGTAACCAAGACAGGCAAATACGCTATTCAAGTTCCGTTACATCTATCTTGGCTCGTATTGTTACAAGCGGTCGGCGAGCAGTGTCTATCGACGCCCACCGGCGCTCCGTTCCGGACTTCACTGCTGCTGCGTCCCGACTGCACTGCTGGTCCGTCTCAACTCACCAGCCACGCTGACGCTGACGCAGTACTGACGGACCTCGTCCTTGGCCATAGGTGGGGAAGTTTTAGCTTATGACAACTTTTCCTCCTAGTTCCTTGCGGGATAGGTTGATGTTGCCTGGCTTTGTGATCTGTCCTCGCGCGTTCTGTCGGTTATTCCTGGCTGCTAGCATGCAGGCATGCTAGCGGTGGGATTTGTGGTTTTGGGTCTTCTTCCCTTCACGTGTGGCGTTGTTTAGTGCTGCCTCCAACTCTACTGACAGCTTCCTCTCGCCGTCGCGAACCTCCTTCCGTAGCCGCACGACTGCGTCTTCCAGAATGTGGTCCCAGTCGCACGGCGTGAAGACGGGCTTCTCGTTGATGACGCGAATTCGAGCGTGATCGCCCATTGTCCGCCACGTAGCCTATGCGGTAGTGATGGCTTCTGTTCCCCTTCGACCTGTGCGAGGAGGTAGGGGTTCTTGTGCGCGTTGTAGCGCCCATCCCGCAGCATGGTGGCCATCTTCTTTAGCGCCTGGGGCATGTTCGTGCTGTCTGGGTGTCTCGGCGTCTCCCCGGTTTCCTGTGTTGCCACAGGTTCCGCCAGGACGTGCAGGGACACAGGACTGTGACAAACTGCAACACGTCGCGCCTACGTGCGCGAACTTCGGTGGCGCGCACGCTGCGAACTCGCGCAGCTGCGCATACTTAACCCTTTCGTGAGCCCTGGGAAACATGCTTCCCACTACAATGAACTCGCTCCTAGTCCCGTGGGAATCACAGTTCCCACCTCTGTACGGTGCTACCACCTAGTGAACAGTATAGGGTACTACTTCCAATCGGAAGTTCCCGCCGTTTTCGCTGTACCTTCACGCAGAGGCATTGTATAGCTGAATGTTGCTCTGTAGAGGAGCCGTACAGTGCTGTTTGCGCGACATTTTGTGATTTTTTCCTCAACGTTATGGTATAAGGTAAATACTTTTGATTTACCCAAATTTATGAAGGAAAACGTAAAATTGGAAGGAGGAGAATTCCAGTTTGAAACAAAAGGAGCCATTTCTGCAGTAAAATGGATGGATAACCGTCCAGTCACTTTCGTGTCCTCAGTTCATGACCTATGAGAAACAACCATAGTGAAAAGGAAAAACAAGGATGGTACTAGTACAGAGATTTATTGTCCTGGAGTTGTGGCAGAATACAACAAAATAATGGGTGGTGTCGATAAGATTGATCAATTACGAGAAAGGTATGCTATTGGCAGACGTTCTGTAAAATGGTGGCACAGAATATTTTATTTCCTGGTGGACGTTGCTGCAGTGAACAGTTTTATCCTGTGGAGAATAAGTAAAAGATAAAGTGGACAGCATGATCAGCTCACATACAGGATCCACCTAGCCAGACAATTAATCGCTGGCTTCTCATCCCAAAAAAGGCGTGGACAAAAACCTGTCGTAGTGGCAAAAAGGGGTAAAGTACCTGTAGATTTTCGTCATGTGGCTGTAGGGGAGCATCAACCCATTTTAGGAGAAATCTACTGGACGTGCCGTCATTGTAGTACCAAAACTGCGGAAAGAGCACTCGCTGTGTTTGTACATATCGTCAAATACCACTTTGGATAGACCCACGTTTCAGAAAATTTCATGGCAAGTAATTGTGAACAATCATTGTAACAAGAAAAGTAAATTTATCAAATAAATGTGACATATATTGAAAAAGTTGTTTTTGTCATTTAACTCCAAGGAAGGGCAGTGGGAAGAATACTTCCCACCTTGTTGTGTGACCTCACTTTCACAGTTGGAGCAAATTTGATATTCTGTATGATAAATATACCTATCTGTTAACTACTATCTGCTCTCCATTCATTAAAAAAAACTGCTCAATAATTTTGCCCACGAAAGGTTTAAAAGAATCAGACACACGCCGCCGCAAGGGAGAAAGCGGCACACAGAGAAGAGGTTGCGGCCCCGCAGTCCCACTCCAAAGGGGAAAACGGACCGTGCCACCAAGAAGTAGGCGAGGCTGGAGTCCTGCCCAGCGCCGCCACCGACGACTCAGTGACTGCTCTCAAAGCCGCAATGGAGGCAGAGAGGGCAGCCACGCAGAAGGAGATCGTCGCCGTTCATCTGCAGCTTCAACAGCTGCGAGAAGAATTCAACTGACTAGTCAGACCATGGAGGTAAAAATAAGAGGAGTTGTCATGATGTCACAAACTTGAAGCCGACCCAAGTGAAGATCCGCCATGTTAGCTACCCCAAAACATTCGCTTCTGGTGGTTTGATTCCGTGTAGTCGTGAAGTGTTTTGATAAAAAATGCCGGCTTGCATCACTTACGGGTGTACTAATCGTTGTGATTGTAGTCTACAGTTTAAACAAATTACATTTCATTCGTAAGTGGGCTTATTTTCTTATATACACTTGAAATTCTGATGCACTGTTAAGTTTTACAGTATGGTCTTATTTCTATGATTTGACTTTAGATTTCCTATCAATCCAATTGGTTTTCATTGTTTGGTTATTCCCAAGTAACAGAAAAGTCCTGGCAAGAAATGTCCTGGAAATGGGGACTAATGTTTTAAAATGCAATAATTTAATATAAAAGTAATGTAACTACATTTAGTTAATTAAATCTTCAATAAAATGTGTGGAACACCTGTTACAGTGGTTAAATTATAAGTACTTAAAGGGTTACATATTTGTTGAAGCAAAGTTCCCTATCTAAGACCAGTCTTAGATTATTACATTAATCACTGTGTTGAAGTGTTACCCTGTAAATTGCTGTTATTTGCCACACTGAATGTCACTTGGTAGGTACAATTTAGAAACGAAGCAGATGTGTAAACTACAATGGGCCTGACAATCTTAAATTCACTTCTTTTCCTTCGTAATTTAACGAATCTTTCACTTTGTTGACATGACAGATGGCTTGTTTATTTCATCCCTGCATAGATCTATGGGACATCAAAGGAAACGGGGTTTGTTTCTTGCAAACTGGAACACTTAAAATTTGCATTTGACTTGAAAATGCAACGAATACAAATCGGTGCCTCTAAACTATCAATCATTGCTTTTGGAGTTCTGGCTTTATCAATTATCGACACAAACACAATGAAAGTGAGTAGAAATGGATTACGAAAGCACGCTTTTCATAGCACATACTTCTCTTCTCGGTTATTCGAAGTGTATAAACAAAAAGGAATTACAGTACTGAGGCCAGAAGCGTCATATTTTCGTGTCGTATTATTGTATCAAATACGCATTTAAGACCAGAAAAACGTTTGAAGTTCGTTCCTTATGCTTTGTTGTTCACTAAAACAGTGTAACGTTTACTATATAAAACGAATATCGCGTGCACGTGACAGAAATAACGAACAAGAAGCCATTGTAAACACTCGTCTGCTAATGTTTTGGGGGATCCAAGATGGCGGCAGGCCCCACCCATTGGCTTCAAAACAACGTACAGCGTAAGTCTGTAGCGCCATCTCCCCTTATTCTACCTCCATGAGTCAGACACACGACGACCCGGAAATATTATCGGTCGCTCCAGAGATGGTACGACAGTGCGCTTATCGATACGCGCTGCTGCAGCCGCACTCGGGCAAGTAAGCCAGGAAGTTAGTGACGCCAGTAAATGGAATAAGAGAACTAGGCGACAGTACAGTAATAGAAGATGACAAACAATAAATGAGATGAACACCAGCCGTGCACGGCTGAACGCGTACATTAAGTTTGCAACGAATCGTAACATCTAGGAATGGCTACTGACAACTGATTTCTTGTTTGAAGGTGTTCTGAAACCTATTAACTAGGAAGAACTGAGAAGGAAAAAAAGCACTCCGTCTTCAGGCCACGAGTGGCCTACCGGGACCATCCGACCGCCGTGTCATCCTCAGTGGAGGATGCGGATAGGAGGGGCGTGGGGTCAGCACACCGCTCTCCCGGTCGTGATGATGGTATTCTTGACCGAAGCCGCTACTATTCGGTCGAGTAGCTCCTCAATTGGCATCACGAGGCTGAGTGCACCCCGAAAAATGGCAACAGCGCATAGTGGCCTGGATGGTCACCCATCCGAGTACCGACCACGCACGACAGCGCTTAACTTCGGTGATCTCACGGGAACCGGTGGATCCACTGCGGCAAGGCCGTTGCCTAGGAAGAACTGAGAAGGTAATAAAATATTAGATTGTATAGTAAAACTCAGAAGAATTGCTGGGAGTGAAACTGTCTGAAACAATATGTGGAAATATTTCAGAGCAGTTCAGTTAATCAGAATCTGTGCATTATCGATTTCTGATGTGATGCATCATTGTTTTCATGTGCACACTCATCATTTATGCTTCAACGGTGATTTGCATTAACTTTCTGATGTAGCCATTCTCTTATATAGAGATTAGTGGCCCTGCTTGATATCTCAAGAATTATTTAACCTGTTCAGAGTTAATTGGGGCACAAGAATGTTGTAGTAAACTCATAGCATGCAGCGAACGTATATTATTTAGCATGGTCAAACTACTACTTCAACAAAGCTTTTCTACGTGTAGTTAGCAAGAAGATGAAACCAAATAAGGGAAGATTTCGCACCATATTGACTATATAGCCGTCATCATTATAAAGAACCAGCAGTAGAGAGATATGGAGTGGGGATGGCGAAGCATCATGGGAGATATAAGTGCACGCTTTATTGAAGACTGCAAAGACGAGTACTATACGTGGTCTGTAATATAAAACGAAAGGCTTCTACAAACCGAAAGCGTACTACTCAACGCAGAAGTAAAACAATCGTATTTTGGTGGGGGGGGTAAAATTGTCTGTCAGCCACTCAAACGATCCCGTGACTCGAAAGTAGTCCCTGTTGCAATATCAGATTAAAATCTCTCTTTTATATACCACTATTTACTCAGATTTATGTTGCTCCAGGTGAAATGATCCGTCTATGACTATCACAGGTTCTCTCATCCTAAATTTCCTTCCCTGCATAGGACTCTG
This sequence comes from Schistocerca serialis cubense, assembly GCF_023864345.2. NCBI lineage: Eukaryota > Metazoa > Arthropoda > Insecta > Orthoptera > Acrididae > Schistocerca > Schistocerca serialis. The sequence continues at coordinate 113,191,517 of NC_064646.1, forward strand.
AAATTACCACATTATTCGAAATCTGTTCATTAACCACAACGTAAATTAATCGATTATACAGATTATCGGAACACTGTTAAATGTATAGGCTAGTGTACACCCTTAGCCTGACCTGATCTCTTCTCCATTACAACTTTAAGTAGCAGCCTATAGTCGACTCGCATATCTGGTACTCATATATCTGATCCGCTCACGTCCAAAATCAATGTATAACAGCCATTAAGCCAATACTGAAACTTAGGATCCATTAAAATCTACAAAAGAACAGTTTTATTACCGCTTTTAACAATAAGTACATTGTAGCGAACAACCATTGGAGAAACATACAGTGATCTGCTTCTTTGCTGCAGTGGTCCCTTTGCTGCCAGGAAGCTTCAGCTTTACTGATTACCTTCAGCATTGGCATTTTACAGCTCTTCCCTTCCTCTTTATACAACACATTATGTAAAAAATATTGATATCTGAAACCAAAAATACATCAATAAGTCAATACATTTGTATGTTGTTTGCCACTTACTGGTCTATCTGTAACTAAAGTTGAGCATCTGTTTTCCTTGTGAGACGAGCCACTCTCTTTGGCACATCACAACATCTGGCGGCCGCCATGTTTTGCCCAGATGGCACCTGGGGCACACAATTAAGGACTAGAGATCAGAAATCGAGTGAGTACGAGTCCAGTGCTGAGGGTTGCATACGTTAGAACTCAAGGCACCACTATTACGGCAGTGCTACACTGGCTTCCTCCGTGAAAGTGGCGAGTCTGAGGAAGGTGGTATTGCTGTCTCTTTCTGTTTGTCCACTTGTTTTATCTTACTAAAGTGTGCAGTGGTGAAAGGCCGCGACGTAGTATGGACGCGTAGTAATGACATGCAGAAAATGACCAGCTCTCGGGACCAGATGGCCTATAATAAAGCTGTGCCTTGTGAGTTTGTGGAGAGTGTAAGATGAAAATTAAGTAATGAGGAGTATACAATTACAAATTTACTCCATAAGAGGGAGAGTGATGTCTGCAAAAAGCTCGATAGAGTCCCCACTTCAGACAGAAAACATATAAAGTTCGTCCCATGCAAACGAAATGGTTTTATTCTTGTTTAACAAATTTGCTGCCGTCTTTGAAATTTTTATACACACACGTAAATATATTTACATACACGCACCCCATCCCCACACACACAATATTCAACGCAACGAAGCTCACTGCTAACCGATCGTCGATGTATTGGTGTATGGAGCGCAGTACCGTAAGTCCTTGGCTATACTTGTGAACTCGTGTACTTGCTTCTCCTTTCTATGCCGGTATGATCCGACTGTACCCGACAACAAACTGAAGCAATAAGCTTTCAATTAAATGGGCAGCGGTGCAGACTGGCGAATCTCCGATTGCGAGATCGGGTATGACGTCTTAGGACCCGCTGGCGAGTTTAAAGCGATCTCTCCTAAGGACTCCACCCAACGTGCAAGTTTACCATGTGTAACATTACTTGTGACCATTGTAGGTTTACAAAACCGTCATTCGACCGATTCTTGATTCAAGGCCGAATTTACACATGGGCCAGATAAGGTAGATCTGGTGCGCCGAGAGACCTCCACTGGCCCTTTTACAGGGAATAACGAGTACAATGTAAGTACAGATTATTTTATCTGTTATACCTTAATTTGTACACACATCAGTGTCTTGGTTTCTTTTTTTCCTCTGTATCGAGCAATCTTCCCACCAACACGTCACAAACTTTACGATCTGACGTTCTTTGCACGATCGTAACTGCATCACTAATTGAACTACGTCTGACGATATAGACTAACCATTTTGGATCCACACATCCACATTTCAACAGCTGACCTGCTGCCGAGGGGAAAATAAGTATTAATGGCTTGCTCATGCCAAAATACTTGGGGGTACTAACCAACCTAAAAAAAAAAGACTTGTAATTGTGAGCCTGCAAATGGGATAAATACTGTTGTAATCTTGTTCAGTACACCATCCTCAGTCACCAATAGAAACATCTGCACTTACACCTTGTAATGGTTCTTTATTTACGTGACCATTACGGCACTCCAACCCCAGTTCTCGTTACCAGTAATATCGTACTACTTTTCTGCGAAGTAACAGACATATTTGTTTGACATTATTCACATTTGGTTTTATTAATGTATAGGTACTCCGATGTATCGATATATTACAGTGATATGGTTCTTGTGTGTATTCATTTCTGTGAGACTGTCATAATCTTTGACTTACTTGTAACCGTTTTGGCGCGAATGCGCACAGAGCAGTCTTTGTTTCACTTTGCAGAAGTTAAGTTGTTATTTCGCTTTGTAAAAGAACAGTGAAGTCTTGTGTTTGGTTAAAGTGGAAATTAAATATATGAAGATTGATGCAAAACTGTTTTCTTGATGATGTGACAATTAAGAAGAAGTATATGTGAATTTACAAGAAGTTTAATAAAAATGTGGATCGTGAACACCAAGTCAAAAATTATTTCTACCATACCATTGTTCGGATCTGGGATTGTTTGATCATTAAGAATTTCCTGAAAAACGCATTTGTTAGGTCTTCAAATTTGCTAAAATACGGATCTGGACCTTCTAGCAGTCAAAGTGGAATCACCCTAGAATCAACAAGATGAACCATAACAACTTCGACGAAATCTACATGGGAATCCATTCAAGATAAGTGCCAAAATTAATGACTTTTTTACAGTGACTTCATTATTTCCATTCTGACGATACCATCCACAGTCAATAACTTTGTTGTTGCCCGATAAAGCGAACATATGCTGCGTGAGCAACATTATTAATCTGATTTCTAACCTACTTTGCAAGTGGTGGTATTGTTAGAACCTGTTATGCACCTGCACCTGTTACACCCCTGTATTATCCATTGACTTAGTTCATTTTCGAGTTCAGCTGCAGATCGACTGTTAACGTCACTCTTCGCAACCTCCGTGTAGTTGTGTATAGTGCTGATACCCATACAATCTGACATCATTGGACGTGTTAGCTTTATGTCTAGCTTAATATTTACATTCATAATGTCATGTTAAGATACATTCAATATTTTTTCTTTTCTTCCTCAGAATCAACTGCATCTGTCTGGTTCATTTCCTTTACATTGTAAGGTCAAAATGGCTACTGCGTTTGCTCCTTTGTACCCTCTTCCTATTCAAAATGTGACACCGTCTAAGTCGCGTTTGTTCCTGCCTCGCTCCAATTTAGGATAACTTTTCACAGCAGAAAAATTACGATAGGCAGAATGATAACTTTTTGACTGAAGAGCTAGTGATGTTATTAATAATAACCTGAGACCTCTTGCAGATAATTCATGTCTCTATCATGACTAATGTCTGAAAAAGGAAGTTGTGCAAATATTCAGTCGTACCATAATAAAGTTCAAAGATTGCCAACTGCCTTTAAATGGTCTTTAAAAGTTCAGAATTGCAAAATTCTGCACATCACAAAACGAAAAGACGTAGTACCCTATGACTACAATATCAATGTGTCGCAGTAGGAATCAGTGAACTCATACAAATCCCTGGGCGTAACAGTTTGTAGGGATATGAAGCTGAACGATCATGTAGGCTACATGGTAGGTAAAACAGGTGACAGACTTCGTTTGATCGTTAGAATATTAGGGAAATGCAGTCAGTCTACATAGCAATAGTACGCGAGACGGAAGAAGACGCAAAGACACAACTCGACAACTTAAGTAAGGTAGCCGGAAAGGTGGGACTGAGGATCGCCTATAACAAGACAAAGATATTAAATACCACTGCAGACTGGGAAACACCGGAAGGCACAGCGCAAATGGTGGACAAATTTAAATACCTGGGAGAATTTAAACAGGAAGGAACAGGAGCAAGGAGGGGATAACAGAGAGGATAAAGAAGATGAGGTCAGCCTTCTGCATGACGAGAGATATATAAAATAAAAAGAATATATCCACAGAGGCAAAGATAAGCCACTACAAGGCAACGGTGAGGAATGCAGTATTATATGCTGCTGAGACGATGACACTAGGAAGAAATGGGGCAGAACAACTAGAGAAAGAAGAGAGAAAAATACTGAGGAAATTACTAGGTCCCAAAAGATGTGGAGAGAGGTGGATGCGAAGACCTAGGGAAGAATTGTACTGGAACATGAGAACAATTTCCGGGGAAATCAGACTCAAAAGGGCAAGGTTTGCCGGACATGTAGTTAGGACGAGTATGGACAGAATGACGAAGAGAGTGATGGAAACAACAGGGAGGAAAAGGGGAAAGACAGGAACCAAGTGGGTTGTTGAACTTCGGAAGGACTGGTTGGAATTGGGGATCAAGGTCGAAGGAAAGGAAAATTGGAGGAACAAATATACACCGACCAATATGCCGGAGATCAATGACAGAGAAGAATACAGGAAAAGATTAGTGTGTCACCAGTGGAGCCGACGGGAGAAACGGAAACTGCAGATCTCGGAAGAAGAGCGGGAGAGAAGAAGAGAAAGAATTAAGAGGTTCTGGGAGAAGAAGAGGAAAATGCAGTCCACGAAGGGGCTACCTGTGGTCCTACAGAGGCCGTAACGCAAGAAGAGAAGGAGATTGCATACAAAACACTCGTGCGACCCATCCTAGAACACTGCTCAAATTTGTTGGACCTGTACCAAGTATCACTAGCAGGGGACATTGAACGAATACCGATAAGAACACCACAAATTGTAACAGGTTTGTCTGATACATGGGAGAGTATTAAGGAGATGCTGAAGAAACTTAACCGACAGACGCCTGAAAATCGACAGACACTATCCGGAGAAAGCCTTGTTAGTAATATACTGCATCCTCGTATGCATCGCTCTTTCAAAAGTCATGAGAACAAGATTAACTGCTCACACAGTGCACAGAGACACTTAAGCAATCATCTTCACACGCTCCATACATGGAACTGGAAATGTCCTAATAACACGCACAATGGGAAGTACCCTCTGCCATGCATTTCACAGTGGTTCGCAGAGTAAGAGTGTAGATGTTGTAATACAACCGACCATCGCCGAGGAAGAGAAGGGAAACGGACGCTCTGGGGCGAGCCCCCGAGGAGAGGACACCGCAGTCATTCTGCAAGCCACAGCGGGAAGCTGGGCGGATGCCCTCGCCTCGCTCATGGAAGGACACGTTGCAAAGGGCCTGTCTGACAACGAGAAGCATGCCGAGACCCGATGGACACCTGCAGCCATCAGGACAGAACACCAAGATTGTACACGCGAAAACATGTGAGTTCTGCTGGCCTGGAGGCAGTCATTTTACCTGCCGTAGAAAGCAGGGATGTGGCGACGATTCAAGCACCCCATGGACACAGGGAGGAGCGTAGAGGAGCGTACACAAAAAGTGGAGAACTGGCGCAGAGAGGCGTGTGAAAGAAGTCAGCGTTCTTAAGAAGATGTTTTTCTCGGCAGTGGGGACATTCTTTATACACTAGCGGCCATTAAAATTACTACACCACGAAGATGACGTGCTACAGACGCGAAATTTAACCGACAGGAAGAAGATGCTGTGATAAGCAAATGATTAGCTTTTCAGATGATTCACACAAAGTTGGCGCCTATAGCGACACCTACAACGTGCTAACATGAGGAAAGTTTCCAACCGATTTCTGATACATAAACAGCAGTTGACCGGCGTTGCCTGGTGAAACGTAGTTGTGATGCCTCGTGTAAGGAGGAGAAATGCTTACCATCACGTTTCCGACTGCGATAAAGGTCGGATTGTAGCGTATCGCGATTGCGGTTTATCGTATCTCGACATTGCTGCTCGCGTTGGTCGAGATCCAATCACTGTTAGAATATGGAATCGGTGGGTTCAGGAGGGTAATACGGAACGCCGTGCTGGATCCCAACGGCCTCGTATCATTAGCAGTCGAAATGACAGGCATCCTATCCGTCTCGATCCCTGAGTCAACAGATGAGGACGTTTGTAAGACAACAACCATCTGCACGAACAGTTCGACGACGTTTGCAGCAGCATGGACTATCAGCTCGGAGACCATGGCTGCGGTTACCCTTGACGCTGCATCACAGACAGGAGAGCCTGCGATGGTGAACTCAACGACGAACCTCGGTGCACGAATGGCAAAACGTCATTTGTTCGGATGAATCCAGGTTCTGTTTACAGCATCGTGATGGTCGCATACGTGTTTGGCGACATCGCGGTGAACGTACATTGGAAGTGTGTATTCGTCATCGCCATACTGGCGTATCACGCGGCGTGATGGTATGGGGTGCCATTGGTTACACGTCTCGGTCACCTCTTGTTCGCATCGACGGCGCTTTGAACAGTGGACGTTACATTTCAGATGTGTTACGACCCGTGGCTTTACCCTTCATTCGATCCCTGCGAAACCCTACATTTCAGCAGGATAATGCACGATCGCATGTCGCATGTCCTGTACGGGCCTTTCGGGATACAGGAAATGTTCGACTGCTGACTGACCAGCACATTCTCCAGATCTCTCACCAATTGAAAACGTCTGGTCAATGGTGGCCGAGCAACTGGCTCGTCACAATAAGCCAGTCACTACTCTTGATGTACTGTGATATCGTGTTGAAGATGCATGGGCAGCTGTACCTGTACACGCCATCCAAGCTGTGTTTGACTCAATGCCCAGGCGTATCAAGGCCGTTATTACGGCCAGAGTTGGTTGCCCTGGGTACTGATTTCTCAGGATCTACGCATCCAAATTGCGTGAAAATGTAATCACATGTCAGTTCTAGTATAATATGTTTGTCCAATGAACACCCGTCTATCGACAACATTTCTTCTTGGTGTAGCAATCCGTGCACCCAGGTTCGTCGTTGAGTACACCATCGCAGGCGCTCCTGTCTGTGATGCAGCGTCAAGGGTAACCGCAGCCACGGTCTCCGAGCTGATAGTCTACGCTGCTGCAAACGTCGTCGAACCGTTCGTGCAGATGGTTGTTGTCTTGCAAACGTCCCCATCTGTTGACTCAGGGATCGAGACGTGGCTGCACGATCCGTTACAGCCATGCGGATAAGATGCCTGTCATCTCGACTGCTAGTGGTACGAGGCCGTTGGGATCCAGCACGGCGTTCCGTATTACCCTCCTGAACCCACCGATTCCATATTCTGCTAACAGTCATTGGATCTCGAGCAACGCGAGCAGCAATGTCGCGATACGATCGCGATAGGCTACAATCCGACCTTTATCAAAGTCGGAAACGGGATGGTACGCATTTCTCCTGCTTACATGAGGCATGATAACAACTTTTCACCAGGAAATGCGGGTCAACTGCTGTTTGTGTATGAGAAATCGGTTGGAAACTTACCTCATGTCAGCACGTTGTAGGTGTCGCCACTGGCGTCAACCTTGTGTGAATGCTCTGAAAAGCTAATCATTTGCATATCACAGCTTCTTCTTCCTGTCGGTTAAATTTCGCGTCTGTAGCACGTCATCTTCGTGCTGTAGCAATTTTAATGGCCAGTAGTGTAACTTGAGTTGTGTCCATGCCCAGTCACGTCGGCCCTGAGATTTACAATTATGTTTTGGTTTGTGTAAACAGCACGAAAACAAGTAAATTTCTTTCATGTTTTCATCAAATAAGCAATCTTTTACATTCATACATGAACCCCTTAATTACGAAACATTTGTGTTTGATTTCATTTAATTATTGATATCAGTTAATTGTTGGATCCTAAGGTGGAGCATTAGTCATCTTCTCGTCATTTGATGTCCGACAGCAGAGAGAAGAATTCACACTTCACTACATTGTAGATGTTCTTTTCCAGCTATTGCGTTACCTATAGCGTTTGTAGGTAATATGGAATCTTCATTTGATAGGGCTACAAAAATATGTGTGCAAAAACTGAAAAGAACTAAAACCGAAAACAAACGACTGGCGGATGAGAGAGTAGGCGTCAAAAACACATTGGCTTACGACGCTGCTTTCTGTAAATCCACCCTTGAGTATTTTTCTTTGATTTCGGATCTTTACCATGTAGCATTAATAGAAGAGAGAGAGATAATCCAAATGAGTGCTCCGCATTTCGTCGCGGATGCATTTAGCATGTGTACTAACTTAGAGATCGATATCAAACCACGCTGGCAGACGATACAAGAGAGGCACTGTGCATCATGGAGGGATTTACTGTTGAAATTTCGAGAGCATATGTTCCTATAATAGTCAGGGAACGTTTCACTGCCCACATTCATGTCTCCCGAAAGGACCACTATGGGAAAAACTGATACATTAGAGTTATGATACAGGATTCCTGGTAGCTGTTCTTCCAACGCAGCTTTCATTAATGGAAGAGGGAGAGGTAGGAAATTGGAAATTTGTGATAAGGTCTTATGGGATCAAACTGCTGAGGTCATCGGTCCCTAAGCTTACACACTACTTAACCTAACTTAAACAAACTTACGCTAAGGACGACACACACACCCATGCCCGAGAGAGGACTCGAACCTCCGACAGGGGGAGCCGGGAGAGGTCAGGGGAAGTGATGTACCCTCCAGCACACACCATGAGACTGCTTGTGGAACATAAATGACGATTCAGATAATATAAATGTAAGTCAAACACTATTTACAGTGTCTGACAAAAGAAAAGTGAAGCACCCTGAAGAGATGAAGGAAGCGACATGAAACTGGACGTGCTGAGAAGCGATATGAGGCCACATATCAGTACGAGTTCCACTCTGTTTGGCCTGGATGCACGCGCTGATTCGGTTGGTAAGGCTGTAACTGGTCTTTGACATCCTGGATGCCAGCACTGGGGCAGGGTTGACGTCCTGGCTGGTCCCACACATATTCTGTTGGAGACAGATGTAGGGATCTATCTGGCCACAGGAGTACCTCAACATCACACAGACAGTTCACAGAGACACGTGCTATGTGTGGAAGAGGTCTCTTCTGCTGAGTTGAGGAGCAACTCATGGGGATGCAGGTTGTCATGACGTGCTGCTGTGCTGCCAGAGTTCCCTCAATCCCTACCAGCTGTTGCCTGAAGTCTCTCCCGATGCCTCCCCACACCGTGACTCCAGGAGGAAGTCTGCTGTGCGCCTCCAAAACACTGAAAGAATGGGACCTCTCCCCGGGTCGCCGCCACACCTGCCGACAGAGGTCATCCGGTGCAGTGCAGAACCGCAATTCATCGCTGAAGACAGTGCGGCGCCGTTCGTCACCAGTCCATCTTTCCCGGTCACGGCACCGCTACAAAAGTAGTCGTTTGCGTTGTGCAGTTAAAGAAGCCTACGAATGGGATGGTAATTCGCTACTCCTGCTGGATTCATACCGACACTTCGACGTGACACATAACAGTGCAGGGTCTCCATTACTCGTTCACGGATGGCAGGTGTTGGTGTTAAGGGTGTTACGAAGTGTTTGGTTCGCAATACGGCCATCGTCCCTTGCAGTGACCAGACATGGTCGACTCGAGCAGAACCTTGCCAATGAGTGCACTTGTCCACATTTTTTCCACATGTAACACTTCTATCGATTGACAGTAGGTTCATTTTAAGTAACTGTGTATTGCAATTTATGAAGTGCGCATTCTTTGTCGTTTGAACTCCTTGATGTATGGCAAGAAAATTAGACTTTTGTAATGTATATATGAAAAAATCAAATCAGAGCACTGAAAGACCTGAGTCGAAACAAGGCCCCAGGAGTCGACAACATTCCATTAGAACTACTGACGGTCTTAGGAGAGCCAGTTCTGACAAAACTCTACCGTCTGGTGAGCAAGATGTATCAGACAGGCGAAATACCCTCAGACTTCAAGAAGAATATAATAATTCCAATCCCAAAGAAAGCAGGTGTTGATAGATGTGAAAATTACCGAAAAATCAGTTTAATAAGTCACAGTTGCAAAATACTAACGCGAATTCTTTACAGACGAATGGAAAAACTGGTAGAAGCCGACCTCGGGGAAGATCAGTTTGGATTCCGTAGAAATATTGGAACACGTGAGGCAATACTGAGTCTACGACTTACCATAGAAGAAAGATTAAGGAAAGGCAAACCTACATTTCTAGCATTTGTAGACTTGGAGAAAGCTTTTGACAATGTTGACTGGAATACTCTGTTTCAAATTCTAAAGGTGGCAGGGGTAAAATACAGGGAGCGAAACGCTATTTACAATTTGTACAGAAACCAGATGGCAGTTATAAGAGTCGAGGGACATGAAAGGGAAGCAGTGGTTGGGAAGGGAGTAAGACAGGGTTGTAGCCTCTCCCCGATGTTATTCAATCTGTATATTTAGCAAGAAGTAAAGGAAACAAAAGAAAAATTCGGAGTAGGTATTAAAATCCATGGAGAAGAAATAAAAACTTTGTGTTTCGCCGATGACATTGTAATTCTGTCAGACACAGCAAAGGACTTGGAAGAGCAATTGAACGGAATAGACAGTGTCTTGAAAGCAAGATGTAAGATGAACATGAACAAAAGCAAAAGGAGGATCATGGAATGTCGTCGAATTAAGTCGGGTGATGCTGAGGGCATTAGATTAGGAAATGAAACACTTAAAGTACTAAAGGAGTTTTGCTATTTGGGGAGCAAAATAACTGATGATGGTTGAAGTAGAGAGGATATAAAATGTAGACTGGCAATGGCAAGGAAAGCGTTTCTGAAGAAGAGAAATTTATTAACATTGAGTACAGATTTAAGTGTCAGGAAGTCGTTTCTGAAAGTATTTGTATGGTGTGTAGCCATGTATGGAAGTGAAAGATGGGCAATAAATAGTTTGGACAAGAAGAGAATAGAAGCTTTCGAAACGTGGTGCTACAGAAGAATGCAGAAGATTAGATGGGTAGATCACATAACTAATAAGGAGGTATTGAATAGAATTGGGGAGAAGAGGAGTTTGTGGCACAACTCGACAAGAAGAAGGGACCGGTTAGTAGGACATGTTCTTAGGCATCAGGGGATCACAAATTTAGCATTGGAGGGCAACGTGGAGGGTAAAAATCGTAGAGGGAGACCAAGAGATGAATACACGAAGCAGATTCAGAAGAATGTAGGTTGCAGTAAGTACTAGGAGATGAAGAAGCTTGCACAGGATAGAGTAGCATGGAGCTGCGTCAAACCAGTCTCAGAACAGAAGACCACCACCACAACAACAACAACAACAACATAATATGAATATGTTGAAAATACGACGCCAAGAAGAGATTTTATAGAGCATTCGCACATCAAGAGCCACGAGAACAGTTAGCCGCCATTTCGCCAGCCACTAATCTTCTCCACTGCTTCACAGACTTCGTACATTCAGTTACGTAATGTGTATCGCCATGGACCAGTTAATTTGTGTGTTGTTTCAATAATAATCATATACAATGTCAATTCGTGTTCGAAACCATAACTTCAATCCTGATCACGAACCTACGCAGGGTCCACACCTAAGTGCTGCTAAAACCGAGTATCCTGATTTAAATGAACAATTCTGGCATTCATGTGTTTAAAGGTGGTTTTTTTTCTAAAGTATAAGGAGCAGTTAAAGTAAAGTAGGATTAAAATTTGGATGCTTTGTTTATAGACTACTCCAAGTTAAATTGTTAAGGTAGGAAGTTTAAGTACAAAAATTTAAAGATCAATCAATAGGAAAGTGAAAAACCTTAATTATTTAAAAGCTAAAACCATAAAAGTGAAGTTGGATAGGCTTTTGCTAAAGTATGCTTAGTTTATTATAAAATATAGTTTTGTAGGATTACAGTGCAAGATTGTGTAAATATAATTGCTAAGAATACCTGCTTAACAGGTGATTAAAGTACAAATACATATAAATATTTAATGAACCGATTTGCAGTCGTACTATTAGAAGTAAAGTTATGCACATTTTCAAAGATAGTGTAGTTTTGGTACCCATCATGAATGGTTCCTTTTGAAGTTACTTAAGCCCTGTGTTGCATTTTATCACCTTGAAAAGTAATTTAAGTGAATGATTAGCTTTTAGAAATAGTTCTTACTTTTGCAATAATCAAAGAACCTTGCCTACTGAAATTATACCAGTTTATGGGTCCCCACAGTATTGTCCTCCGATTAAGAAAAAAATGAACTATTACTGCTGCTAAGGAAAACTCCTATATGCGGTGGAGCTTAAACGGTGTGTTTAAGATGTTATTAATCTTTATTTGTGTTATTCATGCCAGTCAAGATAGAAGCACCGTATTTCCAAAATTAGTTCTGCACTTCATGCTACAATGTTTCAGTATTTTTATTAAGTAATGCTAATGATTGTGGCCGCCATTAGTATGAGCTCGGTGCAATTTGGTCTTCATAATTTACTGGTGTGTGTGCTATTGGCAACTGCTGCTACACACAGTACAGAGTGCGCTGTGTCAGTTTGTACCCTGTTTGCTATTCCAAGGGAAGTCTCAACAAAAGTAACTTCAATAACTAATATCCAATTTTCTCAAATATATATATTTCCAAAGTAATGTGCCTAATTAGGCTGGCGACCGTTCATTTTTTTCATTTACTTACAATTTTACCACTTAACTCCAAAAGTTAAGGCCCGTTTGGTTTACTGTCAACCTCACAAAATTCGAAATTATAGTCCGATACCCTTTTCCATTAGACACACACACGGTCGAACTTTAAAACCTCTCAGAAAATAACATTAGCGTGTTTCATGGCACGTTAGTGTTATACGAAGGTTTTTCCGTGACAGAACTAAAGGTTCAGTTATTAGGGAATAGTGTTACACATGCAGTACAGCATCGGGCCACTGTAACATGGGAATGCCCCACAGCTCTGGACATGGGACGATTCGACCAGGAGGTCAAACGGAGACCCATGACGAGACCCCTTTCAATCTCTTTTGGGTGCTGATAACATAGTCTCAGACCAGTAAGCAGCATCTCCGTGCCTCCACACTGATCACTCAAAGTCTGACGCTGTATGCACCCCTTATAAACCCTACAAAGCTGGTAACTACACTAAACAGGATCAACACTGATACTGTCTGGCTGGTGTTCTGCCTGTTACAGAGTCTAAACATTTGCATACCTGCCGTTGGCGGGTACTCGCACGCGTACAAAGTAACGTTGACATCTCTCCACGTCTACTGGGTGCTTCAGCTTTTTGTGAGGCAGTGTAGATGCGATGTCTTCCCCATAAAGTACGTACGAGAACTTTTTGACATAAAAAATAGTTTCTGTCCCACATGCCATGCTATAGTCCGATCCGCGAACGATGGTGCTTCGCAGATGTCGAGGCACGGACTGGGACTGCGTTGTTGATAAGTCCAAGCGACAGTTACAGTACGCGCAAGCGCGTGCTTTCCGCTTGAAGAAATGTATACCTGCAAATCCTGTCTCTCGCTTACTTATGCGGAATTTGTCACTTACCACCACAATCAGTAATGACACTCGCAACAATTGGAATCGAAATTCACTAAACAAATCGGTGATTTCACGTTTAATGCTCGCATCAGCTACGGCATTCACAGCAGAGGGACATACTGAAAGCTCATTGGCTGTCGGAGCATACGTGACGTAGATGCGCAGAACAAGCCTAAACTCGACCACCATTGTTCGTCCAACTGTAGTCTTGCTGAACTAACAGTGTCTATCTGTCAGAAATTCAGTGAACTGCGTTTCTTTTATTGTCGACAGGGTCTCGTTGCAGGTGAAAGCATACAGACATACAGCACAGAACGCATGTGGCTACTACAGCTCGTGTGGTTTCGCCGAATGAATTTAATGATTTCAAAGATGTATCGCTTCCTTTCGTGGATTGCACCCTGTCCCCTGTGAGCGTTAAACCAGTAAAACGCTCGCTGCTAGAGCTGAAGTTGGTAGTGACAGGTTTATTGTACGGCTGCAAATGGATCACCTCGTGGCTGGCGGTTTGAAATACAGTTCGAGGCGAAATGCCAGCAACCAACCAGACATTCAGCTCTGCTAACGGAACACTACGTCACGAGTGAGAGATTTGCTTTCTTTTCTCCCAGTATCGTGGCAATAAATAAGAGCGGATCCTGGAGTTTCCGTGCTAAGAATTCGGCAGCCACATACTTCTTTTGTTTGTTGCGGGAAATGACAAACTACAAAGTCGACGTAAATATTCACTCGCCCAAAACAGATATTTCATATACCCACAACTGTCCTCTATAAACACAGCAGCACTTGAATTAGGTATGATACTCTGAGATTTTTGTAGGTCATCATTGAAGATGTGGGACTTGGTAACACATGGTTCCTCCTAACACAGTAACTATATGTTAGGCACTGGAACAGTATACGGAGAAAAATGTTTTATAATAATATCGGGATAAACAAAAAGATTTGTTGTTTAAACTTTTAATCAGTACTGAAAAAAGACACATTTGTTATTCAAAGTAGCCAATTATTGCATAGTCTGTTGTAAAGAATGCAGTGCAAGCATCTATATGTTAAATATTTTCAGTGAAAGAAATTCAGTGTGATCTTAACTCCCACTGGAAGCGAAGAAAACGAATAACATGTAGCATTTCGTATTCTGTCCCCTATCACTAAACAATTACAAGTCTTATGCGTCTTCCAACAGCAACTCATTCACAAACCTCTTCGGCTGTAAACATAGCTTCCAACGTACTCGACCACTTACAGGCAAGTGGTAAGCGTAGGGCAGTGATGCTACAACAGACTGGTTTTAAGAACCAAGTGGCCAGTCTTTTTTCCCGTTAAGGCGGTTTTTTCAGTCAAATGGAACAACCGAGTGAAACTAGTCTCATGGATCATCAATTATTAATCTTTTAATGTCAGCCAAAAATCCACATTTAATGTCGGAAAGACGAAAAATTCGTGTTTAAGTAAATAAGTACATACATTTTGAAAGTACTTGATTTTTAGAAACATAATTTTTATTCACGTTTCTTTGAAACACGATACTTTATTTGTCTCTGAAAAAGATGGCTATCCTGGTGATGGCTCAACAAATATGTAAATGAAATCTCTCAAACTCAGAGACTGAATGAAAACATTCATAATTGCCGTAGCTGTCAGAAAATTGGTCTCACATTAAGAATAAGTGAAATCGCTCAAACCCAGAGAATGAGTGAAAACATCCATATATAAATGTTCTCACTCATTCTCCGGGGTTGAGTGATTTCACTTATTGTTAATGTCAGACCAATTCTCTGACAGTTACGTCAGTTACGAATGTTTTCGTTCAGTCCCTGAGTTTTAAAGGTTTCATTTACATATTTGTTGAACCATTACCACGATAGCCATCTTTTTCGGAGACAAATAAAGTATCTTGTTCCAAAAAACGTGAATAAAAATTATGTTTCTAAAAATCAAGTATTTTCAAAATGTATGCATTTATTTTCTAAACACAAATTTTTCGTCTTTCCGACATTACATACGGATTTTTGGCTGACATTAAAAGATTAATAATTGATGATCCATTATAAGTTTGTTTAAACAAAGGAATAATTACTTTACATTTCAATTTACTGAAACTATGTCTCTCACTTCCCACTGGCTTGCACTCGTCATCGATACATCTATACCTATATTCTGCAAAACTCTGCGAAGTGGATGACAGAGGGTGTGTCCCATTGTACCAGTTATTAGAGTTTCTCCCCGTTCCATTCACGTATGGAGCGCGGGAAGAATGACTGTTTGAATGCCTCTCTGTGCGCTGTAATTATTCTATTCTTGTCCTCACGATCCCTATGTGAGCGATACGTAGGAGGTTGTAGTACAGTCATAGAGTAAACACTTAAAGCAGGTTCTTGAAACTTTGTTAATAGATTTTCTCGGGATAGTTCACGCCTATCTTCAAGAGTCTTTCAGTTGAATTCCTTCAGTATTACTGCGGCACTCTCAAACCGAGCAAACAACTCTGCGACCATTCGTGCTGCCCTTCTCTGTATACTTTCAATATCCCCCGTTAGTCCTATTAGGTATGGGTCCCACAGTTGAGCAATATTCTAGAACCTGTCACACGACTGATTTGTAAGCAATCTTCTTTGTAGATTGATTGCACTTCCCCAGTATTCTACCAATAAACCAAAGTCTACCACCTGCTTTGTCCACTACTGAGCCAATGTGATCATTCCATTTCATATCCCTACAAACTGCAGCACCCTGATATTTGTATGAGCAGGCCTATTCCAACTGTGACCCATTGACATTACAGTCATAGTATACTACGTTTTTTAGTTTCGTGAAGTGCACAATTTTACATTTCTGAGCATTTAAAGCAAGTTGTCAGTCTTCGCACCACTTTGAAACCTTATCAAGACTGACTGAATATTTATGCAGCTGCTTTCAGACTGTACTTCATCATAGATAACTGCATCATGTACAAAAACCCTGAGCTTACATTTAGTATCGTCTGCAAGGTCATTAATATACAACACGAACAGCAAGGGTTCCAACTCACTTCTGGGGCACACCTGGAGTTACTTCTACAACAGAAACTATGCGAAATGAAAGCAGCTGTCAAAAGGTCAATGAGGTATTTTTTAACGAATTTGAAAGCAACATTTTATCTGCAGATTCTAAAAATAACGCTAAAAAATTTTGGTCGTACGTAAAATCTATGAACGCTACAAATAATTCAATACCTTCTCTTGCTGACAGTACGGGTAATGTAACGGATGCTGATAAACAGAAGGCTGACATTCTAAACCTAGCTTTCAAAAACTCGTTTGCGGTAGAGGACTGCAGCACCATTCCCCCTTTCAATTATCGAACAAACGCAAGGATAGCTGATATAGTATTTAGTGTATCTGGGTTTGTAAAACAGTTAAGATCCTTAGACACAAGGAAGGCATCTGGCGCAGACGGTATCCCCGTACGATTTTATGTTGACTATGCTACAAATATAGCACCATTCTTATCCATCATCTATCAGAAATCATTGGAACAGCGGAAAGTTCCACGGGACTGGAAGAAGGGCCAGGTCATAGCAGTCTATAAAAAGGGTAGAAAATCGGATGCACATAATTACTGCCCAATTTCGCTGACATCGATTTGTTGTAGAATCATGGAACATATTTTGTATTCAGACATAATGACCTTTCTAGACTCTGAGAAGCTCATCTGCAGAAACCAGCACGGTTTTAGAAAACAGCGGTTATGCGAGATACAGCTGGCCATCTTGGTGCATGATATTCAACAGGCTCTACATACTGGCTCCCAGGTTGATGCCATATTCCTTGACTTTCGAAAGGCGTTCGACTCAGTTCCCCATTGTCGCTTGCTCCAAAAAGAGCGCGCTTACGGTCTATCCGATGACATATGCGGTTGGATAGAAAGTTTTCTAACAGAGAGCAGTGTGTCGTCCTCAATAGGGAGACTTCAACAGAAACAAGCAACATCAGGTGTGCCCCAAGGCAGCGTAATAGGTCCGCTGCTTTTTACGATTTACATAAACGATCTGGTTGATGGTAATGACAGTGGCATTGGACTGTTTGCCGATGATGCTGTAGTCTACAGGAAAGTAGTATCACACGAAATTTTTGAGCAAATCAATGAGGATTTGCAGAAAATAAATGCGTGGTGTAAAGACTGGCAGTTATCTTTGAATATTAGCAAGTGTAACCAAAGCGAAGATCCCCATTAATGTACGAGTACAAAATAAATGCCCAGTCTTTGGAAGCGATAACATACGTCAAGTATCTGGGTGTGACTATTCGAAATGATCTCAAATGGAACGATCAGGTTACACAAGTCACGGGTAAGGCGAACTCTAGGCTGCGGTTTATTGGTAGAATCCTGAAGCGATGCAGTCCTTCAACAAAGTAAATTGCTTACAATACTTTAGTTTATCCAGTCTTAGAGTATTGTTCGCCTGTATGGGGGACCCTTACCAGTTGGATCTGATTCAAGAGATTGAGAAGGTCCAAAGAAGAGCGGCAAGATTCGTGACTGGTACATTTATCCATCGTGAGAGCGTTACAAATCTCATAGAAAGTTTGTAGTGGGAAACACTTGCAGATAGACGACGCGCTAAACGGAAGGGACTGTTCACTAAATTCCAAAATCCGATCTTCGCCGAGGATGTAGAGCATATATTATTACCACCAACTTTCAAATCGCGCAATGATCACCATTCAAAGATAAAGGAAATGAGAGCTCGTACTGAGGCGTTCAGACAGTCGTTTTTCTCTCGCGCGATCCGCGAATGGAGCAGATGGGGGGAAATATGACTTTGGCGCGAATTGTGCCCTGCGCCACACACCGCTTGGTGGCTAGCGGAATGTATATGACGATGACTCTCCATCCAAGATAACATGCCCCCTACCCAAAAATGCTCAATCCAGTAACAAATTTCACTTGTTGCATCATGATCGTACTTGTGACAGAAAGTGACAGTGAGTATAGGTGTGATATTAAGTGAGTTGTTTTTCGGGAATCAAGAAACACTGCATCTAGCTGACCATCTTGATCCGAAGCTTTCAGTATGTCACATGAGAAAAATGCGAGTTGGGCTTCACGTGATCGATGTTTTTGGAATCCATGCTGCCTGAGATTGAGGAGGTCATTCTGTTCAAGATACCTCATTATGTCTGAGCTAAGATTCTACAACAAATCGATGTCAAGGATATTGGACGGTAATTCTGTGGCTCACTTCTACTATTCTTCTTGTAGACGGGTGTGACCTGTGCCTTTTTCCAGGAACTGGGCACGGTAGTTTGTTTGAGGAATGTACGATAGGCTATAGTTAGAAGAGGGGCAAACTCAGTCGCAAATTCGGTATAGAATCTGACAGGGATTCCATTGGGGCCTGGAGCTTTGTTCAATTTTAACGATTTCGTCTGTTTCTCAGTACCACTAACACTAATACTTATTTCATTCATCTTTTCAATGGTACGAGGATTAAATTGTGGCGATTCTCCTGGGATTTCTTTTGTAAAGGAACATTTGAAAACCGAGCTCCAAAAAAAATGGTTCAAATGGCTCTGAGCACTATGGGACTTAACTGCTGTGGTCATCAGTCCCCTAGAACTTAGAACTACTTAAACATAACTAACCTAAGGACATCACACACATCCATGCCCGAGACAGGATTCGAACCTGCGACCGTAGAAGTCGCGCGGTTCCAGACTGTAGCGCCTAGAGCCGCTCGGCCACTCCGGCCGGCAAACCGAGTTACCACATTCAGCTTTTGCTTTGCTACCATCAATTTCAGTTCCAGTCTCATTCGCTAAGGGGCTGGACACTAACTTTGGTGCCACTAACAGCCTTTTACATATGACGAGAATTTCTATGGGTTTTGTGAAATGTCATTTGACAGTATTCCGATACAATTGTCACTGAAGGCCTCACGCATTGCTCTCTTTTCAGCCAAACGCGCCTCATTCAGTATCTCTCTATCTACATCCCTACGCTTTGTTTCACGTCTATTATGCAGTAATCTCTGTTTCTTTAGGATCTTCTTTAAAGTGAGTGTATACTACGAAGGTTCCATACTATTATGAACCTGTTCTACTGGGTACATGTCTGTCCAGTCCATGGTCAACTATTCTTTTAGTTTCAAATTCCTCATTGAGATATGACACCATCGATTTTTTATCTAGTTTACTGAACATGTGTATATTTCTGCTTGGTAAATTCGGTAATTGCTGAGGTGACGTGAACAGAAAACATAGAAGATACATTTTTTTTCTTTGTTTTAATGACTTAATCGTTTACTGTGAAGAAGACAGGTCAAGTTGCAGACAGGCACAATTAAAAGCACTCACATGTAGCTTTCGACCACAGCCTTCGTCAGTAAACCACACACACACACACCATTCACACACTCACACAATCAACACCACCTCCCGCACATACGACCCAGGGGCGCCCGCAGGTTTTTGTCACAGTAGGGGCAAAAAATTTTCACCACACAAACACACACACACACACACACACACACACACACACACACACATATATATATATATATATATATATATATATATATATATATATATAGCCAGATTTTATGTTTCTGAACCGTATTCTGCCAATAAATTGTTTTCTTGCCACTAATAATTTCATGCAGTGAACGCAGTTGGATTTAAATTAACAGTCCGGAAAAAAACGGTTCACTACACTCAACTGTGTAAACCTGGTCAAATTCACTTACATTACTGTGAAAGCTTCTTTTATGCACTTGACAATAGTGTTCTGCAGCTGCGTAGTGTACTAACTAAGAACGATTCTTTCATGTGGTACAGCTCTATTTTGGAATAGGCCTACGCATTCTAATATGCTTACTGAATTACTATTGTTTTCTGAAGAGCATTTGTCGTTTCATGGTAAGCCAGATGTTTTCCCCTTATATGCAATTTAGAAATACTGATGCACTTTTAGTACCATGCCAGAGTTATGAACATAAAAAACTAACATTGTAACTATAGTAAAACCTGTTTTTACATTAGCAGACTGTACATTTTACCGCCATTTTCGTTTGGTCCTGTCTAAGCTTTTTATCTCTAAACTTCTTGTTTTCCTGCTATTAAAAATCGACATTTGGAAGTAACTGAAGGATATCTTGTCATCCTTCCCTTCAAACAACATTTAGAAAGCTCCATCCTCCCCTCTTCTTAAATTAATTGGATGATGATCCCAAATTATTCGGTTCTTCCTTCTCCTTTTCATTAGTCGACACAATAACAATACTTAGATTTTACTGTCTGTTCATTTCAAACAAAACTGTACCTAGTGAGGTGGGAACAGAAAGGGTGACATTTTAGTACCCTATAAGTCAACATTTTCGAGATGGAACTCTCACCATGGGTACCATTCTTAATGGGACCACGTACACATTTAGTAGTTTGTGGATCGGCAGATTCGCTTTATTTTATTATAGCTTATTTGTAATGCCCAGAGTTTGTTAACATGTAAACGGTCTTTCCTTATCAAAGTTAACAATAAACTGCTGGTTCATCTGATCATTCTCATTGTTGCCTCACTTGCTGTTGTTAATTTCTACCACGTGTGGGGGTAGAAATAAAAATAGATACTTCGTAGGCAATAGCTGTAAGACGGATATATAACAATTTTGCACATCTTCAACGAACGAGATTTCTTAAAGAAAAACACACAATTTTTAAATTTATCATCTTTTTTCATTTTAGTTCGATTCTCCTTTAAAGTTTTTCATTGCTCTAGTTCATCCTGTAATTCTGTTTACATATGTTTTATATGATTTTTACGTCACTTTATCGATATTTTCCGGTTATTTTAGTGGTAATTTTACAGGTATTTTAAATCATACATAACTGAGCTCTAAAGTTAAAGGTATTTTTTATATTCGTAAACTGAATGAATTCTCACTAGTGGCAACTGCCCCCCCCCCCCCCCCCCCCTGCGGGCACCCATGATACGACCGCCAACTCGAGCCTCTCGGGCCCGAACGTGAGTCTCTTTTAATTGTGCCTGTCTGCAACTTGACATGTCTTCTTTACGGAAGGTAGCAATCTGTCTTTTCCTACATTGTTAATATTCCTACCTGGAGCTTCCATTGTCTGACTTCATCATTTATTTTATTAATTATATACTGTCACCTGTCGGAAGTATTTTTTGCGATAAATATTTTTCATCCTCGTTAATTTTCTTTGAATTTCTTTAAGTGATGTTATTGTTGTTGTTGTGGTCTTCAGTGCTGAGACTGGTTTGATGCAGCTCTCCATGCTACTCTATCCTGTGCAAGCCTCTTCATCTCCCAGTACCTACCGCAAACTACATCCTTCTGAATCTGCTTAGTGTATTCATCTCTTGGTCTCCCTCTACGATTTTTACCCTCCATGCTGCCCTCCAATACTAAATTGGTGATTCCTTGATGCCTCAGAACATGTCCTACCAACCAATCCCTTCTTCTAGTCAAGTTGTGCCACAAACTTCTCTTCTCCCCAATCCTGTTCAGTACTTCCCCATTAGTTATGTGATCTACCCATCTAATCTTCTGCATTCTTCTGTAGCACCATATTTCAAAAGCTTCTATTCTCTTCTTGCTCAAACTATTTATCGTCCATGTTTCACTTCCATACATGGCTACACTCCATACAAATACTCTCAGAAATGACTTCCTGACACTTAAATCTATACTCGATGTTAACAAATTTCTCTTCTTCAGAAATGCTTTCCTTGCCATTGCGAGTCTACATTTTATATCCTCTCTACTTCGACCATCATCAGTTATTTTGCTCCCAAATAGCAAAACTCCTTTACTACTTTAAGTGTCTCGTTTGCTAATCTAATTCCCTCAGCATCACCCGACTTAATTCGACTACATTCCATTATCCTCGTTTTGCTTTTGTTGATGTTCATCTATACCCTCATTTCAAGACACTATCCATTCCGTTCAACTGCTCTTCCAAGTCCTTTGCTGTCTCTGACAGAATTACAATGTCATCAGCGAACCTCAAAGTTTTTATTTCTTCTCCATAGATTTTAATACCTACTCCGAATGTTTCGTTTCTTTCCTTCACTGCTTGCTCAATATACAGATTGAATAACATCGGGGATAGGTTACAGCCCTCTCTCACTCCCTTCCCAACCACTGCTTCCGTTTCATGCCCCTCGATTCTTATAACTGCCATCTGGTTTCTGTACAAATTGTAAGTAGCCTTTCGCTCCCTGTATTTTACCCCTGCCACCTTTAGAATTTGAAAGAGAGTATTCCAGTCAAAACTGTCAAAAGCTTTCTCTAAGTCTACAAATGCTAGAAACGTAGGTTTGCCCTTCCTTATTCTAGCTTCTATGGTAAGTCGTAGGGTCAGTATTGCCTCACGTGTTCCAACATTCCTACGGAATCCAAACTGATCTTCCCCGAGGTCGGCTTCTACTAGTTTTTCGATTCTTCTGTAAAGAATTCGCGTTAGTATTTTGCAGCTGTGACTTATTAAATTGATAGTTCGGTAATTTTCACATCTGTCAACACCTGCTTTCTTTGGGATTTCAATTATTATATTCTTCTTGAAGTCTGAAGATATTTCGCCTGTTTCTTACATCTTGCTCACCATATGGTAGAGTTTTGTCAGGACTGGCTCTCCCAGTAGTTCCAATGGAATGTTGTCTACTCTGGGGACCTTGTTTCGACTCAGGTCTTTCAGTACTCTGTCAAACTCTTCACACGGTATCATATCTCCCATTTCATATTCATCTACATCCTCTTCCATTTCCATTATATTGTCCTCAAATACATCGCCCTTGTATAGACCTTCTATATACTCCTTCCACCTTTCTGCTTTCCCTTCTTTGCGTAGAACTGGGTTTCCATCTGAGCTATTGATGTTCATGCAAGTGGTTCTCTTATCTCCAAAGGTCTCTTTAATTTTCCTGTGGGCAGTATCTATCTTACCCCTAGTGGGATAAGCCTCTACATCCTTACATTTGTCCTCTAGCCATCCCTTGCAATTCCTGTCGATCTCATTTTTGAGACGTTTGTATTCCTTTTTGGCTGCTTCATTTACTGCATTTTTATATTTTCTCCTTTCATCAATCAAATTCAAATTTCTTCTGTTACCCAAGGATTTCTACTAGCCCTCGTCTTTTTACCTACTTGATCCTCTGCCGCCTTCACTACTTCATCCCTCAAAGCCACCCATTCTTCTTCTACTGTATTTCTTTCCCCCATTCCTGTCAATTGTTCCCTTATGCTCTCCCTGAAACTCTGTACAACCTCTGGTTTAGTCAGTTTATCCATGTCCCATCTCCTTAAATTCCCACCTTTTTGCAGTTTCTTCAGTTTTAATCTACAGGCTATAACCAATAGATGGTGGTCAGAGTTCACATCTGCCCCTGGAAATGTCTTACAATTTAAAACCTGGTTCCTAAATCTCTGTCTTACCATTAGATAATCTATCTGAAACCTGTCAGTATCCCCAGGCTTCTTCCATGTATACAGCCTTCTTCTATAATTCTTGAACCAAGTGTTAGCTATGATTAAGTTGTGCTCTGTGCAAAGTTCTACCAGGCGGCTTCCTCTTTCATTTCTTAGCCCCAATCCATATTCATCTACTACGTTTCCTTCTCTCCTTTTTCCTACTGACGAATTCCAGTCACCCATGACTATTAAATTTTCGTCACCCTTCAGTATCTGAATAATTTCTTTTGTTTCATCATACATTTCTTCAATTTCTTCGTCATCTGCAGAGCTAGTTGGCATATAAACTTGTACTACTGGTAGGCGTGGGCTTCGTATCTATCTTGGCCACAATAATGCGTTCACTATGCTGTTTGTAGTAACTTACCCGCATTCCTATTTTCCTATTCATTATTAAACCTACTCCTGCATTACCCCTATTTGATTTTGTGTTTATAACCCTGTAGTCACCTGACCAGAGGTCTTGTTCCTCCTGCCACCGAACTTCACTAATTCCCACTATATCTAACTTTAACCTATCCATTTCCCTTTTTAAATTTTCTAACCTACCTGCCCGATTAAGGGATCTGACGCTCCACGCTCCGATCCGTAGAACGCCAGTTTTCTTTCTCCTGATAACGACATCCTCTTGAGTAGTCCCCGCCCAGAGATCCGAATGGGGGACTATTTTACCTCCGGAATATTTTTACTTAACCATACAGTAAAGCTGCATGCCCTCGGTAAAAATTACGGCTGTAGTTTCCCCTTGCTTTCAGCCGTTCGCAGTACCAGCACAGCAAGGCCGTTTTGGTTAGTGTTACAAGGCCAGATCAGTCAGTCATCCAGACTGTTGCCCTTGCAACTACTGAAAAGGCTGCTGCTCCTCTTCAGGAACCACACGTTTGTCTGGCCTCTCAACAGATACCCCTCCGTTGTGGTTGCACCTACGGTACGGCTCTCTGTATCGCCGAGGCACGCAAGCCTCCCCACCAACGGCAAGGTCCATGGCGCATGGGGGGGATTAGTTTCAGAATATGACTCGTCCTTGCAGATACTGTATACCTCACTGAATTCATCTTGAGGATCACTTTATTTCCAGTCATATGATTTCTTCCATTCCGCACCATTAAGTGTTGCGGCATTGATTTGAACACAAAGTTCACTATTAAGAAAACATCTGTTCGTAAACATGAACGAAAAGCTGAAGTACGATCTACCTACTGCCACTCAATAAAAATTAAATATTAGAAAGGCAATAACAGTCAGGACAGTCGGTAACAGGGCGAAGACAACAATGACTTAACAATGGCAAAACGATCGAATGTTTCAGCTCGGAACTGAATTCGACGGACTCCGTCGACTGTTTTCATTCAGTTGCTCCCACAGACTAATATCACTCAAAAGATTGAATGAATATTTCAAGCGGTACATAAAGCTACAACCAACTGAATCGATTGTTTACATTAGGTTGCTGTCAAAGACTGGTTTCACTCGAAAGATTGAATGAATAGTTCAACCAATACCTAAAACTACATCCGAATTAATCTGTAACAAGCAAGGACACCGATGCGGTAGGAACAGTTCCCAGTTATACGCGACACGGTTAGCAACACACACTTCATTCACAAGAGTGACTATGCAACAGGTCTACATTGGACACTGGTCGAGAACGCACTGTCTTTCTTCTCCCTTTCCCAAAGACAATCCACTCTCGCCGGGCCAGCGACGTTTGGGTGTCTCACAGAGCTCGACATCCCCACAGAGCCCGCCGATAGGAGTAAGGAGTGTAGTGGGATGTGGTGGCCAGTGGATGTGAGCATGTGCAGATGTGCATGACAGATTGTGCAGTGGTTAGCGCTGCGCGGGACGTGACCAGACCGTTTCTCACGGTGCTGTGTGATGTGCTGATGCTGTTTATGTGGTACTGTGCCAGATGTTGTGGAGGGTGTCTGACATGGCCATATCACGACACAGATGGTGCGGCAGGTGGACGAGGTGTGGTGGAGGCTCGTCGAAATCCTGCCCAGTTCACACCTAATCTGAGCGCAGGGGTGCCGTAGGCTTTGTACTGGTCGCAGTTCTCGGTGTCCGGCGTGTCGACGTCTGCGTGTGTTAGAGTACAGTCGCCCTAGAATACCCGTGCAGGTATAAGTCGAACAAGTGAGATAGTCGTAGGTTTGCCATGAATTAGAATGTCAAATGTCTGTCGACTGCTTTCGATCATCCTGTATAGTTCTGAATAAGAGGGACTGCAGGGCAGATCGTACAATGGCGGCTCACAACATGACAAAATCGCAACAGGCGAGGTCCTTGTGTATATACACTTTTGGGGTTGAATGAGCTAAGGGTGGCTGAATGTGCATGTTCTGAATAAGTCCCTGAGCACGATGCACTAGTGTAAGTAAGTCCGCCTGTTTTGTGTCGACATTAGGCTGAGAGAAGTCTGCAAGCAGGACAAGTTGCGGTGCGGCACATTACTTTTTTACTGCCCTGCCAGTGTCCAGCAATGTTCATTTGTCTAGCTAAAAGCTGTAATATAAAATACTAGCCCACTACTGTCTACTGCAGGTCGCAACATACATAGAATTGTCCGGTAAACGGGATGTGACTAGCTACTGAAATAAAAGTCTTAACTTGGCAATGTAAATTTTCAGGTGTATTTTTACGATAAAGATCACAGTTAATACTGCCAAGTCCATACTAAGTGGCAACACAATCACACACATAGCCAGTTTATGGTCTTTACACCCGTTACCGAAGTTAATAGAGTTCACCGGATCGTTTAGTTATGAAAATGCTCGCTCAGATGTTGTGCACTCTGCTCTACACGTAGTGCCTGTTCCAGTATTAGATCGCACAACACGCCACGCGGTTTTAACTAACAGTCAAATGCAATAATTTTGATATTCCGTGCGAAATTCCACACGACTTCCACTATACCGTTCATTTAAATACACTTTGTACTACTTCACGAACTCGTAATTAGCATTTTTCCGCGATTTTACAGTACTTTCGTCGGAGCTGCTTTCAATGAGATGTTACTGGTTCGAACCCTCAGCCCCGACCCCCCTAGATCACACCAAAGGCTTTGTGCCCAGCACAGATTGGCGCGAGCCTGCGTTTTTCTGACTGGCTGATATCACAAACAGCAAATCAGGTTGCAGTATTATCCTGCGCTAACCCGCGCTTTACTTCAATGACCAATCATAGTAAAACATTTCTTTCTATGGCAATTGCTAAATAAATAAATTTAGAAAAGTATCAAGTATCAAATTACTCCTTCTGGAATTACCGATTAATATGTGTTCTACTCACGATTTATTAGTATCATAAACTGACTGCACATTTAATTATAGTAAATCCCCTGTATAGTTTAACTGGTACTTCGTGAATAAACAAAACAATTTTCATTTACTTCTGTTCTTCTTCACTCATACAACACTCACACTGCTAATTACTACACACATAAAACAATTATAATTATGAAAATACATTAAATATTAATCAAACATAACTTTACAACATTGTTTTGACTACAACTGCTAGCACTGTCCATCAACTGCTGACCTCTGCCGCCTACTAGTACAACAACGTACAGCTCTGTAACTCAGGTCCATGTCAGCTGGTGACATCTGTCTATGACTCATGCCTATAACGATATCGTCCTAACAAGTGACAGGAGCGATACGAAGGCGCTACGCTGGTGACATCTGTCGATGACTCATGCCTATAACGATATAGTCCTAACAAGTGACAGGAGTGATGTGAAGGCGCTACGCCTCAAAGTGACTTACCATTGAACATCTCTGCCAGAGACGTCGTATGTCGTACTCGTACACTGAGCAGATGCCAGACAGGCTTTAAGGGACTGCCTCAGTCCAGGAACTGCTGTGGCACATCAGGGACACCTTTGTGGTCGTGTGCTATCTCTCAGTGGGGTCATTAGTCTGTGGGTGATATGTGGTAGACCACATTTGGGTGACCCCACAGAGGCAACATAGGGCACTGAAGTGGACTGACTGAAATTGGAGGCTCTGACCAGTGGTAACCAGTTTGGGAGTCCTGAAGCAGGTGATCAACACCTCGATGATCGCACATGGGATTGTTTTGGCTGCAGTGTCACACATGGGTACAGCTTCTATCCATCGCAATGTGCTTTCAGTCACAGATAGCAGGTATTAAAATCCTCCCCATTCTGACAAAGGTCCAACGAAGTCAAAGTGAACATGCTGAAGCCGAGTCTTCATGATGGGAAAGTGCCTGAATTGAGACTGGGAAAGATGACCTGTCTTACTAAGTCAGCATGTAAGACAGCTTTGTGCCTAGAAGTGACAATCTAGTTTGATATTTGCCCATATGAATCTGGCTGTCACTAGGCGAATGGGCACCTTGATGCCAGGGTGACCCAAGTTGTGGAACTGCTCGAATATTTCATGACGCACTGTAAGGGACACTAGCGGTCTCTGGAAAATGGAAATGAAGTCCCATGCTTCTTTACAGAGCGTAGGGGAACGATGCGGGAGACCCGCACCGCCTTACTAGACAAGGTCCTAATGGAGGTGGTTTGCCATTGCCTTTCTCCGACCGTAATGAGAATGAATGATGATGATGAAGACGACACAACAACACCCAGTCATCTCGAGGCAGGAAAAATTCCTGACCCCGCCGGGAATCGAACCCGGGACCCCGTGCTCGGGAAGCGAGAACGCTACCGCGAGACCATGAGGGGCGGACTTTACATCTACATAATACTCTGCAAGCCACCTAATGGTGTGTGGCGGAGAGTACTTTCAGTACCACTATTTGATCCCTCCACTCGCAAATAGTGTGTGGAAAGAATGATTGTCAGTAAGCCTCTGTATTGGTTCTAATTTCTCGAATTTTCTCCTCGTGGTCAGTACACAAGATGTATTTGGGGGGAAGTAATATGTTGTCTGACACCTCCTGAAAAGTTCTGTCCCCAAATTTGAATAGCAAACCCCTCTGTGATGCACAACGTCTCTCTTGTAACGTCTGCCAGTGGAGTTTGTTTAGCATCTCCGTAACGCTCTCTCGCCAGCTAGACGATCCCATGACGAAACGCACCGCTCTTCGTTGGATCTTCTCTGTCTCCTCTATCAGTCCTACCTGATAGGGATCCTAGATAGACGAACAATACTCAAGAACTGGGCGAACAAGCACCTTATAAGCCACTTCTTTCGTGGGTGAGTTACATTTCTTTAAGATTCTTCCGATGAATCTGAGTCTGGTATCTGCTTTTCCCACTATCTGTTTTATGTGATCATTCTACTTAAAGTCTCTCTGGATAGTTACGCCTAGATATTTTAGATCAGTCGCTGTCTCCAGTGTTTTGCGAAATGTCATAGAGCAAGGTTATTTTATACATGCTTGATAGTAAAGGATGTTGTGTCCAACATTAACACTGTTTCAAATAGTGCAGTTCATGACATAAATTCATGGCTTGTAGAAAATAAACTAACGCTAAATCACGGTAAGACTCGGTTTTTACAGTTTCTAACACACAGTTCAACAAAACCCTACGTTTTAATAGTGAAACTGAACAGTTCGAATTTCTAGGTGTTCAGATAGATACTAAACTGTCGTGGAAAACCCACGTTCAGCATCTTGTTCAAAGACTTCATGCTGCCAATTTTACTATTCGAACAGTATCTGAAGCAGTGATAGCGAGACACGAAAAGTACACTCATGCTCATAAATTAAGGATAATTGCAGAATGTGGTGCCACACAACGTGGCACTACACAAAACTGGCGCTAACTGCATAGACACATAGGAAACACACACGGCACAGATCTGTAAGTCCATGGTATTGGTCATAAGTTGAGAAAACCATCCCGAAACACATGTGCTACAAAACGCCACTGCTTCCTGCGCATGTACCCCGACATCAATACGGGATATGATCACCATGCACACATACACAGGCCGCACAACGGATCTGGCATACTCTGGATCAGGTGGTCGAGCAGATGCCGGGGAATAGCCTCCCATTCTTGCACCAGTGCCTGCCGGAGCTCCTGAAGTGTCACAGAGGTTTGAAGACGTACAGCGATACATCAACCGAGAGCATCCCAGACTTGCTCGATGGGGTTTACGTCTGGAGAACAGACAGGCCACTCCATTCGCCTGACGTCTTCTGTTTCAAGGTACTCCTCCACAATGGCCGCTCTGTGGGGCCATGTGTTATCATCCATCAGGAGGAAGGTGGGACCCACTGCACCCCTGAAAAGTCAGACATACTGGTGCAAAATGACGCCCCAATTCACCTGACCTGTTACAGTTCCTCTGTCAAAGACATACAGTAGTGTACATGCACCAATCATAATCCCACCCAACACCATCAAACCACGACCTCCATACAGGTCCCTTTCAAGTACATTAAGGGATTGGTATCACGCCAGATGAAAACCCGGTGAGAATCACTGTTCAGACTATACCTGGACTCGTCCGTGAACATAACCTGGGACCACTGTTCCAATGACCACATACTGTGTTTTTGACACCAGGCTTTATGGGCCTGGTGACTGATGATAATACTCAGTCGACACCTAAGTCTACTACCTCTTTGCCTTACATAGGAAGCACTTCCAACAAGATCGGTCGTATTTTACAGAAATACGATGTGAAATGTGTTTTCTGACCTCCATCTAAAATTAGAGTGCTTTTGTGTTCTGTTAAGGATGATCTTCGTTTGTGTAAGGGGGGTGTATATGGCATTCCTTGTAGCTGTGGCATGGCATATATTGGTCAAACTATCAGGACCTTGGAGGGCCAATGTACTGAGCATAAATGGCATTGCTTGGATACTGGTCACCCTATGTTATATAACAATACCAAGATATTGGCATGCACGTCCAGCTATTGGTACAGTGTTATTAAGGAGGCAGTTGAGATTAAATTAGCGAGCAACGCTGTAAACAGGGATGGAGGTTTTTGTTTAACCTCTGCTTGGAATCCTGCTGTCTCCCTTGTCAAAAAACAGTGGGGCATAGTCAATGGTACCTCACCTGCCAGTTCGTAGTCTTTCACTATCGATATCTCTAATTTTAATTTTCGATGCAATAGGGTCCGCAGCTGCGATGAATTTTAGAATGATTTCTTGAAGCCTTTAGCTGCCATTTTCTTTATTTTCTGTATGATTGTACAATTTCAGCCTTAGGCCATTTTCAAGTATTTTGTTGATGATTTTGTGGTAACAGATTATGTCGTATAAGTCGTTAACCCTATGACATCATGTTGTGCTCATAAATTAGTTCGAGGTGTTCATGTTATTTTAGGAGCACGTTGCCTTCGAGCAGTTGTTGCAAAGCTCTTAACATATAACCGTTCAGCTAATCTGTTAGATGCAGGATGAAACGAAGCGGTATGAATCAACTGGATGTCCAGGGTGGTACAGAAGGAGGTAAATTCAGCAAATGTCAATTGAGCGCCGAGTGGTGGTCACCAACGTCTCCACAAGGCCCTCAATGGCAAACATGTGGGAAAGAGCTTGGATGGTATGTGTGGAGGACATGCAGGAGACATAAGGAAACCCACTGCATGCGTCCACAAGGATAAGCCAGGAGGACCTGAGGAACAGGCCCGCAAAATCCAATTGAAAATGGGACCAAGGAGAAGGAGCAGGAGGCCATGGGAACAGGCATGAGGGGGCGCCGACCAGTGCCATTGACAAGAGGGACATGAAGCCACCACGCAAGTGATGGCAGCATCCATCCCCCTCCAGTAGACATGCTGGCAGGCAAGCCATTTTGTCAGGACAATCCCCCAATGACCAACATGCAGGAGCTCCAAGGCCCACTGGTGGAGGAAGGGCAGCAGCACAATCCGCCAATAATTGTTATCACCCATGATGAGGAGGACCCCATATCTGACAGACAGGTCCTGACAGCAGTGCCAGTAGGCCTGGACCTCCGGCTGTGGCAGTTGATGGTGGTCTGATGGCCACCCATGCTGAATGTTGTGCATCAGCACCTGTAGGGTTGGGTCATCTGCTGTGGGATGTGCAACTGGCTTGGCATCCAGCAGAAAACCAGCTACTGCTTCGGCAGTGGCGGCATCCAGGTGGAACAGGCAACTGGTTCAGCATAGAACTCAAGGTCGGTACTCACGAGGAGGTGAGAGAGAAGACCCACGTTGGCATGGAGAGCTGTGACCTGAAAATGGATGTTGTAGGAATATTCTGTGAGGAACAATGCCCAGAGCTGGAGGTGGTGAGCAGTCTTCGTGAGGATGGCGTACGTAGCACTGAACCACGAGACCAGAAGCTTGTGATTGGTGTGAAGGTGAATCGACAGCCATAGATGAAATCGTGGAATTTCTTAAACCCAAAGATGATGGCCAATGTCTCCTTCTCAATTTGGCTGTAATTACGCTGAGCCGGGGTAGTGCTCTGGAGACAAAGGCCACCTGGTGCTCGACTCTGTCGATGATGTGAGACAAGACTGCCCCCTCACCATAGTCAGACGCATCAGCAGCCAAGGTGAGAGGCTTGGTGGGGTCATAAGGGACAAGGCAAGCCGGCGTCAGGAGAGAAGACTTCAGACAGCGAACACCCTATCACAAGCTGTCAGCCAGTACCAAGTAACATTCTTATGGAGGAGGCGGTGAAGGGGTTCCTCCAGAGCCACGGCATGTGGGATAAAACGGCGGTAGTAATTGAGTTGATCCAGAACTGACTTGAGCTGGGAGAGTCCTTCGGGGGCGGCAGCTGCTGAATAGCCTCGACATACTGGGGCATGAGTCGAATGCCATTAGCACTCAAAACATGGCCGAGGTAAGTCACCTGTAGAACAAAAAAAAGACATTTGTCCTTGTTGCAATGCAAGCTGGCACCCTGAAGAACATGGAAGAGGTGCAGGAGGTTCTGGGCTAAGTCCGTGTGGAGATGCCAGTGACTAAGATGTCATCAAGGTAGTTATCCTTCCCCAGGATGTCTCTTGCCAGTGTTTCCAAATAGTGCTGGAAGATGGCCGGAGCACTGGCGACTCCGAACGGGAGGCGGTTGTAACGGCAGAGCCCAAAAGGGGTGTAGATTACTGAGATTGTTTTTTATGAGTTGTCCAAAAGCAACTCGAGGTAGGCAACCTGCTGGTCAATTTTGGCAAACACCTTGCCGCCAGCCAACTTGGACAGGGTGTCATCAACCTTGGGTATGAGATAGGAGTCAATAACAGTGGCCCTAAAATCCCCACAAATACAAAGAGATCTGTTCAGCTTCTCAAGGACCACAATGGGTGTAGCCCAACGACTATAGTGAACTGGGGTCAGGATGCCCTCAGCCTCTAGGCAATGAAGCTCCTGTTGTAGTTTGTCACAGAGGGTGAACACTACAGGGTGACCACTGAGGGGAGGAATTTGATATGGGCTTCGAACCTGGAGATTCCTGGATATGTGGCAGAGAACATGTCTGGGAAGTCATCCAGAAGCTACTGCAAGTGATTGTCTGCTGACAATGACTGGACAGCCAGGCCCGAGTCATGTATCTTGAGGCCCAGTAAGGGAAAAAGATCCATTTGCAATAAGTGGGTGGCCTTGGGGGCCGCGAGGAACAAAACCTGGACCGTGACATCATGAGTGAGGTATTGGACCCGAGTCAAGAACCACCCCTGTAGTCAGATGGCATTGTTGCTGTAGCTCTTCAGGGAAGTATGGAACAGACGAAGCAGCCGTCAACCCAACTGATGGTGCAAATGCCCATCGATGATGGTGACAGAGGACCCCATATCTACTTGAAAAGGGAGAGGAGTGACGTCCAACTGCACAGTCGGGGTGATCACTGCTTTCATGTGCAGAAAAACCAACTGCATGAAAGAAATTAGTGACAACAGGTCCGTCTCATCCACCATGGAGTCGGATGTGTCCAAAGTAGTGTGGTCCATGGCCATTAATCGATGATTACCAACAGGCCACAGGCCAAACAGGTCACCCTCCGGAAGCAGCAATCTTGCCTCTGATGTGTCGCAAAGCATTGACTACAGGAGGGCAACCGTTGTCGCTGCTGCTGCCACTGCGGCCACCGTCGGCGCAGGTAGGGCCTGGCGCCTGGTCTGGGAGGGTGGGTGCATCCTTAGGAGAGGGCCCCTGGTGCTGCTGTGGTGATGTGAACCAGCGTTACAGGGCGAGGGCGGCGAAGACCTGCACCAGAGACTGCAGCATGGAAGCAGAGCAAAAGGAATGCCCATGAAGGCAAATAATGGATAAACAGTTGTCTAAAGCTTCAGCGTTACAGGGCGAGGGCGGCGAAGACCTGCACCAGAGACTGCAGCATGGAAGCAGAGCAAAAGGAATGCCCATGAAGGCAAATAATGGATAAACAGTTGTCTAAAGCTTCAGCTTCAGAAGATCAGTCCATAAGGTATCATCTGGGACATGGACAAGAATCATATCACGAATGAGTGCCAAACCATAAGACTGCTTGCAATGGAGGTTGCCACAGAAAAAATGACAGTCATAGGAGAGACCTTGCAGTGTAGCAATCCATTACCTGTATGACTGTGCGGGAAGCTTCTGACAACAGAAGAACTTGTGACACACCACCGCCACGTGGACCTGAGAGTCAATATAATCCAATAGGCTAGAAGTCAATGCCTCGTAGGAGGGAGCATGAGGTTCTGCATCGGGATGCAACTGTTGCAGAAGGTGTTAAACTTCCAGGCCCATATAGGTCAGAAAAAATGCACAACACTGAACGTCACCAGTGACACCATGAGAAATAAAGTGTTGCTCCAGACGAGCCATGTAGTTGCCCCAAGGCTGAACGGATTTGTCGAATGGGGGAAACGCAGGGGCACGGCACAGCTCCCGAAGTGGGTAGGCTGGGTGGGACCCCTGCATATGCATCCCAAAAGGGGGGGGGGGGGGGGGACATTGCCTGTAAATGCTGAATAATGAGCTCATTCATTTGTTGGGTACTTTCCAACAGCGCCATGATTCGTGCTGAGAGTTCATCAATACCTGGAATACTGTCTGCCATAATGGACAACAACTGAACAAACACAGGATACTCTTAAACCAACTCATTACCACTAAAGTATCTCCACTAGCTGAATAGAAATGTGGAAAACACAAGTTGAAAAACAATTTTTTGGACTCACCAAACTGAAACAATACTACAATCTCCATAAAAATAACAGACTAGATCCCAACTGCAGATCGTCACAAATATAAAATAACAAGTAACAATAGAAAAGACCCATCTCTTCATGGGAAGAGATCACAATAAAACAATTCTACAATGTCAAGATGTTTGTCGACTACAACAAGTCCAGCTTCAAGAGATCGGCCAGCTAGATGAGGCATCTGGCCATAGCTGCCGGGGTGGCAGCTCTGTATACTTCCAAGTGGTGCATCAAACTGCCCTTTGCCAGCAGTGCGCTTCCCTATAGTGCTTGTTTGGTGGACTATCATTCTGCATTCGAAGTCTGTTAATCCCAAGGTGTGGCCTTAATCAAGTTGGAACCAGTTCCGCATGAATCACCTAAGTGCAAATGACAGCTCTGCCAATGCACTGCCATTTTATATCAGGTGTATACGATTTACCACCATCTGTATGTGTGCATATCCTAAGACCCCCAGGAAGAAACAATCTCAGGTTGAAGGGAACACACAGACCCCCACAACATCAAAGACAGGAAGTAAGCGAATAAGGGAGGAATCAAAGACTCCCTCCTCCCTGGATAAGCAAGCCCAGAAAAAACTTAGGCAAGAAATAGGGAAACAAACCTATAGTACTGCAGTCTCGATTTTTAGGATGGCAGTTATCCAGGAAGGTTATCCACTGGAGGCCATCTCCTCGCAGCAGGCGTAACTGGTACAGATGGCCCGCTTTGAAAAGATTGGGAGGGGGGACTCTGGTCCAGGACCCAACTTCAGGAGGGTCTATCTAGATTGTTGTGCACTCATTTTTGTCTGTGAGGGGTTGCACATAGTGGAATGGCTCAAGGACAAGGTGCTCATGATATCCACATGGGAAGATGCGAAGCTCTGGTTAAGATGGCAGCAGAGCTTGTTAAGACCACAAAGATATCGTTATGGGTACATAAGATCCTTAAGCAGGCGCGGCTCGTGGTTTCTATACTGGGGAAGGCTGCGGCATTTATCGATCGGAGCCAAGATAGACCTCGGGTTACGCTACAGATTAGTCTGACATAAACAACTAAGAATTCAGGGGGAGGGGGTGAGCAGATCACTCTCTGCCCATAATTTTACGTACTGTATCTTCTATAATCAGGTATTAAATATTGTTAGAAGCTAACTTCGAGTTAAAATCTTTGGTTAGTGTTTTTATACGTCATCATTACATTTTCTGACACTGTGCAGCAAATCATATGAAAAGATATGTTTCGGAGATATCTTTAATGCGGGTCTGGATGCACCAAGTTCTTTCACTTTCATCCTATGGCCGTGTTCCAAGTTTTTACCTATTAAATTGCACACTGAATTCATATTGCGCTTGTTTCACACTGGCGGTATGTCGCAGATATTCACCAGCAAGTAAAACTCACTAAAATCTTGCAAAATATACTCCGAAAAAGAAACTTGCTAATATCACATGGTATCAACAAATGCCGTCAGCATCAGCAAGCAAGGAAAGTAAAGTAACGGGAGAAATTTCGCGCGCTTTGTCCTCTAACCAATTATGAAACTCTCGCTAGATGGCAGTACTGGTATGTTACTGTAGTGTAGTGCACTCTGGCGGGATATTTGCAAACTTATTCTAAATGTGGATAAAATAGCCAATGGCAGAAACAAAACAACTATGTAAAATATTACCAAAACAATAATACTAAACGTCGATTAATGACGCGTCGAAGCGTAGTAGAGATGTGCAGAGACAGAGATTGGATAGCGAAGTTTCGGCCACTCTACAGTCCTTTATTACATAGATAGTGGAACCTGAAAAATGTGTGGCGGTTGGTATGACACCCTTAGGCTACAAGCTCTGAGCCTTCGGGTCGCCCATAAAGAGCAGTACTATGTAGAAGCCACGCCCCCAAACCGCTACTACATGCAGCTTACGGACGTTCCAAGGCGCAGCCTAAACACTACTAACCGTTCGGAAAACATCCATCGATACAAACAGTTTAAAAAACGTTGACCGTCGTAATTTTAATCGGAATGGGAAATATGCAAAATTCGTCCTGGTAATTTAAATTATGTAATACGTTCTTGCGAAATTTACTTTAACATATATTTTGGGGCGGCTCCGCCTCAGAGCCTTTAATTACGAGCCGCGCCTGTCCTTAAGTAAATCTCTCCCAAGACTCTGTGTGGGAAAATAGGGGCCCAGAACCCAAAAGTCTTGACAGAAGACTGGAGAGTGATTAACCAGAAGGTTGCTCCGGAAGGATGAACCATGGTGGTGGAGGTTGGTGAGAAGTCCCTGAAGGCAATGCGGGAGCAAGACGTGAAACTGTTTTTAGGTTCTTGCAGGTCACCGTCAGGGTTCTCGAAGACCTCAAAGATGGCAGCAAGACGGAGCCTGGAGGTGCTGCAGATTAATCTGCAGCACAGTAAAGGGGCCTCTGCTGCCCTGAGTCGCTGCCTGGGGAGACAGGAAGTGGACGTGGCCCTGATACAAGAACCCTATTTATACAGAGGGGGTGTATCGGGCCTCGGTGGCACTGGAGGTAAGCTGATCTATGCTAGGAATCTAAGAAACTCAAGAACATGCATCTATGTGAGAAATGTCATTTCTTTCGTGCCAATGATGAATTTCTGCTCTAGGGACTTAGTGAACATTAAAATGCATCAATGTGAGGAAGGTATCACGAGGGAAATTATTTTGGCCTCAGTGTACCTTCCTTACGAAAACAGCTCTCCTCCTCCTCTGGAGGTGAGGAGACTGGTAGAGACTTGCCATCGGCAAAGTGATCAACTGCTGGTGGGATGCGACACCATTGCCCACAACCTAGTGTGGGGCAGCAAGGACCCCAACAGTAGAGGTGAGTACCTTCTTGAATTTCTTTTAGCTAACAACTTAGAGGTCCTGAACAGGGGCAATGAACCTACATTCAGGAATAGCAGAAGGAAAGAAGTAATTGACATAACCTTTGGTTCCATTATGATGGGTAGCTATGTCAAACAATGGCATGTGGTGTTGGAGCCATCCTCATTGGACCACATGTACAGCAAATTCAAGGTTGAAATGGGATTCAGACAGACCATGACCTATAGGAATCCCAGGAAAACAGACTGGGAGACATATTGGAGGGACCTTGACTTAGGCTTATCGGAAATTAAAAGCTCGATAAGGAATCCAGTACAATTCAAGGAAGTAGCAAAGGCTGTTACTTCTGCCACAGTGACCTCATATCAGGACAGTTGCACAATCACCAAGAAGTGCACAAATAGGAGTGTGCCTAGGTGGAATAATAACTTGGAAATGCAAAGAAAACAGGTACGGAGACAGTTTAACATTGCGAGACATAAAGGACAATGGGCTAAATATCGTGAGGTCCTTGTCAATTACAATCTTGCAATCAGACAAGCAAAAGAGGCATCCAGGAAGGCATTCTGTGAGGAAGTGGAGGGCACGGCTGCACAAGCCAGATTCACACGATTCTCACTAGAGTACCAACCAATCCAGGAGGTATGTTGAAGAAGGAGGATGGAGAATATACAAATACAGCACATGAGACACTGGAATTGCTCCTCAAAACTCACTTTCCTCAATATGCTCTGCCAGACAACACAGACCAGTATGTGACCAGAAAGACAACGGTTCTCAGGTACTCGAAGAGACGACTGAGAATCAGCCGAGGAGTGTGTGAACTTCAACAAAATCCAGTGGGCGGTGGGAACATTCCAACCATTCAAGTCACCTGGCCCAGATGGTGTTTTTCCAGCTCTCCTGCAACAGGCAGGAGGAAAGCTCATAAGAGTCCTATGCAGGCTATACAGGGTTAGCCTAGCAGTAGGAATCATTCCCAATGCTTGGAGGGCAGTGAAGGTTGTCTTCATTCCAAAGCCAGGGAGAACTGATCATGCCAAGGCCAAGGATATGAGACCAATCAGTCTGTCCTCCTTCATTCTCAAAACATTGGAAAAACTGGTTAATGTATATGTTGGTGAGAGGAGCCTAAGTAGGGTCCCTCTACACTTGAACCAATATGCATACCAACCAGGTAAATCATGTGAGACAACTCTCCACCAACTCGTTGGGGAGGTGGAAAAAGCACTTCACTTGCAAGAAATAGCCCTCTGCGTCTTCCTGGATATTGAGGGGGGCTTTAGTAACACGACCTTCGATTCCATGGTAAGGGCAGCAGAGGTGCATGACCAGGGGACCACTATATGTAGGTGGACCAGGGCCAGGCTTAGTGGAAGGAAGGTAGAGGCTACCATGATGAACAAAAAGATGGTAATTAAGACCACTAGAGGCTGCCCACAAAGGCAAGTTTAGTCTCCTCTATTGTAGAATCTAGTGGTGAACAAACTCATTGAGGAACTAAGTTTTAGACAATGTTTCTGCAAAGGATACACAGATGACCTTGTCATAGTAATACTTGGCAAATTCACTGACACAGTTAGGAACATGGCACAAGGAGAATTGGACATGGTGCAAAAATGGTGCAGTAAACAGGATCTGAGAGTTAATTCTAGGAAGACTGTTGTGGTGTCATTTACAAAGAGACATATTCAACACTCAAGCTGGAATCTAAAGCTCTTCAATGAAACTCTACCTGTGAAGGGGATAGTGAAATATCTAGGGGTAACCTTGGATGAGAAGCTAACTTGGACCCCTCACATTAAGAGCATCTGCTCCAAGGCAAAAAGAACTCGAGAGAGAACTAGGAGGGCTTGTGGCAAAAACTGGGGCCTAAGCCCCAGGGGTATGCACTGCATATACACCACAGTGGTTAGACCTAGGATTTCCTACAGGGCCGTAGTGTGGTGGAAGAGGGTAGAACGGCGGATTGCTGCTAAGGAGCTTGCTAAGGTGCAGAGACTGGCCTGCTTAGCCATAATGGGTGGAATTGGCAGCATACCAACCACTGGAATGGAAGCCATGCTCAGTATGCCTCCACTTCACCTTTGAGTCAAGAAGAGACAGCAGCTGGGGCACACAGACTTAAAATTGGCAAAAACTGGGTCCCATTCGGATATCCAGAATCACACACTAACATGGTGAGTTAGGTAAATATAGGAATGGCTGAGGAAATGCCTGCCAACTATATAATAGCTCCCAACTGCTTCGACAAGCCTTACAACATAATAATTGGAAGTAGGGAGCAGTGGGAAAAACAGTTCGACACCGTATGGGGGACATCGTTTGGGTCACCAATGGGTCGAAAACAGACGAAGGCATTGGGGCAGGGGTGTGTGGGGTTCAGCCAAGTCTGGAGAGCATCATCTTGCTAGGAAAACTGGCCTCTCTATTCCAAGCTGAAATTGCTGCAATCAGGGCATGTGTGGAGGAGAATATGCATAGGTGCTACAATGACCATAGCATCTACATCTATTCAGACAACCAGGCAGCCCTGAAATCATTGGCAGCTCCTGCAACAAGATCTAAGATTGTTGCAGATTGCCACAGGGCTCTGGTGGAGCTAGGGGGAAGCAATAGTGTGGGTCCCTGGCCACTCAGTGAGCTGTGGCAATGAACATGCCGATAGATTGGGTATGATGGGGGCAACAACTCCGTTTATTGGACCGGAACCTATCCTGACAATCACCAAGGCTATGATCAAATTAGAACTACAGAACTGGCTTAGGAAACAGCAAGTAGGGTATTGGACCAAGGTCCATAAACAAAAACAGATAAGGTAATGATGCCCAAGCCATTTTTAAAAGAATCTCAGTAATCCTGGGATTGAACAGGAAAGAGATCAAACTCATGACTGGACTGAGGACCGGCCATGGGAATTTCTAAAAACATCTACACACTATGGATATAATGGAAGAGGATCCTAAATGTAGAATCTAGAATGAGGGTGAAGAAACTGCATCACAACTAATCTTAGAAAGCATGGCATTGGAGAGTAAAAGATACAGAATCTTTGGGACAACTAGACCTGAAGAAATTGTGTCTAACAAAAAACTGGTAGAGGAACTCCTTACACTATTTAAGGGCACTGGTTTGCTTTACTAGATATACAGGGAGTGATACGGCACAATAAACCTAGTTTCGGTGCGGGCAGTGGTGGGTCAGACCTAAGCTGTTTTAGCTTCCCTGTTAAAATCAATCAATCAATCAATGTGTGCATATCACTATCCCATAATGTTTGTCACCTCTGTGTACTATTATCATCCTGCCAGTTATTTTCTATAACCCGTGTCTGACAACTATGCATTCTTTGATCCTTACACAGCGGCGGGTACCAACATACTGCCTGCTGGAGAGTGCAGTCTTTCCAGTGTTGGTGAAATGTGTCATTGGCAACGCATGGGTGTGGGATGACCCACAAGGTATTGAAATCATTTAACAAGGAATACTGTTACTGCAAATTTTGAGTTCATCCAGTGCTGTTTCAAAATCGGTCATGAATTTTATTTTCCCAGATGAAATTGGTAGTCCAATTTTCTTTTCTTATTCTCACAAAAATTAAGTTGTTGTGGAACAGTGATGTCTTTGGTAGTTAGTGCCATATCACCTGCAAAGGCTACACAATCTAGTTCTACATATTTTAGTTTAAATTGTACATGGTGTGTTGACACAGTTGCACTTGCATTTATTCATTCCCTTAACAGTTTTGTCAAGGGAACTTCTGAATTAATAATGATGACAGCCCATCCAATAATCTGTGCATAAAGGGTGCATGCACCGTGCATGTAAAATTGCATCCCAGTTATATTGCTTTGTAAACTATGTATAGGATTAGTAAGCATAAGGTGAGTTATAAAAGGCTTGTTCAGATTTATTCAGCGTGTTTTTGTATTAATAGTAGGAGTTTCCATTTGGCTGAGTATTATCTCTGCACAACTGGACATCTCTGTTGGTAGTGATGACACACTCATCCACCAGTTGGGGTACTTGAAGGCGTGCGCCTGCTCTATTCCACATACTGGAAGACAACTTCTGACAGACTACGGATGTAAAGATGTTGGGTTCAATCCCTGGTCAGACCTAAGACTTTTATTTGTCACTGGTCATTTCTTTTATCTCTTGCAATGTTTATTAACATAAGAAATGCCAAGCCATACTGTTGTTCAAATTTCGAATTAAACTGTAGTCCCCTCTATAACTGGCTGGGTAAGTTAATGCAAATGGTCAGAGGAAGGTAAGGGCACAGCACCTCAAATAGGACAGTGTCTAATAAAGCTCCGATGTGCTCAAGCAAGCCTTAAAAACAGCTTAACTTTTACTACATTTTCAGAACCCTGAAGAAAGAAGAGCCCAGAACTGAAAGAAAATTAAGTGATACTGTTTGAATTTTATAAAAAGAAAAATGGAATTAGTGTTGTTCTGTATCGGTGCAATTATAAAGGCTGCTCAATTTGGTTGTGTTATACTGTCAATTAATATGGATGCAGCTATACATATGCATGAGGTAAAAATTTTTGTTAACTTGTAGCAAATGTTGTTATCTGTCCATT
Source organism: Schistocerca serialis cubense (assembly GCF_023864345.2). Classification (NCBI taxonomy): domain Eukaryota; kingdom Metazoa; phylum Arthropoda; class Insecta; order Orthoptera; family Acrididae; genus Schistocerca; species Schistocerca serialis. The sequence continues at coordinate 113,233,843 of NC_064646.1, forward strand.
GCTGGTCTTGTTGTGCAATACATAGTTTACTCCAACTGATCTTTCTCATTTTGGAAGCTTTCTTTTCTTAACAATTAAAAATATAACTTTTTTAAATTGCTCCAGAATACTATAATGCGAAGTATTTGTCAGGAGGATAAATAGGACACTTTTTTATATCTATAGAAACAATTGTTTATGAACTTCACAGTCTTTATTCAAGCTATTTTCAGATTATCTGCTGACATGCAACAAAAATTAATTTTACTCCACGCTTGATGTTCAGTAATAAATACAGCGCACTTTGTGAAAGGGAATATATTCGAGAGAATCTGCATGTTCTCGCCGGTAGTCCCACAGGTAATGGTCAATAAGAACTGAGTTAACTGTAACATTGTTGATATTGTACTCTTGCAGAAGTTGCCTCACTTGTTTGCAAACACGCTCAACCACTTCAATCGAAACTCCTCGAATTTCAACTTCTTCTCGGCTACCGTTTGCTAGTATGTGACCTGTAACAAATGTAATTTGTTTATAATCATAAAACAACTTTTGCTGTGACTATGATATTTAATACTAACTCACATGTAAAGATCACCCACATTATATCTACAACACTATTGTGACAGGTAGTGAAGGACTTTTTTTTTTAATGCAACATGGATTCAGCACAAATAACAAACTTCCAGAAAATAGAAAAATATTATGGGGTGGAAGTACATCTTTATTGTCTTCCACCGAAGCAAACATACAGATATCATGTTACTCCATGTTTTGCACCACTGTTTGATTTGTTATACATTTTGTTAAGCCTAAAACATTTCTCAAATACAGGGTAGCGGGCTATGTTCTCTGGTTTTGAACTAATATCTTAAATGTGACTCAGATATGCTCAGTAGAATTCATATCAATTCATTGGTATCATTTATTTCAGCTCATTCCAGGCTCATGGAGTTGAAGGCATAATATGTCCATGAATGATCTCCTGAAACTTGAATCTGTAAGCAGTCTATTGGCATAAAGAGTAAACCACAACTCTAAGGATGTACATTAGTGTGGGCAAACTTCTAGTTAATTACACTCTACACATTTTCTCTAACAATGTACTTCAGCATTTAGCATATGTTTTCAGTGCAGTGCAGAAAAGCAGTCATAGTAGCTACACCACTGTTGTTACAACAAAACATACTTCTGCTACAACATGTATATCTGAAATTTCAGGTAAACTTCTTATGGATAATGATAAAACAATGTTATGGCTGCTGGCAATGGGTGAAACATTGCAATATGATGTGAACTCCATCTCAATTTTTTGTGGTATTTTTAAGGAACTGCCTTGATTGTGTTATACTTCTTAATAATTTAATGTTTACGCTTATAAATGATGGCTTATCTGTTATATAATTCCCTAAAGCCTGCTAAAAGTTCTGTGTGCTGTCCATATTTAGAGTGTATCATTAACTAGCAAGGTATGTACAACTACAGGAACCCCTCATCCAGTTTTAACATGCAACTGAACTGCTAGCCAAACAAAAAGGACTCTTTGAACATTTAGTAATAACAAAGAGACTTACCAGATTTTAACAGCTCCATGAGTTCATCAGTATATTTCATTGCTCCAAAATGGACCAAAACCTGTGGGACCCTATGAAAGTCACAGAAAAAGACTCCATGTATATTTCATTTTCATTAGATTGTTGCAAAAAATTAAATGAAGCCAACTACATTTATTACTTTAAATCACTTTGGGTGCCTTTTTTAATACACACACAGGCTACCTTGAAAAGTAACTTTCATTCACATGAGGCATAAGAAGTACTGGGGGAACAGCCACTTAACTGACTTGTGCAGTAGGGGTCAATGTACATAGAGCTGCAATAGTGAGAAAGCTCCACTGATTCTTATTTGCTTATAGCAGCCATTCATATGCGAGTGTCAACTGAACGTACCTCCAACTGTTAACTCCATTTTGTAATATAGTTTGTAGCAGCAAAAATATCTCAAAGATGTTCACATTAATGGTGACTTTTGTGCTGCATGTAGGCCACATGTGATGAATGAAGGTGTCGAGCTTCAATGGTTTCATTTTGTTTAAGGGTAGAAAGACGAAAATTCGTGATGATGACAGATGTAACCATTGATCTGTAGTCAGCAATGAACTGGTATAGAAAATTGACGAAACAATTTGTGAAAACATACTTGTTACAACTAAATGGTTAGACAAGTTTGTGCAGATTTACAAGCATGTTCTGCATGAGACTTTGACTAAACCATTAGGTTACCAAAAGTACTGCATTTTTTGTATCCAAAACTCCTGTCTGAAAACCACAAAATTCAATGGATAAGTGCTTCACTTACCTTCCTTTCTTGTTATGATACAGAAGGAGAATAGAATCATGATCAGTGATAATACATAGGTATCCTACACTAATAAGGAATCAAAACAGCAGTGGTGTCACCTCCAAACCAAAAAATGGATGTCAAACTCTGCCTGGCACATAGGTTATGATCATGAATTCTTGGGATGCTATAGGAATCCTGTTTGTGGATTTTATGAAATGTGGAAAGGCAATCAATTTTCCTCATGTAAGACATTGAGTAAACTGTGAAGATCCACTAAAAACAAGTGATCACCAGTGTTGTATTTTTGCACGATAATACTCAACCACACTTTGCCCAGCATACACACGAATTGTATCATTTCAAATGGGATGCTTTTGAACACCTATCGAACAGTCTAGACTTTATTCCAAGTAATTTATCTCATAACACTTTGACTCCAATGAAGAGCTGTAACATGTTGTCATATGCTAGCTGCAATTTCTGCCACCAGAATTTAATGCGGAGGGAATCTGTCAACTGGTTAAAGAGATACGATAAATGGTTAGATGTGAATGGTGATTATGCAGAGAAGTAATATAAAAGTGATATCTTAGAGCATTACTAAGAAATTTTCTTAACTTTCATATTTTATTTATAGCCTAATGGAGGTTATTTTCTTGATATTCCTTGTAACAGGCTATTAAATTAAAAGATATCTGGATTTAATCTTGACTTCAGTGAGTATAGAAAACACACTCAGAATGTGAGATCTGTATATGAGATCATCTGTACTCCTGCCTCCACTTCAGTTTGGTTGTCTAGGTCTGAATGAGACGTGGATTCCAAACTAAAATATTATGGTGTGTTTTAGTAAACTATTTTCCAGTTAAACAGCAATTTACTTGTGTTCAATAGTCCTCTTGTATCTTTACAGCTTTCTTGTAGCATTTAAATGTGGGATCATTATTCTTGTCAGATCTTTATAAACACTAATATTTTGTTATCTTTCATATTGTACCACAGTATCCAGATTTCATGTGGCAAGACCAGAAAATAAATCAAGTAACTCCTGACAACCTCTTTCCCTAATATCTTTAATTGCTGAGCAAGTCTTTGTCAATTTTCCCTGAGGCTATGCACTGCATTTGAAACTTGGCAGCATCACCTGCTTTTATTTTGCTGCTGGTTAACATCCATGCACACAACTCCTTAACTGAAAATACTAATTGGGTGTAATTGCCCCAGCAACATGGAAGGTAATGACTCCCGTATTCTCACTGCTCAACTGACATTTAAATATAATCAATTAGCTATAAGTTTTCTGTAGCCTCTACTGAGGAAATGTCTAGGAAACATGTTTACGCACAGTTCTTTATGGTGAATGGATACGAATGTGACATTAGTTACTGGAATGTATGTCTCTCATTGGATGGAAAACAAGCCAGTGCCTGTACTGACATACTATTTGTCCCCAAATTAAGGACTGATATTCTAAGATGCAGTGAAGATCTCGACTACTTCAGAACACATGTCAGTATAACTCAACAAATTAGCAAGTGGGATCATGCAGTCATTAAGACACTGCATCCACATTCAGGAGTAAGGACCAAATCTCCACTGACAATTATGACAAAATTATCTGGGTGCACAGCATCGAGGTTTTTTAAAATTCATACCAAATACAGAAATCAAAGATGACGACATTTGGATATTACAGCAGGGCCACATGGCTAGCTAATTACTGAAATAAACATGGATGAGCCATCCACTTTGAAACAGACTAAATAGAAGGAAAATGTGGCCTTAATGACACAACAATGGAGATGAGTCTTCAGACATAAAAGTGACTTCAGTTGTACCCCAAGGGAGTTTCATAGGTCCATTACTAATCACAACATATATTACTGACATAGTAGACATCAGAAGTTCCATGAGGCTTTTGGCACATGATGCTAACACAGTTGCTCAAATCCGATCTTGTGCAGAGATCTACTGTGATGCCAACATCTGCTTGGTTTTCCGTAGAAAGTGATCAACCCGCATTTTATCACCTGTGATGATTCAAAAAGATCAGTGTTATTCCTAGAGTTTCATTTCCTGTTTAGCGTGGCCATTGGTTTCACCAGTACTACAAACACCTTACCCATTCACCTGAGCATCAGCTGATGTGCATTTGCAGAACTTAGTTGGTACAGTCTGATGCCACTTGAACTGCTTGGTAAGAATGTGAGGACTGCAGAATTTAAGCAGCTCCACTGCCAGCTTCTCCTCTTACAAAGTTTCTTGTACATAGTTTTCTGTGAAATGTAAAATCAAATGGCTGGATGGTGATTTTTGATCGTCGAACACATGAAGTGACTGACTGCAAATACACTGAGATGACAAAAGTCATGGGATAGCGATATGCACATATGCAGGTGATAGTAGTACCTGCACATATACAGGTGATAGTAGTACCTCATACACAAGGTATAAAATGGCAGTTCACTGGCAGAGATGTTATTTGTTCTCACATGAAAAGGTTTCTTAACTGATTATTGGCACATGACAGGAATTACTAGACTTTGAATGTGTAATGGTAGTTGGCGCTAGAGGCAATGGACATTTCACTTCGGAAATCATCAGGGAATCCAATATACCAAGATTCACAATGACAAGACTGTGCCAAGATTACCAAACTACAGGTATTACCTTTCACAATGAACAACACAGTGGCCGACACCCTTCATTTAATGACAATGGGCAGTGGTGTTTGCATAGAGTTGTCACTACTAACGGACAAACAACAAGAAGTAAAATAACCACAGAAATCAATGTGGGATGTATGACAAATGTATCCATTAGGACAGTGCGGCAAAATTTGGCGTTAATGGGCTGTGGCAGCACATGACCAATGTGAGTGCTTTTGTTAACAGCATGACATCACCTGTAGTGCCTCTCCTGGACTTGTGACCACATTAAGTAGACCCTCGATGACTGGAAAATTGGGGCCTGGTTGGATGAGTCCCAATTTCAGTTGGTAAGAGCTGATGGTTGGGTTTATGTGTTGTGCATTCCCCCACAAAGCCATGGACACAAGTTGTCACCAAGGCACTCTGCAAGCCAGTGTTAGCTCCATACTGGTGTGGGCTACGTTCACATGGAACAGATTGGATCCCCTGGTCCATCTGAACTGATCATTGACTGGAAATTGTTATGTTTGGCTAATTGGAGGCAATTTTCAGCCATTCATGGACTTCATGTTCCCAAACAACAGTGGAATTTTTATGGATGACAATGTGCCACGTCACCGTGCCACAGTTGTTCACGATTAGTTCAAAGAACATTTTGGACAATTTGAGCAAATTATTTGGCCACCAGATTGGCTGACACAAATCCCATCAAAATTTATGGGACATAATCAAGAGGTCAGTTCATGAACAACACTGCACTGGCAACACTTTTGCAATTACAAACAGCTATATAAGCTACATAGTTGTTGTGATCTACGGGTACGTAGTGTCTTTGATTACTAATCAAAAAATGCTCAGTGCTGGGTTCAAGCCCTACCACCGGTTAAATTTTGAATAAAAATCAGCATTGATAGCCGATTAATTCCAGCATAAAAAGGTACCCTCATTCTGCCAATGACCTTGTCAAAGATGACATATGAGCAGATGGAGGTTCAGGGCAATCTCTTGCCCATGTGGTGAGAAACTGCCCCTACAGGCAGAAAATCAGCAATGATCAATGGCATGAGGATGCAGAAGGCACTGGAAACCACAGTATTAAAGACACATAATGCATATCCACAGGACATGTGGCCTGTAATTGAAAATGAGACATGATCATCTCTCCATTGGCAAAAGATCCCGGAATAGTCCTCCAATTTGGATCTCTGGGAGGAGACTGCCAAGGGGGCGGTCACCATCAGAAAAAGATTGAACAACCAACAAAAGGATAACATTCTATGAGTCGGGGCATGGAATGTTAGAAGCTTTTACGTGGTAGGGAAGCTAAAAACCTGAAAAGGGAAATTCAAAGGCTAAATCTAGCTATAGTGGGGGTCAGTGACGTGAAAAGTAAAGAATACAAGAATTCCTGGTCAGATGACTATAGGGTAATATCAACAACAGTAGGAAATGGTATAATGGGAGTAGGATTTGTTGTGAATACAAAGGTAGGTCAGAGAGTCTGTTACTGTGAACAATTCAATGACAGGGTTATTTCTATCACAATCAGCAGCAGACCAACACCGACAATGATAGTTCAGATATACATGCCAATGTTGCAAACTGAAAATGAAGAGATAGAGAACATATATGAGGATACTGGATGGGTAATTCAGCACGTAAAGGGTGACAAAAATCTAATAGTCAAGAGGGTCTGAAACACGGTTGTACGGAAAGAAGTAGAAGAAAGGGTTATGGGAGAATATGGGCTTGGTATTAGGAAAAAGAGGGGAGAAAGACTAATTCAGTTCTGCAATAAATATCAGCTAGTAACTGTGGATACACTGTTCAAGAATCACAACAGGAGGACATATAATTGGAAAAGGCCAGGAGATATGGGAAGCTTTCAATTAGACTCAGATCACAATGCAGTAATAACAAAGAGTAGGCTGAAGTTTAAGAGATTAGTCAGGAAGAATCAATGTGCAAAGAAGTGGGATACGGAAGCATTAAGGAATGAAGACATCACTTGAAGTTCTCTAAAGCTATAGGTACTGCAATAAGGAATGGCTCAGTAGGCAGCACTGTTGAAGTGGGATGGACATCTCTAAAAAGAGCAGTTATAGAAGTTGGAAAGAAAAACATAGGTACAAAGAAGGTAACTGAAGAAGCCATGGGTAACACACAAGATGCTTCAGTTGATAGATGAAAGATGGAAGTACAAAAATGTTCAGGGAAATTGAGGAATACAGAAATACAAGTCGCTGAGGAATGAAATAAATAGGAACGGCAGGGATGAAAAATATGATGAAATCGGAAAAGAAATGATTGTCAGAAGGATTGACTCAGCATACTGAAAAGTCAAAACAACCCTTGGTGTAATTAAAAGCAAGGGTAGTAACATTATGAGTACAATGGGAATTCCACTATTAAATGCAGAGGGGAGAACAGACAGGTGGAAAGTACACGGAAGGACTTTATAAGGTAGAACATTTGTTGATGTGATAGAAGAAGAGACAGGAATAGATTTAGAAGAGATAGGGGATCCAATATTAGAATCAGAATTTAAAAGAGCTTTGGAAGACTTAAGATCAAATAAGGCAGAAGGGATAGATAAGATGCCATCAGTATTTCTAAAATCATTGGGGGATGTGACAACAAAACAACTATTCATGTCGGTGTTTAGAATGTAGTAGTCTGGCAATATACCATCTGACTTTCAGAAAGATATCATCCACATAATTCCAAAGACTGCAAGAGCTGACAAGTACGAGAATTAACACACAATCAGCTTAACAGCTCATGCATCCCAGTTGCTAACAAGAATAATATATAGAAGAATGGAAAAGAAAATTGAGCATGTGTGAGATGACAATCAGTTTGGCTTTAGGAAACGTAAAGGCACCAGACAGGCTATTCTGACATTGGGCAGTTGATAATGGATGCAAGACTAAAGAAAAATCAGTACACATTCTTTGGATTTGTCGACCTGGAAAAAGTATTTGACAATGTCAAGTGGTGCAAGATGTTCGAAATTCTGAGGAAAATACGGGTAAGCTATAAGGAGAGAAAGGTAATATACAACATGTACAAAGCCAAGAGGGAATCTTAAGAATGGAAGACCAAGAACAAAGTGCTCCGATTAAAAAGTGTAAAAGACAGGGATGTAATCTTTCGCCCTTACTGTTCAATCTGTACATCGAAGAAGCAATGACGGAAATAAAGGAAAAGTTCAAGAGTGAAATTATAATTCAAGGTGAAAGGATATCAATGACACGATTCGCTGATGACTTTGCTATCCTCAGTGAAAGTGAAGAAGAATTACATGAGCTGCTGAATGGAATGAACAGTCTATGAGTACAGAATATGGATTGTTAATAAACTGAAGAAAGATGAAATTATTGAGAAGTAGCAGAAATCAGAACAGCGAGTAACTCAACATCAGGATTTATGGTCATGAAGTAGACAAAGTTAAGGAATTCTACTACCTAGGAAGCAAATAACCAATGACAGATGGAACAAAGAAGACACCAAAAGTAGACTAGTGCTGGGAAAAGGGTTTTCCTGGTCAAGAGAATATCAAACAGGCCTTAATTTGAGGAATAAATTTCTGAGAATGTACATTTGGAGCAAAGCATCGCATGGTAGCGAAACATGAACTGTGGAAAAACCAGAACAGAAGAGAATCGAAGCGTCTGAGATGTGGTGCTACAGATGAATGTCGAAAATTAGGTGGACTGATAAGGTATGGAATGAGGTGGTTCTGCGCAGAATCATAGAGAAAAGGAGTATGTGGAAAACACTGACATGAAGAAGGGACAGGGTGATAGGGTTTCGGTTAAAACACCAGGGAATAGCTTCCATAGTATTAGAGCGATCTGTAGAGGGTAAAAATTGTAGAGGAAGACAAGAGACTGGAATACATCCAGCAAGTAATTGGGGCACGTAGATTGCAAGTGGTACTTTGAACTGAAGAGTTTGGCACAGGACAGGAACGCGTGGCAGGCCGCATCAAAACCAGTCAGAAGATTGATTGGGGGGGGGGGGGGGGGGGGGGGAGAGGGAGGCACCATGGCTCTATATTTCTGCAAGGACCTTCCAAATACTTGCAGAGTCCATGCCAATTTTTGCAGAGTCCATGCCACTTTGAGTTGCTGCTCTACACCAGGCAAAAGGAGGTCTTGGTTGTAGGAGGTATCCCATGGCTTTTGTCACCTCAGTGTAGGCCACTGTCTTGGGAATCAAGGCTTTCTACTGTTGACAGATGACCCACCAGTGCTTGGAGATTGTGGAGTACGAATGTCAGTACACCACATACTAAATGACATTGTTTTATCTTCTGACAAGATCTAGGGAGCTGGCCTGTATTTTACCTGATGACACGACAAGTGTGGTGCATGCTTTAAAATTTTGCGAACTGTCCAACTTCTAGCCTTAACACTTACTTTGGAGGTTTATGCATGTTCCTAGAGAGATGGTGCAGCGGTAAGACACTGGTCTTGATTTCAGTACGATGGCAGTTCAAATCCCCGTCTAGCCATCCGGATTTAAGTTTTCTTGGGTTTCCCATACTGATTAAGGCAAATGTGGGCATGGTTCCTTTGAAACAGCACACCCAGTTTCCTGCTGCTTCAGTCCCAATCAAAGCAACTGCTTTACCATGATGCAGTATGCTTCTCTTGCAGTGTGTGCCACTGGAATTGGTTGACCATCTCCATGACACTTTTGTGCTTACTAAATGAACCTTTAACAATATGCACTCTTCTTCGCATCTTCTTTATTTCCTCTATCAATCCTATGTGGCACAGATCCCAAGCTGATGAGCAATATTCAAGTACTAGTTGAATGACAGCTTTGTAGGCTACCTCCACTGTTGATGGACTATATTTCCTGAGGATTCTTCAAATGAATCTAAGTCTGGCACGTTCCTTTCCTGTGATTAGTCTTATATGGTTAATCCACTTTAAATCACTCCATACACACACTCACAGATATTTTACAGAAGTCACTGCTTATAGTGGTTGTTCTGCAATCGTGTAGTCATACAATAATGGGCCTTTCTATCTATGTATACACAATAGGTTACATGTTTTTATGTTGAGGGTTAATTGCCACTCCCTGTACCTGTTGATCCTCTGCACCTATTGAAGATATTGGTCTGTGTGGGTCAGTTTACAACACAATGAATGACCAAACTGACTGTCTACATTTCACTGAGTTACAATTTTTAAGGAGGGTGCTTTCCTTCCTTTTATATTTCAGCAGTGAACTATTTGTTGGGATATCTTGTTCATGTGGGCAATGAATTGGAGTGATGTTCCCTTTCCATGAGACCACATCATAAAGGTACCATCACACTTTGTGTCAGTACTAGTCTCATTTTATTGTTGGTGGCAGCACAATCTTTAGTTACATCTGGGACAATTGCATCATTCAGATATGACCAATTCTATATATTCTTTGAGAGTAAGTGGCTTTCCTCATGAAGACTATAGTGGCTATAGATGAAACCTCAGAATTTCATATCAACTCAATGTGACATGTGCAACAAGAATATTCAATACAAAATATGCATTGTCAAAGATGTTGTGGCAATGGAATTGAGGTGTGTGTGACGTGGGGAATCAAATCACGAACCCAACAGTATGTGAATGCCTTATTCTACGTCGCTATATCTCCTAAACTGGCCATACACGTTAAGGATTTTAACAACTAGTTATGGTCATAGTTATCTTAGGAAAGAAACCAATGAGATCTTTACTGATCATGGAACACTGGGGGGGGGGGGGAGGGGGGGGGGGGGGAGAAAGTGATAAAGGCCATTGAAAGAATGTATACAACACACCTGTAGGAGTGCTCAAAAAGAACATGATAAATGAGATACAAGCAAAATTTTATAAACTAATAGTAGCTTCCACCTTGTTGTACACAGCAGAATGTTGAACTCCAACAAGGAAGATCCTAGACAATTGGAAACATCAAAAATGAAGTTCTTCAGCTCTCTAAAAGGTTGCAGCACAGAATACAAAGTCACCACATAATTAGCTGTTAATCCCGTAGTAAATAAAACTGCACAGAACAGAAAAGAACAGATGGAATGTGGCCTGAATATGTCAGAGACAAGGATCACAAAGCAAGCCTCACATCATAGAACTCACTGCAGAAAGGATTTGTATGCAGATTGATACCAAGAAGTAGAACAGTAAATGCTGACTGCTAAAATGGATCACAGTGAAAATTGTCTCAGGCCATTCAGATCAAAAGGCGTAAAATGCCAAGTGTAAAAATTTCAGTTATTTGAGTTGAAGGACATGAAAGGGAGGCAACAAATGAAAATGGCATGAGACAGGGTTGTAACCTATCCCACATGTTATTCAGTCTTTACATAAGGGAAACTAATGGAGAATTTGGAAATGGTATTAAAGCTGGGGAAGAAGAAACAAAAATTTTCAGGGTTTGCCAATGACACTGTAATTCTGACAGAAATGTGTTAACATCGAATACAAATTTATGAGTAACGAAGTCTCAGAAGAATTTGTTTGGGGTTTAGTGCTATATGCAAGTGTTTTGTGAATGATTATCTGTACAAACAGGCAGAGACTAGAAACTTCTGAAATTTATTGACACCAAATAATGGTGAAAATTATATGGTAATAATGATAAGCAGTACTACACCAGATTGGGGGAAAATTGCTTTATGACACAACTTGACTAATGGAAGGGATAGTTTGAGAAGACACATTGTGAGCCATCAAGGAATTAATAAGGTAATGGAGGGAAATTTTAAGGGTGAAAATTGTTGCAGAAGACCAGGGCTTGACTACAGTAAACAGGTTCCAATGGATGAATGCTGCAATATCTACACAGATATGAGGGGCTTTCATAGGAGATACTAGCATTGACAGCTGCATTCATGCCAATCTTTGGGCTGAAGACCACCACCACAAAAACAACAAATATTTTGATGGTCAGTGAAAATATTCGTACACTTACAACACTGTACACAGCCCATTTTCTGTAGTTCTCATCTAGATCCACCAATCTCTACCTATTCTCAGTCCTGCAGAAAATTCCATCTGGTCAAAATGTTCACAGTGACTGAGAGGTACAGTCAACTGCCACACACTGGTTCCAAAAACAAACAGCAGATTTTTATGAAACAGAAACAAAGAAATCCATTCCATAGTATAATAAAATATTTCAACTGTGGTGGTGAATATGTTGAGATATCCTACAATACTTCCATATCTTTTTAATAAATTCTTCCAGGTAACAATGTTTAATTTTTGTTTATAAACCAACAAAAACACTAGTATTTAAAAACATTTAAAATAAACACAACTAAAAGAATAAATACACTGTTATGACAGTTTCTGAACTAGCTTGCTAATTTAAAAAATATATCATTACTACAGATTCATAGGATTAACATACCTGTAATCTGCAAACATTGAAAGGGAATCAATGTCTTTGAAATAACCTAGACCTTCTCCCTTGAAGCAGGCCCATATATCACCTATGAGGATTTGCGCTCTCTTGTAAAATGATACTGAAATGCAATTAGAAACTGACATAAGCTGACATCAACTAAAATAATTTTTTCGTATCCAAAGAAAACTTAAATGCGAAAAATTATAAAATTACAAAGAGACATTATGGTTGGCCATACTAATATTTAGATGTATTACTGACAGGCACGCATAACTGTACAATAAACTATTCACACTTTCAGAATTGTTAGGTCCTCCTGTTAGATGATATGTCTTTCCTCCTTGTGAGGGAACTAACAGTTCCAAAAGTTACTATAGTTGTTTAGCTTTTTTATATGAGTCTATCAGCAGTACTTGGAATTTCACTTCTTAATAATATTTGGGCGGACAGATATTTCAAGAACTTTCCAGAAACATAAATACTAAATAACAAATAACTGAGGGCAACGGGATTTGAACTGGCGCTAACTGGTACACTGTACTGCCTGCACCACAGCTTGCAGTAATATTTGTATCACTGGCTGCTTTTTGTGTACATTGTGGTGCATGCACCACAGTATAATGGTTACCATCACTGGCTGGCTTGCTAAGGGTTGCCAGTTCAAACTTGACCATCACAGTTATTTGTTATTTAGTATTTATCGTTTCTGGAAAGTTCTTGAAATATCTTATATTTGAATTTTTTTTCAGGTTTGCAGCTGGATCCTATCAACATTCTGCCATGATATTTCAGACCAGAAACATCCGACCAACCTCAGGTGAGTAGACAAGACCCGATGCAGTCATGGTATAAGATGATACCATGACTGCATCAGGTCTCTTCAGAACTTCATTTAATCACCTGAGGATGGTCGGACATCTCTGGGCTGAAATATTGTGGCAGAATGTTGATGGAATCTGGCTGCAAACCTAAAAATAACTGGAAGAAGAAATGCGCCGGGTAAATTGCAGAAGTTGTATTTGTAATGTTTGTATATTCTGGAATAACATATTTGTGGCAACACTGACGTGCCATAACATCTCTGGCACACAAAAAGCTCTTTGGGGCCAAGGCGACCATTATGTTCTGTCTACGTGATACTTTCGATGTGTAATGACGTATATCTGAAGTGTGACAATAAATGTGCTCATTGTTTTAACAAGTGGATCAACAGGTTGTTATTTATAATGATAATGACCCAAAATCCCACACTGGTGACCCCGACGTGATGTGAACACACAACCTTCAAAAATTGACATTTCACTATTGCAGACCGAATGTGCTCTTCTTGCGACCAAGTTAACTAGTAAAAGTTGCGACGTGCTACTACAACGACAATAAATCAGTGAACTCAAGGAAACGCAGGCCGAGCTCAACCCCCTAATCAAGTGTACCGAACAGACATTACAGATCATGAAATCTGAACTCGCCTCAGTTCGAGGTATTCGCTCTTCGCACAAACCGGCGTGCGCTCAAATCATTGACTCATTGCAGGAGTGTCTGAATGCTAACGACGCACCCCGTGCGCATAGCGTGTTATCAATCACGAGCGGCGCATGTCACAAACTCAATACGACTGAGGGCCCTCCAGTCAGACACCGACCACGATGCCTGAATCCACACAAACTCAAAGCAGCGAAAGCAGTCATCTCGGACCTATTAAAAGCAGGCATTGTATGCCCATCCTCCAATGATTGGTTGTCACCGATTCATCTCACACCGAAGAAGGATGGTTCCTACAGACTCTGTGGCGACTATAGACGTCTCAATGACCACACAATCATGGACAATTATCCAGTACCGAACATTCAGGACTTTGCTTCTCAGTTGGCAGGCGCTAAAATTTTCAATGTGGTAGACTGGGAGAAAACGTATCACCAAATACCACTGTACGAACAATATATCCCTAAAACGGCCATCACCACACCCTTCGGCCTCTTCGAATACGTTTACATGCCTTACAGATTGAAAAATGCTACCCAAACCCAGCGGAGGTTCTTAGATACAGTGTTACGACTCCTACCTTTCTGCTACGCATACCTGGACGACATTTTGATCTTTTCTTCCTCTCGGGAGGAACACGAGCGTCACATCCGGGCGCTGTTTGACACATTACAATCCCATGGTGTAATCGTCAATAAAGACAAATGCAAACTGAGACAGGATTCTGTTGTTTTTCTGGGACACATAGTTTCAGCCAATGGTATCCGGCCCACACAAGAGAAAATAGACATTATCAAACAGCTGCCGATACCAGAAACATACCATGAACTCCACCAGTTCTTAGGAATGATCAATTTTTCCACCGCCACATTCCAAGAGCCGCCGAACTACAGGTCCCCTCAAGCTGCACTGCGTGGGCCATAAACGTCAGGCGACAGGCGCGTTCCGTGGACAGAGGTCATGCGTGCGTCTTTCAAAATACTCAAAATCGCACTCACAGAAGCCATCACGCTTGCCCATCCACACCTGGATGCAACACTTTTGCTCACCACAGACACTAGTGGAATATCTGTCGGCGCAGTACTTCAACAACACAGAGGAGAGGTAGTGCAACCTCTTAAGTTCTTTTCAAAACAACTTTCTCCCTCTCAGTGCAAATGGTCCACTTTCAACAGAGAGCTATTAGTTGTCTACGAAGCCATTAGATATTTCCGCGAAGATGTCAAGGGACGCCCCTTCACGATATTTACAGACCACCAACCTCTTGCCCAAGCACTCACAAACCCCCCAGTCGACCCACCTCCTAGGAGGCTCTGTTATTTCGACCTCATATCACAATACACAACTACTGTACAATATGTTCGAGGATCCGACAACATAGCTGCTGATTATTTCTCCTGGATCTCGCGCATATCTTCCTCAATCGACCTCAACACTCTTGCTCGAGTGCAAACAAATGATGACTCCTTGGCAAGCCTTTTATCTGACAATAATAACTCTCTGCACCTGGCGTGCAAGATGATCCCCGGCACATGCTCAGAGCTATGGTGTGACACTTCCACTGGCATGCCACGCCCCCTCGTCCCCTCCTCTTTGTGTTGCTCGGTGTTTGACGCACTGCACAGTCTCGCCCACCCAAGCATTCGCGCAACTACGCGCATCATCGCTGAGCATTTCATATGGCCTTCACTTCGCAAAGACTGTCGCGACTGGTGTCGCACTTGTTTTTCATGCCAGTGGTCCAAAGTCGGACGCCACTGCATGCCCCCCTCAGGCGTCTTCCGCTCTCCTTCTGGCAGATTCTGCCACATCCACATCGACATTGTCGGCCCCCTTCCCCAGGTGTATGGTTACCGATACTTGCTTACTTTTATTGACAGAACAACTAGATGGGTCGAGGCAACCCCCCTAGTCGATATTTCGGCCGAAATAGTCGCCAACACTGTCCTCTCCACATGGGTCACACGTTTCGGCTGCCCCAAAACCATTACTACAGACCAAGGCCGTCAATTCGAGGCTGTCCTCTTCACAAAAATGTGCGAGCTCTTCGGCATCAGCAGCATTTGCACAACAGCCTACCACCCCCAATCAAACGGCTTAGTGGAATGATGGCACCGCACATTAAAGACAGCGCCAATGTGCCAAGAGGAACAGTGGTTACACACCCTCCTGTGGGTACTGCTAGGCCTCTGTTCTGTATATAAAGATGACCTGCAGTGCTCGGTGGCCGAACTGCTCTATGGCGAGCCGTTGACAGTACCAACCGAGTTGTCGAGCCTTCACTGCTCCAAGATACCATCGAATACCCCGTGCTAATCGAGAGCATACGACAGACGATATGAGCACAGAGAGCACCCGCTCCAAAACCACACACTCCGCCTAAAACATTCGTGCACCAGCAGTTAGACACGTGTGAAGCTGTGATGCTTAAGGATGATACAGTGCGCGTTGCCCTGGAACCCCCATACACAGGCCCTTACAAGGTACTTAGCCACATCTGTATCAAAGGCAAACCCTTGACAGTGTCAGTGTCTCGACTCAAGCTTGCGTGGATCACTGCAGACGACAACACCTCCAGCGACCCGACGCCACCAACCACGACGGACGACGACCTCCACACCGCCGCCTCCTCAAGGGACGACACGCCGGCCATGCCCCCTTCCCCAACGCCGGGAACCCTCACTGGGCAGAGACCGGGGTCCACGCCCTTCACCCCACCCTCTCCTGCTATGCTCGTCACACACTTCTCAGCCGACATTCAACAACCCACTACCGTCTCCATCAACGTCTCACACTTTTCACCCTTCTGACATCTGTATAGCTACCACAAATGATTCTCTCTTAGTTATCCCCATTCCCCCCCACTCTGCCGAAGATGACACCTTCCAACTTTCCGTTCTCCACTCCTCACTGATCCCCAGTTCTTTAGATCCTTCCCTCATTCAATCTTTCATTGACGCCACGGGTACAACAGTGTACCCATGTCTCCATCTAATCCCCCCACCCCCTCTGTCACCTCAGAAACCGGTCACCGCACACTCCCACCGGTGAGGCACTGTGATTACATTATTCCATCCAAAAGGACTCGAACCCTGGCCCCGCCCCGCCTAGTTCCCCCACCAGACGAAGACGGTGCAACACCTGCACCCTCTCCCCCCCAACAGCCAGAACCTCGTGCTCCGCACTGCAAAGGGGGGGGGGGCTCTGTGGCAACACTGACATGCCATAACATCTCTGGCATGCAAAAAGCTCTTTGGGGCTAAGACGGCCATTATGTTCTGTCTATGAGATACTTTCGATGTGTAATGACGTATATCTGAAGTGTGACAATAAATGTGCTCATTGTTTTAACAAGTGGATCAACGGGTAGTTATTTATAACGATATGGACCCAAAATCCCACATGTTTGTGTAAATACCAGCATTCTGTGTTTGTATAAACAGCTGCACTCTCCATCCAGGAGGTCAATTCTGGTTCGGCTGTACCTTGGCATTCGATAATAAATGTGTTCTCAGTGTTACATGCTGTACTTGACTGACATCGCTGCTTTTGGATTTGGACTTGAGTGTGATTATTACACAACAATATGACACAAATTACTGCCACAGATATTTTTCAATGAATCCATTGTGGTTTCACTTGGTGCCATGAGAAAGTGGAAAATATGCATAATTTTGTAGGAATACACATTTCGATCAAGTCATATCATCACAGACTTGTGAGGCAGGTGGTTATATTGTTAAATAAACAGAAAATTCTTGTGAGTTCCAGTGCAAAATAAATTAAAGCTCTCATAAAATATTGGAATTTTCCAAAAAATTGCTTCACTTATATTTCACAGTGATGTTGTTTGGACTTCACTATACACATTTCATCTAACAAACTGATGTATGAAGGTACTGGTGATATAAACTGCCTGGTTTCAAAAACATTCACCTGAATTAGTTCCGCTCTACAGATATACTATATTGGGGAAACAGGATTTCAATGAAGGATTTACTTACAAAATTATGGCAAAATTGCTGAGCAACATTTACCGTCAGAAGGTGAAACTTTTAGTACTGCAAATAGACACATGCAAAAGAACACGAAAGCACCTAGCATCATAAAACATTAATGCACCATATTTCTAACGTAGCTTCCAGAACTATTAAGTCCCTTCCTCAAGGAAAGAGGAGCAGGTTGGGGAAGGTTAAAAAGGTAAGGTAGGTCACACAGACACCTAGGTGGTAGAGACCCACCAGTTATGAGGACATGGGGAGGCAAAGGTAAAGAGGGAGGTGGAGGCATCAGAGATAGCAGGAGGTTGAAGATTAGTGCTGTGCCAGCTTTAGTCCAGAGATTATGAGGAAAGAGGAAGGAACTAATAGTCCCATGATATTTCCGTGTAGTTTTAGCCTTTATTTGCAAACATAGCAGTGCTTTGCAATTGCTAAATATGTATGGGAACTGTGTCAGGATACAAATTTTGGCTTCCTTTGCAACTTCAGCCACTTTGAAGGTATGGAACTCAAAATTACAATACTTCACACAGAATACAAATGAAAAAGACTGTTATGTTTTATGTTTTCATTTTTCTTTATTTTTTTGTACTCAAAACAATTAAGAAAACTTCAGTATGCACAACATTTATCAATTCTGTGATACTGTATCGTAGACTTATGAACTGGTTTACTGAACTACCAGTTCGTGAAAGGGCAGCATACAACTGACCATGTGAAAAGCACTCTGACTGTAAATCAATCTCAACGTATTTGAATGTCTGGCCTTAAGTCTTGTTTATTGTTGCTGCAAATGAAACCCTGATTGGTAACTGAAGTCACTTAAAATGGGTGCGTAAATTGGTTGAGATCACTGACATGCAGGCTATGAAAGCGACACCTCTCCCAGCTGCTGGATCTGTGAGGATTGTAGCTTCCATGACACTACTTCACATAGTTTTAATATGTAAAAACCACATGTGAGGAAGAAAATAAAACAGCACAATGTTGTATAAACAATTTTTGTTTAAAAAAGTATATGGGAGAAACAATTTGCCTCATGGTTTAAATGACCAGAGGCCTACGATAAAACTGAAAGTGAGAACATAAACAAAACTGTACATTTTCACAGCACAACATTTTTGTTCTTACAGATTAGATTAGATTAATTATTCATTCCATAGACCCATTAAAGAGGGAATCCTTCTGGGTGTGGAACATGTCAGATAAAAACATTACAAAAATGTAATTAGAAAAACTTTAGTTTCATTAATTTGAATGATCTTCAGTCAATAAACAGTAAAATTATGTACATGAATTAAATTTAAACTTCTAATATTTACAGGTTTAATACTTACATCTGCTTTCATTAAATTCATCATTCAGACATTTGCTAGTTTCTTGGCTATTACAACCAAGTATTGTCAAAAATTAAAGTAAATTATTCATTTCAGTGATCCTCAGTTAAGAACAGTCAGATTATGTACAAGATTTAAAATTAAACTTCCACTATTTACAGACTTAAGACTTACATCTGCTTTCCATATACCCATCATTCACACAGTTGGTAGTTACTTGGCTGTTACAACCAAGTATTGTCAAAAATTAAAGTATAATTAATTTTCATTAAAATGGTCTACTGCACTTGTTGAGAAATTCATGGATGGAATAGAAGGAGTTGGCCACCAAAAATTCTTTTAAATTATGTTTAAATTGTGCCTTGTCTGAAACTGAACTCTTAATGGTTGCTGGTAACTTATTGAAAATATGCGTTGCTGAATACTGGACTCCTTTCTGGGCAAGAGTAAGTGATTTTAAATCTTTATGTATATTGTTCTTATTCCTAGTATTGATACTGTGTACTAAGCAGTTAGTTGGAAAAAGAGATGTATTATTTACAACAAACTTCGTTAAGGAATAAATATACTGAGAAGCTGTGGTTAGTATGCCCAGTTCTTTGAATAGATGTCATCATGATGTTCTTGGATTTACACTACACATTACTCTTATTATACGCTTCTGTACTCTAAAAAATTTTTCTCGGTTTGAGGAGTTACCCCAAAATATGATACCATATGACATAATGGAGTGAAAATAAGCAAAATATGCCAGTTTTTTTATATTTATATCTTCTATGTCTGACATCATTCGCACTGCAAACACAGGCTTGTTTAGGTGCTTTAGCAGTTCGTTAGTATGTCGCTCCCAACTGAATTTGCTATCAAGTTGTAATTCCATGAATTTTACGCTCTCAACTTCTCCTCCATGTCGTCATATTTTATACACACACTAGAAGGAAATCTCTTGGAAGTTCTGAACTGCATATAGTGGGTCTTTTCAAAGTTTAATGACAATGAATTGGCTATGAACCACTTATTAATGTCAGTAAAAATTTGATTAGCTGCCCTTTCTAAATTTATATTTGATTTACTATTTACTGCAATGTTTGTATCATCTGCAAATAAGACGAACTTAGCAACTGGTAATGTAACAGATGACAGGTCATTAATATACACAAGAAAAAGTAGTGGACCTAGTATGGAACCTTGGGGGACACTACATGTAATTTCTTCCCAGTCAAATGATGTCTGATTGCCTACTGCTGAAGTGTTACATAATGACACCCTTTGTTTTCTATTAGTAAGATATGACTGAAACCACTTTGCAGCACTACCAGTGGTGCCATAATATTTTAATTTACTTAAAAGAATGCTGTGATTCACACAGTCAAAAGCCTTTGACAGGTCACAGAATATCCCAGTTACTTCTAATTTGTTGTTTAATGAATTAAGGACATTTTCACTGTAAGTGTAAATAGCCTTCTCAATATCAGAACCCTTAAGAAACCCAAACTGTGACTTTGACAGAATGTTATTTTCAATAAGGTGCTTAAGTAGACCCTTGAACATAACCTTTTCAAAGATTTTTGAAACAGCTGGCAAAGATCAGTTGGTAATTTGTCCCCTTTCTTGTGGAGAGGTATAATTTCAGCATATTTAAGCCAGTCCAGGAATGTTCCTGTGATAAGTGATTGATTACACAAATAACTTAAGATATGACTAAGCTCACATGAACACTTTTATTAACTTTGTTGATATGTTATCATAACCACTATAATGCTTTGATTTCAAGGACTTTATGATGGATTCTATTTCTTTGGGTGAAGTGTCAATACCATTTTACTGAGATTGCTTGTGTGCACTGGTCTCAGATATTCCACTGCATTATTTACTGAACCAGACAACTCCATGCTATCAGTAACAGAGACAAAATACTTGTTTAAATGGTTTGCAACACAACATGCGTTTGTTACCAGGGTTTCATTTATTTTTAGAGCTACTTGTTCCTCCTCATTTCTGGTCCTACCTGTCTCTGACTTCACTATATCCCATGTTGTTGTTGTTGTTGTGGTCTTCAGTCCTGAGACTGGTTTGATGCAGCTCTCCATGCTACTCTATCCTGTGCAAGCTTTTTCATCTCCCAGTACCTACTGCAACCTACATCCTTCTGAATCTGCTTAGTGTATTCATCTCTTGGTCTCCCCCTACGATTTTTACCCTCCACGCTGCCCTCCAATACTAAATTGGTGATCCCTTGATGCCTCAGAACATGCCCTACCAACCGATCCCTTCTTCTGGTCAAGTTGTGCCACAAACTTCTCTTCTCCCCAATCCTATTCAATACTTCCTCATTAGTTATGTGATCTACCCATCTAATCTTCAGCATTCTTCTGTAGCACCACATTTCGAAAGCTTCTATTCTCTTCTTGTCCAAACTATTTATCGTCCATGTTTCACTTCCATACATGGCCACACTCCATACGAATACTTTCAGAAATGACTTCCTGACACTTAAATCAATACTGGATGTTAACAAATTTCTCTTCTTCAGAAACGCTTTCCTCGCCATTGCCAGCCTACATTTTATATCCTCTCTACTTCGACCATCATCAGTTATTTTGCTCCCCAAATAGCAAAACTCCTTTACTACTTTAAGTGCCTCATTTCCTAATCTCATTCCGTCAGCATCACCCGACTTAATTAGACTACACTCCATTATCCTTGTTTTGCTTTTGTTGATGTTCATCTTATATCCTCCTTTCAAGACACTGTCCATTCCATTCAACTGCTCTTCCAAGTCCTTTGCTGTCTCTGACAGAATTACAATGTCATCGGCGAACCTCAAAGTTTTTATTTCTTCTCCATGAATTTTAATACCTACTCCGAATTTTTCTTTTGTTTCCTTTACTGCTTGCTCAATATACAGATTGAACAACATCGGGGAGAGGCTACAACCCTGTCTTACTCCCTTCCCAACCACTGCTTCCCTTTCATGTCCCTCGACTCTTATAACTGCCATCTGGTTTCTGTACAAATTGTAAATAGCCTTTCGCTCCCTGTATTTTACCCCTGCCACCTTTAGCATTTGAAAGAGAGTATTCCAGTCAACATTGTCAAAAGCTTTCTCTAAGTCTACAAATGCTAGAAACGTAGGTTTGCCTTTCCTTAATCTTTCTTCTAAGATAAGTCGTAAGGTCAGTATTGCCTCACGTGTTCCAGTGTTTCTACGGAATCCAAACTGATCTTCCCCGAGGTTGGCTTCTACTAGTTTTTCCATTCGTCTGTAAAGAATTCGTGTTAGTATTTTGCAGCTGTGACTTATTAAGCTGATAGTTCGGTAATTTTCACATCTGTCAACACCTGCTTTCTTTGGGATTGGAATTATTATATTCTTCTTGAAGTCTGAGGGTATTTCGCCTGTTTCATACATCTTGCTCACCAGATGGTAGAGTTTTGTCAGGACTGGCTCTCCCACGGCCGTCAGTAGTTCCAATGGAATATTGTCTACTCCGGGGGCCTTGTTTCGACTCAGGTCTTTCAGTGCTCTGTCAAATTCTTCACGCAGTATCGTATCTCCCATTTCATCTTCATCTACATCCTCTTCCATTTCCATAATATTGTCCTCAAGTACATCGCCCTTGTATAGACCCTCTATATACTCCTTCCACCTTTCTGCTTTCCCTTCTTTGCTTAGAACTGGGTTTCCATCTGAGCTCTTGATATTCATACAAGTCGTTCTCTTATCTCCAAAGGTCTCTTTAATTTTCCTGTAGGCGGTATCTATCTTACCCCTAGTGAGATAGGCCTCTACATCCTTACATTTGTCCTCTAGCC
Source organism: Schistocerca serialis cubense (assembly GCF_023864345.2). Lineage (NCBI taxonomy): Eukaryota > Metazoa > Arthropoda > Insecta > Orthoptera > Acrididae > Schistocerca > Schistocerca serialis. The sequence continues at coordinate 113,256,862 of NC_064646.1, forward strand.
ATCCCTGCTTAGCCATTTTGCACTTCCTGTCGATCTCATTTTTGAGACGTTTGTATTCCTTTTTGCCTGTTTCACTTACTGCATTTTTATATTTTCTCCTTTCATCAATTAAATTCAATATTTCTTCTGTTACCCAAGGATTTCTACTAGCCCTCGTCTTTTTACCTACTTGATCTTCTGCTGCCTTCACTACTTCATCCCTCAAAGCTACCCATTCTTCTTCTACTGTATTTATTTCCCCCATTCCTGTCAATTGCTCCCTTATGCTCTCCCTGAATCTCTGTACAATCTCTGGTTCTTTTAGTTTATCCAGGTCCCATCTCCTTAAATTCCCACCTTTTTGCAGTTTCTTCAGTTTTAATCTACAGGTCATAACCAATAGATTGTGGTCAGAGTCCACATCTGCCCCTGGAAATGTCTTACAATTTAAAACCTGGTTCCTAAATCTCTGTCTTACCATTATATAATCTATCTGATACCTTCTAATATCTCCAGGGTTCTTCCATGTATACAACCTTCTTTCATGATTCTTAAACCAAGTGTTAGTTATGATTATGTTGTGCTCTGTGCAAAATTCTACCAGGCGGCTTCCTCTTTCATTTCTGTCCCCCCATCCATATTCACCTACTATGTTTCCTTCTCTCCCTTTTCCTACACTCGAATTCCAGTCACCCATGACTATTAAATTTTCGTCTCCCTTCACAATCTGAATAATTTCTTTTATTTCATCATACATTTCTTCAATTTCTTCGTCATCTGCAGAGCTAGTTGGCATATAAACTTGTACTACTGTAGTAGGTGTGGGCTTCGTATCTATCTTGGCCACAATAATGCGTTCACTATGCTGTTTGTAGTAGCTTACCCGCATTCCTATTTTCCTATTCATTATTAAACCTACTCCTGCATTACCCCTATTTGATTTTGTGTTTATAACCCTGTAGTCACCTGACCAGAAGTCTTGTTCCTCCTGCCACCGAACTTCACTAATTCCCACTATATCTAACTTCAACCTATCCATTTCCCTTTTTAAATTTTCTAACCTACCTGCCCGATTAAGGGATCTGACATTCCACGCTCCGATCCGTAGAACACCAGTTTTCTTTCTCCTGATAACGACATCCTCTTGAGTAGTCCCCGCCCGGAGATCCGAATGGGGGACTATTTTACCTCCGGAATATTTTACCCAAGAGGACGCCATCATCATGTAATCATACAGTAAAGCTGCATGCCCTCGGGAAAAATTACGGCTGTAGTTTCCCCTTGCTTTCAGCCGTTCGCAGTACCAGCACAGCAAGGCCGTTTTGGTTATTGTTACAAGGCCAGATCAGTCAATCATCCAGACTGTTGCCCTTGCAACTACTGAAAAGGCTGCTGCCCCTCTTCAGGAACCACACGTTTGTCTGGCCTCTCAACAGATACCCCTCCATTGTGGTTGCACCTACGGTACGGCTATCTGTATCGCTGAGGCACGCAAGCCTCCCCACCAACGGCAAGGTCCATGGTTCATGGGGGGGCTATATCCCATACTGTTTTTATTTTATTGCTGGATGTATTTATCTTCTTCTCATAATGAAGGTGTTTAGATTTCTGGATAATCTTCTTCAATATTTTGCAGTAATTTTTGTAATGCTAGTATCAAAGGTGTCCCTACATATCAGACAGAGTTTCCTTTTTGTCTCACATTATATCTTTATCCCTTGTGTGATCCATGGTTTCTTATTAGACTCCTGCTTAATTTGAGTTACCTTCAGGGGAAAACAATTTTCAAATAAGGTGCTAACTTTATTAATGAATTTTTGTATTTTCCATTTGTGTCTTGGATGCTGTAAACATCCATCCAATTAATTTCTTTGAGCAATCTCTTAAATTTCTCAGTTTTTGACTGTTTTATTGGCCTTCTGTACTCATTTCTGATAGATGTTTTACCCTGACAATTTTCAAAATTTGATGTTAGGTGTTGCATGTCATGGTCAGATAGCCCATTTACTACGGGTTTTGTAATATGGCTTAGTTGCCTAGAATTGTCAATAAAGATATTATCAATGGCAGTCTTAGAACATTTGTATACCCTAGTTGGGAAATTTACTGTAGTTACATTGTCAATCGAATGACAATGTAACTGATTTCAGTAACTGTTCACTGACAGTGTTTTTCAGGACATCTACATTAAAATCACCAGCAACCTCTAGTTCTTTGTTTTCTTAATTTTAGATGTGATAATAAATCTTCAAGACCGTTTACAAATGGCTACTATTATAAAGCGACCTATTATGAAGTTCTATCTCTGTTGCACATGCTTCTAAGTGCTGATCTAAGCAAAATTTATTAATGTCAATATTCTTAAATTTAAAACTGTTTTTAACAAATGTGGCAACTCCTTCTTTCTCCATATTTTGTCTACAGAAGTAAGAGACTAACTTAAATTCTGTAAGGTTTAACATATCTACACCAGTGGTCACATGATGTTGAGACAGGCAGATTATATCAACTGGGTTCGATGACTCTAATTCATCAATGCACGTAATTAGTTCATTAATTTTACTTCTATGCCCTTGAATATTTTGATGCACTAAAGATAGTTGGGATTTCACATTTACCAAGATGAAATCAGTTGGAAATAAAATTTCTGCTGATTGCTGTAAATTTTTAACCAACAGCTGTGTTCGCTGATCCAATGTGCCAGGATTATGCTGTTTAATTTCTTTCTCAAAATGATGGTTTTTTTCAATCTTTACTTCTCTCAGAACTTGACTTCATTCTGTCCTACCTATCGTAAAAAAGGTGCTGCTCCAACACCTATGACCATTGGTATATTACCACTCATGACAGTGCCCCCCCCCCCCTTTTACATTTCCTGGTATTAGCCCAGCCAGTTTACCCTTCCCTTTCCTGTTGAGGTGTAGGCCATGTCTAGTATAATCCCACCTACTGAGAGAATCAACAGGAACCAAACCAATATGTGACCCCGCATCCGACCCAAGTAGCCATTCCAACTCCAAATTAACTCTCCCGACAGAAAAGTTTAAATGAGGTTGGTCATGGCATCTCAGAACGATACAAACTCAACACCGGTATGTCTCGTTGCTGAATCAATCTTTGCCAGGTCACACCCTATATTGTACCCAGCATCTCTGTCAATACTATTGCCCAGCCCACCCACAATAACCACGGTGTCTTCCTTGGTAAAATCTTTACAGAGTGAACCTCAGTCCTCTGCCACCTGATCCACACCAGCACTAGGTTTAAAAAAAATTGTGACCTGGTATTCTAATCCTAACTGGTCCAGCATAAGTTGGCCTACACCTCTGGCATGTGAACTACCTAACAACAAAAATTTCTTTCTCTTTGCTGACTTCCCTACATTCTTATTCAATTTTGTTGGGCTCTCTCTACACCTACCTCTGTCTGAGGCCCATCAGTTTCTAACTGAAGCAACAGGCCAAACTTATTCTTCACAACTAACCACAAAGCTGTCTGACAAAGTTCTAGGTCTGTTCCTCCTGTCAACTGTTGTCACTTCCCACCTCTCTTTACCCTTCTCCCTCCTTAACCTGTTCAGATCTTCCCTAGCCTGCTCTAACTGTGCCTGAAGGGCAGCAATTTTGCCTTCCTGTTCCACTATTTTCCTATCTCTACTGCATATCCTACAGAACTGCTGATGAGTCTGATCCACTTCCCCATTTCCCACACCGTTACAGTCACCCCAATGGAAAAAAACTACTGCAGCCATCACACCAAACCCCGGAATTAACAATTTTACGGCACGTCAGGCACTTTTCACTCATCGTAAAAATCTTACTTTAGCAAGAATAAGTCAAATTAAATTGCTGAAAAACAAGAAAACACATTTACGAAAGATTAGGTCTAGTCTCAATCGTAGGTAAACAAACTTACTTTAGTGACAATAAGTTAGATTACCGAAAAGAAGAAGAAAAACACATTTACAAAAATTAGACCTAGTCGCAACTGTATGTAAACAAAGCTACTACCGTATGTGCAAAGTTTCCAGATACTGGAACTTAAAATTTATGCTGTGTTTATCAAAATAAGAGTTAAACAACAAAGGGATAAACTTTTCTTAACTTGCTGGAACAGAACAGAACAATTAAATGAGATTCTATAAGTCTTACTGCGCTAAAATGTACACAAGAATATGATCATAACCCTACTTTATGTTCGTTTTGCGTTTTCTGGAATAATACGCAAAGAGAAGTGAAATCTTTAATAGTAAGCTTGCAAAACACACTAATACATGTATTAAACTAGTTTCCTGAACTAAATTGAGTTTTATTACAGTCTAAATCACTTATCTGTACAGCAGCACAAATATTGGGTTATTAGAGTATCATGTAAAAATATGAAGTAAATCCCTCAAGAACTTTTCCCCTTCATAAATTTGTAGATATATGTGTCTACTGACAAATATGACTCCTGCAAGTAAGCATTTCCCAGCAAATCTGTCATAATTTTATAAATTTCTCAAACAAATTTTCATTTTTATTCAGGTCACAATTTTCTTGCAACTATGCAAGTCAAAATGAAAGAAGAGTTCTTATGTAAGTGGTTTTACAAAAAATGATGTCACACTTTAGAAGGAATGGAAGCAAATATAAGAAACATTAAATGAGGGACTATAAAAGGTGGAGTTCTAAATGTAATATTAATATATTCTATATGTAATATTAATAGTATTAATACTTCCAGTTCATTCACTGCCTGTCCTTCCGTCAACCACATGATGCAGTTATGTAATTTTGTGTCTGATTCTAGAGCATCTAATTTTGGTTATTGTATATGAAAAGCTGTACAAATAGGCACCTCATAAAAAACAAGGGTTAAAGACACTAGTACATCTTAAGTTTTGAAAGCAGTGGACAATGAAATACAAAGAAGAGTGAGAGAGGAGAGAGAAAGGTGGAGTGTTATTTATAATGCAATCAGAACACAGGAAGCAATAGAATGAACAACATTAAGTTACAAGGCCACATGATAATACCAGTGAAAAATGGTTCAACTCCATAAGGATTTTAGGCCTGATTCTGACTGTAAAGTAAAAAGTAAAATTTGATATGAAGTGAAACCTTCTCTACTTAGTAAAGTGTTTCTGATTTATCTATGTGACCTTATGATGGATTGTCTAGTATGACAATTTCACTGTTAGGATTATCCTGACCATGAAATCATCATTCAAGATTCTCAGTCGTACGGTTCCACAATGAAATATCCTTGGGTCATTTCTGATAACTTTGCTTGCTTTCAGATGAATATGTTTTCAAACTAGAGTGCCCCTCTCTCTGACACAACACACACACCTGTATGGCTACACTAAACTATATTTGTCAAAAAGTTAGCAAAGTTATCAGTCTTGTTTATGTGCCTTTCAGTGACTAAACATCTCTACTGTTTCAGGAGTTTGTTTCCTTATTCTTAAACTATTTACATTCAGCCATGCTTTTCCACTGGCATACTGGGCCATTTTTGTTTTTGTATAAGAAAATGATATTACACAGTGGAAAAATCAAAGTTAATGAACTATGCTGATGATATATGCTTCACCATCTGAGGCCGTTCCGAACAGTTAACAATGCAAAACAATAAAGAGAACTTTAGTATGACCAAAGAATGTCGTATTCATGTATAAACTCACAGTTAATAAGAGAAAGACAATCATGGCGAAGTTCCTGTTAAATTATAATCCATCTCAAGTACATATAAATGCCAAAGTGCTGCCTTTAGGTGAACATCTGATAAATTCCTAGGCATTATGATAAGTTAGCATCTTATAGGGAGAGCATATCAGCTACAACTACAGAAAGATCAGCTGCAATATTTATTTCTGAAAACATCTTGCAAACATAATAATTCTTCAAACAAATCTACTATGGACTAATTCTCTCCCATTTGCAATACTGAGTAAAGATTTGGATTGAGGAACCTGCAATATCTGTATGAATAAGGTATTCACATTCCAGAACAGAGCAGTTAGAAAAACAGTCAATACGAGTAAAAGCCATTTCTGCAAGGATTATTTCATAATGGGTACTTTGCTAATTGTGTATGGTTACTTTGCTAACTGTGTACATAGAGCATGTTCTTAAGACAATTGTATTTGCAAGAAAGAGTGTAGAAAATAGCATAATCAATAGACATCCATAATTACAATAAATGAATTACAGAGAATAATCACATGATAACAAATTATAAAATAGCCATACCACAGCCCCTGTTACTGGTGGAAGACATAAGCAACACTGTGGAAATCTTTTATATATCAGTTTCCAAAATGTTGGTGGCAGTAAATATGTATATACATATAAAAATATCTGATTATAATATCTAATATGCTATTATTGTATATATTCATTATATTTATGGTATGATAATGTTAAACACTGTTAAGTTATTATAGATAAATAAAGATTGTTATTACTATTATTTTCCTATGCTGAGCCACTGGTCATGGGTAGTTCTTGCGAGTGATTCACACTACAAGCAGGACAATGAGGTGAACCTGGACAGCTCAACTGGTAGATTCCCGCCCATGAGGCATAAAATCCCCTTATAGCACGTACCTGTGGTCACACATCTGGACTAAGAGTCCAAACAGACATCCTCCTTCAGTGATCATTTGTGGCCTTATAGAGCTTTACGGGACACACACACATTATGAACAGTACACTTTTTGAGGAATGTAGTGCAATTAGCAGTTGCATACTATGCGTCAAGTACCAGGGTAATTGCTAACATCTGAAAAGTAGCCATATAAGCCCTATAACAACGGTCACTTGCAGAGGAAAGACATTTCTTTTGCTTGGTTAAGGTTGCCTTAAAAATTTACTAATGTCGATAACACACTACCACAACTATAGTTGAAAGTAAAAAAACAACTGATTAATTGCTGCAGTATTTTAATATTTTCTTCATGTTCATCTTTAGAAATTAGTGAAGGAAGCATCTACATGCAAAATTTGTTATGTTATTGGGGCCACAATTAGCTGCCCTGTAACTAGGACAGTGTCCACAGGAAACAATGACAAAAAATACAGCTTTTTTGTTCTGATCACAAAAATTATTTGTTAATCAATCACTGTACATAATACATTCTGAATTAGTTCCATTATCAGATCTGTGAAAAAAATAAAAGTAACAATTGAAAATATAGATCACAATTAGTAGACAGTTCAAAGTATCATGTCATACAGCCAGCCAACATGTAGTGCCTGAACAATATGGCTTACAAGGAAAACAATTACAATGTCAATGGAAGTTACAAATCCTTGCTTTACAAATGTTAAACAGAGTGTAGCCTAAGAAAGCAATAATAACTGAAATCTCTATGTTAATAACTTATTACATCAATACCCATAACCATTTATTATGTAAAAACAAAAGACTAAAAATTGGTTTCAAAATGCAGTGGCACACAGAAGAGCAAGTCATGCAGAAATTGCTGAAACCCTGCACATAAACATATATATGGCAATTCAATACACAAATCAGGGTACTGCATGTGATGTATGGCACAATACCTTGTATTGGCTGTGTACTACTCAAGTCTCCAACACTGTGTTTTTTGGTAAATTTTAAATCACTGCTGTTGTTTTGTCACAGATTGATGGTGAGGCTAATCAAAATACATAATGTACAGTGACGGACTAATAACGAATTTTGTTAATCACAACAAAAAGAGGTTACCAACAGTGCTGCGTAATGGTCACAGATCACTTATAGGACCTTACGTTCAAAGTTATCCAGCAATAACAATAATTAAAAATTGTCTAAAAATCAAGTGTGAACTGATATCTTAAATTTGAGGGTTGGAACTTAAATAGTGGCAACTATTTATTCACAACCAACACAAAAGAGTTACACGTTTGCACCTGTTACTGTCCTTAAAGTAGTCACCATTGTTGTGTAGAACCCACTGCCAGTGATGTGGAAGGCATAGTATACCATTAGCAGAGCCTGTTCTGTTGACGGTGCGAATGGAGCGGTCTACTGCCTGTCGAATCTCTGGAACAGATCTGAAGCGAATGCCACGAAGTGGTTCCTTCATCTTCGGAATCAAATCGAAGTCACAAGGACTTAAGTTCAGGGAGTATGGTGCATGGTACAGTACTTCCCAGTCCCTTTGACCGAGCAGAGCAGCCACAGCTTGCGCTGTATGTGCCCGTGCATTGTCATACAAAATAATGGGTGGGTTGTGCAGAAAGTGTCACCGCTACTTTCGCTTGTTCTGTACAGTAATGCTGATTCCCTGCACGCCTCTTGAAGACCGTGATGACACTGTCGTGCTGTATGACCTCTGGCACATTCAATCTTGATCCAACTCCATTGCTCCTGTTTTGAAAACATAGTAACACCATTACATTAAACTGCTTGCTCACAAGTGACTGTGTTTTCCTCGATTGTGTGCACTCCGGTGACATGGGACAGGCGAGTCCATTTGCTCGGAGGTAAGGTAGGTATTTCAACAACATGTGCTATCAGTGACAATAGTAGATTCCATTGGATAGTGTCTCCACAGCAGTGTTGCCACTATTTAAGTTTGAACCTATGTATAAACTACTTAATCTTGTATAGATTATTCATTGGTATCAGAAGTACCATAACTGGAATTTGTCAACATCATTTTACTCACGGGTTATTACGCTTGCAAGTGGTGCTCTGGTATGGCACCATAATGATCTGTTAATTTCTACATAATTTTGGTCTTGTAAATGGAATCTACAGTACAGGAAAGGTAACTATAAACATTCATTATTACACATTGTAAATCAGGTTGTATTAGCAGCCAGAAAGTTAATAGTCTTTGCAGCACACAGGTATTGACTTTACTGGATGGAACCAAAGTTATTAAAGCATAACAGACTAATAAATTTGAAAAAACTGAGTTCTACACCATAAAGTGCAAACAGCAACAGCTAATAAATTAAGGTATTTTATGTAAAGTTGCCTGAAAATGGACTTTATTAACATTTAAAATCAAAATGCATATACTGTGGACTGCCAAATATGAACAAAACTAACAAAAATCCTACTTGTGCATGCACTGCTGTGAAACAATTAATATATACGTTAACAGTGTTTCACTAAATTATATCTGTAAGATGTTAGTAACATACAAAAAATGATTATTACCTGCATAACCTTCAAATTCTGCCTCATCTCTGAAACAGGGAAAATTGTCGACCACAAGCTGAAGCAATTTCTGAGCAGAGTTTTGGCTTTCTTTTAAACAATTCACAAATGACCCTAAAAATAAAGCAATGTTACTTTATTTTGTATTTCACATGGGAAACCATTCAAAAATACTTCATTACACATTAAAGTTTTCTTTTTCAGAAACTGTAACCCATAATCAGCCTCATAAACTTTTTCTGGGTTGTACAACATGTCATTCTGTAAGATAACACACCAATGCACCCTATACCAATGCCCACTACTGTAGTGGCCTCCATCAGGGTATGTTATACTATTGGGCCAACAAAACTCTATTTCACAGCCATCACTCCTGCTTCTAAGGAGCAAAAAATGAAATTATCGAGTGTTGAGAGTGGATAGGGTGGGCGCTGCGTCCAGTTAGGGTCCACCAAAGTATAATGGTGTTACACTACATGCGCTAACACATCTGAAATCACCTGTGAATATGGATCAGTTTACATCAAGAGATACTGTCTAAAAGAACGCTGATAACAGCGTGAAAACATCAAATGCAGTAAAGTGGCAGCCACTCAACTTAAATGTACCCATATTATTACAGTATGCACTCTCTTGCTGAGTTAGTTTCATTCTGGAACCAGCCCCTAGACAGTAGCAGGCTAGTCTTTGCCATAACCTTTGTATGAGTATTAGTTGGACAAGCTTCCATAGAGACTAGAAGGGTTGGGAGGGAGAAATTAAGTGTTAGGATGGTTTGTGATGCACACTCACATGGTTCATTTGGTAAGGGCATTGCCCGCAAAAGGTGAGGTTTTACGTTTGAATTCAGTCCAAGAAATATTTTACAATGTGAAAAAATTTCATTATTGTGCATATTACATTGCAGAGTGAAAGTATCATTCTGGTAACTTAAGATGTGCAGGGTAGCCAAGTTCATAGCCTAATTCTTCTACTACTAGTAGTAGATTAATCTACAGAAGAGTCTTACTTCTTACAGCACTATTTCTGATATTCTGTTATGGAGAAGAAAGTTGAAACATGTTCTGCCACATACAATGCAAAAGCACTAATTTAATATATTTTGAAGGTATACACTTTCATCATTAGAAGTATCTACATACAAGAATCTTCACTGCATGGAACACATTTACAAATGTTCCTCACAATAGTGCCCTTTAATGTTCAAAAGGTAAAATGATAAACATACTTAAAACAGATTAGATTAGATTAGATTAGATTTACTTTCATTCCAATTGATCCGTAGTGAGGAGGTCCTCCAGGATGTGGAACATGTCAGAAAAACAACAATACATGACAAATATTTAAACTAAAACAAATAAGCTAATGTACCATTCCACAGGTCCCAAGTGGAATGATCGTCATTTTTTAATGAACACTAAGAGTCATTTTACAAATACTATTGCACTGAATTTAAAATAAAAAAGTTTTATATTTATTTATAAGGTAAGAAACATGTAATACAACTACTGTAATACTTATTTACAATGAACACATTACTGCACTGAAATGGTGCAGAAGTTAGATTATACTTACACACACACACACACACACACACACACACACACACACACACACAAATTTTCAGTGAACACATTACTGCACTGAAATTGTGCAGAAGTTATGTTGTACTTATATACAAATCAGTTGGTTTTCCTCAGAAATTCATCAATGGAGTAGAAGGAGTTGGCCACCAATAAATCCTTTAGGCTTCTCTTAAACTGAATTTCATTGGTTGTTAAGCTTTTTATGGCTGCTGGCAAGTTATTGAAAATGTGTGTTCCTGAATAATGCACACCTTTTTGTACAAGACTAAGTGACTTTAAATCCTTGTGAAGATTATTCTTATTTCTAGTATTGATTCCATGAATTGAGCTGTTGGTTTGAAAAAGTGATATATTTTTAATGACAAATTTCATTAAGGAATAAATATATTGGGAAGCTGTAGTTAGTATCCCTAGTTCCCTAAACAGGCTTCTGCAGGATGTTCTTGAGTTCACACCACATATAATTCTTACTGCACGTTTTTGTGCCCGGAAAACTTTAGCTTGGCTTGATGAATTACCCCAGAAAATAATCCCATATGACATTATGGAATTAAAGTAAGCATAGTATGCCAGCTTTTTCATTTTTATATCCCCTATGTCTGACAAAATTCGCATTGCAAACAGAGATTTGTTAAGACGCTTCAGCAGTTCTGTGGTGTGCTCCTCCCAGTTGAATTTATTATCAAGCTGTAATCCCAAGAATTTAACACTGTCCACTTCTTCTATCTTCTTGTCATCATATGTTAGACATATACTCTTGGGACACCCCTTACAAGTTCTGAACTGCATGTAGTGTGTTTTTTCAAAGTTTAGTGACAAAGAATTGGCTAGGAACCAGTGATTAATGTCTACAAATATTTTATTGGCTGATCTTTCTAAGACTACACTTGATTTGCTATTTATTGCAATGTTTGTATCATCAGCAAACAAAACAAACTTGGCATCTGGTAATGTTACTGATGAAAGGTCATTGATATACACAAGAAAAAGTAAGGGCCCCAAAATGGAACCTTGTGGGACCCCACATGTAATTAGTTCCCAGTTGGATGATGCCTGATAGCTTGATACATGTCTCTTTCCTAATAACACCCTTTGTTTCCTGCCAGAGATATAAGATTTGAACCATTTTGCAGCATTTCCTGTTACACTATAATATTCTAGTTTACTTAAAAGGATATTGTGATTTACACAGTCAAATGCCTTTGACAGATCACAAAATATACCAGTTGCCTGCAATTTTTTGTCTAATGAATTAAGTACATTTTCACTGTAAGTGTAGATAGCCTTCTCAATATCAGAACCTTTTAGAAATCCAAACTGTGACTTTGACAGTATGTTATTTGAGATAAGATGGTTATAAAGACGACTGTACATTACTTTTTCGAAAATTTTTGAGAATGCTGGCAACAGTGAAATTGGACGGAAATTTGATGCTATTTCTTTATCTCCCTTCTTAAACAGTGGCTTAACTTCAGCATATTTCAGCCATTCGGGAAATATTCCACTGATAAACGACTGGTTACACAGATAGCTTAATATGTTACTTAGCTCAGAATCACATTCTTTAATTAACTTTGTTGATATTTCATCATACAGGCAATAAGAAACTTGTGATCAATTCACTTGTACCCATATCTTCTACTTAAAATGTAGCACATTAGCACCTGTCTTTCTGCATCCATACCCATACTGTGTAAACCAATGTGAAGCGCACGGCAGGTGTACTTCCCATTGCACCAGTTATTAGGACTTTTTCCCATTCCATTCAAGTATGGAGTGCAGGAATGATAACTTTTTAAATGTGTCTGTGTGCACTGTAAGTTCTTGTTCTCTTAGGGACGAACAAAAAATATTGATACATCAAAATATTGATATACTTTTATAATAATATCGATCACACCGCCAATATCTTAACTATTGATACATCAATTAATCAATCTTAAACACTGGAAATCAAAAATGGTACTTTTTATTGTTTCAAACCAAACAATGGAAACTCCAGATAGGAATATCAACAATGTAGGAAACGATAGATTGCTAATTGCCGTAAAGAAGGCATATCAAGTCGGAGACAGGAATGATTAAAAGACACTCACAGGTAGCTTCCGACCACAGCATTCTTCAGTAAAGAGACACACACACACACACACACACACACACACACACACACACACACACACACACACACACAAAAAAGCAAGCACACCTCATGCACACACAACCGCCAACTCAGCATCTCGGGCCAGAATGCAACATCAAATGGGATGCAAGCATCAATATGGAAGAGGTGGGGAAGTGGAAGGGATAGTAGCGTACAGGTGGGAAGAGAGACGAATGCTGTCTCATGGAGTGTGCAGGGACCAGACTCCAGGAGGTGCAGTGCCAGGAGGGTGTGGGGCAGGGAGGTGGGGAAAAAAGGAACACAAAATAAAAGGAGTGAGGAAAGACAGGTAGATGTATTGGCAGAGGGCTGCAAATAAACGGGGTAGGAGATGACAGGACACAGGGAGTGGAAACTGTTGGTGTGGAGGGTGTGGTGACAGTATGTTACTGTAGGATAATTACGGGAGTGGATAACTCCCATCTGCACAGTTCAGAAAAGCTGGTGATGGAGGGAAGGATCCAGATGGCTCAGGTAGTGAAGTAGCCATTGAAATCAAAAATGTTGTTCAGCTGCATGTTGTGGCACAGGAAGGTCTACTTTGTTCTTTGCTACAGTCTGGTGGTGGCTGTTCATCCTGGTGGACAGCTAGTTGGTAATCATACCAATATAAAAATCTGTGCAGCAGAGCTGGTAAATGACATGGTTGCTTTCACAGGTAGCCCGGACCCTGATGGGGTAGGATAAACCTGTGATAGGACTGGAATATGAAGTGCTGGGTCGGTGGATTGGGCAGGTTTTGCACCTGGATCTTCCACAGGGATATGATCATTGTGACAAGGGGTTGGGATTGGGAGTGGTATACGAGTGGACTAGGATGTTGTGGAGGTTGGGTGGGCAACAGAAACGACTTTAGGAGGAGTGGGAAGTATCTCGGGTAGAATGTCCCTCATTTCAGGGCACAATAATACATAATCAAAGTCCTGGTGAAGGATGTGGTTCACATTTTCCAGTCTGGCATGGTACTGAGTGATGAAGGGAACGCTCCTTTGTGGCTGTGTGTGTGTGTGTGTGTGTGTGTGTGTGTGTGTGTGTGTGTGTATGTGTGTGTGTGTGTGTTTTGTGTCTTTACTGGTGAAAGTTGTGGCCTAAAGCTAAATGTGCGTGTCTTTTAATCATGTCTGTCTGCAACTTTTTACTGTCTGTCTTTTCTTGACACATAGACACTATACTTCTCATCAACAGATTTCTTGCCCATTTCAGCTACTACTAATCTTTGCGATCTAACAGTAAATGTCTTACAATGGACTTAATTTAATTTCATATTCAGTACTACGAATGAACACCAGATTTGAACATGAATGTAATTGTACTGCATATTCATGAAAGTTTGTTATTTCAGGTTGTCATTTCTACCATTACAAATAATAGGTATGAGGTGCACATTGAACACATTGTGGCAGCACTGTATGAGAATGATGGAAATTACCAATCCCTGCTCCCAACTATGAGGCAGATTGTGCACTCTACTTACTCCCTGAGTGACTGGATCAAGAAAGGATAGAGGCACTCTAAATGTAATGTAGACTTGGCACAATAGTCACATACATTTCATCGAAAATGGACTTTTGCTGTCTGTAATGTTTATGGTAAGTACAATATTTCATGTGCAGAATGCATGTCAAAAGCGTTTCACTCCCGAACCTTCCCTCGTGTATGGATGGGGTAAAAATATTGATATTTAAAAATATCGATATTGTTGTCTTGAAAATATTGATATCGGTACAATATATATTGATATTTTTAAAAATCTGCCCTTCCCTGTGTCCACAATCACTATGGTAGCAAAACATAGGGGGTAAGTATATTCCTAGATTCCTCACTTACAGCTGGTTCCTCAAACTTTGTAAGTAGGCTTTCTCGGGATAGTTTGCATCCATTTCCAAGCAGTGGCGGGTACAGAAAAACATCAAGGAGGGGCTTTAAAGATATCTTAAGCTACCTTTACTTTTACCGTAATAAAAAATAATCAAGTCACATGCAAAGTTTAAGAAAGTTTTATTTAAACTGATTACACACATACACAATACAATCCCATCTTATGATATAAAAAAGTTAGGTATGGGAAACTATTGTTACGTTGTTAGTAAAAATATTGTTACCAGTCTCACAACAATATTTTTACTGACAAATTACTATGAAGTACTGTTATTAATACTTCACAATCAACTGATCACTCTCACTCTTGACTAATCTTCACATCTGCACTTACTACAACTACGACTTTTTACTTATTTATTCCTCAGTCTTAATATTTCTGCTTCTGAATGTAAACTAGCTTCCTATTCGGCGAATAGTCCGTATTTATAATGCTAGGTAATGAAGGTTCTCTGTACAGGAAAACAGTGGAATATTTGCAACTTTTCTTGAACAAATACCAGACAGAATAACATATCGAGATCACTAGAATGGCCACGACTTTCATTTGAGCAAAATTCTTGGATGGTTAGTGCAAGCGATTTGCAATACATCTCCTTTGTAGACTGACTACATCTCCCTACTATTCTACCAACGAACCAAAATTTGCCACACATTTCACCTAAGACTGAGCCAATGTGATTGTTCCATTTCATACCCCTACATGTTGTTACACCCCTGTACTTCTATTAGTTGACCGATTCCAGCTGAGACATTGTACTTCTACATCTGTCAATGACTCTCCATCCACGGTAACTTGCTGCATCATCGCGAATAAAAAATCCTCGATCCTGACACAAATTTTTCATTTGATACACCTTACAATTGCACTTTTGATAATAAACATACATATGGTACTGAGTCAAACACCCTCCCAACTGCCTTGATCCATGGCTTTCCAGGGTGCCATGTGAGATAAGTGCATGCTGAGTTTCACATGATCTATGTTTTCGGTACCCATGCTGGTTTGCATGGAGGAGATTGACCATTCTTTTTGATATACCTCATTCTCTTTAAGGGCAGAATATGTTCCAAGACTGTACAACAAGTGGACGTCAAGGATACAGCCAGTAGTTTTGAGGATCACTTCTGCTATCATGTGTGACCTGTTCTTTCTTACAACTACTGGGAACAGTTTTTTGTTCAAGGGATCTACAGTAAATTATAGTTTCAACAAAAATAAATCAGTATATGTCGAGCATGAAAATTGGTAGTGAACAAGTATCACAAACAAATGTGCATGGCTGCTTGTCAAGCAGGTAAACACATCTGGAGCATGACCGAACACCTTGGATACATAATCAAAGAATCAAATACAATCCCACCAGAGACCACTGGTACCAAATATTATTTACAGAAATGACCAGGAGTTCAAATTACACATACCACCAATGTTAAGGCAACCATGTCATTAATATGCAGATTAGATTAGATTAGATTAGTACTTGTTCCATAGATCATGAATACGACACTTCATAATGATGTGGAACATGTCAGGTTAATAAAAGGTGTCTATACAAGATATTATTATTATTATTATTATTATTTTTTTTGTGTGTGTGTGTGTGTGTGTGTGTGTGTGTGTGTGTGTGTGTGTGTGTGTGTGTGTGTGTGAAGGTTGGTAAATTACCCGCTTACTACATCCAAAAATTCATCTAATGAGTAGAAAGAGTTGCCATTAAGAAATTCTTTTAATTTCCTTTTAAATGCTATATGGCTATCTGTCAAGACTTTTGATTCTATTAGGTAAGTGACCAAAGACTTTTGTGGCAGCATAATTTACCCCCTTCTGAGCCAAAGTTAGATTTAACCTTGAGTAGTGAAGATGATCCTTTCTCCTAGTGCTGTAGCCATGTACACTGCTATTACTTTTGAATTCGTTCAGATTGTTAATAACAAATTTCATAAGTGAAAATATATATATATATATATATATATATATATATATATATATATATATATGGTCTTTAAATATAGTTATATGGTCTTTAAATATGTCTGCTTGTGTCTGTATATGTGTGGATGGATGTGTGTGTGTGTGTGTGTGTGCGCGAGTGTATACCCGTCCTTTTTTCCCCCTAAGGTAAGTCTTTCCGTTCCCGGGAAATTTTGTGTGTATGTTTGTGTTTGTTTGTGTGTCTGTCGACCTGCCAGCACTTTCATTTGGTAAGTCACATCATCTTTGTTTTTTTATATATATATATATATATATATATATATATATATATATATATATATATATATATATATCTGCTTGTGTCTGTATATGTGTGGATGGATATGTGTGTGTGTGCGAGTGTATACCCGTCCTTTTTTCCCCCTAAGGTAAGTCTTTCCGCTCCCGGGATTGGAATGACTCCTTACCCTCTCCCTTAAAACCCACATCCTTTTGTCTTTCCCTCTCCTTCCCTCTTTCCTGATGAGGCAACAGTTTGTTGCGAAAGCTTGAATTTTGTGTGTATGTTTGTGTTTGTTTGTGTGTCTATCGACCTGCCAGCACTTTCGTTCGGTAAGTCACATCATCTTTGTTTTTAGATACGTTTTTCCCACGTGAAGATTTCTAGCTCTTTAAATAAGTGTCTGCAGGATGATCTTGGATGAGCTCCAGCAATTATTCTGATTACACGCTTTTGTGCAATGAACACTCTTTTACTCAATGATGAGTTACCCCAGAATATGATGCCATACGAAAGCAGAGAATGAAAATAGGCGTGGTAAGCTAATTTACTCAGATGTATATCGCCAAAATTTGCAATGACCCTAATAGCATAAGTAGCTGAACTAAAACGTTTCAGCAGATCCTCAGTGTGTTTTTTCCAGTTCAACCCTTCATCAATGCATACACCTAGAAATTTTGAATATTGTACCTTAGCTACCGATTTCTGATCGAAGTCTATATTTATTAATGGGATCATTCCATTTACAGTGTGGAACTGTATATACTGTGTTTTGTCAAAGTTCAATGGGAGCCAATTTGCAGAGAACCACTTAATGATTTTCTGAAAAACATCGTTTACAATTTCACCAGTTAATTCTTGTCTGTCGGGTGTGATAGCTATACTTGTATCATCAGCAAAAAGTACCAGCTTTGCATCTTCGTGAATACAGAATGGCAAGTCATTAATATATATTAAGAACAGCAGAGGACCCAAGACCGAACCTTGCGGCACCCCATTCTAGATTGTTCCCCAGTTTGAGAAATCACCAGTTTTTTGCATATTATGTGAACTGTTCATTTCAACTTTCTGCACTCTTCCAGTTAGGTATGATTTTAACCATTTGAGCACTGTCCCATTCATACCACAGTACTTGAGCTTATCTGGAAGTATTCCATGATTTACACAATCAAAAGCCTTTGATAGATCACAAAAGATCCCAACGGATGACTTCCGGTTACTCAGAGCATTTAATATTTCATTAGTGAAAGTATATATAGCATTTTCCATTGAAAAACGCTTCGGGAAACCAAACTGACATTTTGTTAAAACTTTATTTTTACAAAGGTGTGAAGCTACTCTACAATACATTACTTATTCCAGAATTTTGGATAAGGCAGTCAGAAGAGAGCGGTATTTGTTGACATCAGACGTATCCCCTTTTTTATGCAGTGGTATAACAATGGCATACTTCAGTCTATCTGGGAAAATACCCAGCTTCAGATAGCTATAACATATGTGGCTAAGAATCCCACTTATTTCTTGGGAACAAGCTTTTATCATCCTGCTGGAAATGCCATCAATCCCATGTGAGCTTTTATTCTTGAGAGAGTTTATTATCTTCCTAATTTCAGATGGAGAGGTGGATGGAATTTTAATTGTATCAAATGGTGTGGGTAAGGCCTCTTCCATTAACTGCTTTACTTCTTCTAATGAACATTTAGATCCTATTTTCTCTACAATATTTAAAAAATGATTATTCAAAATGTTTTCGACTTCCAGCTTGTTGTTTATCCAGTTTCCATTCGTTTTGATGGTGATGCCGTCATCCTGTACTCTTGGTTGTCCTGTCTCCCTTATAATAATATTCCAAATTGTTTTGATTTTGCTATCAGAGGTATTAATCTCAGACATGATGCACATGCTTCTGGACTTTTTAATAACCTTTCTTAATGTAGCACAGTAATTTTTATAATATTTGGCTGTTTCTGGGTCATTACTCTTTCTTGTTGTTAGATACAGTTCCCTTTTGTGGTTACAAGATATTTTTATTCCTTTAGTAAGCCAAGGTTTTTTGCATGTCTTCTTACTATTAGATTTAACCACTTTCTTGGGGAAACAGTTTTCAAATTGTCTTACAAGTGTATCATGAAATAAGTTATATTTTAAATTAGCATCGGGTTCCTTGTACACCTCATCCCAGTCTAACTGCTGAAGATTTTCTCTGAAATTTCTAATTGTTGAGTCATTAATTGAACGCACAACTTTGGAGGGTAGTTTTGAATTACTGAATGGAGCTATGTCATATACTGTAACTAGCTGAGCATCATGATCAGAAAGCCCATTCTCAACAGGACAAGAATTTATGTTTTTATACCTATCTTGGTCTATAAAAGTGTTGTCTATCAATGTGCTGCTGTCCTTTACTACCCAAGTAGGAAAATTAATGACAGATGTCTAATTGAAAGAACCGAGCGAGACTTCCAGGTCATTCTTCCTATTACACTCTTTCAATGAATCAACATTGAAGTCCCCACAAATAATAATTTGCTTTCCCCTATCTGACAGATAGCACAACGAGGCATCCAAGTTTTCAGGAATAAATGAAAGTTTCCTGAAGGGGACCTATATACTGTAACAATTATAAAAAGAACCCTCCTTCAGTTTAAGTTGACAGGCACATGCTTCTATATGTTGCTCTCGACAAAACTTTTTTATATCTAAGCTTTCTACACAGTGATAACTTTTGACATATGTGGCAACTCCTCCTCCCACGTTATTCTCTCTACTCATATGTGAAGCTAGTTTATAACCACTGATATTTACCTTTTCCATATCAGACACAATGTGATGCTCAGACAGGCATAGTATATCTATTACAATATTAGATTCAATGTCATCTAAACAAACCAGGAGCTCATCTACTTTATTCCTCAATCCCAGAATATTTTGGTGAAAAATGGTAACATTATTTTGTACTTTACTTTTCTGAGAATCTACTTTTTTCTTCAATCCACCAATATCTTGGTTAAATATGGTAACATTATTATTTACTTTCTTGTTGTGAGAATTTTGTGAGTTTTGGACCTCTTTAGCACCTGCCTGCCTGAACTTCTCATTGGACACTGATATTAGCCTAAAAAAGAGGTACATCCATGAGTACTAGTGTCCCCCCTTATGGATTTCGCTAACAACCCTGCCAGTTTACCCTTCCCTTTCCTATTGATATGTAGGCCATGCCTTGTGAAATCCCCCCTATCAATAGCCTCGACAGGAACCAATCCAATGTCTGACAGAATGGCCGCCCTACGCAACTGATCCAATTCCATATTTACCCTCCTGACAGAGTGGTTCAACTGGGGCTCATCATGCCGCACGAAAGCACGCACCAGCCCAACATTGGTATGGGTCGTTGCTGATGCTATTTTCACCAGGTCACACTCAATGCTGTAGCCCTGATCCCTATCAACACTGTTTCCCACTCCACCCACTACCATCACATGATCCTGCTTTGTGAATCCCTTGCACAAGGAACCTATATCCTCTACCACCTGTCTAAGACTTGAACTTGGCTTGAAAAAGTTTGTGACCTGGTACCTGTCACCTAATTTTTCCTGCAAAATCTGGCCCACACCTCTTCCACATGGCTGCTACCTAGATACAGAACTTTCCTCTTACTTTCTACTTTTTTTGAAACAGTTGGTTTCCTAGTGAAATTCTGTTGCATCTTAACTACATCTACTTCTACTGGAGCCTCTTCCTTACTTAACTGTGGTAGCAAGGCAAATCTATTGGTTGTGCCAATTGGGAAACTGTCAGACACTGTCCTCTTTCTGTGGCCCCTGTTCCCAGCTACCACTTCCCACCGCTGTTTGCCCTCCTCCCCCCTTAACCTCTTCAGTTCCTCCCTCGCTCTGTCCAAATCAGCCTGAAGGGCTCTAATTTTCTCCTCCTGTTCAGCTATAATCCTATCTCTTCAGGAAACCCTGCAAGAGAATGGAAGAGTCTCATTTGCTTCCCCAATTCCCACACTGCTACAATTTCCCCAATGAAACCACCTGTCACAACAGCTGCACAAAACCCCTGAACTAACTTTCCTACTGCAGCTCACACACTTAGTATCCATGGTAGTTGAAACAGACACTATTAAAATTTTTGGTTCCAAAAAATGTCTAAAAATGTTATTTGCATCACATGCAATCTGCTCATTTAATATTGCTTCTTTTTTCCTCAACGGATTTATGTTTACTATGATCAATAGCCTACACCACCTTCATTTCCCATTAGACTAGATTTTCAGTATAGACCCAACTTTGCCCAAAGAGTCTCACTATTGTCAATTTCATGCTTTATCCAACTTTCTACAAATTGTATTACATGAGTTCCATGACGAACACTTCGAACTCTGGGACTTTGTTGCCAATTCTTTGGCAGTTAAGCATCTTGTCTGTGGGAACTATTTCTTTGTATTGCATTGTATTGTATTTACTGGACCTTCTCTCTACCAAAGCATCTTTTGCATAAGGCATTGAACAAGTCAAGTTATAAGTACACTTCTGAAAGTGATTTCTAGGCATACTTATTTAAAGTTGCAATAATACACTTTATACATTAAAATGTACTTGGATAGATAAAAATCTCCTCACCAAGTGGTGGCAGGAGAACAAGCACATGAAAAAAGGTTTTACTTATGCAAGCTTTCAGAGCCAGTGCCTCCTTCTTCTGGCAAGAGGGTTTGACAGGAATGAAGAAGGGAAAGGAACTGGAGAGGTTTAGGAGAATGGGTAGTTCGGAAAAGGTATCCAGGACCATGGGTTAGGGGAGACTTGCTGGACGGGAGGAGAAGGGAAGACTGATTGGGGTCTGCACCAGACACGTGCACCTACTGGTTCATCGTTGATAGAGATCCTATTAGGAGCACTGTAGCATTTTAGTGCAACTGGGTTTTTATTATTTATTACAAGCAGATTATGCTGTGCCCAGTTGCTAAGTTGTTTTGTGACAGTGCTTACTGATTGCTGTAACTGTTCACTGCTGTCTCCTTTTAGTAGAGTTGTCATCTGCAAATATGACTGTTTTATGTGCATCCACATTTGAGATTATTCCCATACAGAAGGAACAGAAGGGGTCTCGTTACAGATCCTTGGCGTACACCACATTTAATTTGTTAGTAGTCTGGTAAGTGTTCAGATACAGTTTTTCAGTGGATATTTGTGTGTTTTATGCACACAGCCTCCTTACAACAGCTCAGGAAGGAACTAATACAGTTGTTGGGCAAACCTCAAATATCATACAATGCTTTCACATGCATACATCTTTCACTAATATGAGTACTTTAGGTTCTCCTACTGGTATCATTATTTTGACTGAATGGAGAATCGCTTTAAAAATAAAAAAATAATAAAAATAAAAATCCTGTGCGCACTCCACACATAATCAATTAATTTTAAATGGTGTTTGTGGACCTTGTAATTCTGACATAAAGTTACACAGGAAGAATGGGATAATATTGCAAATCAATAACAGTACGGCACAACTGCTGTACTGGTCACAAAAGACGAAGCCACCAGCTGATAAACCAATGACTGAGTGTTTCAGGTAGAACTCATCCTCAGATTGTCGTGAACATCTTGGCGATCACTTTTATAATGACAGTATATAAATAAACAAAGCTGCCATGCTGCTGTCTTGATAATTTTATTAGATTCATTTCAGATTATGTATGCACATCAACAACAGCATTTTAATAACAATTATACATACGATATCCTACAGTATTAATTAATGGTAGCTGTTACTGTCTGTTGATGTATATTTTGTATTGCTCCACAACTCTCAATGTTTCCCTTCAGAATATTAGTACAGAATACGTCGGAAGAACATGGGCAGTTATTAAATATTCATGACATCCCATATGACTCGTACAACTGTTTCATACATTTCAAATTATGAAAAAGTTTTAAATAATCCAAAATTATGCATACCCTGATACTTGTCCATAAGTACATTCCCCACTTCTCTTAAGCAATCTACTCTTGCATGTAGCAATGGGACATCAGTTTCCTTATCACCACGAAGTATGTGCCGTAGTTGATCCAGGGTCACATTGGAACAAAATTTTGCATCAGTCATGGGCACTCCTTCCTGCAAATCCATAATCAGAAATTCACTTGGGGCTGCAGGAACGTAGCCATTGCTTGTTATTGCAATAAACTTTTTGTTGTGTAGTCTATTCTCACTGACGTACCGAAATTGCTCTGTTTACAGCTGCACAAAGGGCAAAATATCCTGTGTATGTTTTTCCTCGCCAAGTTACTTCCCATTTCTTTGCACAGCCCTCTGGATACCAAAAGGAAAAATTTAAAGTATCCACAAGAAACAACCAAGGTACAGCTGATTCATTATCAGAACTAGGGTGCAACTCATTCTGTGAGAAATTTTGAATAGCAAGCTTCCCACACTTCAGAGCCCGAAACACCTAAAACGAGTTGTTCATGAAATGATATGAATGTGTAGGTTAAGTTACGGGCAAATTATCGTATAAAACTCACTTCCTCTGACAAGAGTTTTATACCACCATCTACAATTGAAACGTGAGCTGCCCGCTTTGCAATAAGTTCCGCCGATAATTTAGGAGATAATATTCCGATAAAGTTCTCCATCGATTACAATTCTGTTTCGAACAAAAAATACTAAAAATACGCAAAGTAAAGATTATCAGCTACGGATGGCAAGCAGGATTAAGGGTTTTATCCTGTGAGTCGCACACACTGTGGACTATTCACTCTCCTAAACAGGTTGCAGCAGCAAATATTAATTTCATCGCACTTTCACTTATTTGTGAACATAATAAAACTGTTCTAAATCAACCAAAAATCCCAAACACGTCTGTCAACACCTTCACGCAAACATATACAACACAATCAATCCAAACACTTTAAGGTAAATATTCGCGGCGCGTCTCTGATCAGAGACGTAACACGTGGTAGTAGGGAAGGTTGGAACCCTGCAAAAGTGATGTTGAATGTTGTGGTAGGAATGTCGTGTGCTTTTGTAGTGTGTTAAGACACCTGTCAACATAGAAATGGGTTGAGTACCGCATGTGTTTTATCTGTGCGCGTGTGGTGGCGTGAAACTTTCACAACGTTGTAAAACTTGATAATTGCTGATAGAGAATAGTGTTAATCTTTAAAGAGATTCAAGCACATTGACGCTAGGCGAACAAATTCTCCAATTTCTGCTACACATAGCGACAAATTTGCGATTGTTTCGGCTTCAGCCTGGCGTATAAACAGTGTAATATGAGACACTATATATTAGTGTAAACATCATGGTGAAAGAATACCCTCGTTTTACTCGTGCCGTTAGGGCTTTTGCCAGTTTAGATCGCCCTAACCCACCAGAAGGCTCGACCCTCGAAGAACGACTGCAATGGGACGCCCAGAAAGCAAAAGAGTAAGCATAAATTATGTTAAGATTTCGTTGTTATTGTCATATCCCGCACGGTGTAAAATATGCAGCTCTTTATATAAATGTCACATTGATGCGATAACACATTAGTGACGAGGTAGTCAGTCACACAGTAGTAATGAATCCAGCAATTGCGTAGTGCATTCAGCTAAATATTAGCGCTAGTAACTAAAAAAAACTAATTAGTCATAAGGGTTCAACATTACTGTAGTATTATTTTCGATTTTGAAATTATGTTATTCACATTTGTGATAACGTTTTACCGCTGAGCAAATAAATTCATTTGTTAAAAATTTTCTGTGTAGAAAATTTCTGTCAAGCAAACATAATTGCTCTGCACTTATATGTTAATCCAGAATGAAAAAAATGAATTAAGAAGGGCAGTTCAATATACTTGGAAAACCAGTAAAGCTACATGGTTGCACTGAACAACAATATTGCAATCACATTTTGGGATATTTGAACAATGTTTAAAATTTTCTTTGTATCTGCAGAACTGAGTATCATTGCGTCCTCAGTAGTCTCCTTCTCTTCAGTATCTGTGCAAAAGATTCAAATAAAGAAAACTTATCTCCAGACACATAGAAAGATATGGTTGGGGAAAAATGTATGATAGTTAAACATTGTTGATTGCTGTTTCCGAACTGATAGGAAAAATGGTTACTTTCACGATAGTGACAATTGTATCAACTTTTTAAGTGAAAACACAAGCAGTACTGTCTTTCCTTCATGGCTACAATAGTTACTTGTTGCATAAAGTATTCAGCATAGCCTTTGCCTCTGTTCAACTATGTGTGTATCAGTATTAGTCATTGTAAAGGAGGGAGAAAATTGTAAACATATAGTAATAGAACTTCATATCACAACTAAAGTATAATCTGGAATCTCCCATTTGAAGTACAGTGTTCTAAATGCTCAGCTATTCCACCAGCCGAATTTGGATAAGTCTCAATTATTCATCAATTCACAGACTATTTTGCAGCAATATTAGACAACTTTTTTTAGTACAACAAAACCAAAATTAAAAGTTAACAAACATACAGGCTTATAACTTTTTTATGTATCTACAGAGCACTAATCATCCCAATAGAAAACATTGTATGCAGAAACCCTGCTAACTCATCCAAAACAAACAAGTAGTAATCGATGTGGACCCTAAGTGCTGTAAATGACATTCATAAATCGATACACAAACTAAGCAATTCCAAAGCAGAATACTATTTTGCACTCAGTAATTCCATCATAAAGTGTATTACAAAGGAAATAAAAATGCCACTTCTTTCACTGTTTAACAGAGTACTAGGTGAAGGAATTTTCCCAGAGTGTCTGAAGCTCACAGCTACATTAACTAACTATAAAAGGAGGTGATGAAAACCTCCCAAATAACCACAGACCAATTTCAATAGGCCTAGTAATAATCGTAGCCAAGATAATAGAAATTATATGTTTAAACAGATATACAGTTATTTTGGAAGCAACAAAATTTTAAATGTGCAAGAGTTTGGATTCAGGTCTCTTCCAACAACCGTAAAAACAGTCAAAGCTTTGAATGTCAAATCAAACACCTTTCAGCTGTCTAATTTCCAAATAGTTATTTCATTGGGCTACCAGTTTTGGCAATATATTATGCCATCTTTAGGCCCCCTGCCCGATGTTTAGTAAGATTCCAACCTTGGTTCTGGTTAAAATAGGGGCCAGCATTCAAAGACTGGTATCTGCACATTTCTGCTTAATACAGCAATCACTTCAAATATCATCTGCTGGCTGTTCAAACTGAAACAGTCAAAGATGAAAATCATCTACCAACTGTTTGATAAATATTCAGCAGATGATGGTTGAAGTGATCGCTGTAGCAAGCAGAAATATACAGGTACCAGTCTTTGAATGCTGGCCCCCATTTTGACTGGAACTGAGGTTGGAACCTTCCTACACATTGGTCAGGGGACCTAAAGATGAGATCGCCGAAACTGGTAGCCCAATGAAGCAAGAGTTTGGAAATCAGGCAGCTGAAAGGGGTTTGATTTGACATTCGATACAAACAGCAGAGGTCGCACAACCATCTGCGAAAAGATGGTCTTACAGAATTCAAGCTTTGATTAATAATGTTTATGAAGGTTATGAAAAAAGGACATCTGTGTCTGGAACACATTTTTTAATGAGGTAACACAGCATTTGACTCTGTGTCATGTGACATATTCATCAGAAAGTTAAAATATTATGGCGTAGAAAGTAAACCACTCAGTGTATTCAAATCTTATTTAAGCAAAAGTTTACAACTTGTGTATGCAAACAAGCGGAGATCACCAATGCTCCCAATAAGAACAAGGATACCGCAAGGCTCTGTTCGTGGGCCTTTGCTGTTTATTGTTGAAATTAATTACTTTTAAAATTGCATACCATGGAAGAATATACTGCGTGCTGATAACATGGCATCAGTAATGACAGTTGAAAATTTACAAAGCGCACTAACAATGGAGAAATGGTGCAAATGACTAAATCACTGGTGTCATGTCAATAAGCCAAACAGAAACAGAAGAAATATTTTAAAGCTAAAGGTAACCAAAAATGAAAATAAAACAGTAAAACTACTTGGACTATTCATAGACAAAAACTCTCTTGGTAAGAATGCACACATTATCTGCGCAGGAAACTAGCTCGTGTGCTTTTGTTGTTGTATAAATTAAGAAACAATATGAGAGCAGTTTTTGCCACAGTCGTATTTTGTTTTCTTCCATTCAGGTGGCAAAAGAAGACAATAAGACGTTTAGCAGGATTGCCACCCAAAGAGCCCTGCAGAAATCACTTTAAATGTCTTGGCATAATGATATTACCTAATCTGTGTATATAAAACAGTTGGATAATATGCCAGAGAAGATCTGGAAAAATGCAACACGAGATGTGATGTGCATGTTCACAACAACAGAAATAGTCACTTATTGGATTTGCGTTCGTCAAGACTTGCTATAGACCATAATAGCTAGAAATATTTGAGTCTAAAATTTTTCAATAAGCTACCATACTCAGCTCGTACAGTACCACTAGATAAATACAATAGCGCTTTACCAACTTGGCTTAAATACGGTGAATTCTATCCAATTAAAGAATTCCTACAAACTAATCATTATAGTATGTGTTTTTCCTGAGTGATAAAGAAAATCTTTTAGTTCTTAAGTAAGCTAGTTATTTTCTGTGTTTTTTTTTTTTTAATATGTAATTGATTATTGTATAAAACTTGACACCACTGTGAACTTTGATGAAGCCGACTGTATGAAAAATACTGAAACGCAAATAAAAATGTTCTGTTTTATTTTATTCATGAAAATATTGGGGCTGAAGTAGGAATATTCCTTGATGCCCCACAAATTTGCATTTTTTCAACTGAAATTGACTGAGGAAAAAAAGTGTTGCATTACGTATTGAACACCCTTCGTATATTTTGAAAGCATCAGTTCTTTTCTCTAGACACTGTTTGATTTCCATCAGGATTTCATCGTGGATTTTGCAGTGTTTGATTTTTACTAATTGTAGTAGCTTTTGATGTTTGCCAGTTTTTAGGTCTGTGGTCTGATTGTAATGAAGCGTGCTGATGATATGTAAATCATGTTGGTCAGTACCAGTTGACCTCAAAATCTCGATCATCTTTTTATGTCCCATACAATCAAAGTTTGTTTTTTAGTTGATGAGACAAGTGTACACATAGACATTCATATCTCTGCACTAGTACACTTAAAGATAAATGTTTCATAAGTTCCACTGCTATTTTAGTTGCCAGTTGCCAAACTGATTCACGTCCATTTGGGATTTCTAAATCCATGTGTGTGTGATGTACAGCCACATTTTGAGTAGGAGGGACATCAGCTAATCATTCGATAGCCAACACACTGTGAGGAGTTGGCAGTGGTATAAAAGTTGACCTCAGCCAGTCATAAGGTAGTTTTCCTGATGCATAGATAATGCTGAAAAATAATGTTGGGAGGCTGAATTGACTCCTGTTCAGCTAAAATGTTAATACCTTTAGCATAAAATCCATCAGGACCAGTGGCATTACTGTTCTTCTACAGTTTAATTGCATGTACTACTTCACTCTTTGTGATTTCAGGATTGACTTCATTGATGATTCTTGCATCTGGTGGAGGCAGGTCATCTCTACCATCTTTGAAAAGGACTTCAGTATATTCCTTCCATCTTTTGGGTTTTCCCTCGACTCCTGTGACAATTTCATTATTCACATTCCTCAGTATTTGTCTGCATTGTTTCCTTTGTAGGCCACTTGAATCTTCATCTTCTTTTATAAATTAAACTGGTTGTGTTTTTTCTGAAGTATCTCAATTTCTTTACATTTTTCAGACATTATGATTCCCTCTCATTTCTGCGTTTTCTGTATATGTTTTTGTGTAGGTTTTTGTATCTTATGGAATCTTTGGTTTTATATTGCCTTCTTTCATTCATAGGCTCCAGGATTTCATCAGTCACCAGTTCTACCTTTTGTTGTTGGTGCTACATCCAATGCAACTTTTCTGGACTAGGTTATGGTATCTTTTACAATGTTGGTGTTGCATCCAATGCAACTTTTCTGGGCTAGGTTATAGTATCTTTTACAGAGCTCCAAGTAGATTCAACTTCTGTTGGCTGTCTCTCTTCGGTTGATTTCATCTTTTCCTCTTGAGCAACACCAACATTAGCTCTCACTTCAGAATTTGCTAATTTTCTTATATCTATGGATGTTGATATGTTAAGCACCTTGTAGCATTGCTAAGGCATTACATTTTACAGTCCAATTCTACTGGCTTGTGGTCACTGTAGACATTCAGCACCAGGGTGGTTTTTAACGGATTTCGCATTTTTCTTAGCTCGTTTCACCAGAATAAAATCAGTCTAATTTCTGATGGCCTTTTCTTCACTGTCAGTGGGCGACATCCATGTGTGTAGCCTGCTGGGATGAAGTCTGAAGAAGACCGTAGCTCCCTACGCCATTATCTTCTCCACCAGAGCCCATTGTGAGTTAAACCACTCATGACCAGTGTAATCTCTCATTTCTTGTGAGTTTCATTGCTTCATCCAAGGCGTCATAGATAGATTTGTCTCATCATCATCATCATCATCTTTATATGCTGTTTGTGCATGAACCCAAATAATGTTCACAGCACATTGTGATGTTTGCAAATTATATTGTGTGTGTTGTTTGCTAGAAATTCCTCAATGTATTCACAAAGTTGTCTGATGTCCCTAAAGCTCTTATTTTGTTAATTATGTAGAGACTCTTTCTATCTAGAGACTGATGATAGCAAAGTAACTTGGGAATCTCATTTATGTCCGTGTGTTGTAGAAACTTAGAACATACTGAGCTCTAAAATAATGAGGTGTCTCAAATAGAAGGACTTCCTCCATGCCAGCCAGCATGGATTCTGTAACAAAACCCAACATGCACCCTTCTTGCACATCATCATGGAAGCTGCGGATCAAAGCACTCAGGTGGTGCACTCTCTCTTCTCATGTGAAAAAATCTTAGCTGTGTACCACACCATCTGTTGTTAGCAAAAGTGCAAATATATTGGTTGCTAAACAAAATTTGTTACTGGGTTGAGGCGTTCTTGGTAGGGAGAAATCAGCCTATTATCTTGGGTGGACAATCAACAGATGTAGGAAAAACTATAAGCATACCTCAGGAAAGGGTGTTGGGATCCTTGTTGTTTCCATTGTTTGTAAACGATTGCATAGGCTCATAGAAAAGGCAAGTGACAGGTTTCTGTTAATTAGCAGGATACTGGGAAAATACAGTCAGTGTGCAAAGGAAACAGCTTACAAATCACTTGTATAAACCATCTTAAAAATACTGCTCAAATGTATGGGACCTAGTAAAGATAGGACTAACAGAGGATTTTTCAACAAATAAAATGAACAGCAGAACAAGTGGCCACTGGTTTGGCTCATTGGAGAGCATCATAGAGATGATGCTGAAAAACATGAATAAGCAGAAGCTCGAAGATAGAGATGCCAATCATCCTGTGAAAGCCTCCATACAAAGTTACAGCCGGCCGAGCGGTTCTAGGCGCTACAGTCTGGAACTGTGCGACCGCTACGGTCGCAGATTCGAATCCTGCCTCGGGCGTGGATGTGTGTGATGTCCTTAGGTTAGTTAGGTTTAAGTAGTTCTAAGTTCTAGGGGACTGATGACCTCAGACGTTAAGTCCCCAAGTGCTCAGAGCTATTGGAACCATCAAAGTTACAATAACAGGCATGAAGAATCTAAATGTAGTCTTCAGCTCACTACATATCACTCCTGTACCCACTCTAAAGGGGAAGAAAACCAAACATGTAGTATAGTAGTAAGTTCTGTCTGACGTGCTCTTCAGTGGTTTACAAAGTATGTGTGTAGATGTAGGAAAAGAATCCTGAAAGGTACTCCCCATTATTATGTCATGCTCATTCCACGTTTTTTTTTTTTTTTTTTTTTTTTTTTTTTACATAAAACCATTAAGGAACTTTGTACTTTCTACTTCTTAAAACAACTAATTACCTTATCCCAAATTCCATAATGCTCCAATTTACCTCTAAATGTATGCTTCCTTTAATAGGCGTTTAAGCTGGGCAGACATCCGTGCAAATCTGGAGACACTGAATGGCTCAAAACCAGGTGTTGTGAAGCTTTTAAATCATCTGCGTTCGTTGGCTTTGGACATGACTGGTATGTATTTTTTTTTATGATCAGTGGTGGCCTATTGGCCTATTTCTTAATGAAACCTAAAATTTGTTGTGGCATCTTGTAAGTTTCCAGATATTCATTTGGTTTATGTGCAAAAATTTTATTACTTTGCTGGTGGTAATAGGTTATGGAATGAGTAGAACAGTGAGGGGGAGTCTAAAAGCAACATAAATAGTTTTTATACAACTTTCAGGTCCTGTAAGTGGTTGAGAGAGAGAGTGTGGGGGGGGGGGAGGGGGGGCAGATTATATTGACACTCAAATATGGCCATGTTTGTCGGGAAGAGAGCAGTTGTTACTGTCCTACATGGCTTGTGGCAAGGCACCAAAAGAAAGACTAAATCACATTGGCTGCCGGGGGTTAGTAGAGGTGGTAGCATAGAACTGTTCAAATATGGATCATCATCTGAAGGTGATGTGTACTCCAGCTTCTGCACTGCAAGCCATACGACCATGTAATTGGAAATCGTGTTCTGTTTGTTGTTGCGAGATTTTTTTGTTGCATTGTAGTCACAGTGATGATTGCAGCAATGATGGAGAGTTCTGTTGGCAACTGTATGTGTTCTGGTATCAATACCAGTAACTCAGCTCAAATAGCACTCGCAGAATGGGCTGTCTGCGATGCAAAGCTAATCTGATCAAACAGTTAGGCAAGTGTGTGAATTTAATAGATGATTGCAAACTGTCATTTCAGTTTTTTGTACATCGATTGTTAAGTCTGAGCCATGCGACAACATTTAAATGGCGTATTCTTTGCAATACTAGTAAGCGGAGGGCATTACAGTGTAACAAGATTCTGTTTACTCTGGACGGCCTGTGTGGCCATCCTAAGACATCATGGTCTGCTAAAAGAAATTTGTTGGTTTCTTTGCACATGTGACAGTGAAAGTGCAGCATGGTTGTTATCCTGCAAGGTCTTTTGCAGAAAAGCTCACTGAACTAAGAGTTTCTGCATGTGATATGTTTGTCATTTTATGCACAGCTATTATGTCTGCATGCAGACAATTGCAGTATTTCCATGCTCTTTGTTTGCTTTACCGTTCTAGTCAATATAACAATCCATCCTCAACCTTAACAGATGTATCTGAACAGCACAGTAAAAAGACGTATTCCTACCAGAACATATTCCTTCCTGTCTCACTTGATCAGACTGCTGCATCACATGAATTCTTGTAGGAAGCATAAAATCTGACTTTGAAATTATCTCTCTGTCAGTTAAACTGATGCACATTTCCAGCTCCATAAGACGGCTAACATCCCACCTTCTAAAACAGCAATGATGTCTGCTCTCTTTTTTCAAAGCACCCTTTTATTTCATTACAGCTGTGTGTGTACTTCCCCTCCAGACTTTCCATATTTTCCAAAGTCGCTAGTGGGCCAGTCTACCTGAATCTTTTTTAACACTAGCTACATCACAATGCATTGCTTTTGTTCACTTATTCATAAACACAATTGCATTTCCTTGTATCACTATTTGTTTTTGTGATCTTCAGTCCGTAGACTGGTTTGATGCATTTCCATGCACTTGTCTATACTGTGCAAGACTCATCATTTCAGCATAACTGCTGCAACCTACATCCACATAAACTGAACCAAGCCTTGGCCTCCCTATACAATTTTTTACCTCCGCAAACTTTCCTTCATTATTAAATCGTCTATTCATTGATAATTTAGGATGTGTTCTACCAACTCTCTCTCTCTCTCTCTCTCTCTCTCTCTCTCTCTCTTTTGCCAAGGTGCACCATAAAATTCTTTTTCTGGCCAGTTTGGTTCAGTAGCCTTGATTAGTTATCCAGTCCACCAATCTAAGCTTCTGTATTTTTCTGTAGTGTTCCCTTCTCGTCTTAACTGTCTGTTGTGTGTATTTCACTCATTTTAGGCCTGCATCCGAGATGAATACTTACAGAAAAGATGTCATAAAAATTAAATTTATTTTCAGTGTTGATAAATTTCTACAACGATACCTCAACTTCAGCAGCTGCCACCCATTCCATACCAAGAACCTACTATACAGCCTAGGCACCTTTGATCCTAGCATCTGTAGTCATGAGCAGTCTGTATCCAAATATGCCAAGTGTCTCGCTGAGGGCTTCACAGGTCTAAATTACCTTCCCAACCTTGTACAGAAACAGACATCCTGAGCAGCCTTGTCTCTCCAGTCACCTGCCATCTCCCACATACTCACTGTCTGCCCACAAAGGAGCACACCTCTCATGACTCAGTACCACCCAGGACTGGAGCAACTGAATTACATTCTCCACCAGGGTTTCAACTACCTCTCGCCATGAGGAATATCCTAACTACTATCATCCCTACCCCTCCCACAGTGGTATGCCTGCACCCACTGAACCTACACAATATCCTTGCTCATCTCTACTCCAAACTACTCCCAACCTCTTGTCTAATGGCTCATATCCCTGCCATAGATCTAGATGCAAGATCTGTTTCATACATCCTTCAACCACCACCTACTCCAGTCCTGTCACAGGCATCTCCTATCCCATCAAAGGTAGGGCTGTCTGTGAAAGCAGCCATGAGATCTACAAAATAAGTTAGAATCACTAAGCTGCTTTCTGCTTGATCATGATAAATAACAAACTGTCTGTCAGTCAGGCTACGGAGGCCGGAGACAGTGGCCATGTGTATGTGGGCTGTGCTTGTATGAATGTGTGTGTGCTTTCTTCTTCCGAAGAGAGCCTTTTGGCCAAAAGCTTAAATGTTTAGTAGACTTTTCATCGTCTGTGAGTCAGGGCGTTCTGTAAATGGTGAGTAGCAATCTGTCCTTTTGATTACATTGTTGTTAATAAATGTCTCTTTTCAGAAAAGTTTTTCTTACTATTGTCACTATTATTATTATTATTATTATTATTGTAACAACTACTACTACTACAGACTGAGCAAGGTGGTGCAGTGGTTAGGCACTGGACTCACATTCGGGAGGACGACGGTTCAATCCCACGTCCGGTCATCCTGATTTAGGTTTTCCGTGATTTCCCTAAATTGCTCCAGGCAAATGCCGGGATGGTTCCTTTGAAAGGGCACGGCCGATTTCCATCCCCGTCCTTCCTAATCCAATGAGACCGCTGACCTCGCTGTCTGGTCTCCTTCCCCAAAACAACCAACCAACCAACTAGCACAGCTGGAGGAAAGGATATTTCAGAGTAATGAGTTAGCTACAGTCTGGG
This sequence comes from Schistocerca serialis cubense, assembly GCF_023864345.2. Taxonomy (NCBI): domain Eukaryota; kingdom Metazoa; phylum Arthropoda; class Insecta; order Orthoptera; family Acrididae; genus Schistocerca; species Schistocerca serialis. The sequence continues at coordinate 113,291,180 of NC_064646.1, forward strand.
GATTGCATATTAAAACTGTGTGTCCAAAAACCAGGACTCAAACCTTGAGCTTTGAGTATTAGTGTTGTGGAATTGTTATTGTTATTAGCCTACAGCTAGTACTGCTATTCCAAAGTACTTGGACCTGTACAACTGTGCTTTCAAATCAACCTCTTGTATTTATTGCTACCATATTATTATTATTATTATTATTATTAACAATTCAATATGGGACTCCTATATACTTTATAAATAACTACTTCTGATTTAACTTACAGCTTTTTAAGTAATTTTTCTTTCAAGCAGAGTGCTAATGTTTCTGAACTTCTGACCACTTTGCTCCAGTTTTCTTTGTTTTCTGTGAAGATGTGAAACCAAAACCCATTTTAGAACATGTCTCTGTTCAGAATTTCATGTTCCTCACTCTTCATTGCTTTCATATAACTTCTAATTTCTTCAGGCTACTTGCATCAAAGAGATTCTTTCCTAGTTGACTTGTTTATTATCTCTTGTATATCCTATTTTCATTCATTGAACACAGATGGTCTTAAAACAACACTTTGCATGTTCTCATTATTGTATTTAAAGGTTCAGTTTTCTTGTTCAGATCTTCATTACACCTGTTCTTGTATGTACCATTGTGTTGTATTAGCCCCATTATTTTTCTTAGTATTTTTGTCTCTTTTTCCATGTCTCCCCCCCCCCCCCCCCCTCTCTCTCTCTCTCTCTCTCTCTCTCTCTCTCTCTCTCTCTTTTTACCTCCTACCTTTATCATACCCAGACATTTGGCTATCATACCCAGACATTTGGCTGCATATAAACATTTTGGTTTTATTGCTGTATTATAATGCTTCAAACGATATGGATCTCTTATTGTAACGGTCTTTAGTCAACTGTAAGTCCATTACCAGCATCCTTACCTGTGTTTATTAGCCTCCCTGCCGTGCCCATTCTTCCACCAAGATATTTAAATTTATTGACACTCTTAATTTTTCTGTAATTTGTGTTCATGAAATTTGGAGCATCCTTTATGTATGTTATATGTTCTGTTTTTCCATAAAATACTCAGAGTTGTTTATTGTGTAATTAATTTGAAAATTTGCATGTGTTTCTGAAATAATAGTCACTATTGACAGTACACAGCTGCACAAAATAATTCAAAAGTAGTTCATTGGATGCATATTCTTTGATATCATCTTTTAGGTATCGGTCTACTACCCACCAGTAACATATGGAAATTTGTTGCCACACTGGGGCTGAAACCCAGATTTCTCACTTATCATAAGCTGTCGCCTTGACCAGTTCGGCTATCCATGCACGCTTCCCGGACCGACCCAAACTTCCACACGTCACACTGTCTACATCCTTATACCATAGCCCACTGAATTCGTTACCTAAATTTCACAACAATACTTGGATTCCCGCAGTAAGGAGGATAAGAGAATGAGGGATCGGGGAGCATGTACGGGTAGCCAAACTAGTCGAAGTGACCTCCGGCAATAAGCAGGAAATCCAGGTTCGAGTCCCAGTCCCGCACAGATTTTTGTATGTCACTGTTGGGCAGTAGATCTATATCTAGTACAGCTGATGTCAAGATTTGTGTCCAGATAATTAATTTCAAATCATTGGAAAGTGTTAATTTTCTTGTTGCTGTTGCTACGTCTTTAGACAGTATAGCAATGTCACTTACAAAATCTAAACACTGGATTCTAATGTTCTTGCTTGTATATCTCAGTTGCTTCTGATCATTTACTCAACAATTTTTTAGTTCTGCTCCCCATGTATTGATCACCTTTTCGAGGACAATTTAGTAAGATAGTTTATCGCCTGTTGTCTTCTTGTCTAACACTTGGTCTCTACTCAAAAGTTTCAGATGCCACTCCAGAATATTTAACTTAAGATTTTCAAACAATGGAAAATCCAGGATGGAATGTAACAATACCAGAGAAGGAAAGGAAACTTGCTACTTACCATATAGCGAAGATGCTGAGTCACGATAGGCACAACAAAAAGATTCACACAGCTATAGCTTTTGGCCATTAAGGCCTTTGTCAGCAGTAGACACACATACACACACGCACTCACGCAAACGCAACTTGCACACATGTCTGCAGTCTCGGAGAACTGAAACCACACTGCGAGCAGCAGCACCAGTGCATGATGGGAGTAGCGACTGGGTGGGGTAAGGAGGAGGCTGGGGTGGGTAGTGGTAGGGATAGTATGGTGGGAGTGGCGGACAGTGAAGTGTTGCAGTTCAGACGGAGGGCGGGAGAGATGATGTGGAGGGGGAGAGGGTAAGTAGCGGAAAGGAGAGAAATAAAAAGAAATTAAAAGACTGAGTGTGGTGGTGAAATAATGGCTGTGTAGTGCTGGAATGGGAATAGGGAGGGGGCTGGATTGATCAGGGCAGTGCCTTCGTTAGTCACTGTCTTCACCCACTCACTACATTGCTTCTACATGTAATAATAGCAGCTATTAAGTGAGATGACGTGATAAGCATAATGTAAACTATATTATGAATTGGCAATTAGTGAAATTTGGTAAATGAGTTTTACTTATTATGATATTCCATAAACTCAGACAAAGAATAGAAGCAGTGGTCAAGCAAGAACTGTTTTAACTTTATTTTAAATGCATTTAATTTTAGTATGCATTTTAGGTAAGAAGGCATATCGTTATACAACATAGCTCCGGAATGATACACTCCTCTTTTGCATAAGTTTGTATTTATTGTGTTCATGTGTAGGTTCCTCTTCTGTCTAGTTTCATATGTGTGTATATCATAGTTGGGTTTAAAGAGATTTTCCTTTTTTTAAGATTCTCCCTTCTGTGAAAATTAGTATTTCGTGTGTATACAAGCAAGGCAGTGGCAATATTTTCAGAGTTCTGAAAAGGAGTCTACAGGAATCCTTACATTTAGCTTTTTTTATCACCCTGATAATCTTTTTCTGTATTTTAAATGTTTTTGTAATATTTTTTCCCCCCCATGAACCATGGACCTTGCCGTTGGTGGGGAGGCTTGCGTGCCTCAGCGATACAGATAGCCGTACCGTAGGTGCAACCACAACGGAGGGGTATCTGTTGAGAGGCCAGACAAACGTGTGGTTCCTGAAGAGGGGCAGCAGCCTTTTCAGTAGTTGCAAGGGCAACAGTCTGGATGATTGACTGATCTGGCCTTGTAACAATAACCAAAACGGCCTTGCTGTGCTGGTACTGCGAACGGCTGAAAGCAAGGGGAAACTACAGCCGTAATTTTTCCCGAGGGCATGCAGCTTTACTGTATGATTACATGATGATGGCGTCCTCTTGGGTAAAATATTCCGGAGGTAAAATAGTCCCCCATTCGGATCTCCGGGCGGGGACTACTCAAGAGGATGTCGTTATCAGGAGAAAGAAAACTGGCGTTCTACGGATCGGAGCGTGGAATGTCAGATCCCTTAATCGGGCAGGTAGGTTAGAAAATTTAAAAAGGGAAATGGATAGGTTGAAGTTAGATATAGTGGGAATTAGTGAAGTTCGGTGGCAGGAGGAACAAGACTTCTGGTCAGGTGACTACAGGGTTATAAACACAAAATCAAATAGGGGTAATGCAGGAGTAGGTTTAATAATGAATAGGAAAATAGGAATGCGGGTAAGCTACTACAAACAGCATAGTGAACGCATTATTGTGGCCAAGATAGATACGAAGCCCACACCTACTACAGTAGTACAAGTTTATATGCCAACTAGCTCTGCAGATGACGAAGAAATTGAAGAAATGTATGATGAAATAAAAGAAATTATTCAGATTGTGAAGGGAGACGAAAATTTAATAGTCATGGGTGACTGGAATTCGAGTGTAGGAAAAGGGAGAGAAGGAAACATAGTAGGTGAATATGGATTGGGGGACAGAAATGAAAGAGGAAGCCGCCTGGTAGAATTTTGCACAGAGCACAACATAATCATAACCAGGCACGGCTCGTAATTAAAGGCTCTGAGGCGGAGCCGCCCCAAAATATATGTTAAAGCAAATTTCGCAAGAACGTATTACATAATTTAAATTATCAGGACGAATTTTGCATATTTCCCATTCCGATTAAAATTACGACGGTCAACGTTTTTGGAACTGTTTGTATCGATAGATGTTTTCCAAACGGTTAGTAGTGTTTAGGCTGCGCCTTGGAACGTCCGTAAGCTGCATGTAGTAGCGGTTTGGGGGCGTGGCTTCTACATAGTACTGCTCTTTATGGGCGACCCGAAGGCTCAGAGCTTGTAGCCTAAGGGTGTCATACCAACCGCCACACATTTTTCAGGTTCCACCATCTATGTAATAAAGGAATGTAGAGTGGCCGAAACTTCGCTGTCCAATCTATGTCTATGCACATCTCTACTACGCTTCGACGCGTCATTAATCGACGTTTAGTATTATTGTTTTGGTAATATTTTACATAGTTGTTTTGTTTCTGCCATTGGCTATTTTATCCACATTTAGAATAAGTTTGCAAATATCCCGCCAGAGTGCACTACACTACAGTAACATACAGTACTGCCATCTAGCGAGAGTTTCATAATTGGTTAGAGGACAAAGCACGCGAAATTTGTCCCGTTACTTTACTTTCCTTGCTTGCTGATGCTGACTGCATTTGTTGATACCGTGTGATATTAGCAAGTTTCTTTTTCGGAGTATATTTTGCAAGATTTTAGTGAGTTTTACTTGCTGGTGAATATCTGCGACATACCGCCAGTGTGAAACAAGCGCAATATGAATTCAGTGTGCAATTTAATAGGTAAAAACTTGGAACACGGCCATAGGATGAAAGTGAAAGAACTTGGTGCATCCAGACCCGCATTAAAGATATCTCCGAAACATATATTTTCATATGATTTGCTGCACAGTGTCAGAAAATGTAATGATGACGTATAAAAACGCTAACCAAAGATTTTAACTCGAAGTTAGCTTCTAACGATATTTAATACCTGATTATAGAAGATACAGTACATAAAATTATGGGCAGAGAGTGATCTGCTCACCCCCTCCCCCTGAATTCTTAGTTGTTTGTCAGACTAATCTGTAGCGTAACCCGAGGTCTATGTTGGCTCCGATCGATAAATGCCGCAGCCTTCCCCAGTATAGAAACCACGAGCCGCGCCTGATCATAACTAACACTTGGTTTAAGAATCATGAAAGAAGGTTGTATACATGGAAGAACCCTGGAGATACTGAAAGGTATCAGATAGATTATATAATGGTAAGACAGAGATTTAGGAACCAGGTTTCAAATTGTAAGACATTTCCAGGGGCAGATGTGGACTCTGACCACAATCTATTGGTTATGACCTGTAGATTAAAACTGAAGAAACTGCAAAAAGGTGGGAATTTAAGGAGATGGGACCTGGATAAACTAAAAGAACCAGAGGTTGTACAGAGATTCAGGGAGAGCATAAGGGAGCAATTGACAGGAATGGGGGAAATAAATACAGTAGAAGAAGAATGGGTAGCTTTGAGGGATGAAGTAGTGAAGGCAGCAGGGGATCAAGTAGGTAAAAAGATGAGGGCTAGTAGAAATCCTTGGGTAACAGAAGAAATATTGAATTTAATTGATGAAAGGAGAAAATATAAAAATGCAGTAAATGAAACAGGCAAAAAGGAATACAAACGTCTCAAAAATGAGATCGACAGGAAGTGCAAAATGGCTAAGCAGGGATGGCTAGAGGACAAATGTAAGGATTTAGAGGCCTATCTCACTAGGGGTAAGATAGATACTGCCTACAGGAAAATTAAAGAGACCTTTGGAGATAAGAGAACGACTTGTATAAATATCAAGAGCTCAGATGGAAACCCAGTTCTAAGCAAAGAAGGGAAAGCAGAAAGGTGGAAGGAGTATATAGAGGGTCTATACAAGGGCAATGTACTTGAGGACAATACTATGGAAATGGAAGAGGATGTAGCTGAAGATGAAATGGGAGATACGATACTGCGTGAAGAGTTTGACAGAGCACTGAAAGACCTGAGTCGAAACAAGGCCCCCGGAGTAGACAATATTCCATTGGAACTACTGACGGCCGTGGGAGAGCCAGTCCTGACAAAACTCTACCATCTGGTGAGCAAGATGTATGAAACAGGCGAAATACCCTCAGACTTCAAGAAGAATATAATAATTCCAATCCCAAAGAAAGCAGGTGTTGACAGATGTGAAAATTACCGAACTATCAGCTTAATAAGTCACAGCTGCAAAATACTAACACGAATTCTTTACAGACGAATGGAAAAACTAGTAGAAGCCAACCTCGGGGAAGATCAGTTTGGATTCCGTAGAAACACTGGAACACGTGAGGCAATACTGACCTTACGACTTATCTTAGAAGAAAGATTAAGGAAAGGCAAACCTACGTTTCTAGCATTTGTAGACTTAGAGAAAGCTTTTGACAATGTTGACTGGAATACTCTCTTTCAAATTCTAAAGGTGGCAGGGGTAAAATACAGGGAGCGAAAGGCTATTTACAATTTGTACAGAAACCAGATGGCAGTTATAAGAGTCGAGGGACATGAAAGGGAAGCAGTGGTTGGGAAGGGAGTAAGACAGGGTTGTAGCCTCTCCCCGATGTTGTTCAATCTGTATATTGAGCAAGCAGTAAAGGAAACAAAAGAAAAATTCGGAGTAGGTATTAAAATTCATGGAGAAGAAATAAAAACTTTAAGGTTCGCCGATGACATTGTAATTCTGTCAGAGACAGCAAAGGACTTGGAAGAGCAGTTGAATGGAATGGACAGTGTCTTGAAAGGAGGATATAAGATGAACATCAACAAAAGCAAAACAAGGATAATGGAATGTAGTCTAATTAAGTCGGGTGATGCTGAGGGAATTAGATTAGGAAATGAGACACTTAAAGTAGTAAAGGAGTTTTGCTATTTGGGGAGCAAAATAACTGATGATGGTCGAAGTAGAGAGGATATAAAATGTAGGCTGGCAATGGCAAGGAAAGCGTTTCTGAAGAAGAGAAATTTGTTAACATCCAGTATTGATTTAAGTGTCAGGAAGTCATTTCTGAAAGTATTCGTATGGAGTGTAGCCATGTATGGAAGTGAAACATGGACGATAAATAGTTTGGACAAGAAGAGAATAGAAGCTTTCGAAATGTGGTGCTACAGAAGAATGCTGAAGATTAGATGGGTAGATCACATAACTAATGAGGAAGTATTGAATAGGATTGGGGAGAAGAGAAGTTTGTGGCACAACTTGACCAGAAGAAGGGATCGGTTGGTAGGACATGTTCTGAGCCATCAAGGGATCACCAATTTAGTATTGGAAGGCAGCGTGGAGGGTAAAAATCGTAGAGGGAGACCAAGAGATGAATACACTAAGCAGATTCAGAAGGATGTAGGTTGCAGTAGGTACTGGGAGATGAAAAAGCTTGCACAGGATAGAGTAGCATGGAGAGCTGCATCAAACCAGTCTCAGGACTGAAGACCACAACAACAACATTGTAATATTTGTGGAATTCCTCCAAAAAATTATTCTGTACATAAGTAGCGACTGTATACTGCAATGATACATTGTCAGAACTGATGAGCAGTGTGTATTTTGAGTGAGGATCCTAACAGCATATTCTAGTAAATTCAGTCTCTTATTTAAATTGTTCAGGTGTGCCTCCCACTTCATATCTGTGTGAACATGTACACACAGAAATTTTATATGACTGACCTTCAACACATTTTTTCCATCAATTGTGAAAACAGGGTTTGCAGGATGGAGGTTTTGTGTGGTATGAAAGTTAACTGCCACAGTTTTTTCAGAATTTATGATGAGCCTATCGGTCTTGAACCAGTGTGTTAAGGTATGCATAACTGATACTGCAGCCTCCTGGAAACTTTCCTCATTCTGTGATTTAATTAGAATGTTAGTGTCATCTGCAAACAGTACAGTGGTTCCATAATGTATTTTACTAGCCAAGTCATTTACTTAGATCCAGAAATATCCCAGATACATGGTATTTATTGTCTGCTTTTAATACTTCATTTAAGAAGGCAAAAATTGCTGACTGAGTTGACTTTCCAGCTCTGAACCCACATTGGGAGTCACTTGTCAGCCTCTCTTTATTCAAGAAAACTGTTAATCTTCTAAGGAACATTTTTTCCATAATTTTGCTGAAGCTTGACAAAACTGAAACTGGTCTATAATTAGAAGTATCACATTTTGCACCCTTCTTATGCAAAGGTGCTACTTTTGCAGTTTTTAGATTATTTGGAAATACACCACTCTCAAAAGATGAATTTACTATTTCTATTAGTGGTTCCACAATAAATGTTGTACTGTCTTTGATAATAGCATCTGGTATCTCAACAACACCCACTGAATATTTATTGGGTAATTCTTTTAGGTTTCTTGACAGTTCCTCAGGTTTGAATGAATTTTTTGATCTGAGTGACTGGTTGGCTGTTTGTCATGATGTGTATTTATTAACTGCTGTGCTATATTTGAGAAATAATTGTTGAAAGCACTAGCGACATGTTTGGGGTCAGTTACTTTATTTTTTTTCATAATCAGCTCTATATTACTGTGATTAACTGGCCTGGTACCTGTTTCTTTTCTTATAATTTGCCAGGTTGCTTTAGTTTTATTCTTGGAATCTCACAATATTTTGTCATTTTTGTAGGTTTTTTGCTTTTGAAATAACTCATGTTAGTATTCTTTTGTATCTTTTGAAATGTGCAATAAAATCAGGACTGGTATTATGCTTGGAGTACTCATCTCCTTTTGTTTTGACATGATATCCTTATCCTATTTTTGTATCCCACTTGTTTGTTTTTTGATTAGAGTTCAACATAGCTGTTTCCTTGGGAAAAGTCATTTAAAAAAAATGTTTGAATGTAGCCATAAACTTATCATATTTCTCATTGGTCACATTACAGTCTTATGTATCTTTCCAATTTTCACCCTCTAGGAGAGAACAAAAATATTCCACATTTTTTATACTGAAATTCCTTACAGTGTGTTTTATTCAATTGGGAATTTGGTGTCCTGAAACATTCATTGCAAGAATTTGAGCATAGTGATCGCTACAGCCCATGTTTACAACTTGTGTGTTATAGGCATATTTGCACACATTTATCAAGATCTGATCAATAGTAGATGAAGAGGTAGGTGTTGTCTCAAGTTAGTTCAGTTACCGTTGAACTGATGTTGAATGATTGTAGTGAATTTATAATGTCATCTCTGAAGAATTTGAGCATAGTGATCGCTACAACCCACGTTTACAACTTGTGTGTTATAAGCATATTTGCACACATTTATCAAGATCTGATCAATAGTAGATGAAGAGGTAGGTGTTGTCTCAAGTTAGTTCAGTTACCGTTGAACTGATGTTGAATGATTGTAGTGAATTTATAATGTCATCTCTGAATTAATTGGATTTTGAGAAATCAATATTAAAGTCACCACATATAATTATATTTTTCTTGGGAGAGTGAATTTCTTCCAACAGTTTCTCCATGTGATTGTAAAACACTTTTTTGTCTCCATCTGGTGACTTGTATACACAAATAATAACTGTATTTTGCCTTGGTAGTTCAGCAATAGAGAGTTCTGTATCTTTTTCACAGGGCAGTTTATTGTATTGAGTTACACTGTTGAATTCAATATTTTCTTTAACATATACACAAGTACCCCCATGACTCAATATTTTCCTACAAAACATGCTTGCAAGTTTGAACTGAGGAAGGTATGTTTGCTCTAACATATATTGTTTGAGTCAGTGTTCTGTAAAGCATAGTACAGAAATATCATTTAGATCATTTAATATTATTTCTATTTCATTTAGTTTATTCGGGAGTGACTGAACATTTTGATGGAGTAATTTAAAATTAAGGAAAGGGAGGGAATCATTTCTTGCTTGACCACTTACCTCACTATTTGAGCTAGTGTACTTAGTGGTAAAAAGTCCTCATGTTTTCCGGGGATGGTGTTTGCCATGTGGCTTGCTGGTTCACTGTTTGTGGGTTCCTGCCTTTCTTCTGTTGAAATGTTCCCAATTTTCACTTTTTTTCCGTCCTTTTTCACCCACCTGTCCATTAACGACTGCTTTGTTGCAGCATTTGATGGCTTGAAATTCAACCTAGTAAGTGAGTTGTTATGACTTTCATTGGGCTTATTTTTTGTTATAAAATGGTCCATAACTGTCTGTTTTTTCATGGATGGCACTTTCACTTCGAGACTGCCACTTTCTATCTGATTGTCCATTTGCGTATGCTTTTTTCTGTACCGGTACTTGGTTTTTCAGTTTTCGCCATATGTATGAAAGAATCTTCCCTTGTTTGTTTAGATGTATACCATGAGTTGTATATTCATTTCTTTTAAGGTGTTCAATTTCGAAATTCACAGATAATCTCTTCCTACACACGCCTGTGCCAGTGCTGATTTTTTCTAACATAATGCGGTTTGCAGCTTTGATTTTTCCATCTAGACCTTGTGCATCATGTCTAAGCGGTAGTGGATGAATTATTACATTTGTTTTTTGCGTGAGTTTAAGTATGTATTCCAAAGAGTCTTTTATGTTCTTCTGCAATTCTTCCGGAGATTTATCAGTGTCATTTGTGCCACCAGTAATGGTTAAAGTATCGTTGATGGAGAAGTTATCAGTCAATTTGTCAGCGTTTTTCACAGCTTCCTTAATTGGCGCCCCAGGTTTTATAATACTTTGCACACTGAATTTTTTGCCTAATTCGTCTTTTAGTATACTCCCACAGTACACTCTACCATGACTGTTGCTTAAAACAAGAACTTTATTTCCTTTTGTAGCAGTTGTTTGAGGCCTAAAAGATCGCGAGTTTTTACACGAAACACAGTTACGGTTTTTCACTGCATTTTGCTCATTATGAGGTATTTGTGCTTCTGAATCCTTGGTTTTAATCTTCATAGCACTGTTTTGTTCTTGCAACACTTTTTTAACTTCGTTCTTGATCACTTGAGACCACTCATCAGAAAAGGGCATTGTTTCTGGCGGAATTTTTGGCGCACTTTTCTTTATCAGTGGTTTACATTTTGGTGTTTGAAGTTTAGTAATTTCCATTTTTTTTAGTGTACTGATAATAAACTGTAGACTGGATACTCATTCATGTAGTTTCAGCATTTCATCCTTACAATTTGCACATGATTTTTTTTTTACTGGCAATATTTACATTTTTCCGAGGAGATGCACAACATACTTTTGCACTGGCCGCTATATTTTAGATTAAATTAGATTCAGTTTTCATTTCATAGACTAAAAAAAAAAAAAAATTGAGACAATTCTCATGGTTGTGGAACATGTCAGAAAGTATACCATAAAAATATAAAACATTTGAATATAATGCTTACTACCCTGATCATTTGTCAGGAGATTGTTGAAATAGGTGAATATAATGGGGTAAACTGGAACAGCTTATATTTATAGAATTAACACATTGTCAGAATGAAACATTGTTATGCACTATTCATAAATTTATCATACATAAAATACCTAATCTTGACTGTTGTGACCAAGTGCTGTCAAAACTGAAATCTAACAGATATTTGTTACTTAAGCTGGCTTAATAGTTTCTATTAAGGTCTTCATCTATGGAGTAGGAGGAGTTGCCTATCAAAAATTCTTTCAAACACTGTTTAAACTGTGCTTTATCTGAAATCAATCTTTTTTGACAGAAAAAGTTTATATTTATACAGTGAATTCAAAGACACCACTTGTGATATGGATGAGTAGTATATCAGCCGTAAAGTAATAAATGTAGAAAGTAGATATAAGATGTAACAGTTGTAGTGTGCAAAATATTTTGTAAATGTAATTATTGTCCATATTATTATGTATGATGATTGCAAGAACCTTCATTGTGCTGGTACCATGTGAAGAAAATATAAATAAAAAATCATAAAAATAAATTGAAGAAATTAGTAAATAAATTAATTAAATAGGTGAGTAGTGATGTGTTGTTCTGTAGACATCTAATGGTGCATTTCATGATTTCAAATTTCATTAGACTCAGTAGCAAAACTCCTGATTTACAATGCTAATTGCGTGTATATTCTGGATGCTGTATCTTCATATGAGCATTTATTTTATCAGTGTCACAAGTAGTACCTTCCCCAGAAAACTTTGATGCATATTAATTGTAGCCTTTACAGTACCTACTCTTTGTTATGAAGTGTGTCATTAATTTATAAATACAGTTGGGAAGCAAAAGGAATTGAGTCCATGTTTTGGTGAGTAGCGTGATCATCTTCTGACATAAAGGTTCCAGATTTTTGCAGATGTAAATATGAGGCTATGTCCTACATGCAGTGATGAGGATGCAAAACTATTATAACCATTTTAGAATACAATAGATCACATTTCAAGTATTTCTTTTCTTTTTCTTTCCTGAATGGGTTGCTTAGGATTGTGTGGAATCAACACTTCTTTCATGGGCCCTGAATGAGTGTGCTTCACTTTCTCTGTTGTTCAGTCTTTCTCTCTCCTTCATTGAAACCCCGTGTTATGTCACATTAAGTCCGCAGCTTGTGGTCTAGTGGCTAGCATTGCTGCCTCTGGATCACAGAGTCCCAGGTTTGATTCCTGGGCGGGTTGGGGATATTCTCTGCCCGGGGACTGGGTGATTATGTTGTCTCCATCATTTCATCATCATCATCTTCTTCTTCTTCTTCTTCTTCTTCTTCTTCTTCTTCTTCTTTAGTGATAGTGCTGTGTAAAAAATTGGACTGTGTAAAAATTGCGATTTTGTACGGGCGCTGATGACCATGCAATTGAGCGCACCACAAACCAATCATCATCATCAACTCATGTCACTTCACTGATTGCATCATGGTTCTGTCAACTTGCCAGTCCTAATTCCTTAAGGTCTTATACTCTCATGGTACCAGTCAGATCCGGTAATAGTATTTTTCCAAGAAGGTGTGAATCAGTTTGGCTAACCTTTTAGGATCGACTCTTTCTAGATGTCCCAGTAGTTGGATTTTTCGCTTATCCATTGTAACTGTGATTTTTAGGGATTTTTCTGTGGATTTCTGCATTAGATATTATGTGATGCCCTAAAAATTTTCTCATAATTTTGTGTTATTTTACTTCTAATTGGTGCCTTAATGTTTTGTGTTGAAGAGCAAGTGTCTCTGATACATAGAGTGCTTCTGGTGTGATCACTGCTGTGTAGTGCCAGATTTTACAGTTATAGGTAAGGCACTTTTTGTTAACTGAAATGTAGTTTTTGTTTTCTGAAGCCTGGAGTCTATGGCCTTCTTTTCATTGCAGTTTTCAGCGATTCATGAACCTAAGTATTTAAATTCTTTAACTCATATTTTTTTGGTTTTGCCAGTTTTAAGCTCACCCAGTGCTGTTTTGGGTTCGGTAATGAATTTCTTCTTTTTTTCACATGGAGTTTGCAATCCAATTTCCTCTTTTCGTACTTGCAGTATAGGAAGACTTCAAGTCTCATGATGTGTGTGAGAGAATGTTGCATGATCTTGCTGATATTTTTGTAACAATGAACTGGGTGTGACCCTAGTCTGTTTCACAGACCTTTTCCATGAGATATGCTGACTTTAAAAACTAATCAAGATTTTTTTTCTCCAAAGAAACCTGTACATTTTTAATGTGATACAGGAAACAGATCTCTGTGGAACAAAAAGGAAACTGATAAGCTTGATGTTGTGAAAAAAATAAGATCTTTCCAAAACACAGATGAATGATCCCACTTCTTGTTAAAATTTATGAATTCTATTTGACACTTCTGATCAAAAACAAAATGTTTCAACAATACATATTTGTAAAATAAGTATTCACTAGTATTTAATGCAGGAAGACTGAAGGTTGGTACATCTTTTGCTAAGCATTTAATGACAAAGTTTTGAACAAGTTCTGGAGCTTATGAAAGAATATTGGCAATCTTCATTGATTCATGACATAGTTCAGAATTGGGTTAAACCGTACAATTTTACTCCATAATGAGAACTTTCATGATGCTGTTAATTGGCTGCCACATAGTTCACAACATGTCCAGCTTGGTTTTTTGTCCCATTGTCGTTATATTTAACTCCTATAACCCGGCCAAGTTACCCACATAATGTGCTTCACTGTCTGCTAGGACACCAACATGATACCACTTTCTGTAAATTTGTTTGTTTACTGTGTTTTTATACAGGTGGTGACCAAAGCAAAGAAATTGTAGACGAAGCAGCTGCTTTCTTACTTCATCTCTTCTTAAATGAAAGGATAGTAACTCAGAAACATCTAGCTGTATTGCGACAATCATTTGGATTTGTCACACCGGGACTGGCCGATAAGGCATTCGAGGTATGTCGCAGAGAGAAATTGCACTTGAAAGAGTGTGTGTTCATTAATTACATGTTTGAATTATGTATTAGGTTAAAAGAAACAGTGAAGAAAAAGTGATTAAATTTCCCAAGAGATGAATAAACTGACCACTACTTTTCTTCATATTGCACAACTTCCATTAGAACCAGTTTGCAAGCATAAATATAGATGCAGGAAGTATTCTTAGCTTTTGGGACAGAAGGTTCTTTCTTCAGGGCAGCATAGAGGAAATGAAGAACAACCAGTACTTTGGCAGCAGCTGAGCTGTACTGCTGCTTGGCATTAGCAGGTAGATAGAGTGGTACAGCCCGGCATGGGAGGTGAAAAGGAAGATGTGATGAGCACGTGCTTACCAATTGGCTGGTGCCTGTTGTTATTGACAGATAGAGGGCACGTCACATCTAACGTAGCCTTCTACAGTTGACAAGTTAAAGACATTTTCGCAGTATGTCTTCAGTGGCTCATAAGAATGAAAAGTCATATGAAGAGACAAAATGTATATTTCACTTTGTTTCTTAAACATTCTTTTCTGATTATTTAAATAAATTTATTCTTGTTTTCACAGTGTTACATGATACATAATGTTCCAGTACATTCAGTTGTAACTTATTCCGAATCATAACAAAATACGCTGGATTGTTACATTCTCTCTCCTTTATTATTATTTTTAATTTATTTATTTTGTTTGATTTCGAAAGCACTATAATGTCAAGACAAAAGTGTGGCCTGATACAAGGAGAAACATTTATGGGTCAGAATGTGTTTGGCCAAACTGAACAAAGAGGAGATCGTGGGTTTGCTGCAAGGATGAAGTTTGGAAAGAGAGTGTTCCGTGGCAACAAGGCCATTGGCTTGAGAAATCCTGATGTGCAGGGACACAGCATTTACAGTGACAATCAGAGTGTCTAATGGTAATGTGACTGAAACTGGTGAGGTGATGGAGGAACTGATTAATGTCTTGGGTATTAAGTGCGGGGGAGAGGCAGGAAGTGTAAGTGAGGTGAAGCACTAAATTGAAGTGTATCACTAGTTACATGAGTAGTGTTAAAAACTAAGTATGTTCAGTCGTATCAAATTCAAGCTTTCGTACTATTTTGTAACCTGTAAATGGCCAGCAGCAAATAAATCCTGTATATGCAGACTGTAAACTTACTTGTTCCAAACCATTTCAAGAAAAGTTGTGCAAGTAATCTGTGAAACTAGCTAACTAACTAACCAGCTAGCTAGCAGGCAGTTGGTTCGAGGTACTGTTAAACCATAGCAGAGGAGTCATTGTGTGTCAGAGTTGCAACCAGCTGTAGTATGATGGCCGGTAAGGAGACAGATGGAGTTTGTTTGTGGGATCTTGGGAGCTGGTAACAAGTGAGTTTATGGGGGCTGCTGGTTGGAAAAGGGAGGTAGACTCAGGCGAGGGACCTTATATTTTGAGTAGTTGTTGTAGATGCTGCTCAACTTCTGCAGGGGAAATGATAGGTAAGGTTTGTAATTGAAGGCATCTGAAAGTAGTCTTTACACTCTCAGTAACGAAGTGCAGTGATTTGTGACTGTTGTGGTAAAGCCCTTGCAAATGAGAAGAATGACACGCTCATGATTAATTTTTAGATCATGAGTGGTTGAAACTCATGTCTTGTTTCTCATGAGCTGGTAGGCCTTCGATGCAGCTGCCTAGTAAAGAAAATGTGTGCATACAAAATAGCAGAACAGATATACAGTTGCAGTGAATACTTCTTTGTGGACGGAATTCAGTATGTCATTCTTAATGGAAAGGCAGTGCCACAAGCAAAGGTAGTGTCTGATGTATTTAGAATCGCTGGTGCTCATGGTGCATATAAATGAACAGCTGGGTAACGTCCACATTCACATCGTTGTGGGTGTGACACCATTAGAAACTTGTTACGAAATGCAGAGAGACTTGGAGATGATTGGTGTCTGGTTCAAGAACTGGCAGCTAACTTTGAACACAAATAAATGTAATGTAATGTAATGTTCATAAATAGGTGAAAGGACCTGATACTGTTTGACTGCACAAACAGTAATCAATTACTCAGACCAGTCATGGCCTTAAAGTGTCCTGTGGTTTTTGTCCAGAGTAATTGAAAGTGGGATGACAACATACACCTAGTCGTACTGAAGACAGATGTCAGACTCAGAATTATTGGAAGAATACGAAAAAGAAGTGTAATCTACACTCGAAAGGGATCACTTACAATATCCTCATTTGATCAGTTATTGAGTTTTTTTTTGTTGGTCTGCAGCCCTTACTGAGCTGCACAGTTCCTCCTGGGTTGCTTTAGTTGGAGTAAGAATGTCACAGAAATGTTCAACAGAATGCGGTAGGAGATGTTACAAGAAGTACATTACACACATCCCAAGAGCCCATTGTCCAGAGCAGGCCAAGAAACATACCACTTCTTTCAACATACATCTCGCATAATGACCACGATGCTGAAATTAGGGAAAGTGTTGTTCATACAGATGGGTGCTGACAGTCTTTCTCCCTATGTACCATGCCTAAATGTAATAGGAAGGAGGAAAATAATACTGGTGCACAATGTAGTCCCTGCCACACACTGTTCGGTATCTCACAGATTACAGTTGTATATACAGTTGGAGGTGTGGAACAGCTGTTCTTTCCATAGCTGCAGCGTTGATTCATTAGGAAGGAAGTTGAAGCTAGGTGGAAAACCAGAATTTCCTTTTAAATTTGCAATGGAATGAGAGGATAGGCAGGGGAGTGGGAAGAAAGCACCAGGATTGGAGCAAGCTTGAAACAAGTGAAGACATGGCTCAGTTTGTGCTGTGGATTAGCTATAGCAAAGAATGGTTCCACTGAAGGGACAGTGTAAAGAAAAGTAGATCCTTTACAAATACAGCATGTTTAAAATTGAGTTTTGGGTTGTTAGTGAGGCCTTCTGAGACAACTGAGAATTCTACAGGCATGTGGTTTTTAAAGACAGGCCACAGTAGTGAAACTTCCTGGCAGATTAAAACCATGTGCTGGACCGAGACTCGAACTCGGGACCTTTGCCTTCATGGGCAAATGCTCTACCAACTGAGCTACCAAAGCACGACTCACAGCTTTACTTCTGCCAGTACCTCGTCTCACAGTAGTGTTGGGAGTCAAAAGAGAATATTCATAAGCAGTGGCTTCTATGTGAGACAGGGTCAGGCAGCTAAGCAGGGTCTGGTAGCATTGAGGTGTTGACAGAGTTTGTTGGGACTGATGGGTTCCATGGTGGGTGGTGGGTACGATACTCCCAGCGGGTAGTAAGACAGTGTTTGCTCATGCAATGTTATAATGCCAAGTTCTTTAAGCAGTATACCAAGTTCCAGATAGGAGTATGTGGGAGTAAGTGCTGTTTTGAAATAAGTTATATCAGTAGACATTGAAAAGAAAATAATGGGAAACAATGCGAAATCCGGGATGGAATAAAACAATATGTAATTGGATAGATTGCTGCTCACCACATAGAGAAGGCAGTAAGTGGCAGGCGGGTGCATTGAAAGAAAACTACTTGATATTAGCAGCTGCTGGACTAATGTAAGTCATTATTCTAATGCAGACAAAACACACACTCACACATTCAGACATTTTTGTCAACATCTGATGAAAGACTCAGTCTGATAGCTGATAACATGAGGTGTCCTCGTTCCCGTGTACCTGTCTGCCTTTCATTGCCTCCACTGCAGTGAGTAGCATTCTGTACTATTACATAAATATTATTACAATGTAGTTATAGAACCTCTTTGAGTTTTATTCTATTTAGAACAACTAAAGACAGTGACTGGATGTACAGGGAGGTAAATTAACAGGAGAGCAAAAAGTATCCAAGCTGCTTTTTTGTAAACTTTGCGAAGTTTTCAAAACTAAGCTTCTGATATGTGTGTAACAGAAAGTGTACAGTCAGAATGTATTACGGCAGTGGGCATCTAAACTAAACTCCATCAAGACAAGTCTTGGAAGACCCAACAGTACTTACTGTCTGCCATGTCATCCTGAGCATGTAGGTGTCACTGGATGCGGATATGGAGGGGCAAGTGGTCAGCACGCCGCTCTCCTGGCCGTATGACAGTTTATGAGACTGGAGCCGCTACTTCTCAATCAAGTAGTTTCTCAATTTGCCTCACAAGGGCTGAGTCACCCCACTTGACAACAGTGCTTGGCAGACCCATCCAACTTTTGGCGAAGCCTGACAGCACTTAACTTTGATGACGGGAACTGGTGTTACCACTGCGGCAAGGCCGTTGGGCAATGGACATCTGTTTCTAATGAGAAAACTATGCAGAAATTGAGAGTTTCTCAGCAAACAGTGGACACACACATTGGCAATTAGTAGGAGATGCATGAAAGAAATGACAAATGGATCAGGATACGTACTGCAGGGGAAAACTTACGTGCAGCCATGATGAAAATGATACGCAGATGGGTGAGACATGGATGGAGGATGGGCTTAGGAAATTATTTGGTGCAGTCCAAATGGAAGGTTGCTGAATGAAACTGGAATGCACGCTGGAGTGACATGGATTCGTATGGCTGAAGGCCGTACTGTGTGGAGTAATCTGGAAAAGGTCTTTATCAAGCAAAAGAAGTCATCCTATGGCTGATGGCAGTTCAGCTAGACTGTGAGAGTTTGTCTCACCTGCTGGAAGTAGAATGAGCAAGGGTTGATGTGACTGTCTGCCATGTAATATATGATAAAGGAGGGATAAGAGATTTTTAAAAAAAAAAAAAAAAAAAAAAAAAAACATAATACCAAAATATGTGATGCTGAAGTCAAGAAGTACTACACAAGTAGCCAAGAAAGCTGTTCACATTGTGGAGAGGACGTGGGTGAATGAAGAAGTGAAAAGTGGTATGTGGTGCATGATAATGTTTGTTTACATTTGAAAGTTGTTCATGTGACTATTACGTCACTCCTACACCTTTGTGAATTCAACGTATTTGATAAAGCAGTCCGAGAAGTGTCACTTGCCATAACAAATCTGATGTGCCTCCAACAGAAAGCTAAAATCGAACACTCATTTCAACTGAAATGATCCCCAATAACCACTAAACACCAACAGTTTGCAGAACATGTCATTAACCTATCAAATCTAAATTTGTCTTCTGAAGAATTCCTAATTTTAAATGAGAGAATTACACACGCTTCGAAATACAATATTTCCAAAAAACAGCTAGACATATTGAAATTTGATCTTGGATATTCTTTGTCAGACGATGCGTCTACGAAAAATTTTGTAGCTCATGAACTAAAAACTGTAAATACAGATATGTTCAACACTAGTTGTAGGGAGCAAAAAAATTTGTGCGCATTGAAAAAAAACTACCTTCTCAAGATGTGATTGCCACCTAGGGTGACAAGGGAAACATATTAGTGTTACATAATAAGTATGAATATATTGAAAAAGTGTTCACATTCCTCAACCCTGAAGAGTTTCCACAGTTACCTAACGATCCCATAATGAAATGTACTATAGAAGTGAAGAACTTTATTAAAATCTCAAGTCCATATTTACTGATAGTGATGCCAAATACCTCACAAACATGAATCCAGTAGCACCCAGGATATACGGGTTACCTCAGCTTCACAAAGATGATGTTCCAATAAGACCTGTAGTGTAATAAGTTTCAGCACTTGTCATAAATTAGCAAAAGAGTTAGATTCAGTAATTAAAATAAAAACTAAATTTCAACCATACTTTATAGTAGCTAAATCACTTGCATTAGTAACAAAACTAAAAGATTTACCCATTTCACCTAGTGCAAAACAAGTCATTAGTAGCTTATTGTCTAGTATTGCTTTTGCAAAGACAATGGAAATTTTAACATAATGGTTGCATAAAACCAGAACAAATACAGTGGAGACAGAAGATATATGGATGGCAACATGCTTAAAGTAAACTTAATTCCAGTTCCAACTGTCTCTGTACAGGGGTCCCCATAAAGTCCCTTATTGGCTCAAATGTTTATGGATAATTTTGAGCAAACATTTTTAGATAAAGAGCTGTAAGTTCTAAAATACAATATTGGACTAGGTATTTGGATGTTGTACTGTGGTTGTGAATAGATACCACCAGACAAATATTTTTTTTAACATTTGAATTCACACTACAGTAAAATTAAGTTAACAATGTTGTTGGGTGGAGACTCTATCAACTTTTTAGACCTCACCATTGAAGTCAGCAACCAACAGCATTTATTTAAGACATACAGGTAAGTAACTTCAACAGACACAGTATTGCCAGCCAGTTCCCAGCATCTCGTAACACCTTCCACTCCATGGTGCACCACCTGTAAGCCAAACCAAATCAGATTTTGGAAATTAATTGAAAATAGTTAAAGAACGCATACGGTAATGGTATTGCACTGATTGACAATATACTCAGCTAAAAGAAGAGACAGACGATAACTGCTCTCCTTTATCCACACCATACAGCACAAAACCACACTGATAACAAATGGGCCCCCATGTTATATGCAGGTATACTTCACAGGGTCTTGCCAGGAAACTAAAATCCTGGAAATATGCGCTACTGAGAATACTGTTGCACACCTGTTCAACACTGTTGCACACCTGTTCAACAGTAAATATAAGATTCCACTGTTAGAACAGAATGGAATATAAGAATCTTCTGAAATCTGTGTGGCAAATTTTCTGTAGGTCAGTCAGATAGGGCTATAACTACTAAACTGATTCAGCATGAAAGAAGCTTAAGGCTGAGAAAGAAAGATTCCACCTTTGCTGAACATGCTCTGAATGAATGTCATTGGCCATTAATAAACACCAATCAAAGAATCTTGTCCTGGTCCTTAATGAATAAACATAGTTCCACTACTCATCCTTACTGAAATAGCAGCCAGTTATTATTCCTCTCACCATTAGCTAATAAGCTTGTTATAACTGTTCCACACCCATCTTCCTCAGAAATTTTTCTTCCCCACCCTTTATTCGGTCCGTTTGTTCCATTCACCAGTTTTTCATATCACATAGTAGCCTGTCCCATTTTTCACTTGTAGAACATTTGTTATATTTGAATATACAGTGATATAAGATTTATTTGTTCAGTGTCTCTATAGGTATTACATCATGCTTGTGTTTTGTATCAATATAGTCATAAGATGTCACATATTCCTGTATAGTATTCTTTGCACAGCTATGAATTCCCACTGAAGCTGTGTGGACTATCCGTTTAGCATTAAGTCGTCTGACAAAGGCCTAAGAAGCTGAAAGCCAGTTCATAATGAACTAATAACTGTTGTTGTGGAACATTAATACTTTGTAGTCAAGTTATTAATAAAAAAAAGTCAATAATGGAATACAGTTTTAGAAAGAATTAATCAGTGTAATATTAAATAGCTAAGTAATTCAAATAAGTAGTAGAGGAAAAAGGACAATGTAAAGTTGTACACTGTAAAAAAGAAGCAAAAGAGATCACAACACGTGCTTGAGAAATTGGACTGGAGGAGATTTGATACAGTCAGAGTTGGCAGGTTGTGCTACAGGTATGTTATGTAGTTGTGTTGACTGGACAGTATATAGTATAAAAGGAGAAGATAAACAGAATGGGAAGGTAGAGGAGAAACAGAATCCCAGATTGAAACCCCTGGCGTGCCTGAGATAGCAAGGTTTTGCAGTTTGGAGAATCAGCTGTTAAAACAGAAAGTGTTAAGATTGTGCAGCACTGACTGCCATGCGTGTAGGTAGCATTTGAAGAATAGAGTAGAAGAAATAATGAGGAACATTGAGTCCTAGACAAGAAAAGGAAGACAGCAACAAAGGGCAAGACAGATGTAAAATGTAAACTTTCATATCTAGAAGTGTCACACTTACCAAAATATCCCAGTCTATTACATGGTGTTCGGATGAATTTCTTCCTGAAATTCCTTCTGGTTAAAAATGTTGTGGCGTATAGCAAACTCTATAGAGTTTTTCATATTACTCGCTTGTGACTGCTGTAATAGAGTCTTTTCAAATTGAATCAGTTGGTCTTCTAGCTGCAAAACATGTTCTACAACAACTGTCATGTCTGTTTCTCCCCTTCTACAGTTGCTGTTGCGGTCTAATTGTCATTTTTCAACACCCCCTTTTTTTAGTAGTAATATTGGTATCGTTGTACATGTCTCCACAGTCGCAGTTCCTGCTGTATCCAGCAGTTTACAGGCATGTTTGGCCAACTCTGGGTTTTCTGCATCTTCCACATGGATTTGTAGATCACAGTGGTGCTCTGTTTTGTTCTAGATCTTTCCTTGCACTCAGTAACATCTTTAATGAACAGCAGGAAACCTTGGATGTTGCAGTCATTTGTACATCACCATGCTCTTTTTCTGTTCTCTTTTTGTGGACATCTTAATGCTCTTACTATCTCAGTGGACAAATATCCATTCCTGAGCAATGTGTTTTACATCATCTTGCTTTCACTGTGTGTGGTGATTTTAATTCTGTTGTAGGTAATGGTCTATAAGCATTTTTGATGTGTTTGTAGTGTACAGTGAGCCAGCCGCTGTGGCCGAGCCGTTCTAGACGCTTCAGTCCAGAACCGCGCTGCTGCTACAGTCGCAGGTTCGAATCCTGCCTCGGGCATGGGTGTGTGTGATGTCCGTATGCTAGTTAGGTTTAAGTAGTTCTAAGTCTAGGGGACTGATGACCTCAGATGTTAAGTGCCATAGTGCTTAGAGCCATTTGAACCATTTTGCAGTATACTGTGTGGCACAAGCTTCTTCATCAAGGAAATGTAATCTGCCATCTACCTCTTGCTCCATAGTGAATTGAAGCCTCAGGTTAAACTAATCAAGATGTTAATGAAAATGACCTTGTTCCTCTTTGCCACTTCTCCACTACACAGATGTTACTACCCACATAAAGAAACCATGTACCTGATTTTTTTTTTCTTGGCAGTTCCTAATACCTGTTTCTCTCTTTTTTTTAAAAAAAGAGGGGTGGGGGAGATATAGAGATAAAGATAGATGCTGTAACTGGGCTTAAGGGGCTTTCCACATCGATGTCACTCGTCTGTTCAGAAGACTCATTGTTGCTGCAGAGTATATGATTGAGACACAATATTTAAAACAGTTCTGCAACATTGGAAGGAAAAACCTGATCCAGCTGTTCCAACATATCATTAACTGGATGCACTGTAAACAATACACCGCATCAAAACTGGTTAATATGTCCTCCAGCTAAACCACGATGCCATATAATTTATTGATAAAATGTGCCAAATTCTTGCTGTAAGAGTCTAATTGACCCACAAACAGTCATAACAGTGTTGCTGAGCCTCGGTAATCATGTGAGAAACAGTAATGCTTACTATAGGCCTCAGCCAATCATTTTCTTTTTCATTTTTTGGTTACCCAAGAGTCTGAGTGTTAGTGCAACTGAATTGAACAAACATTTCTGAGTGCTCTGCTCAATTGATGATTTTATTAACCATGTAACAGTTCTAAGAACTTTGTCAGTGAGCTCCTTACTAAGCTTCTGACATTTATGCAGATCTGATAACTTTAGTCTTATTGTGATTGTCACCCACATCACAACTACTGTTCCATTTCTCTTATCAGTGGGGAGTATGGAAATACTACCACCCTCATTCAGGTGTTTTGTAGCATTCTTCTCACCCACAGTTACATTACTTTTTAGAGGCTCCATGTGAGCTAATAGTCTTATGCTTCTACAGGGTGTTACAAAAAGGTACGGCCAAACTTTCAGGAAACATTCCTCACACACAAACAAAGAAAATATGTTATGTGGACATGTGTCTGGAAACGCTTATGTCCATGTTAGAGCACATTTTATTACTTCTCTTCAAATCACATTAATCATGGAATGAAAACACACAGCAACAGAACGTACCAGCGTGACTTCAAATACTTTGTTACAGTAAATGTTCAAAATGTTCTCCGTTAGCGAGGATAGATGCATCCACACTCCGTCGCATGGAATCCCTGATGTGCTGATGCAGCCCTGGAGAATGGCATATTGTATCCACAATACGAGCACGAAGAGTCTCTACATTTGGTACCGGGGTTGCGTAGACAAGAGCTTTCAAATGCCCCCATAAATGAAAGTCAAGAGGGTTGAGGTCAGGAGAGCGTGGAGGCCATGGAATTGGTCTGCCTCTACCAATCCATTGGTCACCGAATCTGTTGTTGAGAAGCATGCAAAAACTTCGAATGAAATGTGCAGGAGCTCCATCACGCATGAACCACATGTTGTGTCATACTTGTAAAGGCACATGTTCTAGCAGCACAGGTAGAGTATCCCGTATGAAATCATGATAATGTGCTCCATTGAGCATAGGTGGAAGAACATGGGGCCCAATCAAGACATCACCAACAATGCCTGCCCAAACGTTCACAGAAAATCTGTGTTGATGACGTGATTGCACAATTGCGTGCGGATTCTCCTCAGCCCACACATGTTGATTGTAAAAATTTACTATTTGATCACATTGGGATGAAGCCTCATCCGTAAAGAGAACATTTACACTGAAATGAGGATTGACACATTGTTGGATGAACCATTTGCAGAAGTGTACCCGTGGAGGCCAATCAGCTGCTGATAGTGCCTGTCATAGGCTGGAATGTTCCGTGCTCCCTAAGACGCCGATCAATTGCTTTGAACGTCTTCCTGTCGGGACACCTTCGTTCTGGAAATCTGTCTCTATACAAACGTACCGCGCCACGGCTATTGCCCCGTGCTAATCCATACATCAAATGGGCATCTGCCAACTCCGCATTTGTAAACATTGCACTGACTGCAAAACCACGTTCGTGATGAACACTAACCTGTTGATGCTACGTACTGATGTGCTTGATGCTAGTACTGTAGAGCAATGAGTCGCATGTCAACCCAAGCACTGAAGTCAACATTACCTTCCTTCAATTGGGCCAACTGGCGGTGAATCGAGGAAGTACAGTACATACTAACAAAACTAAAATGAGCTCTAACATGGAAATTAAGCGTTTCCGGACACATCGTTTCTTTATTTGTGTGTGAGGAATGTTTCTTGAAAGTTTGGCCGTACCTTTTTGTAACACCCTGTATATGTATATGTATTCCTTCACATTGTGAGTGCCTTTTTTCATGCTGACTGTGATTTCCTCCGTTGGCACAACTTGAAGGCTAATAACAAAATTTATACCCTGTTATCAGTTTATTTAAACTTTCATTATTAGGCGGTGAGAGATCTGTGCTTGCACAAGGATGGAAATTTTGCCATTAGTCCATGAGTAGTTTACTTACTCCATCTTTGTCTGAACCACAATGCAGGTTGAATATTTTACTTACACATATTAAGTGTGCAGATTTCAGAGTTGTCGCAGATTATAATTTGTAGCCAAAAGTACAAATAGCTATATCTGCGCTGTTAAGAGATTCATGAGAAAAATCACTTGAGGTGGAGAAAAAAAAAAGTTTATGGGATCACTCAAAACTTTATGTCACTAGAAAAGCGACTTAAACCAAATCCTAGTAAAAGAAACATTTGTTTTTTTCCATTTTCACATCGAACAATCCTCGAGGAAGCTGACGCCTCCAGTTGAAGTACGATATGGGAACACTGAGGTAGCACAACTTACGTTTGAGTTACCCTAATCAGAGCTCTAACTTCACAGGAACTTTGTTCTGAGACTGAGTTGAAGATCAGTGGTTGAAATAAATACTTCAAAAGTTGACTGGCATGGCTTCGGGAGTCAGAGCATAATTTGTGAAAACTGCAGGTGTGACTGTCATTTTTCTGCTGGCAAGTATGCTAGCATAGTGTGGTGTAAATTGGCACATACCAAGAAACTGGACTGTGCCCAAAATGAAATGCGACAGATTGATACCTGGCTGCTTACAACACCCATGACTGAGAAACTGAGGATGAAGGACAACAGGCTGATTCAATATGAAACTTCCTGGCAGATTAAAACTCCTGTTTACAGGAGAGCTTCTGTAAAGTTTGGAAGGTAGGAGATGAGGTACTGGCAGAAGTAAAGCTGTGAGTACCTGGCGTGAGTCGTGCTTCGGTACCTCAGTTGGTAGAGCACTTGCCTGCGAAAGGCAAAGGTCCCGAGTTCGAGTCTCGGTCGGGCACACAGTTTTAATCTGCCAGGAAGTTTCATATCAGCACACATTCCGCTGCAGAGTGAAAATCTCATTCTGGAAACATCCCCCAGGCTGTGGCTAAGCCGTGTCTCCGCAATATCCTTTCTTCCAGGAGTGCTAGTTCTGCTAGGTTCGCAGGAGAGCTTCTGTAAAGTTTGGAAGGTAGGAGACGAGGTACTGGCAGAAGTAAAGCTGTGAGTACCGGGTGTGAGTCGTGCTTCGGTAGCTCAGTTGGTAGAGCACTTGCCCGCGAAAGGCAAAGGTCCCGAGTTCGAGTCTCGGTCGGGCACACAGTTTTAATCTGCCAGGAAGTTTCATATCAGCGCACACTCCGCTGCAGAGTGAAAATCTCATTCTGGAGGCTGATTCAATGTTTCTAGGTTTCAGAAATGCAGTGGACACCATACTGCAGACTGTTAAAAACATTATGTGTTTACAGAATAGGCTCCCAGGTATGTAACTGGCTCAAATACTTCATAAGTAATAGAACCCAGTATGTTGTCCTCAGTGGTGAGAGTTCATCTGAGACAGGGGTATCATCAGGAGTGCCCCAGGGAAGTGTGATAGGACCATTGTTATTTTCTGTATACATAAATGATCTGGCAGACAGGATGGGCAGCAATCTGTGGTTATTCACTATTGATGCTGTGGTGTACAGGAAGGTGTCCAAGATAAGTGACTGTAGGTTGATACAAAATGACCTAGATAATATTTCTAGTTTGTGTGATGAATGGCAGCTGGCTCTTAATGTAGAAAAATGTTAATTAATTTGGAGGAGTAGGAAAAACAGATCCATAATGTTCAGATACAGCATTAGTAGTGTTCTACTTCACACAGTCATGTCGTCTAAATATTTGGGCGTAACATTGCAAATTGATATGAAATGGAACGAGCATGTGAGGACTTGTAGGGAAGGCAAATGGTAGACTTCGGTTTATTGGGAGAAATTTAGGAAGGTGTGGTTCATCAGTAAAGGAGACCGCATATAGGACACTAGTGCAACATATTCTTGAGGAGTATGGCTCTAGTGTTTTGTGGCTCCGCACCAGGTTGGATTGAAAGAAGATGTCAAAGCAATTCAAAGGTGAGCTGCTAGATTTCTTACCAGTAAGTTCGATAAGCAGCAAAGTGTTACAGATATGCTTTGGTAGCTCAAGTGGGAATCCCTGGAGGGAAGAAGACATTCATTTAGGACTACTGAGGAAGTTTTGAGAACTGACATTTAAAGCTGACTGCAGAATGCTCCAATTGCCACCAACATACATTTCACGTAAGGACCACGAAGATAAGATAGCGCGCATGAGGAGGCAAATAGACAGTTGTTTTTCCCTTGCTCTTCTGTGTGTGGAACAGGAAAGGAAGCATCTAGCTGTGGTACAGGGTACCCTCCGTCACGCACCATAGTGTGACTTGTGGAGTATGTATGTAGATGTAGAAACTTTGTCATTGCGTTCACACTAATCAACAAGGGAAATGGCAGCCTACGAGGAGAGGGAAGAGCCAAACTACCCACTTCTGTAAGACACCCACTTCATGGTATACAAATGGCCTTTCCATGAGTTGAGTGCAGCAACAGTATTATTAGAACTTCTACCACCTTTGAGAGATGAGCCACTTCCCAGATAGAGAAAACCCCCACTGAATCCCATGAACAGAAGAGCTCTCGGCTGGATCTGAGGAGAGTTGGACCACTTGGAAATCTCTTACTTGACTTGGGGCTTTTTGTTGCTAGTTACAACAAAATTGTGTACAGCTTGGGTTCCCTAGATCTTGCAAGTATGGTCTCACACAGATTATTACATGCTGTCCTCAATGCCCAGAGGGGAGCTTATATCGGTGGAGCCCAGTGGAGTGGACTCGAACCATTTCTGGGCTAAAATGGTGTAGAGCTTAAACTTCTGATCGTTTATTAGTGTTTAGTTGCTGCTGCTGCTGCTGATAATAATGATGATGATGATGTATAAAGAACTTATACATATTGCATTTTTTTAATTTTTTGATTCCAGTGTGTGAAGAAGATTCGCCAGGAATTGCCGGATGACCTACCAGACTACCTGTCGTATGATGGCGGTGGGATCAGTCGTAAGCGAACCCGCCCCGCTTATGTAGTGCTTCCAAAGTTACCTGAACTGAACATCTACCTCCCAGACACAAGCTCACTTGCTGATCTCACTCCATCTGTCGGGGCTAAAGCACTTCCTGCTGGTTTCAGCATGGGATATGAAGCTGTCAAGGCTCTGCACAGCAGTGCTGTTAATGGGGCGGATACGAGCCCCCAGACCAATAGAAAGTTTGCTTCAAAAAACGCCAAGGTAAGTACGGCAGCCTAACACTCTGGATTTACTTGCATAATTTAACTCTCTGAGATGTATGGTGTAGCCGTGAATGATACAAAACTCACCTATAGTTTATATGTGGTTCATGACAAAAAATAGGATGAGATAACCTACATATTTTTCCTGACCTACTTGGGTAACAGAGTGGAGTGCACACTCACGTACATTGTCGCAGGGGTTTAATTCCACTATCCTATCTAGCATAGCAGGAAAATAAGGGTATTTATCCATCAAAGTGTGGCTAGAATCTTCCCTAATGATAATATCAATTATGGTTGATTTGCAGTAAACATTTGTGACTGCTAGTTTGTTATCTAGCTGTGAAACTTGAGTTTCTACTGGTCTATAAAATGTGCAAACAAATTTTGGGAAATCGGTTCCGCGATGTCTTCTACAGCCACTGATATTTCATGAGGTTCACAATTTGTTATTTTCAAGGCACAAAGACAACAAAACACACACACACACACACACACACACACACACACACACACACACACACACATTGTAGTCATTGGAAACAGTAGTGGCACAACCAGAGATGACCAACATCAGAAGCTGTTGATAGTGAATTACCTATGCTTGCGATAGCGTTAACTCTGACCTTCAGTTGTTTGACATGGGGCGAGGGGAGGGGAGGTAGAGACAGAGTAGAACTCTAAGCAGCATTTAAGCAGAAACTTTAATCTCTATTTACATGATAATTTGCTAATTAATTGCAACCATCTCCTTAATAACACTTTACTCATTAATTGATGTATCTGCCAGAATCTCTGTGTTCTTATATTCCATAGGATGGCCGGTGACAAGGCATTGTTCTGTGAGTAGCAGATTTGCTCGGCTGTTGTAAGTGTAT
Organism: Schistocerca serialis cubense; assembly: GCF_023864345.2. Classification (NCBI taxonomy): domain Eukaryota; kingdom Metazoa; phylum Arthropoda; class Insecta; order Orthoptera; family Acrididae; genus Schistocerca; species Schistocerca serialis. The sequence goes on from NC_064646.1 coordinate 113,320,756, forward strand.
ATGGCATTTATGCTGAGTACAGTGGTCCTCCACAGTCCTGATAGTTTGACCAAGGTATGACTTGTCACAGCTTCAAGGTAAACAGTATGCAAACAAATATAATCCTCTGCAGACCCTAAAAGGCCCCTAATGTTTGACGGTGGTCAAAAAACACTTTTCACATTGTCCACAGAATACAACCAATCCTGTTGGAAATGCTACCTGCAGGACGCAAAGCTGGAAGTTGGATTTGAGGAATGGGTTGAGTTGATTTGGTGGAAGAGACCAAACAGTGAGGTCATTGGTCTCATTGGATTAGGGAAGGATGGGGAAGGAAGTCGGCCATGCCCTTTCAAAGGAACCATCCCAGCATTTGCCTTAAGCAATTTAGGGAAATCAAAGAAAACCTAAATCCTTATTTTCATTACTCACCCATTCTTTGGTTGGCCAGTAGTGCAATGCATATCTTATCTGTCTTTCACTATAACCAATTTGGCGAAAGGTGACTTCAAGGAAGCTAATTCAGCTGACTAACTTCCAATATCTGAGATGGCATTGGCAGTAGGAACCAAGGTACACAATACCCTTCACATTCAGCCTGGTAGTGACAAATATCAGCCATTGGATACAAATCAATGAGAGTTGGTTCCCCAATGTACTGTCAACCTTTCTCCTGACCAATACATCAAGAAAAGGAAGGCAGCCATCCTTTCCAGCCTTCATTGTAAGGGAATGTTTGGTGATTTGAATTCAGATGTTTTAAAAAGAGTTTAATTCCTCAAATTCCTCACTTCCATGAGCCTAAACAACAGAAGTAGCATCTACATATCTGAAAGTTGGAGGGGGGGGGGGGGGGGGGGGGGGAGCCCACATGCAGGTTTAATGCATCTGACTCCAAGGCATGTGCGTCAAAATCTTCCATAAACAAATTGGAAATAATTGGTGACAAAGGGCTCCCCGTCACATACCCCTCTGTCTGTTTATAGAACTGGTCATTAAATAAAAAGGAAGTGGAAGTCAACACATGTGAAAATATGTTCGTTAATTTAACACCAGATCTAACCTCAGTTAACCATAGAAAACCAGAAGAGTAATATGAGTGAAGAGAGAGATCACATCAGAACTCAACTAAAATAACAGAATCATTGAAATGCAGTCCTTGTAATCGATGTCCTCTCAGATGCTATTATATTACTCCTGGACAAACGTACCTCAGCCAACACACAGTGTGCTTCTCTCCTAACCTCCTCAGCATCATAAGGAGGTAGCTTAAAAACAGCCTGGTCGACACAACTTTAAAAAAACTGGCAAATGCTTGGGTGTCATTGCAAAGCCCAAACCTTCCCCTACCACAGATAAACCTTTGTCATCCAAGATTACTTCTGTATCCCTACGAAATAGATCACAGAACGTCAAGATGTTGTAGTACACTCTGGTCCACAGAAAAATTGAAACTTTGCTGATTTCCTGGCAGTTACAGAGCAAAATTCCCAGTCAGACTGTGAGGAAAGAGCACCATCCAGCCACTCCCAACAAAATGCTGAACTTTTCAGAGCTATCATTAAGTAAGCCAAAACAATTCCTGGGTCACAGAATCCAACTGGTGGCATTTATAATATATTCTTTAATGGACAATAGGTAAAAGAGTGCATGTAATTAATGACAGGAGAATTAATATGATGTACAATTTTGGCCAATGTTGGAACAACACAATGCTCAGACAACTAGCAGGAATGCTGCCAGGTCACACCATCTTTATTGAAATGTCAAGATAAGTAAGTAGTTCATTTTTCTCTATCTCAGTGGTGAGCTTTATATGTGGCTGCAAGATATTAATGTTAGTGAACTCGTGGATTTCATCTTCATTGCCTTTTAAATAAAACAAAAATATCGACCATTTATCAACAGCATACAAACTTTTTTTTTTTTTTAAATTTCAGGATAGAAACTGCAGAATTTATTTTTGATGATCTTCTTGGAGACCGTTACTCTAAAATAATAAAGTGTCTTGAAATTGCATTTCTAATTGAGTGTTCTATTAGTTTTTGTGCGTGCACATGTGTTCTTGTATGTTTGTTTTGTCTAATTCGGAAGAAGGCCTTTGGTCGAAAACTTACTTGTTGGTCAGTCTTTTTGGTGTGCATATCTGCAACTCAACATGGCTATATGGTGAGTAGCAGTCTATCCCTTTCATAATATTGTAATTATTCCATCCTGGATTTTCCATTGTTTGTTTTGTTTTATAAACCAGTTTTCAGCTGTTATACCATCGTCGAGCTTGAAAATAACCAACTTAGATACCCTGTAGAGACACTATTTTAAAATCTTTGGACCCACAAAAATTTCAAAGCCACAAATGTCTTCTTATCTGATGATGGCATAACAGCTGGAAACCAGTTTGCAAAGCAATTAAATACTGTAGAATACTACACCAGTGTTGTGTGTTTTTTGTTCATAATTAATTTGAAACATTGCAGAAAGTGGTGCTGAAAATAAGGTTGCCTTTAGCATTACCTTTTTGATAATACATTGTAACTAAGGAGGTGGGTCTGACATTTCAAAAGGACAAAGTGATTGATAAAAATTTGTTTGGTAATATATTTAGTTGAACTAAAGTGGTCTTGCAGTAGTGTTCTTCCTTCCCACGCACGGGGTCCCAGGTTCGATTCCCGGCAGGGTCAGAGATTTTCTCTGCCTCGAGATGACTGGGTGTTGTTGTGTTGTCTTCATCATCATCATCATCATCATCATCATCATCATCGTTCATCCCCATTAAGGTCGGAGGAAGGCAATGGCAAACCACCTCCGCTAGGACCTTGCCTGGTACAGCGGTGCGGTTCTCCCGCATCGTCCCCTACGCTCCTCGGAGTATAGGACATCATCATCATCATCAAGAGTTATTTATGAAAACATAATCTGTATTAACATTACTGCATTGGATTTGATGTGTTTCCTTTACTTCTTTTCTTTCTTAATCCCCTCTCAAAACAAATATTTATCCAATTATGCATAATATTCATTTACAACAGAAATAACCTCCTTTACCCAACAAGAATTCCTATCCTTGAAGCTGATTTGCAGGTATAAAGAGCAGCAAAAATCTTTCCATGAGGTTGTGCACCAACATGCGTTGTTTGGATGCACTTGTTTCCAAGCTACTCTTGACTGCATCTACTTCAACACACTATGCCAACTGTCTAATGGTGTTTTGAAATAAGAGCCAGTCATTATTTTGCAATTTTCCAGATAGTCAATCAAGAGTATAGCATCTCCCCCCCCCCCCCCCCCCCCACACACACACACACACACACACACACACACACACACACACACACATACACACAGAGAGAGAGAGAGAGAGAGAGAGAGAGAGAGACTGTGAACTGTCTGTGTGGATGCTAATTTTGTATCCATGACACAAAACTAAATTCACACACTTAGTATTTTTGATCTGAAGTCAACAAACATGCCACTCATTCCATACAAGCTTCTTCAATCCTCAGTCAGTCCTCGAATTTTTTCTGTCTCTCATCACTTCTTTCACCTCTGGCAATGATCTGTCAGTATGAACAAGTCAGGCTAACCAATTGTAGTCCACATTAAACAGTAGGTCCCTCTCTAACTGACCAGTTGTCAGTTCTCGTCTGCTTTGTGCTTTTAGCTTTTATAATTCTTGTTTACTGATAGTGTCATTGCTGTAGTTACTAACACAAGGAGGTAACTTAAATATTATTATTTTAGCTTTTCTATGGGACTGAGCTGTATATTTACTGCTATTAATTTTTCAGTACGGTGTGTCGTGGTTGGAAGAGCAGATAAAGAAGTATGAAGGCAAGGTTGTCTCAGCCTTTTCGACACAGGAACTGTGTGACACAATTTTAATGATGCTGAAGTCTACACGTAGCAACGAGGAGCTTCAGAATGAGGTATAGTGCTTTTTCAGCTAAACATTTCATTGATCATCCTATACTTTCATAGCATTATAGTTTTATAAATAGCTTACACAAGTTGTAGATTTTTTAATTGTAAAAAGAAAAAAATAGTTCTTGCAGTTGATAAAGAGCTGTGGCTCCATCCAGGGTCATGTATTGTGCCTAGTGAGTAACATAAAATTGTAAGCAAATGACATTAGCACTTCATTGGTGTGTATACCTGACCAGGATTCAAATGATGTCTTCCGTGGGCAGCATGCTACAAATTACATCTTACAAACACAACTCCAGTTTTAACTTTCACACACTATAGCACAACACACTGTACACATTGCATAGAGTAGTACATGTATGAAGTGACATGTGACGCATATGTCTCACGGAGTATAAATTTTTGGAGGCATGGTTTGTTCAAAAACATGTTTATGTTTCTTCTAGGTATAGAAGTTGAGATTGCAAAATATTTGTACACTTACACAGCTACGATTAGCCATAGCATTTTGCGTAGTTTTCTTTCCCTTCTGTATGACATTTCCATACTATCTTTATTTCTTTGGCACACCATTAGTTCTATACTACTCAGTTTTCATCGGAAAACATTTGTTGAAGATTGAGAGGAATGTATGTTTGAACAAGTGAATCAACTATTGTATCTTACTTAAAAAGAAGGTTATTTAGCATCTCCTAGACTGTAGTTGCCATTGGTTTTGACAAATTGCAGGTTCTGGTTTATCTCGTGTAACAGGAATTTGGACCATTCACAATTTTACAGTGTGCCTTATAGCCTGCAGGTGATTGGCCTTTTCACATCCCCAAACAGTATTAGCATCAGATTCCATACTGTGTGTGTGTGTGTGTGTGTGTGTGTGTGTGTGTGTGTGTGTGTGTGTGTGTTTTGTTTGAAGAAATTTGGTAAATATAGTGTGCTACTGCAGAAGCTGAACTATCAATTCTTCGAGTACCCACATAGCATAAACTCACCTTGCAGTGTCGCAGATGCCAGTTCAGAAGTGTCGCCTGAGAGGTCTCCCATTTGTGCTGTTGTGATACTTTGATACAACCATTTCCATCACTGTTACTTATTAATGTTGTTGTTTTGTACCCTCAAAACTTTTTTTAATTGCACTTCCATTCTGTACTTACCACTCAACATCTGTTGCATGTTCTTTCAGTCAATATAGTTACCGTATTTACTCATAAGCCGCTCCTGAAAAATGAGACTCGAAATCAAGGGCAAAAAATTTTCCCGAATCCAAGCCGCACCTGAAATTTGAGACTCGAAATTCAAGGGGAGAGAAAACTTTTAAGCCGCACCTCCAAATCAACAAAGTTGGTCCATTGTAATACGAGACACAATTTAGGTCGGATGAATGACGATACAGCTACTGTAGTTTGGTTCGAGTCGTAAGCTTAGCAGTTAAGCTTTACCAGGTAGCCACTGCTATGCTTCAGGCGCTCTGTCCATATTTATGGTACCCTTCCTTTTTCATGTGCTTTGTCTGGTTTGAATTGATTGCTTATTTTTCTTTCATCTGATAAGTGCCGTTCTCTTTGTTATAGGTGTTTATGTCACTCTAAGCTGAAAATGCATTACTGTACTGTGTCATGCATTGTTTGACACATTCTGATAATGAGTGTTTACGACCTGTCGTCGCTCGCGGCATGGCTAGCGTTTGTGTGCGCTACCGCCGCTTACAATAAAAAGAGGTATTGTCTCATTGGCAAAACGATGGAAAGAGACTGCCTATTGTTGTTACTTCCACTGCTGCTTTTTTTTTTTATAAAGGTCAACAAGAACCAAATAATAGACTGCGTATGATAGAAGATGTTCTGAACGAGAGTTTAGAAAAAATTTTTCTCCGTTTGAAAATCTTTGGAGACGCCTCTTTAGTACGTTACATTCTACACAGAAATTAGAGTCATCTTAGATTTAAAAATCTAGTCAATTGCCGTGCTTCATTTTTCACTGTATCACTATTTGGCATAAGAATAATGCGAATATAAACATGACATGATATGTATATTCTTCCTCGTTTGCTGTTGTCTCACTCTAGTTTCGTAGTTTATGAGGCAGACAGGATTTAAATGAGATAGCAGCAAACACGAAAGAGTACAAGGCCAAATGTTTATATTCGTATTATTCTTATGGCGAAGAGAATACTGCATGTGATTCGCAATTCATAAAAGTTCCCATTAGCAACCATATCTTCTCACAGGTAGGAAAAAATTCAGAACGTTGAGTTGGCCATATTGACAAACATCCCAAACTGTCTTGCCAGTCGAATTTTCATAGTACATTGAAATGCTGCTACATTCGAAGATGAACAATACAGAATTTGTATTTACTTCGTTGGATAATGTATGAAAATGCAGCGGACGAAACTTGGGGCAGAGAGAAAAGCGCAACTTCCACCTTTTTTTTAAATTTATTTACTGAAGCAGAGGTTTTGGCGCTAGTATTTATCTTTGTGCCTGCAAAGCATGCGTGTGTAGCACCACATATATTTGATGGCAGAAGTTAGTTGTGGCGGCACCTACCAACATTTTTCAGAACTTCCGCTTACTTTGCACTCGATTCTAAGCTGCAGTCAGTTTTTTGGATTACAAAAACCGGAGAAAAAGTGCGGCTTAGATTCGAGTAAATTCGGTATGTCTTATTAGCTGACCAGGAGACCCTTCATTAAACTCATGGTATTGTCAGTTTTCTGTTATTTCAGTCTGTTTGATAAAAATGTGTTAGGTTAATGCATGTACCTTTTGGCTGGCTAAATGCTTGATATTTTCAGGAGGTCAAGTAAATAAATAAATTGATGACTGATAATCCCTCTCACCCACTCACCCATTGGACTTTGCTTTTGGGTGGGGTGTTCTTGTATGTCCACTTCAGTAACCATTCATTACATGTACATCTTCCACTATGAAGAGGTTGACACACTTGGAAACCTTTTGTAAGTCACAGTGTGTGCTCCACACTGCACTAAAAGCCAAATTTGGAAGACTGGCAGTTTCACTAGCTTTGATCACTTAAGATTTCCAGAAGGCTTTTGACACCATTTCTCACAAGTGTCTTCTAATCAAACTGTGTGCCTATCGAAAACCGCCTGAGTTGTGTGACTGGATTCGTGATTTTCTGTCAGAAAGGTCAGAGCTCGTCATAATAGACGGATAGTGATCAAGTAAAACAGAAGTAATATATGGCATTCCCCAAGGAAGTGTTATAGGTCCTCTATTGTTCCTGATCTATATTAACGACACAGAAGACAATCTGAATAGCCGTGTTAGATTGTTTGCAGATGATGCTGTCATTTACCATCTTGTAAAGTCATCAGATGACCAAAACAAATTACAAAATGATTTAGATAAGATATCTGTATGGTGCAAAAAGTGGCAATTGACCCTAAATAAAGAAAAGTGTGAAGTTACTCACTTGAGTACTAAAAAAAATTTGCTAAATTTCGATTACACGATAAGTCACACAAATCTGAAGGCTGTAAATTCAACTAAATACTTAGGGATTACAATGACAAATAACCTAAACCAGAATGATTACCTAGATAATGTTGTGGGTAGAGCAAACCAAAGAGTGCGATTCATTGGCAGAACACTTAGAAGACTGTGCAATAGGTCTACTAAAGAGACTGCTTACTCCACGCTTGTCCGCCCTATTCTGGAGTATTGCTGTGCAAAGTACAAAGAAGGGCAGTTCGTTTCGTATTATCGCAAAATAGGGGTAGTGCCACAGACATGATATGTGAATTGGAGTGTCAATCATTAAAACAAAGGCGTTTTTCATTGTGACAGCTTGAAGGAGATTTAATAACCCTCTACCAGGCACTTTATTGTGAATAGCAAAGTTATCACTTAGAAGCCCTATACTTGTGTGCTCTATGAGACATGGCTAATTGGGATTGTAAATGGGTACTCCTACTCCCACACCACTCCAACTACTTAAGCAGTGTCATTCACACACAGAGTCTTGATTTATTCCTCAGAAATGTAATAATTCTCCCTCCCTCCCTCCCCTCTCCTCTCTCTCTCTCTCTCTCTCTCTCTCTCTCTCTCTCTCTCTCTCTCTCTCTCTCTCTCTCTCTCTCTCCCCCCCCCCTCCCCCCCCCCCTCCCTACTCTCTCTCTCTCTCTCTCTCTCTCTCTCTCCCCCCCCCCTCCCCCCCCCTCCCTACAAAGAACTAATAATTTGTAATTTGTTTCGTAGCTTTTTGACCTACTGGGCTTCGACAGCTTTGAGCTGATAGAAGCACTGCTCCAGCACAGGACCAATATTTTGAATGGTGACTTACTGGCCGAAGAGAGAAAACAGACCGCACCTCCAGCTGGTAAGGACTTGCACATGTCTTACCCTGATGAGTATATACTGCAGCCTCAACGTTTAGGTAACACTTTGTGTCAGCTCATATTCTTACCGTGTTATGTGTAAATTTTCATACAGAAGTTTTGTGTACAATGGAAAGCAAACAAGAAAATTTAAAGCATAAAAACAGTCTATATTAATTCCAAATTTCCTGCAGCTAACTTTTATGAGGGCCATACTGCAAGTTCTGGCTTAAAATTTAATCCAGAACATTGGCGCAAAGATTTGTGATCAGGAACTTTACGTGTTCACCCCTCCTGTCCTCTCTGCTCTAAAGGTAAAGTGAAAACTATGGCATCCCTGGATGGTCACCCATCCAAGTACCGGCCAGACCTGGCAGTGCTCAATTTCTGTGATCTGACAGGAATCAGTGTATCCACCCTCAACTGTTTATGAGCTCTTTTTTATGCAATAACAGTCTCACTTAAAGATTCTTTCCATATACAACTTTGAAAAGCTAACCTTTAACGCAATGCAAAATATGTACATGCTGTTTTAAGGTACTTTGGGAGTATAAATTATAGTAACAACTGTAGTTTTAGATCATTATATACCTTAGTAACCTTGCTGTGTATTGATATGTATAGGGTGGTAGTAAGTTCTTTTTTTATTTTTTATTTTATTTGTTTATTTTTTAATTATCTACAACAGTTATTTATTATCACAAAGAAAGTCATTCTTTCCTTTTCATCACATTTGTGGGGTTACTTTTCTGTAGGTCTCCCCATTTCCCATACCTCACCAGTCCTTTTCCGCATCCCTCTTCGTTTCCCTTCAACCCTTCTGCCAAAAGGAGCCACTGGCTCCAAAAACTTGCACATTTCCATAACTTTTATATGTTTTTGCTAGTGCTGCTACTTGGTGAGTAGATTTTTTATCTATCCAGTTATTTAGTACCACAGTTTTTCTCTATTGTTTGAAAGCTTTGTTGTTGTTCATATAAAATGTTTCATGTATTGCATTAAGTTTACTTAAATCTTTGCAGCATCTATATCAGAGGTAAGGAGGCCAGCATATGGCTGCAACGTAACAGTACAGACAGAAAAAGAAATACAGTTGCTGAAACAGGTCCGCAAAGATGAAAAACGTTTACATAAGCACAGGGGAGCTGATGATGACGATAGTGATAATGAATTTGATCCTGTCGATCTGAGAGCAAAAAGGTAACTATTCTCTAGTTGTCATCTAGTCTGTAATCACTGTTACACTCTTAGATACATAAAAAAGGAAGATCCAAAATGGGAACTGAATCATTCTTGGTGTCGATGGCAATGACAATGATGACAACTGTTCTGATCCATTTCTTTACCCTAGTCTTTTCACCTATGCTTAACTGTAATCAAGACTTAATCGCCATGTACTGCTCTAACCCTCCCCCATCTCACACACACACACACACACACACACACACACACCAGCCAGCTTCATTAAAATATACTCGTAATATAGCTGACATGTAAAATAACAGAGTCTCTTCAAATAAAGTGACTTATTCTATGCTGTTGTCTTATGGAATTGTCTTCTGGGACAGAGACCTAATGTAAATAAACAGTAAGAATATTGTGTAAAGTAGGAAATCTTACATAATGCAGAAACGTTTTTAAGGATATTGGAAGCTATAAACACTTTACAATATGTTTACTCCTGAGTGGTTTTTGTTGCTGACAACGAAAATCATTTTCAGCTGAACTATGCAATCACAGTACAAGGCACAGAAAATAATTTGTGTGTCACCTTTCATCGTTAACTAGGGGTCAGAGTGGAGTTTATACTCTGATGTAAATGTATTTGAAAAGCTTTCATGTAACATAAGACAAGAAATTCAAAAGAAAGTTAAAAACGTACCTCAATATCCTCTCATTTCACAAATTGTCTGAGTATATGTAGAGGTGAGAACTGGGAGGTTCTGTTGGCTATATCACACTTAGCAGTGTTCACTATAAAGCTGCATTACAAGTACCAGTGATGTACTGTTTATTTATACGAGTCAGAAAACAATTACAACACATGGTAACTACCATTAGAAATGAGTGAAACTAAGAATTATCAAACTAGACTACTCCCCACCAAAATCTTGCAACTTCCGTTGCACCTGTTCTTGCAAGCAGATCACCTTCTTTTGTGCTAGATGCAGCAGTTCTCCACAGTCACAGGTGGTGGTATCCACAGGGAAGTGCATTTCTGGAGGGTATTTCCAACTCCGGAATGAAGGTGGTAAAATGACCTCAAAGCGATCCAATCCTTTTCGTGGGCAGATGGGAGAATTTCCGAAGGGATAGGCCAAACAGAGTTGCTCTCAAGTCGAGGAATCCACGATTGTTTTCTTGCTGAAGCTGTTACTGTTTGCAAGACTTGAAGGGGTCTTGAGAAAACTTCTTCTGGACCTCAACTTCCAGAAGCAATTCAGTGAGCAATGTGGTGAATAAAAAATTGCTCTTTTCAAATGCAAAACTTTCATCTTGATCAATATTGAAGATGTTACATTTACCGGGAAGAGTAATTAAGTAGTGTACTGAAAACAGTACTCAATGTTTATATATGTTGGTAACTGTTTTCTTTGAAGAATTCCAATTTAATCAAGTAAACATAAATTTTTTATTGAGCTGCCAATAGAAGATAAATAGCAACTGTTTAATATAACCAAGAAAGCTGCAGCTTTTTTTGAGATCGTTATTTCCCTTCCAACTTACTTTGTGACTTTTAGATGGTATCGGTACAAATAACAGTAAGTGGTACAGCAGTAATCTGTTGTTAATGCAGTGTATGGATTAAGTTTCTTTGTTTTGTTAATACTTGCCTTGACTCATTCCACATCTTTGAACATTCTCCTGCTTGATGGAATCCAAGAAGACAATGAACGAATAAATACATTTTAAAAAATAGGTTATTGATGAGAAGCTTTCATTGTTATATGCTGATGATGCAAACACACATACATGGGACTAATTCTGAAATGTATGAAAATAACTTTGCAGTGTATAAATATCCTTCCAAGTAGTTACTTAACAGTTTGTGCTGCTTTCTTAAAGATACCATTATGCTATATGCCATTTCTGTTTTGCTGTGTAAAATTAATAGTTCTTTATAATTTTGTTAGCTTTTCTCCGTCTTTCCCTGGTTCCTATACAGGGCTACTATAAATGACTCACTTATTTTCAAAGTTCTATTCCTCCAAAGTAGTACATGTACAGATATCATTTATGCCTGAATAAAACCGTAATTCTCCAAGTTTGCATTTTGCACTCTACAAATTTCCACATGTGCTCCTGTGGTCATATGACACATGTTGAAGCAGCAGTCAAGTTTGTTCCACGGCTTATGTAGCAGCAGCCTGTCAATGATCATCACAGCAATGATGATGCATTTGGGCCATTCCAATGTTCTTGGCAGTGGGGGCATGTAAACACGGGGTCCTTAATGTATCCCCAGTGCATTAGATGAGGCAGCCTTGGGGAGTTGGGGGCAGGGGAACAGAGCCAAATCACCTTCACCACTACTCCCAATCCAATTACACAGAAGCTCATTATTCATGTAGCAATGGACATCAGTACTCTAATGGTGGGATGCCCCATCTAGTTGAAAGATGAAATTATCTGACTCAGCAGTCAGTTGTGGAAACAACTACAACCACAACTGTAACATATCAAGATAACGTTAACATTTGTAATTCTCATTTGTGTGTCACAATTTCATGAGGATTTTCAGTGCCCTACACTCTCACAGGTGGGTGATTAACCTTTTCTTATAAACAGAAGGTCTTGCATATTCCAATATTCCAACACCCCACACAAAAATAACACTCTTTTGGTTTTGTCGCCCCCCCTCCCCCCCCCCCCCCCCCCCCATCCCACTAATAATAAACTTCTTCCACGTACTGCAGCCAAAACATGCACTATCTTCTTCTTATGCAAACATTGTTAGTATGAGGGTCGTCCACAAAGTAAGTTCAGTTTCTATTTCTATCCACGGCAGCGTTACGATCGCAGTTCCGAGCATGTGCGGCAGTTACTCTCACTCAAGGAGAAGAAATGTACGCCATTTTCAGATCGCTGCTACGGATGTGTGCTTTGTAGTGCTTCTTTATAATGTCAGCCATAATTGAAAATGCTACCACGTGTGAAATCAGATCTGTGATTTGTTTTCTAAATGCAAAGAAAGTTAAACCAAAGGAAATTCATCGGTAAATCTGTGAGGTTTATTCACAAAATGCTATGGGTGATTCAGTGGTTAGAAGCTGGGTCAGACTATTCAATGAAGGACATGGCCAAGTGCATGATGAAGAGTGAAGTGGATGCCCATCTGTGGTAACTGATGAACTGGTTCACACAATTGAAGACAAGATTAAGCACAACCGTAAGTTTACACTTAGTGTTCTTGCTATGGCGGTTCCGCAGATCTCACGATCACTAATTCATGAAATTGTTACTGAAAAACTGAAATTTCGAAAACTTTGGTCACATTGGGTACCCAAAATTCTTACTGAACAACGCAAAAAACAATGGATGGGCAGTGCACTTCAGTTTTTGACACGCTACAATGGAGGAGATGATGGTTTTCTTTCTCGGGTAGTCCCGGGGGATGAAACTTCGGTATTGTACGACACCCCTGAAACAAAACGGCAATCAGTGGAATGGAGGCACACTTCATCCCCAATAAAGATCAAGCCTAATCAAATCTTGACACCTCAAAAAGTCATGTGCACCATTTTTTGGGACAGAAAAGGCATTTTGCTGATTGATTTCTTACCACGAGGCCAAACAATCAATGCACATGGTTACTATGAGACCATTAAGAAATTGTGCCACACGGCAGCATTTTCAATTAAGGCTGACATTATAAAGAAGCACTGCAAAGCACATATCAGCAGCAGCAATCTGAAAATGGGCGTTACATGTCTTCTCCTTGAGTCAGAGTAACTGCCCTGCATCTCGGAACTGCGATCGTAATGCTGCGGCGGGTAGAAATAGAAATGGTACTTACTTTGTGGACAACCCTTGTATTAATTTCTTTTACTGTGTCTTTGAATACAAAAACATTACACACACTTGTATGTAAACATTCTTTTCAGGTTAGCAGCTCTTGAAGTGAAAGCTGTACCTGTACTAATGAAACCGAGTACACAGCGACGAGAGATATACCCAAATGTGTATGATTCTCGGCAAGAAGCACAGCAAACTTCAGGTAATATTCACTTTTTTTTTATGAAAACTTGGTGCACATCCTGTTTTACCATAGACTTGTGAGATCTAATAAGTAAGAGGCAGTTATCTGGAACAAGTACCATTCATTGTTTAGTACTGCATAGTTTCCAAACTTATACACATGTACATACACTTAACTTATAGTTATGGTGTACATATGAGTGTGAAAAAGTACACGATATGCTGCTAAAGTGTGCAAGGGCCAGTAAGCTACCTGTTAGTAAGGATTTTGCCTTCATGACTCGTTGTGAAAGTTGTTCTTGTAAGATGATGGGTATGTGCAAGACTCTATCTGTAACATTAGACATGTATGTGTGGAAACATGTATATGTCTACACAAAATACAATAAACTTTTTTGGATGTGATGCACACATCACCAATACCATACATCTGATAATAACTTAAGGCTGAAACTGGCCAGTAATGTAATTTATATGCCTGGTGAATTAAAGGAATAAAACTGACAGCCTACAGTGATTAAAATGTTTCCAGTCAGAAACTTATTAGCTTAACAAATGTGTCACCATTGATGCCACTCTTCATAATTTTAACAGTCATTTCCTGTGATGCTGTCTTATAATTTTCGCAGCTGAAGCATGTTTCTGTAGTTGTTCATATTTAAATATTGTAGTAAGTGAGCAACTTTGTAGTAGTAGGAAATTTAATTTACAGCATTAAATACCCAGCACAGTGAGATATTTATTAATCTTGCTCTAATAGTAATCAGAGTGACATCCAACTCGCAACAACAAGACTGGACATGGGAGTACCATGAAGAAACAAAAGTGTAGTGGGAGTCTCATGTAGGCTGCACTTGCACGACTTGTTTGATGCTTTACTGAAAGGTGTTGAGGCAGTCATTTGTGCCATACTGGCTGATATTAATGACATGCAGTAAGGCATGTGATTCTTTAAGTGTTACAGACCCTTTTACTGGATTAATGTTAATTTGTTAATAAATACATATTTTTAGTGCTCTGGTGATTATTACTATGTAAACAAAAATGGTAACTCTATTTAAGATTGCCAGTTATGTTTATTTACAAATACAAACAAGCAGTGTAACTAATGAAATTTAATTATCTCTGATTAATTAAGTCTTTGAATTTTACTGTGGTATCTAATTTTCACAATCTACTGCTTCTGCTAGAATATAATTTGTGCCTGAATGCCAAAGTGGTTTCAAATTAATTATTTTCAGCATCCATAGATATTCTCTATGTTCTTCTGCTGACTTGCATTTTTTAAATATCTCTTAGACAGTGTAATCTGAGGTTGCTGGTTTTTGTGAAGAGCAGGCATTTCTAGTGTGGCCATTTCTAGATAAGAAGGCATGCAGTGAAAATGTCTTCCAGCAAACAATACGCATTCTTTCACATATTACTTGTCACTGTCGTTGCTTTTACCAGAGGTGGGGGTGAATGCACCTTATGAAGTCAGTTTGCAACAGCTGGTTCTCCTTGCTGTGGCTCCTGCATGTCTATGAACACTTCCACATTGGTGTTGGTGAAATGTGTGAAGGTTTCACCATCATTGAAAGTATTTGATGATGATAAAATTACTTTTTTATGTGGTTGTGCATCTTTTTTCACTATAACTGAAAACATGTCTTTAGCTTTGTTTGCCATTTCATATAATCTGTTTCATAGGTTTTATCTGTGGAGTGAAAATGGTATTGCCAGTTGGTGTTGATCGCGTTGATACCAAAAAATTTGAAGAAGTCAACATACCAGTTACTGAAAGTGCTCCACTGAATATCGGGAATAAGTTTGTGCAAATCTCTTCACTTGATGAGGTAAGGGTTTGCATTCCATGCATATTACTGGTAGTTATGTGTGAAGGTTTTTTTTTTTGTTTTTTTTATTTTTTTTATTTATTTACCTATTGCTGTATGTCTGACTTCATCATCTTGTGAATCTAAAGCAGTTCTCCATATTATATTCATTCCAGTTTGGGATTGGATATAGCATAGTAATACATAAAACTAAATTTTATAGCTGTATATACAGAATAATGTTGAAAGTAAAAGAAAGTGAAGAACAACTTATGTTGAGAGAGGAAGGAAAAATATTTTTTCAGCAGTGTAACTGTTAAATGATTGCTACTTAATTGTGCATCCAGCTGCTGGTAGGAAACACCAACTTACTCTAGGAAAGTACTTGGTTGGTATCTTCTGCATACAAGAGCAACCATTTGTTTGTATAAAAACTGTTAAAACATTTTTTGGTACAAATTGTTTTCCATGCCTTAAAATATAGCCTTTAAAATCTGTACACTCTTGCATGGGTTCAAAACAAGTTTGGAAACATTTTTTCCTATCTGATTTTGTTATCCCAAAAATGTGTTTTTGTAAGGACTCAACAGTGTTTCAAGGTGATGAAAATCACTGTCCACTCAGTTGTTGTTGTTGTTGTTGTTGTTGTTGTTGTTGTTCTTTAACTAACAAATCAGGGGGAATGGAGCTATTAGATATTGATTTGATATGTTTCTCCATCAAATACTCAGTTGTCTGGTGTGCCATACAACAGCTGGCATTGTTATAATGTGGAATGAAGTGTCATTTTCAGTTGTTTTTTCCTGATTTTGTTAATAACTTGTCCCCCCAGGGGCTCACCGCTCTTTGGCGGGTTTGTGCCTGGCTACCGAGGGGCCCCAGCCTTTGCAGCATCTTTTCTCTTCCATGCTGCGTGTCTAGCCTCTTACTGTTCTTTCTCGCCTCCCTTGGTGAACATGTCTGGGCTGTTTTTGGAAATGTATTCTGCATTTTTGGTAGTCAGTATTAGAACACACTCCACTTTTTTTCATCCCCTTTTTGCTTTGTTCTTTCACCTTCTCCTATCCTTCTTCTTTTTCTCCTTCCTCCCTGTGCACACCTGAAGGCCGGCTCACACGTCTGACATGTAACAGGTGACTGTTCCTAGCACCGGGGTCAACAGGTAGGATGCACACATACTCCCTAGTACATGCCAGGCCCAGGGAAGGGTGATTGTCTGAATTGCTACCTTCCCAAATTGCCGATAAGTCCCTCTGTCAGATGTTCAGGAGGTGTGAACAATCACCTAAGGCAGGTGCGCCCCCACGTGAAAGGTGCCCCTAGTTGGAAGGAGCACACAATCGGAGATGCTGACGATCCTGAGGGGATTTTCTTGCAATGAGCCAATCGTGTTCTTCACAATCCATGTCTACTAAACATAAATGTAATGAAGCTAATGATTCAAAAGACCCTCCCAGCTGCACCACGGTTCCTCGTGGTTTCACGTACTGAAGATGGTCAGTCCTTTGCTATGGTGAATCAATTTATTGTTCAAAAAGGTGTTGATGCAGTTGCTGGCCCTGTGAAATCCTGCTCTCGTTCATGCAATGGCACTGTGCTTTTGGAGACTACTTGTGATTCTCATGCACAATAACTGCAGTAGTACTGTTCTTGCTACATCTCGCTCCATGAAGGACATAGCCATGCAGACATGCGACCTCAAATTTAGCACTGCGCTTGTGAAATCACCCAGCATCATGGCAGTGTAACTGTCTCCTCCTCCAGCTGCGCAACATGCCACCAAATTTTTTCCTCGTGGGCGAAGTCACTAGCTACACAACTGCAGGCTGGAAAGGACAGAAGGATTACTCCCACGAAGACTTCCCACGTCCCTCCAACCAACCAACATCTGAGTCTTCCTCTGCCAACCTGAAGGGCTCTAAGAAGTCAAACAAAGGCAAATGGTCCTCTCCTGTGCCAACTAGGAGACCCACTTCGACAGTGTCGCCACGTGATACCCTCGTCCGGCTGACCTCTGTGTCGCCAGTGCGCACCACCGACCATTTTTCTGCCCTGGACTCCACAGGCTGACAGAGGAATGCTAATGCTTCCATTGACCTCGTGGAGCGGAATCCTCATGCCTCTGTGCCCGGTAGCAGCAAGTCTTCAAACGCTGACACTCAGCAGCTGCTGAGGTGACACCCCTGCATTTTTTCCTCGTTGTGATTCTTTTCCAATGGAACATTCGCAGTGTCCGATCTGACAAATAGGATTTACGGCTGCTCTTAGAATTACAGTGTCCACTTGTTCTCTTCCTTCAGGAAATAAAATTGTGTCCTCTTGCATTTCTTCCTGGTCGATTTTGACCTTCCCTCCTCCCCCACCTGAGGGTAGCATTCCATCTCATGGATAATCGTGCTGCTCATATGGGATGACGTTCATAGTCAACCAATCTCCGTGACTACCCACTTTCAAGCTGTTGCAGTTTGTCATATATGAAAAGGATAGATTGCTACTCACCATAAAGATGACAAATTGGCTTGCAGACAAGCACAGCATATGAGCTTTCAGCTAAAACCTTCTTCAGAAAAGAAACACACACACACACACACACACACACACACACACACGTATATTCATACAAGCAAGCATACCTCACACACACATGTCCACTATCTCCGTCCACTCGAACAAGAATGCCATTTTGGTCAGAGTGACCAGAGATAGCAGTCGTTTGTGTGAAGTGTGCTTGCTTGTGTGAATGTGTGTGTGTGTTTTGATTTCCTGGAGAGGCTTTGGCTGAAAGCTCATATGTAACAGTCTTTTCGTCATGCCTGTCTGCATCTTAGCGTGTCATCTTCATGGTGAGTAGCAATCTCCCCTTTTCATAATATTGTAGGTGTTCAGGTTGTTATTTAGATGTCATATGGCACTTGTTCCTGGACTCGTCCACTGGAAAATGTCTTCTAGCTGAAACTGGCCAGTAGTGTTTTAAATAAGATTTGTGCTTTGAAAACATGCAGTCTGAGAGGAAATAATGTCATTTTTCTACATATTCAAATGTGTGCCTGCAATTCCTTTCCACTCTCAATGAGTTTGCAAGGGTATAATTTGGGGGCAGGGGAGGGCGGACGGACGTACACACACACACACACACACACACACACACACACACACACACACACACAGAGAGAGAGAGAGAGAGAGAGAGAGAGAGAGAGAGAGAGAGAGAGACTTAATTATGCCTCCCCCCACTTCCCTTCTCCTTCTTTTGGTGTATGCCACAACACATAGTCAACATAGGTTTCTCAATGTTTATTGCATGTAGAGATTGTGGCTGAGCTCATAAATACTACACTGAGGTTACTAAGTTCTTGATTTATGATATTGCGACCTCTTTTTCCATAATTTTTGGGACCAGCTTTTTGGCCTTCTTCCGAAAACTAGCTGCACACTGTAGTGCACTGTCGAAATTTGCAAATTTGAGGGGTATTTCTTGTGTTTATTGTTTTAAATGTTTATCATTCACTGTTAAATGATGCCATGATTGATGGTATCATTCACTGGTATACTAATGGCTGCAGATTGAGTCAAGAGTGCTGCCTTGTATATGTTTGGGTACTCTGCCTGGGGCACCCTTGTAGCACTGAGGGTAAGCAGCCAAGCCACCTGCAGCCTAAAGCTGTTGTCAAGATTAAAATTGTTTGGGCATGTAGCAAGCTCGATGGCCTCTCTGAGTTTTTCATTTGCACTGATGATGCTAAAACATGAACATTAGCAAAGTTTGTATTCTCATCACTTGTTGTAGTATTCAGCTACATTTGGCTTGCTGTGTTGGTTGAGGCACATTCGTACTGTTACAGACATTCTTTAACTGCACGGCCTGTTTTCCCTAAGTATACTTTACCACACTTGCACCTAATTTTGTATTCTCCAGCAGTCTGTAGCATATCTGTTCAGTCATTCATCTTAACAAATCGTTTATTTTATGCCTGCTTGGAAAATTGACCTTTATTATGCTGCAGCATAAATTCTCTTAAATTTTGAATTAACCATTTATTTTATCTTAATAGTAATTTCAAGGTCATGTGAAATAATTATAATGAGCAAAAACACTAACTCCACAAATTCTCATCTCAAAGGTGACTTCATTACATTGAAATGCTGTATATTTCAGTTAATATTTTGGAACCTTTGTTCACACCGAGAGTCATTGTTTTGTTAATCACTATTTATCTAGACATCTGATTGCTTACAAATGCAAAGTGGATAGCACATAGGATCACACAAATGTAAATGCACTAGCTTACAAGCAGTTCACACACACACACACACACACACACACACACACACACACTTAACTGCAGAGCCTGACCAAGGGAAAAGTAGATAAATTTTAATTATTGAAAGATGGTAACAGGTCAGACAGGCCTTAATGTTTATATCCATTCACCGTAAATTTTAATCCTTCTGTTGACCCTTTCTTTTATGAGGATTATTCAGAAAGTAGGGAACTTTTCCATCTGACGCCGCTAGGTGCGTGCCGGTCGCGTATATTTTGGTATGTGCATGCTTGACAGCTCAGTCGGCATCCATCCATGACAAGGGGAACATTTCTGTGCATCTGGTTTTTTCGATATTCAAATTTGAAGTGTATGCTGCAAATGAAAATCCCGCCAGTTGTGAGATGCAGTCTTTGATATGGTTTTTGTTGGCAAGAAACCTAAAACCTATAAAAATTTGTCGTGAATGGTGCAAAGTGTACGGAAACAATGTAATGAGTGAATATTCCGTTCGGAAATGGTGCATTCGGTTTAAAAATGGCCGAACCAACATTCATGATGAAGAGAAGAGTGGATGCCTGAACATTGTGACTGACAATCTCGTCACTAAAGTTGATGAAACAATTTGTGAAAACCATCATTCCACAATAACGAAGCTTTTGCTTTCTTTTCCACAAGTTTCACGGACTTTGTTCTTTGAAACTGTCACTCAAAAGCTAGGCTACCACAAATTTTGTGCGCAATGGATGCCCAAAATGCTTACAGAGCACCATAAAGAACAGCGAATGGAGGCAACATTGACATTTCTGGAGGCCTACCACAAACATGGTGATTCATTACTGGATTGAATCGTAACCGGTGATGAGACTTGGGTGAAACACATCAATTGCGAGACAAAATTTCAGTCCATAGAGTGGGGGCACACAAGGTCCCCTCAAAAACCAAGAAAATGTTTGCAAACCTTGTCAGCAAAGAAGTTGATGGCGACAGTGTTTTGGGTGTGCTTCTTATTGATCTTCTCGTACATGGAGCAACCATAAATTCTGCCCAGTACTGTCAAACTTTGCAGAGCCTTAGAAGAGCAGTTCAGAACAAATGTTGAGGAAAGCTGACTTCCAAAATTTTGTTTTTGCACAACAATGCGTGACCTCACACGGAAAACTGCACTAAAGAACTCCTTAATTCATTAAAATGGTAAATTTACCCTCAACCGCCCTACAGCCCCGATCTTGCACCAAGCGACTTCCACTTGTTTCCCAAGATGAAGAAATGGCTTGCAACGCAGCGCTTTGATGACAACGCAGAATTCCCAGCGGGCGTGGCTCTCTGGCTGAAGTCTCATGCGGCAGAATTTTATGATGAAGGTCTTTCAGAGCTTGCCCACTGCTGTGATAAGTGCCTCAGTGTGTTTAACCGAGTGAGGTGGTGCAGTGGTTAGTGCACCGGACTCGCAATCGGGAGGATGACGGTTCAATCCCGCATTCAGCCATCCTGATTTAGGTTTTTCGTGATTTCCCTAAATCGCTCCAGGCAAATGCCGGGATGGTTCCTCTGAAAGGTCACAGCCAACTTCCTTCCCCATCCTTCCCTAATCCAATGAGACCGATGACCTCACTGTTTGGTCTCTTCCCCTAAACAACCCAACCCTCACTGTGTTTGGTTACTATGTGGAAAAGTAGTAATGTCAGTCGCT
The DNA here is from genome assembly GCF_023864345.2 of Schistocerca serialis cubense. Taxonomy (NCBI): domain Eukaryota; kingdom Metazoa; phylum Arthropoda; class Insecta; order Orthoptera; family Acrididae; genus Schistocerca; species Schistocerca serialis. Next base: position 113,341,966 of record NC_064646.1, read on the forward strand.
CTTTCATATGTAAATAATAAAATGTATTTCTTGTACTTAGGGTTTTTTTTAAGTGCCAAAACGTTCCCTACTTTTTGAATAGCCTTCATATTTCCATCAATGCTTCTTCGATGTAAAGATTGAACAGTATTGGCGAAATACGGCATACCTGTCTTATACCCTTTTTAATCTGAGCAGTTCATTCTTGATCTTCGTCCAATTATTCTCTCATAGTTCTTGTACATGTTGTACATTAACTGTCTTTCCCTGTAGCTTACCCCTATTTTTGTCAGAACTTCTTGCACCATTTTACATTGTCAAATGCTTTTTCCAGGTCAACAAAGCCGATGAACGTGTCTTGATTTTTCTTCAGTCTTGCTTCCATTATCAACTGCAGTGTCAGAACTGCCTCTCTGGTAGCTTTACCTTTCCTAAAGCCAAACTGATTGTCATCTAGCACATTCTCAACTTTCTTTCCCATTCTTCTGTATATTAGTCTTGCCAGCAACATGGATGCATTGAGCTCTTAAGATGATTGTGTGATAATTCTCGCACTTGTCAGCTCTTGCAATCTTCAAAATTGTGTGGATGAAATTTTTCTAAAAGTCCCAAGGTATATTGCCAGTCTCACGGATTTTACACACCAATGTGAATAGTCATTTTGTTGCCACTTCCCCAATGACTTAAAAAATTCTGATGGACTGTTATCTACATTGTCTATCTCTTCTATCTTACTTGATAATAATGTGCAGGAAGTTCTGGTTGAGAACAATGAATTATTTAGGAATGAAGGGGACAACTTACCTAAAGGCAGAAGCGCTGCATGCTCGACAAATACATACACAAAAGGAGCAGACCTTTACTTTGCTAGCTTTTGGAATAGAATTCCGTTCTCAAGCTGTAGGAGAAACGAGCGTGCGCACCCGCGCACGCACACACACACACACACACACACACACACACACACACACACACACACACACACACACTTCATGCACATGCCTGTTTCCCTACATACAGCTGCCACCCCTTTCCTGGCCCATGGTGAGTGTACTGGTGTGAGGTGGGGGGTGCAGTGTAGGGTGGGGTTAGGGGTGGAGAGATTCAGGAGGGAGGGAGGCTGGGGGGGGGGGGGGGGGGGGGGGGGAGGTGGCTCGTGGGAGAGTGGAGAGCCATCTGTGGGCTAGCTATGAGTGCGGGTAGAGGGGGCACATGGCAGATGGCTGAGCACTTGATTTCGCAGACTAGGGGATGAGATGGCAGCACATAACTAGTTGACATGTATTTGTGCTGGGGTAATTGGAAAGAAACACACTATTTGTTGTGGGGACGCTAGTTACTATAGGCTTAGGCCAGAGAGATTATGGGGGTGAAGGATGTGGTGTAAGGATAGCTCCCATCAGTGGAACTCAGAAAAGCTGGTAATGATGGAGAGAATCCAAAAGCAGCCATTTACATCTCACATGTTGTGCTCTACTGCTTGCTGTGCAACTGGGTGGTCCATGTTGTTTTTGACAACAGTTTGACGCTGGCCATTCATTCTGGTTGGCAGATGGATGGTTGTCATACCAATGTAAAATGTTGTGCAGTGGTTGCAGCAGGGCTGGTATATAACATTGCTGCTTTCACAGATGCCCTGGCCTCTGATGGGGTAGGATAAGCCTGTGACGGGACTGGAGTATGGGGTGCTGGGTGGGTAGATAGATATGGCAGATCTTGCATCTGGGTCTTCAGCCAGGGTATGTTCCCTGTGGCAGGGGATTGGGGGTAAGAGTGGCATAGGAATGGACTAGGATGTTGTGGAAGTTGGGTGGGTGGTGGAACAGCACTTTGGCAGGGGATGGATGTATCTCGGGTAGGATGTCTCCCATTTCAGGGCATGATGATAGATAATCAAAGCCGTGATAAAGGAAATGGTTCAGTCATTCCCCTCCAAGGTGGTACTGGGTGACAAGGGGGTGTTCTGTGTTGTTGGTTCTTGATATGGATGTGAGGATCAGGTGTATGTGGCGATACGGCATGGAAGATGTGTTTGTGTATTAGGTTTGGGGGCATTGCCTATCTGTGAAGACCTTCAGCATAATGGACGAGGGAGTTGTTACCACTGCCGATGCATCTTCCATGGATGGCCAGGCTATATGGAATTGATTTTTTGGTGTGGAAGGGGTGACAGCTGTCAAAGTGCAGGTACTGCTAGTTCATAATCTGTACCCAAGACCAGGACACCTTATCCTCATTCCACCACAATCTCAACACCTTCTCTCCTATCTGCTTCACCTGGTCCTTGTCCACCCATTGTGTCACCTTCCCAGGTGTTGATCTCCTCATCTCAGATGGCTCCATCCACACCTCAGTCTTCATTGAAAACCATGCCCCCAACACAATTCCTTTCACTCCTGGCACCCCCCCCCCCCCCCCCAATGTTATTCAACACTCCCTGCAACCTTTACCTGCCACTTTCAACACAAACTTCCTTCCCCCTTAACATCCCCCCCCCCCCCCCCCCAAAAAAAAAGCAGTGCCCCTGCTCTGTTTATCTGCAACAGTTCAGAAAAGTTTCCCTACTTGTTGCGAAAACTCCCGTCTCATATCCCGTTCCTTAAATGCTGCCTATGCCATGGAATCTTCTCCTCCCCCCCCCCCCCTCCTGCTCCTCCATGGCGTAATCATAAAACTCCCTATTTCTGGATCCCACCCCTCCTTCCACAATGACCTTTGCCTTTTCAGATTCCACCAGTTGCTTTCCTTCACAAACCATGTTCTAATAAAACACGTTTCCATGGCACAGGCATCCCTGAACCACTTCCACGCCTTCCACAAAGTACTGCTACTATGCAATCCTCACCACCTACACTTCATCACCCAAATTGAAATCCTGACACTCCAACACGTAGAACAACATTCTAAATACTGCCTCCAAGTTATTTAGTCTGCTGAAATCCTACTTCCACCTTGGAGCACCACTATCCAACCCAACCCTACTCCCACTGCTCTTCCTTGTCATCCTCTCATAGTGCCCAGACCATGCCTAGCTGATCTTTTCAACCTATCACATCCTCCAAAAACCCATACCAGCACTTCACGAAATCCAGAACCAAAACAATCCCAGAACACTGTTAACCTCTCCACCAGAAACCTTAGCCCCACAGAAGTTTCAATTCTATCCAAAGACCTCACATTCAGCCATACTCCCAGGTTTAACCATGTTGGACGTGTGAAAGACCTATTCTCCTTCTTCCCACTGCCTGCAGTGGAACCACTTCTTTGGCACCAACCCCTCCAACCAAAGCCAGTCCAACCCTAACAGTGAACCCTGCCTGTCCCAATTCATACCACCATTGAACCGTGACCCTCCCACACTCTTTTAACCATCCCCTAGTCGCATCTGGGAATTCCTAACCTCCAACCTGGTCTCACCATCCTTCCCCAGGTCCTTCCCTAAGAACAATCACCTTTCAGCAGAAGAAAGCTGTGCAACATCTCCACCTACAAGCTCTGCTAAAGTGACCCCATCCCTCAAGTCCAACATAACCTCCAATCCTTGTTGAAATCCTTAGGCCCAGAACCTCTCCCGTGAATCCATTTCCCAGCTCACTCCAACAACACCCCGCACACCCATCTTCTACATGCTCCCCAAAATCCACAAGCCTAAAAATCCTGGGTGCCCCATTACGGCTTGTTACAGTGCCCCCATTGAAGGAATCTTGGCCCTTATTGACCAACACCTGCTACCAATTGTCCAAAACCTAGCCTCCCACATTAAAAATACCAACAACTTCTTGCACCGGCTCTCCACAATCCCCACACCCTTACCTCCCAGGTCCTGTAGATGCAACCTCCTTATACACCAATATCCCTCGTGTCCACAGCCTTGCCACAATTTAGCATTACCTCTCCCAACGCCCTACAGATTCCAGACCCATCAGTTTGTTCATTGTACATGTAACCAACTACATCCTAAACCATAACTATTTCACCTTTGAAGGGAAGGTATACAACAACTTAGTGGCACAGCTGTGGGCACACACATGGCACCCTCCTATGCCAATGTCTTGATGGGCCACCTAGAGGAAACGTTCCTAGTTACCCAAAACCCTTCATCTGGTTCAGGTTTATTGAAAACATCTTTATAGACTGGACCCAAGACCGAGACATCTTATCTTCATTCCTCCACAATCTCAACACCTTCTCCCATCCACTTCACCTGGTCCTCCTCCATCCATCGTGCTGCCTTTGACAACTGCCACCCCTCCACACCAAAAAATTCCTCCTGTACAGCCTGGCTCCTCATGGCAGACGCATGTGCAGTGATGACAACTCCCTCGCCCACTGCGCTGAAGGCCTCACAAAAGCCTTAACAGGCAGGTAATACCCCAAAGATCTCCCATGCCAATCCCCCCCACACACACACACCTGATCCTCACTTCCATCCCAAGAACCAACCACAAAGAAGCACCCCGCTTGTCACCCAGTACCACCCAGGACTGGAATGACTGAACCACGTCTTTCGCCAGGACTTTGAAAATCTATGATCATGCCCTGAAAGGGGGACATCCTACCCAAGAGACTTCCATCCCCTCCCAAAGTGCTGTTCTGCTGCCCACCCAACCTCTGCAATATTCTAGTCCATCCCTATGCCACTCCAACCCAAATCCACTGCCACAGGGATCATGCCCTTGTGGAAGATCCAGATGCAAGACCTGCCCTATCTACCCATCCAGCACCTCCTCCTCCAGTCCCATCACAGGCTTATCCTAACCCATCAGAGGTCAGGCGACCTGTTAAAGCAGCAATATTATATACCAGCTCTGCTGCAACCACTACACAGCATTTTACATTGGTATGACAATAAACCATCTGTCAACCAGAATGAATGTTTGCTGCCAAACTGTTGCTAAAAACAAGGTGGACCACCCAGTTGCACAACATGCAGCAGAGCACAACATGCAAGATATCAATGGCTGCTTCACAACTCCTTACAGCACATCCTTTGCTCCCGTAACCTTCCTGGCCTAAACCTAAGGTGACTCGCTCTCCCCTCACCCCCCACCAAATATGTGTGTGTGTGTGGGGGGGGGGGGTGACTCGCTCTCCCTCACCCCCCACCAAATGTGCGTACGTGCGCTCGCCCGCGCCCATGCCCACGCGCTTGTTTCTCGTACAGCTTGAGAAAGGTATTCCATTCTGAAATCTAGCTAAGTAAAGCTCAGTACTTTTTGTATGTTTATCCTTCCAGGTGAATCGTCTCCATTATTCCTAAATTATTTGATATTAAGTCATCTGAAGCTCTTTTAAATTCTGATTCTAATACCGGATCCCTTGTCTCATCCCTATTGACTTCTGTTTCTTCTTCTTGTCACTCATCAGATGAGTTCTCGCCCTCATAGAAGCCTCAGTGTACTCTTTCATCTATCTGCTCTCTCTCCTCTGCATTTAACAGTGAAATTCTCATTGCATTCTTAATGTGACTGCCCTTGCTTTTAATTTCACTGAATGTTGTTTTAACTTTTCAATATGCTTAGTCAGTCTTTCCAGCAGTCATTCTTTTTCGATTATTCGCATTGTTCGTGCAGCCATTTCACCTTGACATCCCTGCACTTCCTATTTATTTCATTCCTAAGTGACTTCTATTTCCGTATGCCTGAATTTCCCTGGACGTTTTTGTACTTCCTTCTTTCATCAATCAGCTGATGTATTTCTTCTGTTATCTGTGGTTTCTTCACAGTTACCTTCCTTGTACATCTACAGCATACTCCACAAGCCACCTAATGGTATGTGACGGAGAGTACTTTTGATACCACTATCTGCACCCTCCAACCCTGTTCCACTCGCGAATAGTGCATGGGAAGAATGATTGTCGGTAAGCCTATGTATTGGCTCTAATTTCTTGAATTTTCTCATGATCAGTTCAAGAGATGTATGTGGGGGGAAGTAATATGTTGTCAGACTTCCCCTGTAAAGTACTGTCCCGGAATTTCTGTAGCAAATCTCTCTGTAGTATACAACGTCCTTCTTGTAACATCTGCCAGTGGCGTTTGTTTAGCATGTTCGTAACACCCTCTCACCAGCTATACGATCCTGTAATGAAACACGCCACCCTTCATTGGATCTTCTCTATCTCCTCTATCAGTCCTACTTGATAGGGATCCAAGATAGATGAACAATACGGGTGAACAAATGCCTTATAAGCCACTTCCTTTGTGGACGAGTTACATTTCCTTAAGATTCTACTGATGAATCTGAGTCTCGTATCTGCTTTTTACCGCTATCTGTTTTGTGTGGTCATTCCACTTAAGGTCACTCTGGATAGTTACACCTATATATTTTACTGCAGATGCTGTCTCCAGTTGATTGTCATCAATAGTGTAACTGTACAGTAGTGGATTTCTTTTGCTATGTTTGCGCAATATATAACATTTATTTACATTCAGGGTCAACTGCCAGAGCCTGCACCATTCATCAATTCTCTGCAGATCGTTCTGTAAATTCTTACTATCATCTGGTGTTGTTACTTTGGTATAGACAACTGCATCATGTACAAATAGCCTTAAAGGGCATCAGACACTTTCTACTACATCATTTATATATATTGTAAGCAGCAACAGACCTATCACACTTCCCTAAGGTACTCCTGATATTACCTTTACATTTTTAGATTTTGTACCATTAAGAGTGACTTGTTGAGCTCTGTCTGCAAGAAAGTCCTGAATCCAATCGCAGGTCTGCTCCGATACTCCGTAAGCTCATATTTTTTCATTAAACAACAGTGTGGGATCTAGGTTTTTCTTTCCAACTTCTGTGTTCACCCTTTTTAGGTATGTCCATTCTTCTTCAACTAAACTGCCTACTGAGATATTCCGTATTGTAGTATCTGTAGTCTCAGAGAACTTCAAGCATATCTCATCATTTTGTAGCATATCCGCAACCCATTTCTTTGTACATTGATTCTTCCTGTCAACTTCAGCCTACTCTTCATCACTAGTAAATTGTAATCTGAGTCTGTATGTGCTCTCAGTTATGCCTTTACAATCCAATATCTGATTTCAGAATTTCTGCCTGACCATGATGAAATCTAACGTGAATCTTCTTATATCTCCTGGCCTTTTCCAAGCATACCTTCCCCTTTTGTAACTTTTGAACAGATTATTTCCTACTACTAATTGATATTTTAATTCAGAACTTGTCTTCCACCCCTCTTTCCAACAACCACACTCCCTCCCCTGCAATTGCATTCCGATCCCCTATGACTATCAGATTTTCTTCTCGCTTCACATACTGAATTATCCGTTCAATTTTGCCATATACTTTCTCTATCTCTTTGTCCTCTGCTAGTGACATAGGCAGGTGTATCTGAACTATAGTTGTTGGTGTTGGTTTGCTGTCAGTTGTGATGAGAACATGCATTTTGATGAGAACAACCCAGTCAGTGAACTGTTCACAATAACCCACTCTCTGCCACACCCTCTTATTCATAACGAATCCTACTGCTGTTATAGCATTTTCTGCTGCTGCTGATGTTACCCAATACTCATCTGACAAGAAATCCTTGTCTTGTTTCCATATCATTTTACTGACCTCCTCTATATCTACATTGAGCCTGTGCATTTCCCTTGCCCGATTTTTTTAGCTTCCCTGTCACATTCAAACTTCTGACATTCCACACCCCGACCTGTACAATATTACCCTTTCATTGGTTATTCAATCTTTTTCTCATGGTCATCTCCCCCTTGGCAGTCCCCTCTCGGAGATGTGAATGGGGGCTGGTCCACTGCGTCCACTCCTCTGCGCAGTTTGACAAGACTGTTAGCAGAATTAGTGTGACTTCTTACCTGGAGCTCTTTGGCTGCCATTGCTGATGACTTTTGCTCGAAGTGTAAGAAGCGGCAAGGGTCGAACCCGCAACCAACGGCATTTTTATTATTAGCCAAAGATGCTACTCCTAGACCAAAGCCAAAGAGCTGAGGACCCCAGATTGTGATATCTGTAGAGAAGTATCTTTTTTTTGGGAGGGGGGGGGGAGGATGATTAAGTAGGTATAGAAAATGGAATAGCATGGGGATGATTGAATATGGTGTAATCAGAGATTTATGACGATGGACAAGGTTGAAGCAGCTGTTGAAGTTGCCAGTGTTGTGATGTGCCTATGCTTAGTTACCAGGCAGTGGAATTTGTGGTTACTTGCAATTTGCAAGCACATAGACAATTCGTAGATGATGATGTAGTTACTTTCATACCTGGTTCTACATTGCCACTGTGTGCAATCATTCCACACAGATACACACCACGCTTACATGGGGCACGAACTGCAGCACTACAGCAGCCATGTTTACATAAGGCAAATGGAACTTACTTAAAAAACACATGTGTTAGGGGCAGCGCTAGTGAGGGATGTGGAAGAGTTTCTCGAGTCCTGATATTATTAGGTGATATTAGGTGGAAGAGTTGGTGGTTGGCTAATGGTGGTGCTTGAGTGGTGATGAGATTCAGGAAAAAAATGGCATGGAAAACTGTTTGCTTGGCTAGCTTGACAGGATGATTGCTTGTTGAGCTCAAATGATCATATGAAGCTGGTGGTGGGATGGGCCATATGAAGCTGGTGGTGGGATGGGCATTGAGGTTCTGGAGAGAAGAGAAACGAGTGTCCTCATTATGCATCTTGATCCTCTCTCAAATTCCCCTCTCCCCAATTTCGTGAATATAATCAGTGCCACGGCCGCTGATAACTCCCTGTTGTGCCCCTTCTCCCACACTCCATGATTTCGCCACGTGCCCCGCATGTCTTCCCTCTTCCCTCCTCCCTTCCACCTAGTTTCTTTGCTCTCTCATCCATTCATTTGAGAACCTTGAGGGATGTTGAAATGAGTGAAAAGGTATACATTGAAAAAAGGCAAACAAGACATAGAAACTTACCGTATTTACTCGAATCTGAGCCACACTTTTTTTCTGGTTTTTGTAATCCAAAAAACCGCCTGCGGCTTAGAATAGAGTGCAAAGTAAGCGGAAGTTCTGAAAAATGTTGGTAGGTGCCGCCACAACTAACTTCTGCCGTCGCTACACAGGCATGCTTTGCAGGCACAAAGATACATACTGGCGCCAAACCCTCTGCGTCAGTAAATAATTTTAAAAAAAGGTTGAAGACGAGCTTCTTTCTCCGCCTCGAGTTTCGACCACTGCATTTTCATACATTACCCAATGAAGTAAATACAAATTCCGTATTATCCATCTTCGAATGTAGCAGCATTTCAATGTACTACAAAAATCAGACTGGCAAGACTGTTTGGGATGTTTGTCAATATGGCCAACTCTACGTTCTACCTGTGAGAAGAGATGGTTCCTTATAGGAACTTTTATGAATTGTGAATCGCATGCAGTATTCTCTTCACCATAAGAATAATACGAATATAAACATTGTGCCATATACTCTTTCGTGTTTGCTGCTAACTCATTTAAATCCTGCCTGCCTAATAAACTACGAAACTAGAGTGAGACAACAGCAAACGCAGAAGAATATACATATCATGTCATGTTTATATTCATATTATTCTTATGCCTAATAGTAATACAGTGAGAAATGAAGCACGGCAATTGACTAGATTTTTAAATCTAAGATGACTCTAACTTCAGTGCAGAATATAATGTACTAAAGAGGCGTCTGCAAAGATTTTTGAAACGGAGAAAAATTTTTGCTAAACTCTCGTTCAGAACATCTGTCTATTATTTGGTTCTTGTTGGTCATTATCAAAGAAAGCAGCAGTGTAAGTAACAACAAATAGCAGTCTCTTGCAATTGTTTTGCTAATGAGACGATTCCTCTCTCTTTTTTTAAAATTGTAAGCGGAGTAGCGTGCACAAAAGCAAGCCATTCCGCGAGCGGCAACAGGTCGTAAACACTCATTATCAGAATGCGACAAACAATGCATGACACAGTACAGTAATGCATTTTCAGCTTAGAGTGACGTAAACACCTATAACAAAGAGAACGGCACTTATCAGATGAAAGAAAAATAAGCAATCAATTTCAAACCAGACGAAGTACATGAAAAAGGAAGAGTACCTGTATAAATATGGACGGAGCACCTGATGCATAGCAATGGCTACCTGCTAAATTGTGTCTCATATTACAATGGACCAACTTTGTTTCGATTTGGAAGTGCGGCCTAAAACTTTTCTCTCGCTTAAATTTCGAGTCCCAAATTTCAGGTGCGGCTTAGATTCGGGGAAAATTTTTTTTCCTTCATTTCGAGTCTCATTTTTCAGGTGCGGCTTAGATTCGAGTGCGGCTTAGATTCGAGTAAATACGGTAGTGGAGTGCATTAGCAATAAACTATCACTTTACTGCTTAATATTATTTGTCCTTATCTCAACTAAGCGTAATCTGTAATTTTTGAGAACATTTCTCATGGAGAAACATTGATATGCCCAAAAGTACTTTAAAAATGAACACAAACAGTCTTGAATGCGAAAACATTTAATTCGATTGTAAGAAGTTTGTCAGTTTTTGATCATCCTCCAGACCCTCATACAAGCTGACATTTGTGGAGTTACAATACCCACTCCATTCACTGTCACCGCCTACTGTCATTGTATGATGGTCTGAGGATGGTTAAAAACTGACCAAAACCAGGTATTTTTGCAGTCTCGAATGCTTGTGTCCATTTTTAAAGTAAGTGTAATCTAGTAAATTAGCAGTAAAGAGATACTTAGAAAAAATTCAGTGCTCCTTCAGTTACAGTAAATTGTGCTTCTCATATTGGTAGCTTTTTGATTACATTGGTAGTTTTCAAAGGAAATAATACTTACATCTGTGATAACAGAGGTCTGTTTACTGTACATCACTACTTGTCATGCAACTTTACAATGGATGCTGCTGTATTAAGCGTTCTTGGTGTACTTGTCAATGTGACAAAGGCACCGTGAACATTCAGTACAGCATATGTCACAAAAACTTTGCAATTATAAGAAAAATTTTGGTTGCCTTGTAGCTAACAGGAATTTTCTGTCTTTGAATTTAGAGAATCAGTTAATTTGTAGAAGGCTGATCTCCAATTTTCTTTTGAGTTCTTCCATCCCACGTTCTTGTTTAACGTTCAGAGGGACCTTGTTAAAAATCTTTGTGTCAGTTACATAACTACACTCTGAATCCTATAAAGAAGGCAAAGTCTGCCTGAAGATAATTTTGGTGGCTTATATTGTGATTCCACAATCACAGTTCAGCTGAAACTTTTTTACTATCAGCAAAAAATCATTAATGAATAAATGCACTGTGAAGTGAGTAAGAATTTCAATCTCCTTAGAGCACATACATACATCCATCCATCCCGAAGCTGGAAGTAAAGCGGAAGCTTAGTGTGACATTATCCGACCCAACATTCACCTGAATGGAGTAGTTGCATGGCCTCGATCTTTTTTCTGATTTATTTATTTTTTAAGAGTTTCAGTTCTGTAATTTTCTTTGTCACAGTAAAGTAACAGTATTTTGGTTTTAACTCCTCATTTGCTGATTAGATTGGCCAGATGGCATTTCAAGGAGTGAAGCAATTAAATCGTATCCAATCGATGGTTTTTGACACGGCCTATCACACAAATGAGAATTTGCTGATATGTGCCCCAACTGGTGCCGGCAAGACCAATGTCGCAATGTTGACTATTGTGCATCAGATGCGCCAGCACATGGACCAAGGAGTCATCAAAAGAGACCAATTTAAGGTACTGTATGCAAAACTTGGTGTACTTCATTATGAGTCAGTATGGAATAATTAGTCTTGTGGTGACCCATTGGCAAGTTTAATAGCAACAAGCTGAGAGTGGAGATGTCTTGTGTTAATTATTTTTTCTAAAATTGTACCATTTGAAGACTCATTAACCACTTTAAAATATAAGTGTTATAGTTATAAATGTATAAGCAATTAGTAATTGGATACATAAAATTCTACTCACCAAGTGGTGGAAGGAGAATCCACATATAAAAAGGTATCACAGTTTGCAAGCTTTTGGAGCCAATGGTTCCTTCTTGTAGCAGAAAGGTTGAAGGGGCGGGAAGAGGGGTGAAGGAAAATGTTAGGAAAATGGGTAGTTCAGGAAAATCATCCAGAACTGTGGGAGAAGGATAGATTGAATCTTGGTTACTGCACTGAATGAGATTTGAAAACCTCAGAGCTTAAAGGTGGAAGACAGGGTGATAAGCAAGACTTAATAAAATCGGAAAGCTACCTGTATTGTATGTGATAGAGATGGGGGGTGGACTGCGAAAAATCAGCAGTTCAGAAAATGAAAGGTCTAGAAAACTAAAATTGAGTGAAGAAAGGAATAGTTAGTGTGAAGAAATGCTGAGACCAAAGAAATTAACATAAATTAAGGCCAGGTGGATGGCAAGAATCAAAGCCGTGTTGTAGTACCAGTTCCCACCTGCGGAGCTCTGAGAAAGTGGTGTGTGTGGGAAGAAACCAGGTGGTGCATGTGGTGAAACAGGCACAGAGGTCATGACTGTCATGTTGTACAGCATGCTCTACAACAGGATATTGTGTTTTGCCTGTGCCCATTCATCCTGACTGATAAGTGGGTGGTAGTCATGCAAATATGAAAGGCCAAACAGTGTTTACATAACAGCAGGTATATGACATGTGTCATTTCACTGATGGCTCTCCCTTTCATGGCTCTCCCTTTCATAGTATATGTTTCTCCAGTCACAGAGCTGGTATAGGTGGTGGTAGGAGATTGAATAGGGCAAGTCTTGTAGCGGGGACGGTCACAGGCATAGGAGCATAAGGTCTGACAAGGATAGTGCGGAGATTGGGAGGACAACAAACGAAAAGCTATTTTGTGTGTGCTGAGCAAAATCTCAGGCAGAATGGACCTCATTTCAGGGCATGATGTTAGGAAGTCATAGCCTTGTCAGAGTATCTCCAGCACTTGCTCGGTCCTCGGGTTTGAAAGGACAGAGCAAGTGCTGGAGCGTTAAGTCACCTCGGCTCACTCTGAAGATGGCTGGATAGTATTCAGCTGAAATATTAGAAGACGAAGCTGAATTTATGCAACTACATGCTCAAAACTTTATGGAACATACTCTAAAAGGTTTTTTTTTTTTTTTTTTGGGGGGGGGGGGGGGGGGGGGGAGGATCAGCATAACCAGGATTGGATGTGATGGCCCAGAAAATCTGCTTTTAAGCTAGGCTGGTAGGGTAACTACATCCAGTGAAGACTGAGATGAGAATGATGGTGTATTGCTGTAAAGATTCTGCGTTGCAAGACTTATAGTGTCAACTAACATAACCAAATAGCAAATCCATAAACAAACAAGAAAGAAATTTCAAAATTTTATGTCATATAATATAGAACTATTAGAGGGAAAAAAAAGTGGATTTTGCTTTAGTAATACTGTAGAGTATATAATTGAAGAGACTATCACTTTTGCTAAAGATGTGCAACATAACTGAGCCATTTCCCAGCACACTACTGCCATAAATTAAAACACAATTTTGAGGGTTCTTTCATTTTCGCAAAAAATTGTAGCCTACATGATGAAATGAACTGAAAACTCTGAAATACAGTGAAAACTGCCAGATTACATCATCTCAGATGTTTGTTTCCCACCTGCAGCCAATAGCTGTAGAGCATGGTGACATCATGCAAATGCAGCAGTTTGTGGAATACAGAGTGATAAACAGGAAGCTTATATAGCAGCTTTTTGCGAAGTATGGCGATGCAATCAGTGTATAGCAAATGGAGGGACAACAGCTTCCACTTAGGTTCAGTTTATGTAGTTATACCTCGTACGCCCATCACTACTGTGCATTAATTTTGCTTACAGCTGTTCTGCTCGGAGTCTGTTGAAAGAATCTGGAATGTATCGTGCCACTACTGACTGCAACCAATGTAGGCTACTCCGTCTGCTATTTGTAGCACCACAGTGAAAAGGACGTGTTCAGTGGACAGTTACGCAATGGCTTGTTCATCTTTGTTGCTGTCCTCAATGGTGTTTAGAGCACTGTGATGGCTGACAGATTGCAATAAATGTAACGGATTGCTAAGACAGAGAGACACTGAAATCACAGCAGGGTTAACTTTACTTCATATTCTTTGCTATGAATAAGCACCACATGTGAAGGAAAACTTGTGTGTATATACGTGCTTTCATGAAACCTCGAAGTGCAGACAGTGCATGTTGGCAATACGAAGAACAGTCCACTTCAGCTACTCAGCACAATGAACAAGGAAAAGTTTACAAGCAAGACAGTAGAGGTCACTGTGCTTGTGGCGCCAGAGTATGCTGCACTGTCATTGGTTACAGAAGGAAGACTCAAACTCCCACATGTTAGATCCTGATGCATTTCACCGTACTTCACAGTTTTCTGTTTAATTCACTGTATTCATCAAATTTTTACTTTTTTCTGGGTGAGCGCAAATGAAAGATCTCTCAAAAACGCATGTTTTGATGTATAATTTTGTGATCATAGCATGTCGGAAAAAGCTCGATTACCTTGTACCCAGATACCAGTTTCAATTTTTTGACAAATTTTTACTTGCTGTTACACAACTGTGATTTTTTAAGAACTGATGAAATTCATTACCACATATTATTGCATACACATTGTATTGTACATTTAATTTCCTTCACTTACACAGATTTTATACAACGTATTTGAGAGGATTACGATTTTTAATCATATATGCTCATATTTTTGGGGTTTTAATATTTTCCTTCAGTCTGCATTTTCCTCAATTTTGCTTTTTTAAAACGTGGACTGCACAAAAACATAAAATTGGGCTTTCACTGTAATTGTAATGGGATAATCTTTCAAGAAGGCATAAGACAGTGCTCTTTATCTAAATGGCAAAAGCTCTTGTACAAACTTATCATCCACACAAAAGTAACAGTAGTAGCAATTTAACTGTTATCATTTCTTTGTAGAAAAGATAGACGGTGCCAAGTCTGCTCTAACCCTTATCTCCTTAAAAATATGTATTATTCCTGTTTAATGCTTGAAACATTTTACTATTTTTTGAAGAAGTTACCATAGCGTTATGCGAATCTGTGATTGCATATTATTCAAAATGCATAACACATCTAGATGTATTTCAGATTGTGTATGTTGCTCCAATGAAAGCACTCGCAGCAGAAATGACGCAAAACTTTGGACGGAGGCTGGGGTGCCTCGGTGTTTCTGTACGTGAGCTGACAGGCGACATGCAGCTCACAAAGACGGAAATGCTACAGACCCAAATGGTGGTTACTACTCCGGAGAAGTGGGATGTCATAACAAGAAAATCGACAGGTAATTTTCAAGTGTGCAATCATCTTGAGTTAAAATTTGATGGCATGAACTGAAAGGATCTGTTGCTGGTGATTTAATGTATTTTCTTGTTCAGAAGAGAACTGATACTCATCCTAAAACTTGTAGGAATGTCGGATATAGAAGTAGTAGTAGCAGCAGCAGCAGCAGCAGCAGCAGCAGTAGTAGTAGTAGTAGTAGTTGTTGTTGTTGTTACTGTTGTTTATGTGTACAGGCTCTCATGGCCATTGTTATTTAAGATAATATCTTATAGGACATTAGTCTATATCATGTACCTCTTCAGACCACAAGACTCTTGTGTTTTAACTCCTCTGTTGGTATCTCTCTCACTAGCCTTCTGGTGTTCACGGGCGTTTTATTTGTTGCTTCACACCACCACCCTGCTCAACAGCAAACACTGTTGACCACTCCTCCTCCTTGTAAATTCCGCATCAGTGACTATAGTAGCTAGGTCTCACAACTAGGTTTCTTTAGGAAAACAATAATGGCCCACATCTATGATAGTCTTTCCATACATAAGGGCTTCAAATAAAGCTGTCTTCATAATGACAACAAGAAGAACAGGGAACCTCCTCCTTAAAGGCAGTCTTTGTAATTGCACCCCACAATGTCTGGTTTTCCGGTCACCAATCACCCTAATGATTTTTAAGTGTTTGGTCCAATCACGTTAATGTACCACCACCTGTTTTCGGTATCAGAATACAATAACCACCCACAGATTGCAGATTTGAGCACTAGCATTGAAGGGTTTTTAAAGTGTGTCAGGGCACAAGGAAAATTGTGCAGTTGTTGTCGTAATGTGGAAACGAAACAATTTACCTGACATCCAAAAGGGCGTGATCATTGGCTTTCGGGCCAAGAATGGAAGCATTTCTGAAACGACTAAGTTTGTAAACTGTTCGCATGCCGTCCTGGTTAAAGTATACTGTGCATGGCAAAATGGCAGTATCCAGAAGTGGCATCAAGGCAATGTGGTGCATCACAGGCCATAGATGACAAGTGATTGATGGCTGCGGAGATGTGTGCTGATGAATAGACGTACAACTGTTGAGCAACTGACCACCCAGATGAACCAAGGAGCTATTGACAGTGTCTCCTCAACGACTGTTAGGTGAATGTTGCTGTGTATGGTTCTCTGCAGCAGGCACCTGGTTTGTGCACCTGGCCTTACTGCTGTTCCTTGACAACAGGGGCTCAAATTGACACACTAATACCACAACTGGACAGCCACAGAGTGCCAGTAGGTGAATTTTTCAGGTGACTCACTTTTTATACTGTGACAAATAGATGGCTGTTGGCGTGTATGGCCCTGCAACAGTCATTGGAAGAACCCAGTCTGGAGGAGGTAGCATTATGGAGAGAGCATCTGTGGACTGTTTTTGTAGCATTCCCTGGGTGATCTAGTCGTACTGGAAGGCACAGTGGATCAACACTAGTACATGTCTATTCTTGGGGACCATATCCACCCCTAAACGCAGTTGGTTTTTTCATCAGCAGATTGGCATCTACCAGCAGGACTATGCAACATTTCACGGAGCTCACAGTGTATGCGTGTGATTTGAAGAGCTGGGATGAGTTTACTGTGCTCCCCTGGTCACCAAACTCCCCAGATTTAAAACCAGTCAAAAATGTGTGGGACCACCTTGATTGGGCTTTTTGTGCTGTGGATTCTCAAATGAAAAACCTGGTGTATCTGGCGAAGGCAGTGAAGTCAGCAATGCTTCATGTCCTGGTTGGTACCTTCCAGAACCTCATTGACTTTCTTCCTCCATGGCTGTTTCTTCCTCCACAGCTGTGCTGTAAGAGGTGGTTACTCAGGCTTTTTACAGGTGGTCACTTTATGTGGCTGGGCCATGTATATGCGACATGATGCAGCAGTTATGATGAAAATAAAAGAATTGCTGAAAAGTAATAGGAAGCTGCACAAAACCAGCCTTAGAACTGATGATCGAAACTGTAAGGTGGGGAACGATTGGGGTGGTTTTGCAACAGCATTTATCATATGGGTACCATTATGACCCTCATTTGTGTGTTTCAAAGGTCCTCACACACATTTAATAGGGGGAGACCCATTTTTGATAGTGTAATAATAAAATGATAATTATATGTCTGGCTGTGGTGTAAAGCAATTACTGCAACGTAGAAGCTTACAATTTCAAACACAGATTTCTCATTGTACCCTTTCGCCTTTGCTGCGCTGTTTTCCCCCCACTTGTTTGCCTCATCTTTTTTTACATTTATTCTTTCTTTCTTTAAATTTATTTTCTGTAACCACCCTCATTTTTGACCAATCAGCTGTCTAAAGCTATATCATATTGATACTATCACTATATTGTATTGCCACTTTTGTAATAACTTTCTTATTTGCTGTTATTCGTCATCTACATCTACATATATAACCTGCTAGCCACCAAGCGGTGTGTGGCGGAGGGCAGTTCACGCCAAAGTCATATTTCCACCCCCTCTGTTCCACTCACGGATTGCGCGAGGGAAAAACAACTGTCTGAAAGCCTCAGTATGAGCTCTAATTTCCCCTATCTTTGCATGGTTATCATTGTGTGATTTGAAAGTTGGTGCTAATAATATATGCTCTACATCCTCGGCAAAGACCGAATTTCAGAATTTAGTTAGCTGCCCCTTCCGTTTAGCGCGTCGTCTATCTGCAAGTGTTTCCCACTTCAAACTTTCTATGATATTTGTAATGCTCTCACGATGGCTAAATGTACCAGTCACGAATCTTGCTGCTCCGTCAGACTTCCGTGTCTTCCCAAAACTGGAAATTTTTCTTGGCAAACGAAGATTCACTTCAAAAGAAGAATCGGTAGCCAGAGTTGACAACTATTTTGCAGGCCTGGAGGAAACTCATTTTCGAGATGGGATCAAGGCACTGGAACATCGTTAGACCAAGTGCATTAATCTACAAGGAGACTACATTGAAAAATAAAAGAAGTTTCAGTGGTGTAAGTACTTTTTTTCCCCATTCCGTTCTGAGAACTTTTCAAACCACCGTCATATGATGATCTGAAGGCGCCAAGTTGGGGCAATATGGAAAGTGGTTCAAAACATCCAAGCCAAATGAGTAAAAAAGTGCCTTAGTGGTTAAAGCTGTGTCAGGATAGGGGTAGCCAAGCAACAAGGACACTCCCGTCATCAGCATTCCCATCCTTTTATTTTGAATGCTCCTTCTCAGTTTCTTCAGGGTCTCACAATACTCTCAGGCATCGGTGGTCTCCCACTAAGGTAGAAATTCGACCAAAATGATGCCTTTTCAGTCCCTAAACACTGATGCCATGATTTTTTTGCCAGAAGTTGTGGATTTGAATTTCTTGGCAGATGGGGGATCAGTGTGACGCCACTGATGACTGTCTTTTTGTCTCGGATGTGTAATGCCCAAGACACGTTTCATCGCGGCCACGAAAGAGCTCAGAAAATCATCGCCTTCCAATTCAAGTTGCTCAGTATACTCATGAACACTATTGATCCAATGTGTCTTATGTTGCTCTGTCAGCTGTTTTGGGCCCTTTCTTGTGCAGAGTTTCCAGTACCCCAGCGTTTCTGTGAGCATCTTATGTAAGAGAGCTCTGGAGAGTTGTTAAAACATTGCAGAAATTTCATCCACTGTCAATGTGCATCTTTGTGAATGACTTCCTCAATTTTTTTCGGCCAACTCGTCAGTCAAAATTGAAAGTCTTCCACTCCTCTGTTCATCATGAACATTTGTTCTGCCTTCACTAAACTCCCTATCCCCCATAAAAACACTCATTTTGTTCATAACACCTTTGCTCCAGATTTTTTCGATTTTCAAAAAAAATTCAGTAGGTGCTGTTCCTTCCATGGAAGCGGATTGCAGCACATGGCTTAGTGGGATTTCTTACTGATATCTTTCACACAACTGGACACTGCAGTGTGAGTTTTCATACTACCGTCGTGATCCTACGATGCTCGCCCTGGTCAGAGGACCCCCTTCTATCACTGAGTGTTGCCAACACTCAACCATTTCAGTCACAGTGCAACTACTTTGTAAATAAGCATGCCTCGTATGATTCTGTACCTAAAGTTGGAGTTAATCTCTGTACTTATTATGTCTTTCTTCTTGGTACATACTGTTTCTGTGTTTTCCTATAGTTTGTGATTATTTATTATTTATATGTTTAAGAAACTCAAAAAAATCTATATTTCTTTCTTTTTTTATTATTTTTATGACAGACTTTGATGATGGCAGTCACCTGGCATGCATAATTTGCAGTAGATCTTAATAAATAAAGTTCAACTGTGATATTTTTCTTTCTTTTTACAGGTGCACCATAATCACTGACCTCCTTTAAGGTGCTCAACCTTTTATAATGTTACACAAAATGATGATGTTATTATTATTATTATTATTATTATTATTATTATTTTACAGGTGATATTGCTTTGACAAATCTGGTAAAACTGCTGATAATTGATGAAGTTCATTTGTTGCATGGTGACAGAGGCCCTGTCATAGAAGCTCTTGTGGCAAGAACACTAAGACAGGTACAATATCTCTACCCTTTTTTGCGTGTTCTTAGGTTGTATTTATAACCATGTAGAAAGACGCGCCATGCATTGACAACATGGTGCGTGTGTGTCATTGTTTCTATTCTTCAAATGCATGTGAAGCAGGTGGAGTCTGTTTTTAAAGTTGCTAATATTTCCATATATTTGAGAAAAATTTGCTGGTTGTGGGGGAGAAATCTGATTTTTATACAAGTATAATTAATACATACTAGGACGTTTTAGTGTTTCTGTACTGTATATGTTCAGCATGTTTTTGAAGGAAGCTTAGAACAAGTCACAGTTGATAAGAGCTGGGCAAATTTTCACTGCATTTTTCCTTTTTTGCCCTCAATAAATAATTCTGCATTTGCTTCATAATCATTTTTCTGCATCTTCTGTTATGCTACTTGGAAAGTACACTGCTGACATGTGCATTTTTATATCAGTTTGCTAACCATGAAATTTGTCTCCCTAAAAAATAGAAATTTGTTAAATTGTAGAAAATGCTATAATAGAGATCTTGAAATTTTTTGCCTAAGCTGATGATTAATTTTGTCTATAATTACAAAAATCTAGGCTGTACCTAAATTTATAATTAAATATACCACATTTAGAAGCTAAAGCTCTTTGTTTGACAGCAATATTTCACTTTAATACTGAGGAGCAAAGCTCACCTTTGTTTGAAGAAGATATTGTAGTCAATAATTCAAGAAAGCTAGATGCAAATCCTTCTTCCTGAACACAGTCTCTTTGGTATGTGACTTTACATTGTTTTCATGCACTTTTGCTGAGTATTGTAAAGATAGTATATAGTAGCAAATTGCAGAAAGGAAAAAGTAAACATAAATACTTGTTATGTTAAATAAGACCTCCGTCTGTCGAAAATTCGTGATTGTATATGAAAACATAATGATGGTGAACCGAACACAGTAGCCCGCATCTCATGGTCGTGCGGTAGCGTTCTGGCTTCCCACGCCCGGGTTCCCGGGTTCGATTCCCGGCGGGGTCAGGGATTTTCTCTGCCTCGTGATGGCTGGGTGTTGTGTGCTGTCCTTAGGTTAGTTAGGTTTAGGTAGTTCTAAGTTCTAGGGGACAGCAGTTGAGTCCCATAGTGCTCAGAGCCATTTGAACCATTTGAACCGAACACAGTATTTGTTGGATTATTAAGCTGCTGTTCATATGTTGGGTGATCAATGAGCAGCATGTCAACTTACAGTGCTGTAAACCCTGATCACATGTGGTTTCATTTACAGATATGTATCAAACTTCAGTAATGTTGCAGTGCATTGTGCTTCTCTAGAAAACTGACTTTTTTCTTCTTCTACATTTTAACTCAGTTACTAACATCAGAAAAACATGAATAAATGTGTATTACCACTTTTTATAATTTTTGATACATTTGGTAAGTAGTAGTGTTATAGAAAATTATTGTGCTCATATTTTGAATTGCTGATGTGAAGAGGCAACCATTGCATTGTCCTCTTACTTCATCCTCGATGTTTCATGTTTCAGTGACATAGCTTCAGATTGTGTATTCGGTCTGTTGTGATTCAGTTTATTGTCACTCACAAATTAATAGTAATGAGATTACTTATTGTTGTAACAGGTTGAGACGTCACAGAGCATGATAAGAATTGTGGGCCTGTCAGCAACGTTACCAAACTATTTAGACGTGGCTCGCTTTCTGAGAGTTAACCCACACAAAGGACTGTTCTATTTCGACTCTCGTTTCCGTCCTGTCCCATTGGGAATGACTTTTATTGGTGTGAAGGCAATTAAACCACTAGAACAAATGCTTGAGATGGATAATATCTGCTATGATAAAGTGGTAGATATGGTGCAGAAAGGACATCAGGTAGGTACAAATGGATGGATTCTGATATACAATAAAATGTGTAGACGCAATGTCTTCAACACATCTTATGTCTATGAAGTAGATAATTGTGCTGTTAAATTTATTATTAATAATATTTGTTGTATGAAGATAGAGTAGCATAAATATTTTTCAGATAATTTTTTTCTTTTGTGATTCTGTGTTTAGTTTTTGCTTTTTTCTGTTAACCTCAGTGGGGTGATGGCCTTTCAACATTTTCACCATTTGTGTATGACGAATAATTTTTAGAAAACTTGCTTACTAATTCCTCATGTTTGTCCCACTGACTAATTCCTCATGTTTGTCCTACTGACTAATTCCTCATGTTTGTCCCGCTGCTGCTATAGGTTATGGTATTTGTACATGCCCGTAATGCAACTGCTCGACTAGCAAATGTGCTAAAAACATTGGCTGGACAACGTGGTCATTTGAAGATATTTGAACCACCTGATACTGGTGCTGCTGGATCGGCAAGGAATGCCTTGAACCGTAGCAGAAATAAGCAACTGGCAGAATTATTTGCAGCAGGGTTTTCGATCCATCACGCTGGAATGCTTCGAGAGGATAGGTAAAGTATTTAGTACTGTGTTTGGATTATTTCGAAAATTGCATTTATTGTTACAGTCTTTTCTTTTGTGTGTAAGGATGTATTAGAATATTTTTTTCACTTCATTAAACACCAAAAGGAAACTATACTCATTGCAACTCATTTGAAATCACACTGAAAAATGTCACAGAAGTACAGGTGGTTATGATTAAACTGCAGCTCCTGACAGAGGTCCAGTGTGGACTGTAATTATCATATGGCAGCAAAACTGGGAACACCTCCAACATGTTAATGCTGAACAAATTTATGCTGGAAAATAAATTAGTTCCAGTTGTGGCCACCAGGTCCAAATCTGGTGCTGTACACTCTTTGTATGACAGTATGACGATGACACTTTCATTTGACAAGCTACAATGTGAAAAAGTAGCATGGCTATCAAAACAGAGACCGTATGCTGTTAGTTAAACTGTTTTATGTCAACGGCAGCTGTTACAATATTGCATTGAGAGAGTATCGCTGACTGAAAGGTCTGAGGAGAGACCAGATGTCATTAAATGGTTTAAAGAAGATGATAATGAAATTCAGAAACACGTGTGAGCTTGGTGTGGCACCTGGAAGAGGAGGGCATCTTATCACAGTGGAAGTTATTGATGAGATCACTGTTGCTCAAACTGACCATCAGCTGTACCCCTGGTAGTGCTAGTGCTCACATAGTGTCACGAGAATTGTGCATCTCATGCCTGAACAGCACAGAAAGTTTTGCTGTCTATATTATTCTGGTACCCATACAAGATCCAGACGGTGCAGCAATGAAACCTCATGATCTGTAGCAACATTGTGAATTAGCTCTTTGTCAATAAAATTCTTCTGGGTTCGAGGCCGCATTGTCAACTATAAAATTCAGACGTTTCGGCGACTGTTGCAAGGCGCCTTCCTCAGGGTGTATTGCTAACTGCTGAATGAACACTAGTTTGGTTACTTATATATTAGTTTGAGGAGGAATTTTAGGGAGCCTATAGAAACAGCCAAGCGACTCGACAGTGTGAATAGAGACGATGGATACCGACTTCCAGCATTGTGGTTGCCAGCAGTGACAGCTTTGCGGAAGGACAGCTCTCGCAAAGCAACAGGCGCGTGGTAGGTCGCAGCGGCGGAGGGTACAGAGTGCTGACACGCCCTAGTTGATACTGGGCAGTTAGTAAACAACACTAAGCTGCAGTCGCCACTCAGTTTCGTATTCGCCGATTTCAACCAGTGGCAAGCAAAAAAGGAAACTCCAATGGAAAACGCTGATTTCCACCAATGACAACAGGTAATGCAAAGACCAATAAAATGAACTCCTAATACCCTTCCTTCTCTCCTTCATATTCAATGACAGCACTTCTCCATAGTATATAAGTAACCAAAATAGTGCTCATTTAGCAGTTTAGCAATACACCATGAGGAGGGCACCTTGCAATAGTCACTAAAACGTCAGAATTTTATAGTTGACAATGCGGCCTCAAACCCAGAGGAATTTTATTGTCTGTGACAGTGGCTGCAGAAGCCTACATTTAGACTTAGCTCTTTGGTTTCTGGCACAGATCAAAGTTGATGACATGTGGCTGGACAATATTCTGTGAACTGATTGTGCACATTTTACACTCCGGTGTGCAGTGAATACACGTAACTGCCAAATTTGGGGTACTGTTAAATGGTGCATTGTGCATGAAGAGCCACAGAATTCACCGTGTATGACTGTGCGGTGTGGATTCACAAGTGCCTTTATCCTCAATCCATTCTTCTGTGAAGAGAATAGTACCCAGAGGGCCTGTCAGGTGTACCATGGCATCTGCATGATACTGACACCAGCTTGTACAGCTCTATGTGGAAAACACTGTATTGAAGCAAGATGGGGCAACATCTCATGTCGCTCACCCTGTGAAAGATCTGCTTAATGCAACCATCCATCAACATGTTATCGCCACAAATTTTCCAGATGCATTGCCTGCAAGATCACTTGATCCGAACATGTGACTTTTGGCTCTGGGAATATCTAAAAGAAAGCATTTACCTGGGACACATTCGATCTCTGCCTAATCTGAAGGCCAGTATACACATACATATTGCTGAGATTCTACTGGAACTGCTGTGATCCCATTGACACCTACAGTGCTCACATTGAACAAGCTGTATAAGCAGTGGTTAATAATAGAATCAACATTATGCCTTTCTCATTTATTTAAACTTTTCTGCCCACATTCGATTCCTAATCCATTACATATGGCAACACTTCTATACATATTTCTTGCATTGACAGTACTAGATTTGCAGCACTTGGTGGCCGAGATTGGAACTAATTTTATTTTCAGAGTAAATCAGTTCCTCATTAATGCATTAGCATATCTACCAAGTTTCATGGCCATACAATGATTACAGCCCCCATTGGAACTCCATGAGTAGCTGCATTTTTATTGTAACCACCTGGTTCATAACTTGATGACACTGCACTACTTCCATAATGATAAAGATGCTACTTGAATGCTCTTATGAAAGGTATGACATAATGAAAGTGATTTGAAACAGAGAATTGAAACATCTCAAATCTTAAGGATGTCGCTCCAATTAGGAGACTGTAAATATTTTCATTACGTATGCTCAATAATCCTTGCAAGAGTTCACATTACTGTGTTCATCGTAATTTCCATTTTGTAATGTAAATTATCATAGGGCCATCTTGTAAGTATTGTTGGTAGACAGTTCTATTCTGTTGGTTGTACAAGAAAGATATTGTTTGTTTTTCATATTAGTTGGGTATGTTTGTTGTAGTTTTATTTATTTGTGGTTAAGTGTCTGCTATTTAAAATGAATTAAAATCTCCTTCATTGCATACTAATGTAACATTAACCATAGATTTTCACACTTATTCCCTAAGAAAAGTGTCATAAAACTCCCCCTCCTCCTCCTCCAACCTGCCCCCCCCCCCCCCCCCCTTTTCCATTTTAGGATGTCATCACCTCTTGAGTCATTCAGCAGCAGTTCTCTGTTCCTAGCAATTCTTTGATGTCTTGATAACATCTGACCAGGTGACTGTTTTTATTAGACTTTGGTTCTTTATTTTCAGTATCTTTGTTGCTTCAGTTTCATGTCACCATCTCCTGTATTCTCATTACCTATTTGCAGCTTCTTCTATTATTTGTTTTTGTAGTATGTGGTTCCAAAGTATTGATCTTCTCATGTTATTGTTATTTTAATAGTGGCATATAATGCCTTTGTCTTCTTCTTTGTGCAGTACAGTAATGAATTCTTATTCCATTTTATGTACAATATCTTTAAATTCTTCTTCTTGCCTCCAGAAGCTTCTATCTTGTGCTGCTTCCTGCCAATTATTTACATGCATCCTGCTGCATGTTGTTTAAATTTTATTTACCCACATATGTCTGGGTCTCCCCCTTGGTCTCATACCAAATGACTGCTCTGTAAATATTCTTGAAACTACACTACTGGCCATTAAAATTGCTACACCACGAAGATGACGTGCTACGGATGCGAAATTTAACCAACAGGAAGAAGATGCTGTGATATGCCAATGATATGCCAATACTTAGCTTTTCAGAGCATTCACACAAGATTGGCGCCAGTGGCGACACCTACAACGTGTTGACATGAGGAAAGTTTCCAACCGATTTCTCACACACAAACAGCAGTTGACCGGCGTTGCATGGTGAAACGTTGTTGTGATGCCTCGTGTAAGGAGGAGAAATGCGTACCATCACATTTCTGACTTTGATAAAGGTCGGATTGAAGCCTATTGCGATTGCAGTTTATCGTATTGCGACATTGCTGCTCGCGTTGGTCGAGATACAATGACTGTTGGCAGAATATGGAATCGGTGGGTTCAGGAGGGTAATATGGAATACCGTGCTGGATCCCAACACCCTCGTATCACTAGCAGTCGAGATGACAGGCATCTTATCTGCATGGCTCTAACAGATCGTGCAGCCATGTCTCAATCCCTGAGTCAACAGATGGGGACATTTGCAAGACAACAACCATCTGCATGAACAGTTCGATGACGTTTGCATCAGCATGGACTGTCAGCTCGGAGACCATGGCTGCGGTTACCCTTGTCGCTGCATCACAAACAGGAGCGCCTGCTATGGTGTACTCAACGACGAACCTGGGTGCACAAATGGCAAAACATCATTTTTCAGATGAATCCAGGTTCTGTTTACAGCATAATGGTGGTTGCATCTGTGTTTGGCGACATCGCGGTGTATGCACATTGGAAGCATGTATTCGTCATTGCCATACTGGTGTATCACATGGCGTGATGGTATGGGGTGCCATTGGTTACATGTCTCAGTCACCTTTTGTTCACATTGACGGCACTTTGAACAGTGGACGTTACATTTCAGATATGTTATGACCTGTGGCTCTACCCTTCATTTGATCCCTGTGAAACCCAACATTTCAGCACGATAATGCATGACCACATGTTGCAGGTCCTGTACGGGCCTTTCTGGATACAGAAAATGTTAGACTGCTGCCCTGGCCATCACATTTTCCAGATCTCTCAACAATTGAAAACGTCTGGTCAATGGTGGCCGAGCAACTGGCTCGTCACAATACGCCAGTCACTACTCTTGATGAACTGTGGTATCTCATTGAAGCTGCATGGGCAGCTGTACCTGTACACGCCATCCAAGCTCTGTTTGACTCAATGCCCAGGCATATCAAGACCGTTATTACGGCCAGAGGTGATTGTTCTGGGTACTGATTTCTCAGGATCTATGCACCCAAATTGTGTGAAAATGTAATCACATGTCAGTTCTAGTATAATATATTTGTCCAATGAATACCCGTTTATCATCTGTATTTCTTCTTGGTGTAGCAATTTTAATGGGCAGTAGTGTACTTGATCCTTTTTCATTCTCATCACTTGGCCTGCCCATCGAAGTTTTCTCTAATTTATTGTTCTGTTATTGTTGCTTGTTACGATAGCACATGCATTTCTGTGTTGTCTCTTCCCTTCCAGATTTGTGATTCATTATGATTCTGTGGACCAAAGATTTTCCTGTAAACTTCATTTTCAAATATTTGTAACTGGTACTCTCCCATTGTAATTAAACCTGCTACATAGGTTAGGACTGGTTGTATGATTGTGTTATATAGCTTCATTTTAATTTTCCTTGTCGGTAGGACCTTGTGGCGCAGTGGTCATCATACTGGACTAGCATTTGGGAGGACGACATTTTGAACCTGCGTCTGGTCATCCTGATGTAGATTTTCTGTGCTTTAGGAAATCACTTCATGCAGATACTGGGATGGTTCCTTTGAAAGGGCATGTCTGATTTCCTTTCCCATCCTTCCCTATTCCAAGCTTGTGCTCCATCTCTAATGACATGCTCTGTCCTTAATGACCTGATTGTCAATGGGACATTAAACACAATTCTCTTCCTCCTCCCTCCCACCTTGTCATTAGTTTACACCCTAGAAGCCTTTGTATGGAGTAGTAAGCTCTATTAGCATTTTTCAGTCTCATTTTCACTTCTGTTTGCTTCTGATTTTGTTCATTTATCATTACATCCAGAAATTTGCATTTGAATTTGATTGCCGATTGGTTGTTTAGTTAGTTGGGTATTTGTTTAGTTTTGTATTCCATGGAGCAGTTGCACAATAAATTGCAATGATGTGGCACAAGTCATTTTCCATTCACATTGCACACTAATTTGTAAATATGTCTACGTAGTGAAACATTTATATGTTTATTTTGTTGTTATTGTTGTTATTATTATTATTATTATTATTATTATTATTAAATATACTGATGCAAGTTAGTTATAACTACCC
This sequence comes from Schistocerca serialis cubense, assembly GCF_023864345.2. NCBI lineage: Eukaryota > Metazoa > Arthropoda > Insecta > Orthoptera > Acrididae > Schistocerca > Schistocerca serialis. The sequence continues at coordinate 113,370,007 of NC_064646.1, forward strand.
ACCACCCTTGATACATTACAATAATAAAAATTCTTCTACAGAATAGGAGTAGTTCTCAAGGACAAACCTTATCAGTTTTATTAGATACGATGGGTTGTCTTGTTCACGTCTTCATATTTTAACTTTCATATATTTTGTTTTCTGATCATTTATTTTTAGGCCAAGTTTGGGTGCTTCTTCTATGAGCTCCATAAATAACTGTCTAACCTCTATTTCACTTTTTCCAACGAGCACTATATCATCAGCATAAACTAAAACCTTAACTTTATTTCTTTGAATGATCATGATCCAAGCAGGTTCTAGTTTGAGTTTCATCACAACTCTCTCCCAAGGCCACACCGGAGAGAAGAGGGAACAGAGCGTCTCCCTTAGTCCAGTTCTGTTTTTAAAATTTATTCCATTAAACAAAAGCCTACTTGTGTTATCATCCAAGCTCATTTTACAGAAAATTGTAATTAGAATGCCATGCATTCCATGGGGTTTCCCTGTGAATTTAATCATAAGATTTCATAAAATTAATGAACAAATAACCATATAGCGGAGATGTTGAGTTGCAGACCGGCATAACATAAAGATTACTGAACACACAAGCCTTCAGGGAAAAGGCCTTCTTGGAAAATAGAACCACTCCCCCAAACACACGCGCACACACACACACACACACACACACACACACACACGCACGCGTACACGTACACATGACCACTGTGTCTAGCTGCTGGGGCCAGACTGCAAGCAACTGCACATGATGGGAGAAGCAATCTGGGTGGTGGGAATAGCTGGGGCGGGGAGGGGGAGAAAGAGAAGGGTGCATGTGGGGGACAGTAAAGTGCTGTTTGTGGGAGCATACAGGGGCATGATGGAGAAAGAGTACAGCAGCTATGTGCAGTCGGGAGGTTAGATGTCGGGGGGGCGGAAAAGGAACGAAGTAAAAAGACAGTGGATGTGGTTGTGGAATAGAAGGCTGCGGAATGGGAACAGGGAAGGAATAGCTGGTTGAAAGACAAGGTTAAGGCCCGGAAGATTACAGGAACATAGGATATATTGCATGGAGAGTTCCCACCTGTGCAATTCACAAAATCTGGTGTTGTTTGAAAGGATCTAGATGGTACAGGCTGTGAAGCAGTTGTTAAAATGAAGAACGTTGTGTTGGGCAATGTGCTTAGTAACTGGGTGGTCCAGCTGTTTCTTGGCCACAGTTTGTCAGTGGCCATTCATGCAGACACACAGCTTGTTGGCTGTCGCACCCATGTAGAACACAGTCTTGAGGCAAAGGGTTGGGAGCAGGAGTGTTCGGTCACAAGCATCACCTATCCCATCAAAGGCAGGGCTACCTGTGAAACCAGTCATGTGGTCTACAAGCTAAGCTGTAACCATTGTGCTTCATTCTACATGGGCATACCAACCAACAAGCTGGCTGTCTGCATTAATGGCCACTGACAAACTGTGGCCAAGAAAGAACTGGACCACCTAGTTCTGAGCAAACTGCCAAGTACAACATTCTTCATTTTAATGACTGCTTCATGGGCTGTGCCATCTGGATCCTTCCAACCAACACCAGCTTTTCTGAACTGCGCAGGTGGGAACTCTCCCAACAAATATATCCTATGCTCCTGTAACCTTCCTGACCTTTACCTCTGTTAGTCATTGTCCTTCACACACCTATTCCCTTCCCTGTTCCCATTCCACAACCTTCTATTACAAAATCGCATTCACTGTCTGTTTACTTCCCTCCTTTTCAGCCCCCCCACCATCTAACCTCCCTACTGCGCCTGTGTACCCTACAATCTCTACATCTCATCCCTGTATGCTCCCAGAAACTGCACTTTACCGTCCCCTACGCACAGCCAGCTCTCGCTCCCTCTCCCCGGACAGCTACCTCCATCACCCAGGTTGCTTCTCCCATCATTTGCAGTTGCTTGCAGTCTGCTCCCAGCTGTCAGAGACAGTGGTAATGCATGTGTGTATGTTGTCCAATTTGGAAGAAGACCTTCTGGCCAAAAGCTTAGGTGTTTAGTAGCCTTTTTGTTGTGCCTGTCTGCTACTCACCATCTCCACCATATGGCAAGTAGCAATATATCCTTTTCATAATATTGTCATTATTCCGTCCCGGATTTTCCATTGTCCAGTGAACAAGTAATATATTTTTTTGTTTAAATTCCCATACTTTTTCTTTTATTTTTCTGATTATCAAATATATTGCCACTACTAGATATATTTCTACAAAAGCTATTTTCTCCATATGGTTTCAAGTGATTTCGCAGTAAATAAGGTGGTTTTTTCCAGGTCCCTGGTTGAAAAATATTTTGGATCCGGGCTAATAAAGGTTCTTGTCTGTACATCAACATTAGCATGGGGAGTAAATTTGCCAGCACATGCAGTTATAATAAGGGTGAGCTATTGACTTACTTTCTACACACATTGCTCTGCCAATATGCAAACAAGAATATTCAGTATTTATATAACTAGCTGCAATTGTGTCTTTATATGTTAAGTATTCCTTGAAATACATTTGTTAATCAGGTTAACTGATTTCTTTTTAGGGAACAGAAATATATGATGCAAAGCAGGGATCTTTTGTCGACCTGGGAATCTTGGACGTACTGCAGATTTTTGGTCGCGCGGGTCGTCCACAGTTTGATAAGTCTGGACATGGAACGATAATAACCTCACATGACAAACTGGCTCACTACTTATCTCTGCTTACTAACCAGTTTCCTATTGAAAGCAGTTTCATAAAATTTCTTGCTGATAATCTCAATGCTGAAGTAAGTATCATCCTTAGAAACTGCACATTATTTATCTCAATCACCTCAGGCAAAACTTGGAGAACATATGGCTGTATAAGTTAAACAAATTTTTTCAGTTTATAGGTACATTTTTTGGCTTGTCTTTGTTTTGGACTTAGTAGAGTTTCACGTTATACACAAATTTTATGAAGAGGCTTGTTTGATGGTTTTTTTTTTTTTATGAGTGACTGCCAGGTAGAATTGTCTAAATAATCATGCTTTATTTCTGGATACAGTGTAGCAATTTGGGTTTGGAACACATTGTAAAAGGTGGCTTATTATTGTCTTTTTTTTATGGTTTACGTAGCATGTTGTAGTACATGTCAAGAACATCATATTTATTATTCGACCATATAGGGATCATCTTGTCAGTGATACTTATGTATTCTGTTACAATACAAAGTGTATGTATTATGTAGGTTGTCAACAATTTTACACAAGGACAGGAGATAAACATCTTTTTTTTTTTTTTTTTTAACAGAAGTGAAGATGAATAAGAAAGGGGGGCAGGGGGGGGGGGGGGGAGAAGAGAAGAGAGAGTGTTAGCTGCTTTGGCCCTCATGTTGGTCTTTGTGTAAAATTGTTGACAACCTACATGATACTTTTATGTCGTACTCAAACATTCCATCTAAGTGTTGATCCTGTATGGTCGTACAGTGAATATTGATGTGTTTGAGGTGTATTATGACATGCAATGTAACTGATTTCAAAAGGACCATAATGAATCATTTGACAGTGACTGCATAGTTGAAACTGCAGTAGTGTATCAAGAAGGAAATAACAGTCAGATGGCAAAAGAACTATAATTTGGACTAGGCTTGTTTCAATTTGTATGTATAGCTTTATATGTATGTAACTTCTTTTCTGAATAAATTTGCAGCTGTAACACTGTTTCAGGTGATTATGTACAGCAAATGGCACTTAACTTTTCACCCAAAATAACTTCTGATATGTTACAAATATTGATAATCTCTTTTGAAGAAGACAAATAATGAGGAGCAGCCCATGAAACAAACACCATTGTGTTTTCACAACTTATGCTCGTGAGCTGCTGCTGCTGCTGCTGCTACCACCCAGAAGTTTACATCATATAATGTGTAACATTAACCTCACGCATCACTTGCCTCAACAGTACTAATTTCTGTGGAAAGTGGAGTGAATGTCTGGATGGCGTACCATTTAAATGGCTGCAACAGGAGCATAAAAGTCCTCATATTCAATGTATTTTCGCTGAGTAATTTCCGATTGACCCTTCAGGATAGTTATATCACTATATTCGTCTCGTGCACATATACTACTGTTCTGGCACACAAAAAAATTAGTCTCCCCCCTCCCCCAAAAAGGGAAGAAAGAAGTTGACGACAATCTAGGTGATGAATAAAGTTTTGAAAACATATTAGTCTTTGTTTTAGGAGCCCCTGGCCATTATTTGTCTATTTGAAGGAAGATTACAAATATCTTTGGTAGACGAAAGCTGTTTGAAGCAAAAAAGTTAAGGTCTTCACACTGCATAAAAGTTTCCACATTCATAATTCTTGATATGTATGGCACCATGACCCCAATGGCCATATGGCTGCATGGGTGATACAGAAGGGTACTGAATGAAAGGGAACCTTGTAAAGGAGAACCTGGCATGTCAAAATTGGAAATGTGGGAAGTAGTCGATTTAATCAACAATAAATAACATTTTATAAAATTGAGAGAAGGGAGCAGCCTTATCAAGTGAGAATATGAAGGATACCTTGGATGCAAATAAAAATCAAAACGAGACAAAAGAACTTGCAGAGAAGATAAATAAGAAAACTGAGCAAGAGTCACAGCTCAGTAAGTCTTTCTCATTGCCTCTGTCACAGAATGCTGCAGGTGTTACAATGCAATGTGCAGAACTGCAGTTGTGAATAATAATATCAGATCATTTGTGGAACAGTTAGGAGACATTTATTTACTGGTCAGAAATTTCATGATAAAATCTATGTTGTTTTTATTCTAAGTGCAAATTTGTTGCAGTGATAATTATTTTAAATTTTGTATATTTCTGCATCCCAGGTCATGTTTGCTTTTTCAGGTTGTGTTGGGTACCATCTCAAATGTATCTGAAGCAGTTAATTGGCTGAGTTACACGTACTTGTATGTACGCATGCGTATGAACCCCCAGGTTTATGGGATAAATTATCAAGATGTAATGGTAAGTCAGCTGAATACAATCATTTACTAAATTGTCTGATTTAATAGCCATTCAACAGTAACAGTTTTTATGTGTTGCTTGAGACTTTCCCAATGAACTAGTTATAGGTGTTTTTCTCAGATGAGACATCGGATTTTATTGTTAAATTTCCATATTTCATCGGCGCAACTGGCATGCTACTGGGCTGTGACCAAAGCCTCCTGTGTATGCCAGCTTAAGAAGAAACCACACAACTGAATTTGGCACATTCACAGCTGCACAGTTTCTTCTTGTACTGGCAGTATGTTTGCCATACCTGAAGTTGACAGTCAGTTATGCTGATGAAATAATGTGGAAATTTCATGATGTCATCTGATGCCTTGGCCAAGAACAATATCTGCAGCATTTTTTTATATGCAGGCAATTTACCAGAACAACACACTACTGTGATTGTTAGGCTCAACCTTCTGCTCTTTCAGTACTTTAAAGAAGTATTCCATCATCTTTCAGGGCGACTGGAACAAACTAGGGAAACTATAAGCATGATTAAACTAGACTGTAAAGACAGAAGAATAATTAAAGAACTATACAAAGAACAAACAACGATATTACAGAGAAGGAATGAATTAACAGAAGTTAGAATTATTAAAAGTGTTAGAAGGTGATCCAATCCGTCCCCATCCCTATTCACCATCAGTAGGGAACAGGCAGTAATGAATGCAAAAAATACTGTACAGGTATGAGCATAAATGGTGAAAGAAGCAGGATGACACAGCTGTGATAGTTCCAGATGAAAGGGCTCTCCAAAGAATCTTGGGAGCTATTGACACAGTCGAAATTATCTCAAAAAAGAGAGAGACAGAATTACTTGTGTGCTCGAAGGAACCAGAAGAAATAAGCATTAAAATTAGAGTGCAAAGAAAATAAAACAGAAAAGACTATAAAATATTTAGGAAGTAAGGTAACTGGGGACAGAAGAAGCAAATAAGTCATAAAGAAACACAAAAGCAATGTTTATAAATAAAAGAAAAATGACTTGTCAAACAACATAAATATATAAGTGTGGGGAAAAATGGTAAAGAGTAGCACTGTATGACTGTGAATGTGCTCTTGGAGACACCTGTTGTAGACTAAATAGGCAAATAAAAAACTACCAGCCAGCAAATTCTGCTAAGAACTGACAAAGAGAGGTTATGTAGGGGAACAATAGAGAAAAGAAGACAAGTGGATTGGTCACATGATACTACAAACCATTCCAGTGTAAATATCATAGAAGGAACATTAAAAGAGAAGATAGCATGAAGAGACAGCAACTGGCATTTTTTAAAATCATCTTCTTCTTCTTCTTCTTCTTCATCATCATGCATGATGGCCTCTGTAGGACCACAGGCAGCCCCTTTGTGGACTGCATTTTCTTCTTCTCATCCCAAAACCTCTTCATCCATTCTCTTCTTCTCTCCTGCTCTTCTTTCGAGATCTTCAGTATCCACTTCTCTTTTCTGTCACTGATCTCCAGCACATTGGTTGGATTGTACTTGGCTCTCCAATTTTCCGTTCCTTCCACCTTGATTTCCAGTTCCAACCAATTCCTCCGGACTTCAACTACCTATTTGGTTCTTTTTTTTTTCTCTTGCCCTCCCTGTTGTTTGCCATACTTCTTTTGTCATTGTATCCATACTCATCCTAAAATCTTGCCCTTTTCCATCTGATATCTCCCGATATTATCCTCATGCTCCAGTACAGTTCTTCCCTAGATCTTCATGTCCATCTCTTGCCCCCTCTTTTTGAGGCCTAGTGTCTTCTTCAGTACTGTTCTCTCTTCTTTATCCGTAGTTATGCTGTACCATTTCTTCTGAGTGTTATTGTCTCAGCCTCATATAATACTGCATTCCTCATTATTGCCTTGTAGTGTCTGATCTTTGCATTTGTAGATATATTCTTTTTATTGTATATATCTGTGGTCATACAGGAGGCTGACTTCTTCTTCACCATCTCCATTATTTCTTCATTGCTCCTGTTTCTTTCTGTTATAAATTCTCCCAGTTATGTAAATTTGTCCACCTTTTGTATGGTGCCTTCTGGTGTTTGCCAGTCCACACTGGCATTCATTGCCTTTGTATTGTTGTAACTGATCCTCAGTCCCACCCTTTTGGCTATCCTACTTAGGTTGTAGAGTTGTGTCTTTGTGTCTTAATCTGTCTTGCTTACTATTGCTACATTGTCTGCAAAGGATAGGCGCTCCATTTGGATCCCACTGTCAATGTGCATCTTCTGTATTCCCGTTTTCTCATTTATTGCTCTTCACTGTCTCCTCATTTCAGCCAGTGCTATTTGACCAAAATTAGTGACAATCCATCTCTCTGACATTCGTATTGATCTCAAACTCTACTGGTAGTGTTCCTGTGAATCTCGCCCTTGCCCTTGCCTTTGCCTCTGTGAGAACTTCTGTTATTAGTTCTGGTGTTGTGCTGACTAGTCCTCCATCCTGTAGGATCCTCCTAAGAGTCTGTCTGTTGATGGAGTCATATGCCTTCATTAAGTCCATGAAGGTTACTACAGTCTTTCGTTATTTAAGGCCCTATGTACTATAAGTTGTTTCAGGATAAATGTCTGTTTTATACATCCTTTAACCTTTCCAAACCTCATGCGATAATCTCCAACTCTACTTTTTATGTGTTCTGCTAATCTCTTGAGCAGTAGCTTCGACCGCACCTGACAGTTGATTTCTAGTATCGATATTCCTCTGCAGTTGTTTGCATCCCTCTTTCCCTCCTGATGTACTGGAACTGTGATTGCATTCTTCCATCCTTCTGGTGCTTGGAAGGCATGACTGTCTGTTGTTTGCCTCCATCCTCAATACCAGCTTGTCTTCGGTTGGTTCACAGTTCAGCAGGTCATGAAACTACCCTGCAAGTATCCTAAAGTTCTCACACTAATGGTCGGTTCCCCATTCTAATCTTGTATAAGGGGCGTTCAAAAAGAAATGAGCCAGAGGCATAATTACAGAAACCAGTACCTGTATATTAGAAGTATTGACCCTGGCTGTTGAGACACTTGTCCCACTGTGACGCAAGGCGATGAAAGGCTGTCTCATAAAATTCCTGGGGCTGTGATGTTAACCAGCTCCGCACGTACAGTTGGATGTCGTCATTTGCCCCTCAAAACATTTTTAAGGTGACATTCTTCTTTGACCAAGATGGCCTCCTTCTGATTCACTTCCTGCAGCATGGGAGAACAATGAATGCCCAGTGTTACTCGCAAACCTTGACCACCCTTCGCCAAGTGATCAAATCAAAATGACCAGGCAATCTCACCCATGAGGTCATTCTTCTCCACGAAAATGCAAAGCTTCTTATGGCCAACACAGTCATGGCACTCCAGCAGAAATTCAAATGAGAGGTTCTCAGCCACCTTCCATACAGTCCAGACCTCTCTCCCTGTGATTACGCTATTTTTGGTCCCCTTAAAAAGACTCTGAGGGGCAAACGATTCACCTCGGCCGAAGACGTCCAACTGTATGTGCGGAACTGATTAACACCGCAGCCCTGGAAATTTTATGAGACAGCCATTCGCCGCCTTGTGTCACAGTGGGACAAGTGTTTAAACAACCAGGGTCAATACTTCTAACATACAGGTACTGGTTTCTCTAATTATGCCTCCGGCCCATTTCTTTTTGGACACCCCTTATATAAACAGTTCTCTGCCTCTGTATCCCGTCATTCTTTCTTAATTTCCCAGTAGCCTCTGTTGTTGTTTTTCTTAAAGTTGTTCAGAACCTCATCCAGTTCCTGCTTCATCCTCTGTCTTCTAGTCCATTTTAATGTTCTGGCCACTTCCTACCTTCTTAGAAAAACCTCCTTCTTTGTGGGTCCTTCTTGCCATTAGTCTCTCTAGGCTTCCCTCTACATCTTTCTCACAGTCCTTGTCCCACCAGCAATGTTTCTTTTTTCTTTCCTTCCTTACCCATAGTTCATCTGTCTACATGATTCTGGTAGCTTTATTTGTCTGTGGCTGTCTACACCTGTTTGGAATCCAACGGCACTTGACTTCTGTAGGATAGTGATCTCATTATATCCTTGTGTTCTTCTTGACCTTGGTGTTCAAGATCTCTTTAGTGTCTGTCTGACTGATTGCTGTGTGATCAATTTGGAATTCCCAAAGTGAGTGTGAGGACTTGCCCATGCCTTTTTCTTATTCCTTTTAAGCAATGGAATTGATTGCACAATTGCCAGTCTGCTGTTGACCAAGGTTGACACAAGCTGGCATTGAGATAGAAAGCGTGTGTGAGATTGGAGTGGAATTCAGATGGCATGGGCTATGAAGCAGTTATTGAATTCAAGCATGGCATGTTTCCCAGCTTGCTGCATGCTGTGATCAAATAAACACATCAAAAAAAAAGTTTTGCATCACCCCAGTTCCCAGAACTCCTGAAGATAGACATTGACTGTGGATATTGTATCACAGACACAGTCCCTTTGACTGTTCAGAGATGTCACTAAACCCACCCAAATATATAAACAACCATGCGTGAGCAGCACCTATTAGACAGAGGGGGTCTGACAGCCGATCAGTTCCAGTCATTCCATCAGGAGGGAGGTACACGGCTCGTGTTGTCTGTAGTTCAACCATGCCTAGATGGTCAATACCGCAGTTTGATCGCGTCTGCATTGTTACTTTGTGCCAAGAAGGGCTTTCAACAAGGTAAGTGTCCATTCGTCTTGGAATGAACCAAAGCAATGTTGTTTGGACATGGAGGAAATACAGAGAGACAGGAACTGCTGCTGACATGCCTCGCTCAGGCTGCCCAAGGGCTACTACTGCAGTGGATGATTGCTACCTATGGATTGTGGGTCAGAAGAACCCTGACAGCAACACCACCATGTTGAATAATACTTTCCATGCAGCCACAGGACGTCGTGTTACACCTCAAACTGTGTGCAATAGGCTACATGATGCGCAACTTCACTCCCAACGTCCATGGCGATTCCATCTTTGCAACCACGACACCATGCAGCGCGGTACAGGTGGGCCCAGAAACATGCGGAATGGACCGCTCATGATTGGCATCACATTCTCTTCACCGATGAGTGTCACATGTGCCTTCAACCAGAAAATCATCGGAGATGTGTTTGGAGGCAACCCAGTCAGGCTGAACGCCTTAGACACAATGTCTATTTAGTGCAGCAAGGTGGAAGTTCCCTGCTGTTTTGGGGTGGCATTATGTGAGGCCAACATACGCCGCTGGTGGTCATAGAAGGCACCATAACGGCTGTACCATATGTGAATGCCATCCTCCAACCAATAGTGCAGCCATATCGGCAGCATATTGGCGAGGCATTTGTCTTCATGGATGACAGTTCACGCTCACATCGTGCACATCTTGTGAATGATGTCCTTCAGGATAATGACATTGCTCGACTACTAGAGTTGCCAGCATGTTCTCCAGACATGAACCCTGTCGAACATGCCTGGGATAGATTGAAGAGGGCTGTTTCTGGACTACATGACCCACCAAGCACTCTGAGGGATCTACGCCGAATCTCTGTTGAGGAGTGGGACAATCTGGACCAACAGTGGCTTGAACTTGTGGATAGTATGCCACGACGAATACAGGCATGCATCAATGCAAGAGGACATGCTACTGGATATTAGAGGTACCGGTGTGTACAGCAATCTGGACCACCACCTCTAAAGCTCTTGCTGTATGGTGGTACGACATACAGTGTGTGTGATTTTCATGAGGAATAAAAAGAGAAGAAATGATGTTTATGTTGATCTCTATTCCAGTTTTCTGTACAGGTTCCGGAACTGAGATGATGCAAAACTTTTTTTGATGTGTGTATATTTAATGTTTTTCATTTTGATAAATCATCACATAATTGTATGTCATTGTGCAGATTGATAAATTAATTCGAAATAAAATCACTATTTTCTTTAATGTTTCTTTCCCAGTAAATCATCTTATTTCACAGTTTATTGACTGCATGATGTATCTGTTGACGGTGTATAATACAAATAATCTTTCTTTAAAACACATTTTTAACAGACTATGTTTATTGCTAATCAGATACAAATACAAATTGAATAATTGTATCATTTGAGTACTGACTCTATCATTTGAGTACTGACTCAGTTACAAAGCTGTTGATTTTTAATTACTTTAATAAAGTGCAACGAGGCTTCTTGTAGTCACTGGCTGTCAGCTGAAATATCACAGTGACCGGCATTGCAAAACTGTCGATCAGTACATGGGGATCATACAACTTTATCACAGTCTCGTAAAGTCTGTATGGAACAGAAAAGGAACTAAATATTTGAGCATATTGAAATAAAACAATAGTAAACACACTGAAATATAAATTTATAAACTGCAGAAATTGATTAAAATTTGTGCCGTGATCAGGACTCGAACCTGGGTCTTCTTGCATACTAGGCAGAAATGCTGACCGTTTCACCACCGCAGCGCTATGGTCAACATTGCTGCATGAACTACCCAAGTTGAATGCCCTGCCCAACACGAACTTCAATTCATATCTCCAGCTTATTTTCTCCATTTACCTGATATTGCTCAGGCAGAAAATATATCAGTGTAACCGTCAGTATTTTGTAACACTATGATGTGGGGTATAAGTTATTCAGTACTGCTGTTTTTGACCTGTGTTGTTCATGTTGAAGTAGTGCCAGCTGGTCAGCATTTTAATTGTGATCCTGCTTTGTGAAGATTACCTCCTTGGGGATCTTAGTGTTGATAGGTAAAGTCACACTAGTGGGTAACTCATTACAGTTGGTTTCTTTCACAAATAAAGAATAATAGCTTGTGATCAGTGAAAGAAAATTTAAATGGGACTCAAAACTTACTGATTGCGTGAGTCATTTTACAACGCTGGTAAGTAAACATAGTGGAAAGAGGAATATTTGTTACAGTTAATATACTGAGAATTTCATTTCATAGGAAGATCAAACATTGGAGCATTGGAGACTGAAACTTATAACTGCTGCAGCCAATGAACTGGATAAAGCTAAAATGATACGTTATGATCCACGCACAGGATCGCTCAGTGCTACAGGTTTGTTAATTTTATTGTACAATTAATGATTATAAACATGATTTTATCAGTTAGGTGTGATATATTTAAACTATGGATTGGACTGAAAAGGTGTGGACATCTGGACATCTCTCTCTCTCTCTCTCTCTCTCTCTCACACACACACACACACACACACACACACACACACACACAAACACACACACACACACACACACCAAAAATAAAGTCCATATGTAATGTATACTCACTCACATGCATTTTCCTCAATAATTGTGTACCAGTTTCAATCTTTCCCATAAGGTAACTCCTACTATTCTTATCTCTTTTTGATGAAAATAATGTCAACGGCTGGCTGGTCAGGATATGGACAATAAATTGTTGCCGTGTTTGCAGAGATATATTCGCAAATGTGTAACCGTGCACCTACAACACAGTGGTTAAGGAGTGTACCTCACAAATACTGCTGAACAGCTTCCATATTTCAGGAACTAGTTTGTTCAGCACCATTTCCATATTATAGTGTTGCAACCCAGCATTCTAGCAATGATAGTAACAAATAGTGTGAAAGCTGCTGTGAAGTATTACATACCAGCCGCATGCTGGTAGCTGCAGTGTGGCAACATGTGGGTCAGAATAAACACACACGTAAGACAATTGTGACATGTGACTAGCCACGCTCAGTGGAAAACTGCTCCACGCGGCGGTAATAACTGTAGCAGGCTGGTCAATGTCACCACATCACTGCAAGTATCTCGTTATGGACAATGTGACTAGATGTCAGGTTTTAGTGAAACAGGGGTGCTTCAGAGTGATATAAATATTTATGAATTCAGAGGCAGAAGCATTCTGATGTGAGAGTCCAGCCGCACCACGAGCCACGACACCGGGGCCGTGCCAGATAGCGGGACAACTAGCATTGGCGGCAGCTGCTGCCACGGATTCAAGACCGGGCTGCACCTGCCGCCAACAGCAGAGACTTCCTCACAGGACTTAATGCCACAGCACCGCCCACCTGCCATCTGCAGCTCCTGCTGCCACAAGTACTGAGTGTCCCACCACCACCACCACCACCACCACCACCACCACCACCACTAACCCCCCACCCCTCCACCCTGACTTAATGCCACAGCACCAACAGCCATCCGACTCCCGCCAGAGAGCAGTGGGTTGAATCCCACGCACAGCAGTCTCCGTACTGCCACATTGAATGTGTGTTGAGCTGTTCCGAGTTCCGTCACTGATGGGAAAGTAGCACGTCACTGACATCATGACTGGCCTGCCGAGGCTGCCGGCTGCTGACGGACCTGCCCTTGGCAATACAAAGTGCCTACGTGGCATCCTATCACTAGGGAACGTGACCCTTACGCCAGTGCCGGCCAGGGTCAATGTAGTGAGGCATATTTTGCCTTGCCAAGCCATGACAAAGCATACACAGAGATTGAATAAAGCCTTCTTTATTGTCGGCAGTGTTTCCATTGGGTCCTGTGGCCCATCAGCACCCACTACTCAGACTCCAGCTGCACTCTTCAGTACATCAGGAACTATCCTGTGGCTGTGTTTAGAGCAAGTTAAATGAAATCCGAAGGACTTTCCAAGTTGTCTTTATTGATTATAGGGCAAAAATCACAACAATGGGCACCACTTGCAAAGCTGCTCCAACGCAGGTGAAGATTGTCCCATTGACCAGAAAAGTTATAGTGAACATTTTGTGGGTTGCAAAGGGTGTCACAGTCATTGAATTATTGAAAAAAGAAAAACTGATTACCGGGAAATTCTGCAGTGATATACTGTTTCTCATCAGCATTAAAGTGAAGGAAGAAAAACTTCATTTGATGAATATGATGTGCTGTTTCACCTTGACAGTGCTCCATAACATTCATCTGGACTTATTGCCGCAAAATTGTATGAATTGCTGTCGCTGCCCGTTTAGTATTCACCTGACATGGCTCCTTACAGTTTCTTCTTCTTCTTCTTCTTCATGTTTGGGAACAAGTGACTGATAGACAAATAATTCTGCTCGATTGAGGAGATGCTCATTGAGACAAACATATATTTTAGAGTGCTTGACAGTTCATATATTAAGAAATCTGGCTCTTCATTCCTAACATGAGTACTTATTGCCTTTATTTTTTCCTTGCAGTCCCTTCTTATCCCAAACAGTGTAATGATTAAAGGTGGTGGTGGTGGTGGCGGCGGCCTGTGTTTGTACGTGCATGTGCATCGCATTTCGTGTGTGTGTGTGTGTGTGTGTGTGTGTGTGTGTGTGTGTGTGTGTGTGTGTGTGTGAGCGCCTGCGTGCATGAGAGAGAGAGAGAGAGAGAGAGAGAGAGAGAGAGAGAAGGGGTGTGTGCACAAGAACAAAAAGTGCACAATAATGTTGGAGAAATTTATTTGATGATTTAAGTTGAAAAGTCACTGCATGCCACCTAAAGTAAATAATGGCGTGAGACTGCTACAAAAAATTAAAAGAATAGAAGAAGATATTAAGTTAAACTTCAGTTTCGTTGTATCTAAAAATTATGGTTTCTTCATATGGTAATGGTGTTTGTTTGTACTCCTTCCAGAAATTTTCCTCAAATTATGAAATTTTATATGTAAAGTAAATTTTATATGTAAAGTAGTTCATAAGTATGTAAACAACAAATTGAATATTGGACCTACTTGCCTGGAAAGCTGCAGGTATTAACACACCACTTCTGGGATTTAGGCAAATGTGCTGGCCCTGGATCAAATCCTCCCAGTGGATTAATGATGAGAGTTAGTGTGCCGGCCAGCCTGGATGTGGTTATTAGGCGGTTAGGTGGTTTTCCACATCTGTAGGTAAATACCATGTTGGTACACATCCTTCCTCAGTTACATGACCCGCATACATTTAGAAAACTTTTCCACATCTGTAGGTAAATACCATGTTGGTACCCATCCTTCCTCAGTTACCTGACCCGCATACATTTAGAAAATGTTCACACAGTTTCACATGAATAACACTACATGCAGACAGTTTGGGATACACACTCCTCCCTGGGGCAGCAAGGGCATGCAGTCACCCCTTAAATTAACCAGGCCAAATCCTGTAGTAACCAAATTGATCCTGCATCGATGTGAGACAAAGGCAAAAGAAAAAGGAGCAGGAATTGAATATAGGAGCTCAGATTTCAAATCTGTGTTCTTTTTCCTAATAATTATTGTGCTTTCACTTGTGTGAAGTGCTAATTTATTAGCAATAATTTCTCTAGAGCAAAATACTTGCTTCCTCTGCCAGCTATGAAGTTGATGTGAGAATATAAATATTAGAAATACACAAATTTCCTGCACGGTAATGGTCCAGTCCCCAAGACCTTGTAAAAAATATCATTGCAGACATGTTTTTATTTTAAATTTGTTTCAATTAAGTGACATAACCATTTACTTTTAGATCTTGGGCGAACTGCAAGTCATTTTTACATCAAGTATGATACGGTGGAAATATTCAATGAGCTAATGGCACCAGTTATGTCAGAAGCTGATGCACTTGCAATGATTTCGAAGGCCCAAGAATTTGATCAATTAAAGGTAAGTACCTCTCCAATACTTGAGTCGTGAAACTGTGTACGCTTGTTAGTATTACAAGAACTTTTACCTCAAAACAGCATGATGAAGACTGCTTACTTTACCAAGGAGTTAAATGTTGAGGATATTAGTGTGCAACTGCTTGCTTTTATCCCTTGAACTGTTTTGCTCGGCTGTGACACATTTCTTCTAAACCCATCAGCTCATTGGCAGTGTGGCAGTGGATGAACAAATTAATTTGGATGTCTTCTTGCACTTTGCTGGATAATGTCTTTCACTGAAACTGAACAGCGAGTAACGTAAGGTTTCTTGTGGAACATAAAAAGTCAGCAACGCAGTCGGAAGCTTTTTACATTGAGAATTAAGGAAAACTTTGCAGAAGTTTGGTAAACAGTATTGGAAGATCAAAGATTGAGTGATGGCACATGTGGACAAAGAAGATTTTCAAGACATTTTAATAAAGAAGTTACTCATGATGAAACTATCTACAAAAATGTTGCTGGAAGATTTGTCTGATGATCAAAAAGGAAATGGAAAAATTAATTTTGCTCTCACCATTTGGAGCATATTAATGAAGAAACCAGTTTTTAAAACTATTATTAAATATGATAGTTGTGAGTTCGTACATATGATCCAGAAACCAAGTCCATGCACTGATAGTCTGAGTCTTCCTCAAGAAACTGTATGAATAATTTGAAACAGTTTACCCAAAATATTATAGAGATATTTTGGACTAATTACATGAACGTGTCAGAGAGAAGCACTCTCAAACAGCACCAGGACAGTGTGTTTGTCTCCAACACTTTCTCAGTGAAGTAATGTATTAAAACCAGCAGTCCTTGAGTTTTCACTTTACTCACCTGTTTTGGAATGATGCAATTAATAATTTTACCTCCAAATACCAAAAACCATAAATTGTGGTTACTTAGGCAGCTTTTGCTTCTGGTTTTTAGTGAACGTGTTTTGCAAACAAAGAAGTGATAACGTAGTAATTTGGTCCCTCAGTCTCCACACAACTAGCTAACCAGAATTCATATCTCCACAAAAAGAGACATTTTCTGGTGGCAGAAGAGAGAAATACATAACTAGAGCTCCTTCACAACCTTATGAAAAATGACATGCAAAGATTGTTTTAGCAGTGGGATCAAGAAAAGCAGAGGCATGGACTAAAATGGGTCCTCTTTTGAGGTAAACAATTGTTAGGTACACAGAGCTGCAGCACCAGTCCCATTTTTCTTGTGTAATGTGTCATGCCTACTCATTCTGTTCCTTTTTTAATTTGTATTATGCAAAATTTATGCTGATACTGTGCACTTTTAGGATTAGTGGGTAATTTGGCGAATATGGTTCAAAAAACACTTTTTTACTGCATTTCGAAGATTAATTTACAATTGATTTACTAAACCATTATAGCTTATTCATCACCTTGTTATTTATTTTCTTTCAGTCATTGCTTATGTTGTCATATTCTTTGACAAATGTGACATGGCATGGAAAGCCACTTGTGGTTCCTTAAATTTTTGTTTCAATAATACTGCCATTGAATACAACAGAACAAATACAAAAATTAACAGTAGTAATACAGTACAAAGGTGTTTAATAAATTGTGAAGGGGATGACTTCCATGGAACATGTTGTTGTGTTGTGGTGTAAAATCATTTTCTCTATGGGAATGGAAATGACCGTTTGGCGTCATTGGCCGAGAGGCCCCTTGTGGTGCAGGTCCGGCCGCCTTGGTGCAGGTCTTATTACATTCAACGCCACCTTGGGCGACCTTCGCACCTGATGGGGATGAAATGATGATGATGATGATGACAACACAACACCCAGTCCCTGAGCGGAGAAAATCTCTGACCCAGCCAGGAATTGAACCCGGGCCTGTAGGACGGCAGTCCGTCACGCTGACCACTCAGCTATCTGGGCAGACATTTTCTTTATTGAAAAATGCGACTGTATTTCATCCAACTTCATGTGGAAGCAGTCCAACATATCACTGTAATATTGTACAGTGATCGTTTTCCATTTTTGGAGAAGAGTACAACTACAACACCAATGCATGCATAAAAAATCATCACCCCAACTTATCCAGTCTAGGGGTACTATCTTTGCCTTCTTTGAAGCAGCTTTGCTGGAAGCAACTCATTGATCTGACTGTTGGCCAGCTTGCAGAGTAAAATGATAAATTCATATTTCGTCTGTGGTGACAACTCACGTAAATTGCTCCAAACACAGCTTTGAATTTGAAAGTTACACTCAGTTGTCATTCACAGTCAGCAGTCACAGCCCTCATTGAGCCGATAGTTTTTTCTGTTGCACACAAGCAACATATTAACTACCGTTCCTGTAGGAGTGCCTATGGTGTCTGCTACTCGATACACTTTTGTCTGATAATCAGCAAGAATTGTGTAACATGAGCTTCTACAATGTTTTAGTTTTCTTTGCTAACCAAATCTGATGGATGTTTGACTGCACTTTAGATTTGTTGAACCAATGTATGGCATGTCACCGGTGAAGGATCACTGTTAATGGCGACCAATTTCACTTTTGTCTTGTCACACATTTACCCATGTAAAAGCAGAAAGTGATTTATTGTATTTGTAAGTTGTAGTATAGTTATTTCATGTTGATGAAAACCACTCTAGCACAAACGTACCGAAATGGCTGACAAATCCAAAATAATCTATGACTTAGTGTCATTTTTGTTTAACATCATCTGTCAGGTAGCAGCACGGAATGTTAACACAACTTAGCTTTGTTAACAATGACATCTATGTTCAGATATGGGTACTTATTATTGAACCATGTACCTATAAGCAGTAAATTGATGTATGGTATGAATATTTCTTTTGAAAGCAATATTTGTTGTCCAGAACATGGTTATTTGAATACATGACTCGAAAATGATGCCCATATATTTGCAGAGCCACTAATACAAGCATTTCTGCACGTCTCTAATATTTTGTACTTAAATTTATTATGTAGGTGCACTTCCAGTTTCTCAGGGTGGTGTTTGATGCTGGGATTTTACTGTTGCAGGTCCGAGATGATGAAATGGAGGAGCTGGACCAGCTGGTAGACATGAACTGCCCGCTGCCTGTGGCAGGAGGCACAGAGAATGTCTACGGGAAGGTGAACATATTGCTGCAGACATTCCTGTCTCACGGGCGCCTCAACTCTTTCTCCCTCATCTCAGACCAGTCGTACGTAATGCAGGTATACAAATTCTTAAAGCTTTTTATTATGGCCAGATTGACATATCTGATGGATAACTGGTAATTAAAAAATGTGTTGACATCAGCAAAAGCTTATGTTGTGCCAAGATGATGATTATTTTATATATTAAAAACACCAGAGTAAGTTGACATTGACTGCTGACTCAGTCAGCTATTTTTCACAAGTACATAACTGATGTGGCTTTTTTGACAACATACTGTGGCAGATATTAAAACTACAGAATATTAAACTCTGTGCAGGAAGAAGGGAATTTAGGCACTAAGATTCTAATCATTTGAAAAATAAAACACAGCCAACTATAAAGTGAGTGGTTTACTGTGCACTGAATAATAATGTTATTGGGATCCCCTTGTGGAATAATATAATTATGGGGAAACCCTTGTGGAAGTAGCAGCACGGGGCTCTCTTATAAATTGTAAATAAAAAATGAATATTGTACAAACAACACAAATAAATTAGTATAAGAACAATACATATATTGCAAACTGAAGTTGATGTGCATGGCTCAACTACAGAATGCAGTATTAAATCAATCTACTGAAAAAGTGTATAAAATACTGCCACTCTTTAAGCAACAAATTACACCCTGAATTTTGTGTGTATTCCAATTAAGGGTGGACCTTTGTAGCTGAACAACAATACAGAGTTGCATATCTGCATGGATGCCAGCTCCCAAAGTTTAATATTTGCAGGATATTACTTGTATTACAAACTGAAGTTGGTCCGTGTAGCTCAGCTATAGAGTGCGGTACACAGTTGCATAACCCAAGAAATTTTATTCACTAGTATCGCATGTTTTGCAATGTAAAATTGATCTTTGTAGGTCAGTGATATATTTGCAATACACAAGTTCCTCCTCCAAAAGGATATTGTATCCACAGGTACCCACCTTGAAAGCAAATATAGTACTCAGAATATTGAGTGTATTTTAATCACAGCTGTACTTGTATATATCAAGCTGAGAATACGAAATTTAGGTGCCTTCTATAAAATCAAATGATTTTGTTTTGCAGCGCTGAATGTGTTTTAATCTGAGTGTGCATTATATAGGTGAAGTTCAGAATGTAATACATAGACAGGTAGTACAAAAATAAACAATACATTCTGAGTGTAATTTGAGTTGTACTTGTTGGGTGCCAGCCTAAACAAAACTTTGGAATTCATTACACATTTGAAGAGGGGTTGACATTTAAACTAAGTAGCACTTAAATTTATGCTGTGAGATCCAGAGCTATCGCGTGTATAAGTAATCACATCATACTCAAAGAAACCATCAACAGTAATGTTTAAAAGCCAGTGCTATTATAAATGTGTGCTGTCGAAGGACATCAGTTACATCACAGTTGCCGTATCAGTTGTGTCAATTTTTTAAACTGACAGCTTGTACTGCATATTGTAACATACCCTAAATGAAAACAGTTGACAGTATTGCATAAAAGAACAGTTTTTGTACATTCCAAAGTGCACAGTAGCCACATCACACAAAAACTAGTTGTCAACAGGAGATTACTTGGCTTCGACGGTGTCCTCAGTTTGAAAGGGAGCAGGACTAAAGTTTCTTCAGGTTTGCCATATCCAGCTGGAACCACTTGTTGGTGATTAGATCCTGCAGAACTACCAAATTACACCCTTGTTTATCGCTATGTTTCTCTCGCCATTCCTGATAGCCCGCATATTTTCCGGGGCATTAAGACTGGGCGTTTAGCTGGCCAGTCACAGCACGGTAGGATGCTCAAGTGTTTGTCAAACTGGGAACATACATGTGCAGGTGTACGAACATGGGTGCTATGATCTCGAAAGACGGGAGTGTTGACAGAATACTCGACATGCAGGTGTAGAAGAAAGGGTGACACTTGGTCACTGGCAATTTTGAAAGACATTCTTCTGTTAAAAACACCTCCAAAGCATCAGTAAATCACCTTGAGCCCAAATTACACCACCACACACTGCAGGTGAAATTCTTCATTGGGCCGTCAGTGCACTCGTCACCTCGCATCATTTGAAAACTGGCAAAATCATTACTCATCAGACTACGCTATATGCCTCCAATTGGCAGCTGTCTGTATTCAGTGTTTGGCCCATTGAAGACAGAAAGCTTTGTCCCGCTGTAAGCAGTGGCTTTTTGTGAGATTCCCGATGGCAGCTGTAAATTGCATAAAATGTCCTGTGCGCAGCAGTTGTTATTCAAGAGGCATGACACTCATTTCCAGTCACTGTCGGGGTGACACTCATTTCTGGTCGCTGTTGATAGGATTGTTTTATGACTAGACTTCATATACATTGTTACGTGACTTTGAATGATACACCATTTCTTGGAAACATTTGGGCAATTCACACTTTTACACCAACACATTGGGAAAATTCATTCACAGCATGGTGAGAGGCACTTCAAGATACGGTAGCAACACTCTGCCATTCTGTCAAGTCTCCAAGTTGATCGACCTTTTTGCATTGATACTGTACAAGTTATGGCCATGTACACACTGCTTCAATCCCATGACTTGTGTCAGCTGCTGAGGGTCACTTGACTGCCAGCTACTGGTTCTGCACCACCTGCAGTGCTCCAGACTGACTGAAGTGCTCTTCTTCAAATTGTGGTATATTTTGTCTGACAAGCTTACATACCTCTATATGAGCTCGATCACACTCTTCAGTTGTGAAACTAGCTTGTCGTCTTCATATTAACTGTCGTACAATATTGAAAGGAGGGGAGAGCCAAAGACAGCACTGGCTGGTGTACAGAGCAAGGGTGTTGACGCCACAGAATACAGCAGACAGAGCTAATAATAGATAAAAGAGAAGCAGCAAGGCTACATGCACACTGTGTAACGAGTGATCTGTTGTACAGATAAAAATTTAAACTGTGTGGCAGACCAAAGAGTGAAGTGAAAAATTCTGAAATTTTGTTAAGTGCTTCTGAAGACTAGCAGGAATGAATTGTGAATAATAGAGATGCAGTGAGTCACTACTTTTATTGTTATTTTCTGTCTAAGCTGCTGTGAACATTTTGTATATTTCCTGGCATTGGGTCTCTGGGGTGTAGGAAGAAGCCAGTGGTGCATATTTCATTAAAGTACAATACAATGAAATGACATAACATTTTGAAATGTTGTTTTATTACATTGCTAATATTATTTATAAAATAACCTAAAAAAACCTAAAACATTAACTTTAAAAGAAGTTACTCTTCAGCAGAATGGAAGGAGGTGTCCAACACCAAGTTCCTTAACTCAGTCTTTGCCCACAAGAGATTGTAATATGCTGAGCCAAGTTGTTAAATATGCATGTATCCATGGAACTGATTTCCTTCTATACTAATATAAGCCTGTGAAATCTCTGTAGAGGTTTGTTTTCACCCTAGTGTTACATTCAAGCATTACACTATTTTTGAGAAATGAGAGTTGTTGGTAATGACAAAGGATGTTAATGAATAAATGTGTTGTGATACAGCTGTCAAATGTGAGTTGAGTTTCCCTGTGACATAATTCTTTAGCTCATTAGTGTATAAAAATCTACAAAATAAATTAAGTTTCCTCAGTTTTACATTAATTAACTGAACTGAGACACTTCAGTAATTCAAGATACAGGTTTTCCTGATGGGGTTATGATCTCTCTCTAATCCTCTAAACATACATATCTACTTTTTGTATAACTTTATAGCAGAGATGCTGAGTCACAAATAGGCACAGCAAAAAGACTGTTCCAAATAAAGCTTTCGCCCCGTAAGGCCTTTGTCAAAAATAGATGAGACACACACACACACACACACACTAACACTAACACTAACACTAACATTCACGCAAACACAACTCGCACACACGACTGCAGTCTAAGGCAGCTGTACCCCCACTGCATAATTGTTACATTCCATCGTGGATTTTCCACTTTTGATTTTGTATAACTTCGTTGGAGTAGATATTTTTATAACTAGCAGAGCTATATGACGAATACTGAATTTAGGGATTGTATGTACTGAGCATGTGTTCACTGGGAGTCCAAACAAACCGTTGTTCGAGAACAGCAACAGTAAATACAGAGCTGCCAGTGTACCCCACACTCAGATGATTTAGTCTTAAAAAAACTTGTTAGGCTTAATATTTGAACTGCGATTTATCGCAAATACTATGCGAAATTTATACCATTTGTGACTGTATAATGAGTGTTTATTTTGTTGATATTCCTACTATGGAGAGTAAGGTGATTTTGAAGACTCTGAATGGATATTTCTTATTGGTTGTGAGTACATGAGTAAAGTATGACTGGGCAGTAGTAAGTATCAATGTTAAAAAATATAGATTTTGTTGAGAGGTGTAGAGTTGTTGTTGCATTCTCTTGTGAAATGTGGACACCAGCTACTGTAGACACACTTTAGGAGAACAGACTAAAAGAATAATTTATGCAAGTGATCAGATAATACAAGTTACAAGCTGTCTCTTCTCAACTGAAAACTGCAGTTTTGAACTGTTACAATTAACACTGTCACATCCCTGGCTAGGGTCAATTGGTAGAATTCGGCCTGTTGACCAATGTGGAAGGGAGCCTGAACTGGCGGATAAGAAAATCTCACCTGGAGAGGAAGCTGGGTAAGGAAGTTATATATGTGGAAGCATATAGATTAGTGCTACACCCCTCCATACTGTGGCTCCCTTTTGGAGGTCGGAAAATTCCTTCAACTGGTCGGCAATCACTGCTGTGAAGTAACTCCACCTAGTCGTTCCATCTCCTCTCTTTCTCACACCTCACACCTGTTTTCCTGGAAAGTATTGCTTTGCTAATTTTAACCTTCTCAGTGGCATGTTTTGGCTGTCTGGTTTCTGCAATAGCTTCTGGCTAGTGTAAATAGTTAATCTGATGTTTTGACAACTTCCAGAACAAAGTCAGAATTTGTTTCTGTGTTTTGTTTCAGCAGTTTACCTCTAAAAAATGGTTATGACACAGATTACTTGTAGCCATTAAATGAGGGATTTGTTCCTGTCTTCTATGTTTTGACCATTACACACCATGTGTCCTAATGTGGACAGGGTGTATACGACCCGGGAGATCCGGGAAAAACCCGGGAATTTTTTCATCCGGGAGAAAACTGGGAAAAGTCAGGGAATTTTTTAGAATTCCGGGAATGTTTCATTGTTTTAGTTTCCCGTTAAATTTTTGTGATTTTGACTGGTAAGAACCAATACTCCAACAAAGGATATTACTGTATCCTGCGTCTGCAGGATAATACTGCAGCAACAAAACATTAACAGGAGGAAGAAAAAACGAAAATAAAACTTAAGTTGCAAAGGAAATCCGCCATATACAACAACAAAACATAGAACATAGTGCTCATACAAGCATCTGCCAACAGCAAAGTGTGTCAAAGGCTTTAGAAAGACGAAGAAATGATTCATAAGACAAATTGCCTCCGATGAGCGTGATGTGACAGCTGTTGACATTAGATTCGTTTCAGCAGTTGCGGACGGGCTCTTGTGCAAAAAAATGTTCAAATGTGTGTGAAATCTTATGGGACTTAACTGCTAAGGTCATCAGTCCCTAAGCTTACACACTACGTAACCTAAATTATCCTAAGGACAAAAACACACACCCATGCCCGAGGGAGGACTCGAACCTCCGCCGGGACCAGCTGCACAGGGCTCTTGTGCATGCACAGTTGAGTCACGTATGGGTAGTACCTTCTCCCGCTTCTGGCTACAGATGTGTGGCTGGGCGCCACTATCTAGTATTGCCCTGGTTCGGAAATATCGTAGATCCAGGGCTGATGCACAGAGCAGTCTGAGTTGTGGTGGGGAGGTGGATAGTCTCCACGTGACCTGTGTTTACTTTTAGTGAGTTTGCTGTTTCCTCTTCATTCATTACTCTCACATCAAATGAAAACAAAACGGATTTCTGTTGCCGGGAGCTATCAAATGAATTAAAATACATTCGTGTAATTATGGAAGGCTAAAATATGTTATTATTTTCAGGTTTTATTTCCACATTTCTGACAGTCAAGCATTCACCTTGCAGAACAATGAGGTTATTTTTGTCGCTTTGCTAAAGAGATTTGGCTTTTATTAATCTTTTGCGCTGAGGCAGTCAATTTGTTTGAAACGAATTGTTTAATTTCACACTGTTGGCTAGTGTCAACTGTTCGCTGCATTTCAGGTGCACGTTTTCCATCTTCTAGCTCGCCTGGCATTATGCCATAATAAAGAACCAAACATGAGGTAATAAGGTGCTGGTACTCAAGAAAATTTACATCCGAATCTGGACATACAAATGTGCACTTTAAGCCCAGTTATGCATTTTAGTACGGTTCACGAAATTCCGATGAACTTGAAGTGTCCTCTGATGTCTTGTTTCTTTTGTGACATAGTGCAAGATCTTTTAATGTTTTACACGTACGAACATACAGGCTTCCTGTGTCGTCGTAGCTGCGCAAGAACGGTGGCGCCTGTTATCTGGTGCTCTCTGGCAACAGCTGAAACGAATCAGTTTCTAACAGGTCACGGGAAAACATCATGGATGGTGGTTTGAAAAGCGTTACTTTCAAAGTAAATTTCCTTTTACACAAGATGGACTATATGCGAGAATGTACGATGAATTTCTTAAATCAAAAAGCCTTTGACTCTCAATTCAAAATCAACTCTTTTAGGACGACTATCTAGAAGAATTTCGAACCCAGAAGATCAGACATTTACGTCGTTATTAAATATTTTACTGGCTCATTTGTGTGATATATCTTAAAGTGCAACACGCGCATAAAAGATCAACATTGTATGTGGAAGCTTAGCTTCTCTTGCATCTCATTAATCTTCGAGACTACGATTATATGCGGAACCTCTGTTTTTCTTGTAGCAACACTATGTATATTAATTTAAGCCATCAACTTTTCTTATTTGTGTGTTTGCGCTACTTAAGAGTGATCTTGCTATTGGCTGACTACATCACGTGTCCCGCTGTCATCAGCTGGCGAGATCACATGACATGAGCTATGACTGGCTTACAAAAGAGCGCGCAATCTTGATTTCAATGCCTCGAAAAGTAACACGCGGTGTTTGGTGGAATTCAAATTTATATCTTCGTAACACTAAAATATGCTGCATACATGTTGCTGCTACACATCAAAGATCTTTCCAGTTCGTATTTTTTCCTCCCCTGAGTTTCGTTTTCTACAGTGCCGGGAAATTCTACGTTGGCGTATAAAACCATAAACATTTAAAAGACTGATAAATTTTACGGTGCCGAGGATAAGCATACTCTCACATAACATAGGGAAAAATGTATTTTCGCCCGGGAGAAAGTATATTTTCTGCCGAGAAATCTGGGAAAAATCCGGGAATTTTTTTTCCTTGTCCATGTATACACCCTGGTGGAGTATATCCTCATCTGCAAGGGTTTATTTCTCCATCAGTGTTCGATAATCACTCTTCCACTGTCAGAATACAATATACCTTTGCGTCAGCTGCTTTGGAGCTCCTTTTTGTGGTAAAATTGTGTAATTTTTGTTTAGTGCAGGCTTCAAGACTAATATGGTACTAAGCTTCACTCTCTGAGGGCCTACATTTCTGTCTTTACAAAGATTTGGCTTTCTCACTTGAAAAGGTGACACAACATATCAAGTCTACACTGTTCTCATGGCTCTCATATATTGACTATTAAACTGTACATTTTAATGTACATGCGATTTTGTAGTCCTGCACAGGGATGATTACTGTGTGTGGGTTATTCAGTGGTGAAATCAATGACTGACAGATATTTGTTTTGTAATAAATTCTCTCTATTTATTGCGTTTATTTTAATTATGAATAGTAACAAAGCTACTTTCCAGCCAAACATGGGGATTCAGAGAAATGAAACTTAAGATCTGAGGATGCTAGTTAGATTGACAGAGTGAAAATTATGGGAAAATATTCTTCACCAGTGACTGTAACTATACACAAGGAATTAGGCATAGTCAAGCTTTCTGAGGCAAAATTTTATATTCTCATGTTGTTGTTTTATGTCCAAAACCTGTCTTGATGCAGCTCTCCTTGCTACTCTGCCCAGTGCAAACCTCTTCATTTTTAATAACTACTGCAGTCTCATCCAAGTGAACCTACTTGCTGTATTCATGACTTGGTCTTGCTCTACAATTTTGACTTGGCCACACTTCCCTTTGTTACCAGTTTAATGATTCATTGATGCCTTAGGATATTTCCCATCAATCAATCATATGTTTTAGTTAAGTTGTACCATAAATTCCTTTTTTCCCCAATTCGATTCTGTACCTCGTCATTAGTTATTCACTCTAGCCATGTAATATTTAGCATTCTTTTGTAGCACTGCACTTCAAAAAAG
Organism: Schistocerca serialis cubense; assembly: GCF_023864345.2. Classification (NCBI taxonomy): domain Eukaryota; kingdom Metazoa; phylum Arthropoda; class Insecta; order Orthoptera; family Acrididae; genus Schistocerca; species Schistocerca serialis. Next base: position 113,397,105 of record NC_064646.1, read on the forward strand.
ACTCCCTAACACTTAAATTTATATTACATGTCAACAAACACCACTTTTTCATAAATGCTTTTCTTGCTATTGCCAGTCTGCAATTTGCATCCTCTCTACATCAGCCACAATTAGTTATTTTGGCACCCAAATAACTAAACTCATCTATTTCTTTTAGTGTCTTGTTTCCTAATATAATTGCCTCAGCACTTTCTGATAGCTTTTGACTACATTCTATTACCCTTGTTTTATTTTTAATGATGTTCATCTTATAATCTCTTTTCATGACACTATCCATTCCAATCAACTGATCTTCCAAGTCCTTTGCTGTCTCCAACATAATTACAATGTTATCAGAAAATCACAAAGTTTTTGTTTCTTCTTTCAGAAGTTTAATTCCCTTTTCTAATTTCTCCTTGGTTTCCTTCAGAGCTTGCTTAATGTACAAATGGAATAACACTGAGAACAGGCTACAATCATCTTTTTCATGTCCTTAGACTCATATAACTGCAGTTTGGTCCAGGTGTGCTTGATAAATTATGCACATCATTATGTATTTTTATATCTTGCCCTTTCAGTATGGTGATCCAAGTACTGAAGGGATCATGTAAATTAATGCTGATTTTGTTACAGAAATTTCAAATACTATATCCTTTAATTAGTGTTTCACTGCCTCATTTTAGAAGTAAAGCTAAACTGTGTGATCATTATTAAATTTAAGTTTCTTTTTTGTTCTGTTCAGAAATAGTGTACAAATGCATTCCAAAATTACCATTACTTGATAGTGAAACTAGTTGTGAAGGCATTATATTAAAAAATAAATAGTGTTGTTAAAAACTTTTGGAACCCGTAAGATAAAAACTTACAAAGAAAGGAGTGTATACTACCTAATAGAGAGGAAACAGCTCTAAAGACCCAATGTTGAACATGTGTGTTGGTAACTTTTTTTTGTCAGCATTATTTTTCAGTGAAGTTGTCCCAACATATGCTGTGTGGTTAGTATGACTACCTGAGCTTATGTGGCAATAGCATAATTTTATGTAAGGCTTCAGCTTTTATCATATGTCTCTCAGTTAATTCTCAGTATAACTGTTCTTATTTTTGCAGAATGCTGTCCGGATTTTGCGTGCCCTGTTTGAAATTCAGCTGCGCAAAAACAATGCTGTTATGGCCACACGTTTCCTGATCCTTGCTCAGATGTTTGAGCAACAACAATGGAGCATGGAGACTCCCATGAGACAGTTTCGTATGCTGGGGTCTGACATTATCCACAAAATTGAAGAGAAGAGATTAACTGTGGAAAAATTACGTGAGATGGATGCAAAAGATATAGGTGTGTATCTTCTACCATTCATTTATCTTAAAATTTGACAGAGATCCTGGTGAATAATTACTTGAGTGTCCAGTTTATTGCAAAAGTGGTATAACACAATTATTCCCTTCTCATCATTACTCACTGCATACAAATCCCTTCAGCTGATATCAGGACCCTAATGATCCCCTGGCCAGCCACTACATTCTCTGGGCATCCTCATTTATCTGCCTGAAAAACCAAGTTGGAATCCCTTCACGATGGAGATGTTGGACTCAGCAAGAAAGGAGATTATCATTTTCCATCATAGATATTGCATATAACATATAATCTTAAAATATGGTATTGAGTGATAGATGCATGGTATTTTTATTAAACTAAACTTTTTATTTTTGTTTCTTTTTAATCAGTCCCTGCTTTATGTGATTTAAGTAATCCTTGACTATATAATAAGTATTACTTAACCTTCCATCGTGTGTTGGTGATCATACACATCATAATTTTCTGTCAGCCATTTGTTAACAGTTGACTGCAATAAGGTCTTCTTACTAGTAGATTCCCTTCTCTTACTGTATATATGCTGATTCCTCAGTTTGGTACACTGCACCTGTTCCTGTTGCATTTTAACAATATTTGGTTTCCAACATACACAGCTTAAGTAGTACTAAGCACTGATATATAAAAAAAAAATCATTTAATTGTTTGTTACACTTTTCAGAATATCAAGTATCAAATTTATAGACTGTGTCTGCATGCATTATTTTAGAGTGTTTTATAATTTTATGTGGGATGTACTTGATCATAACTGGCTACAGAAACACACATACTATTCTCAATCCAATGGTGAATGATTCCAAAAGACGGTGATTGAAGAGAACAATAATGAATCTCAAATCGAGTTTGAAGATGAAGTGAACACAGGTTGTGGTGATGAAGTTGAAGCTTGGCAGGAAGATTCAGAAACCAAGGAAGACAACAGTTAAAATGATGAGAAAGTACTTGGCAATAATATCCATTACTATATTGGAAAGAACAGAGAGACAAAATGGAAAAATGTCCATCATCACAGAGAGAATATTGCAGAACCCACAGTGTTATTCAGAAGTTTCCTGGACCTAGAGGTGTGGTGCAAGCAGTGAGAATACCTTTCTGGAATGACCTCATGGTTGATGGCATTTTGTTTATTATAGTTCTGTATACAAACTAGTGTATTGATAGTGTCAGAGCTTCACTTCAGCTTGAGAGAGTTGTAAAACCAATAGGTGTTACTGAACCAAAAGCCTTTGTTGATCTCTTATTTTTAGCTGGTATTAACAAAAGTAAAAGACAAAACTTAGAAGATCTGTGGGAATCTGATGAGGACAGTATTGAGGAATTTCACGTCATAATCAGTCTAAATCATGTCAAATTCATCATGCAGTATATTTAAAAACAAAGATGATGTGACTTACCATACGAAAGCGCTGGCAGGTCGATAGAAACACAAACAGACACATACATACACACAAAATTCTAGCTTTCGCAACCAATGGTTGCTTCGTCAGGATAGAGGGAAAGACGAAAGGATGTGGGTTTTAAGGGAGAGGGTAAGGAGTCATTCCAATCCCGGGAACAGAAAGACTTACCTTAGGGTAAAAAGGGAGAGGTATACACTCGCGCACACACAAACATATCCATCCGCACATACACAGATACAAGCAGACATTTCAATGTCTGCTTGTGTCTGTGTATGTGCGGATGGATATGTGTGTGTGTGCGCGAGTGTATACCTCTCCCTTTCTACCCTAAGGTAAGTCTTTCTGTTCCCGGGATTGGAATGACTCCTTACCCTCTCCCTTAAAACCCACATCCTTTCGTCTTTCCCTGTCCTTCCCTCTTTCCTGACGAAGCAACCATTGGCTGCGAAAGCTAGAATTTTGTGTGTATGTATGTGTCTGTTTGTGTTTCTATCGACCTGCAGCGCTTTCGTATGGTAAGTCACATCACCTTTGTTTTTAAATATATTTTTCCCGCGTGGAATGTTTCCCTATTATATTCATCATACAGTATCTTAGATTAGACAATCACCAATTACACAAGATAACAGCAATTCAAGAATTATTCCCTTCATTTGTACAACACTCACAGACGTTCTATACTCTCAGAGAAAATGCTATAGTGGATGGGAAACTGGAAGGATTCTGTGAAAGATGCTGTTTTCTCCAAGATATATCCAGCAAGCCGAATAACTATGGCATTTCAATATTTGCTCTTGTGGATTCCCAGGTATTTTACCTACTCAGTTTGGAAACACATTCTAGCACATTAAGGACTAGAAAGTTTGGTTCCGACTTACCACAATGGCCAGGTATTGTGTGTTGCCTGACGTGCATGCAGCCCACACAACATAGCTGCTTTGCAGGCACTCTAATCTCCTTTTGCTACTGTCGGTTGTCTATACGCAACAATATTTTTGCAGCTAGCTGTTGTGTCTTTGCATCTGCTCATAAACCAGTTTACATCTCATCAACTCTGCGTCTTTTTATTTTACACTATTAGTGTTTGAACAAAAGACACTTCTTCAAAGTATGAAACAATAGTTTTAAATGCATGCAGAAAATGACCACCTTTTATAAACTGTAATTGTAATGTAATTGTAAACTTCATGTACATGTAATCATCATAATCCACCAGCCAGATGTCTTAGTCAACCCCTCTGTGGAGTGGATGATTTTAGAGTGTAATTGCTATTCTATTCTGTTGATCATTTGAGGGTCATCCACAAAGTAAGTTCCATTTGGTTACATAAAACAAACATGTACAGATACAGAAAAAATATTTATTGTACAAAAATCTACAAGTGTTAAACTACTTTTTTACATAGCTTCCGAAATTTTGTAGGCACTTGTCATAGCGTGGCACAAGTTTTTGTATGCCTTCTGCATAGAAGGTTGCTGCCTGTGCATTCAACCATGTGGTAACGTGTTCTTTCAGCTTGGCGTCATCATTGAAATGCTGAGCACCAAGGACATATTTTAGGTGTAAGAAGAGATGAAAGTCAATAGGAGCAAGGTCCAGGCTGTACGGAGGATGATCAAATGCGTCCCAGTGAAATTCCTGTAGGAGTTGTTTGGTCACATTCGCCTTGTGAGGTCGGGCGTTATCGTGGGGGGGGGGGGGGGGGGGGTGGAGAGAAAAAAAAAAAAAAACATCTTTTGACAGTAATCCTCGGCGCTTGTTCTGTATTGCGTGGCGCAATTTCTTAATGGTCTCGCAGTAACCATGTGCATTAATTGTTTGGCCTCGTGGTAAGAAATCGATCAGCAAAATGCCTTTTCTGTCCCAAAAAATAGTGCACATGACTTTTCAAGGTGTCAAGATTTGCTTAGGCTTAACCTTCATTGGGGATGAAATGTGCCTCCATTCCATTGATTGCCGTTTTGTTTCAGAGGTGTTGCACGATACCCAAGTTTCATCCCCCGTGACTATCCGAGAAAGAAAACCATCACCTTCTTGATTGTAGCATGTGAAAAACTGAAGTGCACAACCAATCCATTGTTTTTTGTGTTATTCAGTAAGAATTTTGGGTACCCACCATGAGCAAAGTTTTCTTAATTTTTGTTTTTCAGTAACAATTTCATGAATTAGTGATCGTGAGATTTGTGGGACTTCCATAGTAGGGGCACTAAGTGTAAATTTATGGTTGTGCTTCATCTTCTCTTCGGTTGTGTGAACCAGTTCATCAGTAACCACAGACGGGCGTCGACTTCGTTCTTCATCGTGTACTTAGTCACGTCCTTCATTGAACAGTTTGATGCATCTTCTAACCATTGAATCACTCGTAGCATTTTGTCTGTAAACTTCGCAGATTTGCCGATGAATTTCCTTTCTTTGCATTTAGAAAATGAATCACAGATCCGATTTCACAAGCAGTGGCATTTTCAATTACGGCTGACATTATGTAAAGAAGCACTACAAAGCACACGTCGGCAGCAGCGTTCTAAAAATGGCGTACATGTCTTCTTTGTGAGTCAGAGTAACTGCCGTGGATAGGAATAGAAATGGAACTCACTTTGTGAATGACACTCGTATTACGTTCAAACTTTGAATTCCTACGCACCAGATGTTCTAGTAGTTCTTAAATGTTTGGTACTTCCCAAAGCACACTCCCTTGTGAAGAGGTCCCTTGGAAGAGTGTTTCTTGGTCCTTGATCCGACAATTCAACAATTTCCTCCAGTTTGTGTTTCCTCATATCCCCTGACAGTCTTTTGAGGACAGTCCTGTTTAAGTGTTAAGAGGTGTGGAAGTTTTCCTGGGGCCTTCATGTTGTGCTCCATCATCTCCTCAGTCATTCACTTCTGGCTTCTAAATCGACACCCAGTATTTGGCTGTCTCCAATGTAAGTGACTTGTACTTCATCTTCTTTTCAGGACTCTTGTGTTCTACACACTATGAAGGCATTGAATAGGGCACAGGTGATCAAGTAGAGGATTCCATTCTTGCTCTGTTTTTTTACAATCTTTCTCTGGATTGAGTAGTACAACAAATGCGCCCTAAATGTATTTATTGTACTGAAGGACACAGGCTTACTCACAACACCTCTCTTGCTATTTTAATTCTTCATAATAGCTCGCTCTACAGTGCTGACCATTTGCACCACCCACTTGTACTACCAACGTTGTAAAATCACACCTCCTTTCCAGTAGTACAGACTTTCCCCTTTCCTGAGATTGTGTACAACAGTTGATATCTCAGGTGGAAGTCCACTGTTAGCCCTTATTCTCCCACAGACCCTAGTCTTCCAAGCAAGCAGGTTACCGTATTTACTCGAATCTAGGACGCACCTGCAAAATGAGACTAGAAATCAAGGAAAAAAAATTTTCCCAAATCTAAGCCGCACCTGAAATTTGAGACTCTAAATTCAAGGGGAGAGAAAAGTTTTAGGCCGCACCTCCAAATCGAAAAAAAGTTGGTCCATTGTAATATGAGAAACAATTTAGGTCGAATGAATGACAATACAGCTACAGTAGTTTGGTTCGAGTTGTAAGCTTAGCAGTTAAGCTTTGCCGGGTACAGCTACAGTAGCTTGGTTCGAGTCGTAAGCGTAGCAATTAAGCTTTACCAGGTAGCCATTGCTATGTGTCAGGTGCTCCATCCGTATTTATACGGGTACCCTTCCTTTTTCACGTGCTCTGGTTTGAATTGATTGCTTATTTTTCTTTGATCTGATAAGTGCCGTTCTCTTTGTTATAGGTGTTTTAGTCACTCTAAGCTGAAAATGCATTATTGTACTACCGAGTGAGGTGGCGCAGTGGTTAGACACTGGACTCGCATTCGGGAGGACGGCAGATCAATCCCACGTCTGGCCATCCTGATTTAGGTTTTCCGTGATTTCCCTAAATCGCTCCAGACAAATGCCGGGATGGTTCCTTTCAAAGGGCACGGCTGACTTCCTTCCCCATCTTTCCCTAATCCGATGAGCCAGATGGCCTCGCTGTCTGGTCTCCTTCCCCTAAACAACCCAACCCATTATTGTACTGTGTCACGCATTGTTTGTCGCATTCTGATAATGAGTGTTTACGACCTCTTGCCGCTCGCGACATGTCTTGCTTTTCTGCGCGCTACCGCCGCTTTCAATAAAAAAAAAAAAGACGAATTGTCTCATTAGCAAAACAATGGCAAGAGACTGCTATTTGTTGTTACTTACACTGCTGCTTTCTTTGATAATGATCAACAAGAACCAAATAATAAACTTCGTATGATAGAAGATGTTCTGAACGAGAGTTTAGTGAAAAATTTTCTCTGTTTGAAAATCTTTGCAGACACCTCTTTAGTACATTACATTCTGCTCAGAAATTAGAGTCATCTTAGATTTAAAAATCTAGTCAATTGTCGTGCTTCATTTCTGACTGTATCACTATTCGGCATAAGAATAATACGAATATAAACATGACATGATATGTATATTCTTCCGCTTTTGCTGTTGTCTCACTCTAGCTTCGTAGTATTAGGCAGACAAGATTTAAATGAGATAGCAGCAAACATGAAAGAATACATGGCAAAATGTTTATATTTGTATTATTCTTATGGTGAAGAGAATACTGCATGTGATTCACAATTCATAAAAGTTCCTATAAGGAGCCATCTCTTGTCACAGGTAGGAAAAAATTCAGAACATACAGTTGGCTATATTGACAAACATCCCAAACAGTCTTGCTAGTCGGATTTTCGTAGTACATTGAAAGGCTGCTACATTCAAAGATGAACAATACGGAATTTATATTTACTTCGTTGGATAATGTATGAAAATGCAGTGGTCAAAACTCGGGGTGGAGAAAAAAGCTCGTCTTCCACCTTTTTTTAAAATTTATTTACTGACGCAGAGGTTTTGGCGCCAGTATTTATCTTTGTGCCTACAAATCATATATTAGACGCCAGAAGTTAGTTGTGGCGGCACCTACCAACATTGTATAGAACTTCCGCTTACTTTGCACTCGATTCTAAGCTGCAGGCGGTTTTCTGGATTACAAAAACCGAAAAAAAAAAAAAAAAAAGTGCGGCTTAGATTAGAGTAAATACGGTACCTACAATTATCACACTGTTATGGTAGTTGTCATGACTGACATGATGCCAGATGTCTTTAAGTGTGGTGACAGTACAGAAAAAATGATTTTGTCCAGTCTATCTCTTCCGCACTATATATTTCCACATTATATATGTAACTTATTGTGGCTTCACATGACATTTGCACAAATAGGCCATATTTCACCAGCTTTCCACAAGTATACGTCCTAAACCTTTGGCGACCTCTCCAGTGTATCATCAAGTGATATCTCATAGGTGGGTTCATACATACGGTCTGAAAACGGTCCACAAAATGTTGGAGAACTGGGCAAACCGTACAGAGCCGTGCATTTCATATCTGTTCCCATCAGTTGTGACTTACCAGCTGTCTCACAACAGGAGTTTTGGTTGAAGGCTCTGTGCTCCAGTGTTCCTGATAACTTTTCTTTCTAAATTTTCCCTTTATGAGTATGATCACTAAAAAATCATTTCATTTCAACAACCGAAATTTCTATCGACTTTAGTGTCATGGGTGATGTTTTATACTTACGTAAATTCTATAGATTATAATGTTTTACGAAAATATCAAGTAATTTGTTACCAAAAAAGCAAGTTACAATCTCTGAAATAGTACATGGATCATGGGGGAACAAGTGTAAGGCCTGGCTGATCTACAAAAGCTTCCAAACGTGTGACTGGATTGTCCTTAGTATAGCCATTGCTTGTATCCATTCCATGTAAACAAACACTTACCTCATTGTCACTACTAGCATCACCATCACTCACTAACATGTGCGGCTGTTTCCAGTGTTTATAATAGAGAGAAACATTCCACGTAGGAAAAATATATCTAAAAACAAAGATGATGTGACTTACCAAATGAAAGTGCTGGCAGGTCGACAGACACACAAACAAACACAAACATACACACGAAATTCAAGCTTTCGCAACAAACTGTTGCCTCATCAGGAAAGAGGGAAGGAGAGGGAAAGACGAAAGGAAGTAGGTTTTAAGGGAGAGGGTAAGGAGTCATTCCAATCCCGGGAGCAGAAAGACTTACCTTACACATATATGTGTGGATGGATATGTGTGTGTGTGCGCGAGTGTATACCCGTCCTTTTTTCCCCCTAAGGTAAGTCTTTCCGCTCCCGGGATTGGAATGACTCCTTACCCTCTCCCTTAAAACCCACTTCCTTTCGTCTTTCCCTCTCCTTCCCTCTTTCCTGATGAGGCAACAGTTTGTTGCGAAAGCTTGAATTTTGTGTGTATGTTTGTGTTTGTTTGTGTGTCTGTCGACCTGCCAGCACTTTCATTTGGTAAGTCACATCATCTTTGTTTTTAGATATATGTTTCCAGTGTTTAGTTGACATACAGAGCCCAAGCTCACAGCCACGATCACTAGTATTATCACTGTTATCATTCTCTTGTATTGCTCGATACATCCAATAATGAATCTGCAAATAAATCATGAAACATATCGTTGTCACACAAAGCACCTTGCCAGTGGTGCACCATCGTGTGCGTTGACTCCTGGCACATAAGATCACCTTCATATAGCTGCAGATTTCACAACTATCATGATCATACAAGTGGTCAAATATACTGACACTAACATCTATACTCTTCCTACTCCACGCTTTGCTAGCAAATAGTTCAGACTATACCCATCAGAGAGTACAGTAAGCAATAAATGACACTCATGCAGGAAAGTGGAGATTTCCATGCCCCTTCAGCTGCCATTGTTATACGGATATCTCCAGGGCATATTATCTGAGTGCTAGGTTGCAACCAGGGATCGTAAAATGTAAGCAACAAACACTCAAATGATGTTCTGCGGCTCTGTTAACCTATTTATCAGTCAGGTCAAAATGTGATGGCAGACAGTTGGTTTATCAGTATTTTCCTGGTAGAACAGTTTGGAAGGAAAAATCTTTCTTTTGTCAGGGCTGTGGAGAAAAACAGACGTGCAATTCCTGTGGAGCTTACTGCCAGTAAAGGAAAGGCTGTCCACAATTCACTTCATGGGTTCGAGAAATGCCGTACTCTAGTTTTGTATGTTTCTAAAGAAGGGGAAGTATGTGAACCTGCCATCTAGCTTGTATGAAAGTAATTTAATCAGGGTGTATACGATCCGGGAAAAACCCGGTAATTTTTTCATCCAGGAGAAAACCGGGAAAAACCCGAGATTTTTTTAGAATTCCGGAAATTTTTCATTGTTTTAATTTTCAGTTAAATTTTTGTAATTTTGACTGTTAAGAACTGATACTCTAACAAAGGATATTACTGTAACCCGCTACTGCAGAATAATACTTCAACAATAAAACATAAACGAGAGAAAAAAAACGAAAATAGCTTAAATTGCAAATGAAATCCGCCATATACAACAATGACACACATTGCTCATGCAAGCGTCTGTCAACTGCAAAATGTGTCAAAGGCTTTAGGAAGACTATGCAATACTTCATAACAACAAATTGCCTCCGATGAGAGTGAAGTCACAACTGTTTAATTAAATTCATTTTAGCAGTTACGAGCAGGCTCATGCAGAAGCACAGTTGAGTAGCATTTGAGTAGTAGAGTCTCCCGCTTCTGGCTACGGGAATGTGGCTGTTGGCTGTGTAAGCAGTCTCAGCAAGCAGCTAGATGCTACCAGGAAAAGGGGGTGTCAAATTCATATTCTTGAGGAAACAAACTTATTTCATAAAGCGCTTACCATCCAATGCATGTTGGTCTATCGATTATTCATATGATTTTGAAACGCTTCCCTGTTGGTTGTTGAACATTTTTGAACACATTTTAAGTTGATTTCTGAATGAATCATAACTTGATTTTTGAATGCATACATAGTGTACGTGACGTCTCTGTCAGGAGAAGCCTCGTCGCATCTAGAAATAAACTTGCCACAGACAAAAGAGATGGGGCTATACGAGCTGAGCAGAGTAAAGCTGAACAGATGAATGCCAATCGCTGTCTGATTATGTGGTTGACTGGGTTTACAAATGATAAAGTGTTGTTATAATTACTAGCGAAATCCGTATATTCAGACTACCAGAATGGAAATAAATGACTGACAGGAATAACAGGTGAGAGAGATTACATATTATCTTCTCGGTGTATCCAAGAAAATGAAATTTTGACAGAAAATTTTCGACCAGATCGCTACACTAGTAAGGACTAGTAGTACAGTCCCCGGCTAGCAGCCACTTGAGTTCTATCTGGAAGTAACGTGAAAAACGTGTTGTACGAACACATAATAACACCTAACCGGAAAATAATCGCGGTATAACTAAACCTGTGATCCGGCAGGGTTAGTGAAGTTAATCGGCGAACAAATTTTGACAATGGCAGGAATAGCTACAGAATTGGTGATGACAAGATTATTTGTTAGAACTAGGAAGAAGAAGAAACGGGGACATAATACAAATTATGGAAGAATAAGATAATTCCAAATTTATATAAAAATTTCGGAGTACTACTTTTTGATCACATGCTTGAGAAATTGGTGTGTATGAATGAAATGTGAAACTATTTCCTAACGTACAGATTTTTTGCTTGTAATAGGCGTAATAGGCATTTGACATTGGTACTTCGTGAATTATATTCTGTCATGTTATAAAAATGGCCGTTTGTGCCAAAACAGTCTCGTTTATTTGGTGTGTATTACAAAATTGCTGCCATATTAGAAAGGCCTATTTTGTTTTATCTAGCAGACAGTTACAAAATAGACGTAATCAGATCGAGGAACCGCACCAGTCGTGGGTATTATTTGTGTTAACAGCTTTTTCTGTATTAAATAACGACATTTCGATTTTTCATGTAGCAAAACGTTTGATGAACTTTGATGAGGTAATAATTTCTTTTGCAGAAAGGAAAGCATGCCATGTAAAGCTGTAGTAAGATTAGAAAGAAAAAAATTCTAGGAGCTAAGGATTGAAGAAATACGTAATTTCTTGCTTATCTCTTGTCTTTATTGGTTTTCTGTATCCTATATTTAATTTTATGTCACACTAAACAGTAAGTTATTAGCTAATAGGCAATAAAGAGTTAAGATTTTCTGAAGAGTTCTTGTTCTCCCGATTACAAATAATCCCATCCGCTATTAATTGCGAGGGTTCTTTTTTTTTGGGAGGGGGGGGGGGGGGGGGGGGGCGGCAGTGTCAGGCTGTCAAACCGGCCGACTGGGAGCAGGAGAGGCACCATAGGACATTTCAATTTCCACTGTCCTGAATATAATTTGTTAGCAGCCATTACAAAATATACATGTTTCAATTCCACAGAGCGAAATACAGTGATGTGCAGTAGAAGAATGCTTTATGAAGAAGTGTGGCACTGCACTTTGGCATACTTAAGACCAAATAATATGTCTTAAATTTCCTCGAACACATATGTTTTATGTTTCTGACTTTTCAGAAAGATGTGCGCTACAAGATAAACATGTTTTTGAAAATTCGATTTTTTTTTAGTATTGGCCCGGTTCCCAAATATTGTAGATCTGGGGCTGATGTGCAGAGCAGTCTGAATTATAGTGGGTAGTCTCCACATGACCCGTGTTTACACTTAGTGATTTTGCTGTTTGCCCTTCGTTTACTCTCACGTCAAATGAAAACAAAACTGATATCTGTGACCGGGAGCTATCAAGTGAATTAAAATACATTGACATAATTACGGAAGGCTAAAAAAATATGTCATTAGTTTCAGATTTTATTTTATTTCCACCTTTCTGGCAGTCAAGCATTAATCGCCTTGCGGAACAATGAAGTTATTTTTGTCTGTTTGCTAAAGAAATTTGACTTTTATAAACCTTTTCTGCAGAGACAGTCAATGTATTTGAAACGAAATGTTTCATTCCACAGTACTGGCTAGTTTCAACTGTTTGCTGCATTTCAAGTGCACGTTTTCATTTTTTAGCACATATGGCATTATGCCATAATAAAGAACCAAACATGATATAATACAGTACTGGTGCTCCAAGAAAATTTACATTCCGAAAACCACACTGAAAAGCTTAATATCAGGTCGAGGTCTACTTCATTGGGAATCTGGACATTCAAATGTGCACTTTAAGTACGCACTTTAAATGTGCTCATTTTAATATGGTTCATGGAATTCCGATGCTCTTGGAGTATCGTCTGATGTCTTGTTTCTTTTATGACATAATCTATGATCTTTCAATGTTTTACATCTACATATATATGGGCTTCCTGCAACATGATAGCTGCGCAAGTGCGGTGTCGCCTGTTACCTGTGCTCTCTGGCAACTGCTGAAACAAACCTATTTCTAACAGGTCTTGGGAAAATATTGCGAATAGTGGTTTGAAAAGTGTTACTTTCAAAGTAAATATACTTTTACGTAACTTGAACTATGTGCAAGAATGTACCATGAACTTATTAAATCACAGAGCGTTTGACTCTCATTTAAAAATCAACTCTTTGATGACGAACCATTTAGAAGAATTTCGAACCCTGACGATCAGACATTTATGTCATTATTAAAAATTGTACTGGCACATTTGTGTGATACATCTTAAAGTGTAACACGTGCGAAAAAGATCAACATTATATGTGGAAGCTTAGCTTCTCTTGCAGCTTATTAACCTTAGAGACCAATATTATATGTGAAAGCTTTGCTTTTCTTATAGCAACACTATGTATATTAATTTAAACTTTTAACTTTCCCTGTTTGTGTGTTCGAGCTACTTAACAGCAATGTTCCTGTTAGCTACTACATCACGTGTCCTATGCTCGAATATCCGCTGTCATCGGCTGGCGAGATCACGTGACATGAGCTATGACTGGCCTACAAAAGCGCATCGCAATCTTGGTTTCAATGATTCGGAAAGTAACATGCGGTGTTCAGTGGAATTCCAATTTATACTTTAGTAATACAAAAATACGCAGCATACATGTTGCTGCACATCAAAGACGTTTCCAAAATGTGTCTTTTTCCCTGAGTTTCATTTTCTAAAGTGCCGGGAAATTCTATGCCCGTGTATAAAACCACAACCATTTGAAGGATTGATAAGAGAAAATAGGATTGATAAGGGAAAATATACTGTCACATAACACGGAAAAAGCGTGTTTTCATCCAGGAGACAGTGTATTTTTAACCGATAAATCCGGGAATGTTTTTTCCTTGTCCGCATATACAGCCTGTTAATGGATACTGACACTGCAGATAAACAACACTGTAAATAAACAGAAGCCATCCATTATAAGGTTTTATGATGGTACGAAATGTGGAGTTGACACTATAGACAAGTTGACTGCTCCATACAGTGTTGCAGGAAATGTGTGTGCTGTTGTCTGCAATTATATTTTTTACAGTGGCCAATATGAAGTGGCATCAGTGCACATGTAATATTTTTTGACAAAAATGAAAATTGTGTCAGGAGAAAAAGCATTTCTGAAACAACTATCTCTTGGTTTAGGTTTGCCTCATTAGCTTAGAAGTAGTTTGGAGATCTCAGGAATTAACATGTATCTTCAGCAGAGGCTAACACATTGTAGGCCAACATATTAAGGGGAAGCATTACAATTGCAGAAATGAAGAAAATGAAACTGGGGTCAATATGAAAAAAATTTTGAAATCTGCAGAGTAAAGAAAAAACTCGGCAAGTGTTATTGCAAAACACATCAAAATACAAACTGTTTTATGCACACTGAAATTTTTTGCTGTCACTGCAGTAAAATTTCTCATTTGTTTGTCCAGTCCAACAGAGATTATGAGACAGTGGAATGATTAATATTTCTGTTGTTGTGTTCTTACATCATCTTTGCCATTCTGCAAAGATATTTGCCATTTGAGGTATTCAGTCAGTAAAATTTAATTAAAAGAAAGCTAGTGAATAAGTGATGTGATCAATTTGGTACACCACATTCAATCTCATTGCAGAGAACACTACAACTAGTGGAAGGTTATGTGGTATGCTTTAATTGCATTTTTAAACTTGATTGTTTTAGTTATCTATTTTGGCAGTATGTTGGAGTTTTGTTTCCCAGTGGAAAACATTGCTTAGAGTGCAAGCTAATTATGTGGCTCTTCTTCTCTGATCATGAATTAGAGTTGTAAGTGTAGTAATTAAAACAAAAAGTGTATGCTGTGATTCATGCTGGGGGAACAGCAGCCATTATAATTCATGTTCAGATTTACAGTCACAAGTCTCAAATTATCTTACTTATTGGTCAAATGTTTGTGCAAGCTGAAATCAAAAACTCCCTATAAATTACACAATTTAAAAAAAAAGAAATAAGAAAAGAAATGTTGATTGAAACTTCCAGGTGGATGAAAACTGTGTGCTAGACTGAGACTCAAACCTAAGACCTCCACCTTTCATGGGCAAGTGCACTACCACAGAGCTACCCGAACATGTTTTACGACCACCCTTACACCTTTACTTCTGCAAGTACCTCATCTCTTACCCTCCAACCTGCACACTAGTTTTGCTTCACACCTAGCAGTCCGGGAAGAAAGGATATATATTCAGAAGGTAGGACATGAAGTACTGGTGGGAATAAAGCTTTGAGGGTGGGTCATGTGCTGTGATGGGATGGCTCAGTCAGTAAAGCACTTGCCCAAAAAAGGCAAAGGTCCCAGTTTTGAGACTCGCTTTGGAATACAGTTTTAATCTGCCAGGAAATTTCAAATCAGCACTCACTCCATTGCAGAGTACACCAGAACTCCAGTTGCTTTCTAGTTCCCCTTTATCTCTCCCCATATATTTTTATTTTCACTTTAGCCTCATGTTACACTTTCCACTTTCTAATACCATGTCACCCTCACAACATCCGCGCAACGACACCCCATTAAGTTTTATTTACATTCCCTCCACAAACATGCCTTCGCCCTAGCCAGATTACACTTCCATATTTTATTTACTCAGGCTTGTCTGACATTTGGCATTACCCCAAAAGGCCTCACACTTAAAGTTCCCATCTCTGGCTGTAACCCTTCTTTCCATCAGTCCCTATACCAGTTCCAAACTGAACAATCCATAACCCTCACCCGCCTAATCCTTCACCTACACATCAACTAAGCCAATGAACTCACCCGTCAACTCCTATCCCTAATCAAAGTCCTCAATCTTTCCTCTCCCACATCCACACCGTCTGTTCAGAGCATCTTCCTACAGGCTAACCGCAAATGAGAACAGCATGCCGCCCTCCACCTCCAAAAACTATCCAATCTCCTGGTTTCCCACCTCCGGAAAGGCAACTCACTCACCCTCCACAACCATTCCAACAAACCTCAACCTCCTCTCATTGCACACAGCCCCAGTCTCTCCCATCTACTCAATCTCCCACTTCCAGCTCCACTCCCCCCAAAACCTCAGAATTCTAGTCAACACAATCTGGAACCACTACACCCCAATTCAGTAGTTAACCTTTCTCCCAAATCTCTCTCCCAATCCGAAATCTCTGCCCTATCCAAAGGACTCACCTTCAGCCCTACTCCCAGATTCAACCAAACAGCCCTCGTCAAAGATTTACTGTCCTACACTCGTATTCTCTGCTGGAAATATCACTTTGCCACCAAGAAAAATAATCCTAATCCTACTCCTAATGATCCAACTCCCCACGACACTATCCAATTTGAACCCTGCTTGGAACAGTTCTGTCCTCCGTCACAGCGGGACCCACCTCCTCTTCCTCAAAATCACCCCCTCCAAACCTTCCAGGAATTTCTTACTTTGAGCCTTGCCTCTCAATCTTTCTTGAAAAACCTTAATCCTACTCCCATCATCACCACAGCTGAAGCCCAGGCTATCCGTGATCTGAAGGCTGACCGATCCATCGTCATTCTTTCAGCTGACAAGGGTTCCACGACCGTGGTACTTGATGGTCGGGAGTATGCGGCTCAGGGATTGCGTCAGCTTTCAGAGACAACACTACATACAAAGTTTGCCAAGGCAATCCCATTCTTGATGTCCAGGCGGAGCTTCAAGGAATCCTCAGAACCTTAGGCCCCCTACAAAACCTTTCAAACCTTTCACCTGACTCCATCAACCTCCTGACCCCACCGACACCCCACACCCCTATCTTCTACCTACTTCCTAAAATTCACAAACCCAAACATCCCGGCCGCACCATTGTAGCTGGTTACCAAGCCCCCACAGAACGTATCTCTGCCTACGTAGATCAACACTTTCAACCTATTACATGCAGTCTCCCATCCTTCATCAAAGACACCAACCACTTTCTCGAACGCCTGGAATCCTTAACCAATCTGTTATCCCGGAAACCATCCTTGTAACCATTGATTCCACTTCCTTATACACAAATATCCCACACGTCCAGAGCCTTGCTGCGATGGAGCACTTCCTTTCACACCGATCACCTGCTACCCTACCTAAAACCTCTTTCCTCATTACCTTAGCCAGCTTCATCCTAACCCACAACGTCTTCACTTTTGAAGGCCAGACGTACCAACAATTAAAGGGATCAGCCATGGGTACCAGGATGGCCCCCTCGTATGCCAACCTATTTATGGGTCGCTTAAAGGAAGCCTTCTTGGTTACTCAGGCCTGCCAACCCAAAGTTTGGTACAGATTTATTGATGACATCCTCATTGTCTGGACTCACAGTGAAGAAGAACTCCAGAATTTCCTCTCCAACCTCAACTCCTTCGATTCCATCAGATTCACCTGGTCCTACTCCAAATCCCATGCCACTTTCCTCGACGTTGACCTCCATCTGTCCAATGGCCAGCTTCACACATCCGTCCACATCAAACCCACCAACAAGCAAAAGTACCTCCATTATGACAGCTGCCACCCATTCCATATCAAACGGCCCTTCCCTACAGCTTAGAACTTCGTGCAAACGAATGTGCTCCAGTCCTGAATCCCTGAACCATTACACCAATAACCTGAAAACAGCTTTTGCTTCCCGCAACTACCGTCCTGACCTGGTACAGAAGCAAAGAACCAGAGCCACTTCCTGATCCCCTCAAACCCAGAACCTCCCACAGAACAACCCCAAAAGTGCCCCACTTGTGACAGGATACTTTCTGGGACTGAATCAGACTCTGAATGTGGCTCTCCAGGAGGGATACGACTTCCTCAAATCCTGCCCTGAAATGAGATCCATCCTTCATGAAATCCTCCCCATTCCACCAAGAGTGTCTTTCCACCATCCACCTAACCTTCATAACCTCTTGGTTCATCCCTATGAAATCCCCAAACCACCTTCCCTACCCTCTGGCTCCTACCCTTGTAACTGTCCCCGGTGTAAAACCTGTCCCATGCACCCTCCCACCACCACCTACTCCAATCCTGTAACCCGGAAGCTGTACACGATCAAAGGCAGAGCCACGTGTGAAAGCACCCACGTGATTTAACAACTGACCTGCCTACACTGTGAAGCCTTCTATGTGGGAATGACCAGCAACAAACTGCCCATTTGCATGAATGGACACAGGCAGACAGTGTTTGTTGGTAATGAGGATCACCCTGTGGCTAAACATGCCTTGGTGCACGGCCAGCACATCGTGGCACAGTGTTCCACCGTCCGGGTTATCTGGATACTTCCCACCAACACCAACCTATCCGAACTCCGGAGATGGGAACTTGCCCTTCAATATATTCTCTCTTCCTGTTACCCACCAGGCCTCAACCTCCGCTAATTTCAAGTTGCCGCCCCTTGTACATCACTTGTCATTCAACAACATCTTTGCCTCTGTACTTCCGCCTCGTCGGACATCTCTCCCCAACCTCTTTGCATTTATATATGTCTGCCTGTGTGTATATGTGCGGATGGATGTGTGTGTGTGTGTGTGTGTGTGTGTGTGTGTGCGTGCGTGCGTGCGTGCGTGCGTGCGTATACCTGTCCTTTTTTTCCCCCTAAGGTAAGTCTTACCGCTCCCGGGATTGGGATGACTCCTTACCCTCTCCCTTAAAACCCACATCCTTCCCTCTTTCCCTCTCCTTCCCTCTTTCCTGATGAAGCAACATTGGGTTGCGAAAGCTTGAAATTTATGTGTGTGTTTGTGTGTTTTTTAATTTGTCTATCTACCAGCACTTTCTCGTTTGGTAAGTTACAGCATCTTTGTTTTTTTGCTCTTTAAATGCATTAACATATGAGCATTCCAGTTGGTAAGGTTCTTTTTTTATGATTTTAAATATTTTATCACGTGATTTTGCAAAGTAGTGATAACTATATTTTTGGTTCAGTGTTTTTATTGCTACACAAGATTTCGAGCATCATTCAAAGGTGTGTTAGATGTATCTCTAATCTGTTTCTTACTTTTAATAAAAACTTTCCAGAAACATTTGTCTTTTATTTTCTAAAAATATTTTGACTTATTTTCCTAGTCGGAGGCAAGCATCTTGATATTAATTACTATAGCAGCAATATGTGAGGATGCTGGTGCCTGATGAGCAAAAGTTATTGAAATAAGAGTCTACCTCTGGCTGTTCATTTGTACACTGATGATTTTATTAATATTGTCAGAAGATTGAGAACTGCACTGTACTACATAGTTGTGTCATTGTAGGTATTCTTTTGAGGCACAGCAAAATGGGACACATTGTGAAGCGCTGTGCGGAGGAATTCCCGATGGTCGACCTGGTGGCAAACCTCCAGCCCATCACACGCACTGTGCTTCGCATCCGCCTGCAGGTCGTGGCAGACTTCAGGTAAGGCAGTTGGTGTCCTTACATCATCTCATTGGTAAAATTATCTTAGTCTCTTGCATTCTGTGCTCTCTTTAGCACTTTGTCTAGTGCCCATCTGCATGTGGTAATGAAAAATAAATTATTAAACATGATCAGAATGTGTTACGTGGGTGCCAGAAGAAGTTGCGATGAATATAACTGTACCTTGACCAGTGCTGTATTGCTTTCTACCATACATGCATAGTGTATGATATTGTGTTTCTCGAGCTGTTTGTATACAAAATCTTACAGCTTTGTATGATTCTAATTTGAACTGAATTTTCTGTTTAGTGACAATAGGGTGATTCCACATCAAGTGATCTAGCTTTAGAAATGTTCCCCACTTGTCTACCTTAAATTTTATTTAAATTGTATATGTAGATTTACTAAATGACTGAAGACAGATGTGCAAATTTCTTGCTCTCCAATTTTAATACTTTGGGAGTAGGCACCTCTTGCATCACTTGTATGTTTATGATTTTTGACATGCAGAGGATTACTTAAGAAAACCTCCATGGGGCTACAGCTGGTATACATAACCTATTTAGAGGGACTCTACAGTCCCCTGTTCTATGGCACAAGTCTAGCAAGTTGCAGCCTAGTTTGTCATAGAAACTTAAGTCTGGTGCTTGGCCCCCACATGAATCAGAATCATGAAACCATAAACAGTTCTTAGAAAAATTCATTGAAATTCTGTGAGCAGTACTGATCTCAGTGATTATATAGGGTTTCAAAAGTGTGTGGCTGGATTGAGGATTCATTGGTAGGGAGGATAAAGCATGTTGCTTTAGGCTGAGAGTCATGGCTAAAAGTAGAAGTAAAATCAGATGTGGCCCAGAGTAATGTATTGGGATCCTTGCTGTTCATATTGTATATTAATGTTTTTGCAGACATTATTAATGGTAACCACAGGCTTTTTGCAGATTATGCAGTTATCTATAATGAAGTACAATCTGAAAATAGGTGTGCAAATATCCAGTCACATGTTCATAGGATTTCAAGTTGGTGCAAAGATTGGAAACTTGCTTTAAATGTTCAGAAATGTAACACCTTGCACTTCACAAAATGAAACACGCAGTATCCTCTGACTAAAACATCAGTGAGCCACAATTGAATTGGTCATTTTAGAAACAGCATAACTCCACTAAATGTGCTCCATCCTTTTTAAACATTATATAGGTGAATAATTTAACATACAGTATAATCTCCAGCTTCTGGTAGACCCAGAGAAACTGTGCTCAGAGTGATTGGAGTTACGTTTCTTTTCTCTCTCTCTCTCTCTCTCTCTCTCTCTCTCTCTCTCTTTCTAAAATTAACTCAAATGATTGTGAAAATTTATCACAGAAACATGCTATTGTTATCAACTTAATAATAATTTTACTTTCAAAAGTTATGAAACATATAAAAACTGGTTTATACAACAAACTTACACAAATGTATGACATTAGTAATAATTATCTTTAACATTAATAAGAGGCATCTGTCATTTTTTTAAAAATTACACAACAAAAAAATCTTATTATGTTATGACTTGGCAATGCAAATGCAGAACTGAAAACAATTACTTCAGATTATCAGTGATTGTACAAAATATCAACCTAAAATTGCTGATATTCTTCAGGGATATACTGCAAGATCTTCTCGAGGTCAACATTGTTTATGAATAAGCAGATTCTCAATTGCTAATGCCAAACCTCCATAGCTCTCACACTCTTTCAGCTTCAGCACATTAATCAAATAATTCATTGCCGTATGTGTTGAATAAAAAAATTCTTCTTTTGAATAACAGTGTGTCCTGGACTTCAACTATGCACCTTTTCATTGGCAGTTAGGTAGGTGGCTGGTCCCCTAATCTGTTGAGGATTTTGTCGTATGTTGAGAATTTCACCACTGTTTAGTCGTATTGAGAATTCTGACAGACATACTATTTAAAACTTTGTTCGAATACTTCATATGAAAAAGTGCTTGCACACTTTTTTTACACTGGACTAACTACTGAGATTCAGGCATGGAGGTGAAAACCAAATCATGATGATAGAAAGAAAAGTTGAAGTGGCATAAAGGTAACTGAGCAGAAAAGTGGTAAAATGTTGGCAAATGTTGAACCAGAAGGAAGAAGTCCCTCTTTCGTTTGGTGAAAGAGGAACAATTAGTAAGGCTAGCAGTCGCAAGCTTGGGGAAAAACATGGTTGAGTAAAATATTAGGTACATATTCAGGTTTATCAAAAATAGAATGAGTAACAAGTTGGTAATTTCATTCTCTGTGATGACTATTATTTGTTTGCCCTATTGTCCATCACACTGCACCCCCCCCCCCCCCACCTCCCCCCCCCCCCTCTCTCTCTCTCTCTCTCTCTCTCTCTCTCTCTCTCTCTCTCTCTCTCTCTCTTTCCCCTCCTTCCTTCCTCTCCTTATCTCTATTCCTTAATCCCTTATAATCTCTACTCTCTACCCACTGAATCATCTGCTGAAAGACTTGCTATCCCCTTTTTGCCTTGTGCGCCATTCCCTTCCCCCTCCCCACCTCCATCTACGCAGACAACTACTTTCGATAACACAGGGTAATACCGATTCAGCGGCATGGGGTTTATCAATCAATTTCTTGTAATTTTTATCTGCTGAATACGAAAATAATAATATTTTTGCAGAATTGAGTCTACTTTCTGAGATAAAGGCAATTGATTTATACTGGAATAAAAAGGAGAATAATAATTTTTTAAATTTTTATTGTAAAGTTGTCAGATGATTTCAAACAAAGTGTTATAAATGAAACAAAAAATAATAAGAAACTTCCTGGCAGATTAAAACTGTGTGCCCGACCGAGACTCGAACTCGGGACCTTTGCCTTTCGCGGGCAAGTGCTCTACCAACTCCTAGGTAGGAGACGAGGTACTGGCAGAAGTAAAGCTGTGAGTACCGGGCGTGAGTCGTGCTTCGGTAGCTCAGTTGGTAGAGCACTTGCCCGCGAAAGGCAGAGGTCCCGAGTTCGAGTCTCGGTCGGGCACACAGTTTTAATCTGCCAGGAAGTTTCATATCAGCGCACACTCCGCTGCAGAGTGGAAAATCTCATTCTGGAAAAAATAATAAATTAATCATAGCAACTAAAACAGATCAGTAAAAATTAAGAAAAATGTTTTTTATGGGATTTTCTTCAGTGTTTTTGGACTGGACACTCTCTCTGGAAGTTCCAGCAGTAGTCTGCCATCATATGGCGATCCCAACAGCCGTGATTTCAATCCTCCATAATTCTGAAGTCCTGGTGGAACAGTTCCCTTTGTTCTTCGCTGTAATCCCCCAAGTTGTCAGTAAATTTATCTAAATGTCTGTGCAAAACATGCAATTTGACACTCATATTAGCTCCTAGTTTTTGTAAATTCTGGAGCATTTTATCTAATATTTTGGAATATTCTTCAGCTTTATGATTCCCAAAAAAATTTTAACTACTGATACAAAGCTTGTCCATGCTTCCAAATCAACAATGTGATTTGTGACAACATCATTTTGTATAAGAGTATGGATTTGTGGCCCATCAAAGATTTCTGCTTTTAACTTTTCTACACTGAGACCAGGAAATGACTGACAAAATATATTTGAACCAATCGCCATTCCGGTCTGAAGCTTTAACAAACTATTTTATAAGCCCAAGTTTAATATACAGTGGTGGAAGAATGATTTTTTTTCCTGCGTGGCCATCAGTTCATGAGTGATGTTATCTTTTCAAATAGCCAGGTTCATTCTCAGCAGCCAGTCTTTCCTACTACAAAGTTCATTGTTCACACGACTGTCCCACAGACAAAGAATACAGGGATATTTTGTGTATCCAGTTTGCTTACTCAATAAAAAATACACCATTTTTAAAGCCACTTAAACTGGCCATTGATGTTGTTGAAATGCAATTATATTTGAAACAAGTTTAACATTTTGATATTCTTCCTCAAGAGTAGTTGCATGAGCGGTTGGAATCGAAGTTAATTTATTTCCATTATACAGAAACACACATTTAAAACTTTTTTTTGAGCTTTCTACAAAAAGTCTCCAGTCTTTTGATTGCTATACTGGAAGACCCATTAAATTTAAAAGCCCAGAAATATCTCTGCAATGTACGTCATCATTCATCTCATTAAAATATGGAAGAATGTCTTGCTCTCTAGTTTGATAGAATGTTATTGATACAGCAGGCTGAAGGCAATGTTTTTCTTTTAGTCTTGACACAGAAAGCTCAGCTGATTTCTTACAAGGGAACCTCCCCATCGCACCCCCCTCACATTTAGTTATAAGATGGCACAGTGGATAGGCCTTGAAAAACTGAACACAGATCAATCAAGAAAACAGGAAGAAGTTGTATGGAACTATGAAAAAATAAGCAAAATATACAAACTGAATAGCCCATGCGCAACATAGGCAACATCCAGGATAGTGTAAACTCAGGAGTGCCGTGGTCCCGTGGGTAGCGTGAGCAGCTGCGAAATTAAACGTCGTGGGTTCAAGTCTACTCTCGAGTGAAAATTTTACTTTCTTTATTTTCGCAAAGTTATGATCTGTCCGTTCGTTCATTGACGTCTCTGTTCACTGTAATAAGTTTAGTGTCTGTGTTTTGCGACCGCACCGCAGTACTGTGCTATTAGTAGACGAAAGGACGTGCCTCTCCAATGGGAACCGAAAACATTTGATCCAGGAAAACACGTCTGATATATTCTATACGACACTGGTGACGGCATGTGCGTCACACGACAGGAATATGTTGTCGACCCACCTAACATATACACTTCGCAAATGGGTAAAAAGATTCTTCTACCTTGCCCGATTTAGGTTTTCTTGTGGATGTGATAGTCACTCCCAAAAAAGTGGTGAAAACATAAGAGTTTGTCATGTAAACCGAAAATAAAAAATTAAAATTCTTCACTTGAGGGAAGGCTTGAACCAAGGACCTTCCGTTCCGCAACTGCTCACGCAAACTACGGGACCACGGCGTTCCTATGTTCTCATGTGCCTAGATATTGCCTATGTTGCGCATGAACTACTCGGTTTCTATATTTTGCTTATTTTTTCATAGTTCCACACAACTTCTTCCTGTTTCCTCGATCGATCTGTGTTCAGTTTTTCAAGGCCTATCCACTGTGCCAACTTATAACTAAATCTGAGGGGGGTGCGATGGGGAGGTTCCCTTGTTAGATAGATTTAAATAGCAAATCAAGTCATTTAGCTCACCCTGAGAAAAGCCTTGCAGTGTTGGACTGCAGTCTTCAAATTTATTTTCAATTTTGCTTTTTCTCTGACTGTCTTAACATTTTGACACCATCACAATAATCGTCTGATAAGAAGGTAAATACCAGTATTGGCAAATCTTCACAATGCAAGATTGGTGGCTGAGCAGTCTGTATGTTTGGATAAACCCGAGAGCGCTTTTTGTATTGCTTCATACCTTTTACATTCACAGCACAAAAGTAGCAATCATTGACATGGTTTCTTGGCTCTGTCCATGCCATTGATATTTCAAATGGGAGCCCCTTTCCTTCCTCCATGTCTCCAATTTTGAAGTGACTCCCTGCAAGTTTTACAAACATTCTGCGGGACCAAACATTTATTTTGTTGTCCAAATTGTTTTCCAAAACAAACCCAATAGCTTTGTTTTACAAAATCATTTATAATCTGTCATTGCTTTTCTTGACAATATTTACCACTGTGTAGCAGAAATGGTCAGGGTTATTAACCCAAGACTTTCCTGAAAAATTCATACTTTCTGTAACAAAAACGCCCAAATGGGACAGTTGCATGAAGTAACTGACACAGTATCACATTTGTAGAAAAATTGTAATGAATGAGTAATGCAAGAAACTTACCTGTTCAAAATATTGGCGACTGAATGGCAAACAACAAAAGCTCCCCTGTGAAACGGCTGATAGTCATGGCGCTCTATGTGAGAAGCAGAGATAGTTAACGTAGTTTGCCAAAAGCACATGATGTACCATCTGTCAGATTCTCTGTAGGTAAGTGGTTGCCTTTCCTCTATTTTACATATTTTTCAGTATGTGAATTTACAAGACTTTTATAGGGTTAAAATATAAATAGTTTAAGTTTATAAAACCAGGAGTAAAGCCTAAACAGAGGTCGTGAAATGGATTGGGGAAATAAAAAAGTGACATATAGTTAGTAGAGATCATACAAGAAAATATCCAGAGTGGGTAATCTTTTTGTGTTTAATTTCAAGAGTGACAAGTTGACCAAGAGGAAAACCCAAAGAAAAGACTAGGCAATTTGGTCTGAAGTGGGGGAAACAAGCTCAAAGGAGGAAGGTCACCCAGTGTTCGTAATTACTTTGTCCCGTCCAGAATGCTGGGTCTTGCCTTGGGAAGGGGGGAGGGTGGTGAAGATGTGTGTGTGTGTGTGTGTGTGTGTGTGTGTGTGTGTGTGTGTGTGCGCGCGCGCGCGCGCTGCGCGCAGCGCGCGCGCGCGCGCGCGCGGCGCGCGCGCGCGCGCATGCGTCTTGCCTTATGAAGGTGTGTGTGTGTGTGTGTGTGTGTGTGTGTGTGTGTGTGTGTGTGTGTGTGTGTGTATGGGGGGGAGGGGGGGGGTGCATGCACGCACTTGCGCGTGTGCATGCTTGTGATTTTTTTCTTTAACTCTGGACTAACAACTGAGATTCAGGCATGAAGGTGAAAACCAAATCATGATGATAGAAAGAAAATTGAAGTGACATAGAGGTAACTGAGCAGAAAAACGATAAAATGTTGACAAATGGTGAAACAGAAGGAAGAAGTCCCTCTTTCATTTGGTTAAAGAGGAGCAATTAGTGAGGCTAGCAATCCCAAGCTTGGGGAAAAAAGAAACATTGTTGAGTAAAATATTAGACATGTACTCAGGTTTATCAAAAATAGAATGAGTAACAAGTTGGTAATTTCATTCTCTGTGATGACTATTATTTGTTTGCCCTATTGTCCATCACACTGCTCCCCCCCACCCCACCCCACCCCGTCTCTCTCCCCCCCCCTCTCCCCCTTCCTCTCTGCCCCCCCCCCCCCCCCTGCCCTCGCCCACACCCTCTCTGAAACGAATATTGATCAATTGGAAGTGTGACGATATTAAGAAAAACATCAGTGTACAAATGAATAGCCACAGGTTGTGTAAACTGAAGCCTAACATAATTATGATAATGTGATTATTCCACCTCATACATAATTTTACTATCAGCGAAGAGTCATTATTGTGACATTAACAAGAATGGTCGTATTATGCTTCTACGGGAGTCACCAAATATTACTTTTGTGTCTGTGGTTCATTTTCCATCACGTAGAGAATTCGTTCTGCTTGTGAGGAAATTGTTGATATAGTCACAAATCTGGCTAAATATCTTATGGGGATATATTTTCTGTTGTAATTGTTAATTTATTACTGAATCATTCATACAATTCCATTTCTAACTCATTATGTTCATTATTCATAATGTGTTGCAAACTCATTGTATTTATCTGTAAATAAATGTATATAAATTGCTTCAAGGTGGAATGACAAAGTTCATGGGAGAACTCAAGAAGCATTCTATATATGGATTGAAGATCCAGACAATAATTACTTGCATCACTGGGAACTATTTCTTATAACAAAGAAGCAGGTATATGCAAAAAAAAGTTGTTATTATTTCTATATCGTGCAACTTTTTGTGGTCTGAAGTGTTCTCTGATAACTTTTTCTCTTTTCTTTTCTCCCCTCCTCATTTCTATTTCTTACCAAAATAGTGGTTATATTTCATCAACTTAAAAAATTCCTGAGGTATCATTTGCAATGCATGAAACAGTGTTAAGTATTATTCTTGAATAGTTAAAGTAAGTGTACATTTATAAGGGTTTTTGTAAAAAATCATCCAAAAAATATTTGAAGTGTATCCCTAATTTCAAATTAATGTAAAAGGTGAAGAAATTAAATCCAGTTGACTGTACACATATAGTCTAGATGATTTTTATATTAACTTTGCTCTTCATATCTCTCTCTGCAATTATCTTCATCACTGTTGTATTCCTTCCAAGTCAAATTTGTCAAATTCAAACTTGTTTATTCACATTAATTTATGTTAATCAGTACCCCAATGCATGGTTGATTGTGAACTGAACTCATTGACTTCATCAGTAAGGATCAATTTGTTTGAATACTGTTTCTGTAGTCAATTCCTTGAGACTGTTTCATAAAAATTTAAATGGTTTATCTCTTTCTTTAATTTTGTCTGCAGGTTTGTATTAATTATACAATTTAGAAGATAGAGACTACATAAAGATGAATTCATTTTTAATTTATGTGTTTAATAATAATAATAATAATAATAATAATAGACATAATAATAATATCCTTAATGTTGTATAACTACTCAAAAACAATTGTCACACATACGTGTAGGAATAGTATACTCTCTAGACTTTCCAATCCAAGCCATTCATGTATGCAGCTTTCCTGTCACCTGCCAAAAAGTCAAATAAATGAAATTATTTACCATTAAAAACACAAAATTTTAGTTTTTTCTTTTATTTAAGTAGTCTGAAATCCACCATTTTGTAACAGGAACTGTTTGCTGTAACAGAAGACAGATGTGTGGCACATAGACACCTATAATAGGAAATGGAGTTCAGTAGCTTTGAAGCTTTGACTCTTTTTTTGTAGTAGACAAAACACACACACACACACACACACACACACACACACACACACCTAAATGCACACTACCATGACCATAGATCTAAAGCTAGTGAACACTAGTTTCTATTACACATCTTCTGTGCGCCACAAATCAGTTTGCTGTATGTGAGTGGTTGCCTTTGCCTTATTTTATGTATTGTTCCATTAGACTTTGACCGCCAAGTGATGACTTGACATTTTCTTGGCATTAATTATGAAGCTCATTACGAGGTGTAGATTTTATCTTCTATTATTATTACAGTAGCGTGCTGTGTTGCTCTGAAAAATGCAGCTGCCATCATTTTGCAGCCTCTGACCACTGGCTAATAAGTAATGACTGACACTGAAAAAATCTGCATCAAGTGAGAAAGATGGTACCACAGTTTCACAGACATTTTCTGTTGACCCCATATTAAACAGTTAAAGAAAGAAATGGGGATGGACATAAGAAATTCCATCTGTCTTTCATTAAGGTTTTACAGGTCAAGTCTGATGGATCTGTATTTAGTTAGGATCATTGTTTCACTGTCACTCTTATCTTGGTGCTTCTTATTTTGAGACATGTGCTCTTAAAAACTGTTTTGTTGATAGGTTTGACGGGAAAAAGAATATGAACTAGCTAATCCAACAAATGTGTGTTGGCTCACCTGGTCACATATTGGAAGATGAGCTATAGGCATAAGGCTGTTGAGTCCAAGAGAGTGATGTGTGTATAGACACCACAAGCATTGACATACTGAAAGTGTTAATCCAGAAAGTGACGACATGCTGCATAGTCCCACTGTGAACATTGACATTGGACTTCTGCCCAAAGTTCAGTGGTTGCATCAACATTTTGTCTCATTCTTGTGTGAATGAGAATCAAAACAAATTGTTATTGTGTATCAAACAATGAAAAATGCAGGATGGAATAATGACAGTATTATGAAAAGGATAGATTGCTACTCACTATATAGTCGAGATGATGAGTCACAGACAAGTACAGTCTTTTTATTGTTGTGCATTGTATGACTGTTTAAAATGAACTGTATGATACGAAGCTTTGCCAGCTGTTAGACAGCTCAGAAGTTAAAATCTGCAGAAGTTTGTTCCATCACTCATTATAGATGGTTAGAAGAATCTAAGGAAGAACAAAATTTGCAAGAAACTTTTGGGCAGGAAACATTTTGAAAGTGTTGCTGATATGAATAGCGGAGTTGAACAGTGAATTTAATGGATTAGTGCCAGTCAACTACAGAATGGAAAGTTTAGAGCTCATGAAAATTAATGACAGATGTTTAAATAATGGGACTGATTATGTAGCGAAATAAAGTAAGCTTAAATTTTATAAGTGAGCTGTTTTTTTTTTTTCAATAAAATATCTTACTCAAATTTATTAAAGCCAGACATCCGTCACTTCATGGATTAAGCTCATAAAGTTGGTCCACATAAAGTTTAGGTAGTATTTCAAGAAAAATGTCTTAATCTGTGGTATAATTCCTAAAAATAGCAGTAACCTGAATATTTGGCATTTTTGTACATAGTGTCTTCTGTCTGATTAGTTCAAATTAATTCAAACCTTTCAGTGTCGATCTGTTATTTTCCATTCCCACAGGTAATAAAACGTGAGCCACAAGAACTTGTGATGACAATCCCACTGTCTGAGCCACTGCCATCTCAGTATATCGTCCGTGCCACAAGTGACCGCTGGCTGGGCTCTTCGACTATGCTGCCCCTCACGTTCCAGCAC
The DNA here is from genome assembly GCF_023864345.2 of Schistocerca serialis cubense. Classification (NCBI taxonomy): domain Eukaryota; kingdom Metazoa; phylum Arthropoda; class Insecta; order Orthoptera; family Acrididae; genus Schistocerca; species Schistocerca serialis. Next base: position 113,426,981 of record NC_064646.1, read on the forward strand.
CTGATTTTGCCAGAAACTCATCCCCCACACACAGGTACAGTTAACTGTCAGAGATGAGTATTCCAATGTCTTACTTCCACCAACTTCCTCAGTTTGTCCTCGTACATCGACGCCATATGTGCCTATAAGTGTAAGGACAAGGCAGTTCAGTTCTGCTTTTCCATTACAGATTTGCTGCCTCTGCAACCTCTGCCGGTGACGGCGTTAAACGATCCGAAGCTGGAGGTGTTGTACAACTTCACACACTTCAACCCAATACAGACACAAGTCTTCCATTGCCTGTATCATACGGACAACAACGTTCTCCTTGGTGCTCCCACAGGCTCCGGGAAGACGATATGTGCCGAAATTGCCATGTTCAGAGTCTTCCGAGAATACCCTGGACAGACGGTAAAACATGTTGCTATGTTTATCCATTTGTTACCCATCCTTGGCAGTTATTAACTACAGTAAATAAATTTCCTTGCTGCCACAATGTCTCTTATTCAATATTTACATTGATGCTGATTTTGAGCTGGTCAAAATTAGATCAAAATAAATTTACTGAAAAGTGAATAACTTGGTGTCAGTTGTACTAGGTATGACTTGTGGTAAGTGCAAAATCTTGGGTTTGAGTCCCTGTCTGGTACTTATTTTCACACGTCACCAACAAATAGAACATCTGTACCTATACAGCTGATGCCAAGTTATTTGCATTCAGCAAATTTATTTTGATCACTATACCATTTTCAGAAGATTAATTCTCCATCTTCGGGCACCTGTTAGACCTAAATGCATTATTCGTTACTTCTCAACATGTGGTGATTTAGGAAGTAATATCTTGTAATTGGTTATTACATTTTACATTAAACTACTATGCTTATGGAAACTGGAGGTGTAACAGGCATACTAAATATTCTTAGCAGTTGTCATGGTCATTATAACTGGAGTCTGCTAACCTGTCCAATACCATATAGCTTTAAATGTCAATTGTTAAGTAAGTTATAATTTGATGAAAAATGTCGGACTGTCATGTTATTGCTTCTAATCTTTAATGTCTCTCTGTTAATTACTTTCAATCTTAAGTATTTTCAAAAGAGCATTGCTGCGCAAGGCAAATTCTATTTTCTGTAAATAGTGCTATGTGTAATACAAAGGAGACTCCCCCCCCCCCCCCCCCCCCCCCCCCCTCTCTCTCTCTCTCTCTCTCTCTCTCTCTCTCTCTCTCTCTCTAAGGGCTGTCACAATTTTTGTAACTATGTGCCAAGTTTTTTCATAGGCAATCCCAGACACATGTTTGTCCCAGATTTAACAATTTTGAAACAATTTATCCTGAATTACATATATTTCACATGTATCGGTATATTTTATTATTAGTTGTAGTTTAGTTGGCGAAACTGTTTGAGGAAGAGATTCTACTCTACCAAAGAGTACCCTCTTACTTTGTTGTGCACAAAATCATGCCTCACCTGTACTTGCGAAATTATATAAGGCTGTTTTTGCGAAATTATATAAGGCTTTATCGTGTGCTAGGTTATTTTACATTATATTCCATTAGTCATGTTTTTATTTTTCTTCATCAATAGCCATATCTCCTGGCAAGAATGAGCTCAGAGAAATGCGAGTGCTCCTTCAATTGACAGTTGCAAAAAGAAATGCCATTCAAAAGTGACACAGTTGTTCTTCAGAATCGAAAGGAAAAATGAGAAGCAACAGGCGTGTTTCTGGTTTCTCACTGAGCGAGATGGCGCAGTGGTTAGCACACTGGACTCACATTCAGGTTGACGATGGTTCAAACCTGCGTCTGGCCATTCTGATTTAGGTTTTCCATGATTTCCGTAAATCGCTTCAGGCAAATGCCGGGGTGGTTCCTTTGAAAGGGCATGGCTGACTTCCTCCCACATCCTTCCATAATCTGATGGAACCGATGACCTCGCTGTTTGGTCCCCTACCCCCTCCCAATCAACCAACCAACCAACCAGTCAACCAATCTAGTTTCTCAATAAGTCACAGTAGACTTGTAGATACGCAACTCCACTTAAAAAGTGGCAAACATGACAGAGCAATCAACAGCAGTGTCTAGTGCAACATTAAAGTCATTCTTTAAATCCGAGAAACCTTGTCAGAAGGAGAGATTTGATGCAGCTGAGGGAGTCTTGACATATCATATAGTCCAGCACAATCATAGCTTCAGAACTATGGAGTGGCTGTAGATTTTTCCAAGCAAAACTAGAGCATAACCTTCAACAGTACCTGCAATTTTGACAGCTGCCATCCCTCTCGTACTAAAAAGTCCCTCCCATACAGTCTGCTCACCCTATGTATGGCAATGTTGAACAATCCCTTCCCCAGTAAAGGTCCCACTGATGCCTTCACTATCAGGCATTAACCTCCAAACGTAGTCCACCAACATATCTTGCGTGCCATATCCACATCTGCCCCTTAATCCTGCAATGACACTCATTAACCAGTTACAAAGGAGTGCCCCATCATTATCCAGTATCACTCCAAACTGGAACAACTTGACCAAATCCTTTGCCAGTGTTTTGACTACCTTAACAATTCTTCCCACCCACACCAAAATTGTTTTCCACTGCCTACACAATGTAAGTAATATCATTACTTGTCCTTACAAGATCCTTACCCTGACCCTTTGCCACCTGGGTCGTATCTCTGTGGAAAACCCAGGTGCAGAACTGTCATATGTATCCTATTCCAGTCCCATCAGAAGTATTCTATGTTATCAGGTATAGGGCCATACGTGAAAGCGTTCATGCCATGTACCAGCTCCTTCCTTCTGATTCCAATCTCTCTCTCTCTCTCTCTCTCTCTCTCTCTGGGAATTGTCCTTAAAATATATCCTTCAAGCCCATGATCTTTATGACCTCAATTTCTGCTAGCACCTGTACCACACTCACCTCCACTCCTGTCTCATCATGTCCCACTTCACTCCATTAACATATACTTGCATTTCTCCCTCTGATGCCTTCCTCTTCCTCTGTTCTCTCTCTCCTACCATTGACACCCCCTATCAACCCAATCCACCACTTCGTGTTTCATACTCAGCCTTCACTGCTCACACCGTTGTTGACTTCCCTGGTGTCACATTACTATCCTGTCCCCTTGCTGCCGCTCCTTCCCTTACTTTCAATCACTGAGTGGTTCTACTACATGTTGTGTGATTACCTTTACTTATCTCATTATTTATTTACAGAAAGAACAAAGATGAAACAAAGACACAAATCAGATTAGATTCAGTTTTCATTCTATAGACCCAAAAAATGAGATGATTCTTGTGGGTGTGGAACATGTCAGAAAGTATAACATAAAATATTTGAATATAATACTCACTACCCTGATCATTCGTCAGGAGATTGTCAAAATAGGTGAATACAGTGTGGTAAACTTGAACAGCTAATATTCACAGAATTAACACGCTGACAGAATGAAACATTGTTATGCACTATTGATAAGTTTGTCAAAAAAATACCTTATCTTGACTGTTGTGACCAAGTGTTGTCAAAACTGAAATCTAACAGACATTTTTACTTAATCTGGCTATACAGTCTCTGTTAAGATATTTATCTATAGAATAGAAGGAGTTGCCTATCAAAAAGCCTTTCAAACTCTTTTTAAACCATGCTTTATCCGAAGCAAAGTTTTTAGTGGTTGCTGGCAATTTATTGAAAATAATTGTTCCTGAATATTGGACCCATTTGTGGACTGAGATAAGTGATTTTAGGTCTTTATGCACGAGGGCTATTTTTAAAGTAGGGAACGTTTCCACCTGATGGCACTAGGCACGCGCCAATCTCGTATATTTTTGTATGTGCATGCTCGGCATCTCAGTTGGCACCCATCCGTGACAGTGGGGACATCTCTACACATCTGGTTTTTTCGATATTCGAATTTGAAATGTGCGCTGCTATAAAAAATCCCGCCAGTTGTGCAGTCTGTGATATGGTTTTCATTGACAAAAACCTAAAATGTATAGAAATTTATCATGAACTGTGCAAAGTGTATAGAAACAACGTAATGAGTGAATGTTCCGTCCGGAAACGGTGCACTCGGTTTAAAAATGACCGAACCAATGCTCATGATGAAGAGAAGAGTGGACGCCTGAGCATTTTGCCTGATGATCTTGTCGCTAAAATTGATGAAACGATTCGTGAAAACTGTCGCTTCACAATAACGGAGCTTTCACTTTCTTTTCCACAAGTTTCACGGATTTTGTTGTTTGAAATTGTCACCCAAGAGATTGGCTACCACAAATTTTGTGCACAATGGGTGCCCGAAATGCTTACAGAGCACCATAAAGAACAGGAAATTGGGGGCGACATTGATATTTCTGGAGGCCTACCACAAGCGTGGTGATTCATAACTGGATCGAATCGTAACCGGTGACGAGACTTGGGTGAATACGTCAATTGCGAGACAAAATTACAGTCCATGGAGTGGGGGCACACAAGGTCACCCCAAAAACCTAGAAAATGTTTGCAAACCTTGTCAACAAGGAAGTTGGCGACAGTGATTTGGGATGGGCAAGGTGTGCTTCTTATTGATTTTCTCGAACATGGAGCAACCATAAATTCTGCGCGGTATTTTCAATCTTTGCACAGCCTTAGAAGAGCAGTTCAAAACAAACGCCGAGGAAAGCTGATGTCCAAAATTTTGTTTTTGCACGACAATGCCCAACCTCACATGGCAAACCGCACTAAAGAACTCCTTAATTCATTCAAATGGGAAATTTTCCCTCATCTGCCTACAGCCCCGATCTTGCACCAAGCGACTTCCACTTGTTTCCCAGGATGAAGAACTGGCTTGCAACACAGTGCTTTTATGATGACACAGAACTCCAGGCGGGCGTGACTCACTGGCTGAAGTCTCAGGCGGCAGAATTTTATGACGAAGGTCTTTCAAAGCCTGTCCACCACTATGATAAGTGCCTCAGAGTGTTTGGTGACTGTGGAAAAGTAGTATGTCAGTTGCTCTTTCAGATGTATATAATAAAATGGTTTTTTTTCCCAAAACTTTCCCTACTTTCTGAATAGCCCCTGTAGATTGTTCTTATTCCTATTATTGATACTATGTGTAGAGCTATTGGTTGGAAATAAAGATTCATTACTTGCAACAAATTTCATTAAGGAATAAATATACTGAGAAGTGTGGTTAGAATACTAAGTTCCTTGAACAGGTTTCTACACGATGTTCTGGAATTTACACCACAAATGAGTCATCACACGCTTTTCCGTCATAAAAACTTTTGCTCAGTTTGATGAGTTACCCCAGAATATGATCTCATATGACTGAATGAAAGCAAGCAAACTATGCAAGGTTTTTTTTTTTATATTTATATATCCTACATCTGACATCATTCTCACTGCAAGTACAGACTAGCTTCAGACAGGTGCTTCAGCAATTCTGTGGTATGCCCTTTCCAACAGAATTTATTATTGAGTTGAACCTCAGAAATTTAACATTGTCAATCTCTTTGATTTGCATTGCTTCATATGTTACACACATGCTGGAAGGAAATCTCTTACAGGTTCTGAACTGCATATAGTGGGTCTTCTCAAAGGTTAATGACAGTGAATTAGCTAACTCAGAATATTATTGATACTCAAATTTTAATTAATACTGAAAGCTTAACCGTATAAATGTTGAGTAATTGTTTCAAAGAGTGTCATTTTTATGGAGCTTATTTTGAACCGAGAGTTATTACCTCATAATGTACATTACCAAATCGTTTGATTCAGGTACAGCAGGGAGACCAAAAATACACTACTGATACTAACAACAGTATCCTAACACCTGTACTACATTCTGTAGAAAAAAATTGCTCAATAATTGAATCTTAATCAATTCATCCTCCATGAATTTTTCTGAGAACTAGCATTTATCCCCCTGTAGCTTTATTTTTTAATAATCTAACTTCATATGGAGTACATTTTTGCCTGTTAATTTCTTTTGTATTTTCATCTACAGTGTCGAGGAGTCTGACCATATAATTTCACTCAGCGTATGGTAAGCATAAGGTTATGTATGTTCCTTGTATTGTAAATATGGCCAAAGTGATTTTTCTCACATACTTTTAGTCTGCAGAACGAGAATATTATGATTTCATGAATATGTATTGCTGGGACAGTTAACTGTTGTAGTTTCTCAAACAATGGTGATTTGGTTGTGCAGCATACAAGAATTTAACAAGTTTCTTCTGAAGTTTCAGTTTCCAGCATACACTACTTGAACTTCCCCAAAAAACTATACCACACCTAATGCCAGGTACAAAATAACCACGATATGTTAATTTTCTAATATTTTCATCATGAATGTTGAACTTAGTAATTTACTTGCTGGAAATTTAACATGACTATCTCAGTTTAAAGCATTATTCAAATCTAACATTAGGAACTTGACCGTATCAATTCCTTTGATAAACTCATTGTTTTGATCTATTTTTATCTCCTGGCATTTTGAAGGTTTGGATTGTAATTGCACCACATGGATTTTTGCAGTGTCCAGTTTAGACTCACTACTGTTGGTGTCACATAGTGCCCAGATTTTTTTGCTGTGTCTGTACCTTTGAGTGATGCATATGTATTATGTGCCAACAGAACTGTTTTTTTAACAAGATATGCCCTAGAATAGAACCCTGAGAAATGACTTGTGAAAATGTACTCAGTTTAGATTCATGATTCACTGCATGTGAAATGTCAGTCACCCTTCGTCTTCTGCTCCGCAGCTACTGTATATGCCATGGTAAAGAACTGTCTGCCCTCACATTTTATCTGACTATCAGACAAGAAAGCTTGGTGTAGCATTGAAAGATCACAGAATACACCTACAACTTTACTCCTCTCTCTCTTTCTGTTTGTTACTTGCATTTCAATTTACTGATGTCTATTATTGATCTTGCAGGTGGTGTACATTGCACCACTGAAGGCACTGGTCCGTGAGCGTGTGGAAGACTGGCGCACAAAGCTCGGTACCCGCTTGGGCAAGAGTGTGATCGAGTTGACTGGTGATGTTACCCCAGATGCCCGCGCCATTGCCAATGCTGACGTTGTTGTGACAACACCTGAGAAGTGGGACGGTGTGAGCCGGAGCTGGCAGACTCGTGGATATGTTCAGAAGGTGGCACTGGTCGTGATCGACGAAATACATCTGCTCGGTGAAGATCGTGGTCCTGTCCTTGAGGTGAATCAAAGTAAAATTTTCACAAATGTTGTTTGTTAAAACTTTTGGTTGTTAAGGGCTTATATAATTGCAGCTCTGAAGATTTCAGGGATAAAATACTGGGAGCAATAGGTTGTCTACAACTTGTACAATAACAAGACTGCAGTTACAAGAGCTGACGGATATTAAAAGGAGGCAGTATTCTAAAAGGGAGTGATACAGGGTTGTAATCTTTCCTCCATGTTATTAAATCTGAACATTCACAAGTAGGAAAGGAAACCAAGGAGAAATCTGTAAAAAGGAAGTAAAGTTCTGAGAGAAGAAATAAAAACTCTAATGGATGCTGATAACATTGTAGTTCTGTTACAGAAGGCAGTTGAAAGGAATCAATAGTGTCTTGAACAGAGGATACAAGAGAATTAAATGGAATATAGAATGTAGACTGGAAATAGCACAAAAAAGCTTTCTGGAGATAAAGAAATGTGTTAATGCTGAATATAAATTTAAGTTTGAGGAAGTCATTTCTGTGAGCATTTGTCTGTAGTGTAGTGTAGTGTAGTGTTATATGCAGGCAAAATATAGACAGTAAACAGAACATATAAAATGAGAACAGAAGCTTCTGAAACATGCTTCTACAGAAGACGGCTGGGTGGATGAGGTAACTAAGGTTGAAGTACCAAATCAAATGAGGTTTGTGGCACAGCTTGACTAAAAGAAGGGATTGGTTAATAGGGCACATTCTGAGGCATCATGGAATCACCAATTTAGTGTTGGAGGGAAGGGCAGGAAGGTAAAAATTGTAGAGGGAGATTAAGAGATATATACAGTAAGCAGATTCAGGAGGATGCAAGTTGCAGTAGTTATTTGGAGATGAAGAGGCCTATGCAGGATGGAGTATCATCGAGAGCTGCATCAAACCATTTTCAGGCTGCAGCAGAAGCACTTGACTCAGTGAGCTTTTTCCTCTTCTTAAGGCCACAAGTGAAATTAATCTTTTAAAGTGACAAAATAAATGTGCAGTTGTATCATTCTTGCCACACCATAATGTTAAATTTGACAGTGTATGTTCATATTTAAAACAGCTGTGTGAGAGGCTCGATGGAGATCTTGCTTGAGACACTGTTTGTGTCACATCTATACCAGTTTCAAGATTACACTTTTTGTGTACCAGTCTTGGTAAATTTTTGTGGACTTAAGCATTTTCAATGATTCCCAAATGCAAAAAAAAACTGATAATTGATGCACATGACCCTGCTCTAGCTATCTTTTTAGGTTTATTCCTTAGGAAGCCCAAGATAGTGGACTATGGAAAGACAACAACATTCTACCTATGGAGAAAGTGATTGACCTAGTACATTATCTGCCCAAATGAAGACCTGAGTAGGGTATGTCTCCTGGGTTGTAGCCAGAAGCACAGAAATGGTTTACTGCTGCCCTCCAGAAACAACATGGTCAGGACGTACAGTGTATTTATCAAACCTTAGCTGCTTACACCACTTTTCTGGCAGTATCCATAGACCTCTGTTCCACTGTTATGTCGCTATCTCCTCAACTGTCTCTGTCAGCTCTTCATCATCTGCTGTTTGTCTCAGATGATAGTGACAACTCTTCAATGTAAGCTGAGATTATATTTTCAGTTTGTGTGTTTCACAAAGTAACAACCCCCAGAAGTCGTCATAAACTTCGACTACCCCACAACCAAGTTGTCACTCAGATGGAAAAGACAGCAATAATTTCTGAAATTACAGGTTGTAATAGTAAAATGTGTTGCATCTTTATTACATAGGGTGATTCCATGAAGATGATGATGATGCTATGAACTTTCAGGGAAGATGGAGAAGTGTAAATGTATCAGTTTGAGTTGAGAGGCCCTGGTCTGAAAATGACTTAGTCAAAAGCTACAAACTAAGATTGTTCTGATACCTCTGACAGCAGACCTCTTCTACTGGAAGCTCTTAGTACAGACCAAAACAAGGGGAAAAAGGTCAAGTACACATGGGCAGTAAAACACAAACCTTAAGAGCTTTGGCCTTTTGGTCAGAAACTCACATGTTTATCTGTCTTTTTGTTGTGCCTGTTCGCAACTTAACATCTCCTCTATAAGGTGAGCAGCTGCCCTCTTAGGTTATTAGTGAATGATGCTGTCATTTACCATTTAGTAAGTCATCAGAAGATTGAAACCAGGTTCAGACAAGATATCTGTGTGGTGTGAAAAAGTGGCAGTTGACCCTAAATAATGGAAAGTGTGAGTTCATACACATGAGTACTATAAGGAATCCACTACACTTCAGCTGCACAATAAATCACACAAATCTAAATGCTGCAAATTCAACTAGAATACTATATGTTCAACTTCAGTTGGAGTGATCATATATGTAATGTTGTGGGGAAGGTGAAGCAAAGACTTGTATTTTTGTCATATTTTCATTTTCTGTCATTCCTTAGTTGCTACAAAATTCATGGAAATATGTTCTGTCTGCACAACTAAATGAAATGCCGTTTACTTTCTGCCATATACGTTTTGCTTTTTTTATTTGTGGCCTTAATACATGTTTCTTTTTATACATATAATAAATGTATTATTTACTACTTATAGTATGTTACATTTTGTCATATTTTTCTCTTGTTTTTCAGAGTGAAGATAACTTTCGTAGCAAAGATATTGTGATGTTAAATTATAGTTTGGTGTTACTTATTATTTCCAGTGTTATTAGTCCATATGTGTGGCCCTGGAGATGTGTTTACTCAGTTCTCATGCTCCAGCTGGCCAATTTCCAGCATTTTTTCACCCACATTTATTATAACACATCACTTGCACTTTTCATTTCATGATCTACTGTATATGTGTGCGTTTACAGAGTGTAGCATTGTCAACTGTCACTGTATGTGTATCTTTTGTTTTTGCATTGTGTGTGTGTGTGTGTGTGTGTGTGTGTGTGTGTGTGTGTGTGTGTGTGCGTGTGTGTGCGCGTGTGCGTGCGTGCGGGAGAGAGAGACAGAGAGAGGAAGATTCATTAATTGTACACTCTGGTTATGTTTCAGAGTGCTGTTTGTTGTTTTTTTGTGGCTAACATGATCAGGGAGTTATAGCTTGTACTTTTTCAATTCAATGGCTCTTTGTATGTGAAAGTTTTCTTGTAGTGGCAGGAGTTTTTGTTGTTGTGATTGTTCAGTCTAATAATTTTCATGTCTTGTCTCGTGTTGGGTGGTTCACGTCCACAATTTATCAGGTGTTTGGCAAATCTAGAATGGCTGTTTTCACGCTTCCAGCTTCTTATATGTTCTTTATACCTACTGCCTGTCATTCCCAGATATAGTAATTCACATTCTTGGAATTCTAGTGGACTACACCCGCTCCTTGGTATTTATCTAGTTTGTTTGCTGTTGTTTGTAAATGTGAACAGAATGTGTTTGTTGTTCTGTAAACAATGTACAATCCCTCTTACTTTAATGTATTTGCTATCCTGTGTGTTGCTTTGTATTTGTATGTTAAAGTGCACCATTTATTTCTGTTAGTCATTTAATGAGTGTTCACACACCCCTTATTCTGTTGAGGCCTGTTATTAATTTCATGAACACACCATCATACCATGTGGAAAAGAATTCAGTTCACCTTGGAAAAGAGAAACACTAAAGCAAATACATTTCTTGGACATAAAATAAAGAAAGACAGCAAAAAGGGCACATTTGACATCATCAGAAAGCCAACAGCACAGATACAATTATACATGCTTCATCCAACCACCCACAAAATCAAAAATTAGCAATCCTATGACTCATGTTACACCGATTGTGACAGCCAGAGCGAGAGCACCAGCAGCAGCGAGTACTGTGTGTATAAAGCGTTTATTTTGCATTTTGTTTACGACGTTCCACTAAGGAAGGGATTCTATTTGTGTTTATCTGCTCTGCATAGTAACTAACAGTTCTTGATAAAACTTTACGTAGTTTTCGTGTTAGATTTCTTAGTGTTTTCTTGATCGTTTAGAACAGAAAGCGCCCTAAAACCGTCTTTTGTTTGTTTCGCGGCCGTTAGCCACTAGTCACTTGAATCAGCAGTTGTCTTGTGACAGCCAGAGCGAGAGCACCAGCAGCAGCGAGTACTGTTTGTATAAAGCGTTTATTTTGCATTTTGTTTACGACCTTCCACTAAGGAAGGGATTCTATTTGTGTTTATCTGCTCTGCATAGTAACTAACAGTCCTTGATAAAACTTTACGTAGTTTTCGTGTTAGATTTCTTAGTGTTTTCTTGATCGTTTAGAACAGAAAGCGCCCTAAAACCGTCTTTTGTTTGTTTCGCGGCCGTTAGCCACTAGTCACTTGAATCAGCAGTTGTCTTGTGACAGCCAGAGCGAGAGCACCAGCAGCAGCGAGTACTGTTTGTATAAAGCGTTTATTTTGCATTTTGTTTACGACCTTCCACTAAGGAAGGGATTCTATTTGTGTTTATCTGCTCTGCATAGTAACTAACAGTTCTTGATAAAACTTTACGTAGTTTTCGTGTTAGATTTCTTAGTGTTTTCTTGATCGTTTAGAACAGAAAGCGCCCTAAAACCGTCTTTTGTTTGTTTCGCGGCCGTTAACCACTAGTCACTTGAATCAGCAGTTGTCTTGTGACAGCCAGAGCGAGAGCACCAGCAGCAGCGAGTACTGTTTGTATAAAGCGTTTATTTTGCATTTTGTTTACGACCTTCCACTAAGGAAGGGATTCTATTTGTGTTTATCTGCTCTGCATAGTAACTAACAGTTCTTGATAAAACTTTACGTAGTTTTCGTGTTAGATTTCTTAGTGTTTTCTTGATCGTTTAGAACAGAAAGCGCCCTAAAACCGTCTTTTGTTTGTTTCGCGGCCGTTAGCCACTAGTCACTTGAATCAGCAGTTGTCTTGTGACAGCCAGAGCGAGAGCACCAGCAGCAGCGAGTACTGTTTGTATAAAGCGTTTTTGTACTTATTTGCTGCGCTTAGCTTTTAAATAGTTTTTCTGGGAAAACCTAGCGTAGTTTTCGCGTCTCGTATTTCAGTGAGTGTTTCTTGATTATCAGAGTAGCTCATCAGAAGATTATCTTGGGAATTTGTCACCGTATAGAGTAGGGTAAACATAGTCATGTGTAGGGACTGTGGTTGTTGTGAGCGGACGCAAGGAGAATTGGCCACTCTTCGGGGGCAGGTGGAGGCTTTGTCTGTTAGGCTCATCGAGCTCGAGGCGCAGGCGTCCGCTCGTAGTGGCGTTGGGGCAACTGTGGTGAGACCTATGCCTACTTCGGTGGCCTTGGAATCACGTGGAACCCCTGATGTCGCTGCGTCTTCCGGCAGTGAGCATCTTACCGGTCAGCCATCACTCCAGGGTGAATGGCGGACAGTGGTGGGCTCGCGCGTGCCTGGCCGAAAGGCGAAGGTGGGATCTGGCCGCGTGGCAGCTGCCTTACCCCTTTCCAACAGGTACGGGGTGCTTCCTAGTGGTGATGACATCGTTTCCGAGCCACCACAGGATGCCTCGCCTGTTGGGCCAGTGGCCAATTCTCCGGCAAGGTCCCGACAGTCACAGAGGGCGGGCCTATTAGTTATAGGGAGCTCCAACGTTAGGCGGGTTATGGAGCCCCTCAGGAAAATAGCGGGTAGGTCGGGGAAGAATGCCAGTGTGCACTCGGTGTGCTTGCCGGGGGGTCTCGTCCGTAATGTGGAGGAGGCCCTTCCGGCAGCTATTGAACGCACTGGGTGTGACCGGCTGCAGATAGTAGCACATGTCGGAACGAATGACGCCTGCCGCTTGGGTTCTGAGGCCATCCTTGGTTCCTTCCGGCGGCTGGCTGATTTGGTGAAGACAACCAGCATCGCACGCGGAGTGCAAGCTGAGCTTAATATCTGCAGCATAGTGCCCAGAGTCGATCGCGGTCCTCTGGTTTGGAGCCGTGTGGAGGGTCTAAACCAGAGGCTCAGACGACTCTGCGACTATAATGGTTGCAAATTCATCGACCTCCGTTATTGGGTGGAGAACTGTAGGGCCCCCCTAGACAGGTCAGGCGTGCACTACACACCGGAAGCAGCTACTAGGGTAGCAGAGTACGTGTGGCGTGCACACGGGGGTTTTTTAGGTAAGAGGGACCCCCCCTTGGGCGAAACGATAAAATACCTGACGGCTTACCAGAGAGGACATTATCATCGTTGATAAAGAACGTCCGTCCTCAGAGACCAAAAACAGGAAAAGTTAACGTAATATTGGTAAACTGCAGGAGTATCCAGGGCAAGGTTCCTGAATTAGTATCTCTTATTGAAGGAAATAGTGCGCATATAGTATTAGGAACGGAAAGTTGGTTAAAACCGGAAGTGAACAGTAACGAAATCCTAGACACAGAATGGAATATATACCGCAAGGATAGGATAAACGCCAATGGTGGAGGAGTATTTATAGCAGTAAAGAATTCAATAATATCCAGTGAAGTTATTAGCGAATGCGAATGTGAAATAATCTGGGTTAAGTTAAGTATCAAAGGTGGGTCAGATATGATAGTCGGATGCTTCTATAGACCACCTGCATCAGCAACCGTAGTAGTTGAGCGCCTCAGAGAGAACCTGCAGAACGTCGTGAAGAAGTTTCGTGATCATACTATTGTAATAGGGGGAGACTTCAATCTACCAGGTATAGAATGGGATAGTCACACAATCAGAACTGGAGCCAGGGACAGAGACTCTTGTGACATTATCCTGACTGCCTTGTCCGAGAATTACTTCGAGCAGATAGTTAGAAAACCAACTCGTGAAGCTAACGTTTTAGACCTCATAGCAACAAATAGACCGGAACTTTTCGACTCCGTGAATGTAGAAGAGGGTATCAGTGATCATAAGTCAGTGGTTGCATCAATGACTACAAGTGTAATAAGAAATGCCAAGAAAGGAAGGAAAATATATTTGCTTAACAAGAGTGATAGGGCACAAATCGCAGAATATCTGAGTGACCACCATCAAACGTTCATTTCTGAGGAAGAGGATGTGGAACAAAAATGGAAAAAATTCAGAAACATCGTCCAGTACGCCTTAGATAAGTTCGTACCGACTAAGGTCCAAAGCGAGGGGAAAGATCCACCGTGGTATAATAATCATGTACGAAAGGTACTACGGAAACAAAGAAAGCTTCATCATAGGTTTAAGAGTAGTCGAATCATAGCTGATAAGGAAAAGCTGAACGAAGCGAAAAAGAGCGTAAAGAGAGCAATGAGAGAAGCATTCAACGAATTTGAACATAAAACATTGGCAAACAATCTAAACAAGAACCCTAAAAAGTTTTGGTCATATGTAAAATCGGTAAGCGGATCTAAATCCCCTATTCAGTCACTCGTTGACCACGATGGCACCGAAACAGAGGACGACCGAAGAAAGGCAGAAATACTGAATTCAGTGTTCCGAAACTGTTTCACTGCGGAAAATCGTAACACGGTCCCTGACTTCAGCCGTCGCACGGACGCCAGAATGGAAAATATTGAAATAAACGATATCGGAATTGAAAAACAACTGCTATCACTTAGTAGCGGAAAAGCATCCGGACCAGACGAGATACCCTTAAGATTCTACAGTGATTATGCTAAAGAACTTGCCCCCTTTCTATCAGCAATTCATCGTAGATCGCTGGAAGAACGTAAAGTACCTAGCGACTGGAAGAAAGCGCAGGTCGTTCCCATTTTCAAGAAGGGTCATAAATCAGATGCGAATAATTATAGGCCTATTTCGCTTACGTCAATCTGTTGTAGAATAATGGAACATGTTTTGTGTTCTCGTATTATGACGTTCTTAGATAATACAAATCTCCTTCATCATAACCAACATGGATTCCGCAAACAGAGATCATGTGAAACTCAGCTCGCCCTATTTGCCCAAGAAATTCACAGTGCCGTAGACACTGGCGAGCAGATTGATGCCGTATTCCTGGACTTCAGGAAGGCATTTGATACGGTTCCGCACTTACGTTTAGTGAAAAAAATACGAGCTTACGGAATATCGGACCAGGTTTGTGATTGGATTCAGGATTTCCTAGAAGAAAGAACACAACATGTCATTCTTAACGGTTCAAAATCTGCAGATGTAGAGGTAATTTCGGGAGTACCGCAGGGAAGCGTGATAGGACCTTTATTGTTTACAATATACATAAATGACTTAGTTGACAACATCGGTAGCTCCGTGAGGCTATTTGCAGATGACACGGTTGTCTACAAGAAAGTAGCAACATCAGAAGACTCGTACGTACTCCAGGAGGACCTGCAGAGGATTAATGCATGGTGCGACAGCTGGCAGCTTTCCCTAAACGTAGATAAATGTAATATAATGCGCATACATAGGGGCAGAAATCCATTCCAGTACGATTATGCCATAGGTGGTAAATCATTGGAAGCAGTAACGACCGTAAAATACTTAGGAGTTACTATCCGGAGCGATCTGAAGTGGAATGATCACATAAAACAAATAGTGGGAAAAGCAGGCGCCAGGTTGAGATTCATAGGAAGAATTCTAAGAAAATGTGACTCATCGACGAAAGAAGTAGCTTACAAAACGCTTGTTCGTCCGATTCTTGAGTATTGCTCATCAGTATGGGACCCTTACCAGGTTGGATTAATAGAAGAGATAGACATGATCCAGCGAAAAGCAGCGCGATTCGTCATGGGGACATTTAGTCAGCGCGAGAGCGTTACGGAGATGCTGAACAAGCTCCAGTGGCGGACACTTCAAGAAAGGCGTTACGCAATATGGAGAGGTTTATTATCGAAATTACGAGAGAGCACATTCCAGGAAGAGATGGGCAACATATTACTACCGCCCACATATATCTCGCGTAATGATCACAACGAAAAGATCCGAGAAATTAGAGCAAATACGGAGACTTACAAGCAGTCGTTCTTCCCACGCACAATTCGTGAATGGAACAGGGAAGGGGGGATCAGATAGTGGTACAATAAGTACCCTCCGCCACACACCGTAAGGTGGCTCGCGGAGTATAGATGTAGATGTAGATGTAGATATCCCACTCAGCAAATAAAACTGTGAAAAATTGAAAAAAATACCTCATAGACACAAACAATGGTTGTCACACCCATATAATACAAAGACTCAATGAAAAAATCAAAACACCATAAAGAAAAATGAAAACAAGCAGAGAAAACAAACGCCAAAGAACCCTACAGACACTACAGCACACACATAAACATAAAACAATAACACTTATGACATGACTAACAGAAAGAAATGGTTGACTGTAAATACAAACATAAAGCAACATACAGGATAGCAAATGTATTAAAGAAACGGGGATTACACATTGCTTACAGAATAAGAAACATATTCCAGTCACATTTACAGACAACAACAGACAAACCAGATAAACACCAAGGAGCAGGTAGACCAGTTAGAATACTAAAAATGCAAATCACTATATCTGGGGATGACAGGCAGGAATTTCAAAACAGTTGATAAAACATGGACATGAACTATGCAACGTGAACAAGACATGAAAATTATTAGAGTGAAGAATCACAAGAAGAAACTCCTGCCATTACAAGAAAACTTTCACATACAAAGAGCCTTTGCAATGAAAAAGAAGGTAATTATTGACCAAATCAATATAAGCAATAACACTCTGATCATGTTAGCCACAAAAACAACAACAAAGAGCAATCTAAACATAACCAGAATATACAATTAATGAATCTTCCTTCCTCCTTTTCCCTCCCTTCCTCCCCCCCCCCCCCCCCCCCCCCCCACTCTCTCTCTCTCTCTCTCTCTCTCTCTCTCTCTCTCTCTCTCTGTGTCACACACACACACATACACACACACATTCAAAGAGCTGCACTTATGACCACCTACTTCAAGTGCAATGGAGAGCATTATGAACAAGTGGATGGAGTGGCCATGGGATCTCCCCTTGCTCCAGCTCTCTCTCTCTCTCTCTCTCTCTCTCTCTCTTTCTCTCTCTCTCTGTCACACACACACACACACACACACACACACACACACACACACACACACACACATTCAAAGAGCTGCACTTATGACCACCTACTTCAAGTGCAATGGAGAGCATTATGAACAAGTGGATGGAGTGGCCATGGGATCTCCCCTTGCTCCAGCTCTCTCTCTCTCTCTTTCTCTCTCTCTGTGTCACACACACACACACACACACACACACACACACACACACACACACACACACACACATTCAAAGAGCTGCACTTATGACCACCTACTTCAAGTGCAATGGAGAGCATTATGAACAAGTGGATGGAGTGGCCATGGGATCTCCCCTTGCTCCAGGGATCGCGAATCTTTATATGGAACACTTTGAGGAGGTGGGCCTACAAACTGCTCACCGTAAACCCAGGCACTTCTTCCGCTATGTGGACGGCACTTTCGTGATTGGCAGCATGGCAGGCAGGCACTGGAGGAGTTTATGGACCACCTAAACAGCATACATGAGAATATCACCTTCACGATGGAAGTAGAAGAGAATAGCTGTATTCCATTCCTTGACATACTGATCAGGAAGAAAGCGAATGGCATGCTGGGCCATTCAGTGTATAGGAAGAAGACGCACACAGACCTGTACCTCCATGCAACCAGCTGCTACCATCCGGGGCAACGCCAGTCAGTACTGACCACCTTGGTACATAGGGCACGCGTCATTTGTGACAAAGAAAGCCTCTCAGACGAGTTACACCACCTAAGAGAGGTATTTCGGAAAAACGGGTACAGTGAAACAGATTGGTAGGGCCTTCAAGACGAGACAGGCTGACAAATTTCAGGAAGAGGAAGAAGAGGAAGTTAACAAGAGACTCGCCTTTCTTCCATATTTGTGGCCCATATCAGCCAAAATCGGGAGGCTACTGAGAAAATCAAACATAAATACTGTCTTGCGACCACTGCCGAAGACGAAAGAGCTGCTGGGCTCAGCTAAAGACCCACTCAAACTCAACACACCTGGTATATACAGCATTGCCTGCGAATGTGGTGTACAGTACATTGGACAAACGCAGCGCTGCATCTCGAAAAGGTGCGAGGAACACACCAGGCATGTCCGACTTGGACAGATAGAGAAATCTGCTATAGCTGAACACAGCATCAAAGAAAACCACACCTTTGATTTCGAGAACACCAGGGTTCTGTGCCGAGCCAGGAGCTATTGGAACAGCGTCATTAAAGAATCAATAGAAATACAGGTCCACAAGAATCTTGTGAACAGGGACGAAGGTTATCAGCTGAGTGTGGCCTGGAATCCAGCATTAGCTGCAATATGCCAGGAACGCACCAAGAACCGTCCAGCTCACGAGACGCGACCGGAATGCTCTGACGGAGACACGAGTGGCACACCCGCTTCCCCCTCCACCCCACCCCCTGACTCCTCTGGATCCAGCCTCCCGCGGCCAGGTGGTGGGGGGCACGCCTCAGGTATAAAGGGACCGGCATCCGCAAAATCTCGGCACTTCGCCAGAAGATGACGAGTATGTCACTCATCGAAACGTCACAGTTTGAAGACACCGCCACCCGGCTGGAAGCCCAAGAGCTCTTCGCCAGCTGTATACGTCGGGAAAGCATACATTCACAAGTCTGCAAGTGGTTCGATGAACCGTTTGCCAGGCACTTAAATGTGAATTGCAGGATAGTCATTCAGATGTAGAATTCAGTCATAAGTATCTGTGATACCTAATATGATAGTGCGCCCATTAATTTGTGCAGGTGTGATACTGAGACAGAAGCTTTTTCAAAAGAATATACCTGACTACTTTGATATGTGCCTTTGGGAATGATGTGAGAAAAGCACAGGCTGATTTTTATATGAGCAGTGTTTTCAGAACCCGTACTGGTTGCCATGGCAGGAGTCATTGTGTTAGAGATACCTCATTGTTTGAGCTTAGAGTATGTTCTAAGTTCCCACAACAGATTGGTGTTAAAGTTACTGACGAGTAAATTTTGAGGATCACATCAGCTATCCGTCATCTAGACAGGTATGACCATTGTTGCCTTGCAGCTATCCTGGAACACTTTTTTTTCCCCTCTCCCAGTGATGTATGTTACATTATGATTAAAAGGGGGGCTAACTTAAATTCCAAGTTTGTATAGAATGTGATAGGAGTTCCTTAGGGTCTGGGAGCTTTGTTCTAGCAATTTCAGCTGTTTCTCAACACTGCAGATACTGATACCACATTTGCTTCATGTTTGCAGTGTTGTCTTAAAGTTGATGAAGTGCTCCTGTGTCATCCCATTTGAAGGAACAATTGAAAACAGAGTTCGACATGTAAATTTTTGCTTTGCTCCCATCAGTTTAGTTCCTCTGTCATCTATGACTGGACACTAACTTTGGTGGCACTGACAACCTTCATATTTGACCAGAATTTTTTGGCATTTTGTGAAAGGCCTTTTGGTAATATTCTTGTATATTAGTCATTGAAGGCTTCACACATCACCCTTCTGCAAGCCAAGCACATTTCAATTTAACATCTTTATATCTACGGCCCCGTACTTTGTTTTTCACCTGTTGCATAGTAGGCCCTAGAAGTTTCTTTACAAACACTATATGCCCCTCCCATCATGAACTGTTGTTCTAGATGTTTATCTGTCCAGTGCTTGGTCAACTATTTTTCTAAATTTGATCCATAGTTTGTTTGTATACCCATGACCAGATCTAAAGGTCATTCATATCAGTTTCAACATGGACATCCTCAAAGAGGATCTAATGTCACATACTTATTTTGTAATCTACTTCATATCTTAGCCAAACAAGTTATTTGTTTAATTCTGTGTATGTATGACCTTATGACCATCAAGAACACATTTTATTGAATATATTGTTGATATTTTTCCTACCCTTTTCGACACATACAATGTTAATTATAGCTATATTTCCAAAAACATAGGAGTCTATTATTATTATTATTATTATTATTATTATTATTACTATTACTATGTCATGTGAATGTGGCATAAGTTTTTCATGTTAAATTTCTCACTTTCAGGTGATTGTGTCAAGAACAGGGTTTATATCCTCACATACTGAACGCACACTGAGGATAATTGGTCTGTCTACAGCATTGGCAAATGCAAGTGATTTGGCAGCATGGCTTGAGATTGGCCAGGTGAGATTCATTTTTACTCTGCTGTGTTGGTAGTGTTCTTATCTGTGAGCTCAAACAATTATCGGAATTTTGCTTGTATCCCAGGTGATGATTTTTCATAAAACAACTGTGTTATGCATTTGTTCTCTCACATATGTATTTGCTTATTGTATTCAATCACTGTTAAATCATTCAATATTTAAATTTTGATGTAGAGAAAATGACTGAAATGAGATGTTTTGGAACTGTATTGGTGTTGGATTATAGTAGGTAGCTTCAAGCAGTAAGAAACACTGAATGTTGAACTTTCAGAATGAACATTTTTTCATGGGTGCAGAAACTTTCCAGGTGCTGTAAGGAGAAAAGTCCCACTGCAGCATGGGAATGAAAGCAAACAGTGTTATCATTCCATTTTGACAAGATACAGTACATACGATGTACTACTTATCAAACATCACAACTAATAAAAAAATAGGCTTATCAAATAATGAAAGACAAAATGGAGCAAGTGTTAAGTTTTTAAGAATTTAGATAGATCGTAATCTGAATTGGAAAATGCAGACCATAGAATTAATGAAGTGGCATAGATCAGCTACATTTGTAGTAATGTGATTACTGCCATAGGTAATTTAAAAACAAAGAAATTGTCTTCTGTGTTAACAGACATTAGAAAATGACGATTGAAGTTTTATTGACATTAGAGACTTACACATAAGTTCATGAATGTCACCATGTCACAATATGATAAACTACAAACATTTCAGCTGCTTTTGCTGGTGGCCTTGGTCAGAGTATGAGATTGAGGTGGTTGGGGTCTCACATGCATATTGCCAAGAATATTGTATGTTAAATTTTATTGATTGTCGAGTGATCACCATCCTGAAGGCTGCCTATAGTAGTAGCTGAAGTAGCACTTGGTTTTATTGGAACATGATGTGGCCTCAAACCTGCAAGAGTCTTTCTGAAATTAGCTTCATCCTCAAAAGTATACCCTAAGATATTGTTGATTCTTTTGTAATAATGTACTCTGGGTTGGGTTGGGTTGGGTTGTTTGGGGGAAGAGACCAAACAGCGAGGTCATCGGTCTCATCGGATTAGGGAAGGACGGGAAGGAAAGTCGGCCGTGCCCTTTCAAAGGAACCATCCCGGCATTTGCCTGGAGCGATTTAGGGAAATCACGGAAAACCGAAATCAGGATGGCCGGATGATAATGTACTTTGTAATTACATTAATTTAATAGCCTAATGTTCTGATAGTTAATCATCAAATGAATGTTCAGAATCTCCCCCTCCCCCCTTCCTCTACGGGGTGCTTTGGATGTCACTGTGATGTTAAAATTGCAGATGGGCCTGTACAACTTCAGGCCGGCAGTGCGGCCCGTGCCACTGGAGGTGCACATTGCGGGCTTCCCGGGCAAGCACTACTGCCCGCGTATGGCCACGATGAACCGCCCAACCTTCCAGGCTGTGCAGCAGCACTCACCGGACCGTCCTGTCCTCGTCTTTGTCTCCAGCCGCAGGCAAACGCGCCTCACCGCACTCGACCTCATCGCGTACCTTGCGGCTGAGGACAATCCCAAGCAATGGCTGCACCTTCCCGAGGAGGAGATGGATCAAGTAAGGGCAGCTGGCAGTTCACTAGATTTTGCTTAAAAGTTTTGCTATGCTGCCACAGCAGCATCTCTGCTGTGCAACTGTTGCATCTCAGCTGTGCAACTGTTGCATTGTGGATTATGCCAGACTTCAGAGGTGAAAATGTCAGAAAATTAAATTATTTTTCCTCACCAGTGTCCTATGGCATCATACACAATGGTAACACATCATTGGGGGGAAAAAATTTATTGTATGCAAGTGTTCAATAAGGATGTTATGTGTTGCCCAGTCTGGAACCTCTTGCAGACTCTTCTTGCAATGTTTGGGCGTACTCATAGTAGCCTTACAGTTCATGTACCCCCATGAAATTTGCTATCACCAGTCAATCACAGTTTGAAAACAACAGTAACATTCATAAATATAGTACTGAAAGGAGAAATGTAGTTGCATATAAATTACTGTATGCATGTAAGAAAATTAAAAAACCATCATAACTTGAGAAATCATGTAAACTGTTAGCAAGTTGCCACGTGTTTGCCTGAGAAAGTTTTCAGTAATTGTAAAGTTGACTTGTTCAGCATCATAGTGAGAAGTCTTAATCAAGAAACACACTACATGCCTCTGTTACACTCGAACCAATCTAAATGGACATTAGCAGGCAGTGTTTGAAGCACATGGCACTCGTAATTGTAAGAGGTTTACCCAGACAAGTAGGTTTGAGCAGACACGGCTTACCCCAGCATCTCGTGGGACTACATATGGAATGTTTGGATTCAAAGAACACAACCTCCTCCTAGAATAGTCTTTAATGCTTGATTGCATAAGATAACTGAAGATACAAGTGCTCCTGATCACCATTCTGTCAGTGTGAAAGGTAATTTAAATCTTCAGACACTGTTGCCAAAACTCATTTTGATATGGAGAAAAGCAGATTTTCCAGAAATTGCCTCCTTTTTTATATCTGTAAAGGACTGAAGTCTATTCAAATTCTGTACAAAGATCAAAAAATTGTACTTTCCCAAAACAAACCACTGCTGCTGGACAGGTGATAACATTTTTAGGGAAACTAACTTGTGGAATACTGTATAGAACCGAAACTAGATAACACCCTTAATTTTAAATATGAAGCTGGGCTTGTGCAAGAGCTTTTATGAAATGAGTGCACCGAATACTTCTATTTCTTTTGTTACATTAAGGCTATATTCCTCTGTCAGAAAATGTACCCGTATGTTCAAATTGTCTATACTCTTTCAAGTTCCAGAAGTATGACTGCACTACTATTGGATTCAGTGACTATGTTACTTGTGGAAATGTGGCTGGGAAGGAGAATGTACAGGAAAAAATGCTCTTCAAGTCCAGTATGTGTCAATCGTTCACAGCTGCATCGGGCAAGAAAAGAGGAGTATCACATTTATGTGGCAGGAAAAAAAAATTGGAATAGGAACATGACTAAATATGTATCATATGCCAAGACTGAAAGGTATTTACATAATAACATTTGTTGTGGCAGTCCTGAAGAACCTAACAGAGGAAGTCCTCAGATATATGCAGGCACCACTGATGAACACATCTACCAGCACTTCTTTCTGTTAAGCGACCCTCGGTAATGTACTTGTACCTTTCCCCTCTCCTTCCTCCTTGTCCTCCCTCCTCTTAGCCTGCCGCTGAAATAAATGTGATGTATTGTGCCTAAACAGGCAAAGAGATCAGTTACAGTTGGATTACACTATAGGCGGCCAGTCACTGGGAGCAGTAACAATCATAAAATATCTAAAAGTAGCCTGAAGTGGATGTAGGAAGAGCATATGCCAGGCTGAGATTCGGTGAAAGACTCCTATGGAATAGTAACTCACTCACGTAAGAAGTGACCTACAAAACACTTGTTCAGCCACTTCTAGAAAGTGGCTCATCAGTCTTGGACGTTTAGCAGGTTAGATCATTAAAGGAGAGAAAGAAAAGATCCAATGATGATCATGCAATCATTTAGTCAGTGCAAGAGTGATACAGAGATGTTTGTCAAACTCCTTTGGTAGATGCTACAAGACAGGTGATGTGCATTAGGCAAAGGTTTTACTTTCCATATCCTTTGAATGTGTGCTCCAAGAAGAGTCAGGCAAAATATTACTTCTGCCCACATACATCTCATGAAATGACAATTACATGAAATCTGAAAAAATTTGAACCCACATGGAGGCTTACTGCATGCACCACTCATTAAAAGGAACAGGTAAGGATGCGAAATTATAGTGTTAATCAGTCCTGTCACACACTGTGAGATGGCTTATGAATTGTTGATGTAGATTTCACAACCACTTGCACACACATTTCAGCAATATATCTCAATTTCTCATGTATAAATGATGAGTTTTGTTTACTTTATGGAGACAAATATTGCAAAACACCAAATTGGATTTGGATGTACAATGAGCATCATTTGCAATTACATACTTACAAATTCAAATACCAATTTTTACAGATTATATCCGGTCTGAAAGATCCAAACCTGAAACTTACTCTCGCATTTGGCATTGGACTTCATCATGCAGGCTTGCAAGAACGAGACCGTAAAACAGTTGAAGAACTATTTGTGAATCAAAAGATACAGGTGAGAATTTGGAATAGTGCATGCTTTCCAGAATGAAAGATAATTCTATGTCATTGTATTGTCTCACAGCACTCATCTGAACCCTTAATTTCTCCCCCCCCCCCCCCCCCCCCCCCAATATGTGTAAGATCAAAAATAAAAATATGAATACTAACTTCATTTTCAACATATTGTGGATGCCACCAGAACAAGAACAATGAATAAGAGTTGTCATCCTGTATTAATAGTATTACTGTACAATGTAAAAGTTCTGTTGCTGTACAGTTTTATAATAATACTATCGTCTTGATTTTGAAACAGACTCCTAATTAACCTCTGAAAAAGCCTGTTACAAACATTTAGTTGTATTGTATTCGCTGACAAGACAACAAACACTAACACTAACACTCAAACAAAACACAGTTCAGTGAAGACAAAGAAGCACATTATGTAAAGCAAATACAATTTATGTTTCTATATGTTCATCACAGCATATATTAAAACTGAATACTTTAGCATTCTTATAATCAAAAGTAGAAGCAGAGTGCTTTAATTTGAACCTGAAGTCTTCAGTAATTAAAGGGATGTACTGTCACTGTTACTTTTACTAATATTTAAGTCTCACAGCTAGAGGAACCCTTTATATAAACAAAACATATTCTTACCTTCACTTTGAGATGATGCATAGTATATACTGTAGTCATAATATACCTGTCTGTGCTGCACCAGTAAGCATTGTTAACAATTTATTTGATTTATGATGTAGTGCAACTGTTGTCGTTAATGCAAAGTGAACTTTTCACACAGAAGCAAAACATGTTTGTAATTTTACACATACATACTCTTTTCTTAGGCACGTGTCAATACTAATTTGGAAGAGACCCCTAAGTCACAGATACTTGTCTACATGTACACAAGAGCTGTTTCTACCTTTAAAATGTTCCGCAGCTCACAGCACTGTGCTCAGAAATGAACAATATAAAGAACTGCACACATTTCTAGCCCACAGTCTTACCAACATTGATGTGTGGCCATGCACTACTTAAGAATTGCTTTGTGAGCCCCAGAAATAATTCCATGTTTCCAGTTTCTCACCCACGCTTTTCTGGATATTTTCTTTAGGATGCTGTCAGGCTCTTTCTTTACATATATTGCAACAGAAAGTTCCTTAACAGTGTTAAGTCACTTGTTCATTACAAGGCCAGTTCCAACAGATTCACAGTAATCAATGTTAGTGAAAGTCCGTGTGCAATCCATGTCCAGGTACTGTTTTATGTAATTTTGTGCAGTGTGGTAATTAACAAATATGTTAGATATTCATATGTAATTTTTATAGAAATTCAAACAGTGGAAAATCCAGGGAGGAAGGTAAGAATTTCATGAAAAGGATAGTTGCTACTCATCATATAGCAGAGATGTTGAGTCGCAGATAGGCACAACAAAAAGACTGTCACAATACAAGTTTTCAGGCAACAAGTCATTTTGTCAAAAATGACCCCCCCCCCCCCCCCCACACACACACACACACACACACACACACACAACACTCTCAACTAAATGCAACTCACACACACAACTACAGTCTCTGGCAGGTGGAGCCACACTGCGAGCAGCAGCAGCAGCAGTGCATGATGGGAGAGGCAACTGGATTGTGGTAAGGAGGAGGCGGGGGCGGGGGCTGGGAGGGGGAGGGATAGCAGGGTAGAGGTGGGAGACAGTGTTTTCTTTGACCTCATTGTGACTTCACACAAATTTTAGCAAGTTTTTGTCTTTTGCTGTCATCAGCTCCCTCAGATTTCATCATGTTTCCCCCTTTTTCATCCTTCTCGTGAGTTTTATCATTTATTTCGGTGTATTTTTGGACATAATTCTACCGTATTTACATAATTTTTTGCATTTTTTCCACCACCTTGAATCCTTGCTCCTCCCATCTGCATCAATACATAAAAGGTTCCTTAACCCTAGCCAGAATCAAGTTCCACATGCTGTTCCTGCTTTTATGCTTGGCTCATGGAATTCTCAGAAATGGCCTTACAATCAAATTGCCTATCTCCGGCTGCCACCCTGTGTTCACAATCATCTCCACCTGTTCCGGTGCTGCCAATCCGTAACCCTCACCAACATTGTCCTGTAAAGCCATATCCACCAAGCCCAAACCTCCTTGCAATACCTTCTCTCCATCCATAAAATTCTCCTGCTATGCAATCCCAAATTTCTGGAACCCATAACACACATTGAAACACTTGCTCCCCAGGAATTAGCACAACATGCACAATGCCATCTCAAAAAACTCTCCACCCTCCCGACTTCCTACTTGCACCTTGGAGTATCTCTTTCCACCAGCTCCACAACAACCTCCAAACCTCCCCCACATCCTCTCATAGCTGACAAACCATGTCTTGCAGACCTACGACATTTACCCCACCCTCCAAAATTCCCTTCCACCACCACATAGAATCCGGAACCTAAACAGACCTGAAACACAGTCATGAACCTTTTCTCCAGAACCCTTAGCCCCACAGAAATATTAGTCCTTTCCAAAGGCCTCACCTTTTGCCCTACTGCCAAATTCAATTGTGCAAGACTTGTTAAAGACCTTCTCTCCTTTTCCCTGTCCCTAGAGTGAAAAGACTTTTTCGCCACTGACCTTACCGCTCAGACTCAACCAGAGACCAGTGTTGAAGTCTGCCTGTGAAAGAACTGCAGTCCACCATCTAAAAACTGATCCCGACCTAATAATTCTACCTGCGGACAAAGGATCCACCACTGTTGTTTTGAACTTCAAGGATTACCTGCAGAAGGACTCCACCAGCTGTCAGATACATCCATCTACAAACCTTGCCACACTGACCACATTCCAGAAATCCAGTATGATCTCCAGTCTCTCCTCAATCCTTAGGCCCATCCCAGAACCTTCCTCTTTTCATACCTACCACTCGCCACAGTCCTACCTTCTACATGTTTCCTAAAGTCCAGAAACCCAACCATCCAGGACGCCTAATTGTGGCCGGTTACGGTGCCCCCACTGAGAGAATGTCTGCTCCGTAGACCAACACATTCAACCCCGTTACCCTCCTATATAAAAGATACCAACCATTTCCTCCACCGGCTCTCCACAGTTACTGTCCCTTTACCACATGGTGCCCTGCTCGTCACTATTGATGCCACTCCCCTTTACACTAACATCCCTAATTCCCATGGCCTTGCCACTGTTTAACACTACCTTTCCCAATGCCCGGCAGATTCCAAACCAACAACCTCCTTCCTAGTCGACTTGACCAACTATATCCTCATCCACAATTAACCTACTCATGGGCCATCTAGAGGAATCCTTCCCAAACACCCAGACTCCTAAACCGCTCACCTGGTTCAGATTCATTGATGACATATTTGCAACCTGCATCGAGGGTGAGGAAACCCTATTCACACTTCTCCAGAAGCTCAACAGCTTCTCCCCCATTTGCTTCACCAGCTCCTACTCAACCCAACAAGCCACGTTTCTAGATGTTGACCTCCACCTCAAAGAAGGCTACATCTGTCCATATCAAATCTACTAACCACCAGCAATACCTCCACTTTGACAGCTGCCACCCATTCCATACCAAGAAGTCCCTTGCAGCCTAACCACCTATGGTTGTCACATCTGCACTGACAAGCAGTCCCTCTCGAAATGTACAGAGGGTCCCATTGAGGCCTTCACAGACCAAAATTATCCTTGCAACGTTGTGCAAAAACAAATCTCCCCTGCCTTACCTTTGCAGTTTCCCATCACCTCCCAAAGTCAAACCGTCCATCCACATAGGAGCATTCCCCTCATAACTCAGTACCACCCAGGACTGGAGCAACTGAATGACATTCTCCACCAGGGTTTCAACTATCTCTCGCCCTGCACTGGAATGAGAAATGTTCTGCCCACTATCCTTCCCACCCCTCCTCAGTGGTATTCTGCCGTCCAATGAACCTGCACAACATACTCATCCATCGCTACACAACCCCTGCTCCCTACCCCTTGCCTATGGCTCATATCCCTGTAATAGTTCTAGATGTGAGACCTGTCTCATACATTCTCCCACCACCAACTACTCCAGTCCGGTCATAAGCGTCGCCTGTTATCTCATCAGAGGCAGGGCAACCTGTGAAACCAGTCATGTAATCTACAAGCTAAGCTGCAACCACTGTGCTGCATTCTGTGTGGGCATGACAACCAACAAGTTGCCTGTCCACATGAATGGTTACCAACAAACTGTCGCCAAGAAACAACTGGACCAACCTGTTGCTGAGCACGCCACCCAACACAAACATCCTTCATTTCAGTGACTGTTGTGCAGTCTGTGCCATATGGATCCTTCCCCCCAACACCAGCTTTTCTGAATTGTGCAGGTGGCAACTCACCCTGCAATATATCCTACATTCCCATAACCCTCCTGGCCCAACTTTTCTTAGTTGTTGTCCTCACCAATTCAGCCCCTTCCCTGTTTCCATTCCAGCACCACATAGCTCTCTATCCCACTAATGCACCCAGTCATTTTACTTCTCTCCTCCCTCCCCCCCCCCCCCCCCTCCTCTCCTCTCTCTCTCTCTCTCTCTCTCTCCAGCTCTCTGTCGAACTTCCTGACTTGACCTAGCTGGCCTACCCTATCTTCATTGTCCCCCACCCCTACCCTGCCATCCCTCCCTTTCCTCGCCCCAGACTACTACTTACCTCCACCCAGTTGCCTCTCACATCATGTACTGCTGATGCTCACAGTGTGGCTTGAGCTGCCAGAGTCTGCAGTCGTGTGTGTGTGTGTGTGTGTGTGTGTGTGTGTGTGTGTTTATTGTTGACAAAGGCCTTGTTGGCCAAAGGCTTATATTGTGACAGTCTTTCCGTGTGCCTATCTGTGACTCAGCATCTCTGCTATGTGGTGAGTAGCAACTACCCTTCTCATAATATTGTTGTAGAAATTCTGTAGGAACAGATGAAGAAAATGACCTATTCCGCCACCGAGAGTATAACTGAAGTCTTTGGGCATCAGTCCTGTTCATCTGCTCTTGTCTTGGCAAATGCAGTTTTGCTCTTGCAAATAATATTCGATTTCTCATACCATGACACGTTACAATTCTTCATTGTAAAGCAACACAGAGCTCATTTACCTGGGACAGTGAGAATATAGTACAATTTTATAAATGAAACTGTATGTTAACAGTATCAGAAGTGGATTAGGAAAACCATTTCAAATGTGTGCGCTCTCTCATGTTCTGCATGTAAGGACATAGCTTGGCATGAGGCTTACACTTGGTAGTGCTTAAGCCACAGTAGCAGATTCTGCTCTCTCTTTTCAGTTTCAGCACATTTCTCAGGTAAGTTTGTGAAATGACTCAGCGCCAAGATTTCTGAAAGCTGTTAAAAAGTAGGCCATTCCTTTAAAATATATATTTCCTTGAGTATCTTAGATAATAAAGAGTTAATATTATTAATAGCCTAATAAAATCATGTGCCTCTTTGTATGCTATCATTTGTCAAAACAGTTGTATCAGTACCTTAAATAATTCAGTTAACAAAAATGCTGCTACGTATTGTGCGAGTCGCCCTGTGTGTCAGATTTCCCCCCCCCCCCCCCCCCCCCCCGCCCCTCCCTCTCTCCTACAGCGTTAATTAATCATAAAATTAAAGAAAGAAAGGTTCCAGACTTAAGTCCTGATATGGTCCACAGTTTTAATCTGCCAGGAAGTTCCACAGAAATGCTTTTTTCAGGAAATAACATGGACATATTTATTGATTTTTCTTTCTTTCAGGTTCTCATAGCAACGGCCACCCTTGCTTGGGGTGTCAACTTTCCAGCCCATCTTGTTGTCATTAAAGGGACCGAGTACTACGATGGCAAGCAGCGGCGCTATGTGGACATGCCCATCACTGATGTCTTGCAGATGATGGGCAGGGCAGGGAGGCCCCAGTACGACGAGAACGGGGTACGTAAACAATTCCATCACAGATACTAGTGCTCAGTTCCATTACACAGTGTGTTTAGTCCCTGTGGATTCACCGTTAGGTGTAATTTGGTCCTTTCGGTACTTCCCTTGTTTTCAAGTGAGAGAGAGCTGTATGACAGTGTGTATTTGTTAAGAGAAGGCTATACATTTAGTGTTGAAAATTTTGAAGGAGAAACAAAGGGAAACTGAAATGGACATTTGTCAGAAACTTATGAGAGAACCTGTAAATCACATTCCTAATTTGAAATTGCTATTTAATGTTAAGAATTGTGGTTCACAATAGTGCACCATTTCACCCAAGTGTCATATTTGTATGTATAGATCAAAACAGTTCACAAATTTGGTATACTGTGATTTAACTAGAGATGTGGTAGACACTTATCTGGTATGAGAGCTCTGCTAGATTATCCCTGGTGTCATCAAGACTATCATTGACAAAATTTTGACGGCCCGTTTAGGGTATGCCAATGTTTGTGGAGGGTGGGTCCCTAGAACGCTTACAGAAGTCTACAAACAGAAACATGTGGAAGCAGATCGCAAATTGCATAGGCGACTAATGGCGAGGAATTCTTGAACTCTGCTGTCACTGGGGGCAAGAACTGGATCCACTACACAACACTGGTAAAAGAACAACAATCCTTCAGCGGAAACATCCGGCATCACCAAAGCCACAGTGGTTTAAACAAACACTGTCTGCTGACAAAGTGATGTGAGAA
Source organism: Schistocerca serialis cubense (assembly GCF_023864345.2). Classification (NCBI taxonomy): domain Eukaryota; kingdom Metazoa; phylum Arthropoda; class Insecta; order Orthoptera; family Acrididae; genus Schistocerca; species Schistocerca serialis. Next base: position 113,458,088 of record NC_064646.1, read on the forward strand.
TGTTTTGGAGCAGGAAGGGGTCACTGTTGTGCCAATTCCACCCTGCCAGTACAACAGTCGACATGGACTGCTACTGTGAAACATTGAAGAACCCTGACCATATGAAAAATGAGCAGAGGCATGCTCACGAAGGGTGTGCGTTTCCATCAGGACATCACTTGTCACCATGTCATCTGTGTCACAACTGAGCTCATCAACAAATTTGGATAGGATACTGTCACACACCCGCCTTACAGCCCAGACATAGCCCCAAGGGATTTCTTAGGCATTTCCCCTTTGGTTCTGTATACGTGGCAGAGCTCAGGTGTTTCGTCTTTGGTCCCGTACTCCCGTCTGCACCGGCGTCCCATTTGCACAGTTGTAACAGCAGCCACCCCGTGCTGTGGTGACACAGACAGCACTGCCATGGCAGCAGCCTCCGTAAAAACAGTACAGTATGACAAACCTGTTTCTTGTAGACAGATGATTCTGCTCTGTCTGAAATCACTCATATGCCAATACTGCACCGGTTGACATTGAGAGCATATTGTATATGCTGTTTAGCTTTAGTACTGTGATAGTTTGTATGTGATAACTGCCTTCTACGTAGCCAGGATTTTGTAATGTATTCAGTGTTTGAACACTATGCAATACCTCAAAGAAAAGACCTATTGACACACAACCACCAAGGATTTAGAAAATATCATTCTTTTGAAACAGAAATGGCTTTTTATTCTAAAGTGGATCTGGGGTGGAGGGCCACTTCTGTGCAAGGCAGGATTCCCGCATTGGTTGTGGTGAGGAGCTCAGGCAAACATCATCACAAGTCAAACATTCTATTAAAACTCATGCTAGTAAACTTATGCCTCCGTAGTACCATAGCCACGCTGCTCTCGGCACACGGTGCAGACTGTTTGAGGTGCATGCAAAAGCTATCTGTTGGCCAGAATGCCACGATGTCTGTGTCCGGGTTGCTAACACCAAAAACCCGCTCAGCAGCATACATGCCAATTAGGTGCAGCATGGTTGCTTGTGGATGTTACCAGTAGTACAGAAGACTTCCAGAACACTTGCATGGGATTACAGCCTCCTCTGGTGGATCTTGCCCATGTGGTTGGTGCAAGGGTGCCCATATCAGCACGGAAGGGTGAACGGCTGTACCATCCCGGGAGGGCATTAGTCTGGCTGCTGGTGGAGTGAACTTGGAGGTGGCGCACCAGTTTAGAACTACCGATTCCAGGAATGAGCTCTCGGTACTAAAAGATGGTGTGGCAGTGGAGACGTCAATCTGTGACAACTGCTCACTGTCCTGTATCACTCCAGCTCCTGGCGTGGCCCCCTCCTCGTAGTTGTCACTGCCGGACTGCTGCTCCTCCACTAAAATTGATAGTTATTTGAGGGGGTAGGAGCTCATTTGTTGTGCAGGCGTGTTGTTTCCAGCCGTGTTCAGAATGACGAATCTGTGGCCTGCCTTTGTAGAAACTACTTGGCCTGTCCTGCAAGAGCCCTGTCTTACCTCTGCAATGGGAGGATTGTGGTGCTCAATCAGGCCTGTCTCGCACCACATAAACGGTCCTATTGCTGCAAGGAGCACACCGACAACTTAGCATTTGCCAACTGCTTCTGTCAGCTTCAACTGTTCCAGCTGAGCTGCTGGTTCCGCAGTAATACCAAAAAAAACAGTGGCACACAAAATATTGAGAGCCATCAACAGGGGATCTCAGATTGATTCCATATTTCTAGATTTCCGGAATGCTTTTAATATGGTTCCTCACAAACAGCTTCGAATCGAAACTTGTGACTATGGAATATCATCTTAGTGTTGAATTTAGTGAAATAGAAGTGTAATCTGGGGTTCCCCAAGCAAACAATAAAGGCCCTCTGATATCTTAATCTATGTAGACAATTTAAGAAACAATCTGAGCATCTCCTGTAGATTGCTTGGAGATGATGCTATCATTTTTAGCTTCAGATAAAGTTATCATAAGATCAAAATAATTTACGAAGTTATTTAGACAAGATACCTGCAAGGTGAAAAAAAGTGACAGTTAACTTTCAACAATAAAAAGTGCAAGGTCTTCGTCATGAGTACTAAAAAAATTTGATTAAATTTCAGATACACAATAAATGACAGAAATTTATGGGTTGTGCATTAAACTAGATACGTAGTGATTACAATTACAAACAACTTAAACTGGAAGCTACACAGAGAAAATGTGGGGAAGGCAAACGAAAGACTGCATTTTATTGACACAACACTTAAGAGCTGCAACAAATCTAAAGAGAAGGCCTACAGTATGCTTGTTCATCCTCTTCTGGGGTTTTGCTGCACAATATCGCGTCATTAACAGATGCGATTGATGAAGGACATCAAGAACTTCAGAGGGGCAGCCTGTTTTGTATTATTGTTAAATGGGGGAGAGCATCATGGATATGAGAAGCAAGTTAGCATGGAAACCATCAAAACAAAGGTTTTTTTGTTGGACAAACCTTTTCAGTCATCAAGTGTCTCCTCTGAATGCCAAATTTTTTCATCCACCTACATAGACAGAAGCGATTGCCATAATTAAACAAGAGAAAAAAGAGCTCGCAAAGAAAGATTTTGTTCATTTTTCCCATGTGCTATTCAAGAGTGGAATGATCGAAAAATAGCCTTATCGAAAAGTGGTTCTGTGAAACCTCTGCCAAACAATTAAGTGCGAATTGTAGAGTAATCGTGTAGATGTACTCTCGGAGGGAATGTGTCACATGAAATACACACACACACACACACACCTGTATTTACTCATTTCCACAAAATTAGTGATGACACGTGTGCAGCTGACAATTGCTTAAATGCTATTGTGTAGCCAAAACTGAAATTGTATTTATACAGATTGAGTCTGAAACATCTGGTATAAACAGACTTGATAATTACTGTATGGAAAAATATGTTATTAAGTTTGATACCTCTAACAACCCTAGGAACAGAATCCGATTTTTTGTAAAGTGACATGTAAAGATGATAATAAAACATGAACTATATTAGTGCCAAATCCAAGAGTATTTGGAGTTAGAGGGCTGGCTGGTGGCAATTCCATTGATGTTTAACCTCTAAGGGTTGGGATGAGGATAGCAGTGGGTGACATGTAGAGCTCAACTAAGGAGTGGGTGGAGCTTTTTCAACCGAACGTTGTACGCATACAGCTTACTATTGGGGTGGTGGAATACTGAATGAGGTACAACACTCATAGCACTCTTGTTTGTGGGAGTTGAAACAGTTTTTATCCCACAGATTACAATGAATTTGTAAAAATTATACATTATAATTGGCATTCCATCTTTATACTTTTAAAACATTCAGATAAACCAAGCTCCCTTTCACACTATAGACATTTCCGTTCCTTTCCCAATTTAACATAAGACTGAGGAACCTCAAAGCCAAGTAATCTGTTAGTACTACTAATGCAGCGCTACCCATGAAAAGTATTGTTTGCCAGCTTAAGTCAGTTCCACCTCACTTTCACAGATTCCTCTGTTCGCAGCATCCACCGAAACAAGTGCCAGGCTTTAGTGCACTTGTCATATTGACATTCGTGTTCACGTTTCCACATCTACATGGACTATTCACTGTCTGCACTCAGTGTTACAGTAATCTTCTAGTCTGCTGTTAGGCCTATGTGTAATCTTTTCTTTGTGGTGTTCTTCATGTACTGTTCTCTGCACTGTCCAAATTTGGCTTGCTTTGCATTATTCTTTGTATGTGTTGCATTTTTCACTAGCATTAGTGCACTTTCTACTGGCAGTGATCTTTCACAATCTGAAGTAGTTAAATACTAGTGGAGAAATCCAGTATCACCCAGCTGTATATTTACACACTATGTGACCAAAAGTATCCGGACACCTGGCTGAAAATGGCTTACAAGTTCGTGGTGCCCTCCATTGGTAATACTGGAATTAAATATGGTGTTGGCCCACCCTTAGCCGTGAAAACAGCTTCCACTTTCGCAGGCATACGTTCAATCAGGTGCTGGAAGGTTTCTTGGGGAATAACAGTCCATTCTTCATAGAGTGCTGCACTGAGGAGAGGTATCAATGTCGGTTGGTGAGGCCCGGCACAAAGGTGGCGTTCCAAAACATCCCAAAGGTGTTCTATAGGATTGAGATGAGGAATCTGTGCAGGTCAGTTCATTGACGTTATTCTCATGTAACAATTCTGCCACAGGCCGTGCATTATGTACAGGTGCTTGATCATGTTGAAAGAAGGAATCGCCATCCCTGAATTGCTTTTCAACTGTGGGAAGCAAGAAGGTGCTTAAAACATCAGTGTTGGCCTGTGCTCTGATAGTGCCACACAAAAAAACAACGGGTGCAAGGCATCTCCATGAAAAACATGACCACACCATAACACCACTATCTCAAAATTTTACTGTTTGCGCTACACACACTGGCAGATGACATTCACCGGGCATTCACCGTACCTACACCCTGCCATCAGGTCACCACGTTGTTTACCGTGATTCGTCACTTCACGTATCGTTTTCCACTCTTCAGTCGTCCAATGCTTACACTCTTTACACCAAGCGAGGCGTTGTTTGACATTTACCGGCATGATGTGTCGCTTATGAGCAGCCGCTCGGCCATGAAATCCAAGTTTTCTCACCTCCTGCGTAACTGTCATAGTACTTGCAGTGGATCCTTACGCAGTTTGGAATTCCTGTGTGATGGTCTAGAGAAATGTCTGCCTATTACACATTATGACGCTCTTCAACTGTTGGTGGTCTCTGTCAGTCAACAGACGAGGTCGGCCTGTACACTTTTATGCTGTATGTGTCTTTTCACATTTCCATTTGACTATCACATTGGAAACAGTGGACCTAGGGATGTTTAGGGATGTGGAAAGCTCGTGTAAAGACATATGACACGAGTGACACCCAATCATCTGACCACTTTCGAAGTCCGTGAGTTCCGCAGAGTGCCCTCATCTGCTCTGTTGCGATGTCTAATGACTATGGAGTCACTGATATGGAGTACCTGGCAGTAGGTGGCGGCAGCACAATGCACCTAAAATGAAAAACATATGTTTTTGGAGGTGTCCAGATACTTTTGATCACATAGTGTAGCTGTGGATCCACACCCATATCACGTAACACCTGACCTTGTACTTAATGTTTATGGCCTCATATCTCCTGAACTGTGTGTTGTACAATGATGTAATTTTGCTCTTAAATTCAATGATATATGTGCATATTGCCTGTTAAATGTATCACTAATACAGTCAGTGGTAAAGATGGCAACAAGAGTTTCCTGTTAAAAAGAAACATGTGCTGAAATTTCCACATGATAGTGCAACTCTTGAAGAAAAGTGGACAAATGTGTAGTGCAATAGCAGCAAGAAAAAAGTACTAAATTGAAAAAACTGTGAAAGTAACATAAGATTCGTACACAAAAACTTATTTCATGTCTTTTCTACTGATGATTGTGGAAATGCAGACCTATGCGGCTCTCGTGAATGAGGCAAAGAGGAAAATGACAATGTGAATATAGGAGGAGAAGAAAATTTATTGACACTGACAAATAAACCAAGCATAGATGTGGACATTGCAAATCTGCCATCCCAAAGTTGTGCTGAAGCATTTGTATTGACACAAAACGACTTCCAGACTGTAAACTCCAATAGCAAACTATTTCTACTTTCAGACAGCAGGGGTTGCCGTCTTGCAAATAAACTAAGAGAAAAAACTAATATATATTTGTGTGGAATAGTGAAACCGGGAGCTCCAGTTGGTGAAATTTAAAATATGATTGTATCTACAGAGGTAGAAAAATCTGCACGATAAAGGATTTATTGTACTTCTGGGAGGTTCTAATGATGTCTACATAAACAAAATGGTGATTGCTCTGCACAATCTTAAATAGTGTCTGAGAAATCTCACACACACAAATGTCATAATTGTGAATATTCCACATCACAACGATCTTGTGAGAGAGTTGTGTTTTAATGTAGAGTTACGAATTGCCAGTAATCACTCAACTAAAATCTACAGATATTTTAAAAATGTAAATTGTGTTCATGTGAGTAATGTAAGATGTAGATTCCTCACACAACATGGACTATAACCCGTACCGCTTGGGTAAAGCCTATCTGGCGAACCTGATATATAAAAAAAAGCTCAAAATTAAACAGATAGTCGCAGCGCCATCACCAAACCCAACAGAAACACTTCAGAAAAATGTAGAAGCAAAAGAACCATCAGCAGTAACATGCAAAAAATATGAAGAGTCAGCAGAAACAGTGGATAGTGAAGTGAATGACAAGAAAACTATAGCTCCCCATCATCCAAATGACTTATTAGATGAAGACAAGAAAATCAAGAAGTCTCCAAGGTAAGAAGAGCTCGGTGTTTCTCATTTCTCCACCAGAAAGTTCAGTCCATAAGAAATAAAGTGCAACAGCTAGAAGTGGAACTGCAGACTACTGACAACTCACTTGTTTGCATAACAGAACATTGGTGTAGGGGATCTGAAATTACACATGTAGCTCTAAGCTCATATAATCTAGCATGCCATTATAGTAGAACCACTATGAGAGGTGGTGGGTCCCGCATGGGAAAAATATATCTAAAAACAAAGAAACGAAAGCGCTGGCAGGTCGATAGACACACAAACATACACACAAAATTCTAGCTTTCGCAACCAACGGTTGCTTCGTCAGGAAAGAGGGAAGGAGAGGGAAAGACGAAAGGATGTGGGTTTTAAGGGAGAGGGTAAGGAGTCATCCAAATCCTGGGAGCAGAAAGACTTACCTTAGGGGGGAAAAAAGGGCGGGTATACACTCGCGCGCGCACACACACACATATCCATCCACACATACACAGACACAAGCAGACATATTCAAAGACACAGAGTTTGGGCAGAGATGTCAGTCGAGGCGGAAGTGCAGAGGCAAAGATGTCGTTGAATGACAGGTGAGGTATGAGATTTCATAGGGATGAACTAACAGGTTACGAAGGTTAGGTGGACGGCGGAAAGACACTCTTGGTGGAGTGGGGAGGATTTCATGAAGGATGGATCTCATTTCAGGGCAGGATTTGAGGATTTCCTTCCCATTACCCACCAGGCCTCAATCTCCGCTAATTTCAAGTTGCCGCCACTCATACCTCACCTGTCATTCAACAACATCTTTGCCTCTGCACTTCCGCCTAGACTGACATCTCTGCCAAAACTCTGTGTCTTTGAATATGTCTGCTTGTATCTGTATATGTGTGGATGGATATGTGTGTGTGTGCGCGCGAGTGTATACCCGCCCTTTTTTCCCCCTAAGGTCTTTCCGCTCCCGGGATTGGGATGACTCCTTACCCTCTCCCTTAAAACCCACATCCTTTCGTCTTTCCCTGTCCTTCCCTCTTTCCTGATGAGGCAACAGTTTGTTGCGAAAGCTTGAAAGCGTGTGTATGTTTGTGTTTGTTTGTGTGTCTGTCGACCTGCCAGCACTTTCGTTCGGTAAGTCACATCATCTGTGTTTTTAGATATATTTTTTGGTTAGGTTAGTTATACTAGTTATACTAGAGGGAAACATTCCACGTAGGTAAACTACATCTAAAAACAAAGATGATGTGATTTACCAAATGAAAGTGCTGGCAGGTCGACAGACACACAAACACACACAAACATACACACAAAATTCAAGCTTTCGCACAAACACACATATCCATCCACACATATACAGACACAAGCAGACATATTTAAAGACCAGTATTGGTCTTATTTAAAGACCAGTATTGGTCTTTAAATATGTCTGCTTGTGTCTGTATATGTGTGGATGGATATGTGTCTGTGTGCGCGAGTGTATACCTGTCCTTTTTTCCCCCTAAGGTAAGTCTTTCCGCTCCCAGGATTGGAATGACTCCTTACCCTCTCCCTTAAAACCCACTTCCTTTCGTCTTTCCCTCTCCTTCCCTCTTTCCTGATGAGGCAACAGTTTGTTGTGAAAGCTTGAATTTTGTGTGTATGCTTGTGTTTGTGTGTCTATCGACGTGCCAGCGCTTTCGTTCCCACGTGGAAAATATATATATATATATATATATATATATATATATATATATATATATATATATATATATATATATATATATATATATATATATATATATATATATATATATATATAGAGAGAGAGAGGGGGGGGGGGGGGGGGGGGGCGGGGAACATTCCACGTAGGAAAAATCAACACCTTCAACCCATTACGTGCAGTCTCCCATCCTTCATCAAAGACACCAACCACTTTCTCGAACGCCTGGAATCCTTACCCAAGCCGTTACCCCCAGAAACCATCCTTGTAACCATTGATGCCCCTTCCTTATACACAAATATCCCGCACGTCCAGGGCCTCGCTGCGATGGAACACTTCCTTTCACGCCGATCACCTGCCACCCTACCTAAAACCTCTTTCCTCATTACCTTAGCCAGCTTCATCCTGACCCACAACTTCTTCACTTTTGAAGGCCAGACATACCAACAATTAAAGGGAACAGCCATGGGTACCAGGATGGCCCCTTCGTACGCCAACCTATTCATGGGTCGCTTAGAGGAAGCCTTCTTGGTTACCCAGGCCTGCCAACCCAAAGTTTGGTACAGATTTATTGATGACATCTTCATGATCTGGACTCACAGTGAAGAACAACTCCAGAATTTCCTCTCCAACCTCAACTCCTTTGGTTCCATCAGATCCACCTGGTCCTACTCCAAATCCCATGCCACTTTCCTTGATGTTGACCTCCACCTGTCCAATGGCCAGCTTCACACGTCCGTCCACATCAAACCCACCAACAAGCAACAGTACCTCCATTACGACAGCTGCCACCCATTCCACATCAAACGGTCCCTTCCCTACAGCCTAGGTCTTCGTGGCAAACGAATCTGCTCCAGTCCGGAATCCCTGAAGCATTACACCAACAACCTGACAACAGCTTTTGCATCCCACAACTACCCTCCCGACCTGGTACAGAAGCAAATAACCAGAGCCACTTCCTCATCCTCTCAAACCCAGAACCTCCCACAGAAGAACCATAAAAGTGCCCCACTTGTGACAGGATACTTTCCGGGACTGGATCAGATTCTGAATGTGGCTCTCCAGGAGGGATACGACTTCCTCAAATCCTGCGCTGAAATGAGATCCATCCTTCATGAAATCCTCTCCACTCCACCAAGAGTGTCTTTCCGCCATCCACCTAACCTTCGTAACCTCTTGGTTCATCCCTATGAAATCCCCAAACCACCTTCCCTACCCTCTGGCTCCTACCCTTGTAACCACCCCCGGTGTAAAACCTGTCCCATGCACCCTCCCACCACCACCTACTCTAGTCCTGTAACCCGGAAGGTGTACACGATCAAAGGCAGAGCCACGTGTGAAAGCACCCATGTGATTTACCAACTGACCTGCCTACACTGTGACGCATTCTATGTGGGAATGACCAGCAACAAACTGTCCATTCGCATGAATGGACACAGGCAGACAGTGTTTGTTGGTAATGAGGATCACCCTGTGGCTAAACATGCCTTGGTGCACGGCCAGCACATCTTGGCACAGTGTTACACCGTCCAAGTTATCTGGATACTTCCCACTAACACCAACCTATCCGAACTCCAGAGATGGGAACTTGCTCTTCAATATATCCTCTCTTCCCGTTATCCACCAGGCCTCAATCTCCGCTAATTTCAAGTTGCCGCCACTCATACCTCGCCTGTCATTCAACAACATCTTTGCCCCTGCACTTCTGCCTCGACTGACATCTCTGCCCAAACTCTTTGTCTTTAAATATGTCTGCTTGTGTCTGTATATGTGTGGATGGATATGTGTGTGTGTGTGTGTGTGTGTGTGTGTGAGTGTATACCCGTCCTTTTTTTCACCCTAAGGTAAGTCTTTCCGCTCCCGGGATTGGAATGACTCCTTACCCTCTCCCTTAAAACCCACATCCTTTCGTCTTTCCCTCTCCTTCCTTCTTTCCTGATGAGGCAACAGTTTGTTGCGAAAGCCTGAATTTTGTGTGTATGTTTGTGTTTGTTTGTGTGTCTGTCGACCTGCCAGCACTTTCATTTGGTAAGTCACATCATCTTTATTATGTATAAAGTTAGAAATGACATTATTTCATTACGTAAAGAAAAACATGTAGAAATATCAGCTATAGAGATAAGAAAGCCACTTATGTTCCAAGGTGTAACTATACTATGTATTTACCATTCTCACACTGGTGACAGAGGAACATTCATAGCAAAACTAATCCAAATATTGGACACATTTACTAATCCTAAGGACAAAATTCTCATTTTTGGAGATTTAAGTATCAACACATTTAACCCAGATGGGTTCTGCAACACTTTTTTGAACATTATCTACAGCTATAGAATATCACCATCGATTAACACAGCCACAAGGGTAACTAAGCATTCAGCATCAGTCTTTGCCCATATACTAACTGACTTGAAGAAAAAAAAATTGTGATGTTGTTGTAGGTAACCTGGGCCCTTCAGATCATTCCAGTCAGCTTTTAATATTAAACATAGCAGTGAAAAACAAAATTAAAATACATTCATAGAAGGTTTCTCTTAAAGCATAAAAGGGTTGAACAATGAAACATGGGAAGAAGTTCAGTTGGAGACTAGTACAGATAGAAAGTTTTCAAAGTTTCTATCAAAATTTAAATTCAGGTTCGAAGAAGTGTTCCCAAAAGTACTACGAGTCACTAAAACATAAACAAAAGTAACTATGTGACCAACGGGATAAGAAAATCCTCTAACCCTCAAACACCTCAGCAGTGCGGAAACAACCAGAGTGATCCTGCATTTCAAAAATACAACCAAATATACAAAAACATATATAGAAAAGTTTTAGTAACAGCAAAAAGGTCTTAAAATGACAAAATTATAAAAAAGGCAGCAGACAAAATAAAAGCAGCCTCGACTGTCACCGAAGAGAAGACAAATAGAAAAAAGACAAAACAAGATAGTCATACAGTTGCAGCACATTGATACCACAATACATGACAAAAAAAAAAAAAAAAAATGCAGACTGCAAATAAATATTTCAGCAATATAGCTACCAAGCTACAACACAAATTTGATAAAATACATCCTGTACAAACATTGAACTAGTTTCCAAACACAATGATGCTGCATCCCAGCACTTCAGAAGAAATAAACAAAATAAAACCTCAGCAGGTATAGATTAAGTGCCTGTATGCTTGCTGAAGGACTGTATACACAGTATCAAAGACACTTTAGCACACATCATAAGCGAATCATTCACCACACCTGCCCTTAAATAACAAAGGAGAACCCAAAAATATAGATAGACCCATCTCTTTACTGTCATCATTTTTAAAAGTAATGGAAACCATAATGAAAATTAGACTCATGGGATACCTATCAAAGTACAATCTTCTGTGTAAAGAACAGTTTGGGTTCAGATCTCGTAAAAGCACACAATCAGCTATAGCTCATTTTACAAATGTTGCTCTGGAAGCACTAGATAAAGGAGAACATATAACAGCCATCTTCCTGTAATTCAGCAAAGACATCAATATAGTAGACCATACAACTCTGCTAAATAATCTGGAAGCTCAAGGTATAAGAGGGATAGCAAATAGAGTTTCAATCATACCTAAAAAACAGAGTGCAACAGGTAGAGATCTCTCAAACACATTCCAGTCATACCATAAAACACATTTCTGGCCCGGAGTAAATTAATATCGGAGTCTCTCAAGGAAGTATGCTTGGCCCAATACTCTTCTTGATATATATCAATGATTTGCCCCAGTGTGTCAAACACGGTGAAACAGTATTGTTTACTGATGACAGTAACATTTTAATCAGTGAAACATCGCCAAGCTTACTAAAGGACAAAGCTGAAGAAATACTCGCACATGTATGCAGATAGGTAGACAACAACAAATTAACTTTAAATGTGGGAAAAAAACAGTATTAGTGTCCACATAAACATAAAACTCAAACATAATTCGTTAAAAGTGAAAGATGAACTCATAAAATGTGTATCAGAAACAGAATTAATAGCATTGCTTGTTGACACACAACTAAAATAGACTGACCATATTACTGCCCTTGGGAAACAAATAGCTTCACTGTGCTTTGCATTTTAACAATGAATTCTGTGTGTAGTAGCTCATGCACGAGAACAGCATATTTTGTATATGTTCATTCTGTGATGAGTTATGGGATAATGTTCTGGGGAACAAATGAGCAAAACAGACTATCTATCTTAATCTACAAATAAGGGCTGTATGAATTGTGACAAAAAGTAGCAAGAGAACTGATTGCACTGAGTTGTTTAAATCTGTAGGAATCTTGACTGTTCCGTATGAGTACATATTGCATACAGTGATCGCCTTTAAAAAAGACATTGATCAGTACCCAACAAAGAGGTCTCTACTCGAACATGGAACCAGATCCAGCCACCACTTACATCCTGGTAGAAAAAATACAAAGCAAAAACCCAGAATAGTGTGCTATATATTCGAATTAAACTATACAATAAGCTACCACAAGAGATCAAAGACAAAAGTGAAATACGTACCTTCAGGAATACAATTGTCTGTTAGAAAAATGTTTTTATATCATAAAAGAATACCTAAAGTGATGTGTAAATTTTGTTGATAACTATGCTAATGATTAATTACTGCAATTAAGGAACATTTTCAACATGTTCAAAAGAACTGTGAAATACAATGCCCAAATGGGCAACTCAGTAAGGCAAGTAATATATGTATATATATTTATATGGGCAATTGAGTACATTTATGTATCTCTGTCTCTGTAGTTATGTGCGACAACAACCATAAAATTTACATTGTCTACAGATTGATAAATAAATAAAAGTAACAAATTATAACATCCTGCTTCATGCAGTACTTTTACTGTATGAACAGCAGAACAGTAGTGCACAATAAACATTTTTCCTTTCATCATTGGGTAGGGGTTGTCAACAAGAAAAAATTTTGCAAAGATTTGAAATTGCGTGTAAATTTTGCTGCAAATTGCCAAGTTCTCTCATTCTCAAATACTGTGTGAATAAAGTCTGGGAATTCTAACATTGCAGGCTATGCTTTTCTTTTCCCCCACCTCCACCCCTTTGATAGGTAGGTGATTCTTTCCCTCATTGCAATTGCCACCTGACAGTAAGTACATTTGTACCAAGTTTCATTGAAATTGGTCCAGTGGTTTAGGAGGCTACGTGAAACACACACACACACACATCCATTTTTATAATAACTATGGATGTCAGAATATGTCATCTGTTGAAATATAATTTGAATTATTTATTTTTAATTTCAGGTTGCTGTTGTCTTAGTTCATGACATTAAGAAGAATTATTACAAGAAGTTCCTGTATGAGCCTTTCCCTGTAGAATCCAGCTTACTTGAAGTGCTACCTGACCACATCAATGCTGAGATAGTTGCTGGTACAATTAGGTATGCTTCTTTGAAAGAGGGATCTTTATTACCTGATGCAGTCACAATTACTTTTATATGTAGAATATGAATCATTGTGGGGCTGATAACCGAAGCTGACATATTTAATAATTCAGTTAATCTAATGGAAATTAAAGTAAAAAAAGACCTGCTCACTATATAAATTGTGTGTGTGTGTGTGTGTGTGTGTGTGTGTGTGTGTGTGTGTGTGAAAGAGAGAGAGAGAGAGAGAGAGAGAGAGAGTAATAACAGATCTAATGAAATCGTACCATATTAACTTCATTTCACAGCTTTCTGAGTGCTCATTACAGACCATCCATGCATATTTGCCATGACAAGAAATTGTCAAACTGCCTATTGGCTTCTGTCTCGGGTTCTTTGGCCAACGTTCATCTGATGCTTTTACTGACGTTTCACCAGCACAAGTGGCTGGCATTGTCAAAGCTTCACTCTCCATTGCCGGTCGTTAACTGGAGCCGAACCGTGGCCGCAGACTATATGTACCTGGCGCGCCAATGCCCAAGGGCTTCTCCGCGGACATGTCCGGTGCGGTTCTCCTCTTACTACCCTCGACAGTACGGGAAGCCAGGATCAATTTACCTTAAGGCTTTCCTCTTTCTTTTTGAAGCTGTTAGCTTGTTCTTGTATTTCTACAGCCTCTCTGAGCAAGCGGGTGTGATAGTGCTTCTCTACAGTCAGAACTTCCATGTTGGCGAATTTTATTACGTGGTCGGTCTCACTCAGCGCGTGCTCTGCCAAGGCTGATTTCTCCACCTGCCCCAACCTGCAATGTCGCTTATGTTCTTTGACCCTAGTATTGACTGATCACCCAGTCATTCCAACATAAACTTTTCCGCATTTGCATGGTATACGGTATATTCCCGACATTGCAAGTGGGTCCCTTTTCTCCTTTGCCGATCTAAGACACACTCTGACCTTCCTTGTCAGTTTGAAAATCGTCTTTACACTGTGTTTGCGCAATATACGGCCGATTCTGTCCATCACTCTGGGAATGTATGACAGAAACGCGGTACCCGATTGTGTTCTACACCTGCCAAATACACTGTCAGTTTTAAGAACCAGCTTCTCTGCACCAGTAGTACCTCCGTGTTTGATTTTCTTTTCAGAAGTTATTAACAGAATCAAACAATAATGAACTGATTGCTTCAAGTTTAATCAAAAAATGATTTAACTGGATTAGTGTGAATTACAGAGTAGTCATCTTGATGGCGACTCACTGTCTTCTCTAATAATGTTAGCAAACCTTAGTGCCAGAAAGACAGAAAATTGTGTTGCACACAAGATCACCGAGCTCTTGGCAATGGTGTGAGAAGGTGGTAACTCTGCTATATTTGCTTGTGTTAAATTGGAAATGAAGAGGTTTGTTATACTACTAAAGAAAGGTACAATTGATGTAGACTTCCCTGCAGATTAGGTCAGCCAGAAAAATCTTCTCATGGTGACCACTGTCTAGATACCAGTCACAACGTGTGCTTCAGAGAGACTGTGATCCCCCTGTTTGCATTGACCTGCTGGGTCTCCATCAGCAAAGAAGTGATTCAAGTATGTATACGGAATTACATAACCAACAGACAGGGAATTTCAGCTCAGCAAAATGTGAGAACCAGCAATGGGGTTGCTAGAAATTGTCTGTGCCACAGAGAAATGAACCTGATAAGTACACACCAAGATGAAGCCAGGGCCCAGAAGCAAGAACAACAGAAATGGGCTCCAGTGAGTTCCCAAATGTTGACACATGGGCTCATGACAGATATCCTACAGCGCTGGTTCTGTGATTTGATTCTGCAGTGGTGTACTCTCGAAGTAGGTATCTCCTGCAGTGGTATTACAGCCTTTCTTCTCCTGGCATCCTTGCCTTTCTAGTGAACTAACATAGGAATTGGCTTGCCACTACAGTGCCCTATGGTCACATCTGAAGAAGAATATGAGCAGCTATCTCGGCAAAGTATTCTGCAGCTTCCATTCCAGAAAAACTACCCCCAAGACCTGTTTGAGCAGCAAACTATTTGTTGGTGTAATCCAACAATATACAATGTCGTCCTCAAGAAAGTGAATATTGTAACACGAAAGAGCTTTTAATATAGATTTACTTCCAAGCTACTAGTAATTCAAAACTGTTCGAATAACTTGAGACTTTCAGAGATATTAAAAATACTTGCACGCAGCCATCCATTTTGAGAGTGATTGTGGTATTTCTTTTATAGCAAGCAATATTTTTATTTCCTGTTTTTGCAGAACAAAACAGGATGCACTGGACTACCTTACATGGACCTACTTCTTCCGGCGGTTACTTCAGAATCCATCGTATTATAACCTGGAAACATTGGAACCACACAATGTAAACAATTTCTTGTCTGGCCTCGTGCAAAGAGCTCTTATGGTGCTTGCAGATGCCTCTTGTGTCACATTTGAGGAGGTATGTAGTATTTTATCATGTCCTAATGTTTAAATATAAAATTTTAAAGTTGAGCAATTACAACCAAACTTAGTGCACAAAATGTTTTAGTTCCAGAAAACAGTTACTGGGGAGGGGGCTAAGAACCCTTGTCTTCCCTATTTGTGAGTTTCATGCTGGTCATACTGGAAATTAGTGAGTTGTAAACATAACTTGGGTATAATTGGGGAAATTACAATTAAATATGTGATTTATTATACAGAAAATATACAGTTGGAGTAAGGCTTACCTAGTAGCTTGGAGGTTGTGTGTGTGTCTCAGATTTGGGTCACTAGGTAGACTAATAATGGCCCTGATGACAATGAACCACAAGGGATGGGGTTGGCAAAGGGGAAATCACATGTGACTTACTGTCTGGAAAAAATACTGTAGGTTTGGACACCCCTAGCATTGCATCGGTGGGTGTGGAGTTAGGAGAGGGAAGGGTGTGTCATATAAGCAGAGTGTAATTATATTTTTAAAATTCAATTCTTTTGCAATCTAATATTAGATTGGAATCTGTGAGTAAGAGGACAGTGCCCTTGGCTACTTTTTATATAAAGGTACTGAAAGTAATTGAAGAGGTATTTACTCAACTTTGAGGGTACTTGTGGTCCATTAGCAGAACTTTAGTATTTGCCATAGGCACAACATTTAAATAGAAACAGATCACTTTATTAATATGTTAAGGTAATGATCTGTCACAGAATCGGCAGCGGTGTGCCAAGCTGCACATGAGCATGATGTGCGGGCTGATCTTCGGCCTGTCTCAGATTTCCTTGGTACTCCTCAGAAGTACTCCGTACAACAAGACATTTCATGTAGCATTGCAGTGTGGCATTTTTCAGTTAACATGACTATCTCCAGTTTGGCAGGATCATGGTGTCGGTGCTGTTTATCCTGTGCTATTTGTTCGTGGCATAGGAGTAGTTTACAGGTTCAGCGGCTGTTTGCACAAAAGGAGGCAGTTTAGCGATCTGCCGTCACAAGTCTTTAAAAAGGATTGAGGATGACATAAGAGGAGGATAAGAATTTTCATTATCTATTATGTAATATTGCCAAGTACCTGCTGTTCACATAAAGGTATCGGCAACCCCTCAAACAGCGAAGCATCACGAGTTGGCATCTGTATAAGATATATCCTACCTAGACTTCATCGATCACAATGAGGACGACAGGCAGCAGGATAAGCCCCACCAGAGGCCCTTCATGCCTTGGACCTATTTCCTCCACTGTGTCATGTGTGCAGAACTGGATCGGCACAGATTCCTCTGCACCCTGGCTATATTGGGTGGCGCAAGCCACCACATTGACAGTTTGCTCCATTGGAGCTCTAGGCTAGTTCGTGCACCGGCTCTTAGCAGCCCATCAGTCAGAGCGCAGTCGGAAGCGACTTTCCAGAGATATCCCAAAATCTACCTGGCGGCCAACTATGCTGAATCTTCATCTCCCACTATGTTCATTTACTGTGTTTTCCAGGCATATACCTGTTAGTGCCTGAGAAGTTGTACTACTTTTGCTATAAACCTCTCTGTTGTGGCGTAATAAATCCATGTTCTTGTTTACCTGCGCCTTATTATTTATCATCAAGCATATCCCCGTGGGAGACACAGCAAACACACAGTCGCATAATCGACGCGTACTACAGTTTGCTATGGATTGACATTTCAATACCATGCAGCAAGAATTTAAAGATTTAGTTGTTGATGAAATGGCAAAAAATTACAATAATTATCAGGTGGGATTCAATATGTACATTGAGAAGTATTTTACACTAAATTTGTAGGCATGGAGCACATAATGAAATTGGTGGTATGAATAGTAAAATTTTGAAGTCGCATGCATTATTATACTGTCAGCTGCAACAGTTTTCGATGCAAATGAATGAAGAGTATGGAGATTTTATATATTACTGGGAAGTATGTTGGTTAAGTCAAGGGACAGCCTGGAATGATTATTTTATTTAAAACCCGCTATTGTTGAATTTATGAAGGAAAAAAGAGAGCAGGAATGAAAATTAGAACATCTGAAATGGATTTCAGGCCTTAAGTTTCAAGTGGACTTAGCTGCCCGCCGCCCACAGTAAGACATTAGAAGGTGGGGTGCAACTTACTTCTAATTTGATGGTGATCCATTTCAAAACAATATTGTGTTGCGGAACGGACAAAATCTGACAAAAGAGATTCCCCGGGACAAATTCTGACAAAAGAGCTGTCCATTTCCCTAAGCTCTCTGGTGTTTAGGTAAATTCGAGGATTGAAAAATTCATTGGGGTGTGGAAAGAATTACAGGGATGGTTTCCAAACTTACAACTGTTTTCAAGAGTGTTTGCCATTTCAGTTGAAAGTGCTCCTGTGTATGTGCAGATGGAATGATTGATCTGCAGTGCAATACCCATTCAAAAAACAAATTCTTTTACTTTAAAACCATCCAGGATGTCAGCGTTGTTTTCCTCGGGAAGAGTTCACATCTTCATAATGAGGGTGCAAACATGATAAAGTATTTCAGTGAATGTCATGTTTGTGGCAAACTGAGTGTGAAAATCAGTGAAACTGTCCATCTCTGTCTGTATGCCAACAGTTCACACCAGGTAAAAATTGTGCTACATCTCGGTGTGTGAAAAAAATAAATAAATAATATTGAAATTTTGTTTTGTTTGTGATCTGTGTTGTTGAGAAAACTGAAATAAAGCTGTATGCAGTACATTGCCATATAAATGCAGCACTGTCACAGTTTTCCACCTCATCCCCCTCCTCTTTCTTGGACAATGTGGCATGGCAGTGGGGGAAGTGTGCAGCCAGGTGAGAGAGCTAAGGCACCTGAGGAAGAGCACTTCTCATGCACAAATTCTTGGCCGTCCGTAGTCTATCATTTCTGTGTAACTGATTGTTTCTTGATTACAATTTTCTGCAGAATTCATTGCCATTTTGTTTGTTTTAGCTTATAAGTTCTTTTGTGACTTCGGATATTACTGTTAAGTTTTAAGAGCTGTGACATGAACCCTTGATCAACAGTAACCCCCCACCCAATCTCATTCGCTGGTTAAATGATGTAAATTATCTCTGATTTGCTAAAATTTATATGTAATGCTCTGATAATTAAAAGAGACAAGATAAAAATGCCAATTACACACCAGTCTGTGAAATGTGGAAGTCTGTCTAAACCTTCAGCTTTTCTCTGCATTCAGAGGAATCAATGCACCTGAACCACTGCCATGTGTGCTGGTACTTGTGAAACTGATTATGGAAACATGTGGATTGTTATACTGATTTTTTTATTTCTGTCATTTGGCCATCGTGAACAGACAAACCATTTATTATGGGGCTCCTGTAATGCGTGGTAGACAGTTAGCTAAAGAAACAGATCATCAGTCACTCTTGGACTGTGTCCTATTCTGATTGGGAATGTTACTGTGGATATCACACTAAAGCTGTACAACAGGAACTCCAGATGCCCTTGATTAGTATTGTCCAAAACGGAATCAGTATCAAAATCTTTGCATGAAATCACTTCCCAGTTATTTCTACTAAATGTAATTAATACCCTCTTTAAGTGCTAAGTGGAGTTTATAATGTCTCCAGTTGTAAGGCCTGTGCACTGTTAATACTCCCATCTTGTATCTATTCTGGCCTGTTACTGAAGTGCAACATTCAAAGAGCTGTTCAGTGCAGTTCTTGTGTAGATCTATGATTTGGGACGTTTTGCTTTGAACTAACTTGTACGACGACCTGCTTAACATGGACTATGGACCAAAGTGCAACTTGGTAATTCTCAAACTAACGAAACACTGACATGGGGAAAGAAGTGATAAATGACAGAAAAATCAGGGACCATCTTTGAAATGAACCCAAATCTTTGGATCTGACAATTGTTTGTGGATCGTGGTACTTTTTTTTAGTGTCCTTCAACTCGTACCTCTCCAGTTTCAAGCAGGGTGGTTCAACACTGAGACGCTGAACCCACATTCAGGAGGATGATAGTTCAAATCCTCTTCCGGGAATTCAGATTTAGATTTTCTGTGGTTTTCTTAATTGCATAAGGGGAATGCTGAGGCGGTTCCTTAGAAAGACACAGCTGATTTCCTTCCACAATCCAACCTTGTGCTCCATTTCTGGTGACATTGCTGTCTTGAAATAATTTGGCTGAAACAGTTAATTTGCTTTACAACTTATTTATTGCACCATGAATGACGTCACACTGTGCCTCACAAAATCGTAACTAAAACTACCCTTTTTCGACTGTTGAAGCCAAAGCTTTTATAGGTTATAACAATTGAAACATGGTTATTTACTTTGTTTAAACAGTTATTTTGATGATTTCAATCAAAAGTTGTACAATTTTTTAGGATAAATTACAGAATTTAGATGTGTAAATCATTGCTAACATTCCATAATAATAAACAAGTTGAAAAACGTTGTTGCCAAAATACAGAAAATGTAGTTTCACAATAATTCATAATTTACAAAACTATATAACTCTTTAATTACAGAATTTGTTTTATTACTAACATGTTTCCTGGGTTCATGAAACTGAACAGTAATGATAAATAGTTTTTACTGCAAGAATTTTATAAATATGTGTTTCAGTATTTGTTTATTTTCATTGATTATACTTTTGGATAAAAGCTGTATTTCATGACATTTCTGTTACAAATCATCATAATTACATTCAAAGTATGCAAAGAAACTTGAACTTGAATTGACCTCACAGCACTGTTACAGTATGTGCTCATTACACTTATCAGCTCCGCGTATGCATCGCCCATTAATATCAGTTACTCCAGATGCCTCAGGTATCACATATTTCATTTTCGAGGCAGCTTATACCGTTTTACGTATTTAGTTTGTTATATTGGTTCATTGAGACTGCTTAGAATCACAAGTGACTTACTCAGTATGTCTTCTTCTTTGTCATTGTCTCTTTTCCTTTATTCTAATTGTTTTCCAATCCTCCCTGATTCCTTTCAGCCAGTTGGTGCCTGTTTTGCACATCGCATTCTGTATCTTCTTTGTCAGCAAGTAGTCATCGTCCATCTTCATGATTGGCCCAACAGATCTCAAACATCTGTTCCATATTGTGCTTGAGGCAGGTTCTATACTGTCAGTCCACTCCTGTCTTGAGATGTGTAATCAGACTTAACCTTACTTTTTTGTACCTGAGGTGTCTCTCAAGATCTTTTGTTCCTTCTTTTCCAGCCAGATATTTGCTGTTTGTGGGTCTACTCCATATTGTGCGGAATTCCTGATTGCCAGCATGTAAAATTGCAGTATGGTGTTTCTTGAACGGTTCTTCTTTCTACAGGTTGTCTTTGCAACGTATTGCAGTTTCTGTGCGATCTGAGGCCTTGTAACAGTTGTGTCACTGCCTGTATCACAAAGATTCTTTTTATTTATTGTCACTGGTTTTGGTTCTCTTTGAAAACACTTATCATAGCTTTTGGCCCTTGTACTACTTCGATTTAACTGCACGTTGTCCACAGATCACAAGATCTGATGACCATTTTCAAAGAGATGCAAACCTTATCATAATAAATAACAAAAGATCCTTTGAGATCCAAACAATGAAAATACTGTTATAACTCATAAGGATTGTGGATCCTAAGACACTGTGTCACACCTTAAAAAATATGGTGCTGTCTACAGCATATCTTGTCATGTTCTCCCCCTCCCCCCCCCCCCCCCTGACTAAGTGCATATTCTTCACCACCTAACCTTTAATCTCCTAGTCAGTCTGTGCATTCTGTTACTCAGTCTTGTTGTACGTTGTCTTAATGCCAACTTACACTGCCGTTTCAGCCAAATTGTTGAGTGCCATTTCTGAATGTTCTTTATCCTCACATAGGCATGATAGGAGTGTCATTCACTTTTAAACTGGAATATTGTAACACAGCTTTATTGGTAATACATACCAACACAAATAGGGTACATTATTATTCAACATAATTTCCGACAACAGAAATATATTTTCTACCCCAGATAGAAAGCTTTGTGATCCCTCATGAAAGAAAGATGTGAGCTGCCTCAATTAAGCAGCTAGTCCCATACTGTTCAACTGCAGTGTTGTCTTCAAAACCTTCCTTTCTTGATGTCTCCTTCAGTTAGACTGTAAAGTGGCTGTTCAAGAGGTTTCCAATGTAGCTTAGTGAGTTTTTTGTGAGTTATAGCTGCTATATGCAACCCTGCTTTGTTGTGCTGGAGAAGGACTTTGTGAATTGGTTGCCAGCCTAATTTATTGCAACCGGCATTCTGAGGATCATGTAGAAGCTGGCAGTTGTAGATGTCATTGTCCGTCTTTCACCTGTGCAGCTCCTCAGTTAGCAATACACATTTTGAATCCTAAAAACACTATTGCCAATACTTTACCTGCTGCATATTGGTCTTGGCCTCAATCAGTGCCCCTCTCCAACTTTACTCAAGACCATAACCTCCTTTCTCTCTGTGGGCTATATTGATGGACTCATCTTTTGTCACAGGTCGTGATACAGTCCAGCTTTTTGAAAGTGATTCAGAAGTTGATAGATGTCTTTCTGCACTTCCTTGTGTGCATGACTCAGAAAACATTGAACCCAAGACGCCGATGTTTTCCTGTATCCAAGTGAGACCTGTACATGACATTTCCAAGACTTAACAACCTGTAATGCAATATTGCAACAGTAGTGTGGCAGTCGCTTTCCACAAGCTGATTCACAACTGAAATATTGTCTTCAGTCACACAGGTCACCAAACTAGATAGAAGTTTACAATACTTCTGACTCAAATGGAAAATACAAAGTATTCATTAATAAAGTTACTTCCCCTTTTGAAAATTGTTTTCTCGTAAAGGTAACTCAAATCACACAGAAGTCAAAAAATAAAGCATGGATTACACAAGGAATAAAGATAGCATGTGGGAAAAAGGAGACTCTTATCTACTATCTAGGAACAGCTCTGATGTTAGCATTGTAATGCATTACAAAGAATACTGCAAAATATTGAAGCAAGTAATCCAGAAATCAAAGTAGCTTTCTTATGAGAAAAAGATAATTATGTCGGGAAACAAAATAAAAACTGTAGGGGATATAGTGAAGACTGAGATAGGTTGGGCCAAAAAGGAAGAGAAACAGAAAGCTCTAAAAATAAATGAGACTTTGGTAACCAGAGCATGTCGTGCCACAAACCTCTTAAACCAGTACTTCATTACTGATACTGACAGCTTGGAGTTATCAGGTTCGGTGAACAGTGCAGTGGATTATCTGAGACCAGTCTTTAAAAGTAACTTCAGTAAAATGGAAATGACACTCATGTCTCCCAAAGAAGTAGCATCCACCATAAAATCCTTAAAATCTAAGTATTCTGTTGGGTATGATAACATATCATGCAGTTAATTAAAGAGTGCTCTTGAAAGTTGAGCTCTATCTTAAGTTATTTGTGTAATCAACCTCTTATGAGCAGAACATTTCCAGACTGGCTAAAATACACTGAAGTTAAGCCTCTTTACAAGAAGGGGAATAAAGAGACACCATCAAATTATGAACCAATTTGTCAGCTTTCTCAAAAATATTTGAAAAGGTTGTGTTCAAGCATCTCCTTAAGCATCTTACTGCAAATAATATATTGTCCAAGTCACAGTTTGGATTTCTTATGGGTTCTGATGTAGAGAAAGCTGTTTACACTTACAGTGAGAATGTACTTAATTCATAAGATAATAAATTAGAGGCTACTGGCATTTTCTGTGACCTGTCAAAAGCCTTTGTCATGTGAACCACAGCAGTCTCTCAAATAAATTAGAATATTATAGTGTCACAGACAGTGTTGCAAAACGGTTTGAGTCTTATTTAACTAACAGGAAACAAAGGGCGTCGCTGCGAAATTCATGTGCAGTTAAGCAGTCAGTTTCATCTGTTTGGAAATTAGTTCATGTGGTGTTCCTCAAGGTTCCATCTTGGGTCCATTGCTTTTTCTTGTGTTCGTTAATGACCTGTAGTCTGTTACATTGCCAGATGCTAAATGTGTTTTGTTTGCAGATGATACAAACATTGCAATAAGTAGCAAGCCAAGTACAGATTCAGAAATAGCTGCTAATCAAATTTTCACTGACATTGATAAATGGTTTAAAGCTAATTCACTGTTATTAAACTTTGAAAAGATCCGCTATATGCAGTCCAGAACCTGTAAGAGAGATCCTTACAGCATGTGTATGACATATGAAAACAAGCAGATCAAAGAGGTTGACAGTGTTAAATTTCTCGGATTACAACTCGATAATAAATTCAGTTTGGAAGGGCTTACTACAGAATTGCTTAAGCACCTAAAAAGTCTATATTTGCAGTGAGAATGATGTCAGATGTAGGAGATACTGATTTTAAAAAAACTTGCAGTATTTGCTTACTTTCATTCTATCATGTTATGGCTGCCTGCTTAGCTGGATAGTAACGTGCCTGCCTCTCATGCAGCATGCCCAGGTTCGATTCCTGGCCAGGTTGGAGATTTTCTCCACCCGTGGACTGGGGGTTGTGTTGTCATTATCAATATCATCTCATCCTCATCGATGCACATGTCACCCATTGTGGCGTCACATGAAATGAGACTTGCAACACGGCAGCTGAACTTCCCTGGACAGGACTTCCTGGCCAACAATGCCATAGAATTTTTTTTTTCATGGGGGTAACTCATCAAACCGAGCAAACGTTTTTAGCATGCAAATGTGTGTAATAAGAATCATTTGTGGTGTAAATTCAAGAATGTCACATAGCAACCTGTTCAAGGAACTTTGCATTCTAACCCCTGCTTCTCAGTATATTTATTCCTTAATATGTCTCTATTTCCAACCAACAGCTCAATACATAGTATCAACACTAGGAATAAGAACTATCTACATAAAGACCTAAAACCACTGACCTTGGTCCAAAATGGGGTCCAGTATTCAGGAACACACAATTTTCAATAAGTTGCCAGCAACCATTAAAAAATTGGTTTAAGATAAAGCACAGTTTAAACAGAGTTTGAAAGACTTTTTGATAGGGAGCACTTCTATTCTGTAGTTGGATATCTTAACAGGGACTGTTAGACCAGCTTAAGTAAAAATGTCAGTTAGATTTCAGTTTTGACAGCACTTGCTCACAACAGTCAAGATTATGTATTTTGTGTATGATAAATTTATTAATAGTGAATAACAAGGTTTCAGTCTGACAGTGTATTAATTCTGTAATTATTAGCTGTTCCAGTGTACTGTATCATATTCACCTATTTTGACAATCTTGTGACAAATGATCAGGGCAGTAAGTATTATTTTCAAATGTGTTATGTTTTTTATGTTATATTTTCTGACATATTCCACACCCACGAGAGTCAACTCATTTTTTGCCTCTATGGAATGAAAACCGAATCAAATCAAATCTCTAATATGAATTACTTTTATTTTTCACTTCAAAATTACCATTTCGAAACATCTGGGCCAAATTGAACACTTGGAAGGTACTTAGAGTCTCTTTAAAATGTCACTGATTTCACACCTTCATTGGTGAGAGAATGAACAATAAAACTTTATGTAATAAGACGCTCGTACTTCCTGTTCAATCTTAACAATTGTGTGTTGATAGAACTGAGTGTGTTAGCCTGTGCACGGCTACCCTCTCCATTCAACCACAAGTGATTCCCTAGCATGCTGTACTGATAGTGTGTCTACAATGAATCCAGTGAACAAAGTAGCGGTTAATATTTTAGTGTCAGACCTCGCAAGAATTAAAAACCTATGTGAGCTGACAGTTGTACCTGTATAGGACCAACGAGGAGTGACGGCAACCTCGATGGGCCGCATCGCCTCCTACTACTACCTGTCATACAAGACGATGCTCCTGCTGAGGGATGAGTTGACCGCAAGCAGCAGCCTGGAGGACGTGTTGCGCATCCTCAGCAATGCATACGAGTACGACCAGATGCCGGTGCGGCACAATGAGGACATTTTGAATGGGCAAGTGTCACATATCTTCCTAAACATCTAAGCTCAGTAACTTTTGTGTTACATGTAGTATCGGACTTTATAGGTGATAATGTCAGAAAATTGACTTATTTTCCCCTGTGTCACTAACCAGTGCCTTAAGGTATATACTCATGAAAATAATCAGTTTTTGAAAATATAATGTAATTAGGTAAATAAAAAATCTACTCATCAAATGGCAGCACGAGAACATGAGTAAGAAGTTACACAGTTTGCAAGCCTTCAGAACCAATGGCACCTCCTTCGGGTAGAAGGGTTGAATGGGAAGGAAGAGGGGTGAAAGAAAAGCGCTGGTGAAGTGTAGGAAAAGGGCTAGAATTCAGAAAAGTCATCGAGAACCCTAGGTCAGGGGAGACTTACCAGACAGGATGGGAAGGAAAGACTGACTCCGAATTTTTGAAACTGTAATACAAACTGCCTGTTGGCTTCTGTCTCGGGTTCTTCGGGTGACATTTGTTTGATGATTTTTTTGACATTTTGCCAGCACAAGCTTCACCTTCCATTGCTGATGGCCCACCACCAGCAATGTAGGTGCTGACGAAATGTTGGGAAAATCATCAAACAGACATAGGATGAAGAATCTGGGACAGAAACCAACAGGCAGTTTGTCGACAAGTGGCCAAAAAAGAATTCACAATTTTTTAGACTGTAATACCTTTTATATGTGTGTTCTCCCATCACTGCCTGGTGAGTAGATTTATTGTCTATTCAAGACAATATTATGAAAAGGATAGTTGCTACTCAGCATACAGCGGAGATACTGAGTCACAGATAGCTGCACATTAAAACAGTCAAACAAGTAAGCTTTCAGACAAAAAGGCTTCCATCAGAATTAGACAACACACACACACACACACACACACACACACACACACACACACACACAGAGTCTCTGGCTGCCAAGGCCAGACTCACCTTCTTGGCCATCCAATTACATTAACATATATACTGGCAGTGTTGAATGTGCAAGTGTCACAGTGTGTGTCCACCAGCAAGTAACTTCTGCAAACACTTAAAAGAGGTGTTTACGTTAGGAAAAAAGATGTACAAGTTTACTTCTGCAAGTCACTTGGCCAAGTTAATTTCAAGAACTTGCTACAAGTAATTAGAGACGTGTTTCCACTTGAGCCACATTGCCATGCTTAAATACCAGAGCAGTGGCCACTGTTGTTACATTGTTGTTATTTTAAAAAATTGTGATGGAAAACAAAAAGTTAAGAAAAGAAGAAATGCTTGGGTGAAGAAATGGATACAGCGGCATAGAAATTGAAATTATCAAGAAATGCTATGGAATGAATAAAATCAGATGACTTCTCTTGGAATTCTTCTGAGAATGTCACATGAACGTTTTGAGTATCTCTTGTGCATGTTGCGACAAGATATTTGAAAACAGAAATTTGGCTAGCTATAGCACCAAGAAATCACCATTTAATTACTCTTGAATTTTTATGAAAAGTATTTATTACTTTTATTACAAATAGAAAACATTTATATTAACATTTAAAAAATCACCTATAATTTAAAGCTATCTTTATTGCCATTCTGGTTCCTTCTCTGGAGGAATGAAGTAATCAGTAAATTCATTTTACATTTCCCTGGCTGATGGTGGTCAATTATACATGTTTAGGAGTTCCAGTGGTACATTTGTTTCAACCTAATTGTCATTGTGCCAATCTCCTGTTTTGACACTGCCGTTTTCATACTGATATTGAAAACACAAAACCTCTGCAAGTTTGAGAAAAATGTCCAGCAACTGACATCTGCACCAAATATTTGCAGCAAGAGACAAGAAACTGTTTCCACTATCTTACGAATGCTACTTCTGGAAGTTGAAAAAACTTGAATTAGTTTCTGCAGGTGACTTGCAGAGTTAACTTGCTAGTGGACACACCCCTTTACAAATCTTCTCAATCATCTAATCTCCGAAATTTTTGTATTATGTATAATATCAGATTTGGGAGATGAAAAAGTCAAAACATCAACTTATTTTTTTTTATTTCGTTCATCAGATTCTTATAGTATCATATTTTGGGTGACTGATCATTGAGGAAGATAGTATTTTTTTGCACAGAATGTGCAATAAGGACAATACATTGTGTCCACTCAAGAACCACATGTAGACAGCAGCCTACGTTTGCTCTTTGTGAAGTTTCTTGTCAATGATGAGTCACAGCTCAGAAACACTAGTAATATTCACAATTGTAATACCAGAAGGAGAAATCCTTCACGCATCCTTAGTAGTCCCTTTGGCTATTTATGCACAGCTCCAAATGTTTCTGGAAGTCTCGGAAGCAAGCATGGAAATTTTGAACTGTGATGCTCATAAGCTCATTTGTCACAGGATGTCTGAGATATCCTTATGGGCCTTTCCTTTCAGTTGCCTTTTCACTCGAGGATGAAATACCCCTCCCCGTTTATCCTACTGCACCGAATGGGGACACCATTTGGAGCAGGAATAGGTAGGACACAGGTCCTGGAGTGAAAGGTAGTAGGCACAAAAAATGAAATTTCATTTATTGACAAAATCGTACTTCAGCTTTTGAGCAAGGCACTTGGTTATTAAGAAAACAATGTACAATTTGCATTAGCCACAGTACATAAAAACATATTACAGTTTTCAACTTAATTCAACAGAACCTGGCCAATTGGGGTCCTTAAGTTTCAACTGGCCCCAGCCACCTTTAGAACAAATGACACAAGCTAACAAGTAATCCAGATTCAACTGGCCTTTCATTACTAAATAACAACAAAACAACAGGACCATAACATTCCTCATGGTTCTCAGTAGTGTCACCTAAAATTATCTTTTATGATTCTCAGTTCCAATTGACACCACCTGTTCTGTAGAAATAACCACATAAGCCATAGAATTAATCAAATCAGCAATGGGTGCCGCCATCTACATATGAAAACACTATAATTTGAAGCGGCGTGTAGCTGCCTTAAAAAACTTAAACACGATTTCCCAACTTGAATTGGTAAAGGCCGCATAAATTGCAAACTACATACAATATAAAATAAAATCAGTTTACCAATGGTCAAAAGATTGTGCAAACAGACAAAACATTCGGTTTAACTTGGTGCTTAGCTACCTTCAAATTCACAAATTTAATCGGCACTAGCTGTCTAAAATTTCAAACTAAACAAGAAGTCTGCACAAATAGAATAAATTTAAAGTTTAACTCTTCTCTTAGCCATCTTTAAATTCTCAAATGAATTTATCATTTTGAATTGACACCAGCCATTTTAACTTTAGAAATACACCAACAAAATTTTTAATCTGGTGCGTGGCCACACATGCCACTTTTTTCCTACTACTTCATTGCTCTAGCCATCACTACTAAACTAAACAAGGTAACAATTTTCCTCTGCATAGGCAGGAACTTGGGAGTTTCAATTCAGACCACTAATAAACCTAATTGTCTAACAGGACTTCCTCAGACATAGGCCTCAATCGACACAGCACACAAAAACAATATTTGCACTAAGTGGTGCCTTCAGTGCTGACATCATAGCCTGTTACACCTAAGTCCAGCCAGTCACATGAAATATATGGGCACTAGCTGCTTGAGACTTAATCAGACATAAGCTTATGACTTGTCAGTGAATAAGCCCGCAAATCCTGCAGCATAACTGGTGTAAGGTTTTAAAAGTATTGGGTGATAACAATTTAAACATGGAGGTGTGATTGGAGAGTAGACATAAACCATTTTACTGCCACAAATTACTCTAAAACAACACATATGGCATTACTGTCCAAACATGTTAAAGATGAGAGTAAGAATAATAACAGAGAATATTTCAACTAGGCAGCTCCAGCCACTCACTTACCAACCCATAACTCATATGCAAAATTTCCTTTGCTAAAATAAATTAAGTGGCCTATGTCAGTTCCAAACATTTAACTTGAAAATATCAGAAGTAACAACCACTGGACTACAACTACAGCCACACAACAGATAGTTTTGAAGGCCTTTAGCCACTCTGTGTTTTAGATATTTTTAAGCACACAGTAAGTTTAAGTGCATAGGAAATAACTCCACAGCAGAAAACAGTAATGGGCCAGATGTGCAACACCTGTTAATTTTAGTTGCAGTGCTTTACTTTTGCCCACTAAGACACAGCTCAGGAGCATACCCCAAGACTGCCACATTTCTAGCCAAACCTGCACAAGATTCCACATAACCTGAGCCTTTCAGCACTTGACAACATGAGCCTTATGAAAAATAGTTGATAAATTCTAAAGGAACGGTACTTCATGAAGTTACCAACCATGAGTCCTGGAGTAGTAGTTTCTGCTCTGCAGTCCAGAACCTTCAGGATGGCAGCTGCAGTGGCTTGTTTCATCCTCACTAAACAGCACTAGGCGAGACCCAGCTGCCCGCGATACCGGTGCACTCGCACCCTCCATGGGTCCACAACCCAGCTCCATTGCAGCATGTCACGTGTTGTGTTCTGATTCATCCACTGCTCACTGTGCTTCTTCATCTCCCTATCATGTGCCACCCTCTTCCTTAAAATGCCATCTTCATTACTATCAAAGAATGCAGTCAATGTCACCTTTAAAACTTCCTGGCAGATTAAAACTGTGTGCCGGACCGAGAATCGAACTCAGGACCCTTGCCTTTCGCAGGCAAATGCTCTACCAACTGAGCTACCCAAGCACAACTCGCGCCCCATCCTCATAGTTTTACTTCTGCCAGTACCTCATCTCCTACCTTCCAAACTTTACAGAAGCTCTCCTGTGAACCCTGCAGAACTAACACTCCTGAAAGAAAGGATATTGCGGAGACATGGCTTAACCAGAGCCTGGGGGATGTTTCCAGAATGAGATTTTCACTCTGCAGCGGAGTGTGCGCTGATATGAAACTTACTGGCAGTTTAAATCGGTGTGCTGGACCGAGACTCGAACTCGGGACCTTTGCCTTTTGCGGGCAAGTGCTCTACCAACTGACCTACCCAAGCATGACTCACGCTTTGGTAGGTAGGAGACGAGACACTGGCAGAGGTAAAACTGTGAAGACGGGGCGTGAGACGTGCTTGGGTAGCTCAGTTGGTAGAGCACTTGTCCACGAAAGGCAAAGGTCCCGAGTTCGAGTCTCGGTCCAGCACACCGATTTAATCTGCCAGGAAGTTTCATATCAGCGCACACTCCGCTGCAGAGTGAAAATCTCATTCTGGATGTCGTCTTTATTCTTGAAGGTTGTCATTTGACTTTTTTCGATGCTGGTGATCCAGGACCACACCATTCAGCACTCGGACACATCATGTGAATGTCGTACTGGTAGCACCAACTTTCATCCCCAGCAGTAATTTTTGACAGAAATGTCGAATCATGCCCAGCTCTATCCATTAGTTCAGCAGAAATTCTTCATCTTTCCTTTCTTTTTGTGTGTTAGCATGTGAGGGACGAGCTTCACATTAAGTTTTCGTTTCCCTAAATCTTTGCGTAAAATCTTATGATACACATCACAATTTAAATTTAAATTCTTCTGATATCACACACATTAAATGATGGGCTTCTTGCAATAACTTCCTTTCATGCTCCACATTTGCATCGGTATGTGCTGTAGGCAGGCAACTAGCTTTGGGGTTGTCTTCCACTGAACCTCTGCCTTCATGAAACCTTTTGTGCCACTTGAAAACACAACTTCGTGAAAGTGCCTTTCCTGCATATACTTGCTTAATCATTGTTCAAATTTCACTTGGGGTTTTCTCAAGCTTAACACAGAACTTAATGTTCACTCTTTGTTCCAAATCAGCATCCAATGTGCCAAGAACCCAAACAGTGTTTTGCTAAGCACAGCGCTGCCACCTAGTAAGTTGGTGTGGCAAAATAGCCAAGGTCATTTCAAGGACGTGCAAATACCAGGAACATAAAACAATTGTTCCTTTTTAGTATTTCAAACTCAGAAATAAAAAATAAAAAAAACCTGTCCTGGAACTTTTCTGACAAGGGGGTATAAAGCACTGTATACGAAGTCTGTTCAAAAAATTCCGGAACATTTGTAATGTCACACCAGTGGTGTATTGGAGTGGAATGCAGTTGGCATCCCTGCACAAGCCTGTGTTTAATGTGTAATTGCCAGAGTTTCATTGTTGTATCTCTGTTAGTTATTGCTCATTGCAGTATTTAGTAAATTTTATGTCACATAATTTGTGAATTTTGAGATGGCAGAGTTAGAGGAGCAACTCGTCTGCATTAAATTTTGCATGTAACTTAGGCAAACCTATACAGACACACACACCAAATGATGCAGGAAGCCTACAGTGATGAGTGCTTAAGCCATACGTGATGTTAACAAATGGTTTAAAAATGATCAGACGGAAGTTAAAGATGACCCTTGTTCAGGACTCCCTTCGACATCTTCGGATGACTCTCGCTCATGTCAGGAATGTTGAGGAAACTGTGTGTGCCAATCAAAGACTGACTGTCTGAGAGATTGCAGAAGAATGTAACAATAGCATCACATCATGAAATCCTGACGGAGCATTTGGGAATGCATCATATTGCCACAAAATTCATCCCATGGCTCATGAGCCAAGCCTCACAATCTATAGAGAGCTTTTGGATCATGCTCATATGAACGAAATGTTCCTTAAGAGAATCATTGATGATGAGATGTGGGTCTATAGTTATGATGATGAGACAAAGGTCCCATCTTCACAATGGGTCAGGGAAGGTTCTCCAAGACCAAAAAAAGGTTGTCAGGTCAGATCAAATGTCAAAGCCATGCTGATCCGTTTTCTTTGAGTTTGAAGGATTAGCTCATCATAAATTCATGCCACAGGGACAAACTGTTAATAAGGACATGTTGCAATGCCTGTGAGAAAATTTTATACGGATATTGCCTGAAATGTGGCGAGACAATTCACGGCTTTTGCATCACTATAATGCACCCACACATTCATCCCTGTTCGTGCATGACTATTGTACAAAAAATGAAATAACTGTGCTGCCTTATCCTCCGAACTCTCCTGACCTGGCCCCTGGGGACTTTTTTTTTTTTATTTCCAAAATTGAAAACCCTGTTGAAAGGAGGAAGATTCACAATGGTAGATGAGATAAAAGACAATTCTCATACGGCCCTTCGCGCAATCCAGCAAGAGATGTACCAAGACTGCTTTCGGAAGTGGAAATTGCATTGGGAGCAATGTATCAATTGTGGAGGAGGGTATATCAAAGGATACCATGCACAATAAATAAAAGGTAAGTGTACGAAAAATTTTTGAACAGATTTTGTATATGGAAAAAAAACCTTAAAAAATCATGTAAATGGCCAGATATTTCCATATTTTCCTCTGAGACGATGTATTGTAATTGTAAAACTAGCGTATTCCAAACCATAGTGAGAGGTCAGGATTATGATCGATAGATCGTACAAATAATGAAACAATACAAAACATTACCTCACATTGAAAATTCAGATATAGAAAAATGCTTCCCAGTTTTGTGTGTTTTTCAAAGCCACCTGAAATGTGTTTTGTAGGATCCATGCCTTGCATCCAGTAGAAATTTTTTATACTGCATTGAACATACAGTAAGAGTACACAATAGCTCTCAGCACATGAAGAAGCTGGCTGGGTCATTCATTGAAATACCAAGTGAAAATGGGGATAACAACTCAACAGACCACCTGAAAGCACACGATTAATTAGCCACAGTGAGAAACTTGAGATATTGCAGTAATTACAGTGTTTTTTGGCCTAAAATGGCCAACTTCAGATTCTACAGTAGAGAAAAGGAAACCTTACATTAATACCTGAAACAAGTACAAATATTTTCACTAGGTCTACCTATGAGCTAAGTAAAGTGCGTATGTTCATAGCAATGGGCAGCATTTGGTGAACAAATGGTCATGCATTGTCAACTAAACAAATCCTCACACATGAAAACCATAAAATATAACAATTATTACAATAATATTTCAATCAGTTGCTCATAAAATATGAAAGTACAATACAGGTCACTAAAACAGGAAAACCTATTTAAAACATAGTGAGATCTTTACAGTAAAAGAAACAGAGTAGCAGTCCTTATGTTACTTATTTCTGATGCCTGATGGCATTGCACTTCAGGGTGCTAGACACCACTGCACATAAGTTGACACAGAATGGATGACCATGGCCATTCTCTGTCACAGTTCTCTGGTGCAGCCTGGATGGCACATTATGGGACTTGTTCGCAGGGAGGCTGCACTTGCACCTCCTAACAACTGCCCAGCTAATGTAAATGCCCCACAGCCAGAGGAAGTGTTCCAGGGAACAGCCCTGGTCATCCATTGTGTGTCATCTCTCCTAAGCTTATGTGCAGTGCTGTAGACATCTAGCAACCTGAAGTGCAGCATCATCAGCCTTTGGAAATATGTACTGTAAGGACTGCTACCATGTCTCTTTTATTGCAGAGACCTCACTTTGTTTTAAAAAGGTTTTACTGTTTTAAGGACCTGTATTCTACTTTTATATTTTATGAGTAAGTGATTGCAATAGTGTTGTTATAATTGTTATATTTTGTGGTTTTCACAAATGTGAATTGTCTTACAGAGGGCACATGCATTTAGTGTGAAGAGTAGGGAAGGAAGCACACGTAGTTGTATGTTTATAATTTCCTGATTTCCAATATTATGTTTGGTTGATAATGTGTGAACATTTGTTCACTGAATACCAGCCATAGCTATGAACCATATATATACACTGAAGAGCCAAAGAAACCGGTACACCTGCCTAATATTGTGTAGGTCCCCCACGAGCATGCGCATGTGCCGCAACACGATGTGGCATGGACTCAACTAATGTCTGAAGTAGTGCTGGAGGGAACTGACACCATGAATCCTGCAGGGCTGTCCATAAATCCATAAGAGTACGAGGGGGTGGAGATCTCTTCTGAACAGCACAATAATGTTGATGTCTGGAGAGTTTGGTGACCAGCAGAAGTGTTTGAACTCAGAAGACTGTTCCTGGATCCGCTCTGTATCTATCTGGATATGAGGGACCATTTTCCAGCTGGAATTGCCTAAGTTCATCAGAATGCACAATGGACATGAATGGATATAGTGATCAGATAGGATACTTACATACGTGTCACCTGCCAGAGTCATATCTAGACATGTCAGGGGTCCCATATCACTCCAACTGCACATGCTCCACACCATTACAGAGCCTCCATTGGCTTCAACAGTCCCCTGCTGACATGCAGGGTCCATGGATCATGAGGTTGTCTCCATACCCATACATATCCATCTGCTCGATACAATTTGAAATGAGACTTGTCCATCCAGGCAACATGTTTCCAGTCATCAATGGTCCAATGTCGGTGTTGACGGGCCGAGGTGAGGCATAAAGCTTTGTGTCATGCAGTCGTCAAGGGTACACGAGTGGGCCTTCGGCTCTGAAAGCCCATATCAATGATGTTTCGTTGAATGGTTTGCACGCTGACACTTGTTGATGGCCCAGCACTGAAATCTGCACCAATTTGTGGGAGGATTGCACTTCTGTCACCTTGGATGATTTTCGTCGTTAGTCCTGTTGTTGCAGGATTTTTTTCAGCCACAGTGATGTCGGAGTTTTGATGTTTTACCGCATTCCTGATACTCATAGTACACTCATGAAATGGTCGTACGGGAAAATCCCCACTTCATTGCAACCTCAGAGATACTGTCTCTCGTCACTCGTGCACTGACTATAACACCATGTTCAGACTCACTCACATCTTGATAACCTGCCATTGTAGCAGCAGTAACTGATCTAAAAACTGCACCAGACACTTGTTATCTGAGGTAGGCGTTATCGATTGCAGTGCCATATTCTGCCTGTTTATATATCTCTGTATTTGAATACACATGCCTCTACCAGTTTCTTTGGCACTTTGATGTATGTCATTTTCATTTCACACAGCTCACAACTAGACCCAGTGAAAATGTTCAAACTTGTTTTAAGTCTAAATATATGCTTTTCTGTAGTGTAGCATCTGAAGATGGCCATTGTAGGCTGAAACCAGTTATGGCTGTGTAATAGGAAAGTGACTGTGTCAAAAAAGAAAAACTTATTATAAGTCAGTCACTGCCTCACTGCTTCCTTAAACAGAATATTGTTTTCTCTGAAAATTCAGTCCCCCCTCATCCCCCACCCTGAGATAGTACTTCATTACAGATCACTGCATTATCTGCAAAAAGTCTGATGTTACCATTAATAAAATCTGTAGTGTATTGTAACTATCACTTACATGTTGATGACATCCAGTTATAACTTAGTACTAATCTTAAGAACATTGCAATAGATTAATGACTGAAAGCACTTTCCCTTGTTTAGTAACAAACTTCAGAAATTGCTGAGGAACAGGAGATCATTGGACTCAAGTGTGTTTGTTGCATCTTGATTCAGAAAGAAAGCAGAAATGTTGACACTAAAGTTTGTAGAAATTTGGGCATCTATTGAAAGACTTACGTGCAAAGCATATAATAACTTCCACCATCACACATTACTGAAAAATCATGCCACGAACCCAAGAATGTTCTGTTCCATGTGTGGGAATGTGGAAGAGTGCCTGACGAGTTCTTGCAGCCATCAGCATGCTATTCACAGTGGAGCAAGAACAGAATGGATGTCTTCCAGTTTGAAACATTCTAATAGAAAGAAATGCAGACAGTACCCTTGGGCATGCAGTCCACAGAAATAAGACTGAGGCAGATCTGTACCTATATGCAATGAGCTGTCATCATCCTGCACACTGGTACACTGTTCCAAGAACCGTTCAATGGGCACATGCTATTTGTGACCCACAAGGAAGGCGTAGAGAAAAAGAAATTTACTTTTATCCCATGTTCTGGGCCTCCTTCAGCCAAACTGGGGAGAATCTTTAGAAAAAACAACATCAAAGCCATCTTTTGACCACCACAAAAATTGAAAATTGTGTTTGGCTCAGTAAAAGACAAACTGCAGTTGCAAATACCCAGCCAATATAGCGTAGCATACTGTGTGACTGTGGCTCCAGTACATTGGGCAAACAGATGACGTTATCTCACAATGCTGCATGGAATACTTTCAGGGCATACATCTGAGCATAAAGATACATCAGCAGCGGCAGCATCAACAAAGGAACTTGGGAGAACAAAAATGTTATGCTGAGCTAGTGGCTTTTGGGAGAGCATCAGTAAAGACTCAATTGAGATAAGGTGCAATGACAATCTCGTCAATAGCATTCAGGGTTATCAGTTAAGTGTGTCATGGAGCATTGCACGAGCAGATATATAGAGACCATGCCTAGCAATTAACGCTTAGCTTGTCGGGGCAAGACTGAAAGCAATGAAAGTTGAATGGTGGTCTGCCCTCCCCCATGAGCAATCCATGTTCCAGGAGGAAAATGTTATGTTGTTATCTTAACACTCCGCCAGATGATGATAAGAATGACAGTCATTGAAACATCGTGGAATTTCAACACGGCCACCTGGATGGAAGCCTGAGAAGATTTCACCCCCATTATACGCCATGGAAGTCTACATTCAAATGTAACAGTCATATTATGGATAAAATAACAACATATATTCGTTACTGTGTCTGTTACTATTTATTATTATTATTGTTGTTGTTGTTGTTGTTGTTGTTGTATAGTGCTCATATGCAGTGCATATTGTCAAGTTAATTCAGTAAGAATGTCTGATCATATGTAAGAGATGGCCTCAATTCTATAATCCTGACAGATGAAATAAATGAATAAATATACTCAACATTGACTTAAATTCACTAAAATCAATGGTTAAGTAATGACCTTCAAAAAGTTATAAATCTTGTTTTAAGAGCTCCACTCCGGCATAAATTTTCATTAGGTACAAGATATGAACAGCATTACAGCTTCAGCTTATCTGACCAGTTTTCGATTCTATCACTTCATGTTACTACATCTTCTTATATTTTATTGTAATGGATCCATTCATTTTAATTCAGTAATCTTAATCGGACAATAAGAAGGAAGTTTGTAAATACTACAGTACTTTCCACTGATAATTGTGCTTTTCCAGTTGTGTGCAGTTATAGAGATAACATGGAATTTCTCTGACAATGGCTGCTACCTTCTATCCAGGGATCTGGCAAAGAGCTGCCCACTGCCTGTGGATGGCACATCCCTGGATTCCCCTCACACCAAGACGCTGCTACTGCTGCAGGCCCATTTCTCCAGGCTGCACCTGCCATACGCCGACTACCACACCGACCTCAAGTCCGTGCTCGACCAGGCACTCAGGATCATGCAGGTGGGAATCCATTTCCGAGCATTGATGAACAGGCTTCTCACATCCCTGCACCCATAGCCATGTTAAATTTCTTGTAAGACATTGAAGTGTTTTTTATTTGAAATAACTCTGCTTCATTGGTTGTTATCTTATTGACCCCTTTGGCATCACACAAAAATTATATACTTCTATTTGCAACCATGTCACAATCCACACAGTGGATTGTAATGGAATTTACAAAGGTTACCGTAACAACTGTGTCATCAGGAAAGACATCCAGCAACAAAATGAAACAATAAAATAAAATTTGCCAAGTCCTGAAAAAGCAGACCCCATACTAGATGGAATAAATCCTAGCGAAAAGAAAGAACAAAGGGCAAAGGCTATTGAACACCAACTTCATTATTTATGAAAACCTTTATCATCAACTGTGAAATTTATTGATATGATGAAATTCCAGCAGTAAATGAGTAGTGAACATGAGGACATTATTAACACAGATTAAATTAGATTAGAGCATAGGCAAGAAAAAGTTGTAGTGAAAAGAAATTTTGCTAGAAAAGCCTTTACGTACATAAGTACAAACAGAATTTGAAGAAAAAAAAAACTGAATTTGGGATGTAGACAATCCTTCAGCTCAAGAAAAAGGAAGTAATAGTTTCTCTTGAAACATTAAGGAGCTCCCTAATTTCGAAGCTAGTGTCCATGTTTTCTTTGGTTTATGTCTATTGTCCTGAAGCATTTTGGTCAGTAGAGGTTTCTTCTGTCTTCAGTTATGCTGATTCCCAATTTATTTTTTAGTGTCAATTCATGTGGCTTCAGGTATTTCCATTCTTCTGCTACCTTCACGTACCTACTGTAATGTTGTCTACAGAATTCCAACTGTTTCTTTGAATTCTCCCTCCCACCCCCATAACAGTGATTTATTTATTTATTTTTGTTTATTTATTTATTTGAAAGTGAATGTTTGAAGTTAAAGTAGTTGTTTCCATTTCTCTTTCCTGCCTCCATTCAGTACTTCTAGCTTTATATATATATATAATAGAGGGGAAACATTCCACGTAGCAAAAATATATCTAAAAACAAAGATGATGTGACTTACCAAATGAAAGTGCTGGCAGGTCGACAGACACACAAACAAACACAAACATACACACAAAATTCAAGCTTTCGCAACAAACTGTTGCCGCATCAGGAAAGAGGGAAGGAGAGGGAAAGACGAAAGGATGTGGGTTTTAAGGGAGAGGGTAAGGAGTCATTCCAATCCCGGGAGTGTAAAGACTTACCTTAGGGGGAAAAAAGGACGGGTATACACTCGCGCACACACACACACGTATCCATCCACACATATACCGACACAAGCAGACATATTTAAAGACAAAGAGTTTGGGCAGAGATGTCAGTCGAGGCGGAAGTGCAGAGGCAAAGATGATGTTGAATGACAGGTGAGGTATGAGTGGCGGCAACTTGAAATTAGCGGAGATTGAGGCCTGGTGGGTAACGGGAAGAGAGGATATATTGAAGAGCAAGTTCCCATCTCCGGAGTTCGGATAGGTTGGTGTTGGTGGGAAGTATCCAGATAACCCGGACGGTGTAACACTGTGCCAAGATGTGCTGGCCATGCACCAAGGCATGTTTAGCCACAGGGTGATCCTCATTACCAACAAACACTGTCTGCCTGTGTCCATTCATGCGAATGGACAGTTTGTTGCTGGTCATTCCCACATAGAATGCATCACAGTGTAGGCAGGTCAGTTGGTAAATCACGTGGGTTCTTTCACATGTGGCTCTGCCTTTGATTGTGTACACCTTCTGGGTTACAGGACTGGAGTAGGTGGTGGTGGGAGGGTGCATGGGACAGATTTTACACCGGGGGTGGTTACAAGGATAGGAGCCAGAGGGTAGGGAAGGTGGTTTGGGGATTTCACAGGGATGAACTAACAGGTTACGAAGGTTAGGTGGACGGCAGAAAGACACTCTTGGTGGAGTGGGGAGGATTTCATGAAGGATGGATCTCATTTCAGGGCAGGATTTGAGGAAGTCGTATCCCTGCTGGAGAGCCACATTCAGAGTCTGATCCAGTCCCGGAAAGTATCCTGTCACAAGTGGGGCACTTTTGTGGTTTTTCTGTGGGGGATTCTGGGTTTGAGGGGATGAGGAAGTGGCTCTGGTTATTTGCTTCTGTACCATGTCGGGAGGGTAGTTGCGGGATGCGAAAGCTGTTGTCAGGTTGTTGGTGTAATGGTTCAGGGATTCCGGACTGGAGCAGATTCGTTTGCCACGAAGACCTAGGCTGTAGGGGAGGGACCGTTTGATGTGGAATGGGTGGCAGCTGTCATAATGGAGGTACTGTTGCTCGTTGGTGGGTTTGATGTGGACGGACGTGTGAAGCTGGCCATTGGACAGGTGGAGGTCAACGTCAAGGAAAGTGGCATGGGATTTGGAGTAGGACCAGGTGAATCTGATGGAACCAAAGGAGTTGAGGTTGGAGAGGAAATTCTGGAGTTCTTCTTCACTGTGAGTCCAGATCATGAAGATGTCATCAATAAATCTGTACCAAACTTTGGGTTGGCAGGCCTGGGTAACCAAGAAGGCTTCCTCTAAGCGACCCATGAATAGGTTGGCTTACGAGGGGGCCATCGTGGTACCCATGGCTGTTCCCTTTAATTGTTGGTATGTCTGGCCTTCAAAAGTGAAGAAGTTGTGGGTCAGGATGAAGCTGGCTAAGGTGATGAGGAAAGAGGTTTTAGGTAGGGTGGCAGGTGATCGGCGTGAAAGGAGATGCTCCATCGCAGCGAGGCCCTGGACGTGCGGAATATTTGTGTATAAGGAAGTGGCATCAATGGTTACAAGGATCGTTTCCGGGGGTAACACATTGGGTAAGGATTCCAGGCGTTCGAGAAAGTGGTTGGTGTCTTTGATGAAGGATGGGAAACTGCATGTAATGGTTTGAAGGTGTTGATCTACGTAGGCAGAGATACGTTCTGTTGGGGCTTGGTAACCAGCTACAATGGGGCGGCCGGGATGATTGGGTTTGTGGATTTTAGGAAGAAGGTAGAAGGTAGGGGTGCGAGGTGTCGGTGGGGTCAGGAGGTTGATGGAGTCAGGTGAAAGGTTTTGCAGGGGGCCTAAGGTTCTGAGAATTCCTTGAAGCTCCACCTGGACATCGGGAATGGGGTTACCTTGCAAACTTTGTATGTGGTGTTGTCTGAAAGCTGACGCAGTCCCTCAGCCACATACTCCCGACGATCAAGTACCATGGTCGTGGAACCCTTGTCCGCCGGAAGAATGACGATGGATCGGTCAGCCTTCAGATCACGGATAGCCTGGGCTTCAGCAGTGGTGATGTTGGGAGTAGGATTAAGGTTTTTTAAGAAGGATTGAGATGCAAGGCTGGAAGTCAGAAATTCCTGGAAGGTTTGGAGGGGGTGATTTTGAGGAAGAGGAGGTGGGTCCCGCTGCGACGGCGGACGGAACTGTTCCAGGCAGGGTTCAATTTGGATGGTGTCTTTGGGAGTTGGATCATTAGGAGTAGGATTAGGATCATTTTTCTTTGTGGCAAAGTGATATTTCCAGCATAGAGTACGAGTGTAGGACAGTAAATCTTTGACGAGGGCTGTTTGGTTGAATCTGGGAGTGGGACTAAGTTCCAGATTGTGTTGATTGGAATTTTGAGGTTTTGGAGGGAGTGGAGCTGGAAGTGGGAGATTGAGTAGATGGGAGAGACTGGGTTCGTGTGCAATGAGAGGAGGTTGAGGTTTGCTGGAAAGGTTGTGAAGGGTGAGTGAGTTGCCTTTCCGGAGGTGGGAAACCAGGAGATTGGATAGTTTTTTGAGGTGGAGGGTGGCATGCTGTTCTAATTTACGGTTGGCCTGTAGGAGGATGCTCTGAACAGACGGTGTGGATGTGGGAGAGGAAAGATTAAGGACTTTTATTAAGGATAGGAGTTGATGGGTGTGTTCATTGGCTGAGTTGATGTGTAGGTGAAGGATTAGGTGGGTGAGGGCAATGGATTGTTCAGTTTGGAACTGGTATAGGGACTGATGGAAAGAAGGGTTGCAGCCAGAGATGGGAACTTTAAGTGCGAGGCCTTTGGGGGTAATGCCAAATGTCAGACAAGCCTGAGAAAATAGAATATGGGAGCGTAATCTGGCTAGGGCGAAGGCATGTTTTGCGGAGGGAATGTAAATAAAACTTAATGGGGTCGTTGTGGGGGTGACATGGTATTAGAAGGTGGAAAGTGTAACATGAGGAAATGAAAATGAAAATAAAAATATATGGGGAGGGATAAAGGT
Source organism: Schistocerca serialis cubense (assembly GCF_023864345.2). Lineage (NCBI taxonomy): Eukaryota > Metazoa > Arthropoda > Insecta > Orthoptera > Acrididae > Schistocerca > Schistocerca serialis. The sequence continues at coordinate 113,500,479 of NC_064646.1, forward strand.
GGACTGGAAAGTAACTGGAGATCTGGTGTGAAAAAAGGCGAAAAGGTGTTGGTTACAGCTGGGCTATGTTGGACTTGGGTTGGTAGACAACTATGTGCACAAAGATTACAAACTGTCCATTCGCATGAATGGACACAGGCAGACAGTGTTTGTTGGTAATGAGGATCACCCTGTGGCTAAACATGCCTTGGCGCACGGCCAGCACATCTTGGCACAGTGTTACACCGTCCGGGTTATCTGGATACTTCCCACCAACACCAACCTATCCGAACTCCGGAGATGGGAACTTGCTCTTCAATATATCCTCTCTTCCCGTTACCCACCAGGCCTCAATCTCCGCTAATTTCAAGTTGCCACCACTCATACCTCACCTGTCATTCAACATCATCTTTGCCTCTGCACTTCCGCCTCGACTGACATCTCTGCCCAAACTCTTTGTCTTTAAATATGTCTACTTGTGTCTGTATATGTGTGGATGGATATGTGTGTGTGTGCGCGCGAGTGTATACCCGTCCTTTTTTCCCCCTAAGGTAAGTTTTTCCGCTCCCGGGATTGGAATAACTCCTTACCCTCTCCCTTAAAACCCACTTCCTTTCGTCTTTCCCTCTCCTTCCCTCTTTCCTGATGAGGCTACAGTTTGTTGCGAAAGCTTGAATTTTGTGTGTATGTATGCGTCTTTTTGTGTTTCTATCGACCTGCCAGCGCTTTCGTATGGTAAGTCACATCATCTTTGTTTTTAACTTACATTTGATGCAGCAGAGGATTATTCTGAAAAGGTAGTTTCCACCACATGTTACTGCCCATTTATGTACTATATTTCAGCCCTCTGGCTTTGTTGACGTTTTACTGGGCCCTGTTAATGGTTAATTATGTAAGGTACACGTGTTGTGCTGTTGAGTGATCAGTATGGTTGAAAATGAATGTATTTAGTATATTGCAATCGCAGTGTAGACACTTTAATTGCTCCGAGATGATCAGTTTCAACAGTCTTACGCTGCCATCATCTAATCTTACAGAACTTGCTATAAAACTGCCATGTTACATTCTATGAAGTCAAAGCATAAAAGGCACTTCTCATGCACTCGATAAAAATCCAATAAATAAAACACACAGATTATAAAAAGCACACAGTTAAAATCCTCGTTTCGTCCGTGCGTGCTCATGGTGAATATGATTCTCACAAGCTTGCCACACAGCACTATGCTGCCAGTGGAGTGTCTGCCCCAGACACCCATGGATGAAACGAGAATTTTAACTGTGTGCTTTTTATAATCTGTGTGCATTTTACCAGCTTTGTGTAGTTTATCAACTGACTTTTTATCAAGACTTGAATGAAGAGTGCCTTTTATGCTTTGACTTCATGTAATGTAACATGGCAGTTTTATAGCAAGTTCCACAAAATCAGATGATGGCAGCATAAGACTGTTGAAACTGGTCATCTTGGAGCAATAAAAGTGACTACACTGCGATAATGATATACAAAATGTGTTCATTTTCAATGGTTAATTAGTTATACGAGGTTCATTCACTTGAAACCTGGTCAGTGTGTCAACCTTTGCCTTCACGTAAGGTGGCACCACGTTACTGCGGGTATGGTGGCGCCATCTATTGGTAGAGAGACTGACATGTGCGCACCGTTTGATGTTGCATAGTGGCAGTGTGGTTTCATGCTGAAGAGAAGGTGGTCACACAAGTTATGGTCCACAACCAAACATGCAGGCGAGAAAGCAGAAACAACGAGGAGTGATTCGATTTTTGGCAGCGGAGGGAGTTTGAGGCTGTAAAATGTATCAACAATTGAAGGCTGTGTACAGTAAGTACAGTCTAAGTCATTCAAGTGTTGTGGAATGGCGCAAACGATTCCTTGAGGGGCGCAAGTCACTAGAAGACAATGCTTGTCCTGGACAAGCTCATTGTGTCATCACAGCGGAAATGGTTGCGGAATTGAATGCTTTAGTCATGTGCTTGGACCTCTAAAACAAGCTATTCGCGGACATTGGTTAACAATGGACGATGAAGCGTGTGACTGGGTCCAAGCCTGGATCCATTAGCAGCCTACTAGCTTCTTCAAGGATGGAATTGACTGGCTAGTGTCACAGTGGGATAAATGTGCCAACAGTTTTGGCGACCATTTTTGATTGTGTGTACTGTGTATAACTACATTTTTGAGTTAATAAATCGTTACCGTTAGCTACTTTACACTTGTAAATCATCTCCATGACTCGTGTAGTCTGTTTTCCTCCGTTGTTATCATTGTTTTGTAGCCACAAGTTTTACAGTGGATATTAAAGTTTCTTGTATCAAGCAGAAAATTGAGTAAATTAGAAAATAAATATTTCAAGGAGTATAAATAACTGATCATTGTATGGTTAGGAGATTGAAAATGTTGCTGAGCTATCTGAAAATGTTTTTCCTCAGAGCTAACTGACTAACGAAAAACCACATACACATGATTGCATAGCTGTTCTGACCAGCTATACTTTCCTGGCACTACTGCCCCACTGTGTTGAAGGGTTGAGTCGGGTAGAATGAGTGAGAGGAGCAAAGAGGGGAGAAACCCAATCACGGACAGATGAGCTGCATGTGGCAAATGATTAAGTGATGAAAGGGGATGGGGAGTAGAACAGATAAAGAGGGAGATTGAGGGAAGAACAGTGTGGGTGGAAACAGAGAGGTAAACACACACACACACACACACACACACACACACACACACACACACACACAGAGAGAGAGAGAGAGAGAGAGAGAGAGAGAGAGAGAGAGAGAGAGAGAGGTGTGTGCAGTAAAGAGATGGGTATGACTGTGGAGAAGGGCTTAGAAAAGGGTGAGACCAGATAAATTTTGGGATCAGAGGGGGTGTGGTGAAACCGGATCCTGGTGCTGGGGCAATGACACAGATGGAATGGCTTGTGAAGCAGCCACATAAGTTGAGCGTGTTATGTACATTCAGTGACATGTTCTGCCACAGGGTAATCAACTTAGCTCTCACCCACAGTTAGCAGTAACCATTCATTTGGGTGGATGGTTACTTTAGTATTCATGAGTGCATAAAATGCTGTGCAGAAATTGGAGCAGAACTGATACATGACATCATTGGTTTCACAGGTGGCCCTGCTTCTGATGGGGTAGGGTATAGTTGTATCAGGAGTGGAGTTAATTTTGCTGGGTGGGTGCATCAAAGAGATCTTGTACCTGTGTCTTCCACAAGGCTGTGACCCATGTGGGAGTGGGTGTGGGTGTGGCATAGGGGTGGATCAGCATATTTAATCAGTGTGTGCCAAAATGAGGAAATGTTGTCCTGTTGCTCACCAAATCTTCCAATGAGAATTTAAATTACTGTTTCTTTTATGAATGTATCAATTAAGAAAGAAGAGTTCTCAGGTGTCTGGCTGGCTCATGTGGTCCTTGGTGACTGCTATTCTGCTCCTGTTTTCATCATATATATGTTGACCTTTACCCCTTCCAACACAACACTCCTATCACAATCAGGCTTGTTGTGACTGACTTCAAAATCTGGTCTGCATTGTCATTGCTGGGTGCACACCTCACTGTACGGGAATGCTTTTCTTTTTCGAGGCTCAGTACAGGGTTCCAGACCTGACACAGTTGTAGGCCACTATTATTATTAAATAGACCATCTTGGACCATAACTCCAGTGGCCTATTAAATTGTGCAATCTGAAAAGTGCTTAAGTATTTTGGTGTGGTTGTATTCCATAGTATGGCCAGTTTTTATACTATGGTCAGCCACAACTGATTTGGTGGTCTGGCATACCTATAAAGCAGCACGAAGGGAAGAAGAACACAGGTTGTTAGTGTGCATTGTGTTTGTTGGCAATACATCCAGAAAACTGGCAGGATATTGAAGCGACATAATATTAAATGTATTTTGTCCACCCCTAAAACCTTGGCACTGCTAGGTGCAGTGAAGGATGATATAGGCCTTTGCAAACCAGGAGTCTGTCACATCCCCTACCAGTGTGAAAAAACATATGTTGGGGAAACTGTATGCACAGAAGAAGAGAGTTGCCGTGAACATAGATGCCACACTAAATTATGCCAGGTCACCAAATCAGCCATGGCTGACCAGAGTATAAAAACTGGCCATACTATGGATTCCAACAACACCAAAATACAAAGGCAGTCTTCCTCCTCCTGGGACTGCTTGATAAAGGACGCCATTGAAATTAAGATCCAAGATGGTCTGATTATAAAGATAGTGGCCTATGACTGAGTCAGATGTGGAACCCTGCACTGAACACAGAAAATGAAAGGCTTTCCTGTACAGTGAGTTCTGGACCCGACAGCAGCAGCGCAGGCTCTGGAGACCAGCATTCAGAGCTGGGTGCCATTAAACTTCTACCAGTAAAGCTGTGAGGATGGGGCATGAGTCGTGCTTGGGTAGCTCCGTTGGTAGAGCACTTGCCCGCAAAAGGCAAAGGTCCCGAGTTCGAGTCTCAGTCCGGCACACAGTTTTAATCTGCCAGGAAGTTTCATATCAGCACACACTCCGCTGCAGAGTGAAAATCTCATTCTGGAAACAACCCCCAGGCTGTGGCTAAGCCATATCTCCGCAATATCCTTTCTTTCAGGAGTGCTAGTTCTGCAAGGTTTCGCAGGAGAGCTTCTCAAAGTTTGGAAGGTAGGAGACAAGGTACTGGCAGAAGTAAAGCTGTGAGGACGGGACGTGAGTCGTGCTTGGGTAGCTCAGTTGGTAGAGCACTTGCCCGCGAAAGGCAAAGGTCCCGAGTTCGAGTGTCGGTCCGGCACACAGTTTTAATCTGCCAGGAAGTTTCAAATGTAAATGTAGTTTTATGATAAATGACAGCCCACAGTAATTATGCCACTATACTGTGATTGATCAGTTGTGTCACCTAAAAAGTTTTAATCTCTGTTGATTCATTGTGGGATCGGGACAGTGGCCAGTCAAATATTTATGAAGGAAAATCATCAAACGGCCGTATGTTTTGAGAAATTATTTTATTTGGACAGCCAGTTCTGACATCTTATTATGCCAACTTCAGGCCCCTGTGAAATCCATGTACAGACAATCACAAGTACCAATACTTGTGTACTGGAGCCATCAGTATATCGATACCGTGAATTCTACAATGAAAGCACAAACAGTCCAGCCTAAAGTAGCAACTCAAGGTTAAAATCAAATCCATACATGCTAAATGTAAATATAAAGTTCTAGGTAATCTCATGATAGCCTTTGGACTCGCATTTGGGAGGACAATGGTTCAAATCCATGTTGGGCCATCCTGATTTAGGTTTTCCATGATTTCCCTAAATCCCTTCAGGCAAATACTGGGACAGTTCCATTGAAATGGCACGGTCAACTTCCTTCCTCATCCTTCCTTAATCCAAGGGGACCAATGACCATGCTGTTCAGTCTCCTCCCCCAAATGAACCAACCAACTAACAGACCCACTAATAATGATGGTATTATGATAAACCCAACCGTGTCTTTTCTCTTCTCTGTTTATTCAGCTCCTTGTCCCCATTTCATTAATGCCAATGTAGTTAGTTCCATGAAAAATGTGCTGTTGTTGTCTGCACTCCAAGAACTTTTTCTTATGATGTTCTTCCTTCTTGTCTGTTCTTTTTATCTGTGTGCAGCTACTGCAACCTACATCCACCTGAACATGGTTACTACATTGAAACTTTGGTGTCCCTCAACAGTTTTTACTTCCAAGCATCCCTCCATTACCAAATAAACAATTCTTTGATTCCTTAAGATGTGCACAATTAACCTATCCCAAATCAATCAATCAGTCAATTCTTTTTTATCAGACTGTACCTCGAAGCTATTTTCTTCCTTATTTGATTCAATACAACTGCTTTAGTTTCTCAGTTTACTTATTTCATCTTCTTTATTCTTCTGGAACAAAATAATTCAAGAATTTCTGATCAGTTTCTGTCTGTACTATATTATTCATGTCCTAATTGTGTGCAAGGCTACGATTCAGACATATACTTTTATGAATGACTTCCTGATACTTAAGTTTAAAGTGAGTGTCAGTATTTTTCACTTTTCAAGGATAACTTTTCATGCTATTGCCAGACTGCACTTCATATCGTCTTTAATTTTGCCTCTGTCAGTTATTTTTCTGCCCAAACTGAATACTTCACAAAATGAAGAAAAGCAGTACCATATGACGGTGTCAATGTGACACAATTGGAAGCAGTTGACTCGTATAGATTTGTGAATGCAGCAATTTGTAGGGTTATGAAATGGAATGATCAAACAGGCTTAATCGTAGGTAAGGCTGGGGGTAGATTCAGTTCATTGGCAGGGTAGTGGAAAAACGTAGTAAGTGTGCAAAAGAGGCTCCTTGCAAATCATTTGTGTAGCCCATCTTGGAATATTGCTCAAGTATGTGGAGCCCATACCATGTAGAATTAATTGAGGAAACTGAAATGTGTCAGGAATAAGTACAAATAGAATTGTCACAAGTTTGTGTGGCTCATGAGACAGTGACACTGAGATGTTGCCAGGTGCTTGAAGGCCAATACTAGTTATCCTGCTTAAGGCTGCTTATAAAGTTTTGTTCCCGTAGGGATTCTGAAGGCAAGATCAGTCTACTTACAGCATATTTTATCGTGCTTAATGTCTTCACACAGGTTTGTAGAGTATTTATGTCACTGTGGATTGAAACGCTTCCATTATGTTTAATGTCACAACTTCTAATCTGATTCTGTCAGCATCACCATACTTTGTTGACATTCACCATATAAACTGTTGTCAAGAATTTGTGCTCTGTCTCTAATGACTTCGTCAATGAGACACTCAGTCCCTAATATTTCTATTTTCTTCCTGTCAGCATTGTCAACAACTAAATCTGTATTTAAAAATCATGTAAACGTCAGTTTACTATTGTGGAATCTATTTTGTAAGATGAATTCCAGGACCTGTATTGCTTTGAATGTCCCTACATTTCTCTGGAATCCAGAATGATCTTCTCCCAGGTTGGTTTCTACCAACTTCTTCCATTAATTAAAACAAACAAAAAAATAATTGTTTGCGCCATCATGGTTTCATGTGATTTACATAAGATATATGGAATTATATATGTTGCTAACAATTCTGTTTCCTTTGGCACAGGCAATGATCGATATGGCTGCAGAGCAGGGCTGGCTGGCTACAGCTCTCCGCCTGATGCAGCTGATGCAGATGGTCGTGCAGGCTCGCTGGCTGTCAGACAGTCCACTCACAACGCTCCCACACGTCGAACCGCAACACCTCTACCTGTTCGAAAAGCAGAGGCTGCCTCCCGCTCTGCGAAACCGTAACTTGCTCACGTTGCCGGGCTTGGCTTCTGCCGTCAGTCGTAACTACGAGTCGCTAGCGACGGTCCTTCGACCAGAACTTGAAGAGGGTCAGATCGAACAAGTATGACTTAGCTGTGTTCAGCTTAATTGTGAGAGATTAGCAGTATCAGTATTCTGCTATTAACTGAGAATCTGTTTATAATGAATTTCGGAAGTGCCTAAACATTTCCTGCTTTTAACTTATGGTTTGTCATGTAGTTTCTAACATCACTACACCAGCAAGGTGTACATTCAAACAGAAGCAACATTGAAACACGCAGATTTGGCAGTGAGATGTGATGCTCCAGGCTCTTTTGTGTAATAAAATGACTTTAAATGCTTTTGATCTCAATCTATAGCACCAGGTGAAAATATATTGTTGCTCATCACCATTCCTGTCCTAAGTAATAATAATAATAATAATAATAATACGTAAGAAGCTTCATCACAGTTGCCACTGACATATTCATAGGTTCTGGATTACTAATTTCTTTGATTTTGGAATGGGCCAGCACCTACCCTGTGAATTGAAGGAGGAGAAGCAGAAATAAACTTTCATGATTTTTCATTGTTATAAAATTAATTACAATTAGTTTTATTACTTTACAATAATTTTTGCATAATTTATTGTATTACATTTTCTTAGCTTGGTTGTTTCACCTTGAAACACCTGTATTTCTCTCATAAAATGATCTTGATATGCCAAAATTCTAATTTATACATTCCTATTGATTATTAGTTTCGTATTTGATTTTGCACGACTGCTGTTGTACTTCAACACTTGCTCACATGAATACAGTGACTTAAAACCATGTGTACAAGTTTCAGGATTTTGATATAAATTCAACTTTTATATAGAAATTGTCAACTTACATTTTGTGAACAATGAAGTGCCCCATACTTGCATATTTTTATTAGACATTATTAATCTCACCAACTACAGACTGAAGCAAAATCCTCTAACTAGTAACCAGACATATCAGTTATCTATTCAAAACTGCATGACAATGCCAAAAGCCTGAAAAAGACAAGCTATATTTTTCAGAAATAGGCGTGTATCAAGCCATTTAGTAAACTTAGGATCGAATACATCTTTATGGCAAAGCTGAGAAAATTACTTTTAAAGTTACAGTCTACTTTAAATTCTTTGACACATGATGTTTAGCCTCCAAAACTGTGACGTTGCCACAACAAATGCTGTCTGCAGGCAACTGCCCCAGTTCTTTCCATTCCATGCTATAGAGAATCACTTTACAGTCTCTCTCTGTATCCTAAGAAAATCATATAAAATACCTGGAATTCAGGTGTGATACTGACCTCCCTAATGCCTCTAAACATGTCAAAAATCTTTTAATAATTTTATGTAGGCCCAGAAATTGCAATACTTCTCAAATGATTTAAATTTTCCTGTCTAGGAACAGCTGCAAACTTATCATAGAATAACTCAAAAGACATGGAACTTACTGAGATACTTTTTTTGTAAGGTAAAGTTCAAAGTCACTCTGTCCTACAAATATTGTCAATGAGACACTCAGTCCCTAATATTTCTATTTTCTTCCTGTCAGCATTGTCAACAACTACTTGCATATTTTTATTAGACATTATTAATCTCACCAACTACAGACTGAAGCAAAATCCTCTAACTAGTAACCAGACATATCAGTTATCTATTCAAAACTGCATGACAATGCCAAAAGCCTGAAAAAGACAAGCTATATTTTTCAGAAATAGGCGTGTATCAAGCCATTTAGTAAACTTAGGATCGAATACATCTTTATGGCAAAGCTGAGAAAATTACTTTTAAAGTTACAGTCTGCTTTAAATTCTTTGACACATGATGTTTAGCCTCCAAAACTGTGACGTTGCCACAACAAATGCTGTCTGCAGGCAACTGCCCCAGTTCTTTCCATTCCATGCTATAGAGAATCACTTTACAGTCTCTCTCTGTATCCTAAGAAAATCATATAAAATACCTGAAATTCAGGTGTGATACTGACCTCCCTAATGCCTCTAAACATGTCAAAAATCTTTTAATAATTTTATGTAGGCCCAGAAATTGCAATACTTCTCAAATGATTTAAATTTTCCTGTCTAGGAACAGCTGCAAACTTATCATAGAATAACTCAAAAGACATGGAACTTACTGAGATACTTTTTTTGTAAGGTAAAGTTCAAAGTCACTCTGTCCTACAAATATTGTCAATGAGACACTCAGTCCCTAATATTTCTATTTTCTTCCTGTCAGCATTGTCAACAACTACTTGCATATTTTTATTAGACATTATTAATCTCACCAACTACAGACTGAAGCAAAATCCTCTAACTAGTAACCAGACATATCAGTTATCTATTCAAAACTGCATGACAATGCCAAAAGCCTGAAAAAGACAAGCTATATTTTTCAGAAATAGGCGTGTATCAAGCCATTTAGTAAACTTAGGATCGAATACATCTTTATGGCAAAGCTGAGAAAATTACTTTTAAAGTTACAGTCTGCTTTAAATTCTTTGACACATGATGTTTAGCCTCCAAAACTGTGACGTTGCCACAACAAATGCTGTCTGCAGGCAACTGCCCCAGTTCTTTCCATTCCATGCTATAGAGAATCACTTTACAGTCTCTCTCTGTATCCTAAGAAAATCATATAAAATACCTGAAATTCAGGTGTGATACTGACCTCCCTAATGCCTCTAAACATGTCAAAAATCTTTTAATAATTTTATGTAGGCCCAGAAATTGCAATACTTCTCAAATGATTTAAATTTTCCTGTCTAGGAACAGCTGCAAACTTATCATAGAATAACTCAAAAGACATGGAACTTACTGAGATACTTTTTTTGTAAGGTAAAGTTCAAAGTCACTCTGTCCTACAAATATTATGAAAAAAATTCACATGTATTACAGACCTCTCTAGTGTAGCTAAGCATTCCAAAAATCCATTCTTACTTTCAATAAGGGCCTGAGTTACATCTTTTCTTGAAAAACGTAAAATTTCCACTCCTGCAAAAGTCTTCTTCATGAATTTTGTGCAGTGAAAGTGTCAGAACAGTTGGAACCAATTTTACCAGTAAATCCCTGTTAGTGTATTCTAGGAGAGAGAAGTCTGGCTGGCTCTCTTGTCAAATGCCAAACACAGTGGAACCTCGTTTAACCACAGCAGGTTGTCTGGTAGGTCATCCGGATTATCAAAGATTTAAATAATCTAAAAATTCAGAAAAAATTACAATGACATTTGGAAAATGCCATAAACAAACTTGTTATATCTATTTTCAGGCAAGCGTACAACTTATACATTATTTTCTCATATTTTTTTGACCAGAAATTGGGGGAAATAAAAAACAGTCAGTGCATTTGTAAACTTAAACTGACAGAAGCATATTACTGAGCTTCTCAAACAATTAACTTCAGCTAGTTTTTCTCTTTGTATAACTGCTGATCTTGAAAACAATTGAATTAACCTCCTGAAATATTTTGCATATTTCCACTCAATAATGTCTTGCAGAATAATTTCATGGGGTAATTCACCACTGTGAGAGAGAGTATTGGTTGCACAAAAGCGAGCAGTAAGAATATCATGGACGTCATGTAGGTACCTCTTCAAGGAGCTAGACATTTTAACTGCACCATCACAATACATATATTTGCTAATGAAATTTGTCACAAATAATCCACAACAATTTGGGAAGAACAGTACAACACTAAAGGAAACAAATTAACTTTATTAACATTCTTAAAGTTATCTTTGGCTTAGATAGGAGTTCAATATGCAACAACAAAAGTCTTTGATCATTTTCACAATGACATAAAATATCTAACATGTAGCAAAGTAAATTTTAAATTTAACCTAAAATAACTTCTCAAGGACAACTCCTCCTATTCCATGGACAAATTTCTTTTCAAAACAGGCAGCTAGTTAAAAAAACTTGTTTTTAAGTGTAGTTGTATGAGCAGAACTAAAAAATATTGGGTTCATTAGTGTTAATACTAACTATGTATATGTATTCCGTAAACTGACTCATTACATATCATTTTGATACAAGATTTGTTCAAGTAATCTGTGCTACATGTAACTAACTCACTAACTTTTAGACCCAGAAGTAATAACATTTAGACCCAGAACTAATCAGCAAGTTTCTCTTGGACCAATTAATATGTCATTTATGTGCAACACATTCACACAGGCATTTTGCTGCTGTTTATTTGACCAGAGCTGTCTCTGCCTGGCATTTCAAGTAAACCATTATTTTGTCCAGCTGTGTTGTTGCCTCTGTATGTGTCATAATGCCATTAGACTGAGTGCCAACTCCGGCTCATCCATCATCACTACTGTCATTGTTATTTTGCAGCCAATCATTTACATCTGTGAGCAGCCTGTGTGTTGATGGACCTTCCTTCTGAATTATCAAATAGTGAACACAGTTACTAAACAAACTATCCAGATTAATTAGGTCTGTGACATCGTCACAGTTTTGGAGAGTTTTCCTCAGATTGGCCATAAAAATTTATTCTATCCTAAGTTTACTAAATGGCCTGATACATGTCTATTTCTGAAACATATAGCTTGTGTGTTCAGGTTTTTGGCATGGACATGTAGTTTTGAATAAATAACTGGTATATTTGGTAACTAGTTAGAGGATTTTGGCTCAGTCTGTATTTGGCAAAATTAATCAGACTGTGATGCATATTGTTGCCATGTCATTCATTGAAAAAAAAAAAAAAAAATGAAAAAAACAAAAAACGCGCGCGCGCGCACACACACACACACACACACACACACACACACACACACACACACACACACACACAGAGAGAGAGAGAGAGAGAGAGAGAGAGAGAGAGAGAGAGAGAGAGAGGGAGGGAGGGAGGGGGGGGGGGGGGGGGAGGTGGCAATGGTTCCTTGCTTGAATTTTAATATGCCTACCAATCCGTTTTGCAGGTCTACCAAGTTCTCACAGCACTACCTGTGCTGTCAGTGGATATGAGGCTCCGTGCAGGCAGCGAAGCGGAGCGCCCTCTGCCCCGTGCCCCTCAGCGCAGCCGGCATTCTGACTGGGCGCAATGCACAGCGGGCTGCGAGGCCACTTTGTCCGTGAAGCTCAGGCGTGAGAACAGGGAAAGTGGCAACGGCCGGGCACACTGCCCGCGATTCCCGCGGGGCAAGGATGAGGGCTGGATCCTCGCCCTGGGAGATGTGGAGCGGGGCGAACTTCTGGCACTCAAGAGGGTGGTGGGCGTCCGGGGGCGGCCATCGCATCATCCTCTGGCCTTCTTGCTACCCAGCAAGCCAGGTCAGTAGCAGACCATCTGCATTTTCAGCTGTCGTGATGCGTGTACTAGCGACAGCATAATTATGACTCTGGCACAGCAGCATAGGCAGAGAAATATCTGAGTAAAACGATTCCAACTTTTATTTCATTTACAGAATACCAGCAGGGCGTTATTGCAAAGACAAGCAACTAATATTTACATAACTATTTCTATTTTGTGTCATAGTTATGCACATATTCAGATTTATTGATGATTAGTGTTAAACACAGTGTTAATTTTCAAACCAGTTAATTTTGCTACTAGCTGTGCAGGTGATAAAGATAACGAAAGACTGTACAATGAAATAAAAGAAATTATTCAACTCGTCAGTGGAGATGAACATTTCATTGTGATGCGTGACTGGAAGTCAATAGTTGGAAAAGGAAGATAAGGAAAAATAGTAGGGGAACAGGGGCTTGGGGAGCAGCTGTGTGGTAGAAATTTTGCATCAAGCATAACATAATAATTGCTAACTCTTGGTTTAGAATTCATCAAAGATGATTTGATATGTGGAAGAAAACTGGTGACATTGGAAGCTTCCAGATAAAATAAAATATGCTTTTGAAATCTGTGCTTTACGATTATATAAACTGCAAAATGTTTCCAGGGACAGTTAGCACTCTGACTCAGATTAAAACTGAAGTTATTTCAAGAAGGTAGGAAATGAAAGAGGTGGAACCTAGATAAATTTAAAGAACTGGAGGGTGTTGAAACTTTTAAAGGGAGCATTAGGCAACAATTGACAGACAGGAAGGGGACAAAATAGAAGACAAATGGGTAGCTTCGAGAGATGAAATACAAAAGCAGCAAAGGATTAAATAGGCAAACATACAAGGCCCAGTAGAATTGTTTTGATAACAAATGAGATATTGATTTTAACCGACAAAAAGAGAAAGCAAAGAAAATGCAGCAGGCAAGAGGGAATAGCAATGTCTAAAAAATGAGATTGACATAATGTGCAATATGACTAAGCAGAAATGACTAGAGGAGTATGCAAAGCTGTAGAATTATGCATGACTAGGAAAGACAGATGGAAAACTATAAAGACCCATGGAGAAAAGAAAAGAGCTCAGATGGTAATATTATGAAAGGGAAGAGGAAGTAGGTAAAGAGGCAGTTTGGAAGTAGGTAAAGAGGCAGTTTGATACTGTGAGAAAATCTGACAGAACACTGAAAGACGTAACTTAAAACAAAGTGGGGAATAGATGACTTTCTTGCATAATTATTGAGATCCTTGGCAAGACGATTTCACGTCCTATGCTAAATATATGTGACAGACTTCAAGAAGAATATAATAATTTCAATTCCAAAGAGGGACAGGTGTAAGTATTACAGAACTATAAGTCATCATTGTAAAATAGTGACACTACTTATTTACAGATGAATGAAAAGACTGTTTAGAAGGCAACGTCAGAGAAGATCTGTTTGGGTTTTGAAGAAATGTAGATTCGACTGAGGCACAACTATCCTTCTTATAAGATAGGCTGAACACAAGCAAACCTATGTTTATATCATTTGTAGATTCAGAGAAAGTTTTGGCAGTGTGGGCTGGGATATACTTTTTAAATTTTTAGAGGTAAGAAAAGTTATCTACAACTTGTACAGAAGCCAGACTGCAGTAATAATAACTGAAGGACACAAAATGGAGAAGTTGCTGAGAAAGGAGTTAGACATGGTTGTATATAGAAACTCAATAACAAGTTTCTTGTGTTGGCTATTTTTGCAGCAACTGTAATAAATCACAGTAGTTTGCAAGAAAAACACCTTTTGCATGCTGCACATTAAGTTTATTGTTATTGAACTTTCCTCTTGCATGACTACAGAAGTTAAATTAAATAAAAAAAGGACTTGATGTGTAGCATGCAGAAGCCATTTTTCTTTTAAACTACTGCAATTTATAAACAAATAAGGTTTGGACACTGCTCTCATTGCACGAGGCATGTGAAAGTCTGCAGCTGTTCACTCGCATGGAGTTTGTTCATCCAGGACACGCCACCTTAACATGTTTTCTTTTTAACCTTGCAATGTCAGAGTGCAGTCTATTGAGACACTGCCAGGCCATCTATTCCCAAGTGTGGCCCTGAAGTAGTTCTTTTGTGGGTTATGGTCAGTCACTGAGGTGTATGATTCTTTCTTTCCACAGGTGAGGTCTTGTGAATTGTGGTGTATCAGTAAGGCTCTGTGTGGTACACAGCTTTTCCTAGATTTAAGTCATTGATAGGCTGACTGGTGGCCATATAGCAGGTTTATTCCTGAGGTTAATGACTTTGTTTTCTTGTGCTACTTCCCATTTAATGTCCAGTGGTTAAAAGCAAGATAGTACAGGTTGTTCGTTGTTGTTGGCGGCTTCAGGTGTCCTGTTAATATGTGGCAAAATAGTTTGGAGCTTGTGTTAAAGTTGATTGCATTGGCCACTTTTGATGCTAATCAGAACAAAATGCATCAATTTACACTGAGGGAGGGGGAAAAAAATGCCAGACCCTAGCAAACAACGTACCATGGAACAAACTGCCTGTACCAGGAGGCGGGAGCCTAACAGGGATGCATAACTGAGTAGCAACACCTGTACCGTGGTATTCCATACTCAAAGTCCATTCGCACATACTCATCCTGTGGACCTCACCTGCCCTTATATGTAGTGCAGTTGTTCGTATGCTGCACTCCAACATATGAACTTTGATGACAAGTTACTCCAACACAGCAACACCCTGGGTAAGCTTGGTACACCAGCAAAAGGAGAGCAAACAAATCTGGTAAAGGTTTGGTAGGTGTAGATTCATTGCAGCAGTTGTGCAAAGTTATAAGTCCATCTATCAGAATCCACGGAGCTCACATGACCATAGCTACTTACGAGTAACATGCCATACTGCCGCAAACAAAACAGTTGCATATGAATTTACAATACTAAACTGCCACAGCACTGCTATACTGTTTAGCAAATGATTTATGCTATTTGGTGCACGGGACTTAAGACCCCAGTGTTAGGATAGTTTTGGATCTGCAGGCAGTAAGTAATGCGATACTCTCCAAGACATAAAATTATCTAAACCTGCCATTGCAACCAAGAGGTCATCAGCAACACTATAGTCGCGAGTCCAAGGCAGTGAACAATTATGTAGTTCACATCGTCTAAGTGTGTTTAGGTTGTCACAAGCGACTATACTTTATCAACACCAATTAAAACATATGTATGTGTTACTGTATGTGATCAGATGTTGTTGACTGAACTTGAACAAAAACAAAGCTTATTATGCCATAGAGATTGAGCTGCCATTCAGTGCAGGTCCTACGTCTTCCAACACCTAGTGCGTTCTCTCTGAACTGTGGCTCATCATCCTTGCTGCTAACTTTTCTGGGCTAAAGTGGTGTGTCAGACAATCCACTTTAGGAACATTAATCTTTATCATAATATGGTGACATACTCCAAGTGCTCCAATGGACACACACTCAGAATGCTACTGAAATAATTTTCCGTACCTCCTGTCTCTACCAATATATAGTTCAATGATCGACTATTTTGCCTTTCTGTTCCGCACTGTCTTGAACTGTTCCACCTAGTTGTAGCTAAGGAGATGTCCACCCCTGAATTTTTGTTTTTGCCCCTGCTGGTTTTCTTACTCCAGCCCTCCAAACTTCCTGGCATCACACTCAGTATTAGTGCCATGATCACCCACATTTTTTGTGCATATCTTCTCCCATTGCACAAAAAAAGGTGGCTTCTTGTGGACACTGCCAGCTACCATGAATTCTGATTATTATGCTCAATCAAAATTTGAATATCTCATGATCCCATGCTCAGATAACATTGCACTTTCCACCAATCTCACTTTAAAATAAAAATCTACATACTTCAACATCTACATAGGTTTCCACTTGCTTCCTCATCTTGATTACTGTTGTAATCTACTTAATGACTCTGAAATTGGGATGCACAGTGAGATGACACACCACAGCCATATCTCAAGTTGCAGCTGGGCAATAGCAGGAAAAGCATTAACATAAAAGTAAATTTGTTAACATCAAAATAGGAATCTTTTTTGGAAGATATCTGCTTGTAGTGTAGCTTTGTATGGAAGTGAAACAAGGAAATAAACTGCACAGACTAAAAAACAATAGAAGCTTTTGAAATCTGGTGCTTCAGAAGAACACTGAAGATTAGATGGGCAGACCAAATCACTAATGAAGATATACTGAATCAAGTTAGGTAGAAAAGAAATTTATGGCACAACGAGACTTGAGTACAGTAGGCAGGTTTAGTTGGATGTGGGTTGCAGTAGTTTAGTAGAGATATAGAGGCTTGCACATTGTATACTAGCATGGAGAACTACATCAGACAAGTCTTCTCGGAAGACCTCAATAACTAGAACATTTATAGTCAAGAAGAAAGTCATTAGTCAAATTATTTAAAATTCTAATTAGCACTTTGTAACTGTTATATTTACGTAGTGCTAATAAATCCCAGAATAGTAGACATGTCAAGTCATCAACAGACTTACGAACAAGACTGAATACTTCCCTAGCTTTCAGAAAAATCCTTTTTCTAGCTAGAATTCACACACACACACACACACACACACACACACACACACACACACACACACACACACACACACACACACACACACACACCCGCGCGCGCGCGGCTGTACACATTGTGCTGGCTGTGTGCATATGTGTTTATACTATGACTCGAAAAAGGATTTGTTCAAAACCTAGCAAAACTTGATGTCTTATTAGTGTGCCTCTAAATGACTCAAGCCTTTACTGTTTGATGAATTGTTACCTTTATTCCAAAATGACTAATATTCCGTCAGAACTTTTTGTACTGTGGTGCTAATAAGAGTTTTAATGGTTTTGTACTTTACATTTTAACTCTAGTGATGTATTTTTTGACAGTATATAATGCTTTGAAAATGAATGCTTCCTTTTCATCAGGTTTCCATTTGTTCCATATATTTTGGCTGTACCTTGATTTCCTTTCCAAATAAGTAAGAGTAAAAAATTACAATAATCTATGCTCACGGTTTTCTTCACAATTATTTACACCCTTACTTTTGTATGATAACATGTGCTATCATGTTTCAGTAATGTTATTTCGTTGGTCCTAAAACTTACAAATCCTAGTTTTTACTTGCTGTGTTGTAAAGTTCTTTCAAGTTGTAAATTTTAATAAGCATTTACATAACATTAAAGCTCACAATTTGATGTTGCTAATTTGATTAAAATATTCCCATTTAATTAAAAAAATGATTAAATAAACAGTATTTTTCTTTAAATTTCTGATTTTAAATAGTTTGAATTTCCATCTGCGTATTACTCAACAATACTTACATTTAATTTTATTGACAATTTGATAATGTAATCATCCCTCACAAAATATATCATTAGCTTGCAAATTCATTTTTGTCTAGTTCCCAAATACATGTTCATAAAGTTGACAGAATTTTCCTTATATGTGATTTTACCAAATTAAATGTTATGAAAATGCATTATTACAATGCATTTGATTGTTTTTACATCATTTTTAGTCAGTTAGGACAATTACATGAAAAAGAGGAAACATCAGTGTCAATGAAAGTTGGAGTCAGTCTGGTACAGAGTTTCATTAGCTTCGACATCTTCAACTAGCCAGATGCCCTTGTGAATGGATAGTGCCAGCCTGTGGCTTAATGTCTAACTTATTCATTTACTGGTACTCTGTGTACTTTAACTGTTTAATACTGTGCAGAACCTACAAAACGCAGTGCTGTTTTCCTTGTCTAACACGCACACCTTTTTCCTCGGCAGGACGTACGATGCTGACTCTGTACGTGATGTCCGACAGCTACCTTGGCCTGGACCAGCAGTACGATATCCAGCTAAATGTTGTCCAGTCAGCAGAAAATTGTGGGAGTAATCCAGACCAGGAAGAAGCCACTAGTATTATTGCATGTGAAAGTTCTTCTACCTCATGGGCTGACTCTTAAATTGTGTCCTGTTTCAAAAATATCTTATGTTCTTTATTTAAAGAATATACATGATATGATACCATGGCTGGTAATGACTGGCTTGATGTGTCTTCAAAACTGTGATATTGCCAATATATTGTTTCTCATCATATGAGTAAAACCAAATTACTGAATAATTTATTTTGAAAATAAAGAACGTTGTTTTGTCTTTTGTTGTTTTGATAGTCATTAAGTGTACTGATGTCCATGTGGAATTTGGACTGGTGTTTATGTTTTATTAACAACAAAGTCAACCTTACTATTGTAACACTGCAGAAACACAATATTAGATTTCCCACCAACCAACTTTAAATCACTTCAACATAAATGAAAGTTCACACACACTGAATGACGTTGTAGTAAGTACAACACACACAATCAGGGGCTACATTAATGCAGTCTAACAATGGAGTATTCCATAATCACTTAAACATTAGAGCAGCTGAGGGCTGCTTTGCCATGGAGGTGCGCACTCACTGCACAGTGTTACAACACTCCTTCCCCTTGGGGAAGATTGTTCACTGTGGAGATGTCCTTGTCTTCATTAGAAAGGGATGACTGCTGGAGCAAGTGTCATGCCGTCATAGGAGAAAACGGTCTGGAATGGTGCAGGTGTTGACAGGCATGATGCCCGTGCCCCCGCAGCTGACCTCGAGGGAGCGGTGGCAACGGGCCACGGAGATGGAGATGGAGGCGGAGGCGGCCCGGCACTAACTACTCCACCCAACAGCAGTGGTAGCACCCAAAATGAAGGTGGCACAGGAGCCAAGAGGGGCACGGACCATGCCACAGCATGGATGGTGGAAAGCAGATGGCACAGGTGGTCATGTGGGCAGCAGGTTCCCCAGTCGTGTGGGTGGAGCTGGTGGTGTTGGGATACCAAGCCCCCTGAGTTGTGCAACACAGAGGTGACAGTCACAGCAGTGATGTACAACCACCGGTATCAACTTAGGGAGCTGGCCAAACCAGCGGACCAGCCACTCAGCCTTACCATTTGACTTACGATGAAGTGGAGGGACCGTAACATGCCAAGTGCCACGTTTGTACAAAAATCTTCAAAATCCTGAGACACAAATTGCAGGCCCTTGTCTGTCACAAGCGTATGTAACAATCCTCCTCAGGAAAAAGTCTTTGCAAGAGCCATGACCATAGCTGCTGTGGATGTGGACAGGAAATGACCCACATAAGGAAATTTTGAGAAAGTGTCGACCACAACAAGCCAAAAGAAGTTAAAGAAGGGACCCACAAAATCAGTGTGAATACACTCTCAGCGGCACTGTGGGATGGGCCACAGGGAAAGAGGCCTGTGGTGCCATCTGATGGGTGGCGCAATGTGGGCAGGTTAACACAACACGCCTGATTTCACTGTCAACACCTGGCCAAAACGTGTGGTGGCAGGCCACGAATTTTGTGCAAGAAACACCCCAGTGCTCAAGGCGGAGAAGGCACATAATGTACTGCACTAAGGCAGATAGGATTTTAACCCTGGCCCCTGACTCTTCAGTAGCCAACAGAACTGGTAACGGGACTACCATACACATTGCTTTGGGCTTCCATGTGTAAATGGAAACACAACAGTTCGTTTGAATCTGGATTGGGGTCAGCCAGCAAGCAAGAAAGAGCATCGGCATTAGTGTGATGTGCTGTGGGTGCAAAAGTGAATTTTGTAGCTATAGTGTGACAAAAACAGCCCAGCGTCACAGACGATAGGCTGCTTTGTCCCAAAGAGATGCTGAAGGAGGTCTATTATCAGTAATCAAATGAAATTTAGAACTGTATAGGAAAAGGTAATTTTTTGAGTGGACAATGACAAGGGTTTCTTTTTCTATCTGGCAAAAGTACTGTTACACCTAATTCACAGATTTGGAAGCACACACGTTAGAGCATTCAGAACCATGTGTGTGTTTGTCTGCAAGAACGGTCCTAAGGCTGTACTGGGAGTTGTTGTGACCAAAACGAGATGGTGGCGTGGTTGGAAGGTAACTAAGCAACGTGCTGAGTGTAATTTGAATTTCAACAGGGCGAAAGCACACTCGTTGGCAGACGACCAGTGAAAAGTAACACCTTCACCTAAGAGAGCATTGAAGGGGCTAAGACACCGTTGCCACATCAGGAAGATATTTATGGTAGTCCGCAATCTTTCCAAGAAAGTGCTGCAACTCTTTGAAATTAATAGGACGTTGGAAAGCCGCAGTGGCATTGACATGCTGGCATAGAGGCTTGATGCCAGCACACTAGACTTCAATAGTGAGTTATGATACTTCAGTAGTGAGTTATATGATAGACGGCTGAAAAAACTGTGATTTGTCCAAGTTACATTTCAATCCAACAGCCTGCAGCATGGTGAACAAGACATGAATACTTTGCAAGTGTTCATGTGTGGTGGAAGTAGAGACCACAATATCATCCAGGTAGTTTATGCACCCCAGCAGGTGCTGCGAGGATACATTTGGAATCATCATCAAGAGGCAGTTGCAAGTAAGCTTGAGACAAATCTTATTTTGGAAAAATATTAACCCCCAGAAAGCCGAGCTAAGAGTTGGTCCTGGCAGGGTAAGGGATAGGTATCAGTAATAGACTGTGAATTTGACTTTTTAAAATCACCATAGAGCCAAAGGTTGCAATCAGGTTTTGCAACTGTTGCCAACAGTGTAGACAATTCACTAGAGAAGACCGATGTGACAACACTGAAGGTTGTAAGGCGATAAGAACTCTGGTTTGACTTGATCCCATAAACCAATGTAGTTTGGGCAGGCACAAAAGGGCACACTGATGGTTTCATTGTTATGTGAGCCTTGTAATTGGTAGCACCCCCCCTCCCCCCCCCCCCCCCCCCCCCCAACTGTCCAAAAAAGATAAGGAAAATTCTGAGCATAATGCATGCAGTTGTTGGTACGGAACTTGATACAATACCATATGCACTTCGTCAGAAATAGAGAATCCAAAAATTTTGAAGGTTTCTAACCCAAATAAGTTTCTAGTGTTGGCTTTATCTCCCACTAAAAATGCCCAAGGTCGAACAACTGCTTTATATTCTACAGGCATAGAAAACTGTCCCAATATGGGAATTTGTTGTAACTCTCCGGCCAATGAGAGGCAGGGGACATCAGCAGTGATCTGACATCCACATAGGTTTGAGAATTTATCAAAGCCACTGCAGCATGTTTCTACCTGCATTTTCAACATCTTGTCCATAACACGTACTTCAATATAAAGTTTGTTTGTGACTCCCATCACTTGAGATACACTGTTCATGCCCATTTTAATGTCTGATGAATGAAATTGAGAGTTGCCCATTCAAATTGAACAAAGCAACAAGGGCATGGAAAGGAGCACGCGACTGCTGTTTAGTACGATGTTGCCTCAAGTGATGTGGAGACCACGATTGCACAGCCACGTCGTCATCTTCCTTCCCCTGAGCTAATCGATGGTGTCTGAGAAGGAGATGTGATGGCAGCTACTTCACGCTGTGCTTCTGTCTGATTTCGTACTTCCCTAGATAGTTCAAAAGACCGGACAATGTTTAAACCCTCTGTGAGAGGGGGATTTTAACATTGTAAAGCACGTTCATAAACTTCTTTATCAGGGTCCCAGCATATTATAGCACATGAACCATCAGATCAGCATATGAGTCACAGAGAGCTTCAATAGCAAACTGTCAATAACAGCTAAGCCCTGAAACTCTGCTGCCCACGCTCTGTATGATAGTCGTGGCCATTTTCAAGAACTGTAGAAGTCAATGCGAGCAGCAATAACATGAATAAGTTTAATAAGAGCAACTGACACATTTCATCAAAAGAGGGACTGGCAAGATCTTCCAGAGGAACTAGCTGACCTAAAAGATGATAAACATGAGGAGAAATCCGTAACAGAAAGCAAGGCTTACACACATTGGGGTCAGTGATGCCAAAAACATAGAAATGTTACCGAAGGCATTTTTTGTATTTGTCCCAGTCCTCCACGATATCATCACATGGAGGAAATTGTGGGGGTTGTGTCAATGGCAGTGAACCCTGTCACGTCAATGAAGCTGCCAAATTGTTTAGTACCACAGAGTGATTCTGCTGCTGTTCAACAAGTGTGTGGTGAATTTCTTCTACCAACATATTATCCATAGTAAACTGAAAAAACGATAGATACAGAGTAGAATACCACACTCATCGCCATATTGTAATGTTGAACAAAAGCAATAATAGAATTCCAGACAAACCAACTTTTAATTCACTCCCACGCAAAGCCAAAGACAGACACACTGAATGATGTTGTCGCAAGTACAACACATGAAATCAAGTGTTACAAAATCATTAGTTGGTTGATTTGTGGGAGGGAACCAAACAGCGAGGCATCGATCCTATCAGGGTGGGGAAGGAAATCAGCCATGCGCTTTCAAAGGAGCCATCCCGGCATTTGCCTGAAGTGATTTACGGTAATCATGGAAAACCTAAATCAGGATTGCCGGACACAGGTTTGAACCATCGGCATCCCAAATACGAGTCCAGTGCGCTAACCACTGCGTCACCTTGCCTGATAAAATCATTAGAGTGGCCAGGGGCATTGCGCACTGTCTTATATATGCTGCTGACACACAGCTCGGCGCTTCCTGTGCTGTCTGTGCCAAGTGAGGTGGCCTCTTCAGGTTGGTCATGGAGACGTGCGCTATTTAATTATGCGCACTCACTGTATAGGGTTACAACACCTGCTGTACATTAACAATAACACGTTTAGAGAAGAACTATTACTAACGATAAAAAATACATTTTGGAAGTCTGTTCATAGTTAATGAATATATTTTTTGCTCTCTCTTTGAACATTATGATTCCTACAATAAGCTATTTATGGAAATAATTGCCATGCTTTTTAATTAGTTACATTTTCCATATCTTGTGGCTTAGCAGATTACAAAGAGAGAGAGAGAGAGTGACCAGACAGTACATATCTTCAGGGGACAAAATTTCAGGTACTGCCGATACATACACGTTACTGCGAAGAAATGCTATACCTCGCTGTTGGAACTTGTATGTTCTATCATCAGGGAGTAAAGAGAAAGATTGGGGAGGAGGGGGGCAAATAATTCAGATGCCAAGTTGAGCAAC
This sequence comes from Schistocerca serialis cubense, assembly GCF_023864345.2. Classification (NCBI taxonomy): domain Eukaryota; kingdom Metazoa; phylum Arthropoda; class Insecta; order Orthoptera; family Acrididae; genus Schistocerca; species Schistocerca serialis. The sequence continues at coordinate 113,524,182 of NC_064646.1, forward strand.
CTATTGTTTGTTACGTGTTGTGTTGATCACACTCATGATAAACATTATCCTGTGGAGTGTGACACCAGAAAAAAATAAATAAATCACACACGCACACACACACGATTTCCAGACAAGTTTTAGCATTTTTCGCTGAGAAATTTGAGATCTCACAGGTAAGTAAAGATATAGGTTGACAAAATATTGTAAGGACTTCTGTATTCCTCAACGTGTGAGCAAAGATCTTAGGTACTAACATCAACATCTTTTGTCGCTAATGACCATTGAAGTTGTGCGCCCTAAAACCACAACATCTTTTGTAATGAACTGTTTTTAGATGGAGAAAGCAAGCCAAATGGTATATGTATTTCATCAAGACCCCTGCTGTTCTTTTATTTCAATAAAACAAAACAAACGTGGTGGCAAAAATACACATTCCCTTGGAGTCGCAAGACAGATTTAAAATACCTTCACTGTTTTCAGAAATAACTTCAGAAAAAAGTAAGCCTCTAGAAAGAAGTGTATAAGAGTTGTGTAAACTAACATTATAGGTGGCTGCCAATAAAATGTTTGTTCTTCTATGTTTGTTATTGTCGGTTATTACCCACCATGTTATGGCTATTATTTTACAGGTATTGTGTTATTTTTCTTTCGAGAAATGTATGAGTACATAGCATACAAACCACCAACTACTGCCACGATTTTCTTTTTCATATCGTTCATACTTCCTAATATACAAACTACTTTCAAAGTGCCAAAATGTACTAGAATAAATAAAATGACTATAAAATGCAGCACTGTGCAACGTACTTGCAGTGAGAGAGCTGCAATTAATGAAATCCATCGCCCATGACCTCTAAGCTGCCATGGAACACTGCAGTCCTGTACCCATGGATAAGCCACAAAAATCTGTCGCATTGTGCCACACACAAACAGACACGATCTGCAGTCAGGTTGGTGAGACTACATCTGATGGGCAGGGCCTGCACATTAGTGGGAAAGTGGAGCGCACACACATTCACACTATCATTCAGACACAACTCATGCACACATGGCCGCTGTCTCCAGCTGCTGCGTCAACAATCTCTCAGAATCAGATACAAACAAACCACTCCTCACAACTCCCTGCCTCTTGTCGGCAGCTGATAGGCTAGTGGCAAGAAGTGGTGCCAGCACTGACTGCAAGCTGAAGGCAGTGTAAGGAAGGGGAGAAGCAGTAGGAATGAGGGAGTAGGGACGCAGCGGATGTACTCTGCTGCGCCCAGCCAGCAACAATGTGTGACACCTCAGTAAACAAACCATTTCTTCTACTGAGACAAAAATGAGATTTTTGCAGTGTTTTTCTTTTTTTTTTCTTTTTTTTCCCCCAAATTTCCCTGATTTTGTTGCATATTTGAAATTCCATGATTTCCAGAACATGTGGCAACCCTGCATATTTACCCTATTATAAGTCATCAAGATCTTTTTCCCCAAATTCGTCATTTGAAAAATAAAATGTCATCTAACATTCACAGATGAAGCTTTACCAATTGAATTCACGTGCAGATTTAATTTGAAGAATTCAACTGGGCGGAAGGAGGAACAGCAGCACCAGCTTTTCTGAGCACTAGGACTAATGTGAGGACAGGAGCGGCAAGTGGGCAGCGGGCAGCATATTTCGTTGTGCTGCCAACCATGGAAATGTGTGTCACATACTTTGCCTTTGTGTGAACTTTGATAATTTCTAAGAATCGGTGCACATTAAGCTGCAGACCCCTTGTGACTGATATATATCGAACATTCGACTCTGTCAAGTCTCAATGTGGGAAATACAAATATTGTTCTATCACAGACAGGTACAACAAAAAGACTATGAGAAAATAAGCTTTCGGCCAACAAGGCCTCTGCCAGAGAGAGACAGGACAAAGAGAGAGAGTGTGTGTGTGTGTGTGTGTGTGTGTGTGTGTGTGTGTGTGTTTTCTTCTATCTCCGACGGAGGCCTTGTTGGCCGAAAGTTCATTTTCTGACAGTCTTTTTCTTGTGCATATCTGCAACTAAGCATCTCCGGCGTCTGGTGAGTACCAACTATCCTTTTTCATAATATTATAACAATATTGTTACATTCCATCCTGTATTTTCCTTTGTTTACTTTTCATAACATTGTTACATTCCACCCATGATTTTCCATTGTTAGATATTGTTGTATACTTTGATAGTGGACATCAGCTTAGAGTAGTAAAATATTATGTGATGCCGGTATACATATCGGGTGATGCTAGCTTGATGAATGCATCAGATTCTCCTATGTGGAAGGAGTCGATCCCATGTTTGAGCGATACACCAAAATGTTTGCAATGTCATTAACTGCATTTCACAGATTAGGATGCAACATGTTTAGAGGTTTGTTACTGAACATCATGACGTACATAGAGAACCAGTCACTGCATGGGTGTAATAGTTCTGTTTCATTCTTGGAAATTGAACAGGGAAGTTAAGAGGTAGACCGAGATGGCAACATGCTCAGAAGTTTCTTAACAGAACATCACGACAAATGTCTTTGACAAGCAACATTATAAATATAATTACTGATCATTTCAGTTGTAGTAATTCAGTCTGTACTCATAGGAAAGTGCATAACCACATCATTGTATATCATGACATGTTTATAAGAAATGTATATTGTAGCTCTCCCATTTTGCTTCCATTAATTAAATAAAATTGTTACACCCATGTAGTGACTGGTTCTCGATGTACATCGTGATGTTCAATACCAAGTAGTATCCTTATGTTTTCAATATATTCATCTTTTGTCAAGTCTCTTGTCAACATGTTGAGAGTTGACAGTTCGGTATATACCGAGAAAGATCTGCAACTTTGATGTGCACTGATTCTTGGAAATTATCTGAACTTCTACCATGTTTAAACTCTGGTTTGCCTGAATCCATTTGGAATTGAAACAACTTTAAAATTGGGCAAATTCTCAATAATAGTCTACATTTCTGAAGGAGACAATAAAAGTTAGATTTTTGCACCTGATCGTGTGGAGGTGTAAACTATCCATAAAAAAATTGTTTGACACCAATACAGTAGATTTTTCAACAAGAAGTTAATTTGAACCAATGCCAAACACTCACCTCAATTATTATATCATGCATCAGTTCACTAACCATGCAATCTTAAGATTTTATTTTTTATTTTTGGCTATACGGCAACTGAGTGTTGCTTGGTTTACATGATGAATTAATGCTTTGGCTGTGAACCCTGTATTGCTCTCCCACACACTGTGGTTCTCTCTCATGCAGATTATGCATTTCTGATTGTGAAACAATCCTCTAATTATATATTTTAAGTTTTCACTGTTCTTAAGCATGTGTGGGAAACGTGGTACCTGTGGTGTGGTAGTGGAATATTGACACAGCATAGAGATACAATTTCCATACTGTTTATCAGTAAGCACACATGCATAACACGTGTAAGCCTACAGAGTCAAAAGATGTTACACCACCACAGAGGCATAGTGCGGAGAATGTGAGGAAGAGAGGCTGCGACAAGACTTCGTCTGTCTGAAGTGATATGGGTGGCTGTGTGACAGTGGTTGCAATGGAAGACACATTGTAGTCACTGAGGTGCACCAGGGGGGTGCAGGCCACAGCCAAAGCGCTAATTCAGCAGCACAGCTAACGGATTACTACTGCCAGAATTAGCAGATATGGAACTAGTCTTGGCTGCATCATTAATTGTTGTAGACTCAGCAGTGGCATTCAAAGAGGGAGGCATGTTGGTGCCATTGCCTTGCATTGTTGCATCTACAGGAGGCGACGAGAGCCTGTGGCAGTGTAAGCTGGGGCAGTGATGGTGAGCCTACTGCCTGCTGAAAAGTGGGAGGTGATCCCTGCCATGTCAACTTCTAGTGGGACAGGGGTGATGTCAAACTGCCTCTCTGTGTGGGTAGTGGCAATCACGAGATCGGTGTCGTGTAACACGGTGCATACATCATCAGGCAGAAAACAGGGGACAATCACACACACTTGGAAATTGACTAATGGGTGCGTAGGAGGCGGTAGGGTGAGTAGTGTCGTGTTTTGGCAGGTCTGCTAATGTCCACACTGGTTTAAGCTGGTTCACTGACATTGTTGTTTGTTTTCCAACTATTACGAAATCAAAAGTGTTTGTATCTAATTTCAACACTTGGTAAGGTGCTGCAAATGGTGGTTGTAGGGTGGGTTTCACTACTTCTGTACATAGCATCACATGAGAACACATGGGAGGGTGTTTATGCATAAAAATTCATTGTGTCTGCTCTGACATTAAGGAGGCCAGGCAGCTGAATCTGGGAATCCAACTGTTGACGAAAGTTTTTACTTCTTTCTCTGCTGATCTGTCTGAATTGGGTGTGGCCTCCACCCATTGTGTCACACAACCTGTCATTGACAGAATGTAATGGTAACCATGTGATTTGGTGAGTGGATTCATGATGTCAGTGTGGATGTGCTGGAACCGCCCCCCTGGAATCGGGAATTTACCAAAGGGGGGCCATTTTTGCCTATTGGCGTGGAATGCAAGGCCTGGTCCACATGGCACAGTCCTTTCTGATGTTAGGCCAGACAAACCATTCTGTGATGCATATGGTAGGATGCACGCACTGGTGTATAAGGGAAAAGGTCAAAAACTGCCATGTGATACGACTCTGGAGCGTAATGAGTGCAGTTCCAGCAACTGCGATCCAACGTATTTGTGTATCTGTGCCTAAGTCGAGCGTGATATGTGCAGATCCAGGAACTGCGATTACAGTGTCATTGGCCGCATGCAGTTGCAGCAGCTACAGCAATGACTGGCCAAATCTGGTGTGAAACCAGCAGTAGCATTGTTTTGTGTTGGGTGTGGAAGTAGGCCATGCACTTGCTCGCTGCAGCTTTTGTTACACACAGAGTCGGAGTGATGGCCAGTTGGGAAAGCGACAACAACGGATGTCGTGATATGCAACTGTTGTCCACTGAAGCCATGAAAGGCCCTCAGGGTGGCAGAGGCAGGGGGTGCAGCATGGTTTGGGTTGGTCAAGCTGCCACAGGGCAGTTTGCAACTGTATAGAATGTTTGGGCAGCTTGGCCAGGATCATGCAAAATCAGTTTCCATGCTGGCATACGAGGCATCGACTGCAGCATAGTGCTGTTGGTTGTTAATCAGAATGTGATGTTGCGGTAGTGGAGGTGTTCTGTCAGTGAGTTGAAGTTTAAACTCCAGCAGTGCCTCCTCGTGCACTAACATCACCATTTAGTTTCCAGTGACACTCTGTGTCTCATGGAGCTCGTGCAGACGTGCAGTCAAAATGTTCAAATGTGTGTGTATTCCTAACTTACACTAAGAACAACACACACAACCATGCACGATGGAGGACTCGAACCACCTGCAGGAGTGGATGCACAATCCGTGATGTGTGCCTCAAATCGCATGGCCACTCCGCACGGCAGATGTGCAGTCGTTTGCAGTGTGGATGACAGGGGTGTGACGTCATTCAAACGAGTGGTCAGCAGCATCTGACCTTGCTGCGGCAAGGTCATGAAAAATGCATTCTCGGAGTCCATAGTTGGTTTTGGTGCTGGGTGTGGGTGATGTAAATCTGAAGCACAGTGATGGACAGGAAGTGAGTTGGTTGTGATGCCCGATGCAGCTGGGATATGAGTGATGTCATAGTCCGTGCGGCGGAACTCATGTTTAGTCGGAGCAGGATTTGGAAAATTGGGATGCACATGTACTGGAAGGTGGTGTAAACATTGATCCTGTGATGCATTGGCAGGTGGATGATTAAATGGAACAACAGAGTGGTATGGTGCAGGCCATTGTTGTTTAACTGAAACAGCATTGTGGGAGGTGTCCATACCATTCGGATCATTAATGTGAGCATTGTTACACTCATAATCACTAGTGCTGGAACACTTGATGTTTTGTTCTGAGCAGATGTTGAAGGCACTTGGATTAATGTTTACTTTGGAGATGGGTGCCATTGTTTATTATGATTCTCTGCTGCACTTTTGTCTGAAATACCCAGAGTATATTCACTCATTATCAAATCTGGAATGTTTATCATGAAGGCACTCAGTAAACTGGACACTTGTCGTGGCACAGTTTGCTGCTCGGGATCAGCTGCGATGTGAGGTTGGTCCAAAGATGTGATGAACAATGATGGCATTGTCGCTATGTCATTTGGCACTGTGGTATCGTCCAAGCCTTGGCGGATATTTAGCAGTTTTGTACATAGGGACGTTCTTGGAATTTACGAGCACTTGTTGAGAGATGTTGTCAACATTGCTGAAAAAACGGTGAGGTTATACCATGTAACTGCAGCATTCTTGTTGGTGTAACTGGTGTGGCAGATTTTTGACTTATCATCAAAATTGCAGCACAACATGGATATTTGGGGTCACTGCTGTGGGAAATGGGGTACTGGCAGTGTGACAGCAGAATGGTGACACAGCATAGCGATACAATTTTGACACTGTTTATTAGTAAGCACATATACATAACATGTGTGTTGTGATCATACAGAACATACTAACTCCTACTGCCTTGCAGGGCAGTGATCCTCATTTACAGAGTCAGAGATGCTATGCTGCTACACATTGTTCGAATAATGGAAATGTATAAAACATGGCCAAAACATATACTGGAGGTCATGGTGAAGAAGAAGAAGAAGAAGAACACAACAACAATAACAACAACAACAAGCTTGATATTTAGGTTAGTTTCCTTAACATACATTGGCAGTTTGTGATGCAATAATTGCAAATTATTTGTAGTTTGTTCAAGTTCTGATCCATGAAAGTAATGTTCTAAATTACTATGCATGTCAAAGCATCCGGTTTTCCGTACACAAGAAAATCAAGAGGCATTAGACCCCTAGTCACCTGGCTATGCAACACTAATCACAGTACCGGATTAGTCCCATAAATCAGCCATTGATCTCTCACTCCCGAGTCCAGTTAAGTCTAATTTAAGCCCCATAACTATTGTACAGTCATTTTATTAAAGAAATGATGTTTCCAATTTAGGTGCTGTGAGCCCAGTTAAAATTTTTGAGAACTGTGAAGAAATACTAGATAGTGAAATGTTGAATTCCGAAGGCATGACAAAGTTTTCAAATGGGAGACCAAGGAAGGGACGAACAAGAAAGTACTCATTACAAAACCAACAAATAAGGAAGACAAAATGCATTAGAAATGTGACTTACATAACTCAAAGAGGCAAAGTAAGAAAGACTTCAAAGAATATTTCTGCCCCTATAAAAGGTTTTCAAAGTTAGGAAGACATACTTTAAAAGGCAAGTTTGGAAAATCTACAGTACTGGCTTACATGGTGCTCTAACAGCACTATGGTATCAGACAATGAAGTGAAAAGGAAGAGAGCCAAGAACTCAGAGAAAAGGATGCAAAGAAGGATATAGAAAATATCCGGGATACCTGTATGTAAAACTTTATTTTTCCAGACTTCTAGAATATCCAGCAGAAGGGTATATTTGGCTCCAATGAAAATTCAATTACCACAGGATTTAGAAACCTCTGAGGAGTGTGTGGAGGAAAGAAATTTCCTAAATAGAAATTTGAACATAGAAGAGGTGAAACAAATAGAGAATTCCTCACCCCAGAAATTACCGTTAATATCATGTACAGTTTGTACAAAGAAGAATATTCAGATCATGTATCACTGGCATATTACAAGAAAATATGTTTGTCAAAGAACAAAAAAGCTGAAAAAAGATACATGTAATATTTGTAACACATTTGAAGTTCTGTTAAACTGTGATGATTCAGTGGCAGAAAACCATAAGATCAACAAAAACACTTGTTTTAATATAGTGAAGGCTTCTCAGGATCTGAAATTTTTTGATATTTTAAGACCAAAAGAAAATGATAATGTAGATGTTTGTGGGGGCATAACTCCTTGGAGTCGCCCAGAACAATATCATTGCCCCAAGGTAGCTCTACTGACCTCTGTGCACCTGCAGTTAGTTTGCTCTGACTGATGTTTGTGACAACAAGCTTTGTACCTTGTGGGACAATAAAATATATTTGTATGGAATTGTATGACCTGTTAGTTGTTATTATATGTAACTACTACCCCGAGTATTGAACTTCCTACAGTGGTGACCATGGAATTCCAACCATGCTGCGTTTAAAATGTAAAATCTCCCACACTGGTCTGTTGTCCTACAATGCCTCAGCTACCTTCAGCTGTTCCTAGCTCTGAGAGAGATCAGTCTTGCCTCTTTGTCAACGCCTGTGAATTCCATGAACTTCTCATACCTCAGTTTGATACAATTTCACCAAAACCTGGGCAAAGTGTCCAGTTTGGCAATGTGTTGTGAACCGACGAGAATGCTTCCATTGTTTTCATGTCTACAACGCCAGACTGATGCCGCTTCACACCAAACAGTCCCACGATGTGTGTTGAATTCTCAGTGTGACCTTCTTAGTGACGGCACTGTAATAATGCCAGGTGACTATTTTCCTAGCAATTCTGTTACAACAACAAAAGTGATTCCGTGCGAACAATGGCTTCCTGGTGGCTCATTTGTCAATACACATACTGCTCTGACTTCCCACAGGGGGAATAATGGCTCTTATTCCCTTGGACACTCCTTTAATGCCAGTGAATCTATGTGCATTTACATTCCTAGTGTTTTGCAAAACTATACAGACACCCACCAGAGTGCTGTGATAGGTGCATTCGCTGTGTCACCCGCATCACGTCACCTGAATGATGTCACATATCCACCTCCCACCCTGCATTCACTTGTAGCTGCCACTACTATACAGGACGTACACACACTGCAACTCCTCTATGCATGTGTGTAACTCCTGGATTCAGCACAATTGCCTTACCAGATTCATTACTTTGTGAGCATAGCATGTACTCACAGCATTCAGCAGCTCCTGTGGACCAGCACTACGCATCACACACTGCTAGTCACCCCCACCTACACTCTTGGCTTGCGTCTAATGTGCTGCACATACCTTCATCTCACCACAATGCGCTCCATCCTGGCACTCCCGTGCCTACCATGCCTACCTTGCCATGTACCTCTTCGCTGCTTTATGACACGCCGCTCTGCAACACCTCCATTCCTGGCATGTCTACCAGTTTGGGTAATGCCCGCCTCATGATGTTGCCATCCTCACATAACTGTAGCCCTTACTATTCCACACATCCTTGGCCGAAACTCCCTCCGCTGAATGTGGATTCCCCTAAGATGTGGTTCATGCTTACTGAATGCATAGTGCAGTCTGCAGTAGTCACTGAGGACAATAACAAATTTGCAGTACTTCTCAATCACCTCAGTGATAACGCTGGTCTCATTAGTGACTTTCTGCTTGATGTGCACACACGAACAGACAAGGACGAGAGTGTCAAGGTACTTCTCCTTCAGCAACTATCCCGCTCACTAGATCGACAACTTCATCTAGTGATAAGTGACCTCATTTGGTCACAGTACACCTTTCAAGCTGTGGCATGAGCTCTGCCTGCAAACTGATATGAGCTACGCCTGGATCATGCCCTGTGGACTTTGTGGCTATTAGAACTGCCAGAGAGTATTCAAACAGTAACGCTCGTGTATGAGGACGCTCCACTAGATTTCAAACTATGTCTGGCTGACAGCACTGCACACTGATTAATGCTCATTGTGACCGCACTACAGCTGACAGCATCCCCAACTACATTGCCAACAACACACGACCCTGCCATAGCCTACCCAATGCCCCACCTACACTCCCAGCCTCTACTGCACACCTCTTACCACACAAGACGCTGGTCACCTGATGTCTACCAGGGCTCACTGAACCTTGCTGAGCCAGCACCCACTACTGCTCCATGCAGCCTACCGGGTGATGAACATAACCAAATGGATAGAGTGCAGACTACCACCAGTGCACTTCGACCTGGTCAAAACAATATGAGTCGGCTGGGCACCACGCCTGCCCACAAGCACCGTCTCTGCCGGTTCCACACTCGCTTCAGCTTCAATGCGCTATGTTGCAGACAGCCTTGCTCATATCCAAACTGATCTTGCAGCCTGATACTCACGTACCAGTTTGCTCATCCTCTTCAAGTCACCACGAATCACAACTTTGTAATAGCATCTACAGGTCTCATCTATGACTGGATGGCCCTCGCATCTTCATTTATGACACACAATTGAATTCTGACCTTCTAATTGACACTGGAGCTGATGCCAGCATAATTCCACCATCTCTCACGTCTGCTACATTTTCACCTTTGCCCATTGAATTGTGCGCAGCTAATTACTCCGTGATATTGGTGGTTGGCACTGCCTCAATCACTCTTGATCTTGGCAACCATACACCTGTGCCCTGGACAATGTTGGTGGCTGAAATGATGGAACCTGTTGTAGGAGACAACTTCCTCAGGCACTTCCGCTTACTACCAGACTTGAACTGTGCTCTGTTCCTGTACCATGATGGCCAATGGCCAATCAGTGGCAAGATCAGCAACTCCATTCCTGCCAATGATACACTGCCATCTCCTACTTCACAGTCAGTGATGCCTCTTGATCTTATCTTGGAATGTCAAACGCTTCTGGATGAGCTCCGCATGACATCTGCAGTGCATTCTGAACTCTGGTGTTCCAACTTGGATATGTGAGCAGTCAATAACCACCTCTACTCAAGCATTGCCAAGACATCTAACAAGCTTCTTGTGGCTCAACAGCAACTAATTTTCTGCAACATTTTCACCTACTGCCAAATGACGAAGACATAAGACATTATGTTGGCCTCAAAACAGGTCAGTCAAGGACCATTACCTCATTGTACTCACCCGACCACACCCAGTGTTGTTGACAGTGCCTCCATGACAGTGTTGTCTGTTGACAATGGTGTCACAAAAACACCTGTTGCTATGTTCTTGGCCCCCACTTCACGATAACCCATCCAGTTGCAGACTAATTGTACTGTCCATGACAAGACAGTTCATTTCATCTACACCTACCGTGGCCTGCTCCATCACCCACCTCCCCACATACTGAAAGGGGCAGATCCACTGTGTACAAACTCGTGGGTGCTGGTATTGTAAGGCCACACCACAGTGCCTGGGCTTCTCCTGTCAAGTTTGTTTTTGAAAAGTATAATACTTGGCAATTTTGTGGTGATTATCAGTACCTGTCAGGAAGTCGTTTCTGAAAATATTTGTATGGAGTGTAGCCATGCATGGAAGTGAAACATGGACGATAACCAGTTTGGACAAGAAGAGAATAGAAGCTTTCGAAATGTGGTGCTACAGAAGAATGCTGAAGATTAGATGGGTAGATCACATAACTAATGAGGAGGTACTGAATAGGATTGGGGAGAAGAGGAGTTTGTGGCACAACTTGACCAGAAGAAGGGATCAGTTGGTAGGACATGTTTTGAGGCATGGAGGGCAGCATGAAGGGTAAAAATCGTAGAGGGAGACCAAGAGATGAATACACTAAGCAGATTCAGAAGGATGTAGGTTGCAGTAGGTACTGGGAGATGAAGAAGCTTGCACAGGATAGAGTAGCATGGAGAGCTGCATCAAACCAGTCTCAGGACTGAAGACCACAACAACAACAACATCAGTACCTCAATGGCCAGACGATAATAGACAGCTACCCTGTACCAAACCTACAAGACTTTGCACACAAACTTGCTAGTGCCACTATATTCAGTGTTGTTGAATGTAAAAGGGCCTATATAGAGATACCTATGGCTAATGAGGATATACCAAAAAATGCAATAATCACACCACTCAGTCTGTTTAGGTATTTTATTTATGCCATATGGGTTAAAAAACATGACCCATACCTGGCATGAGTTTATTGACAGCCTTCTATTTACCATGTCGTTCTGCTATGCTTATCTAGATGACGTGATAATTTTCTCACCATGTCCCGATGAACATGAGATTCATTTACGCACCATGTTGGACAAGTTAGCTGCACAGGGCATCATAATTAATAACAATAAATGACAAAAATGGCAATCGTATGTCACCTTCATTGTACATTTGGTTGACACTTCAGGGATGTGCCCCATGATAGAGAAAGGAGAACAATCCCGCCTCCTCCCTCACCCGTTCAACTATCGAGAACTACAAAGTTTCTTTGGAGTCATCAATTTTTACAGCCATCATCTCCCACACATTGCTAAGACACTGTAGCCTCTGACTGAGCCACTGTGCAACAAGAACACCACTGGGAGATGACACTTGACAAGGACGCCTAAAATGCACATGATTAAATCTGATCTCACACAGGCTGTCACCCTCACCCTTCAATCACTGGACGCACACCCTGTGATCACCACAGACACCAGTGACCATATGACTGGTGTTGTACTGCAACAAGAGATTGCCAGTGTAACACAGCCTCTGTGTTTCTTCTCTCGAAAATTGAGCGATACTCTGAAAAAGTGATTGACATTTTATAGAAATCTCTTGGCCATCTGTGAGGCAGTCCACTATTTCCAGGATGACATTGAAGGAGGCCCCCTAACCATTCACAGTGACCACAAGCCTCTTGTACATGTGATCAAAAACCCTTCTGTTAACACCAAGCCAGGGTGCTTTTGCCACCTCGACCTGCTGGACTTTGATCTATTCTCTGATGCATAGATCCTGGCATACAACAACTACTCACCAAACAAGACACTGGGCTACAACTACAACAGCACGCACTGCCAGAAGCCACCAAACCTGTTTGGTGTGATGTGTCACATGAGAGGATATGACAGTCGTCCCGCAAACCTATCGTAAAACTGTGTTCGACTTGCTGCACAATCTTGCACATCCCAGCATAAGTCCCACACTCAAATTAGCCATGGAGCACTTTGTCTGGCCCAATGTCATGTGTGATTGCACTGCACAGACCCAGGGCCAGCGTCCCTTATCAACAGGCAAAGGTAGGACGCCATGCTCAGATCCCCTTTTGGAAATTCCCTTTCCCAAAGGTGGGTTTTCAACACACTCATATTGACCTCATTAGGCCACTTCCCAAGCTGCAGGGTTCAAAGTACATCTTATCCATCATTGACCGTATGATACGTTGGGTTGAGACCGCCCTGTTACCGGACATTCCAGCAGACACAATTGCCAAGGCCTGTGCTTGCAACTGGATTGCCATGTTCGGCTGTCCTACATCACTGATGACAGACCGAGGCTAGCAATTTGAGTCTGCCTTGTTCATGCGCTGACATGCAGGTACCATTGTTTCCACATCACTGCTTGCCACCACCAGTGGAATGATGGCACTGCCTGCTCCAAGGCAGCATTAATCTGCTTTTCGCAGTAATGGACTGATGCTCTGCTCTGGGTGCTTATCAGAATTAGGACTGCTCATAAATAAGATTTGAATGCCTCACTTGCTGAGGTCCTATGGTGTGAGCCACTCTACCTCCCCCACTGCATTTGTCACTCAAGGTGTTGCTATAATGGACCATGACCTGCCGAACAACTGCAGCGAGTGCTCGAGCACATATGCAATATCCGCGTGCCACCAACTACCTACCCATCACGCAAAGCCTACGATGTTTGTTCACAAGGACTTAAACACCTGATCCCACATTATGCTGTGCACAGATGCTGTCCAGCCAGCTTTGCACCCCCCCCTCACCCCCCTCCTAATGTGGCTCATACTGATACTGCATGGTCAAATGGAACACCAACGTGTTTGATGTTATCATCTCAGGAAAGGCCACTATGGTGTCCTTATGCAGACTGACGCCTGTATGAACTTTAGCTGTCTCCCTGATGGCATGCCTGCATCAGTGCCTCTGCAGCCAACAGACACTCACTTGAAAGTATAACTAAAATGAGTGACTTTCTGCCAGAACATATCAATGACACCCTAGGTGACTCTCTTTTAGTTATAATCGCCAGGTTCACAAATGTGCAGGCAGGTCCGCCCCTGCCCTCCTTCATTCATAAAGCAGGTTTAACATCTCACTTCACAACCGGTGGAGCCCTCACCATCACTGCTCCTGTATCCGCTGCTCCCGCCACTGACACCAGGGATGACCCACCACCTCACCAGCCTCTAATCATCATGTCGGGTACGCCAACGATGATAACACAACTCCCGCTGCCTCGCCGGTTGTCGACTATGATACTGCCTATACCGCACCACCATTCTTCTATCTTCAGCCTCTGATGGCTCCTCCCATTTGGCAATTTGGCTGCACACTGCACCTACTGGCACATCTTGCCGATTGCATTTCAGCAATTAACACCGACATTCTTAAAACACTTAATGGAACAAGTGTCAACAGCCAAAGAAGTAATTCTGTGGTCCAATTATTTGGTGAACAGAACTGAAACATCAAGTGGTTCTCATGTGAAAACCAATCTTACATCAATCCTTCATTGCAGACATTTCTTATACCAGGACATAGCTTCCTTCTGAATGAGAGCAATTTTGGGGATGTATAATACGCTCTCAAACTACAACAGAGACTCTTTGCACCAGATGATAACATGAAAGTCATAAAAATGTGTCATAAAACAGAGCTTTTTATGGATCATAGAATGAAAGTTGAAGATTTCAAGAATGCATCAAATATATAAAAACAACATAGTAAATTGCAAAACCAACTCCTGAAACTAAAAAATAAACTGGTTAAAGATGAGAGAGATAGAACTGTTTAAAGACAAACAAATTAATATATATGGTTCAAAACTAAATGTAACGGTGAACCACTTGAAGTTGACATTAGGAAGAAATCAATTAGTTGATCTCCTCAAATGTGGAACAAAATGAATTTTCATGCCCTCTTAACATCTCTGTGGTCAAATGGGAAGCCAGTTTCTGAAGCCAAGCTAAGACACATTCAATCTATAATGGACCTCATCACAAATGATGAACAAGGTTTTTACCACCAACTCTTCAGCCGCCCTGATTTCGAGGAAGGCATTGATAGCTTCAATTGCCTGCAACATGAATTTATTGTTTGTTGTGAAATATTAAAAAAAGAAATTTATATTGTTCACTTATGCAAGTCTAAAGTTTCAGTTTCTAGAAACTATGTAAGATGTGAGAGGTTTCATTATAATTTCATTTCTAAACAGTGCATAATGAAAACATTTTAAGAAGTAGCTTAATTTTATGTGAATTAAATGTATCTTAATGTTGTAATAGGTATCAGGTAGTGATAAATTCAAATAAGGTGTGTAAATATTTAAAATCAGTGGTTCATATGTCAGTAAAATACATTTACATCTTCAAATTCATTAAAATATATTGTCATAATTTTTTATTTCTAGAAATGCTTTCTTAAAAATTTCATTAGAAAACATACATCATTTTCTGAATATATATGGAGCATTTTTCTTCAAGTCATGTATGAAAGTATTACTTAAATAAATAGGCAAATGAAATGTATAAACATTGAATAGTAATGCTATTTTCCTCATGTATCAGTTAAATATCATTAAATATAGCCTCAACTAATACAATCATAATGTCACAGAAGAAGCTGAGTAGCACAGTCACTGTAGTGTAGTGGTTATGAGACTAGACTGTTGCATGGAGGGTCGTGCTTTCAAAACTTGCCTGAACTGTAAAATTTTAATTGCAAACAATGGAAAATCCACATTGCAGAGATGCTGAGTCATGATAGGCACAACAAAAAGATTCACACAATTAAGGCTTTCGGCCATTAAGGCCTTTGTAAGCAGTAGACACATATACACACACACTCACACACACTCACGTAAACGCAACTTGCACACACGTCTGCAGTCTCAGTGAGCTGAAACCGCACTGCGAACAGCAGCACCAGTGCATGATGGGAGTGGCGACGGGATGGGGGTAAGGGGGAGGCTGGGGCAGGGAGGGGGAGGGATAGTATGGTGGGAGTGGCAGACAGTGAAGTGTTGCAGTTTAAATGGAGGGCAGGAGAGAAGGTGCAGAGGGGGAGGGGGTAAGTAGTGGAAAGGAGAGAAATAAAAAGAAATTAAAAGACTGGGTGTGGCGGTGAAATGACGGCTGTGTAGTGCTGGAATGGGAACAGGGAGGGGGATGGATGAGTGAGGACAGTGACTAATGAAGATTGAGGCCAGGAGGGTTACGGGAACGTAGGATGTATTGCAGGGAAAGTTCCCACCTGTGCAATTTGGAATAGCTGGTGTTGGTGGGAAGGATCCATATGGCACTGGTTGTGAAGCAGTCATTGAGATGAGGGATATCATGTTTGGCAGCGTGTTCAGCAACAGGGTGGTCCACTTGTTTGTCGGTGGCTGTTCATGTGGACAGACAGCTTGTTGGTTCCCATGCCTACATAGAATGCAGCACAGAGGTTGCAGCTTAGCTTGTAAATCACATGACTGGTTTCACAGGTAGCCCTGCCTTTGATGGGATAGTTGATGTTAGTGACTGGACTGGAGTAGGTGGTGGTAGGAGGATGAATAGGACAGGTCTTGCATCTAGGTCTATTACAGGGGTACGATCCATGAGGTAAGGGATTGGGAGCAGGGGTTGTGTAAGGATGGATGAGAAAATATTGTGTAGGTTCAGTGGACGACGGAATACCACGGTAGAAGTGGTGGGAAGTATAGTGGGCAGGACATTTCTCATTTCAGGGCATGACAAGAGGTAATTGAAACCCTGGTGGAGAAAGTAATTCAGTTGCTCCAGTCCCAGATGGTACTGAGTTACAAGGGGAATGCTCCTCTGTGGCCAGACTGTGGGACTTTGGGAGGTGGTGGGAGACTGGAAAGATAAGGCATGGGAGATTTGTTTTTGTATAAGGATGGAAGGATAATTATGGTCAGTGAAGGCTTCAGTGAGACCCTCAGTACATTTTGAGAGGGACTGCTCATCTCTGCAGATGTGACGACCATGGGTGGCTAGGCTGTACAGAAGGGACTTCTTGGTATGGAATGGGTGGCAGCTGTCAAAGTGGAGGTATTTCTGGTGGTTAGTAGGTACTGATGTAGCCATCTCTGAGGTGGAGGTCAACATCTAGGAAGGTGGCTTGTTGGGTTGAGTAGGACCAGGTGAAGCAATTGGGAGAGAAGTTGTTGAGGTTCTGGAGGAATGTGAATAAGGTGTCCTCACCTTCAATCCAGATAGAAAAGATGTCTTCAGTGAATCTGAAACCAGGTGAGGGGTTTAGAATTCTGGGTTTTTAGGAAGGATTCCTCTACGTGGCCCATGAATAGGTTAGCATAGGATGGTGCCATGCGGGTGCCCATAGCCATATCCTGGATTTGTTTTTAGGTAATGCATTCAAAGGAGAAGTAATTGTGGGTAAGGATATAGTTGGTCATGGAAACTAGGAAGGAGGTTGTGGGTTTGGCACCTGGAAAGGTAATGTTCGATAACAGTAAGGCCATGGGCATTAGGAATGTTAGTGTACTGGGAGGTGGCATGAGTAGTGACGAGCAGGGCACCGTGTGGTAAAGGGACAGGAACTGTGGAGAGTCAGTCAAGGAAATGGTTGGTATCTTTTATATAGGAGGATAGGTTCCGGGTAATAGGTTGAATGTGTTCATCTATGAGAGCAGAGATTCTCTCAGTGGGGGCACAGTAACCGGCCACAATGGGGCATCCTGGGTGGTTGAGTTTATGGACTTTAGGAAGCATGTAGAAGGTGGGAGTGTGGGGAGTGGTAGAGGTAGGTAGAGAGATGGACTCTGGGGAGAGGATCTGGGATGGGCCTAAGGATTTGAGTAGTGACTAGAGATCCTGCTGGATTGCTGGAATGGGATCACTTTGGCATGGTTTGTAGGTGGTAGAATCTGACAGCTGATGGAGTCCTTCTGCCACGTAATCCTTGCGGTTCAAAAAAACAGTGGTGGAGCCTTTGCCAGCAGGTAAGATTATAAGGTCGGGATCAGTTTTTAGATGGTGGGCTGCGGTTCTGCCAAACATGATATCCCTCATCTCAATGACTGCTTCACAGCCTGTGCCATATGGATCCTTCCCACCAACACCAGCTATTCCAAATTGCACAGGTGGGAACTTTCCCTGCAATACATCCTACATTCCCGTAACCCTCCTGGCCTCAATCTTCATTGGTCACTATCCTCACTCATCCATCCCCCTCCCTGTTCCCATTCCAGCACTACACAGCCGTCATTTCACCGCCACACCCAGTCTTTTAATTTCTTTTTATTTCTCTCCTTTCCACTACTTACCCCCTCCCCCCTCTGCACCTTCTCTCCTGCCCTCCATCTAAACTGCAACACTTCACTGTCTACCACTCCCACCATACTATCCCTCCCCCTCCCTGCCCCAGCCTCCCCCCCTTACCCCATCCAGTCGCCACTCCCATCATGCACTGGTGCTGCTGTTCGCAGTGTGGTTTCAGCTCTCTGAGACTGCAGACGTGTGTGCAAGTTGCGTTTATGTGTGTGTGTGTGTGTGTGTGTGTGTGTGTGTGTATGTGTGTGTGAGTGTGTGTTTACTGTTGACAAAGGCCTTAATGGCAAAAGCTTTAATTGTGTGAATCTTTTTGTTGTGCCTATCATGACTCAACATCTCTGTTATATGGTGAGAAGCAACTTTCCTTCTCTGGTATTGTAAAATTTTAATTTCTATATATGGTTCAAGTACGTTCTAGAAGTATCCACAAATGTCAAGCATCATTGTACTGGAATGTTCAGTACCTGTATATATACCATATGTGTTCCGGCCGGAGGCAGTTCACTCTGCACTCTTGTATGTCCAAGTGCTGAATAAACCTTTGTTAAGTGAAGTTAGTGTTCGTCACTCATCCAATTACACCTTCTTCTACATGACATTATTCTGGTGGAGACGCTGGGTATTGGAACTTGTGATAGCACACATTATTGATGACACAGTGGCTCCCATCAGGCCACGACAGAGCTGCCGTTTACGTGGCAAGAAACCCAAGTTTGAGCCATATTCAACAGATCATAATCTATTGGCGAGAGAAGAAGAAGAGGACATTACGATGACAGCAACTGTATGCCACCATATGAGATATCCTTCCGGTTTCTGTGGTGACGATGGCCAAGATCCAAACAAGTGGCTCAAGGTATATGAGCGTATAGCCAAATTTAACAAATGGGATGACACTGTGTGTTTGGCTAACGTATTTTTCTACTTGGAGGGCACTGCCAAGCAATTGTATGAGAACAACGAGGAGAAGTTCACAAGCTGGGAAGTATTCCAGGCAGAACTGTGCAAGTATTTCGGCGACACACGACACCAGAAGTGCAAGGCTGAAGATAAATTGAAGTGCAGGGCACAGCATCCAGGAGAAACGACAGCATGCTACATTAAAGACGTCTTGGACCTGTGTAAAATAGTAGACCCTAGAATGAAGGAGGAAGATAAGGGTGCACATCTCATGAAGGGTATTGCTGAGGACAGGCATCAAGCCCTACTCCTGAAGGAAGTTTCGACAGCAGACGACTTCGTAAAATGTTTCCAATATATCGAGACAATGCATCAAAAAAGAATTACATGCAAGAAGTTTTAATAACTTCCAAGAGTCATATCGATGTCTATAATGGAGGAAGAAACTGATTTCACAAGTATTCTTTGTCAGATAGTGAGAGAGGAAGTTCAGAAGGCACTTGGATTGCACGGCGAGCAAAAAACTGAGCCGCTTCTAGAGGTCATAAGGGAGGAAGTGGAACAGACATTGAAGCCAATCTCTCGTCCTTCATTTCCCTTTAAAATGGTAAAAACGTGAGAGTCATGTGAAGTTACATTCCTTCAATGCCACATGGGGAACCTGTTTGGGCACCAAGGAAGACTGACATCTGGAAGACCTATGATGACCAACCAGTATGTTTCCAATGTGGACGACCGGGACATGTGGTGCACTATTGTCGAGAAAGGTGGCAGATGTTTGATGACACCCACAGCAGAAGACAGCAGACCGATCTTAGCTGACGCCAACTCTGGGATGATGAAGATGAACAAGAAGATGTGGGTGCAGGAAAACGTAGGACACGATTGCTGCAAGCTAGCCGCTGGAGAGGACACTCCCCAGCATGCTGATCAAGGTCTCCATCACTGCTTAGAAGCTCCAGCCAATCACCTAGCTGCCGCAACTTGGAAAACTAAAGGGTGCGACCTTCCTTGGAGGTGAGGCTGCTGAAGAGAAAAATCCTCCACTGTCGATCACTACAAAAATGATAGGAAACTGTGTCAATATCCTCATGGATGGCCAATCAGCCCAAGCTCTTGTGGACTCTGGAGCATCATATTCAGTCATTTTGGAGAAGTACCATAGCCAGTTGCAGATAACTGTATTTGTCAACAACATAAGATCTCTGCTGATGGTGGCTAATTGGAAATATGTAAAACCTACAGGAAGATGTACCATTCATTTGGGTATAAGTGGCCATACACAGCTCTTAGAATTCATCATCTTACAAGAGTGTAGTCATGACATCATTCTCAGATGGGACTTTTTGAAAGCTTCTCAGGCAATTATAGATTGTGGTCGCTTGAAGATTATGCGTGATGAGATGAGATACTGTGGACAGGAAGACGCGCATCCGAGTGTATGGAGACTATGTGTTCTGGATGAAGTGATCATTCCTGCAGTCAGCGCTAGAAAGGTAACTGTCACATGTCATGGCATGCATCAACCCATGGATCTTGTAGTGGAATGTAAGAGAAGCATACCACTGAAGAATAACTTGGTCATCCCAGCCTCTGACGTCCTATTTAAGAATGCATTGGTGAATTAACTGTCACCGAGAACCACACATCCTTCCAAGACACATGTGCATAGCAAACACTGAGCTGTTAATTGCAGAATAGCTGAGCATCATAGAAACCTCCCATGCTGAGTATGTGGGTGAAATTAGTGCTACCACTATGAGACAAGATCTAGCTCGATTATCACCAGATCTCACTAAGGAACAACAGAAGAAACTACTTGCCATTCTTCAAGTGTTCTCTGAATGCTTCAATTCACAGGTGAAGAGCAAATTAGACAAATCGACGGTGAAGCACCGGATTAGCACTGGGGATGATCAACCAATAAGCTAGAGAGCATACCATGTGCCAGCAACGGAATGTCTAATAATTCATGACAAGGTAGAGAAAATGATAAAGAATGACATCATTCAGCCTTCGCAGAGCCCGTGGTCATCTCCAGTGGTTCTTGTCAGGAAGAAGGATGGCAGTTGGTGTTTTTGTGTTGGTTACAGGAAGCTTAATAAGACAACTAAAAAGGACGTTTACCCTCTTCCACGAATTGGCGATACACTAGATTGTCTGAAGGGAGCCAAGTTTTTCTCGACCATGGACATATACTCAGGATACTGGCAAATCGAAGTAGATGAGGCTGATTGTGAGAAAACTGCATTCATTACCACTGATGGGCTGTATGAGCTTCCGTTCGGTGTGTGTAATGCACCAGCAACTTTTGAACGGACGATGGATAACCTTCTAAGTCACCTGAAGTGGATGATGTGTCTTTGTTATTTAGATAGTGCTCTCAGAGACATTTGATGAACACATAAAAAGACTGAGGGCCATTGTTAAGTGTTTCCAACAAGGCAGACTGAAACTGAATCCAAGGAAGTGTCTCTTTGGAGCAAAAGAAATCAAAATACTTGTGTCAAACGAAGGTGTGTGGCCAGACCCAGAAAAGGTGATATCTCTAACGGAATTTCCTGTTCCTAAAAGTATTATAGATGTGAGAAGCTTCCTTGGATTATGTTCTTATTACCATTGTTTTATCAAAGAATTTTGTGTCAAAGCCAGGCCACTCCTAGAGTTGTTAAAAGCCAATGCTAAATTTATCTGGGGAGGTGCTCAACAAGATTCTTTCAATATGCTGTGAAAAGCTCTGATGACTGACCCTGTACGTGGTCTGTATGATGAGAGAGCACCTACAGAACTACGCACAGATGCCAGTGGGTATGGGATCAGTGTTGTTCTGGTGCAAATTTCTGATGGAAAAGAGAAGGTTATAGCCTATGCTTCTAGAACACTTACAAAAGCCGAGAGAAACTACTCAACTACAGAAAGAGAATGTCTTGCTGTGATCTGTGCCATGCGCAAATTTCGACAGTATCTCTATGGAAGGCCATTCACAGTTGTTGCAGACCATCATTCACTTTGTTGGTTGACAGGTCTTAAGGATCCAACAGCACAACTTGCCAGGTGGGCACTATGTCTTCAAGAGTATGACATTGTCATAGTGTACAAAAGTGGAAGAAAACAGCAAGATTCTGACTGTCTCTCAAGAAACTCTGTGCAAGACTATCAAGACTTCGTTGAAGATAGTGATTGTCTCGCTGCACTCCAGGATCTCTCTGCTGAGCAGAAGAAGGACGCCAAGATATCTCAAATTATGCTTGCCTTAAATCAGTCAGAGGATGTGAAAGGACAATTTAAGGTAGTTAATGGATTACTTTGCAAGAAAAACTTTGATCTGTTTGGATAGAGGTCTTCTTTTAGTGTTCAACCCTGAGGTGTCTCGCGTCCGTCGGCCGTCGTAATTTAATATATTGTTATGGTTATTATTATTTTTTGATTGTTGCTGACTTACGTGGTGGGCCTTAATAAAAATGATATTCCATTTAATTTTGATTTTACGATTAAATGCTTTCCTGAAGTTCTCCATTTTTAGCAATATTAATCTTAAATTATTTGTTACATTAGTGAATGTTAGACTCGCTGAATCTTAAAACATGAGCATATAAGTTGTACAATGTAATAAACTTTTCATATTAATTTCCTCGGCTAGTCAGTTCACTTTAAAGCATAAGATCTTTAGTTATTAATTAAAATTGCGGCCCATACACGCGCGAGAGTATTTTTCTTACCTCCGTTAATCATTGTATTGTAGTCAGAGTCCTTGCTCTGGGTCTCGGCTATGGTACTGAAAATAAGAATCTTAAAGCTAAGTAATTTCTGCAACGTCGGGCGGCTGTTGAGAAAAATTAATATTATGTTAATAGTGGGCGAGTTTTCCGCTTCCACTAATTTTTCATAAGTTAATATCGCCACGTAATGGTGTCATTGGTTGCATCGGCCGCTGCGATTGTTGAACTGTAAATTACTTGAATGCAGGTTAATTCAAGGAAGGCGGACATGAAATCGGGATCACCTCTTACAAATTAAAAGTGCACAATAATATTAAATCAGTATATTATATGCTTAACTCATACAAATATGCTTACATTTGCCAGCACTCGCAAGATGTCCCTCTATACACATTCAAGACAAAAGAGGAAGTGGAGACGACTAAAAAATTAACAAAAGAGTGTATCTTGTCGTCTCTTTAGATCATTTTTGTCATAAATTATTTCTTTGCATTTGAAACTTGGACAGAGAGATTATTACTTTACAACAACATGATAAAAATATATTATTCAATTTATAAATACCATTTTTTAAGTCTTTTCGTAATATAGCACTGGGGACGCTATAGGTGGGAAAGAGTTGGCTACCAGTAATTCCTAAACACATGCACTTAGATGTTCTACAGAAATCCCATGACACACCTGAGGCCGGACATTTGGGATTTACTAAGATATATGATAGGATCTGCAAGAGATTTTTATGGACAAGTTTATTTAGGAGTGTGTGCCACTATGTCTCGCACTGTTGAGAGTGCCAGAGGAGAAAGGCAGTTCCTCAGAAACCCCCAGGCTGACTCCTACCAATTCCACCAGTCGAAATGTCTTTCCAACATGTTGGGATTGACTTCCTCGGATGATTTCCAATGTATGCTATTGGCAATAGATGGATTATTGTTTGCACTGATTATCTGACATGCTATGCCATTACAAAAGCCGTGAAAACAGCTGAAGCATTCGAGGTAGCCCAATTCATCATGGAAGACACTGTATTAAAACACGGTGCCCCATTGGTCATTAATTATGGATCGAGGGAAAGGTTTTCAATCGAATCTTGTGACAGAGCTAAACTGTTGGTGCAACATTACTCATCATACAACGACTGCCTACCATCTGAAAACTAACGGGCTTACTGAACACCTTAATAACACCTTGGCCGACATGCTATCAATGTTCATCAGTGTTGAGCAAAGCAACTGGGATGAGGTGCTACCTTTCATGACGTTTGCCTACAACACCGCCAAATAAGACACCACAGGATTTACACCATTTTTCCTGGTGCATGCGCATGAGGCGACGATGACAATGGACACTGTGTTTCCATTACATCCTGATGGTGTGGACAACAACTACATTGGCCAGGTGTTAACCAGAGCTGAGGAAGCTCGGCAGATAGCTCGGCTCCGCATGCTGCAGGCTCAAGAAAACAATCGCCGAAGGTATGACGCGAGCCACCGGCCTGTTGTCTACCAGCCTGATGACTTCGTCGGGATCTTCAGTCCTGTTCGGAAGGTTGGTCTCTCTGAGAAGCTCCTCAGGCGCTACTTTGGACCTTATAAGGTTGTAAGACAGTTGTCTGATATTACTTATGAAGTTTAAGATTTCGACCCCGACACAAGATGACAAAGGATCAGAGATATGGTCCACGTCCTTCGAATGAAGCCCTGTAAGGATCGTGCAACCCAGGGTAAATTCGAAGCTCCAGCGACAGGCAACAAGTGGAAAGATGATGAAGAGCTTAGCAGCAAGGGAAGTTCTAAGAAGTTCACCACCAAGGTGAACATCAGTCATTGGGAATCGGAGTATGCAGGACCGATGACTTGTTCCCGAAATAGGCCGACGTAACACCGAGCTGCTGTTCTCTTAAGGAGGGAGCAATGTCGCAGAAGAAGCTGAGTAGCACAGTCACTGTAGTGACGCTGGCACGGTAGCTCAGCGTGTTCGGTCAGAGGGTTAGCTGCCCTCTGTAATAAAAAAACTGAGTGAATGGATCGATAACGAACTTCAACGGGTGTCAGGAGACGTCCGCCACGAACAATTGCAACAAACTATAACGAACAAAATGAGATTACAAAAAACAAAATTCAACGAACAATACAGAACAAAATGAAATTAAAAAAAAAAAATGTGTATTGGTTATGAGACTAGACTGTTGCATGGAGGGTCGTGAGTTCAAAACTCACCTGAGCTGTAAAATTTTAATTTCTATATTCGGTTCGAGCACATTCTAGAAGTATCCACAAATGTCAATAATCATTGTACTGGAATGTTCTGTAACTGTATATATACCATATGTGTTCTGGCCGGAGGCAGTTTGCTCAGTGCTCTTGTATGTACAAGTGCTGAATAAACCTTCATTAAGTGAAGTTAGTGTTCATCATTCATCTAATTACACCTTCTTCTACGTGACAGTATTGTATTTTGTGAAATAAATGACAGAACATCTTCCTCTAATTTGCATCACTTGACTAACAGACCTTTTGGCTTGGAATCAGTTACTGCAAAATGCAGAAATAAAAATCGTATATAAAAGCATCACATAACCAAGCACCATTTCTATAAAAATTCTGAGCTTCACTACATAGTTACATGATTTTAAGATACGAACATTTAAATTTAATTCAGTTTCATTATTTTACTGCTTAAAAATTAGATTTGGTGTAAATGCTGAATTTATATTAACATTTTCACATTTTCATTAATATCTCTAAATCATGGTTTGGTGCTTAGTCAGTTGATGCATATCATCATCCAACTGTGCCACACTGCATAAGTCATATGACCTTTACCCATTACAATATTTATTTGTTGTTGGTAATGTGTGTGTGTTGCTATCCTGCAATGACTGATTGGACATATGCAAAGCAACTCCTTTGTACAGATACCGTCCACAACTCATGGTCTAGAGCCTAGCGTTGCTGCCTCTGGATCATGGGGTTCTGGGTTTGATTCCTGGCCGGGTAGGGGTTTTCTCTGTCCGGGGACTGGGTGTTTGTGTTGTCCTCATCATTTCATCACCACCATCATCATCATCCTCATCATCATTTGTGACAGTGGCTAGATTGGATTGTGAAAAAATTGGACTGTGCAACAATTGCGAATTTGTACAGTCACTGATGACTACGCAGTTGAGCACACCACAAACCAAACATCATCATCTTTGTACAGACACATTTATTTTCATGTGCACCAGATGTTGGATGCACTGTATTGTGACAACCGAGATTATAACTTTCATTGCTACTCTTATGTAGATACACATTGCCTCTTTTCTCACCTCTCATTGTTTAGATGAAATTATCATCCCATTGGCTATGCACAACTTACAAATGACAGTATCGGTGGTGGTGATTAAAAATAGATATCACTTATGAGACATTATGAAATGAATGAAGAATGTCATTGACACATTTGCAGATGATGCAGTAATTTAGAAAGAACCAGAGAAAGAAGTCCAGGAAGAGGCTGGCCACATGGAACGACCATATAAAAGTGCATGGACTAACAATCTTCTATATACGATAAAAGCAAAAGTTTGTGTGGGTGTTATACATCTGTTACTCTTTCACAGTTAAACAGCTGGAGAGATTTAGAATGGAGGTAACTTATATCCAGAATTAACACATTGGCTACCTTCTATATACCTATCAAAAGGGTTGGGGGTGAAAAAGAACTGCAGCCCATGGCATGCAAATACCCATATTTTATTCCTCCAGTATTTGAGAATGGGAGCACTAGTGACCTGTAACAACTTCAGAAATAATATCAAACTTTCACAAAACTTTATCTCACTGACAGTCCATGAGAAATTATGAATGAAAAATGTTTACCGCTTACATTTTCGCTGTTGATTCAGTGAAACTGCCACATAAAGCAAGACATTATAATTTATTAATTATTTACTACAAACTCTATTTGCAACACATTTTGTAGATAGTATTCACATAGAAGATGAATGTTCTAGCAACATTACATCATTGTCAGCCCATAGTTCAGGAAATGTGGCATCATAAACATGGAGCTGGGTGAACATGAAACTCTATTTGCAACACATTTTGTAGATAGTATTCACATAGAAGATGAATGTTCTAGCAACATTACATCATTGTCAGCCCATAGTTCAGGAAATGTGGCATCATAAACATGGAGCTGGGTGAACATGAAACTTCAGGTCAATATTTCCTAGACATACCGATGAAATAAGTTTTTAAATATATTTGACATGTGCATTTAGGCAAAGCTACAGGTAAAAAGCTCATCCTAAACCCCTAGAACAATCTCAATCAAATTAGGTAGTCATATTAGTTATGGTCTGGAAAGAAATACTGTGGGGGGTGAGAACCACCAGCCTCATTCTGTGATGAGGGTGATAACATGGAGAAAAGGTGGAGGAAAGGACACAGATAGGGGGCAGGAGGAGATGGACCAGAGGAGATACACAGAGAGACATGGGTTAAGAGGAGATGAACAGGGAAAGAGAAGAGGAAGAGAAAGGGAAGAGGTGGAAATGGACAGAGACTGGGGGGTGGGGGTGGACACTGAGAGGAAGGAGGAGGAGATGGATTAACAGATGATTGCAATCAATTCATACTTGGCAATGCCAGGTACTCAGCTATCTCTGCATATATGCCAAGAACAAGAAGTCTCAGGACATTGTTTGAGGAGGCGTATTGCAGTAGGCTCTCCATACACACAGAGGCAATTATGATCTTCCCCGTGCTAAGCATGTTGCAAACAGTAACAAAATTATTTGCTCCCTTCGCTGGTACATTTTTTAATTCGCTACTCAGTGACATAAAAATGTTTTCATTTAAGTGAACGAGTGAGTTGCAAGTAACACAAGTTTTATCAGCTTTATTCGTCATCTCAAAATTTGTAATTTTTTTTTCTGTGGAGTTTGCTGGGCCATAAATGGCTCATGTTACTAAAGTTCCAGCAGATAACTTTTGTGATGGTGCATATCAATGGTAGCCCCTGGAACCCACGCAACTCTACTTTCTTCAATTTTACAGGACAAACAAAATGGTTTCTTAAAAAATAATATAAAGTGATACAGATAAAGTTGCTACATGTATAACTATACAGTATAAGCCTAGTTAGTAGCAGACTAGAGAAATCCATGCCCTTTCAAATCTCTCTTTTATAAATGAGTTACTGTTTACTGGAATTGTGAGGTTCACACTGACAGGTTTTCATTGTCTACCATTGATATACATGGATAGTGAGTCTCAGCATTAACATTTTTTTTATATATAAACAACTATTTAACAGCTGGACAAACTGCCGGCACAACTAGTAAATAAATAAACAGTTGCAATGTTAATCAACAGACAGAACAAAAAGGTAAAAATAAGGCTGTAAGATAAACAGCTGGAAACCGTACACCATTATGAATATCTTGGGTGCATCATTTCAAACAATAACAGGATATAGCATGAGATTAACAACCAAACTCAAAAAATCAGCTCACCTGTACCATCAAGTTTGAAATCTACCCTGGAACGAAGAAATGTCCTTAAGAGCAAATCTTCAGTCATAGTATATCCTCCTAGAAATCTGCACAACAACCAGTTTGGTTGATGGCAAACTGCAAGCCACAGAAATGAAGCTCTTACAAATTAAATCCAGAAAAATAGGAAGGATAGGGTAAGAAAGGAAAAAAAGGGAAGAAAGTGGAGTATATACATGCTTGAAAGAAATAGTGACAAGGGGCTCTTTGAAATTGGTAGGCCATGCCAACAGAACAAATGAGGGAAGGATAGCGAAACTGTGGCTACATACTGATTTATTTTTATTTACATGTCAAGTTCCATAGGAAAAAATTGAGGAGCAAATCTCCAAGGTCATGTAACATGTCAGTACATGAAATTACAACATAAAAGTAATAACAGTTAAAAATAAATGTTGATGAACCTGAAAAAATTAAGTCCATAAGTTTAAGGAAATGCTATCAGCAATACAATAAGAATCAGCTTAATTTTTCAAGGAACTCCTCGACAGAATAGGAGTGACCCATGAGGAAGCTCTTCAGTTTCGATTTGAAAGTGCGTGGGTTATTACTAAGATTTTTGAATTCGAGTGGCAGCTTATTGAAAATGGATGCAGCACTATATTGCACACCTTTTTGCACAAGAGTTAAGGAAGTCCAATCCAAATGCAGGTTTGAATTCTGCCGAGTATTAACCGAGTGAAAGCTGCTTATTCTTGGGAATAAACTAATATTGGTAACAAGAAATGACAATAAGGAATATACATATTGAGAGGCCAATGTCAAAATACCCAGACTCGTGAACAGAGGTTGACAAAAGGTTCATGAACTCACACCACTTATTGCCCAAACCGCCCATTTCTGAGCCAAAAATATCCTTGTAGAATGGGAAGAGTTACCCCAAAATATAATACCATATGACATAAGTGAATGAAAATAAGCACAGTAGACTAATTTTCATGTAGAAGTATCACTCATTTTTGATACTGTTCGAATAGTAAAAATGGCCGTATTAAGTCTTTGAACAAGATCCTGAATGTGGGCTTTCCACGACACCTTACTATCTATCTGAACACCTAGAAATTTGAACTGTTCGGTTTCACTAAACATATGCCCGTTCTGTTAAATTAAAATGTCACATTTTGTTGAATTGTGTGTTAGAAACTGTAAAAACTGAGTCTTACTGTGATTTAATGTTAGTTTATTTTCTACAAACCATGAACTGAGGTCATGTACTGCACTATTTGAAATCGAGTCAATGTTGCACACAACATCCTTTACTCCCAAGCTAGTGTCATCAGGAAACAGAAATATTTTAGAGTTACCTGTAATACTAGAGGGCATATCATTTATATAAATAAGGAATAGGAGTGGCCCCAACACTAATCCCTGGGGCACCCTCCACTTGACAGCACCCCACTCACATCCCACATCACAGCTGTTATCAACATTGCGAATAATGACCTTATGCTGCCTGTTGCTAAAGTAAGAGGTGAACCTATTGTGAGCTACTCCCCGTATTCCGTAATGGTCCAACTTCTAGAGCAATATTTTGTGATCAACACAATCAAATGCATTAGTTAAATCAAAAAATACGCCAAGCATTCGAAACTTTTTGCTTAGCCCATTCAGTACCTCAGAGAGAAAAGAGAATATAGCATTTTCAGTTGTTAAACGCCTTCTAAAGCCGAACTGTACATTTGATAGCAAATTGTATTATATAAAATGATCAATTATCCTTACATACATAGCCTTTTCAATAACTTTAGCAAACACTGATGGCATAGAAATAGGTCTAAAATTATCTACATTATCCCTTTCTCCCTTTTTATAAAGCAGCTTTATTTACTGAGTACTTTAATCGCTCAGGAAACTGACCATTCCTAAAGGAAAAAATACAAATATGGCTAAATACAGGGCTAAAATGTGCAGCACAGTACTTTAATATTCTGCTAGGCACTCCATCATATCCATGAGAGTCCTTAGTCTTCAGTGATTTAATTATTGACTCAATCTCCCCCTTGTCCACATCACAGGGGAATATTTCAGACATCAATCTTGGAAAGGCATTTGCCAAGAAAGTTATATGATTTCCTGTAGAAACTAAATTTTTATTTAATTCACCAGCAATGCTCAGAAAATGGTTGTTAAATACTGTACATACATCTGATTTATCAGTAACAGAAATATTTTTACTGCGAACTGACTTTATATCGTCAACCTTGTGCTGTTGACCAGACACTTCCTTCACAACTGACCGTATGGTTTTAATTTTATCCTGTGAATTAGCTATTCTATTTGCATACCACATACTCTTTGCCTTCCTAATAACATTTTTAAGCACCTTACAATACTGTTTGTAATGGGCTACTGTAGCTTGATTGTGACTACTTCTAGCATTCTGATATAATTTCCGCTTTGATCTACATGATATCCTTATCCCACTAGTCAGCCACCCAGGCTGTCCATTACTGCTAGTACCCCATTCAGAATGTTCCAAGGGAAAGCAACTCTCAACGAGCATGAGAAATGTGTTATGCAAAACATTGTTTTTATCATCTATATTATCAGCTCTATAAACATCCTGCCAATCTTGTTCCTTGACAAGTTTTAAAAAACTCTCTATTGCTGTTGGATTAACTTTACTACATAGTCTAATTAAATACTTTACTTTACTTTACTTTACTATATCTTCGTCATTTACCAGCCATGGCTGGACAGACTGCGTCACAAATACAATGTTTATCAACTAACATTTATACAACACCATATACAAAATTTATATTACAAATAAAATATTGATGCAGTGCACAAAAACACATAGAACATAGCGGGAATGAAATATAACTAAACAGGAAAGTAAAACTTCATAGCAGCAAATGAAAATACCATAAAGCAAAATGTCACACACACAAAGTTTCATTTTGGCAAAATATGTACTTTCAGTAAAACACAAAATTAAATGTGTAGTTAACATAAGAAGAAGATTAAATTTAGGCAAAATTATATATAAAACATAACAATATTTATTATTTTGTCCATTCAGTAGAACCGCTGTTGAAAAACTCTTCCAATGAATATAGTGGATGTTGTTACAAGCCCTGAGCAATTTTTTTCCAAAATAATTCAGGTGGCAGGGATTTCACTTCTGACATTGGTTTGAGTGTTGTTGTTGTGGTCTTCAGACCTGAGACTGGTTTGATGCAGATCTCCATGCTACTCTATCCTGTGCAAGCTTCTTCATCTCCCAGTACTTACTGCAACCTACATACTTCTGAATCTGCTTAGTGTATTCATCCCATGGTCTCCCTCTACGATTTTTACCCTCCACACTGCCCTCCAATGCTAAATTTGTGATCCCTCGATGCCTCAGAACATGTCCTACCAACTGGTCCCTTCTTCTTGTCAAGTTGTGCCGCAAACTCCTCTTCTCCGCAAGTCTATTCAATACTTTCTCATTAGTTATGTGATCTACCCATCTAATCTTCAGCATTCTACTGTAGCACCACATTTTGAAAGCTTCTATTCTCTTCTTGTCCAAACTACTTATCGTCCATGTTCCACTTCCATACATGGCTACACTCCATGCAAATACTTTCAGAAACGACTTCCTGACATTTAAATCTATACTTGATGTTAACAAATTTCTCTTCTTCAGAAACGCTTTCCTTGCCATTGCCAGTCTACATTTTATATCCTCTCTAGTTCAATCATCATCAGTTATTTTGCTCCCCAAGTAGCAAAACTCCTTTACTACTTTAAGCGTCTCATTGCCTAATCTAATTCCCTCAGCATCACCTGACTTAATTCGACTACATACCATTATCCTCGTTTTGCTTTTGTTGAGGTTCATCTTATATCCTCCTTTAAAGACACTGTCCATTCCGTTCAACTGCTCTCCCAAGTCCTTTGCTGTCTCTGACAGAATTACAATGTCATCAGCGAACCTCAAAGTTTTTATTTCTTCTCCATGAATTTTAATACCTACTCCGAATTTTTCTTTTGTTTTCTTTACTGGTTGCTCAACATACAGATTGAATAACATCGGGGAGAGGCTACAACCCTGTCTCACTCCCTTCCCAACCACTGCTTCCCTTTCATGCACCTTGACTCTTATAACTGCCATCTGGTTACTGTACAAATTGCAAATAGCCTTTCGCTCACTGTATTTTACCCCTGCCACCTTTAGCATTTGAAAGAGAGTATTCCAGTCAACATTGTCAAAAGCTTTCTCTATGTCTACAAATACTAGAAATGTAGGTTTGCCTTTCCTTAATCTTTTTTCTAAGATAAGTCGTAAGGTCAGTACTGCCTCACGTGTTCCAACTATTCTATGGAATCCAAACTGATCTTCCCAAGGTCAGCTTCTACCAGTTTTTCCATTCGTCTGTAAAGAATTCGCATTAGTATTTTGCACTTGTGAATTATTAAACTGATAGTTCGGTAATTTTCACATCTGTCAACACCTGCTTTCTTTGGGATTGGAATTATTATAATCTTCTTGAAGTTTGAGGGTATTTCGCCTGTCTCATACATCTTGTTCACCAGATGGTAGAGTTTTGTTGGGGCTGGCTCTCCCAAGGCTATCAATGGTTCTAATGTAATGTTGTGTACTCTGAGGGCCTTGTTTCGACTCAGGTCTTCCAGCGCTCTGTCAAACTCTTCACGCAGTATCGTATCTCCCCTTTCATCTTCATCTACATCCTCTTCCATTTCCATAATATTGTCCTCAAGTACATCACCCTTGTATAGACCCTCTATATACTCCTTCCACCTTTCTGCTTTCCCTTCTTTGCTTAGAACTGGGTTTCCATCTGAGCTCTTGATATTCATGCAAGTGGTTCTCTTTTCTCCAAAGGTCTTTTTAATTTTCCTGTAGGCAGCGTCTATCTTACCCCTCGTCAGATAAGCCTCTACATCCTTACATTTGTCCTCTAGCCATCCCTGCTTAGCCATTTTGCACTTCCTGTCGATCTCATTTTTGAGACGTTTATATTCCTTTTTGCCTGCTTCACTTACTGCATTTTTGTATTTTCTCCTTTCATCAATTAAATTCAGTATCTCTTCTGTTACCCAAGGATTTCAACTAGCCCTCATCTTTTTACCTATTTGATCCTCTGCTGCCTTCACTATTTCATTCCTTAAAGCTACCCATTCTTCTTGTACTGTATTTCTTTCCCCCATTCCTGTCAATTGTTCCCTTATGCTCTCCCTGAAACTCTCTACAACCTCTGGTTCTTTCAGTTTATCCAGGTCCCATCTCCTTAAATTCCCACCTTTTTGCAGTTTCTTCAGTTTTAATCTACAGTTCATAACCAATAGATTGTGGTCAGAATCCACATCTGCCCCTGGAAATGTCTTACAATTTAAAACCTGGTTCCTAAAGCTCTGTGTTACCATTATATAATCTATCTGATACCTTTTAGTATCTCCAGGATTCTTCCATGTATACAACCTTCTTTCATGATTCTTGAACCAAGTGTTAGCTACGATTAAGTTATGCTCATTGCAAAATTCTACCAGGAGGCTTCCTCTTTCATTTCTTAGCCCCAATCCATATTCACCTACTACGTTTTCTTCTCTTCCTTTTCCTACTGTCGAATTCCAGTCACCCATGACTATTAAATTTTCGTCTCCCTTCACTACCTGAATAATGTCTTTTATCTCATCATACATTTCATCAATTTCTTCATCATCTGCAGAGCAAGTTGGCATATAAACTTGTACTACTGTAGTAGGCATGGGCTTCATGTCTATCTTAGCCACAATAATGTGTTCATATGCTGTTTGTAGTAGATTACCCACACTGCTATTTTTTTATTCATTATTAAACCTACTCCTGCATTACCCCTATTTGATTTTGTATTTATAACCCTGTATTCACCTGACCAAAAGTCTTGTTCCTCCTGCCACTGAACTTCACTAATTCCCACTATATCTAACTTTAACCTATCCATTTCCCTTTTTAAATTTTCTAACCTACCTGCTCGATTAAGGGATCTGACATTCCACACTCCAATCCGTAGAACAACAGTTTTCTTTCTCCTGATAATGATGTCCTCTTGAGTAGTCCCCACCCGGAGATCTGAATGGGGGACTATTTTACCTCCAGAATATTTTACCCAAGAAGATGCCATCATCATTTAACCATACAGTGAAGCTGCATGCCCTCGGGAAAGTGTACAAAAGCCTTTTAGTGTTAAAATTTGTGCATCATGGTCTGAAAGGCCATTCACGCTTTTCCTAATAGAATGCCCATCTAGTAATGAAGAATGAATAAAAATATTGTCTATGACTGTGCTACTGTTCCCCTGCACCCTAGTTGGAAAAAAACACAGTTTGCATCAGATCATATGAATTTAGGAGATTTACCAACATCATTTTTCTTGCACAATCATATACAAATTTAATATTGAAGTCACCACATATAACTACTTTCTGATACTTCCTACAAAGTGAATCAAGAACCCTCTCTAGCTTGAGCAAAAATGCTCTGAAGTCGGAGTTAGGAGACCTATAAACAACAACAATTAGAAGTTTAGTTTCACTAAATTCAACTAACGCTGCACAACTTTCAAATATCTGTTCAGTGCAGTGTCGTGACATGTCTATGGACTCAAATTGAATACTGTTTTTTATGTACAGAGCCACTCCCCCACCCCGCAAGGAACTCCTTGAGAAACAGCCAGCTAATCTGTAGCCTGATCTATTGACAGACTCAATTGGTACAATACAATGTGACCCATGTCCTCCACCATCAGCGCCTTCTCTAGCCCCATCTTAAAATGCCTAACAGTAGCATTAAGATGAGGCCAATCATTATGCTGAAACAGTTGCAAGAAGTGCATGTCAATGCCACCAGTTTGAGTAGCTATCTTTTCCAGGTCACCACCTACATCATACTCCCTGTTCCTATAAAGACTATTCCCAGGTCCACCCACAATCACTACCTGATCCTCTTTCATAAAATTCCTACATAGCTCCCCATGTTGTCAGTCACCAGAGCCAACACTACACTCTTCACAATGCTGGTGACATGGTACTCACTCCCCAACACTTCCTACAACTGCTGGCCCACATCTTTGCCGTGCAAACTACCTGGCAGCAGGACCTTTTTTCTGTTAGAATTTGCAACTGACTTAGGTTTCCAAATTCTGACAGTTGGTCAAATCTATTGGTTATACACAAAGTACATGTATGTGAATATCTCCTCCTCCTCCTCCTAACTGCCTTCTTACCAACTGCTAGTTCCCATTCCCGAGCACCCTCCTCAACCTACCTAGTTCCTC
This sequence comes from Schistocerca serialis cubense, assembly GCF_023864345.2. NCBI lineage: Eukaryota > Metazoa > Arthropoda > Insecta > Orthoptera > Acrididae > Schistocerca > Schistocerca serialis. Next base: position 113,559,741 of record NC_064646.1, read on the forward strand.
CTTTGTGTTTTGTAACTGTGCTGGAAGGGCCCAGATCTTATGCTCCTGCTCCTCTATCAACTTATTTCTGCTACAAATTCTGCATTTCCAGGAGAGGATCTCACTAGAATGCCCAGTGGCTTCTCCACTGTATCCCCCGCCCCCCAATGAAAATACTTTGAGCAAATCTCACACCGTAACCCACTACTTACAAACCCATGACAAAGCCCACACTTCTCACTCAAGGTAAGATGTTAACAGTTACTGAAAAAACTAAATGTCTGCACTACCTAAGTTCAATTGCAACAGTAGAACTATTTAAAGAATGTTTGTGTGAAGTAATGTTACAGCTCAGTGGTATTGCAGAAATTGTGGTCATATGTTTAGGGTTGTGATAGGTCCTAACTTTCTCTTTATGGATGACAATGCCCACCCACACAGGACCACTAAGGTGTCGGATACACTGGAAAGTGAAAATATTGAATGTATGGAATGGCCAGCATACTCCCTGGACCTAAACCCTATAGAACATGCCTGAGATGCTCTTGGCAGACATATTTCTCAATAAACACCCCTTCTATGAACTGTGCAAGAACTGGAGAGCACCTTGAGAGAGGAGTGGGACAATATCCTCCAAAGACTCCTCAAAAGTTTGGTAATCAGTATGAATAAGAGGTGCAAAAAGTGCATTAGTGCCCGAGGAAGATATATTTATTACTAGAGTTTGATATCGACCTACATGTTGGGAGTCTGATCTGTGTAAATATGAACACTATTTGTATCTGTAATCCTGCTTTCTTATTGGATGAAATCTGTACCATTTTTCACTATAAATGTACTGCCCCACCTCTTATTATGTATGTAACGTTTTTCGTGTTGACCATCATTGCCTCTGACTGTTCCTGTCCAAAAATGTCTCTGTTCCTTAGCAGTTCTCAAGCAATGTACAAAAGTATTATTTTATAATTTGTTGTGGCTATTTTGCACATATCCATTTTTTTAAATTTATTAATGGCAATTGGACATCACCTGTACTTCCCAATATTACGTTTCATAGATACAAACTCATTAAAAAAATATGTTGGATTTGGAACTAGCACTAGGTTCATTGTCAACTTCACTCCAGTCATCTTTTTTAAAGCTTTCTTTAAATTCAAAATTATTAAGGCTTTCGTGGCCACTTGTTGACAAACTGCCTATTGGCTTCTGTCTCGGGTTCTTCGGCCAACGTTCATCTAATGATTTTACTGATGTTTCGCCAGCATGAGTGGCTGGCATTGTCAAAGCTTCACCCTCCATTGCTGATGGTGAACTGGAGCCGAACTCGTGGCCACAGACTGTATGTACCCGGTGTGCCAACGTCCGAGGGCTTCTCCGCAGTCAATTCCGGTGTAGTTTTCCTCTTGCTGGCTATGACGGTCATTCGCTGCAGTACAGGAAGCCAGGATCTGTTTACTTTAAGGCTTTCCTCTTTCTTGTTGAAGCTGTTTGTGTGTTTTTGTATTTCTACAGCTTCTCTGGACAAGCGCGTGTGACAGTGCTTCTCTACAGCCAGAACTTCCATGTCAGCAAATTTTATTATGTGGTCAATCTCACTCAATGCATTCTCTGCCACGGCCGATTTTTCCACCTGCCCTAACCTGCAATGTCGCTTATGTTCTGTGATCCTGGTGTTGATTGATCATCCAGTCATTCCGACATAAACTTTTCCGCATGTGCATGGTATATTCCTGGCATTGCAAGTGGGTCCCTTTTCTCCTTTGCTGATCTAAGACACTCTTTGATCTTCCTCGTCGGTTTGAAAATCGTCTTTACACCATGTTTGCACAATATATGGCCGACTCTGTCCGTCACTCTGGGAATGTATGGCAGAAAGGCTGTAACCGACATTTCTTTTTCTGATTCCTTACTTCGCTGAGTGTTTGGCTCAGTTGCACTTCTAATATAATTTGTGGAGTACCCATTGCTCCTCAGAACACTTTCCAGGTGTTGCATTTCGCATCTGAGCTGCTGCGGCTCACATATTTGTCCTGCTTGTGTTACGAGCTTATTAATCATGCCTCTTTTCTGGCTCAGTTGGTGGTTTGATAATTTGTGCAGGTATTGGTCCATGTGTGTCGGTTTTCGATACGCGCTGTGTCCCAGGTTTTCGCCATCCCTTGTGATCAGCAAATACAGAAATGGCAGTTTTTTGTCCTTTTCTACTTCCATGCACAGGCACTGGGCTTGGCGACTTGCAAACCTAAGGTGTGGTATAGATACGTCGATGATACTTTCATTGTGTCAGCCATGGTGAAGAACAGCTCGGTTACTTCCTAAGACACTTGAACAGCCTCGACACCAACATAAAATTTACCATGGAAGTAAACAACACACTACAAATCCAGACCAGATATATGTTACTTTCTTATGTTTCTCTTGAGTAACTCAAACTGCAGTTTCTAGCGAAAACATTATCCAGTACGAAATTAAAGTGTATTAAATTTCATATGTCAAAGGTTGTATTCATTTCTCTTTAAAGGCAATAGTTTTCTGCTTTGCAGGATATGGAAGAACTGAATATTATTAAAAATACTATTTTAATGGTGTAAAATTAATATCTGTTGTTAAATGAAGTTGGTTAAGGCAAATATAAAAGCATACACCATGTCTATGTGCAGTTTAAGGATAAATTGTGTTCTGAGGGTGTAACAGGGGGTTACAAGCAAGAGGTTGCCAGAATGTGGTCATGCACTCCCCACCCCCATAGGTCTGCAGACTGAAAATTGGGCTGGTGATCCCCCACTCTGTCACAAGAATTAACTACAAGGTGATTTACTGACCTCTGCAGCACACCTTATGAAGGTGATGCAGTGCATAAATATGCCCATAGGGGTATATATTTTCTGCAAAATGTCTCAACACTACATACAATGCAGACATGAGTTACTATAGTTGGAGTCACGAATGATGGTGGTCGAGTTTAGGTTTGTTCCACACATCTACGTTACTCGTTATCTGACAACCAATGAGTGTTTAGTAGTGTTTCCAGCACTCTGCTGTGAATGTAGCAGTCAATGTAAACATTATATGTATTTGTAGTTATATAGTGAAGTTATATAGTGAATTTTTATTCCATTTGTTACAAGTTGTCACAATTGGTGGTGGTAAATGACAAATTTGGCACAACCAAGAGAGAGACATAATTTGCAAACACATGCTCTCTTCAACTGCAGAGCATGTGTATGCACTTATCACAACCTTTTCTTGGAATTGGCAACAATGCAATTCCCGTCCATGTCTCAAGCTGTGCAAAACACCATCATTCATGTTTTGGACTGTAATAATATTAGCACAAGAAATGCATATCGACAGAATCTACATAAATCTGTGCACACTGTTCTACACTGCTAGATGGGGGGACTGATTCTTAGTTACCCCATATGGCAGCTTTAACGTTCTTGTGGGAAAGTAACTTCCCTCACCATAAGTCTTCTGTTATGTGAGTGGACAACATAACTTCAGTGAGTATGTGTGTATATAGTGGAGTTAGTTGATCATTGACAGCATATTATAAAGCACTGTAATTGTGTTGTCACATGACGGTAAATTAATGAATGACCAGAAAGTTACTGCTTTTCTCTCACCATTAATTGTGTTATTGGTACTGCATAGAACACTTCTACTGAGCAACTGTAGAGTTGGCTACACTGAGTGGAGCTACATACTGCGGAATATCTTACATGGTGTGTGTGGATATATCTGATGGAATGGGACTGATCATGTTCAAGTATAGAATAGTAGTCACCTAGAATGCATTGTTTGAATTACACTGAAATTTCTGAAGTTCCATGACACCTAGGAGAGGGAGACAATTAAAGCCTCTGGGCCTCTTCAAATGTTGGGAGAGCTGAAACTGGGGTGATGGATTTGATGCTCCTCATGCTGTAGAAAGTATTCCAGTCTGTGATAGTGGAAACAATGAAATACACATTGTAGAATATATGTTGACAGCAAGTTACATTTGGGACAGGCTCTTCAGTGTAGTGGACAGCTCCAGCTCCAGCTGTTGAGCTTTTCTATGATAGCTCACTTAAACGTGGAAAATAAGTACTCACTCAATAAACTGAAAACATCACTACATAAAGACGAGCTCCGTGAAATTACTTTGTCTACTCCCATAACAGAACTGGACAGAATCCTGGAGTGGTACAGTGTGTCTGTAAACTGAAAAGCTAGCAGCATTCATGATGAGGAAAGTTGCCTTTCCCAGAAGAATGCTACAGCTGCCCTACAAGATGACATAATCAATTCCCCTCCTGGCAGTGCTGAACAGTGTGCACAGATTTATATCGATTGTGTCCATCTTCGTTTCTTGCGCTAGTATTATTAACAACTCACATCTGTATTCAATATAGTGTTAAAGCACTTTGTGGAACAAACACCCCCACAGGTATATCTGCACATTGCGTCACCAGTGATTCATAAGGTGTGTCGCAAAGGGTCAATATAACTTTGTCAGACATCCTGTAGTTGTTTCTTACGGTGTAGTTGGGCAGATAATAGAAGGGAATCATCTGTTTGCTCTTCAGTTTGCAAATCTATGGAGGAAGAAAGTTCACAACAATACAGCGACCTCCCCCCCCCCCCCCCCCCTCCTCCACACACGTGCCACCCTACCTACACTGTTACACTTTTTTTAAAAATCTGCTTTTTTCCATACCTGGCAATGGAAATTATTAGTCCTAGAGAAAAAAACATTGGTATGTTTTGTGAATAAAATTTAATGTAGTTTTAATGCTTCTGTTAGAAACCGCAGTTTTTACAGGAAACAAAACAGTATGGAAACACCAAAAAATACACATTACCATGCCTAAAATGGAGTAAGAAAACTTGGCGTTTGAAACAGCTCCCAGTCCTTCTCAATGAATAAATACAAGTCCTGTATGGTTTTCAAGTGAATCTTATATCAGTCTTCCTGCAACATAGTGGCAAGTTCAGGTAATGATGGATAGCAACCGTGCACCCTTCTCTCCAAAGTAGATCACAAAGGCTCAATGATATTCAGATCTGGTGACTATGCTAGCCACTTGAAGTGTGACTATTCATCCTCGTGCTTACAAAACAAGTCCTGGATGATGTGAGCTGTGTAGACAGGGGCCCTGTCATCTTTGAACACAGCATCACCATTGAAGAATAAACTTTGTACTGTGGGATGGACTTGATAAGCCAAGTGGTCATACAATCCATGGCAGTAATGTGACATTCTGGAGTAACCATGGGCTCCGTGGAATACTATGACATTGCTGCCCAAATCAACTAACCTGTGCCATGTTTCAATCCCTGGTGTAAACTTGGCCAGAGGTTGGAAATAGTGTGAAACAAGACTCATCTGCCCAAATGAGTTGCACAGATGACAAAATGGTAGATATCAAAATAGATGACAGAGGGATAGAAAAACAATTAAAATCGCTCAAAAGAGGAAAGGCCACTGGACCTGATTGGATACCAGTTTTGATTTTATACAGAGTACGCGAAGGAACTTGCCCCCCTTCTTGCAGCGGTGTACCGTAGGTCTCTAGAAGAGCGTAGTGTTTCAAAAGTTTGGAAAAGGGCACAGGTCATCCCCGTTTTCAAGAAGGGACGTCAAACAGATGTGCAGAACTACAGACCTATATCTCTAACGTCGATCAGTTGCAGAATTTTGGAACATGTATTATGTTTGTGTATTATGACTTTTCTGAAGACTAGAAATCTACTCTGTAGGAATCAGCATGGGTTTCGAAAATGACGATCGTGTGAAACCCAGCTCGCACTATTCGTCCACGAGACTCAGAGGGCCATAGACACGGGTTCCCAGGTAGATGCCATGTTTCTTGACTTCCGCAAGGCATTTGATACAGTTCCCCACAGTTGTTTAATGAACAAAGTAAGAGCATATGGACTATCAGACCAATTGTGTGATTGGATTGAAGAGTTCCTAGATAACAGAACGCAGCATGTCATTTTCAATGGAGAGAAGTCTTCCGAAGTAAGAGTGATTTCAGGTGTGCCGCAGGGGAGTGTTGTAGGACCACTGCTATTTACAATATATATAAATGATCTTGTGGATAACATCGGAAGTTCACTGAGGCTTTTTGCGGATGATGCTGTAGTATATCGAGAGGTTGTAACAATGGAAAATTGTACTGAAATGCAGGAGGATCAGCAACAAATTGACACATGGTGCAGGGAATGGCAATTGACTCTCAACGTAAACAAGTGTAATGTGCTGTGAATACATAGAAAGAAAGATCCTTTATCACTTAGCTGCAATATAGCAGGTCAGCAACTGGAAGCAGTTAATTCCATAAATTATCTGGGACTAGGCATTAGGAGTGATTTAAAATGGAATGACCATATAAAATTAATAGTTGGTAAAGCAGATGCCAGAATGAGATTCATTGGAAGAATCCGAAGGAAATGCAGTCCGAAAACAAAGGAAGTAGGTTACAGTACACTTGTTCGCCCACTGCTTGAATACTGCTTACCAGTGTGGGATCTGCACCAGATAGAGTAGATAGAAGACACAGAGAAGATCCAACAGAGAGCAGCCCGCTTCATTACAGGAACATTTAGTAATAGTGAATGTGTTACGGAGATAGTAGATAAACCCTAGTGGAAGACTCTGCAAGAGAGACGCTCAGTAGCTCGGTATGGGCTTTTGTTGAAGTTTCGAGAATGTACCTTCACCAAGGAGTCAAGCAGTATATTGCTCCTTCCTACATATATCTCGCGAAGAGACCATGAGGATAAAATCAGAGAGATTAGAGCCCACACAGAGACATACCAACAATCTTTCTTTCCACGAACAATACAAGACTGGAATAGAAGGGAGAACCAATATAGGTATTCAAGGTACCCTCCGCCACACACAATCAGGTGGCTTGCGCAGTATGGATGTAGATGTAGAATGACATCATCCACTGCCTTTATAGTCCAGGTATTGTGACTCTGGCACCACTTTTATTTTACAGTCAATTTCATCACAGCTCACCCTATAACTCCCTGTTTAAGTGTTCTTTGTGCTGTTTTGGTGCTGACAGGGTCTGTAAGTGTGACATTTAGTTCTACAACGACTTTTGCAGATGTCGTCCTCTTTATTTTTTTGTCACAATCCTCTTGAATGACAAATCGTCTTGACCCTTCAACAGACACTTTCACCTGCATTGACTTAGTGGTTGACTGATTTTTCTTAGCTTTCCCTGTGCACAGTATAAATCTTCAATACAGTCGCTCATGAAACAGCAAACATTTCAGCTACCATTCTTGTGGCTGCATCCACCATAAGAGCACCAGCAATTTGCCCATGTCAAGTATAACAGTGAAGCCTGCAGGCTCAGCTAGCATCTGCATTTATGTTTGGACGTCCCTATTTGCCTGTGTGTTCTGGTGGACACCCGTATGTTTTCTGCTTAGAGTGCTGACTTGTCATTAGTCCTCTTATTCAGCTTTTGGCTATGAGAAGTGTAGTCCTATCTTCTGATAGTATCTGGTGGAACAGTAGTGACAAATTTGGGAAGAAAGGTGAAGCAGGAGGGCTCAAAGTAAAGTGCCAGGTTGAGCCCAGAGTGGGAAGTAAAGATGGATTAAAGAGGAAGAGGAATGAAAAAGAAGTGAGAGGAAAGTGGAATATGATTAAGGGGATGGGGGACAGATGATAAAAAGGTAAAATAGTAACAGCATCATACATGCATTGTTGAACTACAATTTCTTCTTCCCTTCTCTGAAATGTTGCACACATACTGACTGTACTGCGAAACACCATATCTTTTGATGTTGTAGTGTAATCCAATGAACTCTTTCATGCAATCTCAATATTATTGAAAAGTGCCCGTAATTAATTCAGTTGTGTGTCTTCTTTCCTCAACTGATGTAAAAATTGTCAAACACAACCCTTCTCTCTGAAGGCTGTTCAAACTGATGGCACTTTTACTGCAGCGAACGTTCCAGATGTAATATGCACTGCTTGTGATTAAAACAGCATCATCATAAAGGAAGCATTGACAAAAGGTCAAATTGGCATGAAATGATGCTTGGAAGTGCAAATAATCAGCATTTCTGTGCAAATGCATGACACAAGTAGGGGCAACACCATCCACATTCTGTACATAAGGAACGATACTTAGCAGGTTTCCCATCCAAATATCACATTTAAATGACAGTTGTTTGTGAGAGGTTACAGTTATACATCGTTTAAGGGGGAGAAATGTCTACCAGCACATGTTGGAATTCAACAGTTAGAGGACTGCACCCCATCGAGATGGCAGTTTACTGTTCCGAGATATTGCCGCTCGCATTTGTCAAGATTCCACAACTGTTTTGCTGATGTGGGATCGATGGAGTCAGGAGGGCTAGTTAAGCCCATACAGATTCTTAATGGCCCTGTGTGACTAACACCAAAGAGAACAGAAGTGTTGTACAATGGTTGGGCAGGATTGTACAGCTACATCACTTACCTTTTATCAGGAAATGGGCTATTTTCAGTGTAACATTGAGCCAGATAGTAGGGGATTCTATCTTTATTTTATTTCAAAAGGTTTATTTCATTTTCTTGTTACGGTCAAGCATTAGCTGATAGCTTCAGCTACCTGTAATTTTCTCGTCCCAAGATCTGATAGCAGCACATCAGTACCAAGGTGGGCAATCTCGGTCACGTGCCTCCCTCATGTGCTGACGAGGTGACGCCGCTTAGGCAAAGCTGACCAGGCCACGCTTTGGAACTTTCCACGCCACCCCCGTCATTTTCTCGGCTCCTGACCAATCAGGAGGAAACCACGTGACCGTGCTGGAGGTACCATGCCGCCTGACGGCCGAAACGTGCTCTCTGCTGCGCGCCCTGTAGCTGTGAACATCATCTTCCCTTCCTGGTGCTGCGGCGCCAACGACTTTGTTTCTGTAGCTGCCACACCATTCAGACTTGTCCAAATGGCAGCCACCATTTTTCTTTAACTTCACCTAAGTTTGCTGCGAACTATGTTTCACCCACCAGTACGTCTTGGCTCACCCTCACCTTGCCAGGCCTGACTCATTTTGCCCATTAGAGTTTTTGGTTTTTCTGCCAATAAATGGCTTCATTTCAAGAAAAGAAAACTGTTTTTCAGAACGCCTTGGCTGCTTCCAACAGAGCCGTTCCTGCACAAACTGGTGTCAGAAGGGGGATTCGTTCCCACAGTGACTTTGTTGCTAATTTAAATTCTTCTGGCAAAACTATGTTGATAGTAGCCCCATGCTGTAACATCATTATCAATTCTTTATGGTCAATGAGTGATAGCTGTGGTGGAACGCATCCACTTCATTACAATTCTAGCACCGAGCATTTCGCGCGCATAGAATGCACAAGCTGACCAACACGTTCACACTGCATGGGACATGTCGTGTCAGTGGAACCGTGCAGGGTGCGCGCTGCAGTGCCACAGCCACCTAAATCGGAGATAACCAGCGAAGTGAGACAGATGTCGTGGCGCTGTTCGCCACCTCGTGAGGGGGATGCAGCCGCGTGCCAGCCGAGCCGCCGTCATCAGCCACAAACACATCCGCTGCTGCCCGACAGTCCAGTAACAGCCAGCCTGCATCTATGACAGCCACCGATGATCCTGCCATCTGCCACTTCACCACCCTGATGCCGCCGACAGCACATCGCGCCAACTCAACTTCAATGTAAGTCGCAGAGTTGCTTCAGACCTTAACATCACCGGCTGTCCACCACTGGATTAGGTTATTTTGTAGCCCCTCTCTTTTTTTTGTAACGTTTATTTCATGGTCACTAGACCCCCCTGATTTTGTAAACATGCCGATGGGAACTCGAGCAATGGAACGGGATACTCCTGGAGAGGCAGCTGCCTCACAAGGCCCGCTCGAAGCTATCAATGCTAGAATGAACCAATTATTCATACAAAATCAAGAGTTAATCAAGCAAAACCGCGTCTTGAAACAGACACTGGAAGCCAGAGTGTGAACTTCTGTACCTGTGGCTAGCTCCACATCTGTAACAACTGTACAACCCATGACATCTAATACTAATTCAGTCGCTAATACAGTTACCACACCCTCAGCTAACACGGCAAGCACAAGCAATTTTCCTGCAGCTTCTTTTATTTCCACCTTATCTGGAAAGTCCCATGAAAATGTGGTTATGTTCGTACAGAATTTTCATGATGTGGGTCGTACTTGTGCCTGGCTGGATGATCTATTGGTCAACTTAGCCAGATTGAAGTTGACAGGAGAAGCAAGAATGTTCATAGAGACAGTGGACGAACTGTGTGATACGTATGATTTTGAAGTTTTGTCCCGCAGATTAATTACAATTGTTCTGACACCAGAGGTATCAGATAGTACCGAGATCAGTTATCAACTCTCAGGCAGAAGCCTAATGAGGATTCTGATGCGTTTGCAGATTGCATACAAGCCGAATCTTGTCATACCAACAAGCTCGGTGAAAATGATAGTGAGAATAGTACTTTGTGCTCGGAAGCAGAAGCTCGAGCTTTTGATGTGTTTATTCACAGCATTGACCCCGAATTGGTGGTGAAGTTAAAGCAGCCTCTCCTGCCTCTCTGTTTGATGCTGTCCATTTAGCGTTAATACATGAAGATGTATTGTGCATCTGCACTGCATCCGCCGGAGCCATTACCAGAATTAGCAAGGGAAGTAAGTTGTCAGTGTTGTGGGAGATCTAACCACACGGCAATGCGCTGTCACACACCTTTCTGCACTATTTGCCAGACTGTTGGCCATCTCAATAATATTTGCCCAACAAAGTCACTATTTTCTAATCAGACGCACGCTCACCGCCGCAACACAAAGTTGAATCAGGAAAACGAGTGGGGGGCAGGTGACACTTACAGTCTCCCATAAAACCGCGAATGTGGGCGATAAGAACTACCAACCCTGTAAAGATAAGAGGTGGAAGTGGAAAAATTCTTTGGATAGATGTCAAGAATTGAAGGCAGCCGAGGTCAGACATTCTGGTGGACCCACTCACCCAGAGTGATGTGATGAAGGGATGCAATAAATTTAACATGTTTTGACTAGAGCCCTATACTAGCCTACCCAGATTTTGAAAACCCATTTATTCTGTCAGTAGATGCCTCAGATTATGCTGTAGGAGCCATTTTGTCACAGGAAATTGATGGAGAAGAGCGTCCAATTGGTTATGCATCTCGACAGCTTAACAAAGCAGAATTGAATTACAGTACGACTGAGAAGGAACTTTTAGCGCTCATGTTTGGCATAACTTACTTTTGATGCTATTTGTACGGCAGGAAGTTTACTGTCATTACATATCATGCCGCATTACAGTGGATGCTGAGCTTGAAAGATCCCAGCAGCAGGTTAATTCATTGGGCTTTAAAATTGAGCGAATTTGAATATGAGCTGAAACATAAACCAGGCAAGTTTCATCAAAATGCCGATGCGTTAAGCTGGACGGTTAGAGTAGTTGTTGCCAATGTTATTTCTATTGAAGAATTGAGGGAAGCACAGCAAAGAGATGTTGAATGCCAGAGGTATGAAACTTTGCCCGAATTTTCTGTTGAAGATGGAATTTTGTATCAAAAACCCCCCTGGATAAACGAGTAGTAATGCTGAAAGAATTACATCCTAAGATAATAGCACAATGTCATGATAGCCTGCAAGCGTGTCATAATGGTCTTTGCGCCACCAATTGTCGAACAGCCGCCCGTTATTTCTGGGAAGGCAGATGGCGAGATGTGCAAAAGTATATACAAAATTGTTTGCCCTGTATTAGGAGGCCATTGCCACCTTGAACAAAGGTACATTTGGAACAAGTGCCAGAAGCACTTGCCCCTGGGCCTTAGTAGCAGCAGATATTATCGGTCCTTTCCCTTTAAGCCCACAGAATAACCAATACATATTGTCAATTATAGATCATTTTTCCAGCTTCCTAATTCTTGTCCCCATACCGGACATGACAGCAAAAACTGTAGCTCGAGCATTTGTCACCCACTTGATGTTACCCTATGGAAGTCCTGAAGCTGTACTTAGAGATCAAGGCACGAACTTTATGTCAGCCTTATTTACAGAAGTTTGTCAACTATTACAAATCAAAAAGTGGAGAATGACCCCATTTCACCCTAAGGCTAACGGACACTTAGAGCGAGTCCACCACACAGTTATGCAAATGCTTTCTTATTATGTCAATAAAAATCATTCTGATTGGGACAGGTACATCCAATACGTCACATCAGCATATAATAGCCATGTCCATGAGGCCACTGGATACCCCCCCTATGAGGCCTTATATGGCGGACCCATGAATTCAACTTTTGAAATTGACAAACTGCCCAAAGGGATGAGATTCAAGGACGTGAAAGGTTTGGCACGACATTTAAAGGCTATCTGGAAGAAAGTAAGTGGAAACAATGCAAAAGCTATGGCTCAGCAGCTAAAAAGGAATAATCAGAGAGCAAATATGCCTCGAGGTAGGAGATTTAGTGATGTTACGCAATCCAGTAGTTAAGAAGGGAATGATGAAAAAATTTACTCCCATGTATGAAACTCCATACCCCATCATGCAGCTTACTTCACCGGTAAATGCAGAAATTCAGTTAGCAGACGGACAGTGAACATTCATTTTGACAGGTTAAAGTTGTATAAGGGTTGGGAGCCACCTCCGCCTGACATTAAAGCAAAGCCTGCAACACAAGTAGTCCCAGCCAAGAAAGAAAGTAGTGCAACCTAAATATGCTCTAAGATCAAAACACCCCTACGGATTACGATCCAAGGACTAGGTCCAGCATGCCATGTACTTAATTTGCAAACTCTTTAGTGAAGCAAGAGAATTAACTGATGGGAAACCACCGTCATTGCAATGTATTCATTTAAGTTCTGCATGTTATTTGTAAGTAGCCATAACTATTGGCAACCATTTGTAATGGAAGTAGGATGTCATATGTTAATGGGAAGGGATTGGAGTTTTTCGTAATCATTTTGTCTTGCATCATTCAATGTCTTCAGTAATGTTGTTGTGGTGGTAAAGAGCTGGAAACATAATCACTCTTTAGTAAGGGAATTAATGGGAAAAATTGTCCTTGTGAGTAGAACACACAGAATGAGGACCAATTAATCTTTTATATTTCAAATGGAATGACACTTCACATGTTGGTTTAGTGAACGGTGAACAGTAACAGCTATTAAAACTTTGCCATAAAAGCACGTTAGTAACACGTATTTGTAACTGTCATCAGCACAAGTTCAGAGACAACTTGCCACCTTCTACTTACAGTGGATACACCGGATTACACGTATATTCATGCCAAGAGCTCAGACATCCATAATAACAATGTTAAAAAGAGAAAACACAATTCAAACACCAGGCTAGAGAAACAGTGGTTTCAATTAACAAGAATACCTACGTCCAAGTTAAACATCAAATATGTTACTTTAAAAGTAAAAGGAGCCTGCCCTAAGTGCTATTACATTGTTTATTAATATGCCGCTGGAGAAACAACAAGGTAAGTTTTCATGATACTACGTGTTTCTGCATACCAAGTGCAAAAAAAAAAAAAAAATGTTGCTGGTTAATGCCAGGCAAAATAGCCGCACGTAGTTTGTTTACAGACCACAAGCCTTGCCCTCACCACCTAGTGGACAGCCATTAGGATTCCGCCCCTCCCAATGCTGCCTTGTGACACGGTGCCCCTCACTCCCCTCCCCGCTGAGTAAGCAGCCATTAGGATTCCGCCCCTCCCTGTTGCCATGTGACGCGATACACTTCTGTACATTCCATCCTATGGTTGCAATGTAACCAACAGACCCGAAGAAGATAGTTATAAAAATAAACTCACCAGCCTAATATTGCCCTACAGATTCTACTAGTCTCACTCTAGGCTAGAAATCTATTTGTGTCACTTATTTTAATTTTCAGTATGAAAAAAACAGTTTTTTTTTTTTTTTTTTTTTTTTTTTTTTTTTTTTTTTTTTTTTTTTTTTTTAAAACCACCTAATCCACGAAATAGGAAACGTTGGGGTTGGGCTTTCAAATCGGCCTCCAGCTATGTTGTATTGCTATGCTACTCTCGCAGTTAATAAACAGATCTATATGGCATCAAGGAAGCCAGCCCTTGCCCTGATATTTATTCTGTAAAGTGACCGCTGTGTGGGAAACATGTCAGCCAAAAGGATCGAGTTTGAAATGACATCGTAAAATAGAGTGAAGTAGAGTATAAACCAAGTTAATACCAGTCCAGAATAACAGTCCTAACTGCATATCCCACTGTCAATTTCAGAAGTTATTAGCCCCAAGTTTCAAGTAAACAATATTTAAGAGTGTCAAGTCATCATCACAACTCATGCAGAAGTATAAAACCTATCAATTACGTACATTTTAGAAGAACAGAGGGTCTCAGTGAGTAAACGAATCATGACAGTTCCATGAATTTTAATGATTGAGTTATCTGTGCCCCTTGAAAAGAAGGCCCTACATGAATAAATGTCGGGAGCCTGGAAGAAATTTAGTAACCGCCCACAGGAACTTAGCATGTAGCCTCCACATACAAAGACCCTTTTCTGCTCTCCACCACTGCCGCCCATCCCCGTTGGCACCAAGCCCAGCCATCTATTTTGTATCCAGCCACAGGCAAGAGAAACAATGGCTAAGAAAGCGCACACCCCTGCATTCCCGAAGTGTCCAAGCTCTGTCACCTACTGCAGTATACAACGACGGCTACGATAAACGTTAGCAGAAGCAACAACTACACGAAACATTTACACCTTACACGAGACCATTTTTACCTTCGCTAATACTACTACTACTACTACCGAAGTTAATCTTTAATCTGTTGCCACAGTATCAATGAGTGTGCTTTATGTACTTACTAAGCAGGAGTTCTAAAGAAGCGACAGATAAAAGCCCCAAGTGAACACCATGCAAGTAACCATCAACAGAGTAATAGTCCAAGTAAAACCTAAAACTGCTGCACACTTCACTTGGGAAAGAGACAGTTCCTACTAGCATCGAACCCATGACTTGCAGAGTTACTTGAGAAGTCATCTATGCCTCTATCTATGACATTAGGTATACGGGTTACATCGACAGTCCCCGTTAGTACTATAAAATAATCACTGAACCCGCCTTTCGCAGAGAAATATGCTGGAGCTATTTAGTGGTCGACGTCCTGCCAGTGGGACAGATGTCTTAGCCGCACCTACCAGCACTGCTCTTGCACCAGTTAGATCCAGTCATATCTGTAAAGTCAGCACTCTGCAATCTTGCGGGCACGTCACCTGCTGCATCTCCAGCGCCTAAAGTAGCACTGATTCTCAAGACAGAATTCTTAACCACCAACGACGAATATTTTATATAACTTCACGCACATTTTCAACACTAAGGAAATTACCTTCCTCCCTATACACTCTACACATGACAAATGGACTCTAATTTTATTCCAGAACCAAAACACTGACAGGTACGTTATGTTGACGTCATCGAGAGGCAACCAGTATCGTCTAACCACCGTCAACGAATATTATGGAGCAGGTAGGTGAGAGAGGTAACAAAAGGAACAACTCAGCACAATTAGTCAGGAGGCTGCCAACAATCAACATTACATAGTTACGAGGCAAGGCGAACAAATTAATGCAGGAGATATCATACAAAGGAAGTTAACATTTAATAACATTAAAGAGGATAATGGCAATTATCGATCTAAAAACTGAAGGAGACGTGAAACATCCTTAAACTAAAACATTGCTAGAGGAAGTAGTAACTTGACACTGTACTATTATACAGCATTACTAATAACACTGGCATGACCTAATGACAACATTGACGTACGTAGGCATACCAAAGACATGTTAATTAGTACGGAGATACATACAAGAGCATAAAGAGAATAATAGAGAATATTTATACTTATTTTCCTATGAGGTATAACTGGAGAATAAGGGAGTTTTGTGTAAGAAAGATAATATTTGGTACTTTTGCTTCTATCGTGGTTTTGCCACCACGTGTGTCACTACGATGGGTTGCCAATTACTTATGACTATATACTATTTAATGTTTTCATTTTGTCTATGTTGTGTTATCAATTACTTACCAAGACACTCCCCTAGAGTTTTGCCAGC
Organism: Schistocerca serialis cubense; assembly: GCF_023864345.2. Classification (NCBI taxonomy): domain Eukaryota; kingdom Metazoa; phylum Arthropoda; class Insecta; order Orthoptera; family Acrididae; genus Schistocerca; species Schistocerca serialis. The sequence continues at coordinate 113,575,824 of NC_064646.1, forward strand.
ACCAGTAATTTAGCATTTGTGTCGATGAGCCTAATATTTCCATGTGTTAATTTGTTGCCAGAGTTATGAGGGTAGTTATTTATTTTGTGGGATTTCAATTATGCGAGAGTAAGTTCCTAAGTATTGCCCATTATTTAAGTTCAAAAATAGTTCAAATGGCTCTGAGCCCTATGGGACTTAACTTCGAAGGTCATCAGTCACTACTTAAACCTAACTAACCTAAGGACATCACATACATCCATGCCCGAGGCAGGCTTCGAACCTGCAACCGTAGTGGTCGCCCGTTTCCAGACTGTAGCACCTAGAACTGCTCGTCCACCCCGGGCGGCCATTATTTAAGTTTTTACTAATAATGTTGTAGATAAGAAACTATTTTGGAAGGGTAACTTAAGATTTATTCATGCTTTATTTCATTTGTGTTTGGGATAATGTAAACAGAGTGAATACCTCCACAGGTCAAGAGATTTTGTTTGTATGTCTTGTTCGTTACATAAACCAGAGGGCAACCAATCCCCTCCGGCTCATTTTCATGCCCCAGCCCATTCCATGTACTTCAATCTTTTATGTCAAAGAAGAATTCATGAGAAGTGTTCCATGCTCTCCGATGATTGCTGTTCAAGCACTGTGAGACGCGAACCACGTCTAGCTCGCAGCTTAACCGCCAGTAAGCGGAGATCTCAGTTCAAAACCTGACATTATTCTTCCACTGTATTTTCTGACGGATCACCGACTACTGAAGCAGTAGTAGTTAACTGTGTGACGTGTCTAAGGGCACTGCGATATATCCAAGGATAGATGTGAGTTTTAAGCAACTAGCTGGGCCTGATGAGGCCAGCACCAAGGAGTTAGAGAGACGGCAAATTTAGACGCAAAAAGGTGAGAGGATGAAGCTGACACATTTGGTCATGCGCCAAAGTTGTTGAGAGACGTTGAGTTTTAAGAAGAAGTACGTAGCTATCTTGGAATCACAGTATTGTCGTATAAACGGTTAAGTAGGTGATACCGTTATGTCAATGATGCACCATACACCATAACCTCATACAGGAAAAGTATTTCCTCCAGGGCCGTGTACCTTACACGTTCCGGTTAGCGCCCGCAGAGCACCCAGCTGATTGGCTTACTCTTTCAGTTTTCGGTTTTGTAAATTGATCGCCTACCTGTCTCTTTTATCTGTGTGTCATTGCCTTTTATATTTCAATAAGACTACTACAGTCAGAATTTCTCTGTTGTCACTGTGCTCAGCCTTCGGGGCCTCTCTAGCATTTGTCCTGCACCCTGCCTACTTTAAGGCTATTCATGTATTGTAATCCGAGGCTCAACCAGTGTCAGTGTACAACTGCGGTAACACTGCCTCCTCCTCCACCCCCTCTTTTCCCTGGTGAGAGGGTTAAGCAGAATTGCTTCACAGCACTGCTACCCTCTACTTTTCCCTGGCATCAGAGTTAAGCAGAGCTGTTCCTCAACCGACAACACGATCATACATTCGCACACTAGCAACCCTGGTTATTTGACACTGTCCTCCCATACTAGCACTTCCTACTGTCGAGGCTATGCGACTTTCATAGTCCCGGACAACGAGATACCCCAGTCCCAAACCAGTTAGCGCATCGTTTGTGACTGATTTTACTGTATGGCTCACGAGCCACCCGAGAAGTTTTCTCGAAATTCCAGACCCATATTCGTATAGTAACAGTAATTACCTGCACCCATGAGCCATTTGCTACTCGATCATTACGTCGCAACTGACTCACACCTATGCCCCATATATCTTGTTTTTAAGGATGTCATATACCTTCCCCAAGGTGCTATGTAGTCAATTCACTGCCGATTAACTAAGACCAGACCTGTTTTGACCCACGGTCAACCCAGGTTAGTAGAGGCCAAATTTCGTTGACTCAGTTCCTTACTCTCCTACTAGGCTGGCGGTAGGCAACTGATTCTGCTGTGGAAGTCCCTGTGGATGGTATGCCCTACTGCCGTATTAGTTGCTGCAGATATTTTGGAACCCCCCGCCAACCTTTCTCTTACCCTACTGCCAGGTCAACATTTCTATTCTGTCTTTTTCCTTTCTTCTGTCAGAGAAGGGTAGCTTGGTTATACCTTCCGGTAGGACCATGAGAACTAATATAACCTTGTATATTAGACACGTTTTTCCAGCCATTTTATGGAGGTATCACTCCTGCCTTGATTGCAGTGGCCCACTACTTTCTGAGGTCTTGCCATTGGGAAAAATCTGCGTTTCGGCTAGTTATCCGAGCAAGTGTTCGATCACCCAGTAGACATGTGTGTAAGATCTCATATCTTTGTCCCCTGCAACTAGTGGATATCACTGCTGAATCCGTCTTCTCACTCTGAATTACACAAATACGTTCATCGGGTGCAGGAGCCCAAAACATGTGGAGTTTCCATTCTGCAAGTAATCGAGAGTGCAAAGTACAGTCAGCACAGTAAACGGCGTCAGTATGCTTTATTTCCCTCTCGATCTTAGATTCACCGCTTACTTCCTGCACAGCGCAGTGACGTAGTGCAAGAATCGGTCTTTAAGTCATCTGCTGCACGCTGCTCTGACGTAGCTGCCGCACTGACCCCCGCCCACATTATTAGTGCTACCACGATGTTACACACTATCCTTACAACTACAGTGTCATGAGCAGTTCTAACTTGTCTCAAATTTCACTCGTCCCATAACAGCATCTGTACTCTTGCTGATCACTCAGAAGTAACATCACAGCAGCACTACTTAGTTTACTGGCCACTTGGGCCATATCATTTTATTCTTTGCAGTGCTAGCCGCATCCATTCAAACAAAATTCCACTTATTTATGTTCTTACCTGTCGTGACGTAACATGGCAGCAAATACCGAACTCCTGACTGAAATGCTAATTCTGCCTTCATTAGAGAATTTCAAGTGTGTGATTGTACCGACTCGTGCACGGGACGCAACCTGGTGTAAGTGCGCAATGCACTGGTTTGCTTATCGGTCGGCTATCCAATATGCTGCGTACCACATACTATTTATCATTACCTGTCTAGGAATCCCCCAAGCTAGAGCTGAGTCAACAGATCACAGTATAGCAACTAATCTACCAAGTATTTTCTCAATAGTGTTACAAAGAAACGTACAATTTTCTTTTGCAATTGATGACCTTAAACAGAACACAGGGTAACAACGCATTTTTCAGAACTGAAAATGAATAACAAATACATGTTTGTAACCATGATTTTTTCCTTCTAAGTAACGCTTCCGCCTATTGCACAACATTAGTGTTTACCATCTCACATCTTGTGCTGCCGCCACCAACTTCAATGTCAAGCACCTTGTATACTGCGTAGTTCTCAGTTCAATTGCCATCGACTTGAAAAATCGCTTACCCAACTCATTGCTCAGCAAATACTTCGCCTCCACTTCATATAAAGGGAGATCAGCTTTCCTTGTAACCTTCAGTCACCTCTTTCGCACTGTGTCTGCAAGTCCTATTGGTGTGCACATTATATCTTCATTCACTACTCTACACTCAAGGTAATGAAACAAATGATTGTCATTTTTTCTGTCATTCATGCAACGTATTTTCGCCATTCTGGACTGCCGGAAGGATTTCAGACCATCATTTGTTTCCAGATTTTGGACATTTGGAATTACGTGGATGCAAGTGCTCTGCTACCTGGCCTATTACATTTGCCATTTCATTGTCCTCAACTATCACCGCACCATAAAGAGGATACTTCTGCCGTCAGCTATTTGTGTGGTTTCCAGTGCCCCACCGTTCACGAACCACCCATCGGTGTCAGGTATCATGTTTGTGAAACTCAAAAGTCTATGGTATACCCCAAATCATCTATTGATTAACACAGTACTTGATACTATGCCCCTCATAAAGGAAGAGTTAGCGTTGCAACAAACTGCCGATCAAATGTTAGGATACGAATCATTGCTTGTACAAACGGGTCAGAAGAAAGCTTTACTGGTATTACGTGACCTTAGGCAAAATATCGATCACCTTCAATGTGAACTACGTAGTATAGTTTCAACCGTACCAGACCCACGATTAAAACGTGCCTGGTTCAATGCCGGAGGTGCCATACTCAAAACTGTGTTCGGAGATCTTGATCATAAAGATACTCAACATTGGAATAAAGAAATCAGACAAATCGACAAGTTTTCTCAACGGAACCATGAGATGTTATTATGCCAGCAAGTACGATTAATGCACATTGAAGAAAATCTGTTATCAACCACCAGGCAAATATGCAGTGTTGCAGCTATGATACTTCACCAATATGAATCTTTTAAGAACTCTGTGCAACAGGACTTCGTGACTATACAAGTTGAGATATCCAACCTTACGCTAAACTTTGATGTATTTGATGCCATACAAACGCTATCACATAACGTGCAGACTACCCAACTGCTACTTGTCAATTTACGTGTCACAATACAACTAGGATTGCGAGGAATGCTGAGTCCAGAACTTTTACCTCCCAAACAATTTATTCAAGTACTGCAGAATGTTACCACCAATTTGCCACCGTCAATGCGTTTAGTGTTGCCCATACATGAAGCTATGTTACCCAATTATTATGCTATGGCTAGGACACAATTATTAAAACACGCCAACACCCTATAGTTCCGTATACTTATACCCCTTGCCTGTTCGTATTGTTAGTTTTGAGTGTTACAAGACACGCGTGTTCCCTGTTGCGTGGTCAGCAACCAGACAATATATACACTGGAATACAGCAGACATTCTGGTCATTAGTCCGGATCGCCAAAAATATACTACGATGTCCCAAAATCAGTTGAAAGAATGTGTACAAGTTCATGATTTCATGTCCTGCGAAATCGCCCTTCGAAACCATCCTACAGGATGTGAGATTAGTCTTTTTTGGGAAAGCGTCAATCGTCACCCTGTTCATGAATTGTCGTTCGCCTAACGGAACCCTGGTTTAGGACAGTTAGCACAAACCACCTATACGCAATAGACCAACCTACGATATTAGCACTTCATTGCTATGAACATAATTTCAAGTCGCAAACATACAAGATAGAAAACTCAAACAGCGGATTTTTAGCAAACAGTTCCTATTGTGATGTTATTACGCCACTTTTAACCTTTCATGGCAGTATGGCTTACTCTGTCAGTATACACGCCTATTTACATATGTTTTTTCTACCTGAAAGTTCATTCGTGGTTCCTTTGTCAACTGAATTACCTGCATTATCTAATATATCGAATGATCACCTTTTGACGTCAATCGATGACCTTTTAAAACATGAGAGAGGACAAATTTCTAACGATCGCCTGTTACCACATTTAAGTGAATGGCAGACAGCCACTAATCTACATACAACTATTATAACCAGTTACTGCGATTTTTATTATTGTACTGATATGGATATTGTATAGAACGGGATTCTGCAAACAGTTACGACCAACCCCTCCAATAGCATAAGAACCACAGTCTCATGGTGAATATCGCCCATGATTTGAAAGAAAAAACCATGCAACATAGTGAAGTGCTTCCTTAGTGTTAATCCCCTTTTTAATTGTGTGTAAAACGTGTGAACCTCCCCTCATACCCCACTGCGCCGAGTTCCAGTGGACAGGCCTAGCCACTACCATGCCCCCTTCTAATTGGCAGCTTGTGCGCTGCCCGCTGAGGACAACGCAATGCACGGTGTTGCACCACTCAGCCTTGTGTGTAACTCCGGTGGTGATACGTATACGTTTTTAAATTCATTTAAGAGACAAAGACACTTGGCATGTACCCCTTGAGTCAAACCATTACTTTCCAATGTGTTTTATTCAACTTGTTAACTGATGTAATTTTGTTTTCATGTTTTATAGTATTTATTCCTTGTTCTTGTGCAAATATAATATTGTTGAAGTGTGTAAACCCCTTTGTGACCCCTAGGAGGTCTCCAAAGTCTCTACTCCCACCCGTAGTTTAAGGCCCCTGCCATCTTCCGTGGGAACCTTTAACAATCAAATAATGTCTATTTCATCTTTGCAAACTAAAATTGTCAATATTTAAGTAACAATCACGTTGAGCAAAAACACACGTTTTCTGCTCTCATGGAAGGGGGAGGAGTGTAAGGTTGAGCCAGATAGTAGGGGATTCCATATTTTATTTCAAAAGGTTTATTTCATTTTCTTGTTACGGTCAAGAATTAGCTGGTAGCTTCAGCTGCCCGTAATTTTCTCATCCCAAGATCTGATAGCAGCATGTCAGCACTGAGGTGGGCAATCTCGATCACGCACCTCCCTCGTGTGCTGACAAGATGATGCCACTTAGGCAAAGCTGACCAGGCCACGCTTTGGAACTTTCCATGCCGCCCCCGCGGTTTTCTTGGCTCCTGACCAATCAGGGCAGAGGAAGCCGCATGGCCATGCTGGAGGTACCCTGCCGCCCGACGGCCGAAACGCTCTCTCTGCTGTGTGCCCTATAGCTGTGATCATCATCTTCCATTCCTGGTGCTGTGGCGCCAATGACTTTGTTTCTGTAGCTCCCACGCCATTCAGACTTGTCCGAATGGCAGCCACCACTTTTCTTTAACTCCGCCAAAGTTTGATGCGAACTATGTTTCACCCATCACTATGTCTTGCCTCACCCTCGCCTCCCCAGGCCTAACTCATGTTGCTTATTATAATTTTTGGTTTTTCTGCCAATAAATGGCCTCATTTCAAGAAAAGAACACTGTCTTTCAATATGCCTTGGCCGCTCCCAACAGAGCCGTTCCTGCACAGCAGCAGGGCAAGTATCCAGACAGACAGTGCAATGACATCTGAGACACTGTGGACTGTCTGCACGGCAATAGTTATTGTGACTTCCCTTGGCATTACAGCAGAGGGGTGCACTGACAGTGGTCTGCCCAATGACAGCCCTGGGCACGGGACTGACAATATGACATCTTTACAGATGAGTCCCTGTACTGCATACAGGATCACAATGAAGGTGGATGCCCCACAGAGAATGAACTTCGCGAGATTACATTTATCATCATACATGCCCAGCATTCGTTGTTAAGGTACGGGCTTTTATTGGGTACACAACTTTATCACAACTGGTTCATCTAGCCAATGTGGACAACAGGCATTATATTTCTGATGTGTTTTGGGCTGTTGGATGTGTCCTATTTTTGAGGTCTCCAGGATGTTATCTTTCAACAAAATAGCGGTAGACTGCACTTTGCCTGTGCTGTTCTGATCTACCTCAATACGGAGGGCTTTCGACTGCTGTCCTGGCCAGCACATCTCCAGATCACTCACCCTTTAAAACTATACTGTCACAGGTTGCCGAAACTGGCACACTACCAGCACCACTATTCGCCAACCACTATGACTGATGAACTCTGGCTTTCAGCTGAAGCAGCATGAAGTGTTCTATCCCTATCAATCATCTGGGCTCTATTCAACTTTATGCCCATTCTGTCCCTGCCATAGCTGGTAGGTCTCAGCACAGAATTTTCCACCCTGTCTACCTCTTAATCACTGTCCTTCCTATTACACTGTATGAGCACAATTAAAAGTTTACCATCTGCTATTACACCTGGAGTTCCAATTTTAATAGTCAGCAGTATATGTGAGAACAACTTGGAACTTGCAACTAATTTCCCTTGCTGTACAAGCCTTTGTCCAAAAGTTTCAGCAATGAGCTATTGCATTTATCTCTCAAAGCTCTTCAATGAGTTGCTGTACCTGTCCCATGTTGGGTCCTATAGCAGCAGTGTCTCCTTAGCAGCAGTGTCTGCTTGGGCAGCTGTGCACATACAGATGTTGGCCAAACCTTGGGGGTCTCACCTTTGTCACGCTAACCACCGAAAGTATGTTAAATACAGAAGTAGCTTTTGTTTTCCCGCATCTTACTATACTTAATCCCTTGCTTGCCTCATAATGTTGTTTAACCTTGTTTACACATTTATGCTTCCATTTATGTATTGCTGTTCACTGCCTGCACTGCAAGCACAGGCTCTGTGTCTTGTATCCTGAACACACAAGTTTTACACCACGGTCCGTAACGGGATTCAGGAGTCAAATATTAAACAGAATAATGCATATTTGGTACTTGAAACACAGAGGCCCTTGCCATGTGGATGACAATTTTAAAGTTTAGATGGCAAAGTGATGAGTCTGCCGTGTTTTAAATTTTATGTTGTTATGATACAGTAAGGTTTTTGGAAGTGAAGAACAATTTGCATGGTTTTACGTCATTAAAATATATACTGGGAAAAGGATAATGCTATGAGCAAACAATTTTCTTTGTCAGCCATTTTTGTTTCACTACTGTCAGTGGGTTTATTTTATTTTCTGTCGAATAACTTGTAAAATGTTTTGCTGCATATGACAGAGGTACAGAAATATCAATATTTTTGATTAAGGTATATATTTTGTTAAAATGTTATCAATATAATGACCATAATCCCAAAATGCATATGTTGTAAAATGTTTACCTGTTATTCAACAGAAAATAAAAATCATCCCAGTGGCAACAGTACAACTCCACTGAAACATATATAGGTTACGAAGAAAGTTGTATTCTCTCAAGGCAGAAACCTTTTTCCAAAACATGTCCATCTGAAAGCAAAGTTGGACAAAAGGTTAGCTTTAAGTCAAGATGAACATATTCATAAATGTTAGACCACATTACCTCATGCCCAGTAAAACGAGGAACATCAAAATCATGTCTGTGTGTGTTTCCTGCACAGTTCGCAGGCATTCAGAATTTTTCCCTTAACATATGTAATTGGCTTCATTCTTCTTTTCAAGCACTTGTCTTTCATTGAGAAGGAAATTTCAAGGAGAAATGACTTGTCAACTTCCCATTAGCGCATACTTCTACCATGTTTACTGTTGGTGCACTACATTTAGTGACATGTGGAATTCCAATACTATGTTGGAAAAAGGACCAGAAACCGTTTAACACATTGACTGCCACACACTCAGTGATGGATGTTTTGTGGCCAGGCACATGGCGTTAGCTTCTGGTTTCTGACTAGTTTCGAATGTATTTGTTCATTTGCATAGCACAATATTTGAACATTTTGAGGTGTTCTCAACAGTTCACATTTGGACATTGTGCCCTTTCATGCTACAAGCTACTGTGCACCAAGTCATCTGTTAGCAAAAAAAACATGGATAAATTTGAAATTATTTCATTAATCACATGAGAATGACACAGGTAATGGTGTGAAAATAAATAATTACATTCAAAACTAGTGACTAGCTGAAATGTGAATGCAATATGGGCAAATGGTGTACTCCTAAAATGAATTTTTTGAGCTGGGACCACTGACTCTAGCAAGTGGTATTCCAGCATTAACAATTTAGTCTCGCACATACTATGAGACTAGATTTAATGCTCTGTTGTGTAAGTGTATGGATAATGACATAACATACCTACTCAATTCAACACATTTATCTACAAGCCAACAATTTTCACGTAGTGTAACACTCAAATAACACATTAGTCACGTGCTGCCCTCATAGTCCTGACCTAGAACAGAGAAAAAGCTAAATTTATCAATATTCTGTTAATATGACAGTCTTTATGAGGTTGATTGTTCTGTCTCATAAACAAAATGTTAACGTCCCCACTCCTTATTAGCTGCCTTATTTATATAACCATTACTTTTAATGGGATAAGTGGTAATTATGGGACTGGACATCATCCTTTATTTTTTCAAACATCACAAGAATTCTAAATTAGAGAAAATATCTAAAGATTGCTGCCATGGTTGTTTGTACCAGTCTCAAGTATTAACCTACTTCCAGAATGAGGTTTTCACTCTGCAGCGGAGTGAGCACTGATATGAAACTTCCCGGCAGATTAAAACTGTGTGACAGACTGACTCAAACTTGGGACCTTTGTCTTTTGTGGGTAACTGCTGATGGTAGAGCAATTGCCCATGAAATGCAAAGGTCCCGAGTTCGAGTCTCGGTCTGGCACACAGTTTCAATCTGCCAGGAAGTTTCATTAATCTACTTGCTTGTTTTTACCATCTTATGTGTGGCAGGGCTACACATTTAAAGTAGTGTTTTGGTAGTTCTGAAAGGCACTGTTTCCTTATAGCGTGTAATAGATTATGTGAAGCAACAGTTAAGAGTGTAAGTTTTACCCACTAAACTAAAGTAATAACGTATTCCTGAAGATGCGCACATTCACTGATGATAAATGCTTGTACACAAGTCAATTATAAAAATGAACAGAAAACCATCTGAATCAGTATTTCATGTTACTGATTATCAGTTTCAATCTGCTCAGTAGATCATTTTCAGATCCAATTTGGGAAAAGGGGAAAAAGATGATAATATGAAAATAACAAATGTTATCTTGCAAACAATACCATCAAAGGTATAAAGGTGTAAATAACATCAAAACATTATGAACCCAAAAATAGCAGATGCTACAACATACAGTTTGTTAACAGTGGTATGAATTACATAAAACTAAAAGTGTTTTTCCCACTCTCCATATGAACCATGGACTCTGTCGAGGTGGGCTGGCTTGAAAGCCTCTACAATAAAGGTAGCCATACAATACGTGCAACAACAATGGAGGATTATCTGAGGAGAGACCAGACAAATCTGTGGTTCCTCGAGAGGGGAATCGCTTTTTCAATAGTTGCAGGGGCTACAGTCTGGATGACCGACTGATTTGACCTTGTAATGTTAGCCAACATAGTTTTGCTGTGCTGGCAGTGCTAACAGCTGAAAGCAAGGGTGAAAGTACAGCTTTTATTTTTTCCTAAGGGCATGCAGTTCTCATGTGTGGTTTGATGATGATGGTATCCTTTCAGGTAAAATATTCCGGAAGTAAGATAGTTCCCCCACTTGGTTCTCTGGGCAGGGACTTCTCAGGAGGATATAGTAATCAGGAACAACAAAACTGGCATGCTATGTGTTGGAGAACTGAAAGTTAAGATACCTCAATCAGATAGGGAGATTAGAGCGTTTAAAAAGAGAAATGGATAAGTTGAAGTTAAATACAGTGGAAATTAGTGAAGTACGATGGTAGGAAGAACAGGTTTTCTGAGCAGGTAAGCACTGGATTTTAAATACAAAATGAAGTAGAAGTTATAATACAGGAGTAGGTCTAACATTGAATAATAAAATAGGAATGTAATAATAAAATTGGAATGTGGGTAGTGAACTTGTTATTGTAGGTAAGATATACATGAAGCTCGCACCCACGCAGTAGTGCAAGTTTATATACCAACTACCTCCACACATAATGAAAAGTTTTTTTGAATGATTTCATGATGCATTCAGCTGCCATTCTTTTATTTCATGTAGGATTGTTCAATTTCAAGTATTTTATGGCTGTTTCTTTAGTAGTAAATTATGTCACTTATGTCCTTGCATCTATGACTGCAAGTTAACTCATAAAATGAATTAGAGAGGTTTTATGCTATTTTAGGAGCAAATTACTTTTGAGCAGTTGATGCAAAGTTAAATATCCGTGGTCATCTCATACCGATTACCTCTTTGACTCTTTTCAATGGGGCTCTCAGAATTAATGTTGCAACATATATAAATGGCACGTGTCTGCTAATGGCCTAAACAAATATTTATTTCATTAATACGAAATACATCTCAAACTGTACACATTACACATTTGGAGAAATGGCTACACAATGCCATTATCATATTAAGCGTACGTGGTGGAGGATTCAGAGTTCTGGAACATTTGCACAATCAGACGTAATTAAAACACACAGTAATATCGATTTTGCTTAAGAATGTGTTACAACATGGTCACTTTCCGTCACCATTTGTGACTATGATTGTATTGTATTGTATTATGTGAACTCTGAACTATCAAACGGGAAAGTACAGGCTGGAAAGGATAGACTTCTGCTCACCATAAAGATGACACAGTGAGGTGCAGATGGTCACAACGAAAAGACTGTTAAAGATTAAGCTTTCGGCTAAGGCTTTCACCAGAAATAAAAAACACGCCCACATTCACACAAGCAAGCACACATTGCATACACTTAAGAGCACTTTCTCTGGCTGCTCAGGCAGATACATTAAGGATGGTATATTGCATTCTCAGAAATATAATTCCAACTGGATTTGTGTGGCAACAAATTAACATTTTAATATTTCTTTACATAACAGATGTAGGGAAAGAAACTGTAGATGTTAAGTGTCACATTTATTTACAAAATTACATACAATTTTAAAACTGATTTCAAAAAGAGTCAAGGCTAAACTTTTGTTAAATAAAAGGAGGACTACAGTCTAGTGACAAACATGTAAAGCTTAGTTTGATTTTATTATCACAAGGCATGACACAATAAATTAGAACACTTATTTCTTACAGAACTATTCACATACACATAGCACAGAACAATAAAATTCCTCCATAGAATACTGGCTGAAAGGCACAAATCAGTTCAAATGTATCATAATGACGTGCAGACAAGTTGGGTTCTTCAGGCCTTGGCAAGCGTTTGTTTGTTCAGATTTGAATGTCATTGTCAATGACAATAAGGGAACATTTTTGCTTGTAGAAAAAAATCCTCCTGAAGGCAACTCTACCCTGATATATAGCTCCTTAATTACAACAAATAAATGAACCAAAAGTTATTTGAATTATAAAATCACAAGGGGAACCATTAACAATGTGTGTGTGTGTGTGCTGCATGCGATAAAATTATGTCCAAATGTGTCTTACACATAAATCAGAACAATTTTTTATACTTAACATTAATATAATAGATAAACAATTGAACAGTCATCATTAAATTATTTAGCAAACACTGACACTATACAGGTTTCAGTTTTACCACCCTCGTTCCATCTACTCACTGATATCAAGAATCATTGTCAGTTATCACTAAAAATAACATCACATTCTGATTTCTAAAAGGCGTATCTGCGAGTATAGCTGCAGGACAGTTTTAGTCTTTTGGTAACTCACTCCCACTTTGTGAGAATATATACATGTAACTTTCCTGCACTGAATGTAGAACAAGCTGATTTTTAGCAAAGCTGGGCATCATGAAGTGATAGTTCAGAACATGGAACCAATGAGATTAAATAATGTATCATAATTTAGAGCATAGTCTGGGGATGACTCTTGAAGCGCACAGTTTTGTTCTGTTGCTCACTGGAATCACTTTCTTCTCCTGCATCAACAATATTCTCTAGTGACTGTTCAATGGAGGATGTGAAGCTGAAGTCTGACCCAGCAACATCATTTGTTCCCCCACTTGCTCTGAAATCAGAGGAAAAGAAATGATGCATTCTACATCAGTAGTATGTTTTATTCATACTAGTACCCCCCACCATAGACCAGAAACATTATAGTGGTAAACTGTTAAATGTACAACATTACCTTCAATGAATCCTGCAGAGTGGACACTGTTACAAGGAAAAGTCATGGACATACATTTCATTTAAATGTAACACAGCAAAATGACTTCTTAGCAAATATTATTATTACAGTGCTGACAAATGCAGTATAATTTAGAACAAATTTTAAGAGTTCTCTTGTTAAGTTACTTCTCAGTGAAGAAGTAGTAGCTTCAAGACCAATAATTGCCCAAACTCAGCCAAACTCCACTACACTACTTACAAAACACACAACAGTATATGGCAGGCTGTTAAATGGCTGCATATTGATGTATCAGAATTTCTGTACTCATTTAAGCCTTTCAAGACTTTGTAGCATTTTTATCATCTCACTGTTATATTCATGGTTTTCATTACTATTTTTCTTTTTAGGAGAGAGATATTGGTAATAATAAAGGAATTATAAGTATATAATCTATATGTTGTGAAGTAGTAGTCAAATATCAAGGTTTCCAATAATCTAAAGCAATGAGTGATCAGAAGTACATATACAAGACTGAAAATTGTACCAAGGTATCAGACGAAATCACCTTTGAGAGCTACTTGATATGTGTATACTGTACCTGGTACCTCTGAAGGAGGGTGGCTGAAAGCTTTTTGATACTATGGCTCTTTAGTTTCTCCTAGTGTATTTTACAACAAAATAAATTAAAAAAGATGCTGTGACTTACCAAACGAGAAAGCGCTGGTAGACACACGCTTTTTTAATATATTTTTCCCATGTGGTAATCTTTTTTAATCTATTTTTCCCATGTGGTAGTTTCTTTCTATTATACTTACAACAAAATAACCTAGACTGCACTGCCAGTTATCAGTGTTAAAAGAGCACAATTTTTTTTGTGACTAGACACAAGGGTCACTAGGGAGTGTCGAGGGTGATACTGTAATTTGCAAGGCCAGAGTGTATTAAATACCCAGATAATGGAAGAAATCTTAAAATGGACAGTATACTTCATAGGGGTAGAGCGGAAAGGAAGTGTGGGGAGGGGGGGACGAGAGCAGCGCACACACAACAGCAGAGAGCGGCCAAAGTCCACGTTGCCGAACTTTGTGGCTGTGGACAACAGTTAGGCTCGTTTGCCTATGGTACATCTTATTATATGTTCAAATCTACAAGAGGAATAGTAAATATTAAAACCAATTTCGATCAATCGTCATGAGAGAAATATTAATTCACGTTTTGACCACATTGCATCCATTGCTCCACAGAATTACTCCACGTGACACCAAGAGGCGAGAAGAGTTGACGTAGCTTTGTGAAGATGTCAAGAACAATTTTTCTCAAAATGACAATTGTATAACGACCAGATCACTGAAACTGCTTGCAATAATTATCATTTATTGAGATTTGAACTGCATTATAAGTAAAAAATTATTACACAACAAAATTAACTTCACGCACGTACTGAAATCATTATATTTGCTTGACAACTGCTTCTACTGAACAGAATTTTTAAAAATGTGTAAGGTGTGTGTGGATGTGTGCGACTGTAATTACTGCCTGTAGAAAACACTAATGCGAAACATTATAGTAAAAATGGTCAGCAAGTTCTCATATTTTTCACTGTTAACTAATATTATGAGTGCAAACTGACTTGTTCAACATTACAGTGAGAGACCACATTGAACAAGCAAACAATTAATAATCATCTGTGAATAACTCCAGGGAATGCTGAACGATAACATCAAAAACCACAGATATCCAATAAGTAGCAGTTACTGTCATTTTAGGACCTAATCTAGTTTGTGCCTTGAAAATCACAGGGGTTTACAAGAGGAAATATCAGACTTATGACTAATTAATCTAGCTGAATTCTCGTGTGTTATTAAAGCACACAACATGGTGGGAGAGGCTTCTCCTTGGGCAATATGTTGAACATTATAGTCTGCATAGTTCAAAGGACATGAAGTCCTAATCAAAAAGACTAGGAAGTTCTCATTATTGCATTTGCAACTGATATGTTAACAAACACTTTAAGTCACGAGTCTTTAAAACCAAGAAATAATATTACTTTTTTCCAAAGTCCACATTGTAATACCATCGTCACTTCTATTTGAGTCTGTTTCCAAACAATCTGGTTGTGAATTTACAGTTATAGGTTCTAGGCTTACATCCATCATTGCTTACCTGTCAAATTATTCTTTCTGAAGCTTTTCAGCATACTGCACAGACTCTGCAAATGCTACAGGTGGGATGTTGTCTGTTATCTTGAATGTTTTTTTTTTTTCTTCCACATAGCCTAATCCTTTGCCCAAATTAATTCCATGGGGCTACACTAACAATGACATGTGGTAACCGCAAAACTGTGTAACCCTATCCATGTGCAAGGAAGCAAACTCTGTACATTCTTTCACATGATTCTTATAAATTAGTGAGCTGCAGGAGATTGGCACGAGTCTGGTTTATATGTCCTTAATATTGTTATTTTTAAGTCAGGGAAAGATTTCTGCTTTTCTGGTGTTTGTGCTTGGTGTTTACTCTGTAACTGGTGAATTATAACTGTCAATGACCCCCTTTGAAACAAGGTATGACAAGAATTGTGAATCACATCACGAAACTGCTAGCATTCATTTCTGAAAGGAGGATAAACACAAGTTTATTCTCTGAAACAAAACCAGAGGAAGAGTCAGCAGGCAGAATAATTATCCCAGAACCTATTCCGTTGACCCATGTTTCATCGAGGTAATACACTGTTGAACTACCTCCTCCTCTTGTATCATTTATCTTTATATGGGATACAGTTCATGCTGCACCTGTATCACTTCTTTGAACTAAAAACTCTCATCTCAACATATCTGGAACCAACTTCTTTTAAAATTCTTTACATTGACGAAGCACTTACTGTTGAAGTCAATTTCCTCCTGCATAACTGTAAAATGTTTTTGTGATGTTGGACATTGATCTTTCACATGGAGCACTTTAAAACATCACTGTTAAAACCATCCATTTGTGTTACAGGTTCCTTGCGATTTTGATGCTTTCCAGGTGACACAAAACCAACTTTTTCTACAGTTCCTACAGCTCTGGCACTTTTGTTTACAATTCTCTTGCGAACACCACATGGTTCTGGAGTCCGTTCTTGTGTCTTCAAATGTCAGCAGCAGTAGACCTACTTTCAAACTGACATTTAAAACAGTTATAAATGCAGCAAAATAATTCCCCTCACCTGCTTGTGAAGCACTTCACCTTTATTGCCATCACCTGACCCCCCCTTTTTTTTAATAGCTCTTAGACATTTACAGATAAACAATCACAGCTATACAGCTGCAAGAAAAAAAAATTAAATAAAGATAAAACATAAAAAAAAAGTTGAATGAATAATTTGGTTGTCGTGAAGTACTGCAACAGTGCAGCATACAGGAGCCAGATTCTCGCTTTCTAGCTGTAACTCGCTGCTAGCGGCTCAGAAAGAAAAGGAATATTATTGTCTGCCAGTGCCTAGTGAAGGGGGATGCACAGAATGGCTGAAAATTGGGCCGCCTTCCTACATGATACGAACTTTAGGACATAGAAAAAGATTTTCATAAAAAATGTTGAGAATTGACTCACGAGATTGAGGGAACCACAGTTGCCTCCATGCTGACACAAGTTGACAGCGCACAAATATCTGAATGCTGTGGTAATTCACACACTGGTGCACCTTGTGAAGGTACATCTGTATAAGGATGACAGTGGGGTGGGGGGGGATGGGGAACACACCCGGAAGACATGCAGCTATGCAAGCACATTTGTTGTGATGTGAGAAACAGGCGACTCTGCTAGTGTGCATTTTGACAGCTATAAAGGTGTGCTGGCCTTGCACAGCTGCGCTCAGAGAGGCCATACAAGCATTGCAGCATCGTCAATTGATGGCAGCACCTTTGAGACTCAGTAACTGGCGAACACTCAGTATGAGAAATACCATGACTGCAGAAGAGGGGGCAGGTAAATGCAGGCTCTGTCGCATTATCGAGAAAACCCAGGCACTCCAGTTGTTGGCAGTAAACATGGAGAGGGCAGCTGCCATGGATGAACTGAGTGACCAGCATTGATATTAAATAAGACAAATTTCAATAACAACTGAATCCAACTAATTACAGAAAAAACAGTAACGTAGTTATAAAGAGGAAAATAAGACGAGAGTGCAGGTGAAAACAAGCCCTCAATTTAAAAAAGGTAGTTTTTAAATTACAAAATAGTAAAAAGTTTTGTAACGATAATTAGCTCTGAAAATCAATATCACACCACCACCCTGTGCGATTTTCACAAACTAATTGACTACAGATAGGATTCTGAATACTATCCATAAATAATAGCATATTTTCAGTAAACATTACATATTTTAAATTACAGGCTGAAATACACTTTCCCTTCAGAAGAAGGTGAATTTTAATCTAAATACTTAATAAAATATTAAAAGTACTGGCAGCATTTTGATTATCCGGGGTAATGGGGGAGAGAAGATGCACAAATAATTGAAAAACATGGTTAATCGAGATATTTTCAAACATGTATTTGGAACGATGTCTACTGGATGGGTGGTAGCAGCACAGTTCACAGCCAATGTCTGAATGCTCAGGCGCAGCTCGATGCAGTCGTCTCCACTGCTGGTCTGACTTTGTGTGTGCAACAGCCCTATTGGCTGGCAATCTGTGCTGCTGATCCCCATGTGCGTAACTTAGGTGCTTTTTTAGATGCAGGAATAGTCCGTGCACAAATAACGGTGTATTTAGTTTAATGTATTTTTATTTACTAGCATAAAGGAGGCTAAAATAGCATTTATAATCAGAAAATCCCTATTACTGGAGAAAAAAAAAAAAAAAAAAAAAAAAAAAATTACTTGGAGGAAAAACCAAGAACAGCTATGGTAAGCTGAGAAAATCTGCATGTGTGAGGAAATTCTGAAAAGTAATGCCTCCAAATTTTTTAAGTGATAACTATTAAAGCTTTTCAAATGAAACCGATTTTATTAACATTTTACATCTTTATTATTTGTGTCCACACATTTTCAAACCTCTTTTGCTAGAGGACTCCGAATTATAGTGTGTAACATGGTGACGTGTAACTTAACTACGTCGGAGCATGAAAGCTGTATTTGAGTTTTTAATTCGAAAAGTCCATCCACACATGGAGCACCCTGTTGTTCAGCATAGCAATGCCAGACTACACATGAGCAGTGCAACATCTGCAACAATAAGTTGTCTTTGTTTCACTGTCCTTTATCATCCTCCATACAGTCTGGACGTGGTCCCATCCAATTTCCATCTGTTCTAAAATTTAAAGAACACCTTAGAGGACTTCACTTTCATAGCAATGATGGGGTCCAAGCAGAGATGAGGTTGTCACTGTGTGAACTAAGTCAAAAATTCTACAATGATAGTATCAACAAACTGGTCCCGCGTTGCAAAAAATGTGCTAATCACAAGTGTGACTACACCGAGAAATAAATAGGTGGACGTAAAGAATAAAGATGTAGTGTGTTATAACATTTGTTTTCTTTAAAAAGTTCTACAAATTTTCACATAAAAATTCGAAGGCATTACTATGCAGGACACCCTCCTAAATTAGTGTATAACTGGGAGACGAGGGCTAGTAGAAATCCTTGAGTAACAGAAGAAATATTGAACTTAATTGATGAAAGGAGAAAATATAAAAATGCAGTAAATGAAGCAGGCAAAAAGGAATACAAATGTCTCAAAAATAATATCGACAGGAAGTGCAAAATGGATAAGCAGGCATGGCTAGAGGACAAATGTAAGGATGTAGAGGGGCTTATCTCACTAGGGGGTAAGATAGATACTGCCTACAGGAAAATTAAAAAGACCTTTGGAGAAAAGAGAACCAGTTGTATGAATATCAAGAGCTCAGATGGAAACCCAGTTCTAACCAAAGAAGGGAAAGCAGAAAGATGGAAGGAGTATATAGAGGGTCTATACAAGGGCGATGTACTTGAGGACAATATTATAGAAATGGAAGAGAATGTAGATGAAGATGAAATGGGAGATACGATACTGCGTGAAGAGTTTGACAGAGCACTAAAAGACCTGAGCCGAAACAAGGCCCCGGGAGTAGACAACATTCCATTAGAACTACTGACGGCTTTGGGAGAGCCAGTCCTGACAAAAATCTACCATCTGGTGAGGAGGATGTATGAGACAGGCGAAGTACCCTCAGACTTCAAGAAGAATATAATAATTCCAATCCCAAAGAAAGCAGGTGTTGACAGATGTGAAAATTATCGAACTATCAGTTTAATAAGTCACAGCTGCAAAATACCAACGCGAATTCTTTACAGACAAATGGAAAAACTGGTAGAAGCCGACATTGGGGAAGATCAGTTTGGATTCCGTAGAAATACTGGAACACGTGAGGCAATACTGAACTTACGACTTATCTTAGAAGAAAGAGTAAGGAAAGGCAAACCTACATTTCTAGCATTTGTAGACTTAGAGAATGCTTTTGACAATGTTGACTGGAATACTCTCTTCCAAATTCTAAAGGTGGCAGGGGTAAAATACAGGGAGCGAAAGGCTATTTACAATTTGTACAGAAACCAGATGGCAGTTATAAGAGTCGAGGGACATGAAAGGGAAGCAGTGGTTGGGAAAGGAGTGAGACAGGGTTGTAGCCTCTCCCCAATGTTATTCAATCTGCATATTGAGCAAGCAGTAAAGGAAACAAAAGAAAAATTCGGAGTAGGTATTAAAATCCATGGAGAAGTAATAAGAACTTTGAGGTTCGCCGATGACAATGTAATTCTGTCAGAGACAGCAAAGGACTTGGAAGAGCAGTTGAACGGAATGGACAGTGTCTTGAAAGGAGGGTATAAGATGAACATCAACAAAAGCAAAACGAGGATAATGGAATGTAGTCGAATTAAGTTGGGCAATGCTGAGGGAATTAGATTAGGAAATGAGACACTTAAAGTAGTAAATGAGGTTTGCTATTTGGAGAGCAAAATAACTGATGATGGTCGAAGTAGAGAAGATATAAAATGTAGACTGGCAATGGCAAGGAAAGTGTTTCTGAGGAAGAGAAATTTGTTAACATCGAGTATAGATTTAAGTGTCAGGAAGTCGTTTCTGAAAGTATTTGTGTGGAGTGTAGCCATGTATGGAAGTGGAACATGGACGATAAATAGTTTGGACAAGAAGAGAATAGAAGCTTTTGAAATGTGGTGCTACAGAAGAATGCTGAAGATTAGATGGGTAGATCACATAACTAATGAGGAAGTATTGAATAGGATTGGGGAGAAGAGAAGTTTGTGGCACAACTTGACCAGAAGAAGGGACTGGTTGGTAGGACATGTTCTGAGGCATCGAGGGATCACAAATTTAGCATTGGAGGGCAGTGTGGAGGGTAAAAATAGTGGAGGGAGACCAAGAGATGAATACACTAAGCAGATTCAGAAGGATGTACGTTGCAGTAGGTACTGGGAGATGAAGAAACTTGCACAGGATAGGGTAGCATGGAGAGCTGCATCAAACCAGTCTCAGGACTGAAGACCACAACAACAACAACAACAACAACAACAACGACAACTGGGAGAGGCTATCTGGAGCTTATTTCCATGAAGGGAGGATCAATGGTGATGCCAAAGGAATACCACCTCCTGACAGACAGCAACAGAGAGATCATTGGAGGGAATAGAGGAACTAGTGGGCTGAGGTATGAGGACTGCAGCCTTGGCAGTTGCATCAGCAGCCTTGTTTCCTGGCAGACCGACATAACTAGGAAGCCTCAAACATCACAAGAGTGAGTACGTGACAGTTTTCCTGGACCCATCACACTAAGGGACGGGCAGTGTACAGCGAACATAGACTTTGAAGGGTGCTGAGAGAGTCTGAGCAGAGGACACAACTGAAAAGCCTGTGTCGCTGGATGTGCTCTGTGGCCTGATACGGGACGAAGAGCTCGACTGTAAATACTGAGCAGGGTGCCAGAAGCCAATATCAAAAGACACGGGCGCCAATAACACCAGAAAGCACAGTAAGTCCCAGAGCCATGAGTGTACACAAAGATACTATCGCAAAGTTCCATGTGAAGGTCATGAAACTGAAGGTGTTAGAGCAAGGCTGGAGTAGTGTCTTAGGAAGCGAATGAAGGCCAAGGATAACATGGGCTGCTTCACGAAACCAAGGTGGTGAAGGGTTCACACCCCACAGGAAATGTCGCAGGTAGTGTGAAGTTAAGCTGCCAAAGCAAGTGCCGAAAGCAGACCCCAGGAGGTAACAGAGAAGAGGGACACACTCCATACTGGCAATCAAAGGAATAGTCAAAAAAGAAGACATAGGATGGGTGGTCATGCATGGCAGACAAATGGCATGCATACCTGCTGAGGAGAAAGTCACGGCGGTAGGACAGTGGTCGTTCAGCAGCTTCAGCAGACAGACTCTCAACCAGGCTAGTGTAAAAGGCACCAGTGGTCAAACGGATGCCACAAAGGTGGATAGTGTTGAGACGGTGTACGAGGGACGGATGTGCAGACACACAAACACAGCAACCATAGTTGAGTTTTGAATGGACAAGGGACGGGTACAAATGGAGGAGGGTGGATCGATTTGCACCCCAGGAAGCACCATTGAGTACACGTAGGACATTGAGGGACAGTGTACAGCAGGCTGCCAGGTAAGAAACAAAGGAGGACAAAGTGTATTTCCTATCAAGCATGAGCCCCAGGACTCTTTTAGTTCAACCACTGGAAGAGCAACAGGCCCAAGATGTACAGATGATGAGAGAAACCAATTGTGCCACCAGGTAAAATGGAAATGTGGTGTGGCTAGGGCCTCCCGTCGGGTAGACCGTTCGCCTGGTGCAGGTCTTTCGATTTGACACCACTTCGGCGACCTGCGCGTCGATGGGGATGAAAGGATGATGATTAGGACAATACAACACCCAGTCCCTGAGCGGAGAAAATTTCCGACCCAGCCGGGAATCGAACCCGGGCCCTTAGGATTGACAGTCTGTCACGCTGACCACTCAGCTACCGGGGTGGACAGGCCACCAGGTAATCACACAGACTGTTTTGTCAGTCGAAAAATGAAAGCCACTGTCGATGCTCCAGGACTAAAGACAATCAAGACATTGCTGAAGACGCCACTCAGTGAGACAGGTCGGTGAAGAAGTGCAATAGATGGCAAAATCGTCAACAAAAATGTAGCCAGAGATTCCGGGTGGGAGACAGGGCATCATAGGGTTAATGGCAATAACAAAGAGGACGACGCCCAGGACGGCATCCTGAGGCACTCCGGTTTCCTGGATAAAGGTGCCTGACAAAGCAAAACTCACATGCACCTTCAAAACTTGGTCCTTTAAAAATTCCTGAAGAAAACAGGGCAGACTGGTACGGAAGCCCCATACAAAAAGAGTAAGGAGGATACCAGCTCTCCAGAAAGTGTCATAGGCCTTCTCCAAATTAAAAAAACGCAGCCACAGTCTGGGATTTCTGCAGAAAACCATTCTTGACATGTGTGGACAAAGTAACAAGCTGGTCAACTGCAGAAATACGCGCTTGAAATCCACACTGTGCAGTCATTAGTAAATTACGAGACTCGAACCACCATACTAGCCGGGCATGAATCACATGTTCCATCACCTTGCAAACACAGCTGGTGAGAGAGATGAGGCAGTACCTAGAAGGTAGGTTTGTGTCCTTACTAGGCTTAGTTATGGGTGTGATGGTGGCTCCACAGCAACGTCCAGGAAATGTGCCCTCTGCCCAGATGCAGTTGAACGTATTAAGCAGAAAGTGCTTGCTCGCAAGAGTAAGGTACTGCAACATTTGAATGTGGACAGTGTCCAGCCCTGGGGTGGAGCATCGGGATGAAATGAGAGCATGATGTAGCTCTCTCATAGTAAAGGTGGCATTGTAGCACTCACGATTCGGAGAAGAGAAGAGTATTGCCTGAGCCTCCTCCACTCGTTTCCGATGAAGGAAACCAGGGTGATAGTGGGAGCAGCTCGAAATGTCCGCAAAATGGCAGCCCAAGGTGTTGGAGATAGCAATAGAGTCCACAATGACATCATCTACTGCTGTCAGGCTGGAAATTGGGGAATGGATCTTTGTCCCAGAGAGCCGTCGGAAGTTGGCCCACACGACTGAGGAAGGGGTGGAACTGTTAAAAGAACTAGTGAATGAAATCCAGCTAGCTTTCTTGCAATCCTGAAGAATGCAACGATACTTTGCTTGCCTCTGTTTATAACGAATGTAGTTTGCCATTGTAGGATGGTGGTTAAAAACGTGGAGAGCATGTTTCTGCACGTGAATTGTGTTGCGGCATGCCTCAGTCCCCTAAGGGACTGGACACGGCGTGGTAAAGAGGAAGTACGAGGAATGGAACGTTCTGCAGCAGTAAGGATAACGTTCGTGAGATATTCCACCTGGTCATCACAACTGGGGAAACCTTGTTCTCTGAAGGTCACCAAGGAGGAGTAAAGCCGCCAGTCAGCCTTAGTAGCCATTTCGGTGTGCACGCAGGTGGGGTAAGCGTCAGCAAATGGATAGCACACAGGAAATGGTCATCTGAGTAGGTGTCAGAAAAAAATGGATCACTAAAGACAGTGGGCAAGCTGGGCAGTGCAGAAGGTTAGGTCCAAATGGGAATAGGTGTGCAAGGAATTGGAAAGGAAAGTGGGTGCTCCATTTAAGGCAGAAGAGGTTAAGTTGATTAAGGTGGCCAGCGAAGAGGGCACCTCTGACAGGTCCTGGGATAACCCCAAAGGGGAAGATGCACATTAAAGTCACCAAGTAGCAGAAACAGAGGAGGTAGGTGCCCAGTAAGGTGAAGGAATTCTGTCCTGTTGACATTGAATGACGGAGGGACATAAATGGTACAGAGGGAAAAAGTCAGTTGAGGAAGGAAAAGGTGGACTGCAACAGCTTGAAGATGAGAAGAAGTGAGGGAGATGAGTTGAGTATGAACGCCATCCCATATGAGCAGAATGGCATGCGGAAGCTCAAAGAGGTCTTGAGGACATAATTTTATTTCCTGTACGCAGAGTATAAGGGGATGCTGTGAGGCTAAAAGCAGCCGTAAAACCTCTTTAGGGACCGAAGGCCGTGAACATTCCGTTGGAGGACAGTCATGATGAGGAAGAAATGAAAGGGGTGTCACCTCAGCAGCTGCCGAGTGACAACCTGTGAAGACCAGCTGCTACAGGGCATTGAAGCAGGAGGACCCTGCGCCATGAGGTCCACAGCAGCATTGACTTGGTTGTGCTGTATGTCTGTGGAGTCCAACGCAGAAAAACGGTTGGTGATGCGCAGCGACGACACGGAGGCTAGCTGGGCTAAGGCATCACGTGGCAACACTGTCAAAGAGAATCTTTGAGTTAGTGAAGGAAAAGACCTTTGGTGGACTTCTTCAAGCCTTTCCGGCTACAGGAAGACCCGTGTGTTGGTTGGCTTGAGGGACGTAGGGAGTCTTTACGGGAGTACTACTCCTGTCCTTTCCGGCCTATCAATTGTGAAGCTGGTGGCTTCGCCCTAGACGCAAGAGTTTGATTGCTTGTTGCACAGCTGGATGGGGGGATGGCGACGTTACCTTGACACTGGGCAATTTCTCAACCTCAGAGCTGAATTTGAGGTCGCGCGTCTGTGTGGCCATGACCTTCATGTAGCAAGAACAGAATTGTAAGTGCCAGACGGGAGAACGCAGGGTTTGCAACTAGCCCATAATTTGTGAGCAACTTTTTCCTTTACCCAGATCTCCTGGACAGCCTGCTCAACAAGATACATGAGACAATCCTGAGGGGAGGGGGCATGGCCACCATTGCAGTTGATCCAGTGGGGAGGAGGAGGCGAACAATCGCCCTCATGCACAAGTTACCCATTTGGCTGGGTGTCGACAAGAAGTTCTAGTGCAGTTGAAACAATGACACCGGTAGTAGCGTATCTGGTTCTCAATGTACAGGCGGACTGTGATAATTTTGTAGCCTGCTTTGATCTTGGACGGAAGCACCACTCTATCAAAAGTGAGAAAGAGAGTGCATGTGGGCACTAAGGAGGAATCTATCTTTTTCATTATACGATGGGCGGCAATGATACACTGATCAGAGAGGTAAGATTGTATTTCGGCCTCTGTCAGACCGTCGAGCAGCCTGGTGTAAATTACACCACAGGAAGAATTCAAAGTTCTCTGGGCCTCGACATGAACAGGACAGCTGTGGAGAAGCGATGCAGCAAGCAGTTAGTTGTTGTGCTAGCGAATCTGAAGTACTCTCCAAAAGCAAAGAGCCATTTCGTAAACGAGGGCAAGATTTCACAGGGCCAGCAAAAGCATCAACATCTTTCTGAATAATAAATGGATTTACCATCGTGAAGGACTGTCCGTCTTCAGCACATGAAACCACAAGGAACTATGGTGCAGTTGGAAGGGTTTTTGAATCGATAGCCTCATTCTGTTTACGTTTCGTAGATGTTGACTGTGAATACGATTGACTCATTGTGAGAAATTCCCCAATTATTGCCAGCATCTGCGATGGCATGCTCCTCCCAACTGGGAGCCCCTTTCACAAGGGAGCACATCCGCCTTAGGCTTTTTTTCACACTCGGGTCACACCTCCTCAATACCTGACAGAGGGACCAATTGGCAATTTGAGAAGATAGCAGCTCAGGCAATCGCAGGGGGTATGTGCGAACCCTACCTGTCAACCCAGGGCTGGGAATTACGCGTTACCCAGTCAACCGTTATGCACCAGATGCATGGGTCAGCCATCAGGAGTGCACAGGGAAGAAAAAGAGGAACCTCAAAACACCAAAGTGGACAAATGAGAGGAGAAGGGAAACAAAGAAAGGAGAGGGAATGAAAAACAGTGGTGAGACTGTTCTTATGTCAACAATAGATAATGTGGAACATTCCCAATAACATGCCAGACATTTTCCCCAAGGGAGGGTATGTAATCCCTAACATGCATCTGAATTGTGTGGTGAATTATCAGACCGTTTCTATTATTTTCCTGTCACTTTATAATTGCTTCTACTCATCATCCTTTTCCTGAAGGCCAATTAAGCACTGCATTCAAGCATTATATTTACACTGTCTCCAATACTGCTTCAACTGTTCCTCTTTTTCTTTATTCTATCACTCTGTCCATTTTCTTCCCTGTCCTTTTGGAAATGTTGTCCTCCAACCTCCTAATTTTGTTTCTATATTTTGTTCTGTCTTCAGTATCTCGCTAATTCACACCTGTTCGTTCCAGGTCTTTTAAATTTTTAAAATTGTACTCAGTTTTTTTGTCAGTTTGCTAGGAATCATTCTTTGGATGTACCTGTAGAACATTGGTCTTATCTTCCTCACTCTGTCCAACTTTTTCTACACGACTTTATACTTCGGTGTGACTCCTTAAGTTAAACATTCTACTACTGTACTGTTTTCTAGGATCTTCCTCACAGATTTGCTGTCTTTTCCATGATTTATTCACTTATTTTTATTGATTCTAAAATTACTGTTGCTGATGCAGTTGTGCATTCTGGTCACATTACTGTCTTGTAATGATGAAGATTCGCATTCATAGATATTTTTAATTATAAGCATCTTTTTTTAAACGACTTGCTACATCAGTCTGTCTTAATCTTGCTCTGATAGCTTCTCCTAGATACTTAAATTTGCCTATCATTCTGGTGTTTCTATAATTTGTGCTATATTTTGATAATGCAGTCTTGTTTGTCATTCTCTCTCTCTCAAAAAAAGAAGAATTTTAGTCCTTTGACTGTTTGTTTTTCTGAGTTTCTATCTCCTTTTGTGCTAACTCTATATTATCTGTCAAAATTTCTATTACATACACACACACACACACACACACACACACACACACACACACACACACAAATCAATTTTGAGATTCACTTTTTCCCAATTAATTTGTATACTACTTTTGTGTTAGATTCTGCCAATGTCCTCCTTCATTCTCTAACCAATTTTCTACATTCACAATTGCCTCTACTACTATACAGGTTTACACACCACATTCTATTTCTTTAGCTCCGAAAAGGGGAGCATTTGGTTACGATTATCCAATCAACTCACTTTTTTTTGCTATCATTTTCAGACTGCAAACTATTTTGGGAAGACAGAGCAGAATACATCGATTCCTAGTAGGTCATTTCAGTGCATTTCATGTAACACTACGTACCTGTCTTGTGAAGTAGTAGTAGTAAGACTGGAAGAACTGCCGAGCAAATCTGTTTGAAAGGTGAGAGCAGCTTCCAAATGAATGAGTTCTACTCCACTGCTGGATACGCTAGCTAAACAAACTGCATCAAGCCTGTTTGTCTGTCCTGAAAACACAAAGGAATATCCTCTAAAATCAAAACAGCTAATAACATTCAGTGAGTAAAATTAAAAGATTCAAGGGAGAAACTCACCCAGGAACCGTGGATTGCTGAAGTAAATAAACCTCTGCTCTGGATAATTTATTATTGTCGAATCATCAGGATCATCTTTGGAGCGTCTGAAAGACGCATGTGATAATCTCATAACTTCAACACAACCAAAGTGGAAAATAAATAAATATGGCTTGCAGAAACCTGTCAACAGAGAATTTAATTCATTTATTTATTCTCCATAGACAAGGACAAGATTTATTTTGGATTGTGGGCATATGTTTACATTCACAACTTTGTGGAAACAATAACAGAATTTCAACACATCAATTACTTTGAAATAATGTGGTGCATGAAGATAATTACTCCTCTGAGAAGAATTCCCTAATACTCAAAAAGCACTTATTAGTAACAAACCCCCTTCAGTGTCACTTCTATGCAGCTTAATTACAAAAATTTTAAGTATGGTACATGTTTTTATATAATTTGATCCCCTTGTAATAGGTGTGGTTTTTGACGACTTTTGTGCTATGCCTTGTCACAGTATTTCCTAGTGTTTTTTGAATGATTTCATGATGCCTTCATATGCCATTCTCTTTCGTGTACGACTGCTCAATGTCGGCATTAGGCCATTTTCAAGTATTTAAAATGGAAGCATTGTACATTAGTGACACGGTGATTTTGACATAGGAACAAGTCATATACACAGATATACTAGGCACATTATAACTTACTTTATGGATGATTCTTTCATAGTATATTATGCCATTATGTCCTTGCATATAATTGTCATGAAATAAATTAGAAAGGTGTTTTGCTATTTTAGGAGCATGTTACTTAAAACAGTTGTCCCTTCCCTAGTGTTACAAATACACTATATGATCTAAAGTATCCAGACACCTGGCTGAAAATGACTTGCAAGTTTGTGGCACCTCCATCGGTAATGCTGGAATTCAATATGGTGTTGGCCCACCCATTAGCCTTGATGACAGCTTCTACTCTCGCAGGCATACGTTCAATCAGGTGCAGGAAGGTTTCTTGGGGAATGGCAGCCCATTCTTCATTGGGTGCTGCAATGAGGAGAGGTATCAATGTTGATCGGTGAGGCCTGGCATGAAGTCGGTGTTCCAAAACATCCCAAAGGTGTTCTATATGATTCAGGTCAGGACTCTGTGCAGGCCAGTCCATTACAGGGATGTTATATTCGTGTAACCAATCCACCATTGGCCTTGTGTTATTAACAGGTGCTCGATTGTGTTGAAAGATCCAATCGCAATCCCCGAATTGCTCTCCAACAGTGGGAAGCGAGATGGTGCTTGAAACATCATTGTAGGCCTGTGCTATGATAGTGCTACACAAAACAACAAGGAGTGCAAGCCCCCTTCCTGACAAATATGACCACATCACAATACGACCTCCTCCGAATTTAACTGCTGGCACTACACTCACTGGCAGATGGCTTTCACTGGGCATTCGCCATACACCACACCCTGCCATTCGATTGCCATATTGTGTACCATGATTTGTCATTCCCCACAACGTTTTTCCACTGCTCAATCATACAATGTTTACACTCCTTACACCAAGTGAGGCTTCATTTGGCATTTACCAGTGTGATGTGTGGCTTATGAGCAGCTGCTCGACCGTGAAATCCAAGT
Source organism: Schistocerca serialis cubense (assembly GCF_023864345.2). Classification (NCBI taxonomy): domain Eukaryota; kingdom Metazoa; phylum Arthropoda; class Insecta; order Orthoptera; family Acrididae; genus Schistocerca; species Schistocerca serialis. The sequence continues at coordinate 113,605,144 of NC_064646.1, forward strand.
TTTCTCACATCTCACCTTCATAGTACTTGCAGTGGATCCTGATACAGTTTGGAATTCCTGTGTGATGGTCTGGATAGATGTCTGCCTATTACACATTATGACCCTCTTCAACTGTCGGCGGTGTCTCTCAGTCATCAGACGAGGTCGGCCTGTGTGCTTTTGTGCTGTATGTGTCCTTTCACGTTTCCACTTCACTATCACATTAGAAACAGTGGACCTGAGGATGTTTAGCTGTGTGGAAATCTCGTGCACAGACGTATGACACAAGTGACACCCAATCACTTGACCACGTTTGAAGTCCATGAGTTCCACAGAGTGCCCCATTCTGCTCTCACGATGTCTAATGACTACTGAGGTCACTGATATGGAGTACCAGGCAGTGCATGGCACCTAATATGAAAAACTTATGTTTTGGGGGGTGTTTGGATACTTTTGATTACATAGTGTATGTACAACTTTGATTAACAGTAATGGAAATTCCCTGATGGAGCAATACATAAAGTAAGGGAAGAGCAACCATTTACCTATAGCAGACCTAAGAGTACAGCACACACAAACATGAAAGAAAACAGCATTAACACTGGTTTTTGAGCTCGTGCCACTCCAGTGGCCATGGCAAGACTGTTTGTTAATACAATTGGTACCACTGCACATATTTTGAAATGTATAATAATGGCATTTAATCCGGGTACCTTCTATTAGGGATGGCGGACATTGCTGAAACAACCGATTTTTGGTTATATCAGTTTTTTTTTTTTCCCACATCAGTTGAACCCGACTGTTAAAACTGCTCACAATAACCAATTTCTGAAATAACCGATTTTCCATTTTTTATTCTTATTATTTCCATAAGAGATGTAGAAACTGAAGAAAAACAGAAAATTTTGACACACTTGGGTTCAAGATACACAGAATCAAAATATTAAATTAAACAGGCAAATAAAAAAAAAATGTAGTCTGTCCATTGTTCACTGCCTTCCTCGAAAAAAGTGGTAAGCGGTTGAATATTTAAAAAAATCACCAATATTCTTCTATTGATTCTACCTTGTTGAAACTCTACTAAAAAATCATCTTGTAATTGGGTATCATAACACTATTTGGGCATCATTACGAATAGTCAATGCTAAAGGGTGAAAACTAAGGCTGTAGAATCCCCCCCCCCAAAAAAACCCTAGAGTTTTGTATACCTCTAAGTATTGTTTGTATGCCGTGCAAAATTCATCGAAGACACACACTTATTTATGAAGAAAAGTCTACCTTTGGCAGCAAGTGCAGCCAATAGTAAGTGAAAAAAAAGATGAAATTTCACATGTAAAAAAATATTACTTTGTTATGTTTTTGAATTTCCACTGCTATCAGCTAATCCTGAATCCTCCCTGGTCATGCTGACAAAGTATTACGAAATTATTTGAAAAGTATAGACAGTGGAAATTAAAATGTCCTGTGGCGCATGCCCTGTTCCAAGTTGGCCTGTTTGACATTCTACCCCCCATAAGGGCATGTTAGAAATACTGTCTCTAATTTTCACAAAATTGCTGTCTTGTTTCAATCACTGCACAGCACCACGTCCACTTTTCTAGACGACACTCTTCTTGTTTGCAATGTTTTACTTCTTGCTGTCATAAAAGCATCGGAAGAGTATAGAATACTGTGGACCCATTTACGTCATGTTACCTTTGCCTTCTGCTAGCTATCTTTGGCAGCTGATATTGTCTGTCGTGCAGAAATATAAACATTTCAGTTCTGCTGTTAGTGTGAGAATTACGACTGTGTGAAAGCTTTTTTTGTATTATTTACCATTTAAAATGACAAGATATAGTGGTAAAGCATTTTGGAAAGTGGCTAATGCTCGCCATTTACATGTGAATAAATAGTTGCTACAAGTGAGTCAACATAATTCAGCGGAAGATAATTGTGAAGCTAAGATGATGAGCAGTTCACAGAAGAAACTTTGAGCTGGTGTACAGTTTCAGTCCACTAAAGAAAAAGTGAATAGTGGTTTTAGAATAATTGATTTAGAAATTATGTATTCTACTATTAGAAATTCATGTGCATGGGCAATAAATCTTTGAGATTATTTGACAGCAATGACAGATGGTATTGTGTGTAGTATGCACTTGTTTTGAGACAGCTGTCAAACTGACATTCAGTCCTAAACACCAATTGCTAAGAACTGGGTGTATGAAGCCAACATAAGATACCGATATGGGATGAGATGTGTTGGTGTTGGAAGGGACGGTGGCAATTTGTTTTGTGCAATAATGAATATGCCATCTCTACCTGACTCGTACTCAACACTAAACAACCATCTTCTGAACACCTCGGAAACAAAATGCAATAGCACTTTGTCAGCAGTAGTGAAGCAGTGAAAGAGGCAGTTTTATTTAACAAAGACATTCAGACAGAAGTAAATGATCCTTCGCCTTCTATAGACCTATGTAGTTCACAGATGAAAAGGGGCCGCACCTCCTTACATGGTGTTTCATCAGTTATAAATGTTGACACAGGAAAAGTTTTTGGATTTGCAGGTGATGTCCACATAATGTTCTATTTGTAAACAGAGGAAACCATTAGACAATAAGGAAGAAGAGAGACAATGGCAAATAAAACAGAAAATAATTTGCAGCAAGAATTATGATGGTTCTAGTGGTGGCATGGAGCAAGCAGGAATAATATTAATATTTCATTGGAGCGAAATGAGGCATGGAGTTAGATATGTGAAATATCTTGGTGATGGAGATTCTAGTGCTTTTAAATCTGTTGTAGAAAGCAAGCCACATAGAAATGGATGCAACATTGAAAAGCTAGTGTGTATGAGTCACATTCATAAGAGGATGGGCAGGAAAATTCTGAAACTGAAATGAGAACAAAAACGTGTAAAACTCAAAGATGGAAAGCCACTGGGTGGGCCACAATGCCTGACTGACAATTTGCAAATATATTATGGCAAAGCAATAATGCAAAACACTGGAGATTTGAAGGCAATGCAGAAGGCAGTGTGGTCAATATTTTTTCACGAGTTTTCAGCTGATGAGAAGCCACTACATGAATTGGGTGATATATCCTGGTGCAAATATAAGAAGGCAAAAACAAGAAACAAAACCTATTCACATAAACACAGTCTTCCTGAAGCAGTCTTAAACACCATAAAGCCAACATTCCAGTTTCTAGCTCATCCAGATTTGTTAAACAAATGTACCCGTGGTGGAATACAAAACCTGAATGAGAGCTTCAACAGTCCCATTTGGAAGAGGTGCCCAAAAACAACATTTAGCTCATCTACTGTTGTTAAAATTGCCACATATGATGCATGTCTGGTGTTTAATGATGGTAACATTGGAAGAATAAGAACTCTTACTAGATTAGGAATTGCTGCAGGTTTCTTCACTGAGAAGCTATTGAAGAAGATGGATACTGCAGGTGTTGGGCATTCTGAACTGACTGTGAAGGATATAGCCAAAAGGGTATGCCAGAAACACCAGATAAAAAGGAAACAAGTACACGAAGAGCAAGAAGACAAATGTATGGTTATGGTCAACATTAAGGTACTAGTTTATGGTGAAAATCCTTATAAAATCTTATGACCATTTCCTAGAACTTTCATTTTTCAATGTATAAGGAAAATTTCCACCTGAACCACTGGAGATAGCAAAGTGAAATTTTCTGCAGACTTTGTTCATAGTATAACACAACTTCCTGTGGTACCAATTTTTTCTAAGTGTATTTTTGTCAAAATTATTTACTTTTCTGTGGAATTGAAATTGCTTTGTTTCATACGCATTTTTTTTAAAAATAAATATTAAGAGCTTTAAACTGATATTAAAAAACTGTTCCACACATTTGCTTATCTGATTATTAAGAATTACCTACCACAGTATGAAAGTTTTAAGTAAAGTAATTTTTGTGAAAACATTCCTTGTGTGATAGCATGTGTTGCGAAAATTTCCAACACTGCCACGATCAAATTTTTTGAGAAAAAACATTTGAAAAATTCCAGAATGTAGCCCATAACATAATTACCTCACGTGCAAAATTTTGGTTCTATTATCTTTCAAACACAAAAAACTGTGTTAGATTATGTAAACACATCCATTTTCTCCTATGTCCCCCCTTAAGGTCTACAACACAATAAGAGCAGAGAGTTACTCCATTAAGGCAAAAAAGGCATCCTCCCTGCATGAACAGAGTCATACAACAACAAGAGAAAACAGTGGGTCAGATTAACAAATGATATACCAGGAGCAAAACTAATTTCAAAGCTGGGAGTAAGGAGTCTGAGAGGACCTATTATTCACACCAGGTGATATCTCAAAACTATTTAGTAAAAAGATATATTGATAAAGGTCTCAAAGACATAGCATACAGGACTCAGCACAGAGACTAATGGAACAAGATTACAACTTGCTTAAAACAACCCTTAATCCTACAACAACTCACACTAGTAAACTCAAAACAAATGAAAATGACTTACAAAAGAAAAGTACCAGAAGTAGAAATCAGTGGGCACACACTAAATGAAACTGTGTGTTAAGTTCCTCAGCATCATGATGAATAGTAAGCTTAGTTGGCTACAATACACGCGTAAGTTAGCAAAAAGCTCAGCCCTGCCTGTCTCACATGCATAGCTGCAGATGGGATTGCTAGCATTCTTCACATACTTGTGGTCATTACTGTCTTATTGCACATTACTCTAGAGCAATACAGCTACGGTCAAAAGGGAATTTATTCTGCAAAACCATGCAATGTGAATATTTCACACAATTGGTAACCGAACATCTAGCAGAAGTCTCTTCTGGGACCAAAGAACTCTTAGAATCATATGTGAATACATTTACTCTTCAGTGGTATTTGTAGTTCACAATAAGAGTGAGCTTAGCATGAACCATGTGAAATTCATAACCACAATATTAGAACTAAAAGTAATTTTCATATGAAGTATGTCATCCTCCTCTAGGATTCAGAACGCAGTTTGGCAGTCTGCTGCGAAAGGTTTGAAACAGTTCCTGTAGACTTCAGGCAGGGAATTAGAAATTTTCAGATCTTCAAAGTAAGATATATTATAATAAAGTAATCTACAGGGAATTCACACAACAATGAATGTGAGAAGATTAGCACTTCTTGTAGCTAGTAGTTAGAATATTTTGCAAAGGTGGTGTGCAATAACTGCTTCTGAATGCTGATGGTGTACACTACTCATGTCACACTACATCCTTCATGATGGGATTTCCAGAACTTGATTTGTGAGTGAGTGAATGCTGTGCTGTAATCCAGACTTGCCAATGCAGAACCCTCTTTCAATTGGCTCTTTTTTAAGGCAGGGTGTATGTAGTTGAATATTATCTCTTGTAGAGCTTTCTTCCGATGTCAGCAATCGATAATCGTTTTACCATACAAAGTTTCCATTCCCTTCTAAAGCTGGACAGAATGTTACCTGGAAGTGAGCTCATACTTACGGGCTGATACTCGTTATGCTGTGTCTCGCTAACCTGCATTACAGCCACAATCTTGCTTTTAAGGTGGCTATGTCTGAATCTATGCATACACTTGGGCTGACCCTGTGAATTAGGCACCTGTTTCTTCTAGTTCACCATTTGTGTTTTTAAATATTCTTAAACGCTGCACACCCTAAGCTCCCATTTTTTTATATCATTACCAAATGTCAATGTCCCAAGAGGCGTTACAATAATTTCAACTTTATAAAGAATTTCCTGTTCAACAAGATGTTTGCCAGGACATAACTGACCAATTCAAAGAGTTGTTCAATAAGGCAGTCTGAAGCATTTTAAATCCTGCAGTAGGTATTTAAACCACTCTCATGTCTTACTTCTCCTATACTTGTAGCTTTTGGCATTTGCATTTCACACAGACCTTTGCCTTTATCTAACAAAACACTATTTTTCTAATGACTAGACCTGTTCCACAAGCACTGAGGCTTTGCAAGTAACATTTATTATAATTATAAAACTATCGTAATTGTATTACTATTGTTATCACAATGTACATTTTTGTTGGAGAGAGGCAGTACTCAGCTTGCCAACCATCAAATACAGCAGTACAGTAAATTTACACATTCAGTTACCTGAAACTTTGAAATGTATTTTAGGAACCTAACACTAAAAATATACGAAAAATGTGTCTAATGAAAAAAGCAGATAAAAATTCACCTGAATCCTTCCTGAGAGACAATCTCCACTCCTTACAAATTAACAACGTATGTGTAGACCTAATGTGGCTTCAATTCAAAGAAATAATATTCATGGCAATTGAAAGATTTATACAAATTAAATTAATAACAGAGCTCATCCCCTGTGGTGCACAAAACAGGTCAGAACACTGTTGCAGAAACAACGAAAAAAAGCACGTTACATTCAAACGAACACCAAATCCCCAAGATTGGTGATCTTTTCCAGAAAAAATTTAGTGCGGACTTCGATGCCAGGTGCTTTATAATAGTTTCCACAATGAAACTTTGTCTCACAATATGGCAGAAATTCCAGAGAGAATCTGGTTATACATAAAGAATGCTAGTGGAAAGATACAATCAATGTTTTCTCTGTGTGATAGCAATGAAAATACTATCACTGACAGTGCTGCTAAAGCAGAATTACTAAACACAGCCTTCAAAAATTCCTTCACCAAAGAAGATGAAGTAAATAGTCCAAAATTAAAATTAAGAACAGCTGCCAACATGACTAACTTAAAAGTAGATAGCCTTTGAGTATTGAAGCGACTTTAATCACTTAATAAAAGCAAGTCTTCCAGACCAGACTGTATTCAAAATTAGGTTCCTTTCAGAGTATGCTGATGCAATAGCTCCATAATTATCATATACAACCACTCGCTCGATGTAAGATCTGTACCCAAAGACTGGAAAGTTGCACAGATCACACTAATATTCAAGAAGGGTAATACGAGTAATTCACTAAATTATAGGCCCATATCATTAACGCCGATATGCAGCAGGGTATTGGAACTTTACCTCACGGAAAATTGTCTTTACATACAGTGAACACGCATACAGTAAACATCATTCTTCTGAAACACAAATAGCTCTTTACTCAAACAAAGTGTTAAGTGTTACCACCAAGGAATTTCATATAGATTTCATGTTTCTAGATTTCCGGATTGCTTTTGTGACCGTACCTCACTTGCAGCCTGTAATCAGACTGTGTATGGAATATTGTCTCAGTTGTATGATTGGATTTGCGATTTCCTGTCTGAGGGGGTCAGTTTGTAGTAACTAACGGAACGTCTCTGAGTAAAACTGAAGTGACTTCTGGCGTTCCTCAAGGTAGTCAGTTATATGCCCTCTGCTGTTCCTCATCTGCATAAATGATTTTGGAGGCAATCTGAACAGCTGTCTTTGGTCATTTGCAGATGATGCTGCCATTTATCATCTAGTACAGTCATCAGAAGATCAAAACAAAGTGCAAAACGATTTAAAAAGATATCTGTATGGTGCGAAAATTGGCAATTGACCCTAAATAATGGAAAGTGTGAGGTCATCCTTGTAAGTACTAAAAGTAATCCGTTAAACTTTAATTACAACATAAATCAATCGTACCTAAAGGACGTAAATTCAACTAAATACCTATGAATTACAATTAAGAACAATTCCAATTGGAAAGAATACACAGAAATTTTGTGGGGAAGGTGAAATAAAGACTGTGTTTTATTGGCAGAACACTCAGAAAATGCAATAGATCTACTAGAAAGACAGCCTACATTACGCTTGTCTGCCCTCTTTTGGAGTACTACTATGCAGTGTGGGATCCTTACCAGACAGGATTAACAGAGTACACTGAAAAAGTTCCAAAAAGGGCAGCATGCTTTGTATTATAGAAAAATAGGGGAGAGAGTGTCACGGAAAAAATACAAGATTTTGGGGTGTACATAATTAAAACAAAAGCATTTTTCATTGCAATGGGATCTTCTCACGAAATTTCATCCACCAACTTTCTCCTCTGAATGCGAAAATATTTTCTTGACAATGAACTACATAGGGAGAAATGATCACCATAATAAAATAAGGGAAATCAGAGCTCACACAGAAAGATACAGGTGTTCGTTTTATCTGCACGCTGTTTGAGAGTGGAATAATAAGAGATTTATTGTGAAGGTGGTTTGATGAACTCTTTTCACTGCACTTAAGTGTGATTTACAGAGTATCCACATAGATGTAGATAAAAGTTCAAAATACTTACAGAATCCAAGAGGCATCTGGCTCCATTTAACATCATCTTCTCGGGTCCTCTGTCCATATTTGTCGACAAATACACCCAGTTCGTTGAAACATAACAAAAATTCTTGCTCAGATGACGAATGTTTCATGTCCAAAATAGCAACTGGAAAGCTATTTAGTTTCTCAATGCCAAAAAATATATGAGACAAAGATGCATCTGACTGATCAAGAAACTCTGAAAGCATGAAACAAAATTTATTAATATATATATATATATATAAAGTCTTCAAATATGAGACTAAGTCTAAGTTTTCTTCTACCACCAACTCTAACAAAATTGTTCAATATCCTCTCTGTTTCTATTGAAATTCTTTGATTTTATACCTTAGATACGCGGAGTTGCCTGCTGTCACTGTTTGGCTGCACTTATTTTAGCATAAGTTATTAACATGTTACTGTATGAACAGGCTTTGACCGCTGATGCACTAATCACCTTTTTCTGAGAATGCTCATTTTGAGCTTTTAACTTACCCCACAGTGATTGTTAGAGTGGAAAGTGATAGCATAGCTATAATTTCTGCATATGGAATGAACAGCAAGGACAACCCAAGGAGTTTTTGCACTTAATTGTAATGTAAATGACCTTGGCAAACTTACAAAGTAATAACAATACTACTTTGAGCTCATCTGGTGGCAAGGTATACTGATGCACAACAGAGCCATGACAAAACTGCAATAGTCAATTCCGGGTGGGCAGCTAGGTTGTACAGAGATTCTTGTAGCAGTTAAGTTGATTGCGAAAAGGTAGCTGTGTGTGTGTGTGTTTGTGTGTGTGAGAGAGAGAGAGAGAGAGAGAGAGAGAGAGAGAGAGAGAGAGAGAGGTTCACAGTATATTTTGTCATTAGGCAGATGTGTGAAAAATTTTAAGTGTATGCAGGCATATTGGTGCAGTGAAGACTGGTAGCAATTCAAGACAATTTTGTGAGTGGAAATAAAATTCAGGGTGTTCTAAAAAGAACTCCCTAGTTTCAAGTATACATTTAATGGGGAATTTAATGAAAAATTACATCAATGAGTACATATCATGAGAGAGAATTCCTTCAAGTTTTGTTTAATGTTAGTAGACATCAACATATGATCCATTTGTTGCCCTGCACACATCGAGACGATATTCCACTTCTCGCCACATATTCACCAACATTTCAGGTGTAACTGTCCCAGCCACTGAGATGATTCTTTCCCGTAAATGATTGATGTGTCTAATCTTTTCACTGTACACAACATTTCTGACGGGGCCCCAAAAGAAAAAGTCCAGTGGGGTTAAGTCTGGGCTTCGTGGTGGCCAAGGTATTGGGCCATTCCTACCTATCCACCTTCCTGGAAAGCGAGTGTCATGAGCAGCACACACGTGGTTGCTGTAAAGAGGTGGGGTGCCACCTTGTTGGAAGAACAAAAGCCCTTTTCCACCTCAATTAGTTCAACATCTTCAGAAGTTCTCGGTCTACCTGGTGAGTTTGCTTTTAAAACAGTATCTGTTTCCTTGAAAGACTTTAGACAATGACGGATAGTTTATGGTGTAGATGGTTCACAACCATACTAACGTCTAAAATTATGTTGCACTGTTATAACTGACTCAGTTTTCACAAGTCAAATAACACACTTCACTTTCTGTTGCAGAGTACACATTGTTGCTGAGTTGCACTGCACTGAACTGAGGGAAAAAAACAGCACTGGTGCCGTCTGAAGTTCAAGCAGACTTGTTACCTGCGGGGAGCCAAACTTTGAGAGTTTATGAATCAAACACCACAAACTAAAACATATTCACCACAGCATATTATTTTGATAGCAATAACCATGAATAATTAAGGTTTTATGTTTGTGTTTCATATACTGTCACCCAGCAAATGAACATGATATAAACTGTTTTACCAAGTGCATAATGGAAATGTGTAATTTCAGTCAGTGAGGCTGTACACTCAATTGTACGCACACAGCTAACTCAGATAGCACCAGGTAAGTGTTCACCATTACAACGAAGAATACGAGAAAGTGGCCTCCTCTTTTTTAAAATTCATCAAAGACTTATAATATACCCACATACCATTGCCACCACTGTTGACTACATAACAGACTCACTTTATAATGAAAAACTTAATCTGTTGGAAATAATATTAACATACTAGGCTTCTCAAGACCAGATGCAGTTTTGATATGCCACAGAAGCTGTAAGAATGTCAATTTCCATCTCATTAATGTACGTTGGCTAGCAGATTGTGGACGAAAGGTTACCAGTAATGAATTATATTTTATCGTGGATAAACAATTTTCAAAAATTAGCAAAAGGCATCAATTTCACAAATGCTCATCAATTGAAGACAAAGCCTGAACATGAGTCCGTGATCATATTTTGGCACTTTATTTTGCAAGTCCTCCTGTATCACACAATCTATTACACTTCACTATTACCAGTGTTGGCTACAGCCACCTTCAGATCACAAAATATTCTGTTGTAGTATCAACGTTAAACTAAACAGGAAGGTACATAGTAAAGTCACAAATGCTGTAACAGACATGCTTTCAATAATTAAAAGTGGCAGTGTCAATGGTATGCAAGTTTTATTAAGCTGTAATTCCATGAGTGTCTTGTCCCATCAATCAGCAATTTTACAGAATTTTTATTTTTTGCAACGATTTTTTTTGTGTGTGTTTGCATTACTGTGTGTAATGATGAGGAATTAGGTGCCACTGATATGGTACACTTAAGTGTTGAGCACTGGTGCAAAGAAGCATCAATCTCTTAATTCAATACAAAAATAATAAACGTCAACAAAGGAATTTAATATCCAACTGTATACCATTTAAAGGGATACAGTACTCACATGGCACATTACATCTGTATCTGTGTAATAAAGCGATTGTTAAGTTTATTTATTTATTGTCCCCTTTAAATATCAGGGTAGGAGAAGGTAGTGCTGCCACACAATGGTAACTGAAGAATAACTGCTTCTCTTTAATTGCCTGTGCTTGCTGATTAGTTAGTAATATTTCCTTCAATTCCTTCCTCCCTTTCTTTGTTTGTTTCAGTCCCAGTCTAACTGCCACCTCAGAGCTTGTTGTAAATGAGAACCTGGCCCAGGCATAAGAACACACAGAGGAGGGAGGACAGGGAGAGGGGAAGGGAGAGAGAATGGAGAACAAATAAGCTACAGCTCCGCATACATTCTCATGAAAATTATTCATCGACATAACAAGAAGGTAGGATCAGAACTACACTGCAATTCGTAAGTAGGGTAAAGTTCACCTGATACTCGTCTAATTACCCTCTTGACATGTCTGCTACTGTCTCCTTCTATCCAAAAGTATTTCTGTCACGCTTCCAATACTATTCCAATTTTCTTAAATACAATCTGACACCCCTCCCCCCAATAAAATAAATAAAAAATTAGGCTGGTAACTTGATTGTTTTACTTCTCACTTGTTCCTGGACCACTCAACTTCTTCAGATTTGATTCCTTCTTACTGCTGCCATATATTTCTGTTAGTATGTTATTACTCCCACACTGTTACATTATAAAGAAAAGGCATAGTGTTAGGAAAACTGACGTAACTGTAAAATCAAATTCATTACTATTGCATTATTATTAATGATAATACAACTAATAGACTGTGCATATTGCAGTGTTGGCTGCCTTGTCCCCAAGAACCTCTGCTTTTGTAAGAGAGGGTCTTAAGTTCCCAAACTTACCACTTGACGTAAACAGATAGGTATATAAACAAACATGGGAAACTCTATGTAAGAGAGTTTACTTTTCAATAATCAGTTGGATCATTCCTCAGCTTCTGGATACATAACTACAGAGACTCCTTGTGTTATCATGCTGGTCATTTCATAGACAGTGATTTAATTCAGATTGTTATCCCTCAACACAAACATTTAAATTTGATACTGGCTACATCTACATCAAATAAAACAATATTTTTTGAAGTCTTACCTTCGACAGATAGGTCACCAAGATCAATTTCATATATTCTGTGGCAACCGACAATAACTGAATGATCTGCAAAATGGATGCAACTACATGGCTCTGATGTTGGTATGTCTTTCACTAGTACAAACTTCGCCTGACTGGCAGACCAGCGAAGAAGCCTAAAAGGTCATTCATATAGAGTAAAATTTATTTAATTAAATTTATACTCAGTGCAACTTATTTAAACTTTTTACCACAGATCACAGTAAAAGTGTACAAAATTATAATTCTCCAGAAATAATTTTGAGTAGAGAATGAAAATATTTGTGCCATACAAATCTGTGCTCATGATGATGGTGTATTTTCTCTTTTACATACAGCAGTTCAGGGTTATGGCAGAAAATGTTTGTATATGCCAAAGGATTTATTTTTTTATTTTTTAAAACACTTGCATAAGTACCAAATTTTCCACTCAGTAATGACCCTATAGTTAAAATTGCTATTCTGATGATTGTGAATAAAACTGGGAAACTAAGAGACAGCTGTTAACAGTAAAATACAGTTTCCTCACATTTCAATGCATTAACAGTATTAGGAACACAACGTATGCAAAACCAAGTACAGAAACTTTTAGCATCAGTTACACCACAATCTGATATGATTGGCCCCCTTCTTGTCTAATCTTCAGCAGTGCTGACTGGTGATGGCAAGGTCTCAAGTTCAAATCCCAAAGACAACCTCCAATTTTTCTGTAGCATAATGTCTGGAACGAGGTTCACTCAGACATGTGGAGCGCAGAGACAAGCCGACTAAGTGGTGCAACACAGAAAGGCTTGCACCAAGCTGGGAACAATGTGGACCTTTGAAAAGTGTTGGAGAGCAAGAGATAAGAATAGATACAGAAGAAAAGAAATCAGGGAGCATAAATCAAATACAAGTGTGGGGGAAGAGGTAATTATACTTTATCTTGTCTACCTCTTAGCTGCTTCTTTCTACCCTATTTCCACTTTGTTTTATTCTCTGCACTTTGTTTACTTCTGTATCCATTTTCCTTCTCACTATCATTTTTCAAATGAGGCTGAGACAGTGTTTACTGATGTGCTATCACTGACCTCCTACTTCCCAGTCATAGATAGACTTGCCAGTCACAGTCCGTCACTGGAACTGCCTTCCGCAAACAACTGGATGACAATGCAGAGATACACTGCTCTACAGGCCCGCCAGCTTGTCTGTAGACAGGCAAGGGAAGTACAGGCCACCTGCCAGGTAGCTTTTTAGCACGCAAACCCTGAGCACAAGTCACAAGCACACCGTTCCCCAACACCTCTCATCCAGAGTAGTAAAATTCCCACCCCTGCCACCTGCAGGTGCCTGGCTGTCTGCATGTTGTCACTCGGGCTGGAACGGCCTCGCATAGAGGGAGCAATATTCTGTGCTTTGAACCTAACAACAAACATCTTCATTTCTTTTCCAAATGATTATAATTTTGCAGTTGGTCATGTTTTGTCTCTTAGGACTGAGTGTCTTGTTAGCAGTGAATAATTAGAATTTGTAATGCCCTCAAAAATATTATTATTTTCTTATGTGTGGATTATTTTGTTGGCAGATAATCTTGAAGTGGACCTTGAACTTACAGTGAGTGCAACACAGAGAAACCCAAAATAGTTTTTTGTTGACTGTTCTAATGCTTTTATAAATTTTAGAAATGACATTATGTGACCCCTTAAGTTGCAGTAGGGAAATCCGACACTATATGCACAGATTAATATTAAATGGTACTTATAAAGAGTTGATCAAAATAGGAACAGGTTTATCCACAGAAATCATATCTTCAGAGTACATCACCTTTACATTGGCTTCCAAGTGATTTGCTACCCTCTCCAAAATCAAATATTAACTATTTTCTAGCCTGAAGTAAAAAACCACTACTACGGAAAGGCAAGAGTGCTGTTATCTCGTGTGCGTGCGTGTGTGCGTGTGTGTGTGTGTGTGTGTGTGTGTGTGTGTGTGTGTGTGTGTGTGTGTGTGCGCGCGCACCCTCTGCTGACGAAATGTACTGGACAGCCCATATGCCTCTATTCAAAGTGAAAAATTTCTGAACAGAATTTCCATTTTTATCCTTGCACTGATGACAACTGGAGTAAAATAAAAGAAAACTAGCAGCAGCAAGGAAAGATTTCCTGAAAGAAACAAATATGTTAACATCAAACACTAAGTTGAGCATTAGCAAGTTCTTTTAGTATTTATCTTAACTGCAGTGGTGTACAAAAGTGAAACGTTACTTTAAAAAGAATAGACAAGAAGATAATAGAAGCTTCCTAAATGTGGTTGTACAAAAGAATTCTGAAAATTAAATGGATAGATTCAATAACTAATGACGAGATACTGAATCTAATTGGAGAACAAAAGTTTGGCACAAGTTGACTAAAGGGATTAGTTGATAGGAGTCATCAAGGAACCATCAGTGTGGAAATGGAGGCAGGAGTGGGGAGGGGAGGGGTGTAGGATAAACATTGTACAGGCAGCCAAGGGTTGAGTAAAGCAATAAGGTTCAAATGGATAAAGGTTGTAGTACAAGAAGCTTGCACGGAATGGACTAATGTGGAGAACTGCATCAAACTGGTCTTAGACAACCACAACAATAACAAACAAAATTAATTGTTACTCACCTGATCTTTGTGGCAGTAGCAACACATACAAGGTTCCGGGCTCCAGTCGCAAAGAGGTGATACGAATCAGAGCCTGGCAATATTGGTTGTAAATGCAATGCAGGTGCAGAGCACTCCGCTGCTTTAGCATTACACTCCAGGTGGGCCAGGTTGCAAAATACCAGTGTACGAGAGTCACCTGCAACATAGTTGTAGAACGAGCACTTAGCGAAGTTTTACTGGGACAGACCATTCATCCTATGTTCCGTATAATACTGCGTTCAGAAGACTACTACTAGTAATGAGGTACAAGACTTAAAGAGACAACTCTGTGCAAACAGAGAGAGAGTGAGAGAGCGAAAGAGAGAACACAGTTCAGTCACAGCCTATTGCAGATAACTGACTGTTGGTGAGAAGGTTGACCACAAGATATGTAGGAGATGCAGTGTCAGTGTGTCTGACTGCAGTCAGAACTTTGGGCACTCAGATCTCAGAGGTTGTGCAGGCTGTGAGTCAGTCTTGCCCAGCACCTCAAGAGTGTGCTGTGAGTACTGCCAGAGAAAAAAACGTCACATGCAACAACATGTTGGCACACACAATGCATTTTCCCCACACACCACAGGGTACAGAGAACAAAGTGGTAGCAAAATCACTATCAATAAATCATGGATCACTGCAGGGATAAAAACATCCTGCAGAACAAAGAGGGTGCTATATAATTCCCTCAGAACCTGTAATGAATTAAGGGGGGGGGGGGGGGGGGGGGGGGGAATATGTCAGCACTACAAACTTTACTGCAGCATCCTAAAGAAGGTAATAAATGATTCAAAAAATATGTGCAATAAGTCTGAAATTGAAAGAAACCTGAAATGGTTGCAGAAATCTTCAACAGGCACTTTTTGTCAGCAGCAGAGAAGACAGGCTGTAAAGGTTCTGTGGATGAGTCATTGGCTCTTCTACAGAAAGCTATAATAATATAATAATTAAAGAAATTCATAGGTTGAAAAACAACAAAGCATCTGGTGAAGATGGAATTGTTGCAGAACTTTTAAAGGCAGCTGGTCCAAAAACCGTTAAAGAAATTACTTCAATCATGCAAAACATTTGGCAAACTGAAAAAATTCCTGATGAATGGAAAACCGCCTTGATTCACCCACTTCATAAGAAGGGAGACAAAACTGATGTTAATAATTACAGAGGAATTTCTCTTCTTCCAGTCACATACAAAATCCTCTCTCAATGTCTTCTGAACCGAGCACAACAACAACTTGAATGGAAAATTGGCGAATATCAAGCAGGTTTCAGGCCAAATAGATCTTGCCCAGAACAGATTTTAGTCCTCAAACTAATTCTCAGACATCAAAAAACTTACAATAAAAAACTGGTTTGTACCTTTGTAGATTTTAGAAAGGCTTATGACTCAGTGGATCGTGAATCTCTTTTCCAAATTGTGAAAGAACAAGGCCTGGATCCTAAAACCACGGCAATTATCAGAGACACGCTAACTGGTACAAAATCAAAAGTAAAGTTCAGAGGAGAAATTTCAGAATCCTTTGAAATAAAAACAGGCGTGAGGCAAGGTGATGGACTCTCTCCGTTGCTATTTAACTGCGTTCTAGAAAAAGTAATACAAGAGTGGCGCGAACGAAAATTGGAGTTCAAAATTGACCAACCAGTGAAATTAGGACGAACAAATATTCGAATAGACTGTTTGGCCTTTGCAGACGACTTGGTTATTCTAACGCAGGACATCCAAATTGCTCAGAAACAAATAGAAATTCTTAAAGAAACAGCAGAAAGAGTAGGTCTCCAAATCTCATTTGAAAAATACACAGTATATGACTAGCAACAAACTGGCACCCAAACTTTTGGAAACTAAGTATGGAAAAATCAAAAGAGTTTCGCAATTCAAATATTTAGGTGAAACAATCTCAGAGACTGGTCTAGAAAAAATTGGAAATGAAATTCGTTGTCAAAAGATGGAGACAGCTTTTATACTTACAAAAGACATCTACAACAAAAAATGTCTCTCGAGGTACTCTAAATTGAGACATTACAACACGGTCATAAAACTAGAGTGCCTTTATGGGGCTGAAACGCTAATTTTAAACAGAAAAAAGGACATTCAAGAAATCCAAAAAAGAGAAAGAAAAGTAATCAGAAAAATTCTAGGTCCAAAATATACTGAAGAAGGAACATACAGGCTAAGAGCAAATAGTGAAATTCAACAATACACCAGCATATATTCGGATATGAAAAAACGCAGATTAAAATTTTATGGGCATATTAAAAGAATGGATGCTACCAGACTAACTAAACAAGTAGTGGAATTCTACGAAAATCGAAGTAAAGCTAAATTTGAGACAATAAAATGGATTGCTGCTATAAAAGAGGACATGAAAGAGGCAGATATAAAACAAGATGAAATTCAAGACAGAAAATTATTTAGGCAAAAAATTCATGACTGGGTAGTTGGTCAAGCTGAAAAACCAAAGAAAACTGGAACCACGTGGTCTGATGAAAGGAAAAGAGCTCATTCCGAGAGAATGAAAACAATTTGGGCAGAGAGAAAGTCTAAAAGAAAATAACTGAATGCCCCGTGATTGTACTTCGCGTGGTCCAGTAGGGCCCAAACGTGAATAATAATAATATAATAATAGACCCCCCACAGGTATCCTTATCTCATGTTACAGTAAAAGAGATTGAAAGAATTATTACCTCATTAAAAAAAAAAAAAAAAAAAAAAAAAAAAAAAAGTCTGTAGGTGTGGACAATATTTCCTGTAAAATATTGAAATGTTGCTATAAATATATAAGTCCAGTCTTATGCAACATATTCAATGCTTCGCTGCAAGAAGGAATTGTTCCTGACAGGCTAAAACTAGCTGTAGTGATACCACTATTTAAAAAAAGGTGAGAAAGACAATGTTACAAATTATCGCCAAACAAAAATTCTTGAAAAACTGATGCATAGGTTGATTGTCAATCATCTCAGCTTCCACAATATCCTAAACAAAAGTCAGTTTGGTTTTTGTGCAGGCCTTTGTACAGACCAAGCAATATTCTCTTTCACCATTCAAGTTCTGGAAGCCATGAACAAAAAGATGTCTCCAGTAGGTATTTTTTGTGACCTCTCAAAGCCTTTGATTGTGTAAACCATCTAATTCTTTTGAAAAAAGCAGAATATTATGGTTTGGGTGGTACCATTAGTTCGTGGCTCCAGTCATACCTAAAGGACTGAAAGCAGACTAATGCTGAATGGCAAATCCAGGGAACCTGCCTCATCTGAGGGGGGCACAGTAAGTTTTTGTGTGCCACAAGGCTCTGTTTTGGGTCCACTGCTGTTTCTCATCTTCATTAATGATCTCCCACTTCGTTTTGATACAGAGAGTAAATTTACTCTTTTTCAGATGACACTACAATTGTAATTGATGATTTTACAGACAACAATCTTGAACAAACTACAAACGAAGTTTTCATTGATGTAGTAAATTGGTTTTCTTCAAATGGTCTCACTCAATTCAGATAAAACCCTTTATACAAGATTCCATACTCCACAAAGAAATCTGGAAGAAATTACCACAAAATTCCTGGGTGCTTATATAGACAGCAAATGTGATTGGTCGACACACATTCTTCATCTTTACAAAAAAAACTTAGCTCAGCAATATTTGTACTACGGGTAATTGCTTCAGTGGCTGACGTAGATATCATCAAGGCTTCTTACTTCGGCTATTTTCATTCATTAATGTCATATGCTATTATATTCTGGGGTAACCAACCTCTTGGGGGGGGGGGGGGGGGAGGGGGGGGGGTAGGTAACTATCAGAATAATGAGTGGTGTCCATCACAGACACTCCTGTAGATGCTTGTTTCGAAAGATGGCGATCCTTACCACCGCCTCACAGTATATCTTTTCTTTGTTGACCTTTGTCTGTAATAACCCTTCTATCTACAAACATAACAGCCAATTTCATGACTATAACACAAGGACCAAAAACAGTCTGCACATTGAATTGAAAAGTCTCACTATGGTTCAAAAAGGTGCTTACTACTCGAGTATTAAGATGTATAATACTCTCCCACCACACATCAAATGCCTTAACAATAGATTGTCGGCATTCAAACAAACTCTCAAGGATTACCTGATAGAGAAATCTTTTTATACAATTGATGAATATGTGAATAAAATGTATATAATCACTGAACTTGCAAGTGTTGTATAAATAGTGTAATTAATTTTGTTTTGAATAGGCATATGAAAATTGTTTATTGATATTTCTGTATTTCCCTTGGAATAGTGAACTTATCTTGATTCCTGTATATATTACTCATCCTTAACATGTGAAACAAAAACTTTTTGTTAGTTGAATACGCTGTTGTTTAGTTGGTATCTTATTTACATTGTATCTTTTTGTTGCATTTATGTAAGATATATTTCAGGTGTGTACTATCAGACACATGCCATATCATATATATGTTACTTATCCTTAATATGTGAAAAACAATTTTCTGTTTATTGATTGTGCTGTTGTCTATTGATTTTATTTACACTGTATCTTTATTGTATGTATTTATACAAGTTATGCTTGAACTATGTACAATTTGACACGTTCCATATCGTTGCGATTCACTCGCTTCCAGGATCTACGGAACATGAAATAAATAAATAAATAAACATCGGAACATGTCAATGGCAGGGTATCATAACGTCAAAAACTACATAAGTCTCTCCAACCCACATACCAAAAGCACAAAGTCCTTGGTGGCAGTGAATATATTCTCGTTCAAGTGATGTTTACACAGGAAAAAATGGTGCCACTGATATGCCTACCATTGCCTCGATGGCAAGTTGCATAGGAGCTGACTATCTTAACATGTCTATTTGACTGCTCACCTGCACCACTAAACACACGACCCGGATGCACAGTGACACAGTCAACCACGCCACTGCTCCCAGTTTCTGTCAGAATGTCCCACTGATGTGAGTGTGCTTATATTTCCTCAGGTCAGCTGACACCATCCCATCATACCATGTGGAATGAGATATGGGCACTTCTGATCCAGCACCAATCAATCTCAGACTTGTGGACAACAGTTTAGAGGCTGTTCATCAGGATGGCTCCCCAATGATTTTGGTATCTCGTAAAGTCCGTGTGGGGAGTATAATGGGGTGGTATAGGCTACTAGAGCCACCTCCTTAACTTTTACTAATGACCACTAGGTTGTACTATCAAACCAAGACATTATTAGTGTTTTAAAATGATCTGTTATCTGTAAAACAATGTTAGATAATAAATTAGCTAAGTAGGCTGTTTACTGTAAGTAGTTAAAAATTCAGTGTTGTGAAAAAACAAATTTCATACAAAGCTTTTCAGTGGACTATTTTTTATGATTTTTGTCAAACTGTAACTCAACAAAAACACCCCAAATCGCTTCACTCAACTTTTCTTAATCTATCACATTTGGAATATATAGTCTAAGAAAATACTGCTTTGCAGAGTTTTTTGTGATTATGCTTTTATAACTGATGAATTGCATGCAGGTCAAACAAAACTGGTTGCCATTCCCAAAGTATTGTAGCTGTGTGCAAAAGGTGAGGATATAGTTGTGTCACTCAGCATGATACAGAGGCATACTTATGCATTTTGGAGACTGCAGTGTGTTCAATTTCGCACAAACTTTTAGCTGTGAACATATATGTTCCTAAATAATTCTGCACGATTTGACCAAAGTACAAATAATTCAACCGAGGAATCTGTATGTAACAGTGTAACTCGAGATAAAACTGATATTCTTGAAAATGATCACCTTTTCTTTCTATCTTTTTTTTCTTTCTTACACTGGACATGATCATTGCTATTTATGATCAAAGTACAGTTAATGCTACATCAGTTGTTTGCCATGTATCATGGGTGAAATCTGGCAGAAACAACTGAAAATGACATCTATCACACAACTGATTATTTGATGCAGAAAGACAGCGAATTCGTCTCCCATTTTTGTAGCTGTGTTAGTAAAGAACCAGAGCTCTATGTGCTAATAGAAAGCACTGAAGCTAAAACCATTATAGTTACTACAAGCTAGCTAAAGCCAGAGGAAAGTTTAGATCAAATTCTTACCTAACAGTGTTCAAGACAGGATAAAATAAATACTGTTGGTAGTGTAGTGATTGTTGCTGTTAGAAGCCATTGCTGTGAAACTGTGAGTTAGTATGAATAGACGCTGTACTTGACAACCAGAATAAACCAATAGCTGGTTCCTTTTACTGACCTTACTTGAAACTGAGTGACGCATTTTCAAAATTGTAGATCTTTGGTAAATTGGTAAAATCCATATTCAATGCTCAATTTAGTAATTTTCCCCTACTTGCTAGTCATTAACTGTGCTACAGCTACTTACTAAAGCCAGCTTATTCCTTTATGTGATCAATCTTCATTCTGTGAGGATGGTGGCAACATTAAATATCTTTTACTTTATTTACACTGCATCATAGGTCTGTAGTTTTTGTCTTCTGTCTTTTTCTTTGTTAAGTAGTACAATAACAGTATTAAGGCACACACTTCTCTACATATGGTCTGTAAACCATTTTGCAAGAGCTTTTGGGCTACTTTTTTTCCAGATTGAAAAATTTCTACAGGAACATCATCATCTCCGCACAACTCTTGTTTCTCCATACACTGAATGGCTTTAGAAAGCTCATTTGGCATTTCTCTTGTGAAATTAATAATGAAAAGAATAACTGGCAGTTACAGATTCATCTCCTCATCGCCTTGACTGTCTCAAAATTCAAACAACTTTTCAAATGCTTAAAAAACTTATTGCAAATACTGACAACAGAGAGGAAATCCCACACCTGGATTCTTCAGAGATGACATGTGATGTTTATCCAACATAAATTTATGCTTTGTCTTTGCCATACTCATTGTTTTCAACTGTTTCTCTGATACTTTTGTTGTATCTTATCACATTTGCTTTAAGACATTTCCAAATAGTTTTGAAGAGCTGCAAATGGTCTCCTAGAAGCTGAAAATAACCATTTGCAGTCGATCATCGGTTCAGTAGGACCAGAAGACCCAGTTCATTCCACGTAAACACAGTCCACTCTATTATGGAGCTAACCAGCTCACACAGTGCACTGTCTACAACTTGGGTCCATGGCTTCATGGGGTCCGTGTCACATTCAAACTCTACCATCAGTTCTTACCTAACAGAAATCACAACCCATTCAACCAGGCCACCATTTTCCAGTTGTTTAGGTCCTACCAATGTGGTAATGAGCCCTGGAGAGGTGATGCAGGCGATCACGCTGTTAATGAAGGCACTGACATCAGTCGTCTGCTGCCATAGCCCATTACTGCCAAATTTCACCACACTGTCCTCACAATCACGTTTGTCATATGTCTCTGATTTCTGCGCTTACTTCACACAGTGTCGCTTGTCTGTTAGCACTGTCAACTTTAGGCAAATGCCGCTGCTCTCAGTCATAACGTGAAGCTGTCAAACACTGCATTGTCCACGGTTAAAGGTAATGCCTGAAATTTGGTATTCTCGGTACACTCTTGACACTGTGGATCTTGGAATATTGCATTCCCTAACAATTTCTGAAATGGAACATTCTATGTGTTTAGCTCCAAGTTCCATTCCATATTCAATGTCTTAATTCCCGTCATTTGACTGTGATCATGGCAGACTGACATTTGAGTTCTGAACTTCACATACCATAAATATAACAAAACACAAAAATCAGAGTGGAAACTGCTGGTATGAAGTGGTCAGAAGATTGGACTGGATGATGGGGTTAAAGGGGGCAGAACTTTGGGGTCATCAGTCCTTCCATCCTAAATGTCCTCAAAGACGAAGGACAAAACCTGATGAACCCAACTGTAATCAATAAAACCAAGAGACAGAAGCAAGCAGAAGTGAGGAGGGGTGAGATGATGAAAGTGTGTGAGGGACTCCACACAGAATGCAAGTGGAGGCCCCCCAAGACATGTTACACAATTGTAGAGACACCATCTGCATCTGACAGCTGTTTCCTCGCCCTCTATTACCACAAGAAAAACTGGCAATGCAGACAAGTCGATAAAATCACAGGAAAGAGAACAATGAGTAAGAGACAGTGATCCAATGACAGATGTAAAATGCTAAGAAGAATTGAAAAAGTGGGAAGGGCAGAGGCCAGGCCAGACCACTTATCAAGGGCAGCCATGGGCTCCCTATGTTGGTGTTGGAGCATGCGATGGGGCACCCCTCCAATCCCTCAAGCAGCTGATAAGGCCAATGTGCTCTACCTCAATATAAACCACTTACACATAAAATGTAAGACCAGATCAGCAGCTTTGGCGTAATCTGATAAACACAAGAGGTAGTTTGTCAGCAGATTTACTGTTTCATGTGGTAAAATTAGGACAGTCCAGTAGGATGTGAGCCATCAGAAGATTGGCACCACACCAGTGTTAGGGTGAATTCTCACATCATCACAGGATGTGGTCATGGGTCATCCAAGCATCGCCCACATGAAGTCAACAGAGTGGTAATTCCCTGTGAGAAGCACAAAGGGAAGTCTGCCATATGGTCGTGGTTCCCGCTTTTACTCAGTGTGTTCAGAGAGAAACCAGGGCACAACAATACATGTTCTCAAGTCTTGAACAACTGATGATGTAGTGTCGACTGAGGGTCCAGCTCCGGTATTCCCATCACCAAAGTTGGCATCCTGGTAGCCAACTGGGTCAACCAATCAGTATTTTCGTTCCCCTGGATCCCAACATGAGATGGGGTCCAGACAAAGATGATCAACAATCCAGCTTGACGGAGATCAGAAAGGATATCCCGGGTAGCCACAATGAGTGGGTGTCGAGGAGAGGACAGGTCAATAGCCTGAAGACTCTTAAGGGAGTTACTGCCAATACAGAATGTCTTGCCGGTACAAAAATAAATGTGACTGAGGGCTTAAGCAATGGCATACACTGCATCTGTTCGGCGGGGAGTGTTGTACACTGCACCTTGTATGTGTGTACAGAAAACCAATTTGTCTGTCTATCATAGAGCCAAGGCCAGAAATGCAAGAAAGAAGGCCAGAAACAGGCGGTGAAAAAGCATAGAGTCAAAAGAGTCTTGATATAAAGGCCATGTGGGTATACGGATTGCTCCCTGACTAGAGAGTGTGGGCAGTTGGAGTTCAGAGCAGAGTCACTGCATGCTAATTGTGGTTGTGAATCCAGGCCTGGGCCTGTATTGTGCGAGATGGATCTCCGTACCAGGATAAAGGACAGCAGTTTGGATGCCTGTGGGAGCAGCGCATGTTTATCACATAGATGGTGCCTGATGTGCAGTGGAGGGGTCCCAGCCTATGCAAGTAGGCGGTTCACAGAGCTGGTCAGCAAAGCGCCTGTTGCAAATCAGATCTCACAATGGTGTATCAGGTCCAGCATCTGCAATGCTTAAGGTGATGCTGAGCCATATACCAGACAGTTGTAATCAAGATAGGACAGGATCAAAGCTATTTAAGCTGCAAATTTGTAGAGCACTTTGCACCCCATCTGGTGTTAATGAGGCAGCGGAGTGTATTAAAGTGTGCTCGGCATGTTCACGTAAGTTGGAAAAGATTGAGAAGTCACATCAGCTGGGCACCGAAGAGCAGTCCCAAAAAGTGATAAGACTCTACCACATCAAGCAATTGGTTGTCAATCAAGGTTGAGTTTTGGTTGTGGATGGACAGTATGACACTGACAAAAGTATATGATGCTTGTCTTGACCAATGAAAATTGGAAGCCATGGGTTAGAGCCCAGGACTGTGCCTTTCATATGGCAGCCTGCAGTTGATGTACAGCAATACCCATAGTGAACAATAGTAAATGTAAAAATCCTCAGAATACAGGAAGGGTGACACTACAGACCCCACAGCTGCAGCTAGACCATTGATAGCCACAAGAAAATGGAGGAACTCAATACAGAGCCCTGCAGGACCCCATTCCCTGATATATGGAGCGGAAGGGGGTGGGGGGTCACGTGGGAAGTAGCACTTGAACATAGAAATTATGGTGTGACAAGAAGTTCCACACAAAATTGGGAGCGGGTTCTGCAGAATAGGGAATCTGCTAAGTCTGCTGCTGACAGAATGGCTGCGATGGTGCTCCTGACAACTGTATTGATACCTCGACATGGCGGGGTGCTAAGGCAGCCAGAGACGAAGTCAGCATTGTTAAGAGCCCATCTGTGTGGACACTACAGTTAGTGATGCTGAGGGAGGGGTAGGACGATCTGAAAATGATCACAGATTCTCCAGTGGATGGAGCGGAGAAGCTCAGAGCTGCAAAACGAAAGATCAATGGATAGATCAGATCCATATGCCATACTGAACTGTGTGGGGTCACAGGTATTCAAGAGACAAAGATCAAGCTCTGTGATCAAAGTTTCGAGAGCCAGTGGTCATAATTCCACCACTCAAAGGATTGTGGGCATTTAAGTCACAAAAATAGGTAGGGTGGGGGAGCTGAGAAATCATTGCAGACAATGCTGTTCGAGACATTTCACTTTTGGGACGGAGATGCACATTACAGATTATAAAATCCACACATCTTTGCACTAACAGCAGCCAAAGGCTCCAAAGTCTTATCGAGTGGCATGTGTACAGAACATACCTGCAAAATCCACTCAGTACCATGTCACGGTCAGCTTGATTCTTAAAACCAGCCCTGATAACCACAGAGGGTATGGGTCTGCAATGCAGGGAACTGAGTTCCCTGGAGGGCAATGCAAAAAGCAGGGGAGATGCACAAGAGACACTGTTACTCAGCCAGGTGGTGAAAAAAAACGCTGGAGGATCATGCTATCGGTATCCTGTGGGGCTGTGAAGGTATCATGGAGGCAGGTCATGCTCCAGGGTCATCTGCTGCCACCGATAGTGAGGACACGGCATCAATACACATTGGTTCTGAAATAGGTTGTGTGGGGGAGGATCCGGTTCCACAGGTGCCACTGGGAACTCCACCTTGGGTACAGAGATGAGGACCACTGGAACCTCTCCTGCCTTGCAGATCTTCCCTTGGACGATTTAAATGTCTATGAGAAATTTTCTGCCCTGCTTTCAGGGACAGGAAAGGAACATAAAGCTCTATGATCAAAAAAACTTGGCTCCTTCAGCCACTGCCTAGTATCTGGTTTCAAATCACTAGAATCCTGGGAGGTGAGCGACACAAGGGACCCCTTTCTACTGAGAGATGCCAGAGGAGGGTCTTGCTTCTATGGTCGCAGGTTGGCAATCAATGTCTGCAGTGCGTGGGGAACTGATGCTCCAAAGTTGGTGGGTGAGAAACAGTAGGAGAGGGCACCTAACCACCAAGAGACTGGGTGTAGTCAAGTCATCCTGAGGGCCCAACACAGAAGGCATGTAGGATGAGGGTACCATCGATAGAAAGGATGATATCATAGCAGCAGCAAATGTCATTGTCATACTTAAAGGATGCAAACAATCTTAATTATTCTAAGTCTCCTGATTTGTGTGTCGGTTAAAAGTCTTGTATTCCTGGATTTTCTTTTCTTTTAGGAAGACGATGCAGTCCGGTGAATAGAGAGAACGGTACTCCCCAAACTCTACACAAACAGCAGAGTGACAGAGGAGATCTAAAGGAGTGTTCAAGTGCAACTAAGTGCTCAATCCCCACAGAGGGGGTTGGAATTACAATTCAGAGATGTGCCCGGATTTCATGAATTTGAACCACCACATGGGAGAGGAAACGTGCAGTTTCACATCACACTGAAACACCATCACCAAGACCCTCAAAGGAACAAGTCACCTTCATAGGCCAAGATGAAGCCCCCATATTAACCCTGTCATCATTCGGTCCACACTGGACACGACTGATGAAACACACACTCCATTGCTCCAAATTGGTATATAACTTGTCATTGGTCTGTACAAGGAGGTCATGGTGGAAGATGATACCTTGCACCATATTGAGAGTTATGAGGGGTTTGATTTGATTAATGAAGGGAGACAAAACACAGTGGTCTTAGAACAGTTTATTGTGAGGTTTTGCTCCTTGTGATTCTACTATAGCCAAACAGCACCCTTAAGAAGCAGCAGGAGACCCTTTACTAATTCGTTATTAGACAATTTCTTCAAGCTCTATTGACCCTAATATTCTGTGTCTGTTGCGCTCAAGAGTTTCGTATTAGAAGATTAGATGAGGCACTGTTTCATGCTCCTCACACCTAGGGGCTTCTTCCTCTATACAAATCATGTGTAGGTGTTTCTTAAAGTTCCCATGGCCAGCCATGAGACCTACCATTAGTTCAACCTGTTTCTTGTTCAAGTTCAGGATTACAGAACCTCTTGAAACATGGTTTTGGCATCACAAGCTTGCCTTGTTTTCGTTTTTGAATCTTAGTCCAATATTCTACACACTGCCTCCAGATTCAGCTGTGTAGTACTGAATTTACCATCACCTTAGTGATGGTTAGTCATGGGGTGGGGGAATGGTTACAGGTATGTCACCCAGCTTGTCACAGCCGAGCAGCATCCACAACTGAATGGGAAATGTCTTTTTAAACATTTTCGAAATCACTGCTACTTCCCTAAACCTGTCCTCAATGTGTTCAACAAAGAATAAAGGATAAAGGGTTAGTGGTCATAAACCAATCTCTGTTCCAAGATGGCCGCCGAGTAAGTGACGCCAGAAACCATTTCCAGAAAGTTAAGTGATTTAGACAGGAATATAATTTAGTTTAACGCCGACAACAAATTAAATACGTGCATTAGTGTATCGTTTAGTCTTGCCGTTAAAGGTTTGACTTTTCTTTGCGGATTTTTTCAGAAAACACGAAAAGATCGTAACTTCGCGAAGTCGCGCTTAGGCTTAAATTTTGTAAACGTGTTTGTTTCTTGTTTCACGGTAATTTAACTAGTTTCTCGGTAACAAATAAGTAAACTACCGTAAATAGCGTATAACTTCATTGTTTTAATACAGATTTCAGAAAAACAGCGTAACTTTATATCAGAAACTTGCCTATATACATTTGTTTATAGGCCTAATTCTCGTAACGTTTTTGGAGAATCAAAGTTAAAGTATCTCGTTTAATTGTCCTTTTTTCATTCCATCGAGTGAAATATATAATAAATAGCGTATACCTTCGTTGTTTTAATACAGATCTCAGAAAAACAGCAGAATTTTAAATTAGAAACTTGCTTATATACATTTGTGAATAGGCTTAATTGTTGTAACGTCTTTTTTGATTTTCGGTAATTTAATTGATTTATTCTAGCTAAAGTATTATTTTGCCATGAGTGAGAAGTGCCTGACTTGCCGTAGAATTGTTAGTTCCGGGGTTTGGTGTGATGGATGCAGTAGTTTTTTTCACTGGGGGGACTGCAGTGGCGTGGGTGTTGGGAAAGTGGATCAGGCTCATCAGTGGTTATGCAGGATTTGCAGCAGAGATAGGAAGATAGTGGAACAGGAGGGGAAAATTGCTGCCCTTCAGGCTGAGCTAGATCAGGCTAGGGAAGATCTGGACAGGTTAAGGAGGGAGAAGGGCAAAGAGAGGTGGGAAGTGGCAACAGGTAGCAGAAGGAACAGGCCTAGGACTAAGTCTGACAGTTTTGTGGTGAATGTCAAAAATAAGTTTGACCTGTTGCTTCAGTTAGAAACTGATGAGCCTCAAGCAGAGGTAGGTGTAGACAGGACACAACAAACTTTCAATAGGAAATTGAAAAAGAATGTAGGAAAGTCATCGAAAAGGAAGAAAGTTTTGTTGTTAGGCAGTTCTCATGCCAGAGGTGTAGGCCAACTTCTGCAGGAGGAATTAGGACCAGAATACCAGGTCACAAATTTTTTCAAACCAAGTGCTAGTCTGGATCAGGTGACAGAGGATTTAGGTTCACTCTGTAGAGGATTTACCAGGGAAGACACCGTGGTTATTGTGGGAGGGCCAGGGAACAGCATCGACAGAGATCCTGGGTACAGTATAGAGTGTGACCTGGTAAAGATTGCGTCAGCATCGAGACACACCAATGTTGAATTTGTATCTGTCCTGAGACGCCATGACCGGCCTCATTTGAACTCTTCTGTTGGGAGAGTTAATTTGGAGTTGGATCGGCTGCTTGGATCGGGTGCAGGGGCTCATATTGGTGTGGTTCCTGTTGATTATCTCAGTAGGTGGGACTATACCAGGCACGGCCTACATCTCAACAGGAAAGGGAAGGGGAAACTGGCTGGGGTAATAGCAGGAAATTTAAGGGGGGGAGGCACTGCCATGAATGGTAAAATACCAGTGGTTACAGGTGTTGGAGCAGCACCTTTTTTAGGATAGGTAAGACAGAAAGATGTCAAGTTCTACGAGAGGTCAGGATTGAAACAAATCTTCAGTTTAGGAAAGAAATTAAACAGCACAATTCTAGCGCATTGGATCACCAATCACAGCTATCAATTATAAATTTTCACCAATCACCAGAAATTTTATCTCCACCAAGTTGTATCTCAGTCCTACGTAATTCCATTGATGAATTAAAGTCACCCAACCCAGTTGACATAATCTGCCTCTCTGAACACCATGTGACCACTGGTATAGGAACTAGGCCTAAGCACAATGAGAAACTCAGACAGGAAAGTACTACAAATGTTAGAATAAGGAAAGGTTGTCATAAAAGTATGATTAAAAATAATGTAAGTATATTTCATCAAAATATTGGGAGTTTAAAGAATAAAGTAGATGAGCTTCTGGTTTGTTTAGAAGATTTAGAAGCTGAGAATGAAATAGATATACTATGCCTGTCTGAGCATCACATTGTTACTGATATGGATAAGGTAAATGTAAGTGGTTATAAGCTCTCTGCACATGTAATGAGAGAAAATATGGAGAAAGGAGGAGTTGCCATATATGTCAAAAGTTATCATTGTGCAAAAAGTATAGAAACAAAAAAGTTTTGTGTAGAGAAACATATAGAAGCATGTGCCTGTGAGCTTAAATTAAATAAAGGCACATTTATAATTGTAACTGTATATAGGTCCCCATCAGGAAATTTTCATCTATTTCTGAAAAATTTGGACTCCTTGTTGTGCTATCTATCAGACAGGGGGAAGCAAATTATTATTTGTGGGGACTTCAATGTAGATTCTCTGAAAGAGGGTAATAGGAAAAATGACCTTGAAGTATTACTTGGTTCTTTCAATTTGACACCCGTTATTGATTTTCCTACTCGGGTGGTAAAGGATAGCAGCTCACTGATAGATAACTTCTTTATAGACCAAGATAAGTTTAACCAGATAAATGCTCAGCCTGTTGAGAATGGTCTTTCTGATCATGGTGCACAGCTGGTTACAATATATGACATAGCTCCATTCAGCAATGCTAAACAGTCCTCCAAAGTAGTACGTTCAGTCAACGATTTAACAATTGCAAATTTCAGGGAAAGCCTACAGCAGTTAGACTGGGATGAGGTGTACCGTGAACCTGATGCCAATTTAAAATATAATTTATTTCATGACATTTTTGTAAATGCATTTGAAAACTGCTTCCCCAAGAAAATAGTTAAATATACTCGTAAGAAACCTTTTAACAAACCATGGCTTACTAAGGGTATAAAAATATCTTGTAACCGGAAAAGGGAAATGTATCTGACAGCAAGAAAGAGAAGTGACCCAGAAACTATCAAAAATTATAAAAACTACTGTGTTATATTAAGAAAAGTTATTAAAAAATCCAGGAGTATGTGTATCATGTCTGAAATCAGCAACTCTGATAATAAAATTAAAACAATTTGGAATATTATTAAAAGAGAAACAGGTCAACCAAGAGCAGAGGAAGACAGTATTACCATAAAATTGAATGAAAACTTTACGAACAAAAAGTCAGAAGTAGAAAATATTTTTAATAATCATTTTCTAAATGTTGTGGATATAGTAGGATCCAGGTGTTCATTAGAAGATGCTAGGCTGTTAATGGAAGAGGCCATACCTATGCAATTTGATACAATTGAAATCTCACCCACTTCTCCCTCTGAAATTAGGAAAATAATAAACTTGCTTAAAAGCAAAAACTCACATGGAATTGATGGCATTTCCAGCAAAATACTAAAAGCTTGTTCTCAACAGATAAGTAAGATTCTCAGCCACCTGTGTAATAGCTCTCTGGAACAGGGCATTTTCCCTGATAGACTGAAATATGCTATTGTTATACCTTTGCATAAAAAGGGGGATAGATCTGATGTCAACAATTACCGTCCAATCTCCCTTCTAACAGCTTTATCCAAAATTTTTGAGAAAGTAATGTATTCAAGAGTAGCTTCACATATCTGTAAAAATGAAATACTAACAAAATGTCAGTTTGGTTTCCAGAAAGGTTTTTCAACAGAAAATGCCATATATGCTTTTACCAGTCAAATTTTGAATGATCTGAATAACCGAACACCTCCCATTGGGATTTTTTGTGATCTCTCAAAGGCTTTTGATTGTGTAAATCATGAAATTCTGCTAGACAAGCTCAAGTATTGTGGCATGAGTGGGACAGTGCACAAATGGTTTAATTCGTACCTAACTGGAAGAGTGCAGAAAGTTGAAATAAGTAGTTCTCGTAACATGCAAAGATCAGCACATTCCTCAAACTGGGGAACAATCAAGAATGGGGTTCCACAAGGGTCAGTCTTGGGTCCTTTGTTGTTCTTATTATATATTAATGACTTGCCATTCTATATTCATGAAGAGGCAAAGTTAGTTCTCTTTGCTGATGATACAAGTATAGTAATCACACCTGACAAACAAGAATTAACTGATGAAATTGTCAATACTGTCTTTCAGAAAATTACTAAGTGGTTCCTTGTAAACGGACTCTCACTGAATTTTCATAAGACACAGTACATACAGTTCCGTACAGTGAATGGTATGACGCCATTAATAAATATAGACCTTAATCAGAAGCATATAGCTAAGGTAGAATATTCCAAATTTTTAGGTATGTCCATTGATGAGAGACTAAATTGGAAGAAACACATTGATGATCTGCTGAAACGTTTGAGTTCAGCTACTTATGCAATAAGGGTCATTGCAAATTTTGGTGATAAACATCTTAGTAAATTAGCTTACTACGCATATTTTCACTCATTGCTTTCATATGGCATCATATTTTGGGGTAATTCATCACTGAGGAATAAAGTATTTATTGCACAGAAGCGTGTAATCAGAATAATAGCTGGAGTCCACCCAAGATCATCCTGCAGACATTTATTTAAGGATCTAGGGATATTCACAGTAGCTTCTCAGTATATATACTCTCTTATGAAATTTGTTATTAACAACCAAACCCAATTCAAAAGTAATAGCAGTGTGCATAACTACAATACTAGGAGAAAGGACGATCTTCACTATTCAAGATTAAATCTAACTTTGGCACAGAAAGGGGTGAATTATACTGGCACTAAAGTCTTTGGTCACTTACCAAATAGTATCAAAAGTCTGACAGATAACCAACAAGTATTTAAGAAGAAATTAAAAGAATTTCTGAATGACAACTCCTTCTACTCCATAGAGGAATTTTTAGATATAAATTAAGAAAAAAAAATATTTAAAAAATAAAAAAATAAAAAAAATAAAAATAAAAAAAAACACAAAAAAGTAGTTATATTAACTTAAGTATGTTGTTAAATTAACCTAATTATGTCATGTACTGGAAAATTCGACTCGTTCCACATCATTACGAAATGTCGTATTCATGATCCATGGAACTAGAATTAATCTAATCTAATCTAATCTAATCTGTCAATCCTAGAGCAAACTAAGTATTGTGGGGAGTATTTCTTGCTTTGTCTCTTATCCCTACATTCCTCCCATGGCATAGCCAGAGAAAGAAACATTGTGGGGTCATATCTCTCCACATTGTAGTGAACTTTTCTTTCAGAAGAGATTGTTGGGGCAGTATGTCCACCAGCAAAAGGAAGTTTGATCCGTTTCAGGTGCAAGTCATTTGCCTTGGTGCCACTCACTGTGAATGGGGTCTCTCTCCAGGTGCACCACCCAGCCACAGCAACAGCAATCTGGTCAAATAACAGTTGCCCTGACTCCCTGTGCCCCAGTTACAATGGGCACTCCTTGACATATGTAGAGATTTTCCAGCTAGGAACCAATAATGGAATCCTTGTATGGTCAGGGGGCTACCATTGTGTAGGTACTTGATGACTTAACAAAAGCATACTTGTTTATTATCAACAGCAAACAAGTTGAAACTCCATGAGAAAGATGGAATTTTTTTTTCCTTTTCAGGATAAATTTCAGTCATCAGTTGCAAATAAATTTTTATTATCTTTACCAGGTTTGACAAATTAATTAATCATGTTCAGAAGCCTACAAAATTATGATTATTATAAATCTTTAGACCTTGGTTATACATTTATGTAAAGCTTAAAAAGTTTATTACAGAAGCTAGCAGACAGTATTTTCTTCATAGAAGGATAATGCCATAGTGTGCTAAGAAATACTATGGCATTATGCTTCTAGAAGAAGATATTACTGTCTGTTAAAGTAAGTATACTTCTGTAGTATATTTTTTTTATATTTCACATAAATGTATAGCCAAGGTCTAAAGATTTATAATATCACAATTCTGTAGGCTTCTGAGCATGACAAATTAATTTGCAACTGATGACTGCAATTTATCCCAGGGGAAAAAAAGTACTGTTGCTGAAAATTACAGCCATGAATACATTTGTATAAGAAAAGTTGTGGCAGAGAAGATAGTACACTAGAGGAAGTTGCAATGTCTGCTAGATTTCTTCTGTCCAATAAAATATACAAAATAAATCAGTGTACTGGACAAAGCAATACTTTTATAAAGAAAGCTTTGAAGTGTAACAAACTAGAAGTTGCGCGATTATGAAGTATACTGCGAACAGCCCATATGAAAATCAACCTACTGTGAAAACACCTCATAGAGGAAAAGTGTAAAATTCACCAGGGAAATAAAAGTTGTAAAATTCAAAGATAATGAGGTAATGGAATCATTCGCAATGGATATGAACAGCTTAGTAAATACAAGTAACTACTATTTTCCTAACGACACTTTCCATAAAAACTCAAGAGGCTCACAAAAGAAAGAAATCTACAAATGTTCTCACTGATTAATGCAACACCTTTGCTTCCAAAAGAACTCTGCAGTCCCCCAGCATAACTATTGAAAGTACATTAACAATGTCTAAATACTTGTGGAAAAGAGGCTTCAGCTCTTTTCAGACGGCAAAATTTAATCAGACTCCACTTGACAATCATTTCAGCATTCTAAGGTCACTAAGTTGCAATGATCTTTTGTCGGTACTACACTTCATCAGTTTGCATATGCTTCAAACTGTAATCTTCAATTGAAAATTATGAATATAAATGTGAATGTTAACTGATATATTATGTAAGCTGAATAGATACATTAGCTAGACTTCTGGAGCAAAAGAACAAATTGTTGAACTGGAAAATAAAATTAAGAAAACACTGTTTCAATCCCCACAGAAATTCAAACTGTTTCACAATGTCAGAGATTTTTTATTTATCATTTGGCAGGTTATATGGTTCATCAAACAAGAAGAGTTGCAGAATGTGCTAAGTGTCTGTGGCTTTTAAGTCGGAATCCATATGACAGTCCACTCTCTCTGCTTGGGTCTAATAGATATTATGGCTCTACTACAGGAAATTAATTGCTTACATGTCCACCAAAGGTTTATTCAGTGATCTTATAGAGATGAAAAGGCCATAATAAAACTTCACTTCAACAATTTGTGGAGTTAAAGTCTAGAAAATTTGGATCACATTAGTACTGAATTTTCCAACGTAAGATGCTGCAAAGATTATGTGATAAATATTGTTCATCAGATGATTTTTCATTACATGGATTTTTCATTGGCAACAAAACTGGAAAGAGCTGAAATCTTAAAAAACAATTAAGCGTTACACTAGCCGACAACTTTTGTCACCCACATATTTACTTATTTCAATACGTAAATTTATGATCATGTATGAATGAGTTCCTGTGGTATGCTTATAACAATGACAGGTTAGCTGAGTCTGCTGTAGAACTCTTGGTGTGAAACAGGTAATCAGCATTCAAAGAACATGCTCACATAAATAACACCTTCCTTAAACCAAGGAAGTTATGTTATTGTGTTGACCATTCTTTTTTGCACTATAAACTGCATTATGGAATTTATGGCACATTAATGAAAGAAAGCGGGCAGTGAGTTGTGGAGGTGAACTATCAAACCCACTTGAGGTTTAATAGGGAGTGCACAGCAACCAAAATTAGGACCTCTTTTATTCCTTGTATAGACAAATGACTCACCTGAAAATACTTACATAAAGACATATGCATGGTGATGATAAAACTTCTGTCTCTGTAAACCTTGTATTGAAGGGTCTTATCAAAAATATGACAAAAGGAAGTTCACTATCTTTGTTTAATGCAAATGGTGTAATATTAAATGAAATAAAAAGATCCAGAAAATGGTCCAGCTTATCAAAAGTGCTAATAAAGAGAAACAAAGGGTAATACATTTAGGGATTATGTTTAAAAAACTACCTTGCAAAACTCTCAGTTAAGTTATCAAGAAAGATATACCTACATAAGAGACTGATGACGTGTGTAACTTTAGAATATGGAAGAACATCATATTCTACATCTGCAAATCACACTTAAGCATCTGGCTGAGGTATTTTTTCTTAAATCTGTGTTAAGATATGGTTACTACTATGGGGAAATGTAAATTATATTCTTGTAATT
The DNA here is from genome assembly GCF_023864345.2 of Schistocerca serialis cubense. Lineage (NCBI taxonomy): Eukaryota > Metazoa > Arthropoda > Insecta > Orthoptera > Acrididae > Schistocerca > Schistocerca serialis. The sequence goes on from NC_064646.1 coordinate 113,640,689, forward strand.
CAGAAGAAGACAATCAGAGTACCAGTAAGGCAGACAATGGAACATATTGTAAGCCTCTGTTCACTTACCATAAGACCGAGAGTAACAATAACTGAAATTCTAGACAGTGAGACTAGCAGAATAAGGGAAAGGCTACCACTCACCTATAGATCTATGCAGGGAGCACAGAAACATGTAACAGAAAACAGCATTCACACTAGCTTTCGAGCATTAGCTCTTTTTTTTTATCAAAAGTAAACAAACACACACACACACACACACACACACACACACACACACACACACACACACACCACAGAACATATTAGAAAAACTATTTATAGGGCAAAGAAAGTGTATAACAAATTTTCAAATTACATCCTTTGTATGCTTGCCCCCCCCCCCCCCCCCCTTTTTTGAAAAAAGGAAAAGCTGCACAGTTTATTAAAAACCTGTTACAAAATTAGATGAACTCTTTCTTATGCCTAATATAACACTTACATAAAATTTCATATTAATATAAGGTCATACCCCACAAAGGAGTGCAAGTTCATTCTTAGTAAAGTTCAGATCTACCACCTCCTCCTCAATACACTAAGATTCAGTTTTTTAAAGTGTAATGAAAAAAGCAATATAATGAATGCACAACTGTTAGTTGTGCCATGAGATCACATCGTGTACATCCCACAATATTTTCTCAAGGTAGATGTTCAACATCGTCAGGTAGGTGCTGCTGTTTACCAATGGATGACTGAGCCTTGGTTTGTGGTATCTACTATGAATTAAGGTGTGATATTCAGAGCGTGTTATTACTGGACGTAGCTGTGGCTACAAGCTGACCCAAAACTGGTGGCTATATAGATCCTTCACGGTGCTGCAACAGGCATGTCGTCCAAAATATTCCTTTTCCTGATCAGGATCCAAAAGAAACAAGTGCAGAATTCCAGGTTGAAATAAGTTAGAATATTGAATCGGAGTGTCCTATAAGGACAAACTGGGAATATAATCTTTGTATTCACATAGACTGTGTGTTGTCCAATGCTGAGGTAGTGTTGTGTCATTGGAGATTCATCCAATTGGCCCAGGCATGCATGATGGCAGCGTTCGACACAACCGTCTTGTGTTGTTTGACACGTCTCACCATTTAAGACACAGCACACAGAAACACATTTCCTAAAACAGATATTCTCTATGGAAATACCCAGTGAATTCCTCAGTTTTTCCATGTGGATTCTTGAGAATTATTGCAATTTCAATATAACTGGCAGATAACCTTATTAACAGTGCCTCTGGCATCCGACGTAAGTGCCACCAGCAAACCTGCATTAGCTGCCATTAGACTGCTATGAGGGAAATGAGAATTTCCAACTACAGGATAACTGAATACCTAAATAGCTATCATCTTTGATTTGGGTTCCAGGTACAGCCACATCCGACAGTGGCACTGGGAGACCTTTTGTGAGCACAGAAAGCCACACCAATTCCTGGTAGGGGACTCCCAGTACATTACCATCATCCATCTAGAAGCAACTCTACTTGCCAGCAGTAAACAGTAACAAGATGGACGCTGAGTGAGATCACAGGTATTTTCTTCGCCTGCTAAAAGAACTTATTTAAGAGGAAATAGTGTCAATTTTAAGTTTTCCTTGTTTTGTATGCTTGTTGTAGTGTCCGTTCTTGTTCCACAACTGAATATTAGTGTCCCAGCAGAGCTTGTTCTTGAAAAATCTTGTTCTTTAGCTGAAGTCCTGATAACCCAAAATTTTGCGTGACAAACACAAAACATTCTCTTCAAGTTTTCTTGATAGTGCAAAATTTGTTTAAAAAAGACAGCTACTAGTTTCATCAGTGTCTATTGTCACAATAAAAGTGTAATTAAACATTTCTAAACCATATTTAACTAACACACTTTGTACTGTTTACTTGTTAGACAGTCGCGATCTAGGCCAAAATTTTCCGAGTTATAAACATTTAAAAACCTGACCAAACATGCCAGATAATGTAAATTCTCTAAAAGCAAAGTAATTACAAATTCATTCTTCTGTCATTGTATCTCTAAATCAGTACAGAACAACAACCACCGCACGTAAGACCTTTGTGCCGTTTTTTGTTTACACACAGCCATTCTCACGCCCTTGACAAATTTAAAACATTCTTTAAACTTAATTATTATTTCGAAACTGACCATGAGTGGGAAATGTGAGAGCTGTTATAGGGTAGTGAGTAGAGGGATTTGTTGCCAATCTTGTAGGAAATATTTTCACTTTTCACTGGGAAGGGGGGGGGTGCAGTGGGGAGAATGTTGAGAGAACAGAAGAGGCTCTCTCCTGGAACTGCAGAGGATGCAGTAGGAACATTTTGACTGGAGAACAGGAAAGGAAAATCTGTGCCCTTCAGGTGCAGCTGGAGGAAGCAAGGAACGAACTCATAAGGAGCAAGAGAGATGGGGAGAAGGGTGGTTGGGAACTGGGAGCTGGTAGGAGGATAGGAAGAAAGAGAAAGCGATCTGACAGTTTTATGATCAACACCAAAAACAGGTATCTACCATTGCCAGAGTTAAGTGGAGAAGAGCCTCACGTAGAACAAGGAGCAGGAAATGTGAAGCACACTTCATCCGAGACCAAGAAGCCTAGGAATGTACAAAGTGTTAGGAAGAAGAAAGTGCTGCTGCTAGGTGGTAGCCATGGTCGAGGTGTAGGCCCTCAGTTACAGGAAAGTTTAGGGGCAGCGTAACAGGCCACCAGTATCTTCAAGCTAAATGCAGGGCTAAGTCATGTGATAGAGGACCAAGGGTCTTTATGTAAGGACTTTAGAAAATAGGACCCTGTAATGATAGTGGGCGGGGAGGGAGGTGGGAAACAGTTTGGACAGGGATGGGGCATATGACATAGATAGCATAGATGACAAGATAGCTTCCCTGACTCATGGCACCAACGTACACTTTGTTGAGCTGTTCCGGTGTCATGATCGACCACATCTAGATGGAGCTCTGAGGTGAATCAATGTGGGGTTAGGGATGGCTCTGAGGACAGGCAACTTTGGTCATGTTTCTCCGGTGCCCGTCAGGACTATCAACAGATGGGGTTTCACTACGCATGGCCTACATCTAAACAGGACTGGGAAGTGCAGATTGGTACAGCTGATTCATGAAAGTATAGGGGTGTGGAACTTGAGCCACACATGGTCAAATATCTGTTGTCATAGGTAGGAAAATTAGGTCTTTTTAGGATAAATCCAGATAACAGGTTCCCCTGCCTTAAGAGTATCTTCAGCAGTTTAAAAAATACTGCAAGAATCACTCACAAGACAGATTTTAACACTTCAAATATCACACATACCAGATGTCACAAAGAAAAACAAACCATTGGAAAGAGTAACATAGGGCATTTCACAGACTTAACAATCCTCCATCAAAATATGCAATCAATAAAAAATAAAATACAACTATTAGAAGTTGAGTCTTGAACTCCACAGTAGTTTGTATTACTGAGCACTGGTGTAGAGAGACAGAAATCCAACATGTAATATTATCATTATATGAAAGGGCAAACTCTTACTGCAAAACTACTTCAAGGGGTGGAGGATCATGCATTTATATCAGAAAAGGAACACAGTTCAAATTAAGGCATGACTCAGTACAGTAAGTGGAGACAAACACTTTGAAATATCAGCTATTGAATTAATAGGGCTTGATATCACCAGGATGATAATCGTTTTGTGTGTGTATAGATCTCCCAGAGGTAGTGTGGACACTTTTTTCAATAAATTAACAGAAGTTCTAGATAAGTCTTAAGTACAAAGGTCAACATAATTCTGTGTGGGGACATTAACATCAACACTAATATCATAAATGAATCCAGCAGCACCTTCATAAACATCCTTCAAAGTTTTGGCATGTCCCTATTGGCAAATAGTGCAACAAGGGTTACTATAATGACTGCATCAGTAATTGACCATGTGTCCACAAATACAGACAGGGGAAAATGTGATGTAGCTGTAAAAGATCTCTGACTATCAGACCATCTCTGTCAAATAACAGTAAAATCAAGCATCGAATCATTCCCTAAACTACAAGCCTACAGACAACATCTATCAGAAAGCAAAATAAAAGATTTTTCAAAAGAACTAGAAAAACAAAGCTGGGATGAAGTGTATAAGGAAACGAATGTGAATATGAAATTCTCTAAATTCTCCACATTGCTTAAATTGAACTTTGAAAAGGTATTTCCAAAAGTATGCATGTCTGTATCAACATCTCACAAAAACAGATGGATAACAGCAAGTATTAAGAAGTCCTCACAAAAACTTAAACACCTCAGTTCCATGAAAAAGACAATGATCCAGAATTCTTAAATTTATGTCATAGATACAAAAAGATCTATAGGAAGGTGCTGATTTCTGCAGAAAAGTCATTTAATGACAAAATATATAATACAGAGAATAAAAGCAAAGCAGTCTGGGATGTTATAAAAAAGGAAACGGGGAGAGGCTAACAAACGCAGAATAACATACTGCTAAGGGAGGGGGATAAGGTAATAAATGATTCACAAAACCTAGCAAACTATGTAAATGAGCATTTTTCAAGTATTGCAGAGAAGTTACAGAAAAAATTCCCCCAAACAAATATAGCACCTGTAAATAATGTTGCACTAAATACAATGATGTTACTTCCAACCACAGAGAATGAAGTCAATAAAACTGTTCAAAAACTAAAAAATAAAAAGTCTGTAGGTTTAGATGAAGTACCAATGTGTGTACTGAAACAATGCATAGGGATTATACAACGCCCCTTAACAAATATAATAAATGAATCCTTCACATCAGGGACATTTCCAGAGCAGTTAAAACAGGCAAGAGTTGTGCCTTTGCTTAAGAAAGGTAATGCAGAAGACACAGAAAATACCAGCCCATTTCCCATTCTCAAAAATAATAGAAGCAATTATGAAAGATTAATAAATTAACTGAATAAACACAATCTTTTAAGCGAATCACAGTTTGGTTTCTGAAGTGGCAAAAATACAGAGTCAGCCATAGTAGAATTCACAAAAGTTGTACTTGATGCTCTTGAGTAAGATGAATGTGTCACAGGCATATTTTTGGATCTTTCGAAGGCGTTTGATACAACCACAAGATTCTATTAAATAAATTAGAAGGATTAGGAATAAGAGTGGTAGCTAATGACTGGTTTCAATCATACCTAGCAGATAGAGTACAAAGAGTAGAGATAACACATACTTCAAATGAATCTAAACATTTACTAAAACACTTATCAGAACCAAAATACATTAATATAGGGGTTCCAGAAGGTAGGCTGATGACATCAATATTATAGTCACTGAGAAAACAGGAGAACTCCTTGCTGAGAAAGCAAATGAAGCTCTCAAGGAAGTTTATGATTCGTCAAGAAGCAATAAAGTGACATTGAATGTAAAGAAAACTAATGCCATGAATTTCAGTTTGAAGAGGAAAAATGACAATGTTAAATTAAATGTAGATGGCACCTCTATAGACTGTGTAACAAATGCAAAATGAATATTGACTCTCAGTTGAAGTGGTGTGAACACAAACAGGTACTTGCAAACAGAATGTCATCAGCATGTTATGCCCTTAGAATCCTATCATCAGTGAGTAACATGCAGTGTCTTTTAGTTACATATTATTCATATGTACACTCAATTCTTAGCTATGGCATTCTTTTTTGGGGAACAAAGCACAAAATATGAACACAATTTTCAAACTCCAGAAAAGAGCCTTAAGAATAATAACCAAAAATATTAGTCAGGCTCATTGTAAAGATATGTTCAAAACACTGGGGATTTTAACTGCTCCATGTGAATACATTTACCAGTCAGTTGTACATATCAAAAATAACGTTGGTAATTACTGCACAAACAGCTCATTCCATGACCATGCAACAAGGGAGAGATTCAACTTACATTTACCAACAAAAAATAAACATAAAACTCAAAACAGCATTTTCTAACTAGGAACAAAACTGTACAATAAATTACCACAAGAGATTAAAGAAACTGCAAAAATACACTTATTTACAAAGGCAGCGAAAAAGTACCTGTTATGCAACAAATTTTATGCATTGAAGGAATACTCAGATAAAACAGAGTAGGGGTTTGATAAAAAAAATGCTATACAAATAAATAATAATAATTATTATTATAATAAAACATCCAACATTCCACATAACACCTTCACTTTATGTTTTTTTTTTCCTTCTTTTTCCTTTCTAGAAATATGTACCCATCCAAGCTATGCATAGCACAATACTAACACCTCTTCTTCTTCCTGAGCTCAACATCTCACTCATTATAGAGGAATGCTGACTCAGTTTTTGAGGATAGCAAACGGGAAGTTGCGCGGTAAAGAAAATGGCCCAGAGATCACGTTTTGTGTGTGTGTGTGTGTGTGTGTGTGTGTGTGTGTGTGTGTGTGTGTGTTGAGTGAAGTGTTGTGAAATAATGCACATATAGTGTGTGCAGTGACTGATAGTAAGAGATGAGTGAACAATGTGGCATTACATTATTTAATAAGTTATTTGTAAAAAAAAAAAGTATTGTATACCAGGAGTAAATCTAATGACTGTCTCTAACTAGAAGTCTGTAAAAATATGTGTATACAACTTAGCATATTTTAAATTGGTCTAAACTTGTAAATACTTTGACATGCCCTATATCCTTGAACTACAACAACAACAACAACAACAAATTAAATTCCAACCCAATTGCATCATGATTCAGAAAGATTGGGCAAAAACTCACTATGAACTGCAGTTTTGAGTCTGTACATGAAGCACACTCAAGTAGTAAAAGTGATAGTACACTATTCACTAAAGCTAGGTACCTAGCCTGAGTCTTAGTCCAGTTCACAGTATTGGCTGATCACATGTCCTACACTGCCCACACTCTTTAAAGAGCAAATGAATTCTATCTTGACTGTAGGTAGTGCTAGTACTGGGTACACAAGAAAATTATTTTGTATCTGGGAAAATCAGTATGAAATCAAAAGAATATTTACATACCTACTATCATAATAGCAATTCTGATCTCAGGGAGGACTGACATCTGATGAACTTTGCTGACACCCTTCATTTTAACTGGCTTACTAGTATTCACTGCACTTGTGTTGAATGAAAAGAGACCTTCCTCTGCTCCCAACAGCAAAACCTGAAATTTTTGAAGAGCATGATTTAATATTAGACACAATTTCAATAATTTTCAGTTACCATAACTTCCTACAGCTCACAACAATAAACTAGGTCTTACAAACTTTTTCAAATCACATTTCCTTCATGTTGTTCATAAATGTGTATAAGCACAAGGGTAGCCCAAGAAATAGTGATCTACTGCACATGTTTGCTGTGCTCGAATGATATTGGGCTTCTATCCAAAAGCAAACGGTCTAATCAACATCATGTGACAGGGTTATGCAAGTTCACAGTCAAAACAAGTTGTTACTGTGCATTCTGGGACTGTTATGAACTGTATTAGACCAAGTTCATCCATTTGTGGGGATGTCAGACATGCTATTCAATTTTGGACTGCTCAGAAACTGAAATCTGCAGAAATATACCATCAACTAAAGGAAGTTTATGGTGATACAAAAATTACAAAAGAAATGTGAAATTGTCAACAATGGAGTAATAACTATGCATCGCGAAACTCAACTGATGTCCGTCACTCAACCCAGATTTTTGAAGAACTGAATGAAGAATATGATCGTATAAGACATCTTTTCTTGAAAATATGTTTGTTGACAGGGAATGTTTTGGAAGTGATGCTGAGGTGAGGAATGCAGTGAACAACATATTTAATGGGATGGTGACAGCCAACTATAATACAGGAATCATAAAACTTATGAAGAGATTTGACATATGCTTAATGGAGGTCATTAAGCAGGTAATAAAACAAGATAATTTTTTTTAACAGGCATGTTTCTTGTTGTAACATACATCCTGAATTTACAGAAGCCAAGCAGTCGTTACTTCTCAAATTATTTATATACTTAACTGCCTCTTGTGCACTGATTTTCTAAATATGTCCTGGTTAATTATATAGCATAAAGTACAGTGATAGGACTATAAAATGATGTAAGTTATTCTTCAAATTTGCGAAGAATGCAATTTCATATCTTGTATTATGTTATACTCAAATCCAAACTTGTTAACTTTGTTTGCTATGTGCAGTATCAGCTAACTAACTTAATAAGTTTGTTAATTCCCCATATAAAATACACATGAACAACCCATTGTTATGAATATCATCATTATCATTTTTCTTTTTTAACAGTACCATGTAAAGTCGTGGACAAAACGAGCGAGTCGTGGACAAAATGAGCGAGATCCCTCACCTTTTCGTTATGCTGATCTGCACAGCTTTAAAGTCTGCTACACAGAATAACAGGCAAGGCGACGAAGTGCTGCCAACATACTATGCACAGGTGTGAAATTTAAAAACTATCCGAACTTTGTCAGACTGTGTTCAATCATGTGTAAGACTATATTAATGCTGATTAGTGTGTTAAACACAACACGTAAATATAAGATATAAATGAAAGAAGAAATGCTAATTAGTATGAACTGTACTAATAAAAATGAATTTCAGCTTATCGAGATAACATAACTGTTATATTAAGACAAGGTACCCCAGATCGTTACGAATTGGCAAAATATTATGCGCATTCGGGCGCGAAACTGTCTGTGTCAACATTCAGACCTGTCGTACTGGGTTACCGTTGCTGACGTACAAAGAAAGTGTGCAAATTTAGCAATGCGTGAAGATTCATAATGAAATTCAGTAAAAAAACATTCATTGCCACATTTAATTCAATTATTGACAGGAGCGGAGAAAGTACGCAAGAGAGTCATATTGACATCCACAGGGCGCCAGTACAGAATAAAAGTAGCAATAAAACGTATTGGGGGTCCTAGAATTTCATAAAATTTGTTTTACTGATAGTCTATCTGCCTCCATCGAGATTAGAACCGAAAACAAACCAGACCTCCCTTGCAGTAGCAAACACCTTTCACTACTCTAGCAGACAACCCAGGCAAACAGCCCTCTATTATTACCCCAGACATGAATAAGCCGGCAATTTCGCAGTGAAAATGGCAAAATGATCTGCAGTTTGTTGCATAGAGCTTTCTGGACTCAAAAACATGAATTTTCTACCTTTATGTCAACACTTACGTGACGATCATTCAGGATGTTTATCGAAATAACAAAATACTGTTATTAGCGAGTAAATTTAGTAGGATAATTCTGCATCACCCCAGGAAATAAATGACGACATAGCTGCCAAATGTATTCTACAACGTTTCGAGTTCTCCATTAGAATCGCCAGAGCCAGAAAACGTTCATTAGCCAAAGTGTATCTTAAGCTAGCTAGCAATGGGAATGCTCACACTTCTAAAACACTGTGGCATTAATACTGGGATCTGAATTACCATATGTATAGGCAAATTGGTTTTATTTGCATTCCTGTAAACGTGATTTGGATTGAAAGCATAGCTACGAGTAATATGCTGATGTATCGACTGCAAATAGAACATCTCGAATAAAAGGGAGGGGAAATTATTTATGCAGCCTCATCTTCAGTAACTGTCGTAGCTATTTTTGTCCGTTTACCTCGAGTACGGGTAGACATAATAAGCGGAAATGTATCGCACTTCCTGTGTTATACAGTCCCTTGGTGGTGTAAAAAAGTGAGCTTGTGTGTCAACGCAATCTAAAGATATCGCCGTTTATGTAAAGAAAATTTTCACGAAAGGTCAAAGAATGGCTCTAAGAACTATGTGACCAAACTGCTTAGATAGTCAGTCCCCTAGACCTAGAACTACTGAAACCAGCTAACGTAACACATATCAATACCCGGGGAAGGATTTGAACTGATGGCACAAGCAGACGCGCGGTCAGCGATATGATACCATTGAAAGCACGGCTAACCTGCAACGGCAAGCTGTTAATATCACCTGGTGTTGCTAAGAAGTTATTCACTTCTGGTGAATGATTTTCTGCGCAGTTCATTAAAGACAGAATAACTGAAATATATTTGATGTTACGGATGAGGAAGGACGCCTAATTCATTTCCCATTGTCTTTATTTATGATGTTAGATTCGCAATCTGAGCATACATACTATCCATAACAACACTTTAGCACCAAGTCATAGTCACAGGTATGCGAATACAGCACACTGGGTTATAATTGAGGTATTTCGTTTCCCACAAAGTGGTGGCAGGTGATGCTGTGGCGTCTTCGAAGCACGAGCTTCGCCAGCGCTAGCTATCTTAGCACATCAGCTGAGCGAATGTTTTCTTCCTGCTGCTAGTGTAATGGACAATGGGAACACCGTAGAATATGCCTGACAACTACGTGACCATTGATTTACGCTCTTGAGTGGTTCATAATTTTGTTTGTAAATCCACTTGATATGTTATGTCCTTTAAATTACATTTGCTACACGATTCGCTCTGAAGACGTGGGAAATGTATGTTATTTGGTTCAGGAAGCACGTTCCAAAAGAAATTGCAGCTTACGTTGACATTTATGTTGCGAATTAGTCGTATTATCCATCACATGGACAATGAGGATGCTCTGTTTTGCTACAGTTGTTTCACAGCTTAGAGGTATTGTGTGTTGGTGGCGTTGCCAGTTTACATACTGTGTATGTACCACAAAATAAAAGCGTTGGGTGCCTACAGTGACCAATGTACTTGAAAAACATTTGTTGTCATCGTAATTTATGTAACTTGCTCTCCGACTTCCAATCTGACAGTTTGTGGAAAAATGTTTTACCTTGCTAGTCCTTGTTTCAAACACTGTGACTGAGAAAACGTAGGCATGAAGGAGTCAGTGAAAGCATTTATTTGGTATTATAGCAAACTTTTGAATCCACTGGACACTTGAATTCTCTGTATTGATTCTGAGAGTTTTGTTATTCCTCTTGTTATTTACTGTCTCAATGCCATCCGTGAGAATAAAATTGAAGGCAGTGGGTTTACGTTCTTGATCTGTATACTGTGTATTAATATTCTGCACTGCTACGTAAATTTTTAAGAGTATCGGTTTCAGTCCTAGGATCAACGATAAACTTCTGAAACACAATTACAGAATAGTGGCATATAGATTATGGCTCCTCACCATCAACAGTAGTTGTTACCCATAGTCTTGTATTTGCTATTTGACCGTCGTCACCCTTTAGAGACCAACCTTATCTTTTCATAATGCCATTTTTGACTTGCTTCTTAATATGTCCTGTAATTACAGATTTGTTGAAAATATTAACTGTTAAGTACGCTATTCTACAAAATGGCTCTAAGCACTATGGGACTTAACATCTGAGGTCATCAGTTTCCTAAACTTAGAACTACTTAAACTTAACTAACCTAAGGACATCACACACAGTCATGCCCGAGGCAGGATTCGTACCTGCGACCGTAGCAGCTGCGCGGTTCCGGACTGAAGTATTCCACAAATTAAAAACTTCCAGTTATACTTTACATCTTGAAACTCATTGCCATTCACTTTCAGTGAAGAAAAGATACACAGGAAATTATAGATTATAATCTCAAAGTGTGCTGTGAATGGTTAAAATGAAATGAACTAAAAATCATCTCCTTGTCTAAAACACGTTACTGTTCCAGAACAGTTCGGCACCTCTCAAAATTTTTTACACCTCTGATGTTTAGCCACATGAGGACAAATAGTGGGTCTCATGAAGCAGCACTGTTTAGTTGTCACAAAATAAAGCCTCAAAAATCAGTAAATAAAACTATTCTTCTACTGTTGCTCCGAATTGCATATACCAACAGCCCTCGGCTGCGACGACAACTCTAAGTCTATTGGGTATTTGATTTCTCTCTTCTTTTTTGGACCTCCTTACCTCCCCTTCTAGCCCAACCTTCGCTCTCCAATTACGCCTTCATCGGTGAGCTTCTCCTGAATATTTTTCATTTGTGCTGAATTGATTTTTACCCTTCTTGCATACACACGTGTGTCATGTATTTTTTAGAGACTGCTTGAATATACAACACGAATATTTCTTCTCTTAGCAAATTAAATATTACATATCTCGTTGTGAATTAATTTGTTTGTCCAGAGTCCACTTACTGCGTTTCATTAAAATTATATAAAATATACATGTGTAAAAAAATAAATAACTTGAAACATCTGTTGCAGCTGATTCGTTAAGGGCTGGGAAAAAAAAAATCTCTGCTGATGCTGCTTAGTATCGCATATAGCCTCCTTCGGATTCTACAATGGCTCGAAGTCTGTTGGACACTGAGCTCACAACTCTAGCCACATAACTAGGAGATTCAAGTAACTCATTCCAAGCATCATGAATCACATCAGAAAGCTGCCGGCGAGTCGACGGTGACTGTCCCTTTTCCCGTATTACTCTGACAATTTTTGCCCAAATATTCTCAATGAGATTCATGTCGGCTCCTTTAGGTGGTCATTCCATTACAGTAATATTACTATGGTCGTCGAACCACCTCTTAAGAGCACGTGCCATATGAATAGATCAGCGATCTTGTTGGAACATGATCTGATCATCGCCAAATTTTGCGGTCACAGAAGGCAACATCATGTTCTCCAGAACTGATATGTAACTGCGCGCATCAAGCCTTCCTTCCACCTCCCACAGGAGCCCACACCCGTCTGACGATATCCATAACCATACCGTTACCGACTCCCTGCCACTCCTTCGGCAACTGTAAATATATTTTGGATTATACCTAGCACCTTTTGCCCAGTAGACAAATACTTTTCCGGTTAATGCCATTGAGAAAATTTTTTTGTCCGTGAAAATCATTCGCCTGCAAAACTGGAGAGGTTTGTGGACACTTTCAGTAGCAAAAGCAAGGTAGGCTTCTCTGTAGGAAACAGTCAATGTCTCTTTCACAGCAGCGCTTCTTGCTCTCAGTCCACCTTCCCTTAAGCGACGAGTGACGGTCTTACTGCTAACATCGAGACCCAATGTCTGCTGAATTTGTCATGCGTTGACAAATGGGTGGTTCTCACTGAAACGGCGTATCTGCCGATCCTGAGCTGCTACTGTTTTGAGGTGGCGACCATGAGGCCTTCCATTTAGGTTACCACCACCTTCCTTTCGTCTAATCCACCTGGTTACCGTCAACTTGTGAAGATCCATAGTTCTTGCTACATAGCCATTTGAAAATCCCTCTGCAAGGAATGCTATTATAGCGCCCTTGTCTGCCTCAGCCAGATGGGCCATTTAGTATTGACTGAATGATTCGTCGTGGTTAATATCTGCTGCGAAAACAGCACTAGTAGGAAACGGACTGCCTCCTCCACAACTACAGCCACAACGCAATGGCCAAGTACGTGTAACAAGGAAATCGATGGCATAAAAGAGATCGCAAGCCCATACCCGTTTCAATACTTAGAATCTGTAATTTTTCTCAGAAGGGATGGGTCCACTCTTGTCATGTCTTATCCTGATAAATATTACATGAAATGAAATGTATATGTTTTGCACATATGGCAGGCCTAACACAAGAAACATTTCAGAAATATCTGAGGCAACCTAAAGAACACACTGTGAATTTTAGCTGTAAAAGGTTGCCTTATAAAAAGGAAAATGTGTTTATCCTCACTCGCCGTGTTTCCAAGTGGCGCAGTTTACTCTTGAGGCCTACATAGTTCTCGCCGGGCATAAGAAGTGACTCGACTAACAAGGGGAACTCGCCAGGTGCCATACGTTCACTTTGCTCAGTGAAGGAGAGGACAAAATAAGCGAACGTGTTTTGGCTTATCTGCAGACACTCGACCGTTTTGAGAAAACGGTCAATGTTATCAATGGGCTGTTGCTGTAGTGTAGAAGGCACCCGAGAATGCAATTGAAGTGGTGGCTCAGTGGCTACCATCGTTCCTTCGTAACTTTGATTCTCGAGTTCAAGACCATATTGGTTATTATTATTATTATTATTATTATTTCCTCCCTGTCTACCAGAATTATCTATGAATGTTTTTTTTCCAATTTATGTTGAAATAATGTTGTCGTTATTCATCAGTTAACTTTCTGTGTAATCAGTGAATTAAAAAGAAAATAAACGAATGAGAAAATAATGTGAAATATTTTTGAACCTCCTTACAACCTGTAAGGTTGCAAGGACATTCTCGGGTTTCGAACTCGCAGCGCAAAGTTCTGAAGTCGCGAAGGTAGCCGCTGAGCCACCACTTCAATTGAATCCTTACATGCTAAAAGGTATCTACACTATAGCAACAGCGCATTGTAAACTTTGAGCGTAGTTTTCTCAGAAACGGTCGAGTGTATGCAGATAAGCAGAGACGTGTGTTTGCTCATTGTGTCCCCTCTTTCACTGAGTGAAGTTATGGTAAGACACTTGGCGGGTCCCCTCGTAACTGGCGTGCGTTGCAATTCAGTAGACAGAATGCATCCACTTTCCTTGATCACCTACTGACATGTTTGGAAACTTTCGTTCTTGTAGTGGCAGTTTGCATTATGAGAGCCGGTTTTCCTGATAACGATCTACTAATGGACTTTGCTCCTAATTTACGTTACTGTGTAGTAGACCTACTGCAATGACTAGAACCAGAAATGTTTATTTATTTGGATAGTCTGCTTCTTAGTTGCCATATTTCGCTATAATATTTTCCTTTGTTTCAAAACAGCAGCTTTAGATGACCACTTCAACTTGGTAACATCAGTAACAATTTAATGCTTTGAAACAGTTACGTGTGGTGTACGAGGAGTGTACTCTGTTGAACGAGGAATACATTAAACACGAAAGCTGCGTCCAGTAACAATAATTAACTTCCGGTAACATGACAAAACACACGTCGAAATACTGTCAGTTCATCTCAGTACCCAGTAAAACTTAAACTGGAATGATCGCAAACATATGTTTGTGGGGAAGGTAAACGAAAGACTGCGTTTTATTGGCTGCACACTAAAAATACGCAACGGGTTTACTGAAACACTGCCTACACTACATTTGTCCGTCCTGTCCGTCCACTGCTATAGTATTCCTGCGCAATATGTGATCCTTGACAAGCGTGATTGACGGTGCTCGCCAAAAACGTCCAAGGAATGGTAGCACGATTTGTAATGTCATGAAACAGGGGAGAGAGGGTCCCAGATTTAATAAGCGAGTTGGGGTGACATTCATGAGAACAAAAGCGTTTTTTGTTGCTGCGAGATCTTTTCCGAAATTTCAATCACCAACATCTGTTCTGAATGCCAAAACATTATTTCCTCAGGAACTAGCACAGGAAGAAATGACCACACTAATAATGTAATTCAGGGCTCGTAAGAGAAGATTTAAGTGATCCTTTTTCCCGCACGCTGTTAAAGAGTGGGACGGTAGAGAAATAGTCCGAAGGTGGTTCGATGAACCCTCTGACAGGCACGTAAGTCTTGATTGCAAAGAAATCCTGTAGATGTAGTCATCTAGATGTAACAACGAAATTATGTTGTAATTGCGACATGCGAGTTACATTTGATTTGAACATCGAAGTTGTTTGCTGTTTATTTATTTTTTGCTCATTATTTTCAGCCATAGACAAACAAGTAAGTGCGTTAAATTGATGCTGAAATAAAGTGTCACATATGGACCAATAACAATAAATTCTTAACTACTTGTTATGGTACTTCAGCATCTGCCAGCGTCTTCAGAAGTGGATATCGCATACAACGTTCCTAGGGCGTTTATAAATGGATATTGCAGACGACTTCCAAAAAAATTTGAATGTATTTTCTTAAAAGATCCGTGATAAAACGATCTGAGTTGCTGGCGAATACAGTTCATCCTCACTAGACAGTATACATTCGCCGGGTGCGGTGGCTGAGCGGTTTTAGGCGCTTCAGTCACGAACCGCTCGGCTGCTTCAGTCGCAGGTTGGAATCCTTCCTCGGGCATGTATGTGTGTTAGGTTAGGTAGGTTTAAGTAGTTCTAGGTCAAGGGGACTCATGACCTAAGCGGTTTGGTCGCATAGTTCTTAGAGCCATTCTTTGACCTTTCGCGTAAATTTTCTTTACATAAACGGCCATATCTTTAGATTGCGTTGACATAGAAGCTCACGTTTTTTCACTACCAAGGGACCGTATACTGCAGGAAATGCGATACATTTTCTATTATGTCTACCCATACTCGAGGTAAACGGGTTTTAAGGGTTGGGTAGACAGATAGACGGTCAAGAAAGTGAGACTAGTAGGGTTCCATTTTTACCAATTTAGGTGATAAAATCCTAACCACGAAAATAGCTACGACAGTTACTGAAGATGAGGGCCGCATAAATAATTCCCCCTACTCTTTATTCGAAATGTTCTAGTTGCCGGCGATACATCAGCACATTACTCGTAGCTACGCTTTCGATCCAAATCACGTTTACAGGAGTGCAAATAAAATCCATTTGCCTATACACGTGGTAAATCAGATTCCAGTATTTATGCCACTGTGTTTTAGAAGGGCGAGCATTCACACTGCTAGCTAGAAATACTTCGGATAATGAACATTTTCTGGCTCTGGTGAGTATAATGGAGAATTTGAAACATTGTATAATACGTTTACTCGCTAATAACACAATTTTGATACTGCCATTTTCATTGCGAAATTGCCGGCTTATTCATGTCTGGGGTTATAATAGAGGACTGTTTGCCTGGGTTGTCTGCTAGTGTAGTGAAAGGTATTTGCTACTGCAAGGGAGGTCTGGTTTGTTTCCGGTTCTAATCTCGATGGAGGCAGATAGACTATCAGTAACGCAATTTCAAGAAATTCTTGAGCCCCCAATACGTTTTATTGCTAGCTTTATTCTGTACTGGCGCCCTGTGGATCGCCTACTTTTTCCGCTTCTATCAATAATTTAATTGACTTAAGTGTGGCACTGAATGATTTTTAACTGAATTTCGTTATGAATCTTCACGCATTGCTAACTTTGCTCACTTTCATGGTAGGTCAGCAACGGTAATCCAGTACGGCTTTTCTGAACGTTAACACAAACCATTTCGAGGCCGAAAGCGCATAATACGAGGGCTATCCACGAAGTATATTACGTTTTCGTTTGTGTCCGTTAGTGGCGGGGCTAGCCGGGGCCACCTTGGTGTCATGGCATTCCACCGCTCACTCAGCATCCTGCCGTGCTAGTGAGAGGTTCATGCTGTACTCCGTTGAGTTACTGTGACAGTTTGAAATGTCAGCGTTAATTGAAAATGCCGCGAAGTGTGAAGTGCGTGCTGTAATAAGGTTTCTGACTGCAAAAAACTGTACACCGATAGAAATCTATCGGCAGCTTTGTGAAGTGTATGGGGACAACATAATCACTGAAAGTGGAGTGCATCAATGGGTCATAAAATTTAAAAATGGCTGAACTAACATTCACGACAAAGAGCGAAGTGGAAGATCCAGCACAGTGACTGCCGAACTTGTCGAAAAAGTCGATGCCGCAGTCCGTGAAAACCGTAATTTCACAATAACGGAACACACTATGAGTTTTCCACAAATTTCACGAAGTTTGTTGCACGAAATCATTACTGAAAAGCTTGGTATTACTGCAAGTTTTGTGCAAGATGGATAACAAAAATCTTGACAGAGATTCACAAAAATCAGCGAATGGTTGCAGCGTTAACGTTTTTGGACGCTTACGAGAAAGATGGTGACTCATTACTCGATCGCATCGTTACTGGTGACGAAACATGGGTTAAGCATGTGAACTGCAAGACAAAATTGCAGTCAATGCAGTGGGGGCACACAAATTCCCCCCAAAAACCCAAGAAATGCATGCAGACAATGTTGGCAAGGAAGGTGATGGCGACTGTCTTTTGGGACAGAAAAGGTGTGATTTTTGTGGATTTCCTGGAAAGAGGCACTACAATAAACTCTCAAAGGTATTGCCAAACTCTGCACAACCTCAGAAGAGCAATACAAAACAAGCGCAGGGGAAAGTTGGGCTCAAAGAGCTTGCTGATTCACGACAACGCCCGGGCCCACACGGCAAATGCCACTTGTGAAGTTCTCGAATCTTTTAAGTGGGAGTTGTTTCCTCATCCGCCGTACAGTCCCGACCTGGCACCGAGCGACTTCCACTTATTCCCAGCAATGAACAAGTGGTTGGCTATGCATCATTTTGATGACAACGCACAGCTTCAAGAAGAGGTAACCACGTGGTTGAAGGCGCAGGCAGCCGAATTTTACGACGATGGAATTTCCAAGCTCGTCCATCGCTACGATAAGTGCCTTAAATTAAATGGCAACTATGTAGAAAAGTAGTATTTAAGTGTGGCTTTCATCTGTATATAATAAAAAAAAATCAATGCTTTATTTATTTTTAATTCCAAAACATAATGTACTTTGTGAATAGCCCACGTATTTTGCTAATTCGTAACGATCTGGGGTACTTTGTCTTACTAAAACAGTTATGTTATCGCGATAAGCTGAAATTCATTTTTATTAGTACAGTTCATGCTAATTAGTGTTTCTTCTTTCATTTATATCTTATATTTACGTGTTGTGTTTAACACACTAATCAGCATTAATATAATCTTACATGTGACTGAAAACAGTCTGACAAAGTTCGGATAGTTTTTCAGTTTTACGCCTGTGCATAGTATGTTGGCAGCACTTCATCGCCTTGCCCTGTTATTCTGTGTAGCAGACTTTAAAGCTGTGCGGATCAGCATAACGAAAAGGCGAGGGGTCTCGCTCGTTTTGTCCACGACTGTACATCATATTAATCCACATATTAAGGTCATTCAAAAAGAAATGAGCCAGAGTTTCTAAAATGAAAACTGCTGAAAGTATTATAAAGCCAATGCCTATTAAAGAATGGTGTGGTACCAGTAAAACTCATCACTACACGGACGTATGCACACCCCGTGATACAGAGTGAGCTTGTGTATCTGTCAACTGTCCACTACACTCAGTAGTGCTGAAAACAGAAATGCAGGGTTCGAAAGAAGAGCAAAGGAGTGTAGTTCATTTCCTTACAGCATCAGTAGTGTGGGAAATGGAAATTCATTGAAACATGACAAGTGCACAGAGTACTGGATGTTTGTTGCAATTCTGACACTCAGTGTGACCTTTGGGGCAATATATGTCACTGCAACTTGTCAGGCTTCAATAATGAGGGCATTCACATGCTCGACAATGGTATGGTAATGTGATGTGGGTGTTCCAGGTCAAGCATCAATGGTCAACAACATCTGTCTTTGAAATCACATGTGCCATACTTCGTCTCTTGCAATGGACATACGGTGCTCTTCTTTCCCTGCACTCTTTCTGCTGTTAGGAAATGCACTACACCCCTTTGATTTTCTTTTGAAGCCTCCATTTGTCTGTTTTCAGTACTACTGAGTACAGTGTAGTGGGTTGACACTTGCATGTGCTTGCTCGGCTGTCACAATGGTGCGAGCCCATGATCCTCCAGTGGCAAATTTGGGGTTTCGGGTCTCTCATTGGGACCACACTTTCTTTCATAGGCAACAGCACTGCATTACAATCCCTTTAGCGTTTTTCACTTTATGGCCTAAGAATCGTTCCTTTTTGAATGACCTTAATACCTTTCTGCAACTTATCAATATAATCTATTTCTTTGCACACATTTTACCACTTTTCTGTAAGTTGGGAAACTCCCTCATGGTGGACATCCACTCTAGCTGCCCAAAGACACTGACACCTATTTCTGCATGACCTTCAGCTTCGCAGCTGTTGTTTCATAGGACCAGCTTCTACAGTCTACCACAAAGCTGACCAGCAGTTCCAGACACAGCAAGTAACCCTTGAGTTCCCAAGTAGAGTGCCCCATCTGGTTATCTCCTGTACCACTGTGAGAGGCAATGAGCAAATCAGAGGCCAGCCGGAGCAGGCTGTCATTTGACCAAAGCTAAGGCAGACAGGCAACCAGCACATGCTGAGTTACCAGTTGATGGGCTCCAACCAAGTATCAATAAGTAAAAGAACTCGCGAATAGGGCAGCATTTTCTTCAAGAATACTACTTTGTTTAAAATCATAAAATATATCATGTTTAGAGAGTCAAGCAGGGTTGTTTCTAGCTCACTTGGTAAGAGCCAGGCTCCAAATCCTTAGAGGTTCCATCTGTAATCCCTCCCACCCCATCCCCCCCCCCCCCCACACACACACACACACACAGTGATTAAAAAGCCTAACTGCTTCAAGAGACATCAATAATATGAAATGTTATCCACCAACTAGTCAACAGTAAGTAGTCAATGCTGGTCAAATTCACTTTATTACCACAGCTCCGGGCACTTCCATCAGCCGCATCACTGAGTGCACGAACTGTTTATGAGCATTCATTCAGTGTAGTGATCAGCACAGTAAGGCCAAGGAAGTACCCACCTTGTCCGACAGTGCCAGGCAGCAGTTTATGTCCAGCGCACTGGCCCTGTCGAGCAAAAGCAGACGGCTGCCCCGGTAGGACTGCGCGTGCCGTCCAGTCACGGCTGCCTCCATGGCTAGGACCCACCGCTGTTTCTCCTCGGGGCTCAGGATCAGAAGCAACAGTGACACCGGCGGCCAGCAACCTCGCCGAGGATTTACTTCCACCTGAGGGCAGAGATAACTACGTTGAGAGAGACACAGTAAGAAAAAAATCAAGAACTGTCTAGATTGCAATTTATTATCCTCAAAATCACCCTCTCCAAACCTTCCAGGAATTTCTGACTTCCAGCCTTGCCTCTCAATCCTTCTTAAAAAATCTAAATCCTACTCCCAACATCACCACTGCTGAAGCCAAGGCTATCCGTGATCTGAAGGCTGACCGGTCCATCGTCATTCTTCCGGCGGACAAGGGTTCCACGACCGTGGTACTTGATCGTCGGGAGTATGTGGCTGAGGGACTGCGTCAGCTTTCAGACAACACCACATACAAAGTTTGCCAAGGTAATCCCATTCCTGATGTCCAGGCGGAGCTTCAAGTAATCCTCAGAACCTTAGGGCCCCTACAAAACCTTTCACCTGACTCCATCAACCTCCTGACCCCACCGACACCCCTACATTCTACCTACTTCCTAAAATCCACAAACCCAATCATCCCGGCCGCCCCATTGTAGCTGGTTACCAAGCCCCCACAGAACGTATCTCTGCCTACGTAGATCAACATCTTCAACCCATTACATGCAGTCTCCCATCCTTCATCAAAGACACCAACCACTTTCTCGAACGCCTGGAATCCTTACCCAATCTGTTACCCCCAGAAACCATCCTTGTAACCATTGATGCCACTTCCTTATACACAAATATTCCGCACGTCCAGGGCCTCGCTGCGATGGAGCACTTCCTTTCACACCGATCACCAGCCACCCTACCTAAAACCTCTTTCCTCATTACCTTAGCCAGCTTCATCCTGACCCACAACTTCTTCACTTTTGAAGACCAGACATACCAACAATTAAAGGGAACAGACATGGGTACCAGGAAGGCCCCTTCGTACGCCAACCTATTCATGGGTCACTTAGAGGAAGCCTTCTTGGTTACTCAGGCCTGCCAACCCAAAGTTTGGTACAGATTTATTGATGACATCTTCATGATCTGGACTCACAATGAAGAAGAACTCCAGAATTTCCTCTCCAACCTCAACTCCTTTGGTTCTATCAGATTCATCTGGTCCTACACCAAATCCCATGCCACTTTCCTTGATGTTGACCTCCACCTGTCCAATGGCCAGCTTCACACGTCCGTCCACATCAAACCCACCAACAAGCAACAGTACCTCCATTACGACAGCTGCCACCCATTCCACATCAAACGGTCCCTTCCTTACAGCCTAGGTCTTCGTGGCAAACGAATCTGCTCCAGTCCGGAATCCCTGAAGCATTACACCAACAACCCGACAACAGCTTTCGCATCCCGCAACTACCCTCCCGACCTGGTACAGAAGCAAATAACCAGAGCCACTTCCTCATCCTCTCAAACCGAGAACCTCCCACAGAAGAACCACAAAAGTGCCCCACTTGTGACAGGATACTTTCCAGGACTGGATCAGATTCTGAATGTGGCTCTCCAGCAGGGATACGACTTCCTCAAATCCTGCCCAGAAATGAGATCCATCCTTCATGAAATCCTCCCCACTCCACCAAGAGTGTCTTTCCGCCGTCCACCTAACCTTCGTAACCTGTTAGTTCATCCCTATGAAATCCCCAAACCACCTTCCCTACCCTCTGGCTCCTACCCTTGTAACCGCCCCCGGTGTAAAACCTGTCCCATGCACCCTCCCACCACCACCTACTCCAGTCCTGTAACCCGGAAGGTGTCCACGATCAAAGGCAGAGCCACGTGTGAAAGCACCCATATGATCTACCAATTGACCTGCCTACACTGTGATGCATTCCATGTGGGAATGACCAGCAACAAACTGTCCATTCGCATGAATGGACACAGGCAGACAGTGTTTGTTGGTAATGAGGATCACCCTGTGGCTAAACATGCCTTGGTGCACGGCCAGCACATCTTGGCGCAGTGTTACACCGTCCGGGTTATCTGGATACTTCCCACTAACACCAACCTATCCGAACTCCAGAGATGGGAACTTGTTCTTCAATATATCCTCTCTTCCCGTTATCCACCAGGCCTCAATCTCCACTAATTTCAAGTTGCCGCCACTCATACCTCATCTGTCATTCAACAACATCTTTGCCTCTGCACTTCTGCCTCGACTGACATCTCTGCCCGAACTTTTTGTCTTAAAATATGTCTGCTTGTGTCTGTATATGTGTGGATGGATATGAGTGTGTGTGTGTGTGTGTGTGTGTGTGTGTGTGTGTGTGTGTGTGTGTGTGTGTGTGTGTGTGCGCGCGTGTGTGTGCGTGTGTGTGCGCGCGCGCGAATGTATACCCGTCCTTTTTTCCCCTTAAGGTAAGTCTTTCCGCTCCCGGGATTGGAATGACTCCTTACCCTCTCCCTTAAAACCCACATCCTTTCGTCTTTCCCTCTTTCCTGATGAGGCAACAGCTTGAATTTTGTGTGTATGTTTGTGTGTCTGTCGACCTGCCAGCACTTTCGTTTGGTAAGTCACATCATCTTTGTTTTTAGATATATATTTCCTACGTGGAATGTTTCCCTCTATTGTGTGTATATATATAGCTTCAGCAGTGGTGATGTTGGGAGTAGGATTTAGGTTTTAAGAAGGATTGAGAGGCAAGGCTGGAAGTCAGAAATTCCTGGAAGGTTTGGAGAGGGTGATTTTGAGGATAATAAATTGCAATCTAGACAGTTCTTGATTGTGTGTGTGTGTGTGTGTGTGTGTGTGTGTGTGTGTGTGTGTGTGTCTATATATATATATATATATATATATATATATATATATATATATATATATATATATATATATATATATATATATATATATATATATATATATATATATATATATATATAGTTATAATAGAGGGAAACATTCCACGTAGGAAATATATATCTAAAAACAAAAACAAAGATGATGTGATTTACCAAATGAAAGTGCTGGCAGGTCGACAGACACACAAACAAACACACAAAATTCAAGCTTTCGCAACAAACTGTTGCCTCATCAGGAAAGAGGGAAGGAGAGGGAAAGACGAAAGGATGTGGGTTTTAAGGGAGAGGGTAAGGAGTCATTCCAATCCCGGGAGCGGAAAGACTTACCTTAGGGGGAAAAAAGGACGGGTATACACTTACATACACACACATATCCATCCACACATATACAGACACAAGCAGACATATTTAAAGACAAAGAGTTTGGGCAGAGATGTCAGTTGAGGCAGAAGTGCAGAGGCAAAGATGTTGTTGAATGACAGGTGAGGTATGAGTGGCAGCAACTTGAAATTAGCGGAGATTGAGGCCTGGTGGGTAACGGGAAGAGAGGATATATTGAAGAGCAAGTTCCCATCTCCGGAGTTCGGATAGGTTGGTGTTTTGCCTCATCAGGAAAGAGGTAAGGAGAGGGAAAGACGAAAGGATGTGGGTTTTAAGGCAGAGGGTAAGGAGTCATTCCAATCCCGGGAGAGGAAAGACTTACCTTAGGGGGAAAAAAGGATGGGTATGTCTTTAAATATGTCTGCTTGTGTCTGTACGTGTGTGGATGGATATGTGTGTGTGTGCGCGAGTGTATACCCGTCCTTTTTTCCCCCTAAGGTAAGTCTTTCCGCTCCCGGGATTGGAATGACTCCTTACCCTCTCCCTTAAAACCCACATCCTTTCGTCTTTCCCTCTCCTTCCCTCTTTCCTGATGAGGCAACAGTTTGTTGCGAAAGCTTGAATTTTGTGTGTTTGTTTGTCGACCTGCCAGCACTTTCATTTGGTAAGTCACATCTTTGTTTTATATATATATATATATATATATATATATATATATATATATATATATATATATATATAAAACAAAGATGTGACTTACCAAATGAAAGTGCTGGCAGGTCGACAAACAAACACAAGTGTTCACCTCACTCACTCACAGCAGAGAAATACTCATCACAAGGCATTTGAATGTAGCTCTTATAACATCCCACAAATGTGACCCTGAAATGTAAACACTTTATTTACTCGCAACCCTGAGGTGGGAGACAATTTTAACCTTTATTTTACGGATGTCCTGATATGATCCTACTCAAGTCTGGATCTATCGTTAAGTAGGAATGGGAGTGGGAGTTTGTTGCGAAAGCTTGAATTTTGTGTGTGCACACAAAATTCAAGCTTTCGCAACAAACTCCCACTCCCATTCCTACTTAACGATAGATCCAGACTTGAGTAGGATCATATCAGGACATCCGTAAAATAAAGGTTAAAATTGTCTCCCACCTCAGGGTTGCGAGTAAATAAAGTGTTTACATTTCAGGGTCACATTTGTGGGATGTTATAAGAGCTACATTCAAATGCCTTGTGATGAGTATTTCTCTGCTGTGAGTGAGTGAGGTGAACACTTCCAGTACAATTTGGCAACACTGCTGTACACCATGATTCGTGCATATCGTCCAGTCATGTGAGCATTATTGAATGGAGAAACCAGATACAATTTTGATTGTCATTTGACAAGGCTATATGCTCTTGTGCTGTGTTAGTTCACTTATTACTGGAACGACTGTTGGAACAGTTGGCAATGACTATATGCGAGGTCAAGTATTGAAATTGAACAATTGTTACTCAGCAAGTGTGCGCGTTCACAAAATGTCCCGCACCTCCAACAACGAACCTGATAACTTTTGTTACAGTTTTTTTAGATGTTATATGTGGTTCAAGAAGATGACAATGACTGCAGCAGTGACACAAGGGAATGACCTTTTATTTCCGGCATCGAGCGGGGCACCAAGATAAATCGTGGGCTCCAATGTGTGTTGCACCTCATGTTCGTCTACACTGAATGCTTGGATGCACGACAAAAACATCTCCATCAAATTTGGTGTGCCTGCTATTTGGTGTGAACCCATAAGTCACACATCAGATTGCTATTTTTGTATGGTACCTCCCTTGAGGAAAGGAGTCGATACCAAGAGACAGAGAAATACTCTATATCCTGATATCTTATCTGTCATTTGCCCTGAGGCACTGGTCAAGGATTGTCAGGTCCTGTTCCCCCACATGTACCACCATCAAGCAATGACAGTGATGATTCTGAACACACAAATACAGCATAAAATCCGCAATCATCCGCCAGTGACACAGACCTCTTTTTTTTTTTTTACATCAACATTGTCATCCTGAGAATCACACAAAACAACACAGTGTGAACTCAGTGATCTGATTACGGATTTAAATCTTCCAAATCATAAAGCTGAACTCTTGGCCTCACAACTGCAGCAGTATGTGTGTCTTTGTTTCGGGACTGCCAGAAAAAAACGTGTGTGTCATTTAACTACTGAAGGCGACATTACATTCTGCAGTGACATTGACGGTTTGTTAGATCTAAACATTATACACAAACCAGCTGAGGGGAGACTGTTTACAGATGCCTGAAAAACAAGTCTGCAGGCAGTACTGTTACACAAAACTAATGAAAAGCTGTCAATCCCTGACACATATGCTGCCTTAGCTGAAGAAAGTAACTATGTTGAAATCCTTTGTAAGCTGTGTTAATTAAAATAAGCATGAATGGCTGGAGATTTCAAAATCATTGGGATGCTGTTACATTTGCAAGTGGGTTTACACTAAGTATTGCTGTTGCTTGTGTGAGTGTGACAGTCAATCACGAAAAAGAAACATGGCCTTCTTGAACAGCTCGTGTCTGGGCCAAAAATATTTCCGAAGGGTCTCTAATAAATCCAAACAAAAGTGTTCTCACACCACTTGATCTTATGATGGGCGTTGCACAGGAATAAATCTGCACTTCAGTATTTGTGCAAGAAGTTTCAATGAATCGGCTGAGGATCTTAAAGGAGACATTTGTTGGTCCACAGGGATACAACAGCTGCTGGTGGACACACATTTTGTGAGTCCTCTCTAGCCCTGACCAGCTACATGCGTGACATTGTTTTCATAATGTTACAATATTGCTCTTGGGAAACAGAAGAAAAAGTTACAGGGACCTTGTAGACAAACTCGTTCATGCTTATGTCATTGGCCGCAACAAGACCCTGAAGACGTACTTCCTTTACTCCCACCCCATGTTCCTGGAGAACTGTGGTGCACTCAGTGACGAGTATGGTGAACTGTTTGTCCTGGACATTCCTCTACAGAACAGCAGTACAAATGATGGTCGACTACTGATATACTGGCTGATTTCTGCTAGCTACTACAGAAAGATCTCCAGATACCACACACAAGAGGAAGACAAAGAAACAGTGTGAATAAACCAGGTAAGCACAATCAACGTAAATATCCTACTAATTATGGTAGCAATATGTGTGAAACGTACAGTCCCACATTACTTGTAACCCTGCGCTAGGAGGCAATTTTCATTGTGATATTCGAGTGCAGCACACAGAAATATATGAAGATGAGACAGTGTAACTAGTCTTGCTCTGGCCATGGGAACGCATGTTTCGGGTCTGTGTGGTTGTGTGTGTGAATGAGTACACTTTGATTAGGTAAAGAGCAAGAGCTCTAAAGCCAGCACGACTGCTGTTTCCTATGACTGTTTCTGTCATCCAAGGACTGGTATGCTATAGATGAGTGATTGCATTTCCCCTGTTTTACGTATTTCTCCATCCAGAAATTTCAGTTATTGTTAAAAGTCTGCAATGGCAGATTATGCTTACGAAAAATGAACACAAACAATATCTCTTTAATAAAATTACTCGGTTTACAAGCTGCATCACTCAAAAATAAAACACTCCGGCTTTCAGTAGCTGTCTCCACTACTATCGTCGGGAGTTAAAATCACTGAGGGCAGCTCCTACCAGCTCCATCCCATTGTGGGGCCAAGTGACACCAGATGGCACGAGGGGTCAATGCCATGTTTTTTTGCTTCGGACACTGAGCAAAAGCAAAGACGTAGTCTCGACACTTGTAGGGATGCGCGATCGGGGCAATTTCAAATGTGGCACCAGCCCCTCATGCCATCTGACGTCACATGGTACTGCGCGGGACAGAGCTGCTAGGAGCTGCCCAACTTGCACTTCACACATGTGTCATTCACGCCCCCTCTGGAACACTGCCATTACATCTATATAAGCAAAACACCAAGCCAGCAGCAGCAGTTGCTGATTAACTCTTGATAACGATGGCAGAGACGGCTACCAAAAGCTCGAGTGTTTTATTCGAAGTGACACGGCTTGTAAAATGACAAGATTTTATTGAAGCATACCACACCATGAAAGACTCCGAGAACACAATATCTCTTACCTTCAGCAAGAATGGCACATCCAAATTTGAAAGTGACGCTGTTTCTGGAGAATGCACAGAGCGGACAATGCTCGTAATGCTATCGTCAGAACACAATTCAAATTTGCTATCAGGGCACGCACTGTCCGACAAAGGCTTGTTGTCATATATGAGAAGGGTGCTTCCCTCGAGAAGCAAGTACTTTTGCTTCCATTCTCCGTTACTGAAAAACAAAGTCAGCAAGGATAAATCGAAGGAAATAGTGTATCACAATCAACTAGAAATTTAAATATTTTTTTTTTTTTTGCCCTACTTTGCCATTTGCTACATAGTACTCACACATAAATTTTCACAGCACCCTCCATACTTCCAGGTGTTGCTTTGTTCACGTCAGCATGTTCGGCTCTGTACAACTTTGAGCCCAGAGTTCCATTGGGTTGACGTGTTGTTTGAGGTTTGCCACACATTTTCGGTAGAAGCAAAGAACACTGTAAAGATCACTGAAGTCAAGTGAAAGAAAACATTATAATATGAAGAAGAAAGACCCCACTGGAAAATTAATTTACCTTCGGGTGTACAGTTATTTCACATTCTTGGCAATAGGAAACCTGCCGTCCCAAATGTATACTGTCAGTACACACATGGCACTTTGTTGCTCTAGTACACAGACTTGTCTCAATTCTGAAAGAGAAAATCAGATCAGGATACTAGTATACATCTACATCTTCTACATCTACTCTTCTTTTCGTCAAGCTTGTGAAAACCTTTTCAACTTATGTAAACCAAAAATTACTTGCAGCAAAGAAAGTTGAATTATTGCCAAGGTTCAAATCAGACAGGAGAGAAATAAAAGATAGTGAACTGGGGAAAAAAAGGAATTGCCAGCATTATAATATTTTGAAATAAGAATGCCAAGTCACTGAAAAGTTTCCAGAAAGAATTTTTTTATTCAGAAGCTGTTGCATAACATCACTTTGGTGATATTTGCTACCCATGTCTACTGAGCCCTAGAAAGATAACTGTGACAGTCGAAACAAATTATTAGTTAAACAGTTTAGGATGGAAAGCTGTTTTGAGGTTTTTGTCTTTGTTTTTGCATGTGAATTGATACAGGTAGATGCCACACATCTTCATGATGGGATGTTGCGATTACAGTTCATCACAAGTTGCCGCATCTGTAGGGCCTTGCATTTGTTCTGCAAGCCGATGTCCTGGCTAAGAAAAGTGAAATGCACCACTGAATACGGAGTGCACCATGACAATAATGATGTGATTATTGAGAACATGGGAAGTCACATAAAATGTTAAATCTAATTAATGTAATGTTAAAGTGAATGTACGAATGCAAACAGGGTACAGCAACACCACATGTATAAATTTATTGTATTAGAAGATGCAATACATTTCTTAGAAGAGGTACTTCCTATTATTTAGTAGAAAGCTGGAAATCATCTGAGATTTACAGATTTTCAGCACTAGACCAAACTGTTACGATCACAAAGTCTAAAGAAGAGTATCAATACGGTTAATGCAGAAACATATTTTATAGGTGTAAGAGATTGGAACTGAAGATAACTGCACTCTCAGTCTGAGCCACACACATACATACATACACTACCTGCAAAGCAGAGTTTGCACTGTTTCGAAATTTCCTAACTGATTAAGACTGTGCTGCACTGGGCTTCCGGGAGTTCTAGTCCTTGAGGAATGCATGTTTTTTGTTTAGTTTGAAAATTTAGAGATAGGTGCTAGAAGAAGTAAAGATGTGACGGCATATCGTGAGATATGCCCGGATAGCTCACAAAGTAAGAGATGCAAAAGACAAGGTTCTGGTTTTGGGATGCAGTGCAGGACATAGTTTTAATGTGCTATTCAGTTTATCATAAAATTAATATAAGCATGCCATCTTTGACAGGCAAGCTTGAAACCTTAAATGTAGCATCAATTGTAAGACCTACAGAACTCAAAATAAACTGACAATTTTCAATGTCAGAAGGCGCTCTGTAATAATTAACAGACACAGGCTGTGTTCTGATCAATGTAGAGTATATGTCGAACACAAAATCAATTCTTACAGTAATGTGTCCGTATGCTCTGTGTTAAGACAATGCCAGATTACCAAAATACAAAAGACAGACATAATACAATTGTCACATGAAATCAAACGTGCTCTGTCTGGACCTCAGATCCACCTCTACTCAAACACACAAGATCAGCACACAATGTTCCTTCAAATCTATGGAGCTATATCATGTAGAATTGGATGAATCTTAGGTATAGACAAGATGAAAAAGGCCCTTCACTCGCCTAATAACTCTGAGGCTAGCCATGGCCTCAGAGGGCCATGTGTTTATAATATTCCACGTGGATGTGGCAGCAGCTACACAAGACAATCTGTTCACACCATTTCCTCCTGCTGGAGGCAACTCTAGTGGCCCATTTGGCACAAAAATTTGAAAAAAAAATCTGCTGCTGCAAAAAAGGTCTTTGGCTATAATAGTAAACTGCAATCAGCTGTGCTCTCTGATCTACATGGTATTCATCCATACATAGCATTAATGCCAACTGTTGATGTAACATGAAAGACAACACTGACAAATCCACAGTTTTATTATCTGACTTCAGTGATTCTATATTCGCCTAATTGGTGATGTAAATGCTTTGAAGAACCTTATGATAGTCAGTAAACCAAAACTGGTTGTTTAAATAAAGATTTTATCATAAGCTACGGCTGTAATTATGACTTTTTTCAAATACCTATGAGCTGTGGGGCATCACAGTGATATACAGGGCGTTTCAAAAAGAAAGAGCAGATTTCAAACATTTATTTCTCAAAAACTACAAATGATAGAAACACAATTCAAACGTTTCTTGTCAGAGAAAGGTTCAAAGTTTTTCAATGGTCCGCGCAGAAGTTCCATGCAAATCCGCAGTGGCGCTGGCGTTTGTTTGTAGGAAAATGGCGACGACACCACAGGAACGATCATTTTGTGTGCTGCAATTTGCAAAGTTAGAGTCCATTGTTGGTGTGCAACGTGCATTCCGCCGTCAATTCAACAAACAGCCGCCTCGTCATAAGCAAATTTATGAGTGGCATCACAGATTCGTAGAAGATGGTTGCATCTGCAAGCGAAAAAGCACGGGTCGTCCACGCACATCGGATGAAAATGTCGAGCGTGTCCGTGCAGCTTACGAAAGGAGCCCTAGAAAATCCACGGCACGGGCAAGTCACGAACTAAACATGTCTAAAACAACGGTATGGCGCGTTCTGAGTAACCGTCTGCACATGAAGCCGTACAAACTGCAGTTATTGCAAGCATTGCGTCCTGACGACCACAACAAAAGGTTCGAATTTTCAACTGCAATTCTACAGGACATGGAAGAGGACAATTTTGCCGAACGATCAATTTTTTCAGATGAATCAACGTTTCACATTTCTGGTAAAGTTAATCGGCATAACGTACGAATTTGGGCGAGTGAAACTCCGAGGGACGTTATTCAACATGAAAGAGACTCACCAAAGGTTAACGTCTTTTGTGCAATTTCGGTAAACAAAGTTTATGGACCTTTCTTTTTCATGGAGAAAACTATCACAGGAACCATTTACCTGGACATGTTAGAAAACTGGCTATTTCCTCAACTTCAGGAAGATTCAAATCACTTCATCTTCATGCAAGATGGCGCCCCACCACACTTCTCTGAACCTGTACGACGGTACCTAAATAACACCATTCCAGGACGGTGGATTGGAAGAGCAGGAGCACAAGATCAATGTCATCGTCTGTGGCCTCCCAGGTCACCAGACCTTACTCCCTGCGATTTTTATTTGTGGGGGTACATAAAGGACTGTGTTTATGTCCCACCTATGCCCGCTACTCTTCAAGAGGTACGACATCGAATTGTTGCGGCCGTGAATTCGGTAACTAAAGACCAGTTGCGTCGTGTGTGGCAAGAAATGAGATACCGGTTTGATATTTGTCGTGTAACAAATGGTGCTTATATTGAGGTACAGTTTTGATATTTGTTGTGTAACATTTGGTACTCATATTGAGTGAAGGACCGTTGGAATTGTGTACTTCAGTTTACAGCAGTGTAATTAATTTCTAATAAACTCTCTGTAATCTATATTCTTTGTAGTTAATAGTTTTCCTAGTCGTCATCTTTTCCTGCAGAGAATTCCTCCGAGACTCCCTGTTGGCCAAATCAAAGTCTCACTCTGGCATTTGTCAACAGGCTTTAAGTTTTTGGTAAAACCCAATCCCAGGATGTGACGTGACAGCTGGAGGAAAGTGAGGGTAGGAAAGTGAGAGAGAGTTAGGGCAGAGAAGGACAGAGGACAAAAGCACCGGAACGAGAGTTAAGAAATGAGGAATGGAAGAGAAGTTATACCAGAGGAAGAGGAGGAGAAATGTGAAGGAATAAGTGAGAAAGAAGAAGTAAGAAGCGAAGGAGGAAGGCAAATATGTTGGGAGCGAAGAAGAAAAACAAAGAGTATAAGAAAATGAAGAGGGGAGAGGAAGTACACACAGAAGAGGAGAAAAAACAGTCAAAACCATATTTCACAAAGCTATTAATTAAGCTGCAGTTTTTAAAATATATGGTGTCTCTATCATTCAGCTGCCTCTGGATGGAAACTGAGTGAATGTAGGAATATTACAATAGGTATGAATCACAGCAGACAAGAAAAATGGCATGGAGTACTCAGGGCGAAATTATTACAGCAAAGATATACTCCTCATTAATAAGCTGCACACGTAAGTGTGTATTGAAAACTAGGATGCTTATGGTAGAATCAACTACCTCTTTACCCAGTATCACTAATACATGCTATTCTAATGGCAATCTACCGGAGGTAGCCAATTTGAAATTTGAAAATAGGCATAGCCATTCTAAGTTAGTGAGGAGAGCTGTTGTACAAGTAAAGCAGTTCCTCATTTTTAAGGTTGGCCTAAATACAAAAGTGCGTCCTAGGCACAAACCTTCTTGGGCTCGCCGATTTACCAGTTTAACATGAATCTTTGTGCAGCTCAGTATTCTCCACATATACAAATCATTGCCCAAGATTAAAGAAGTGATAACTGACAGGAACAAGTCTCTGGACTGAACCACAAGCACCTTGATTTGTAGTCTCCAGCTTACCAACAGGGAGTAATAGTGGCAGCTTAATGTTCCTACTCGTCTGACCTCGCACCTACGTGTTACACAGCAACATAAACCTTGCCATAGTGTCTCACAGGATTGTTGGTTGTGACCTGATTGTGGGGTGCAGATATTAAGCTCTGCAAGTGCTCAGTGTTATTCAGTGGAAGGTAGGAAACCAAGAGTTCAACATCATGTCAAAAATGAAGTCATTAGAGACGGAGCAAAAGGACTCATTAAGGAAGGACAGGGAACCAAATTGATTGTATCCTTTCACAGAAATCTTCCTGATATGTACGAAATTTAGGGAAACAATAGAAACACATGGCCAGATAGGAATTTTAACCATTATCTTCCCGAGAGTAAGTCCAGTCTCTACAGTGCCACCTCGATGTGTGTTATTTGATAGGCGTAGGCTAGCGGCATCTGCCTGCCTCCCTCTTCATTACACACACACACACACACACACACACACACACACACACACACACACACACACACTCTATACTTCACAGCAGAAATGATATTGACGATTTTACGGTATTCATTCTTAAAAAGTTGTGCAAGATTTACAATCTAAAGAAGTCGTACACAGCAGACTTCATTCTCTCACATGAGACAGTGCTGTAGTTGAGAAAGCCCTCTATCAAAGTGTGACCAGCAGCTATTAGCACACACTGTCTGAAGGAACTGATGAGCTCCACAAAATAGTCTGACAGCAGAATTAAATGCTGGAAGTACCAACACTATTTAAAAGGTCATCAAGACCTTTGTTAGCTTCAATACAATATAGAATGAAGAAGAATGACACCATTAACATAACAACATAGGAAGCACTGTCCAAAGGCGTGCACCTCATGGATCAGGAACTGGGTAAACTTTATATAATAAATTCTCTAGAAAGCATTGTAAAATACCGTATTTACTCGAATAATCCGCGCACCCCAATTTTGAGGAAGAGGAAAAAAATAAAAAATGTTGCTTTAATTTGTTTTATTAAAAAAAATTGTTTCAATGTTATGATGTTTTCAAAAGTACGTATAATAACTACTGGTTTGAAGCAACGCTGCTGTACAGGTTGATACATCATTAAAAAACAACCGATTGAGCGGCGTGCAGCTGGCCGGCTGGTCCATTAGACGGGCGGGCGGCCGGCGAACATTATCACCGCCAGCCGGGACTCTACGCATACCTACAACAGCAAAAAAAGAAATGTGAATTATCTTGTTTAAGAATTTGTTAATACGGTATGTGCAATAAAATATTTTAGTCAATACCGGTACGTTTCCTCTCTTACCCCTCTATCCATCACTTTCGTTGTCATCACTAGCGGGAGAATCATTGTCGTCTTCACCATCTTCCCACAGAGCGTCGTCCTCTGTTCCAACCAGTGAATTTGTGATTCCACATTTTTTGAAGGATTTTTCCACCAGTGGTTGCGGAATGGAGTCCCATGTACGTTTCACCCATTCACAAATCTGGGACAAATCCGGCCGTTTGATTTTTCCACTAGGTGTGAACTTGTGGTTTTCATCAGCCATCCATTGTGTATATCGCTGTTTAAGTGCAGCTTTGAATGGCCAATATATATACACATCTAGTGGTTGTAGGATGGATGTTAGGCTTCCAGAGATAATGACCAAGTCAGTTTTCCCTTTTTGTAATTTGTCTCACTCTTCCTTAGTTGTATGTCCGTGGAAGCTGTCCAGGACCAACATGTTGCGTAAATTCAGTAACGCACCAGGACGACGTTGCCAAACATGTCACCCAGTCAATTATAAGTTCATTGTCCATCCACCCTTTCGGATTCGCTCTCACTAATACCGGTACGCCTATTACTGATATTTTCGGAATAGTTTTCCGTTTAAATATCACGTAAGGTGGTAGCTTTCATCCATCGCCAATTACACACATCACTGTACATCGTTGTTTCTCACTGCCACTAGTTCGTATCATTATGCTGGATTCTCCTTTCCTGTTCACTGTGTTGTCGAGCGGCATCTCAAAATAGACTGGCGTTTGATCTGCATTACCAATTTGCGATAATATATAGGGCTGTTTACGGCGTAGATTTATCATATAACGATGAAAATTCACTATTTATTCCTCGTAATCGCCTGGAAGCCGCTGAGCGATAGTAGTTTTCCTCCAGAATCCCAAACCATTTCGGTTGAAAAATCTTGATAGCCAGCCCCGGCTAGCTTTGAAACTGGTAATGCCTAGTTCTTTGGCTAAAAACAATGCTGTAAGTTGGCACATTTCACTCGTCACCGCGCATCCATATTGTCGCTTCTCATCTACATAACCGCAGAGCCTTTTCTCGAGGTCCGCGAAATGCCCGGCGATTACTATTACCGATAGTTTCTTGAAGCTGCGTTTTATTTTTTCGCCAGTCGCGAATACAACTCTCACTCACATCGTACTATCTTCCTGCGGCATGGTTTCAATATTCTCGGCTTCTTCAATAATTTTCACTTTTTCTTAAGCAGTGTACGAGCAATAACGAGAACTTGTAGCCATAATTAACAAGTTTGAAGATGTTAGTACTTCACTCCTAATGTGCTACTGATGCGTCACAGACTGAGGCCGCAACAATGCAATAGTATAATGGGATGTATTGTTGGAGGCGGAGCAGTACCAACAATGTTTCAAATAATCCGTGCACCCCAGTTTTTCGTCCTAAAATTCGGGGAGGGGAGGGGGGGGGGGGGGGGACGTGCGGATTATTCGAGTATACATGGTACATAGGAGACAATACTATTCTTATACCACATAATAAAATTTCTCATTTCTTCTGCAGATGGAGTGTAGGAAGAATGACTTGTCCCATGCATTTGTGAGAGCCGTTATTAGCACAGTTTGTTTCTCACCGGAAAGTGGAGCAGTTGAACTCAGACAGTTGGTTTTTGTAATAAAATAAAATCTTGGTTCATGTATCTAACAGTTTTGTGACACAATTACTACCAAACAAACAATCCTGTGACTATTCAGAGTGACCTCCTTTACTTCTAAACTTAATGTCTGCTATTAGTGAAACTTCTTAGTGGTTCCACTGACTTTGGCAGTATTTCAATACAGGTTTTACGACTCTTTTGTAAGCAGTATCTTTTGAAGATAAATTACAGTTCCCTATTATCCTACTAGTAAATTATAGACTATCATTTGCTTTACATAAATTTAAATCTATGCCCGCCAGTACATTCCACAATCTGCCGTACAGTGTGGCGGAGGACATTTCACAGCAGTATTAGTGAAGTTCCATCCAGTCCCAATGGCATACTGAGAAGAAGAAAAATGAGTGCGTATAATGCTCTGTATCTGCCCCCATCTATCTCATCATGTTCTCATGGTCTCTACACAAGATACATGATGATGGCAGCACAACCGTTACGCAGTCTTCCTTTAAGAGTTATTTCCTAAATTTACCCATTTGTGATACCACCACCCTTCTTCCAAAGAGTCTTATTTACATTCTCCTGGAATCTCTGTTACACTTTCTTATTACTGAGTGAAGCGGCACAGTGGTTAGCACACTAGACTCTCATTCGGGATGATGGTGGTTCAAACCTCCATGTGGCCACCGAGATTAGGGTTTTCTGTCACGCAAATGCCGGGATGGTACTTTCGAAGGGCATGGCTATTTTGCTTTCCCAGCCTTCCATGATCCAATCTTGTACTCAGTCTCTAATGACCTCCTTTCACTTTCTCACTAGCCATACTGACATGTTACAACCCTAGCAGAGCCTCTCTGACATTCTTTATGCTGTCATGACTGCTTGGTAAGGACTCCAGACACTGAAGTAACACTCCAGAACTACTTGTGCTAGCGTTTTTTGTGCAATTTCCTATGTAGAGGCACAGCAATTTTCAGAATGCATCCAATAATTTTAAGTCTCTCATTTATCTTCCCTACTCCTGATTTTGTGGTTTATCCCACATCATATGGCTTCTTAGTGCTTTCCCTAAATATTTAGAAGGTGTGATGTACTCCAGAAGTTCACCAACAACCTTGTAATCTGATACTATCGAATTCTCTCTCTCTGTTGTATGCATTATCTTGCATTTATAGACGTTTAAAGAGAGGTATAATTCATTATATAAAGGAGAAATTTTGTTCCCTTACAACTGCCCAGTGAAGACACTTTCCAGCAAACAATAGCAGTCACCAACAAATTGGTTGTGGTCAAAGTTCTCAATGTGATTCACCTATTGCCCACTGCCCTATGCTCTACTAGAGGATCAGGTTGTTTGCAGTGTCGGCTAGTGTGGCGTTTATCACCCACATGTTCCATTTCCAATGATGTGTGTAAGCCATTTGCTTCATTTCTGTTGGTGTTTCTTGGTGTAACTGCAATGTCTACTGAAATACAATATAAAAAGTGTGTAGCTAGGGTTTTGGTTTCAGTCAATAATTGTGAAGGCTTGACAAAGAATTGCACTTAAAAGACAAAGGCATTACTTTATGTCCAATGTGTAGAAATACCTTGAAATAAAAATGAGAAATAGGAGTTACTCTTACCAGTTTCCTAAATACAATGACAGAAGTGTGTCATACTAGAAACAGAAAGCAAGAGAGGGCGATCTAGCAGAACCATCTTGTATTGATGCACTAGGTATGAAGAAAGACACTTGAAAACATAACAAATGAGGGACCACATGCACAAGATGAGATTTGGCTTCATATATACAGCTACTGCCTTCACATACAGTATAAGAAACAATTGCCATGCCTTGTTCTTGGCAGTCTTGCTCCCCATAAAATGTTGATGCAGCAAGGAGGCACAGCTACAATGCACATTTTTGTCAAAATGAAAGACAATTTCCAGGACATAGTTAGACTGATGGGACTTCTAGAAACTCAAGTCACAGTGTTACAAAGCATTGGACTGATGACAGGAAGAAACTGTCACGCACAGCTGATGAAGGCAGAATTATTCCATTACACGGCGGCACATACTGCGGATTTACTTGCAGCTGCCAACTGTGAGTATTAAAGAAATGAAACCACACATTTTTAAATTTTTTTTAAGTTCTTTGCTTACAAGTTTAGAAAATCAATCAATAATAATTCTCAATAATGATCCTTATCAAACCATTTATAAAAGCTATGGTTCCAATTCCGTCCTCTCAAAAGGAAAATATCATTCAATGGTTATGAGAACACAGTGGTACTGTTGACACCCAACTAAAAACATCAGAGAATCTAGAACTCTTGTCACTTCACGAGCAACAATTTTAATAAATTCTACTATGGAGAGTAACCAACAGAAACAGTGATTTGATATAATGCTTACCCTAGTATCACCAGTTATGAACATCGACAAAGGCCAACATGTGAAACGTGGGACAGACACAGAGACCACACTGTGCAGAACACTTCGGGCAGCCACCTTCTTACGTTCACATCACTACAGCACTGTTCCCACTGAGTCGATACAACATGCAATATGACAAGCTTCGATAAAGGTCATACAATGCGATGTGGTGTGGTGTGATGCTTATCTGTGCAGCACTATGTTCCCACTGGGTGACACGACAATCAACGAGATAGCACAAATACATCAGTAGCAGCAAGCATTATAATTTTTTACAAGGTGTGACAAAAGATACTGTTCCCACGATAGGTGGTAGATGACAGTTTTAGGTGGTGCAGGTTTTGAACTGTGGTTGCGTCAAATGCCAGTAGAGGTTGGGCCTTTGCTATGTTGTTTACGGTGCTGCCAACTTCGGCAAACGACTATGTGGTAGCAACTACTGTATGCTATATTTTAAGCTTTGCTCATTGTTCTACCGTCATTTTGAATTCAGTTAAGTGACTAATCCAGCTCATCATGGAGACTGATTATGACCTTCACAACGCCAAAGGGTATCTGTGATCCTGCTTTCACAAAAACGCAGAATGGAAGTGCAGGCTGCCGCCCCTACGAGAGGGAGGTGAGGCTTGTTTCCCCGCACCCATCATCTCCCCTTTTGAAGTCATCATTTTAATTTGTTTATGATCATGGCTGATCACCAATTTTATAGTGGGCTGCACTCTGCTCAGTTGTGACAGGTAAAATAAAACCTGTCAACATATTTTAACCACGTATAAATTCTTCCCCAAATGTGCGAACAGAGCTATTTCCAGTTTTCTTCCACACCAAGCGTGCCTCGTCTGTTCTATCTTTAGCGTTGTCAGGGTATGGTTTGCACAGCTATGAATGCCAACAAAAGGCCAAAATTAATATTTTGGAAAATTATGTAATTACCAAATATGAAGGGGAAAAGAAAAATAATGTCGAGAACACACATTCAACCAGACGAGCACTCAGTTTACCAGTGCTTCTCAACAGATAATCAAATGTTTGAAGGCTTAAATATAGCCAAAAGAAGAAACCAAAGAACATTTTAGAAAAAACTTCCCAATCACTTTGTTTTAACAATTTCAAAGCAGCAGGGAGTGTCTTCTGGCACATAGTGATATAACATTTTAAATTTGTACATCTAATCATTTATAAACACAAAGTAGTTAGATGCACATTTTCACCAAAAACAGATGCTACATTTTTAGATTCCTATTCGAAAGTATCAGCAAAAAGTCACAATAATTTTTTGGTGCCAACAGCAGGCAAAATACATGTACAGACTGGAGAGCAAGCAGCTAGCCAATGATTAATCAGGAAACCCAGCATAAATATTTGATTTCTTCTTCTGCTTAGGTTGCAGTGAACTTCACCACTTAATGCTCCACAAGAGTCACCTCCAACACCACCCTTTGTGAAGAGGAGACCAGGTGTAATGAAAACTGCATCATAATTCACAAGAGCCAAAAATTAACTTGAAGTCACCTGTGAGAAGGGCTGTGGTGCATGCGAGGAGTGGAGGCCTCTGGTCGAAGTGTGAGCTGCTGAACACTCTGGATGTCCATCGTCTTCTTGGATGCTTTGCCCTGCTTGAGGTATAGATCCGGTAGGCTGACTTTTAGCTGGTATCCCATTAATTGCTGAAAATTAAAAGGGGTATCATACTACATTTCAGTAGTTTCAAGCTGGAAATCTGACCCAGTCGCCACAAGTGTGAGGAAGAACTCAGTGAGAGAAACCAGAAATTCTTCAGGTTAGTGACAGTATATCAGCAAAATTTTTATATAAAATTATTGCTTTCTCTTTAAGGCAAGTCTGCAAAATGCTTCTTAGGCATATTTTCACAGTTACACAGAAACATCTTAAAAACTTTAGTTTTATCCTGATGAAATTTTCTATACTTGTTGCCATAGGAAATGGCTTTGACTGACTAATAAACACTAAAACACACACACACACACACACACACACACACACACACACACACACACACAAACACAAACAAACAGACAAACAAGAATTATTGAAGATAAACTCACAACTCTGTCCTTTCGATTTTTCAGCTGACAGCTGTGACGTAAGGCTCTTGACTCTACTTCGTAGATCCTCCAGTTCCCGCATTGCTCCAGGGGGCATATATTCCTTTTGCCGACCACCACCAGAGGAACCACCGAACAGTTTATCTGTTAAGGTCTAGGTAAGAAAAAATAGAAAAACAAATCCTTTGTTCAACTGACTGTAGCATAGCAGCTCTGTGACTATCTCAATTTCACAGTTTTGCAGGTAAAGCATGGAAGGGGGGGGGGGGGGGGGGGGGGGGAGAGAGAGAGAGAGAGAGAGAGAGAGAGAGAGAGAGAGAGAGGGGGGGGGGGGTAGGGGGAGACAGGTGTGGGGAGAGTGTGATGGGGGAGACAGGGGGTGGGGAGAGTGGGATAGGGGGAGACAGGGGGTGGGGAGAGTGGGAGAGCGCAAACTTCCGTATAGAAGAAAACAAGTTGCTATCAATCATGGATCTTTTTTTAAGGGACAAATGAGGTACATTTCTTACATATAACTATAACCTAATTGTCTCTGAAATACAGTGATGAGCCAAAACATTATGATCACTGCCCATGGTGAGGCTGAATGCCTCCTGGTGGTGCAGCAGGCATGTGACACAGTAAGAAAAGAATGGGCGAGACACAAATGGGTAGTCATTATAGTAAAGATACGGGCTGTACAATTGCAGTGGCCACAGCATCACTGGGTTTTGACTGTGGATCAACAGAAATGTCTTGCCTCGAAAACAAATTGCGC
Organism: Schistocerca serialis cubense; assembly: GCF_023864345.2. Lineage (NCBI taxonomy): Eukaryota > Metazoa > Arthropoda > Insecta > Orthoptera > Acrididae > Schistocerca > Schistocerca serialis. Next base: position 113,681,694 of record NC_064646.1, read on the forward strand.
TTCTCGTTTGTTTATTTATTTATTTATTTATTTACACGTCAAGTTCTGTAGGACCTAATTTCCAAGGTCATGGAACATGTCAATACATGAAATTACAACATGAAAGTAATAACAGATGAAAATAAAATGTTTATGAGCCCGAAAAAAGTCAATCCATAAGTTTAAGTAAATGCAATCAACAATTCAATAAGAATCAGCTTAATTTTTCAAGGAACTCCTCCACAGAATAGAAGGAGTGACCCATGAGGAAACTCTTCAATTTCGATTTCAAGCACGTGGATTACTGCTAAGCTTATTGGGCTAGTGAAAAGAAAGATTAAATAAGAAAGAATATAATACATTTATTGGTATACATGTTCCATATTAATCTTCATTTATATGCAATAGAGAAGTTGTTGTGGTCATACGGGGGTGCATTTCTTTTTTTTGGTTAGTGTTTGTCTTTTTTTTTTCTTTAAATATTTGAATCTCTTATTTTTTCTTAATTTGATAAATTTTTAGATTTCTTATTTTTTTTCTTAAAAGTTTTATTCTTGCTTGTTTATTCACTTTTTCTTTGTATTATATGTAAGTTTTGTTAAACTAAATGTTCTTTTTGCAGTAATTTGATTTAATTATAAAGTGATTTGGATTTAACAATTGATTTAGTATCGGCATAATTCGTGCCAGCAGCCGTGATTATACGATTGATACAAGTGAATACTATTGGTTAAAACAGTTGTTTATATTATTAGGGTTAAAATATAAATTTGTAAGGTGAAATGTTAAAATTTATTTGTAGCTCTTTTTACGAATCTGTGAAATTTAAATAATAAACTAGGATTAGATACCCTATTATTTTAAATGTTAATTACACTTACCAGCGTACTATTAGTTAAGGTCTTTAAACCAAAAAATTTGGCGGTATCTCATTCCATTCAGAGGAACCTACCCCGTGATTTATAATACACAACTTACTCTACTAATTTATTTGTTTGTATATCTCTGTTATCAGAGAATCTTTTTAGAGTTATAATTCTCAAGATTTATAATTATAAAATATTTCAGGACAAGTTGCAGCTTATAGTTAAGAGGAGGTGGGTTACAATAGATTTTTGTTTATAATGGATTTGATGGTGAAATACTGTTAATGAAGGTGGATTTGATAGCAATTTAATTTAACTGATATTGGCTCTGAGGTGTGTTCACATCGCCCGTCACTCTCATTGATTATTCCATTTTATTATTTTAAGGTAGCGTCAATTTAGATGAGATAAGTCGTAACACTGCAAATCAGGATATCTTGATTATTTATTTTATTATATTTATTTTTGTTTATTTAATATAAATAATTTTGTTGAATTATGTCTTAGTAAATTTTATAGAACTGATTTTTTAAATTATAGTTTATTGGTAATGTAAGTGTTTTATGAAATATTATTTTAAATTTTTAAAGTAGATTTTATTTATTGTACCTTTTGTATCAGGGATTATCAAAATTTTAGTATTTATTTTACTTGTCTCGATTTGGGTTGATTATAAATAATTTATAGTTAATGTATCATAATTATTATTAAATTATTTATAGAAATGAGATGTTAATCGTTTCCTAAGATATCTAGTTTCTTAAGAAAAAATTTAATTTTTTGAAGTTAATTGTTTTTATTTAATTTTTTAAGTTTAAATATTAACTTATTTATTCTTTAAGGGATAAGCTTTGAAGTTAATAACCTATAATTTGTTTTATAAAAATATAATAGTAAGCTTTAAACCAGCTATCTTTAAGATAACGTTTTAGTTCATTATTTTTTATTTTGATTTTATAATTATTTTAGGTTTTTTATTAGGATTATTAATTTAATTTTAAATTTTTTGTAATAATGATAGAATTAGTATATTTGTATAAAATTTTTACCTTGTAAAATTATTATAAGGAACTAGGCAAAATTGATTTCCGCCTGTTTATCAAAAACATGTCCTGTTGAAAATACTTTGAGGTCTGGCCTGCTCACTGAGCGGATTTTTAAAGAGCCGCGGTATTTTGACCGTGCAAAGGTAGCATAATCATTAGTCTCTCAATTAGTGGCTGGAATGAATGGCTTGATGAGAAATCAACTGTCTCTTAATAAATTTTTGAATTTAACTTTTGAGTCAAAAGGCTTAATTCTTCTTTAGGACGAGAAGAACCTATAGAGCTTAACATTTTACTTTTATATAGTTTTTTGTTTGTTTTTCTATATTTAATGATGATGTTTTGTTGGGATGACATGAAGAATAAATAAACTCTTCATTATTATATCATTGATTTATGTTTGTTGTTTTGAACCATAATTTATGATCATAAGATTAAGTTACCTTAGGGATAACAGCGTAATTGTTTTTGGGAGCTCATAGCAACAAAGCAGATTGCGACCTCAATGTTGGATTAAGAAAATTTTGGGTGCAGGAGCCCACTGATTAGGTCTGTTCGACCTTCAAATTCTTACACGATCCGAGTTCAGACCGGCGTGAGCCAGGTCGGTTTCTATCCTAAGACTATTAATCCATATTAGTATGAAAGGACCATATGGTTAAAATATTGTTTATTATATGATTAATATTAATTAATTTACTATTTTGACAGATTATGTGTTGGATTTAGAATTCATTTATGTAGATTTTTTCTACAAATAGTATTGATACTTTATGATTTATTTATGTTTATTTTAAATTTTCTTTTATTGGTTATTTGTGTTTTAGTTAGTGTTGCTTTTCTAACTTTATTGGAGCGTAAAGTTTTAGGCTATATTCAGATTAGTAAGGGTCCAAATAACGTAGGATTTGTAGGAATCCCACAGCCCTTTAGAGATGCTATTAAGTTGATTTGTAAGGAGCAGCCAATTCCTATTATATCGATTTATTTACTTTATTATTTTTCTCCTGTTTTTTAATTTAATAATTTCTTTGGCTGTTTGAGTAATTTTCCCTTACTTAACTTACATATGTTCTTTTTCTTATGGGTTTTTGTTTTTTTTTGTTGCACTAGATTAGGTGTTTATACCGTTATAATCGCTGGTTGATCTTCTAATTCAAATTATTCTTTATTAGCTTCTCTTCGTTCTGTTGCTCAAACAATTTCATATGAAGTTAGTTTGGCTTTAATTTTATTATCTTTAATTATTTTAATTGGTAGTTTTAACATGTTTCATTTTATAAATTATCAGCTTTATTGTTGATTTATTATTATTTCTTTTCCTTTAGCTTTAGCCTGTTTTGCTTCTTGTTTAGCCTAAACTAACCGTACTCCTTTTGACTTTGCCGAAGGTGAATCTGAGTTAGTTTCAGGGTTTAATATTGAATATGGTGCAGGTGGTTTTACTTTAATTTTTTTAGCTGAGTATACTAGAATTGTTTTTATAAGAATATTATTAGCTTTAATTTTTTAGGTGGTGAGTTTTATTCTTTTATATTTTTTATTAAGCTTGCTATTATATCTTTTGGATTTATTTGAGTTCGGGGTACATTACCACGGTTCCGTTATGATAAGTTAATATACTTAGCTTGAAAAAGTTTTTTACCTTTATTTTTGAATTTTTTTATTTTCTTTGTTGGTTTAAAGATTTTATTTATCTCATTTATTTGGTGAAATTTTTTAAGAAAAGTTAATAGAACAGTTAAACTTCTAGTTTTATGTTTTCAAAACATATGCTTTTTCTAAGCTAATTAACTTATTATTCCTTAATTAGCTTATCTCATGCATTTGCAACATGGATATTAATTAAGAAGTATGTAAAGTAGATAATTGTTAAGATTTGCCTTTCGTCGCCCCCCTAACCTCCGTAACATCCTTGTTAAACCCTACAATATTCCCAGACTACCTTCTCTACCCAGCGGTTCCTACCCCTGTAACCGACCCCGCTGCAAAACCTGCCCCATGCATCCCCCCACAACCACCTACTCCAGCCCCGCTACTGGTAAAACATACACAATTCAAGGCAGGTCCACGTGTGAAACTACACGTCATTTATCAACTGACATGCCTGCACTGCACAGCCTTTTACATCGGCATGACAACAACTAAACTGGCTGAGCGCATGAACGGACACAGACGAACTGTCCGCCTAGGAGATGCCCAATACCCAGTAGCGGAGCATGCCCTCCAGCATAATTCTAGGGACCTAGGAACCTGCCACACCGTATGTGCCATTTGGCTTCTCCCACCCAACACCAGTCCCTCTGAACTGCGGAGATGGGAACTTGCACTCCAACACATCCTTTCATCCGCCATCCCCCTGGACTGAACCTACGTTAAACAACCTCAATCCCATTTACTCTTCAGTCTTCTTCTCTTTCCCTTTCCTCTTTAGCCATTCACGCATCTTTTCATCCTACATAGTTGTGTTTATCTTTACACTATATACCTCTTTACTTCTGTATGCATCCTCTTTGGTTTGAAGCTGGCACAGTACTTACAGTAGAATATCTTTGGCTTCCCTCTCACAACCATGCCTCCATCCTTGCTACCCTCCATATTTTCCTTTCCCTGTTGCTTCATAACCTGGGTTGTGAGTAACTGAATCTCCTTTCCATTCTTCCCTTTTTTTCCCCCCTCTCTCCTCCCCGATGAAGGAACATTTGTTCCGAAAGCTAGGAACGTAAATTTTCGGTTCTGTTTTATGTGTATCTATCGGCTGTACTGAGCTGAGGTAAGTACTGGCCAGCCCCTCAATCTCTTTGTTAGTATTTGTTTCACATCTCATATGAGATTTTCCATTAATCATTAAGATTCTAATTGATAAGAATAATGCAATAACACCTCCTAACTTGTTAGGAATTGATCGTAGAATTGCATATGCAAATAAGAAATATCATTCTGGCTGAATATGAACTGGTGTTACTAATGGATTAGCAGGTACACAATTATCTGGATCTCCTAGGAGGTAAGGATTAATTAAGCATAATATAATTAATAATGATGTTATTAATACAAATGTAATAGAATCCTTGAAAGTAAAGTATGGGTGAAATGGAATTTTTTCGATATCTCCGTTTAGTCCTAACGGGTTATTAGACCCTGTTTGGTGAAGAAAGAATAAATGAATTGCAGCTATAGCTGCAATAATAAATGGTAATACAAAATGGAATTTGAAAAATCTATTTAATGTTGCGTTATCAACAGCAAATGCCGCCCCCCCCCCCCCCCCCCCCCACACACACACCCATTGAACTAAATTTGTTCCTAAATATGGAATTGCTGATAATAAATTAGTAATTACTGTCGCACCTCAAAATGATATTTGACCTCAAGGTATAACATATCCTATAAATGCAGTTGCTATAACTAAGAATAGAATTACTGTACCAATTATTCAGGTGTGTATGTATATATAAAGATCCATAGTAAATTCCTCGTCCTACATTCAAATAAATACAAATAAAAAATATAGGTGCTCCATTTGCATGTAAAGTTCGAATAATTCAACCATTATTTACGTCTCAGCAGATGTGTACTACACTAATAAATGCTATTTCAATATTTGATGTATAACGTATAGCTAAAAATAGTCCAGTTACGATTTGAATTACCAAGCATAACCCTAGCAGGGACCCAAAATTTCATCAAAATGAAATACTTGTTGGTGCAGGTAAATCAACTAAAGAGTTATTAATAATTTTAATTAAAGGACGTCTTAATCGTAAGGGTTTATTCATTAGTAAGGGTTTATTCATTAGTAAATTATCTTATTTTACGAACAGGCCCCTGGTTAATATTAGTGATTTTAACTACTCCTAATAGTGCTAAAAATTAATAAATTATTATTATTATTGTAATAATGAATGTTGGTATGTTATATAATTTTTCTAAAGATATTGTTATTTCTTGATAATTGATTGAATTATCAATATTTATAGTTTCAGTATTTTTGAAATAGTCTATAAATATTGTTATATCTAGGATAATTAATGTCGATATAATAAATACCCATATTGTTAAGGTAATAATTATGGTAATTGATTTAGGTTGAAATATTTCATTTGATGCAATTCTTGTAATATAAATAAATAGAGCTAATATACCACCAAGAAACGTTAAAAATAAAATATATGATAATCAATATCTTTCCATTATTGTTCCTGTTATTAATCCAACTAAAAAACTTTGTAGGATAATGAAAAGCATTATTGATACTGGATGTCTTAATTTCATAAAATTAATATTCATTAAGTTTGATAGTGATATAATTATTATTTTAATCATTTCAGGGGTTAGTTTATTTAAAATATTGATTTTGGGGACCGATGATGGAAGCTTTTCCACCTCTGAAGTTTTAAAAGTGGGGGCTAGACTTATTTCCGGTTTACAAGACCGGTGTTGTTATTTTTTTTAACTATTAAAACTAATGTTTATATTCTCTGTTTTTACTTCTTTGTTGGTTTATTTTGCTAGTGTTTATGTTTTTTCTTCTAAACGTAAACATTTATTGATGGTTCTTCTGAGATTAGAGTATATTGTTCTTTCTTTGTTTATATTAATTATTGTTTTTCTCATTGAGTTTACCTACTTGATCCTCTGCTGCCTTCACCACTTCATCCCTCAGAGCTACCCATTCGTCTTCTACTGTATTTCTTTCTCCCATTCCTGTCAATTGTTCCCTTATGCTGTCCCTGAAACCCTGTACAACCTCTGGTTTAGTCAGTTTATCCAGGTCCCACCTCCTTAAATTCCCACCTTTTTGCAATTTCTTCAGTTTTAATCTACAGTTCATAACCAATAGATTGTGGTCAGAGTCCACATCTGCCCCTGGAAACGTCCTACAATTTAAAACCTGGTTCCTAAATCTCTGTCTTACCATTATATAATCTATCTGATACCTTTTAGTATCTCCAGGATTCTTCCAGGTATACAACCTTCTTCCATACATACACAGCCTTTTCAATAACTTTAGCAAACACTGATAGCATAGAAATAGGTCTAAAACTGTCTAAATTATCCCTTTCTCCCTTTTTATAAAGCGGCTTTACCCCTAAGTACTTTAATCGCTCAGGGAACTGACCATTCCTAAGGAAAAAATTACAAATATGGCTAAATACGGGGCTAACATGCACAGCACAGTACTTTAATATTCTGCTAGGCACTCCATCATATCCATGAGAGTCCTTAGTCTTCAGTGATTTAATTATTGACTCAATCTCCCCCTTGTCCGCATCACAGAGAAGTATATCAGACATCAATCTTGGAAAGGCATTTGCCAAGAAAATTATACGATTCCCTGCAGAAACTAAATTTTTATTCAATTCTCCAGCAATGCTTAGAAAATGACAGTTAAATACTGTACATACATCTGATTTATCAGAAACAGAAATATTTTTACTACAAACTGACTTTATGTCGCCGACCTTGTGCTGCTGACCAGCCACTTCCTTCACAACTGACCATATGGTTTTAATTTTATCCTGTGAATTAGCTATTCTATTTGCATACCACTATTATCCCCCCATGAACCATGGACCTTGCTGTTGGTGGGGAGGCTTGCGTGCCTCAATGATACAGATAGCCATACCGTAGGTGCAACCACAACGGAGGGGTATCTATTGAGAAGCCAGACAAACATGTGGTTCCTGAAGAGGGGCAGCGGCTTTTTCAGTAGCTCCAGGGGCAACAGTCTGGATGATTGACTGATCTGGCCCAGTAACACTGACCAAAACGGCGTTGCTGTTGTGGTACTGCAAACGGCTGAAAGCAAGGGGCAACTACAACCGTAATTTTTCCCGAGGGCATGCAGCTTTACTGTATGGATAAATGATGAGGGCATCCTATTGGGTAAAATATTGCGGAGGTAAAATAGTCCCCCATTCGGATCTCCAGGCGGGGACTACTCAAGAGGGCGTCGTTATCAAGAGAAAGAAAACTGGCGTTCTACGGATCGGAGTGTGGAATGTCAGATCCCTTAATCGGGCAGGTAGGTTAGAAAATTTAAAAAGGGAAATGGATAGGTTAAAGTTAGATATAGTGGGAATTAGTGAAGTTCGGTGGCAGGAGGAACAAGACTCCTGGTCAGGTGAATACAGGGTTATAAATACAAAATCAAATAGGGGTAATGCAGGAGTAGGTTTAATAATGAATAAAAAAAATAGGAGTGCGGGTAAGCTACTACAAACAGCATAGTGAACGCACTATTGTAGCCAAGAGACATGAAGCCCATAGACATGAAGCCCATGCCTACTACAGTAGTACAAGTTTACACGCCAACTAGCTCCGCAGATGATGATGAAATTGATGAAATGTATGATGAGATAAAAGAAATTATTCAGGTAGTGAAGGGAGAAGAAAATTTAATAGTCATGGATGACTGGAATTCGACAGTAGGAAAAGGAAGAGAAGGAAATGTAGTAGGCAAATATGGATTGGGGCTAAGAAATGAAAGAGGAAGCCTCCTGGCAGAATTTTGCAATGAGCACAACTTAATCATAGCTAACACTTGGTTCAAGAATCATAGAAGAAGGTTGTATACATGGAAGAAGCCTGGAGATACTGACAGGTTTCAGATATTTTATGTAATGGTAAGACAGAGATTTAGGAACCAGGTTTTAAATTTTAAGACATTTCCAGGGGCAGATGTGGATTCTGACCACAATCTATTGGTTATGAACTGTAGATTAAAACTGAAGAAACTGCAAAAAGGTGGGAATTTGTGGAGATGGGATCTGGATAAACTGACTAAACCAGAGGTCGTACAGAATTTCAGGGAGAGCATAAGGGAACAATTGACAGGAATGGGGGAAAGAAATACAGTACAAGAAGAATGGATAGCTTTGAGGAATGAAATAGTGAAGGCAGCAGAGGATCAAGTAGGTAAAAAGACGAGGGCTAGTAGAAATCCTTGGGTAACAGAAGAGATACTGGATTTAATTGATGAAAGGAGAAAATATAAAAATGCAGTAAGTGAAGCAGGCAAAAAGTAATACAAACGTCTCAAAAATGAGATCACAGGAAGTGCAAAATGGCTAAGCAGGGATGGCTAGAGGGCAAATGTAAGGATGTAGAGGCCTATCTCACTAGGGGTAAGATAGATACTGCCTACAGGAAAATTAAAGAGACCTTTGGAGATAAGAGAACCACTTGCATGAATATCACTAGCTCAGATGGAAACCCAATTCTAAGCAAAGAAGGGAAGGCAGAAAGGTGGAAGGAGTATATAGAGGGTCCATACAGGGGCGATGTTCTTGAGGACAATATTATGGAAATGGAAGAGGAGGTAGATGAAGATGAAATGGGAGATATGATACTGCGTGAAGAGTTTGACAGAGCACTCAAAGACCTAAGTCGAAACAAGGCCCCGGGAGTAGACAACATTCCATTACAACTACTGACAGCCTTCGGAGAGCCAGTCCTGACAAAAATCTACCATCTGGTGAGGAGGATGTATGAGACAGGTGAAATTCCCTCAGACTTCAAGAAGAATATAATAATTCCAATCCCAAAGAAAGCAGGTGTTGACAGATGTGAAAATTACCTAACTATCAGTTTAATAAGTCACAGCTGCAAAATACTAACGCGAATTCTTTACAGACGAATGGAAAAACTGGTAGAAGCCGACCTCGGGGAAGATCAGTTTGGATTCCGAAGAAATGTTGGAACACGTGAGGCAATACTGACCCTAGGACTTTCCTTAGAAAATAGATTAAGGAAAGGCAAACCTACATTTCTAGCATTTTTAGACTTAGAGAAAGCTTTTGACAATGTTGACTGGACTACTCTCTTTCAAATTCTGAAGGTGGCAGGGGTAAAATACAGGGAGCGAAAGGCTATTTACACTTTGTACAGAAACCAGATGGCAGTTATAAGAGTTGAGGGGCATGAAAGGGAAGCAGTGGTTGGGAAGGGAGTGAGACAAGGTTGTAGCCTCTCCCCGAAGCTATTCAATCTGTATATTGAGCAAGCACTAAAGGAAACAAAAGAAAAGTTCGGAGTAGGTATTAAAATCCATGGAGAAGAAATAAAAACTTTGAGGTTTGCCAATGACACTGTAATTCTGTCAGAGACAGCAAAGGACTTGGAAGAGCAGTTGAAGGGAATGGACAGTGTCTTGAAAGGAGGGTATAAGATGAACATCAACAAAAGCAAAATGAGGATAATGGAATGTAGTCGAATTAAATAGGGTGATGCTCAGGGAATTAGATTAGAAAATGACACACTTAAAGTAGTAAAGGAGTTTTGCTATTTGGGGAGCAAAATAACTGATGATGGTCGAAGTAGAGAGGATATAAAATGTAGACTGGCAATGGCAAGGAAAGGAAAGGAAAGAGTTTCTGAGGAAGAGAAATTTGTTAACATTGAGTATAGAGTTAAGTGTCAGGAAGTCGTTCCTGGAAGTATTTGTACGGAGTGTAGCCATGTATGGAAGTGAAACATGGACGATAAATAGTTTGGACAAGAAGAGAATAGAAGCTTTTGAAATGTGGTGCTACAGAAGAATGCTGAAGATTAGATGGGTAGATCACATAACTAATGAGGAAGTATTGAATAGGATTAGGGAGAAGAGAAGTTTGTGGCACAACTTGACCAGAAGAAGGAATCGGTTGGTAGGACATGTTCTGAGGCATCAAGGGATCACCAATTTAGTATTGGAGGGCAGCGTGGAGGGTAAAAATCGTAGAGGGAGACCAAGAGATGAATACACTAAGCAGATTCAGAAGGATGTAGGTTGCAGTAGGTACTGGGAGATGAAAAAGCTTGCACAGGATAGAGTAGCATGGAGAGCTGCATCAAACCAGTCTCAGGACTGAAGACAACAAGAACAACAACAGCAGCAGCAGCAGCAGCAGCAGGTTAGTGGTGTTAGAAGTTTAGTTACACAACTTCAAATAGGATCTAGTGGGATCAAATGAGGAGCAGTAGGGAAAAAAAGGAAGAAAAACCCCAAGATTGAATGTAATAAAAATGTGTTCTATAAGAGACAGTCAAATGAAAACTGAGCAGCCGCCTTAACGGGACCATGCAATTATTTCATTCAAAAGTAATCACCTCACATGTTAAAGACATTTATGCCACTGGGAGATGAGACGATCAATACAAAACTTTTAAGTGTTACAGGATTTAGGTTAGCATCTCACTTTTGTAGAGCAACATGGGGAAAGGAGGAGTTGTCATAAATTTAAGAACATAGATACTCATGAATTTTGCCTATAACAGCATATGGAAGCATGAGCAACAGACGTAGAATTTCATAAAAAATCCTTCATAATACTAAGTGTATATGAAGCACCTGCAGTTAACCTTTAAACTGTTCATAAACCACCTTGAAGCTGTACTGGCCCATTTAACAACCTAAAACAAAGAAATAGTGGTTACTGGGGACTTCAGTGTAGATTTTCTTTTCCCAATAAGAACTTACGAGTTAGTAACACAATCATTCAACTTAAATCCCACTGTGAAGTTCCCAACTAGGGTAACCAACTGCTCACAAACAGCCATTGATAATATCTTTATAGAAAAGTCCAATGAACAAAATTATATTACAAAATGGCCTCTTAGATCATGACATGCAGTTCCTTCTGTTAAATGTGAATACTGAACAGGATATAAAATCTGTTAAATCTGAACTGAAAATGATAATCAATAAGCTAAAAATTGATTAATTTAGGACACTCCTCAGACATTCACTGGAACGATGTTCACAGTGCTCATGGCATGAATGAAAATTATAACTCTTTTGCTAGTAAAGAAAGTCCTTACCTTATTTGAACACTGTTTTACCCCAAAACTAACCAAGGTTAGAGCAAAGTCTACAAAGAAGCCAATGGATTACTCAAGGAATTGAGGTACCTTGTAAAACAAAAAGAAAACTGCATCTGTCAATCCAATACAGTTCTGATGTTGATGCTATAGCACATTACAAGAAATACCACAAAATATTAAAGACTGTAATACAGACATCAAAGCAAATATATTACAAGGAAAAGATAGTCATATCAGACAGCAAAATAAAGACAATATGGGATATAGTGAAGGAGAAGACCAGTAGAACCAGACATGAAGAGGGGCAAATAGCATTAAGAGTAAATGAGATATTGGAGACAGATGTGTATAGTGTTGCAGAACTTTTTAACAAACATTTTATAATTGTTACTGAAAAGATGGGGTTGTCAGGTTCTGTAGATGCTGCCATGGGATACCTCAGGCCAGACATTTCAAGTAACTTCCATTATACGAATTTGACCCTCACTACCCCGGCAGAAGTAATGTCCATCATAAAATCTTTAAAATCATAAACATCGAGTGAGCATGATGAAATATCAACAAAGTTAATTAAAGAATGTGATTCTGAGTTAAGTAACATATTGAGCTATCTGTGTAACCAGTCGTTTATCAGTGGAATATTTCCTGAATGGTTGAAATATGCTGAAGTTAAACTACTGTTTAAGAAGGGAGATAAAGAAATAAAGTCAAATTTCTGTATAATTTCAATTTTGACAGCATTCTCAAAAATTTTAGATAAAATAATGTACAATCGGCTTTATAACCCTCTTATCACAAATAAGATACTGTCAAAGTCGCAGTTCAGATTTCTAAAGGGTTCTGATATTGAGAAGGCTATCTACACTTACAGTGAAAGTGTATTTAATTAATTAGACAAAAAAATTGCAGGCAACTGGTATATTTTGTGATCTGCCAAAGGCATTTGACTGTGTAAATCACAATATTCTTTAATTAGAAAATTAGGGTGTAGTAGGAAATGCTGCAAAATGGTTTAAATCTTATATCTCTGGCAGGAAACAAAGGGTGTTGTTAGGAAAGGGACATGTATTAAGCTATCACGCATCATCCAACTGGGAACTAACTACATGTGGGGTCCCACAAGGTTCCATCATAGGACCCTTACTTTTTCTTGTGCATATCAATGACCTTTCGTCAGTAACATTACCAGATGCCAAGTTTGTTTTGTTTACTAATGATACAAACATCGCAATAAATAGAAAATCAAGTGTACTCTTAGGAAGATCGGCTAATAAAATATTTGTGGACATTAATCACTGGTTCCCAGCCAATTCTTTGTCACTAAACTTTGAAAAAACACACTACATGTAGTTCAGAACTTGTAAGGGGGTTCCCACGAGCATTTGCCTACCATATAACGACAAGCAGATAGAAGAAGTGGACAGTGTTAAATTCTTGGGATTACAGCTTCATAATAAATTCAACTGGGAGGAGCACACAATATAACTGCTGAAGTGTCTAAACAAACCTCTACTTGCAATGCAAATTCTATCAGATATGGGGGATATAAAAGTGCAAAAGCTGGCATACTATGCTTACTTTCATTCCATGTCATCAAATGGGATTGTTTTTTGGGGTAATTCATCAATCCAAGGTAAAGTTTTCCAGGCACAAAAACGTGCAATAAGAGTTATACAGTGGCGGTCAAAATAATAGAGCCACCTGGCAAAGGTTTGGAATAAAGTGCACATTTATTACTTGACATGTTTGAACTATGATGGAAACCATTACAACCGAGTCACATTGTACTATAGTCAGTTATATCGATAACACAACACAAAATAATCAGTAATAATCGATAATATTCAAAAGAATACCAGACCACAGGGTCAAAAAAATAGAGCCAATTGAAACAAATATATTGTACTTGATCTCAGTCTTATGAAACGTACAGGAACAGTCTTTTTTGCATAGGACTGCATTAGTACTTCGTGGGGTAACCCTTATTTTTGAGGATTGCCCTGCACCTCTTACCCATAGAGTCTACTAAACGCCTGCATTCGTCACTACTGATCGCATACCAGGCTCTCTGGATTTCTTCCCACAGTTTTTCTGACGATGTAGCTTTTGAGCGGTCAATTCTCTTGTCTAAGATCTCCCATAAGTTCTCAATGGGTGATGCGTCAGGGGACTGAGGTGGCCACTCTAATACTTCGATATTGTGCTCTTGAACAAACTGCCTTATGATCCTTGCAGTATGCTTTGGATCGTTATCGTGCTGAAATTTCCATTTCAGCGGCATTTCCTCTTCAGCATAAGGCAGCATCACATTTGCCAAGATGTCTTTGTACATTTCTGCGTTCATTATGCCGTTGATACGGTGTATTGGACCAATGCCGTACCACGAAAAACATCCCCATACCATAACACTTCCGCCACCGTATTTCACAGTTTTTAAAGTGTACTTGGGATTAAATTCCTGGTTTGGTGGGCGGCGCACATAGACTTTTCCGTCTGAGGCAAACCTATTAAACTTGGATTCATCGGACCAAAGGATGTTCCTCCACCAAGTATTAGGTTTTTGTTCATTTCTCCGGGCAAAGGCTAACCTTTTCCGAACATTAGCTTGTGAAACATGTGGCTTCTTTCTTGCAATGCGCCCATTCAATTTTGCAGATCTCCGTCGTCTTTGAATCGTTGAGGTTGATGGTTGAACATCATGTTCGTCGCTAAACAAAATGGCTTTCAGTCGTGGTGTTGACAAAAATGGGTCTTTCTTCACTTCCCTAGTGATGAGTGTGTCTACGCGAGGAGTAGTTACACGAGGTCGCCCCCTGTTCTCCACCTGCGGCTTTCTTTGTTTTGACCGTCTCATGGCGTTCTGGACTCGTTTTCGCGAAACGTGCAAGACATTGGCTATTTTATTCATGGACATCCCACTTTTGAACATCCGGAACATTACTATATGCTCATCTTCACTGGTATGCTTTGCTCTGCCCATCTAGACGAATGTAAACAAAACCACACGTCAATTTACATACAAAACAACTGCATAAAAATCAATTTAAAGGCACATGTGTAAAGCGGCTCTATTATTTTGACCCATAAGATTCTTACCTTTATGCCTCTTTTCACACGTCTAGCTCAAACGCTTCCTTTCGGACGACTAAAGATAGCAGCAACGTCTTCCCTGATGTTGTCTACAAGGGACTGACAACACGGCACTCGTGGCGATTTCGCGAACTAATAGATATCCTAGTTCTTAATCTCGTCAATAGAGGTGGCTCTATTATTTCGACCGCCACTGTATGTGGTGTGAACTCAAGAACATCCTGCACAGGCCTGTTTGGGGAACTAGGGATACTAACAACTGCTTCCCATTATATTTATTACTCATTGAAATTTCTCATTAAAAATATATCACTTTTTCAAACCAACAGCTCAGTTCATGGAATTCATACTAGAAATAAGAATAATCTGCACAAGGATTTAAAGTCACTTACTCTTGTACAAAAAGGTGTGCATTATTCCGGAACACACATTTTCAGTAACTTGCCAGCAACCATAAAAAGCTTAACAACCAATAAAATTCAGTTTAAGAGAATCCTAAAGGAATTATTGGTGGCCAACTTCTACTCCACTGATTAATTTCTCAGGAGAACCAACTGATTGTGTATAACTTCTGTACCATTGCAGTGCAGTAATGTGTCCATTGTAAATAAGTATTGTAGTAGTACTATTAATACATTTATTACCTTACAAATAAAAACATTGTTTAATTGTAAATTCAAAGCATTAATGCAATCTTAGTAAATGAGTGTTGTAACATGATCCTTTCATATAGTGTTTTCTTTTTTTTAAAAAAAAGACGCTCATTCCACTTGGGACCTGTGCAAGGTACATTAGCTTATTTGTTTTAGTTGTAAATATTTGTCATGTATTATTGTTTTTCTGACACGTTCTACATCCTGGAGGACATCCTCACTAAGGATTAATTGAAATGAAAGTAAATATAATCTAATCCTGTTTCATACAACACGGTCAGCTGCTGACTGATCCACAACACTGATCCACAACTGCACAAACTCTTGCACTTCATCGTTTGACTGAAACAGACATCCTTGCAGGTCTATTTTTTATGTCGCCAAAGATGTGAAATCACACAGTGAACCATCCAGGCTGTACAGCGGGTGTTGCAGTGCTTCCCAACCAAATCGTTGAAGTGTAGCCTTCGTCCAATTGGCAGTGTGAGGGTGGGCGCTATGAGGCAAAAGGACAATTCTGCTGAACAGCATACCTGGGAGTTTTTACTTTATAGCAGGTCACAGTTTCTGCAAAGTGTCTTCATCATGCTGCACACTGATTGTGGTTCCACGCTTGAGCATAGGGCCCCTAGAGTCAAAGAGGGAAGTCGTCATGACCTTACCAGAGCTTGTGTGAACAGCTTTGGATTTCTCTGGAGGGGGAGATGAGGGATGTTTCCACAGTTGGCTTTGCCGTTTGCCTTCAGGGTCATGGTGCCACCATGTAAGGTCATTACGACCATCTCCCTGGACTACAGGGGCCCTCTGCTCATTGAGTTCCTGAGCGTCAAACCACAATCAATGCGCAAAGCTAAAAGGACACTTCACAGTAACTGTGGCACACCATTTAATCATATCACAGCATTCGTCTGTCATATGGAATCATCCTGTTGCACGATAAAGTCTGCCTGCACCCTGCCATCGGATGAAGGCTAGCCCAGATTATTCACCATGTGATTTTCCTATCTTTGGCAACCTGAAGAAAGATGTACGTGGACATCAGTTTGTCATCATTTGATGGTCACATTTCAGTGGGTGTTTGGTTCTCATTTGACTGCCCATCATTCTTCAGAGTAACAGAGCAGTGAGGAAATTTAGATGTAGGCTTCATATAAGCAAGAAAATTAGAAATAATCTTAAGTAATAGCAAGACTAGTTTCAAAAATAAACAATAGATTTTTTGGGGAAATAGTACAGGTCTGTGTGTTAACACACTTTCTGATCATGAGGAAGAACAGTTCGTTAAAGAATTAAAGATGGTGACAAATGGCAGCAATTCCCGGTATATGGAAAAATGGAAGATTTTACAGGGAAAATGGAACAAGAACTGAAGAACCATTTTTCAGTGAGAAACATTGGGTATGCTACTGGAAATGACAAGGCAGGTTATATGTTGTCAGAATTTGCTAAAGAAAACAGGTTTGCACTGAACACATTCTCCCAGAAGGAAACAGAATGGTAATTGACATGGCAAAGACCAAACAGAAGTACAAAAGTAATCTGGTGATTTGAAGAAACAGTAAAGATATTTTACAGCATGTGGAAGTCAAACTGCTTCAGAAGCAGAGCAAACACACACAAAAAGCTAGAAAGAAAGGCTCATCATGTAGAAAGTCAGAAATCAAATAGTGGAAAGTCCAGGCTGGAATATCAACACCATGAGAAGGATAGATTGCTGCTCATTGTAAAGATGACACAAATTGCAGACAGGCACAACATATATACTGTGACACATTTACCTATTGACCAAAGCCTTCTTCAGAAAAGAACAGAAACACACACACACACACACACACACACACACACACACACACACACACACACACACTCTTTCTTCATATATACATGACCACTCATCATTCAACAAATGGATGATCACTCTCTCCAGCTGCTTCGTGTTTTGCATAAACAACTTTGTTAAAAAGTACAGTTTCGTCTATTTTGCTGGTACAGTAAAAGGAAAGCAAAAGTAAAGAAAAATCTGTATGTAAAGCAAAATTGTGTCTGTGTGTCTTAACAGTTTTGGTAATGACAATGTTACAAGGACTGTCAATTCAAAAACAATTAATAAACCGAAGGCTGCCAATTGATCAATGGAGAGACGTATGATGAAACTGCCAGTAGTAATCAAGTTGGTGGGGAAAGACAGTTATGGCTATAACAAAAACGTAATGGAAGTGGAGATGGACTGGGATAAGAAAATACCAAGATTGCCACCTAATGGAAGGTGGGTGGGTGGCATTAGAAAATATGCAGTAGCCACATGGTTGTGTGTCACAGAATGCAACAATGGACAGTAACCAGAGAAGGGCTTTTCAAACAGTGGATGAGAAATGGCTGCTGGTGCTGCTGCTAATCATGACAAGGCATATTTTCTCAAATGTGGGAAGCGACATGTGAAATAATTTATCACAAAATGTCTTTGAGCATATAAAGGGTTTCCACAAGTTACAAAAGTATACTGTTGCTTACGGATTATTACACGACCCCAATATTATTGCACTTAGCCTCCTGTGACCGTTATTAGAAACGCGCAGTGAAGTTACAGTAAACAAGTCAGCGGCTAAGGAAAACACATTGCATTGTGAATGATTTCAAGACAGTTGTGCATATACTATCAAATGGTTCAGTGTGACTTCATGAAATATAACAATAAAAATTCACAATAAGCTGACTTTAGTGCCCACAACCCTAAGTGAACTAATATTGTGGTCGACTAATATAAAAGTGGCAGAATAACTTCAGGCGCGACTCACAGAGGACACAATAAGAAACATTTCCAAATGGGAATCCTACATATTTTATAAAAAGTTATGATATTGGCACAAGCTTTTTAACACACAATGCACAAGCACTTTAAGGTATTGGAGGAATTATTTGTTTTTCAAAGCAATGAGGCATTTTTTAAGATCACTTCAAAGTCCTTTGGAAGATAAGTAAACCAACAATACATTTTTTAATATTTCATAAAAATAAACAGAAAAGTTGCTAATTACACGGACCAATACGTATATACAAAACCGAGTAATGCATGTAAAGTTTCAATGTGCAGAATTCAGTACTGGCCTATATATTTAGAACAGCTATTTATTTGTGGGATGTTTGAAACTAAACATTAATAAGGGTGACAATTGTACTATTTCCCCAAGCTCTCTCTTCAATAGCTCTCAAATCCTTCCATAAAAAAAATCATCTCTTAATTTAGAAAGCTACGGTTATCTCAGTAGCAAATAAAATTACAAATACTAACCATACTGAAAACTAATGTCCATTTTATTACTAAAAATTCATCTACTGTGTATTTCAAAATTTTCAGACAGCGTAATAACCGTACCTTCTTTTTCTTGGAATATTTTTCCAAGTTTGTTTGCAAGTGTAGAATTAGCTTCTCTTGTTGTCGTATCTTTGACTCTGCCTTTAGCTCCTCATACTTGTACGCCACCTGCGTTTCTTCTAATTTAGCGTGCAGTTCAGCGATCCTGTAAGCCCAAAGGAAGACGAAGTTTACACAAGAATAAACAGAAACAAAAATATCCTACACAGTCATGACAATATATTTCCCAGTATTGGAAGAAAGCTAAATGGCTACAATATGAAGTAATCTCGTCATTTTATTCAAGTGGAGGAGCACAGGCATATTAAAAGGCTCTCTCTCTCTCTCTCTCTCTCTCTCTCTCTCTCTCTCTCTCTCCTCTCTCGTCACTGTCACTGTCATACTCTCACTCTCACTCACACAGGCTGTCTGTTGTAAAATATTACTTTTGTATTATGGTAAGCCAAGCATATACTTGCTCTATCTTTGTAAACTGCATGTGAAACTAGACTGTAATGCTAAATTTGGACAATCATTCAAAATGTAACAAGGTGAACAACTGTCAACAACAGCCAAGGTGGAAAGATTCAAAATACCTTTTAAGTAATGTAATGCTACTAAATTGTCTGAAATTCATCTCTAAGGCATTAAGCAGTATGCTTGTTACATTTTAATTGAAACAGTGTGACCTGAACTACTATTTTTTTTTTTTTTTTTTTTGCTTAAGGTTTACATTTGTCCATTGCAACAATTTTCACATTTCCTGCAGGTGCTGATTACTACTATGGCATGTAGCAGTTACAGTTCAGTTCTTCTTGCAAAGGGAATCCTGGCAAACACACGTGGGACAATACTGTGGATAAAAGAACTGAACAGCTAAAAGTTGTGGAGGGAAGAGAACTAATTAAAAATGCACCTAAATTATTAATAGTTATACAGGAAAGTGGCTTCAGTACAGTACAGCCAATTACGGCACAGGAATCAAGACATGAAAAGGTACAAGAGAAACAGTCATTGAAGAAGTTTAGGTAGCAGAGGGAATCGAAGGAACAATTTTTCGTAGCAAACATATGAACTCAATGGAGTCAAATCAAACACCACTCGTGGCTTGTATTAAAGACTGGCCTACAGTGTGTCGAACTAGTAAAACTTTTTATCTCTGTAAACTGTCATAGAATGGTAGCACTATGTGGGTCTACTTCCATTTCATGTCTACATCCCCTCAGTCTGGGTAAATACTCTAAAATCGCTACATAAGATGAAACTAGAATGAAATTTTTTCACTCTGCAGCAGTGTGTGCGCTGATATGAAACTTCTTAGGCTGTGGCTAAGCCATGTCTCCACAATATCCATTCTTCCAGGAGTGCTAGTTCTGCAAGGTATGCAGGAGAACTTATGCGAAGTTTGGAAGGTAGGAGACGAGGTACTGGTGGAATTAAAGCTGTGAGGACAGGGCATGAGTCGTGCTTGGGTAGCTCAGTAGGTAGATCACTTACCTGCGAAAGGCAAAGGTCCCGAGTTCGAGTCTCGGCCTGACACACAGTTTTAACCTGCCAGGAAGTTCCATAAGCTGAAACTAGTTGCACAACAGAGGCGGTTTTAATACAGTAAATGTTACAGCCTAAGTTGACAAATGTAATTATTCAACAAATGGATGAGGTGTCCACTATAAAAAAGAAATTTCTGGGAAGTATAATAGGAGTGTTGTGGTTAGATAGATGAAACAAAAGAGTGAGAGACCTACTAGAAAAGAAACCTTTGAAAAGTAAACTAGAAACATCAAGGATGGAGCGGTGTGGGGACACAAGAAGAAAAGAAGGGGTGATGGTAGCAAAGCAGGTTGCAAGGGAAGAGAGACAGGAATCCCACTGGACAGATGACCAAAGGAATGTAAGAAAAATGGAGAAGGAATGGAATAGGGAAATAATTGGCATCATAGCGAAGAGGATTTTGTTTCCAGCAGACACAGCCCATGGGTTTCAAATTGTTCAAGGTGATATTTTCATTTTATTGTTATTTTCTTCTAACCACATTTCTTAATCATTTTGATTAATTCAGCTTATTCTGTCATGTCCGTATTACTGTTTTGTAAAAATTCTCACTTTCTCTTTAATATTAGCCTGGTTCCATTTGATATTTTCTTTTAATTTGCTCTTTTTGTGGCCACAATTTACTTTGTGTTTACTTTTGTTGAGTACAGGCCCCTTTTGTATGTGTCCTTTATAATTTTAATTTTATAAGATTCTGGACTCTTCACTTAATGTGGAATAACTTCATATTCTTAAATCAGGTGCCATAAACTACAGTTCAGATTTTCTGTCTGTATCTACTTTTACTCAGTATTTTAACATTTACAGTTACCTGACCTCAAAGTCCTTCAGGATTGTCACAGGCCGCACAATTTCTTTATTGTTACCTAAAACTTAGGGGGGTTATACTTTTTGTTCCATATGGTCTCACTTAAGTATACTTCCTCCCTTGCTTTCTTCTGGAAGAAAGAGTTGAGAACAAACATGTTCTACTTGGTAAATTCTACTAATGTATGACTCCTGCCATGACTGGTACCATATAAGTTTCTCACTGAAAAATTGTTCTTTCTATATAGCAGAGATGCTGAGTCGCAGATAGGCACAACAAAAAGACTGTCACAAATAAATAAAGTTTGGTCAGTACACACACACACACACACACACACACACACACACAGTCTCCACTGATTGCTATTCCGATTTTAATTTCATTTAGTTTCCACTATTTCATTCTCAATAACTGACCATACCACTGTAGTCTGTGCTTTCCTACATCATTAATAGGCATTTTGATGCCAGCTTCAGTCCTATTCATTTCATTTCCTTTATTTCTCATCTTACTCCTTTGACTTTTAGTTCTGAAAAAGACTCATTTGCGTAGCCAGAAATTTTCTTTCATCTTTACCTAAGAGGGTGTATATTTACAGGACCCAAGTCAGAACTTGTGTAAACTAAATATGGAGCATGGTTAATTTAACTTTGTTATCCCACAGCAGCTTTCTGACTTGGCTGTAGAAATGTTAGGCATTTTGTACCCTGTCTAGTATGTTTTGTTCTGCTGTATTGTTCAGTTTTTTTTATGCAAAAGTAGCTTCATTCATCATCCTCAATATGTCCCCTCATGAACAGCTATCACAAAAAGTGTGACCATCCCGAATCTGTGATTTAAATCCTTTGAAAGTCTGCATGTTGCTGACTAGCCATGCATTCTAGTTCTAAGCCTACAGCTTAAATGAGTGATTTTTTAAATATTTTTGTGGGACTGGCTCAATTACTGCATAATAGAATTTGGGTATCCATGTGCCAGTCGACACTACTCTGAACAGTTGGGTGTTATTGTTGAGCTTACCTGTATAATGCAGGATGGCCATTACAACAAGAACTGCAGCTCACATCTGAGAAGAAAAAATAACTAGGTGACAAGAGTGTCTGACCATTACTTGTCTTTGGCAGAAAACGTTCATCTTACTATTGATGAAAACATTTAGCAGTAGATGAAAACAATACCTAACTTTCAGAGTTTTTAGTTCCTTCCTCAGTGAGGAAAGTGGAATCGGTTGGGGAAGGTTCAAAAGGAAGGCCAGGTCACTTTGATATCTAGCATCACTTGTGAGGACAATGAAAGACCAATGTCGTCCACTTAATGGTTGTCTCCTCTCACCTTAAAACTAGGGCATACCTCTCATCCTGGTATCCGAGTATCATGTAATGGTTATGTCACTTGCTTTAAGTAGTCTAGGAAAATTAAAGGAAATTTTTAATTTGAACAGGTAGTCTAGGTTTCATACTTTGTTAGTGATGATTAATTGCACTTTTATTTTTGTCACTGCATTGGACATAACACTTCTGATGCAATGAGTGGGCACAAAGAAAATACGCAACTACACTGACTAAGAATTCCTGACAGCTTTGGAACAACAGACAAGGAGCAACTGAGTTTGGGAGAACTCCTCAAAGAAGATATTGACTACCAATAAGCCATGTAAGAAGAGGTTGTACTCAAATTAAAACTGAAGTCTGAACTCACCTAGTCTCAGCACACTGGACAGCAATAGCAGCATTTTCAAGTTGTTTGTTTAGTTCACAACCGGACTCTCGCATACCATGTATTTGTGTGAGTCTCTGACTTATCTCTTCTTTCAGCATGCAGTTTTCTTCTTGCAGACCTTTAACTTGCCTCTGTAATGTTTTTACAGCTGCTTCGGCCTCGTGGTTATTCTCCTGAAGATCTGTTACCTTTGAAAATACAAAATGATTTACCCACCATTTATTACGTAGATCTGTAAGAAATTCTAGGAATGAGTAGAAGCAACACTTACTATTAACAAACTATATATCAAATTATGAATATAATAGAGGGAAACATTCCACGTGGGAAAAATATATCTAAAAACAAAGATGATGTGACTTACCAAACGAAAGTACTGGCAGGTCGATAGACACACAAACATACACACAAAATTCAAGCTTTCGCAACAAACGGTTGCTTCATCAGGAAAGAGGGAAGGAGAGGGAAAGACGAAAGGATGTGGGTCCCAAGGGAGAGGGCAAGAAACCACTCCAATCCCGGGAGCAGAAAGACCCACCCTAGGGGGAAAAAAGGACAGGCATACACTCGCGCGCAACACACACACACACACACACACACACACACACACACACACACACACACACACACACACAAAAAAAAAAGAAACAGACATTTGAAAATGTCTGCTTGTGTGTGTGTGTGTGTGTGTGTGTGTGTGTGTGTGTGTGTGTGTGTGTGTGCGCGTGCGCGTGTGCGCGCGAGCGAGTGTATGCCTGTCCTTTTTTCCCCCTAGGGTGGGTCTTTCCGCTCCCGTGATTGGAGTGGCTCCTTGCCCTCTCCCTTGGGACCCACATCCTTTCGTCTTTCCCTCTCCTTCCCTCTTTCCTGATGAAGCAACCGTTTGTTGCGAAAGCTTGAATTTTGTGTGTATGTATGTGTTTGTTTGTGTGTCTATCGACCTGCCAGCACTTTCATTTGGTAAGTCACATCATCTTTGTTTTTAGATATATATATCAAATTAAGATGACAATGTTGTGGTCTTCAGTCTGAATTGATGCATCTTTACACTCGAGTCCATCCTGTGCAAGCCTTTTAAACTCTGTACAACTATTGCAATCTACATCCATTGGAAATTGTCTACTGTGTTCAAATGTTTCTCCCCCTCCAGAAATTTTTACCTCTCACACTTTTCTCCAGTTCCAAATAAATTGTTCTTTGATGGCTCACAGTGGGTCCTCTCAACCTATACCTTCTTTCAATCAAGTCATGAAAAATCTTTTTGTCCCCACATTGTAAAGTATCTCTTTATTAGTTATTCGATATTTAAACCTATCAATAAAAATATTCAGTAAACCCACATTTTATATGCCTGTGCTGTTCGAAGTTCACATTTCAAAGCGAACATCTGTGTACTAGTGCAAAGGCGTTCAAGAAGCTTCCCCCTAACAGGTCAATAAGCCTACACCCAACAAACCAAGAAATTGAGAATCCATATGGGTTCAGAATAAAACTGTAAACATAGCTTATCAAACACTCAGTAATCTGATTATCATGATTCACACATTACACTTATGTTCTGCTGAGAAGCAGCTATGTTTATTATCAACAGACTTTCACTATTGAGTCGTACAGATAAGTACTGTTCTACGATAAATGTCAATATGGTGATGTCAAATACACTCCTGGAAATTGAAATAAGAACACCGTGAATTCATTGTCCCAGGAAGGGGAAACTTTATTGACACATTCCTGGGGTCAGATACATCACATGATCACACTGACAGAACCACAGGCACATAGACACAGGCAACAGAGCATGCACAATGTCGGCACTAGTACAGTGTATATCCACCTTTCGCAGCAATGCAGGCTGCTATTCTCCCATGGAGACGATCGTAGAGATGCTGGATGCAGTCCTGTGAAACGGCTTGCCATGCCATTTCCACCTGGCGCCTCAGTTGGACCAGCGTTCGTGCTGGACGTGCAGACCGCGTGAGATGACGCTTCATCCAGTCCCAAACATGCTCAATGGGGGACAGATCCGGAGATCTTGCTGGCCAGGGTAGTTGACTTACACCTTCTAGAGCACGTTGGGTGGCACGGGATACATGCGGACGTGCATTGTCCTGTTGGAACAGCAAGTTCCCTTGCCGGTCTAGGAATGCTAGAACGATGGGTTCGATGACGGTTTGGATGTACCGTGCACTATTCAGTGTCCCCTCGACGATCACCAGTGGTGTACGGCCAGTGTAGGAGATCGCTCCCCACACCATGATGCCGGGTGTTGGCCCTGTGTGCCTCGGTCGTATGCAGTCCTGATTGTGGCGCTCGCCTGCACGGCGCCAAACACGCATACGACCATCATTGGCACAAAGGCAGAAGCGACTCTCATCGCTGAAGACGACACGTCTCCATTCGTCCCTCCATTCACGCCTGTCGCGACACCACTGGAGGCGGGCTGCACGATGTTGGGGCGTGAGCGGAAGACGGCCTAACGGTGTGCGGGACCGTAGCCCAGCTTCATGGAGACGGTTGCGAATGGTCCTCGCCGATACCCCAGGAGCAACAGTGTCCCTAATTTGCTGGGAAGTGGCGGTGCGGTCCCCTACGGCACTGCGTAGGATCCTACGGTCTTAGCGTGCATCCGTGCGTCGCTGCGGTCCGGTCCCAGGTCGACGGGCACGTGCACCTTCCGCCAACCACTGGCGACAACATCGATGTACTGTGGAGACCTCACGCCCCACGTGTTGAGCAATTCGGCGGTACGTCCACCCGGCCTCCCGCATGCCCACTATACGCCCTCGCTCAAAGTCCGTCAACTGCACATACGGTTCACGTCCACGCTGTCACGGCATGCTACCAGTGTTAAAGACTGCGATGGAGCTCCGTATGCCACGGCAAACTGGCTGACACTGACGGCGGCGGTGCACAAATGCTGCGCAGCTAGCGCCATTCCACGGCCAACACCGCGGTTCCTGGTGTGTCCGCTGTGCCGTGCGTGTGATCATTGCTTGTATAGCCCTCTCGCAGTGTCTGGAGCAAGTATGGTGGGTCTGACACACCGGTGCCAATGTGTTCTTTTTTCCATTTCCAGGTGTGTATGTATCAAAAGAAGTTGTACAGCACTAAATCATTGTAATAGAAGAAGCAGAAGAACCCAACCCAACCGAACCCCACTGAATAGCAGTATTCCAGCTACATTACTGTGTTAACAAAAGTCATCAATATTTGAAAATGTAATGTAATTGGATAGATCTGCAATTAGATAGTTACATTATTGTGTTATACTTAGCTAGAATAAGCACAAACAGTTTGCAGTAGTTTAACAGTTGTATATTATATGAATCTTTTATTTATTTCTTTAGATATAAAGGTAAGATGTCCCCTTCAAATGTCAAAGATACTTCATTTTATCATTTAGTTCAAGTATCCTTTGACCCATTCTGTGATCTCCATGATTGGGTCCACAGAAAGAACAAAAATCCTTTCAAATAAATTACAAAGCCATCAAAGTGCACAGAAGTTTGTCAAACCATCCACATAAGTCCTCCCATACCACCATAATGTGTTATGGTGCACACAAAACTGGATTGTTCTATGCAAATAGTAACTGGCAGTTACCCAGTTATGGTGTTATGGTTGGACTTATGTGGATGGATTGATAATGGACATAAGTCCTAAACTGATCACCATTTAAATAAAAATTAACTTCTGTTGAATTATGTTTTGTAATTTCGTTGAATCATAGTAAGTCACTGCCTACAGCCATCCAGCACGCTAGAAGTCAGTAAAAGAAACACATGTTGGATGACCACCTTTATAGCTAAAAACTTTGTACATAAATACCTGCTGAGAGAGATCGTTTGTCACATTCTTATACTTTGACAGCTGGCTTTCTAGGCTGTCAATTTTTTCCTTATGGTCCTCAAGTTCAGCTTCAACAACATCCACTCTCTTTTCAGCCTTTATGCGCAAAGATTTCTCCTCATTTATGCTGACACGTGCTGTCTTTATCTCTGCTTGGTACTTGTCCAAATTCTTTTCAAGTTCTGCCCTGCCAAGCAATCAATAATATTGTAGGTAGATGCAACACAGCACAATTTTAAACTTGTGTATAGGGACAGTAAAATTTTACATTTGCAGTACCATGGGAAAAAAACGCTAAATCAGTGATTTTCACATGAAACTGATGGTTTTTATGATATTGGAAATTATTGTAAACATGAGGGCAGCAGTTTAGTAATACTGGTAACTGACAGTTACTGAATGTCGGAATTGGATTTTCACTTTTTTCTCAAGACTGAGGTTCACTTACAGTCTTAAATTGCAGCTCATTTCCCAATGTAGAGATGCAATACTGAACAAAAATACCCCACTTTCAACCAATTATGTTGTGGTAAGAGGCACCAATGTCACAATTTGTGATACTTTTGCACAACAAATGTTTTTGAGAGATCTTATGTGGTGCATCAGTTAATCTTAATATTTTCATAGTAACCAAGTATCAAAATGAAACCATGGAATATGCAACTTTAGCTTTGCAAAATTGTAAATTTACAAGGCATTTGTTTCTAACAGTAAACCACAGTGCAAGATATGTGGCATCACATACGATAGACATAAGAATTTAAATTAAGCTGCACAAATAGTATGCTTTCTTATAGAGACACATATGTTGGTGTCACTTGCAACCAAATAATCTGGACCTCAGGCTACACAACAGATAAGATTGTCACAACAAGCTTTACATACAAAACAGGAAAAACAGTACCGCATAGATATTGAAATAAACTTTCTCAGTGTCCTGTTTTGCTGCTAGAAATATGTTTGTGTAATATTGTGTGTTCTGCAATTGGCTGAGAGAAGCAAACAAAGCAGGTGCTGTGCTGATTTGTGTGTTTGTAAAACTCAAGTGACTTATTTGGTGGTTTTCAAGTTTGAACTTGCTTGCTACAACAAAATACAGTTTAACTGATGCACCACATTAACCTACATTATTAAACCCTCATCAAATTTATGATTGCAGATGACACCAATTCGTTATTCCCACAAATTTGGTATTGTCAGTGTAGGGTGTAAAAACAGGACATTTTGTACTTACTTTGTATGTGATATACCGTTGGACTTCTTACAATTTTAATTAACTAACAAAAATTATGACTTCTTTTGGATAAAATATGGAGCTGTAAAATATATGTTGTTTAATTTTTTTATTTAATTGCTTAGATTTAATCGGTTTAAAATAAACATTTATTTTTTAACAATGTAAATAAAAGTTATTGCTGATGACAGTAAATATAATGTAACTGATAGATATATTTTCATTTTAATCTGAAGACCATAAATAAATAAGGCAACAATAAAGAATACATACCAATACAAAACGAAGTCATCCAAAATTAATAACAATACTGGCAAAGAATAAACCAAAAATTGGCAAAAACAACACAGAAGCTCAGCATAAAATAAAATTGTGTTTTCCTGTCCCTATTTACGCTATGTTAACATCTGGCATGCTACAAATATCAGAGGTACTTACTTTCTTGCTTTCAAAGTATTTAGTTCTGATTCTTGTGATTTTATAATTGCAGTAAATTCTTCTAACTGGGCATCTAAAACTTCACATAAGCCCTTTATGTTGTTGTAATTCTGCAAATATTGAGGAAAAACATGAGAAAGGGTGGCAACACTTTTTGTTATTGTTTGCAGTAAGACATGTATATTTCTGGAAAATATATATATATATATATATTTGGGGTGTAAATATTATACGGAATATTCTAAATGTAGTAACACTGTTCACGTTTATGTCGCACTTCACTTAGCGTAGACTGGGACTGTGTCCTAGGCATGCCCGATGTTGACTGACTGGGCACGGCCCGTGCTGCCGGAGTTGTTGTTGTTGTAATGCCGGCAGATGTCGCGTCCGAATTCTCGCGTGCCCTCTGGTGGACAGGACACTACTTGTGGCAACTACCATCTGTGACGCGCCGTGTTGATGTGCGCCTCCCGTGATCTTTCTGGTGGCTACTGCACTCCTCCTCCTTCGGGGGGGGGGGGGGGGGGGGGGGGGGGTGAAGCCACTGTGATGCACTGCGTCGGAAGGTGGAGCGTCGGGCAGGAGCGTTGACCTCCACATCCATTGGAAGGCCAGAGTCGAGGGGATCTGCCAACCCTCGAGCCGGAACCTTCGAATAACGGCTGGAAGTGACTCACACGAAGAGGCCCCCGTCGTCCCACAACCGGAGCTCGGGACAGAACGGGCGACAAGCTGTCGAACTCCGGATCCTGTTCCACATCAGGGGGGGGCAAGACCCAGCGGCAGGGACGATGGGGAAGGGACGACCACAGGTGAACCAGCCTCCTGAGAAACGCGCCTGCGAGGGGGGCCGGCTCTCGCTGGGGCATCGCGAACGATGGCGATGCCGGTGCTGGAGCTAGTGGAGGCTGCCAAGGCTGAGAACCAGCGCAGTGCGGCAGAGTCACAGCGGGGAGAGACAGTAACGTCCCCTGCGAAACCAACACAGGTGCCGGCAATGGGGAAGCCAGTGTCCGAGAGGTCGGAGGGTGGGTGCCCAAATGTGGACGTAGCTGATTTTGGTGACGACGTACCACCCGGTCCCCCGCCTGCAAGGTATAGAGCCAGCGACCATTGCGGCGCAGGACCACCGCTGGTATCCAATGTGGATTGCGACCAAACCCACGGGCCCAGACCTACATACCCAGTGGAAAGCCAGGTACTCTGGTTTGCGAAGACTGGCAAGGACCAGGTTGGAGGAGGTGCAGCAGAGTCCTAGGTTGACGCCCACGGAGGAGCTTTGCGGGGGGCTGCGTTCTCCCATTGGTGTGGTCCGGTATGCCGTCAGGAAAAACGTCAATGCTTCCTCCGCAGGAAATTCGTGCACATAGTTTTTCATCTGTGTCTTAAATGTGCGCACCATGCGCTCGGCTTCCCCATTCGATTGTGGATGGAAGGGGGGAAAGCAAATGTGCCGAATAGCGAAGCGCCTACAAAAATCCTGGA
The DNA here is from genome assembly GCF_023864345.2 of Schistocerca serialis cubense. Lineage (NCBI taxonomy): Eukaryota > Metazoa > Arthropoda > Insecta > Orthoptera > Acrididae > Schistocerca > Schistocerca serialis. Next base: position 113,711,571 of record NC_064646.1, read on the forward strand.
AGGTCTGCGAAAGAAACTGCGGTCCATTGTCCGAGACCAGGGTGATTGGCAGACCTTCCACAGAAAAGATTTTTGCTAGTGCCTGGATTGCAACTTCTGAAGTGGTTGAGGAGCAGCGAACCACATATGGGAATCGGGAATAAGCATCAATGACAATGAGCCAAAAGCCATTGAGAAACAGGCCCGCAAAATCGATGTGAACACATTCCCATGCTTGGGTTGCCGGCGGCCATGAAGAGAACGCTGCCCTGGGAGATGCCTGTTGGCTCGCACACTGGGAACAGGCGGCCACCAGGTGCTCAATTTCTCTGTCAATACCGGGCCAGTACACATGTCTGCGAGCCAAGGTTTTAGTACGGGAAACACCCCAGGGCCCCGCATGTAATAACGTGAGGACCTCCCTTCGTAAACTTGCAGGAACAACCACGCGAGGAGCTGTATCATCGGTAGCCAGAAGGAGAGCTCCCTTCCAAGACCGAGAGGCGGTCTCGTAGAATAAAATAATTATGAAGAGGGTCCGAGGCCCAGCCCGGAGGGCGGGATGACCACCCCTGCTGAATGAGGCGAACTACTTGCCGGAGAACCGGGTCAGCTGCCGTTTCCCGGGCGACTCGAGAACTAGTGATCGGGAAGCCATCAACCGCTTGGCGGGACGCCACATCCAAATGAAAACACATAATCTCCTCTCGATCGAACGTAGGATCCGGGCCCACCGGAAGACAGGAAAGAGCGTCGGCATGCTGTCCGGTAGGGCGAAAATGAATGTCATAATGGTACTTAGAGAGGAACAAGGCCCAGCACTGTAGTCTGTGGGCCGCCTATCCAGAATCTGAGAGGCGGGGCCAAATAACGATATTAACGGCTTATGGTCAGTGATTAACTGAAATTTCGTGCCATACAAGAAAGGGTGAAACTTGGTAACAGCGTAGACAATGGCCAAAGCCTCTTTTTCCACCTGGGAGTAATGGGCCTGTGCGGGACTAATAGTTTTAGACGCAAACGCCAGTGGTTGCTCGGAACTATCTGCATTACGATGGGCCAGGACCGCCCCCACCCCATACTGTGAAGCATCTGTAGCCAGGACCAACGGCTTATGGGGATCAAAAGTAGCCAAACAAGGCCCTTCAACGAGGTGAACGCTTGCTCGCATGCAGGCGACCAATCAAAAGGAACACCCTTGCGCAGAAGGCAGTACAGGGGGTGGGCTATGGTGGAAGCCCTGGGAATGAACCGGTGGTAATAGGCTATCTTGCCTAAAAAAGCTTGTAACTCTTTCAGCGAAGCGGGCCGAGGAAGGTTGACGATACCTTGGACCAAACTTCCTAGTGGCTGGATGCCGTGCCGAGAGATGGTGTAGCCCACATACTCAATGGACGGTTGGAAGAAGTTTGACTTATGCAGGTTGCAATACAAGCCCACAGACCTGAATTTGAGAAAGAGAATGCAAAGGCTGTGCAAGTGTTCCCTCGTGCTGCAGCCTGTGACAATTATGTCATCCAGGTAATTAATACAATGAGGGATTGTCGACGTGACGTGCTCAAGATAATGCTGGAATATCGCCGGGGCACTGGAGATTCCGAAGGCCAACCGCTGGTATTGGTAAAGGCCAAACGGGGTGTTGACGACCGCCAGCCGTTTGGAGTCCTCATCAAGTGGTATCTGATGATAAGCCTCCGAAAGATCGATTTTCGAAAAATATTGGCCTCCCGCCACGGCGGAGAACAATTCATCAGCACAAGGCAAAGGATAGTCTGGAAAGTCTGAGATCAAAGATTCCAATGATTGATAGGCAACGTCTTCGGAGACCGACTGTATGGTGTCAGTGATAGAAAAACCGAAAGCTTGAAAGGCATCCAGGCCAATAAGGTTAGCGGAGCTCGCATCACTGACAACAATAAAAGTAATAGGCCGAGCGACTGATTTGTAAGTCACGTCGGTAGTGAATTGACCCAGGAGGGGAATGAACTGTTTACCATAACCACGTAGACGCCGGTAAACTGGCGCCAACGGGGGTGATCCAAGGTCGGAATAAGTTTGTGCATTCAACAACGAAACTGCCGCACCCATATCTACTTGCAGTTGTAACCGGCGCGACCGAATCGACAACTCGATAATGAGTTTGCGTGCCGATGCGTCGGGAGCCTGGCCCGATGAAACTTTCTGAATGTCAACGTCCATGTCCTCTGTACCTGCTTCCTTCGATTCTTTTGCGGCTGAGCGGCAAAATTTAGCAATGTGACCTTTTTTATTACATTTGCGACAAACGGCCCAACGCTGGGGGCACTCTGACTGATCATGATGTATATAGCACGACGCACAGGACGGCAACAGGGGCCGGCGGCCGGAATTCTGTTTACGCGCCATGTGGGAGCGGCCGTAACGGCTGGACTGTACCGCTCGCACGTCGGCCACCTTGGACGCGGCCATGCCACCCTGAACCACCACGAAGTCGCACCACGCTTCCAGCTGGTGACCTGCGGCGTGAGAGACTTCATACGATTGAGCAATGGACAGGACTTCCTGGAGGGAAGGGTCTTCTAACTGCAGGGCCCGTTGCCGGACCTCCCTATCAGGGGATACGACTCTTGCGACTGCTCCGTGGCAAAATGACACTTGCGACTAAGACCGTGCAGGGTAGCGGCCCACGCTCGGTAAGATTGATGGGGCTGTTTCTTGCATTGATAGAACTCGACCCTAGCCGCCACAACATGCGTGCGGCGGCGATAATATGAAGACAGCAATGAACACAATGCGTCAAAAGACAAGGACGAGGGTTCCTACAACGGTGCCAGCTGCCGCAAAACTTGATACAGCGAGGGAGATATCCAAGACAAGAAGAGAGCACGACATACCTCCACATCGGCAACATGAAACGCCTGGAAATGCTGCCGAAGGCGATGTTCATATGCATCCCAATCCTCCGCCGTCTCGTCATACGGGGGAAAGGGAGGAGGGAACGGCGCTGGAACAGACGGCGTGGAGAGCAACGCCGGAAGCACTTGTTTCATGGTGGCCATGAGCTCCATCTGCTGCTCAACCAAAACCTGCATTAAATCCTCCATGCCGTGGAGAAGCTGCGAAACCGGAACAATGACGTAACACGCGAAAGAACGACCCTACTCGTCGCCAATTGTGTAGTAACACTGTTCACATTTACGTCGCACTTCACTTAGCGTAGACCGGGACTGTGTCCTAGGCATGCCCGATGTTGACTGACTGGGCACGGCCCATGCTGCCGGAGTTGCAGTTGTTGTTATGCCAGCAGAGGTCGCGTCCGAATTCTCGCGTGCCCTCTGGTGGACGGGACTCTACTTGCGGCAACTACCATCCGTGACGCGCCGTGTCGATGTGTGCCTCCCATGATCTTTCTGGTGGCTACTGCACTAAAGTCCTACAAACACACACGAGAGAGAGAGAGAGAGAGAGAGAGAGAGAGAGAGAGAGTGCGCCTCTCCTTGGACATTAGCAGTGTCTGGGCATATTTTTCACAGAATATGCACGAATCCATATTCTGTCTAAGTAAACCACTGGCTACTTTAATTTTATGCCTCAACTTTCCTACAAATCTAATGTCTGCATTTTCCCCTCAAAACTATGTCATCTCATTCATATACACTAATTCACCTACACTGGTAAATTTTAGAAACAAATTTAATAGCCTGATGTAGTAATACGTACAATTCCAAGGGCGTGATGAGACGAAATAGTATAAATGTAATTGTCAGACATTACTGTCCAATATATTTTTAAGTGCATGTGAAGCAACATATTTGGGAACAATACGATTAATTGGTTTGTGGGATTAAAGGGACCAGACTGCTACAGTCATCGGTCCCGGAACAATACGATTATTTATAATGGGACGGGTGCTATGGCCATCTACAAAGGCGTCTGAGGAGAAGCAGTCATACTGTAACCTAATCATAGATAATATTTTTTATCACATGAATGATTATACAGAAGGACTGGCATCAGCTACTTACTTAAAAAGAAACATGCAGGAGTGTGTTAAATATAGTGTATGTTGGTCAACATTATTATGTTATTCGAGATACTGTCTAAAGTCTGGAGATGTAGTTCAAGTGATCATGATGAGACATAGCTGACCAGACCGTAAATGGTCAAACGCAAAAGAAAATACATGATTACATACTCACCCAACCAAGTCACACTGCGCAGAATAATTCTCCTCACAAGAGGAGAACATATCTGCTCAGGGATGAGGACTGAATGGACAGAATGGTGAAGTAGCTTAAAGGTTGCATCTGTCTTGCGTTTGAAGCTAGTCATATGATAATTTTGTTTTTTGTGTCTTGCATATGACCAAGAATAAGTGAGAAGATTGCGGAATTTAAGTTATATGCTGATTGATGGCTGCAATATTAACATATGACAAACCAATATTGGAGAATGTTAATGATAAATTTCTCATTAAAGTTATTCAAAAATAAATGCGAGTTTGGCAGTGTTCCTTCATGTAATTTTCAGGGTGCAAGAACAATTATGTTGCCCAGGTTCCTATGATGACTATCACTCATAGTTATAATCTGTACTGTAGAAAATAACTTCCCTTGTGTTGTTAATAATCTCTCAGAAATTGCTGCCTAATAACACATTAATACATATTGTGACTGGGTTATTTAATATCAGCACTTTGTTGCTTTTTCTTTGGACTAAGTACTTCATTTCCACTTGTCTTAGCATCATCTCCTTCCTGCCTTAACTTGCACTTTTTCAGCTTTAATGTTTTACTCGCACATTCAGTCACCTTATCCAACTTCAGCTTCACTGCAAGCCAAAAAGCTTAGTTTTGTTTAACAGCAAGGTATTATTTTCAGTGGAGAATAGCTGAACTTAGTCCCACAACCATGTCGATTCCCCTTACTGTCAGGCCAACAGTTCAGTTTGCCGAATACTACTTCCTCTCGCCAACAGATGGGCAAAGCTTCAGAAAATGAAATTCCAAGTATAGTGTGTATACACACACACACACACACACACACACACACACACACACACATTCTGAACACATCTCTTTTGAAGAAAATGTAATAAACTAAATGAGTACCAAAATGGAAGACTGCTTACCTGCTCTGCAGTTTCTGCTCTCCTGGTTGCCTCCTTCAGCTCATTCAGTCTGGTTGCACTCTTGTCATTCAGACACGACAAATCGGTCTGGTGTCTTCGTACAGTTTGTTGCAACTCTTGAATCTGCTGTTTCAAATTGCTTTCTCTGTTTAATGCAATCTCTGCAGCCGATTTCAATGATTTATTTTGTTCCTCCAGCTCTTTAATCCTCATTTTGTTCAGCTACACAAAGTTAAACATAACACGAAACAGTGAATTACATTCATTTTCACAGTAGAGTAAACCATATTACATTTGAAACACCCTAATAAAACGATGTGATTGGACAGATAAAAAATCTACTCACAAAGCAGCAACAGGAGAATACATACATAAAAAAATTTTACTTATGCAAGCTTTTGGACCCAGTGGCTCCTCCTCCTGGGAGGGGGGAAGGGGCAAGCAAGAGGGGCGAAAGGGCAAGGGGGCAAGGTAGGGGGGCGAAAGGGCAAGGGGGCAAGGAAGAGGGGCGAATTGGCAAGGGGGCAAGGAAGAGTGGCGAAAGGGCAAGGGGGCAAGGAAGAGGGGCGAAAGGGCAAGGGGGCAAGGAAGAGGGGCGAAAGGGCAAGGGGGAAGGAAGAGGGGCGAAAGGGCAAGGGGGAAGGAAGAGGGGCGAAAGGGCAAGGGGGAAGGAAGAGGGGCGAAAGGGCAAGGGGGAAGGAAGAGGGGCGAATGGGGAAGGGGGAAGGAAGAGGGGCGAATGGGGAAGGGGGAAGGAAGAGGGGCGAATGGGGAAGGGGGAAGGAAGAGGGGCGAATGGGGAAGGGGGAAGGAAGAGGGGCGAATGGGGAAGGGGGAAGGAAGAGTGGCGAAGGGGGAAGGGGGAAGGAAGAGTGGCGAAGGGGGAAGGAAGAGTGGCGAAGGGGGAAGGAAGAGTGGTGAAGGGGGAAGGAAGAGTGGTGAAGGGGGAAGGAAGAGTGGTGAAGGGGGAAGGAAGAGTGGTGAAGGGGGAAGGTCTGGAGAGGTTTAGGGAAAGGCGTAGAGCTTGGAAAAGTCACCCTGAACCCCAGGTCAGGGGAAACTTACCTGATGAGATGAGAAGGAGAGACTGATTGTTGGGGCCTGCACTGGACAAAATTTGAAAGCCTGAGAGCTTAAAGGTGGGTTCAAATGGCTCTAAGCACTATGGGACTTAACATCTGAGGTCACCAGTCCCCTAGACTTTAGAACGACTTAAATCTAACTAACCTAAGGACATCACACACATTCATGCTCGAGGCGGGACTCGAACCTGTGACCGTAGCAGCAGCGCGGTCTCAGACTGAAGTGTCTAGAACCGTTCGGCCACAGCAGCCGGCTTAAATATGGAAGGCAGGGTAATATGCAAGACAGAGGTTACTGTTAAAACATGGTGCAAAAGTTAATAAAGAGTGAAAAAGCTACATGGATTGTATGTAACAGAGGTGGGAGGTGGAAGGCAGAAAATAGACACAAAGGAAAAACGAAGACGTTGAAAACTAAAATCGAGTGAAGAAAGGAGTATTTATTGTGAAGAAATGCTGAGACAGAAGAAATTAACATAAATTAAGGCCAGTTCCCACTTGCGGAGTTCTGAAAAACTGGTGTCAGGAGGAAGAATCCAGATGGTGCTGGTGGTAAAACAGGCTCCGAAGTCATGCTCTGCATGTCATGTTGTAGAGCATGCTCTGCAACAGTATATTGTGTGTTGCTGGTATACACCCTCTGCCTATAGCCACTCATTCTAACTGACAACTTGGTGGTAGTCAAATCGATGTAAGAGGCCGAACATGTTTCCATAGCAGCTGGTATATGACGTGTCACTTCAAAGGTGCTCTCCCATTGATAGTATATGTTTTGGCAGTTACAGGGCTGGTATAGGTGGTGGTAGGAGGGTGCATAGGGCAAGTCTTGCAGCAGGGATGATCACAGGGGTAGGACCCATAGGGCAGGGAGATAGGTGCAGAAGGAGTATAGAGTCTGACAAAGATATTGCAGAGATTGGGAGGGTGACGAAAGCTATTCTAGATGTGCTGGGCAAAATCTCTGACAATATGGATCTCATTTCAGGGCATGACTTTAGGAAGTCATGGCTTGTCGAAGTAGATGATTATACACTACCATCTGTGGAAATTGCGACACCAAGGAGGACACACATAATCGAATTTATATAATACCACAGGTTAGATACATGACAAGTAACAAATGATTACCTTTTCAAATCTGTACATGTCCTTTGAGCCCTACTATTCAGCATGTCGTGTGGCCACCATGCGCTGCAATTCAAGCTGCTATATGCCATGGCATTGAATCAATAACGTTCTGAATACATTCCTGAGGGATTTACCTGCACAGAGTTTGTATCCGAGCCCACAAATCCGTGACTCCAGTTACTGGAGGATCGGTTGTTGTAACCAATGGCACCTCAAGCCATCACATCAGGTGTTTGTATACTATGCCGCTCCACAATGCAGGCCTCCAGTTTCCGCTCACCATGTTACCACCAGGCACATATGCAGCCATCACTGTACGGCACGCTGAAATGGTACTCATCCAAGAAGATTAAATGTTTCCACTCAGCACCACAGTGACGGTGTTCGCGTGCTCATTGCAGTTGGAGGAGCTTGTGGCTTCTGGACAATGAATGCTGACATAATGGCATGCATGCATCCAGTCCAACCTTCAGCAGACAGCGATGAACCATCGCCACCAATGCAGACAAGTTCACACCTGTTGCAGTGCTCCAGCAACGAGCCAACACTGTGGATGACACTGTACGATCCGTAATGGCCATGCGGACAAGATGATGGTAATCCCGTGCTGTGGTTGTGTTCCGTGGTCCAGTTTCTGCTCATCGCTCTACCCACTGCTTCCATGCACGCATCACTGTCATAGCAGCATCCCCTGTGCGAGCCGAAATGTCACAGTATGGCAACCAAGTTTCCCAGAGACCACTCGTTCTGCCCTGTTTGAACCCACTCGCATTCCGATATGACTCCCTTTGATGTCGATGAGGCATACTGGCACACACTGTATTGTTTTCACCTTGTGCGACAGCTCTGCACCGACTACACTAGGCGCAACACCAACCCTAACGGACTGACACGAGAGGGCTCTGCTTGGCCTACGTGTACTCCATCTCGCTGCAAAATGTACTACGTATTGCTTGCACACACGTTGCCACTTCCACCAAGTGCGGCGCTATTTGTGTAATTCCCTCTCAGTGTTGCACTCTTCACAAATAGCAGTGTATTATCCTGGTCTTGAAGGTATCAGAAACAGGTGGTGTGTTCTGAAGTTGTTTTTTGGAGGGATCAACAGTACCAGAACTGGGCACGATGACCTGGGAAATCTTGCTTTTGAAGTAGACTAGTGGGGTAATTATGTCCAATGAAGGCTGAGATGAGAATGGTGGTGTATTGCTGTATAGAGTTTGCATCTGAACAAATACCTATGCTTTGAATGCCAAGGCTGTATAGGAGGAACGTTTTGACATAGAGAGGGTGCAAGTGCCAAATTGTAAGTTCTGCTGTTTGTTAGTAGTTATTTTGCTGGCAATTGATGAGTAGCTTTTTTATCTATACAACTACATTATATTGCCAAAAATTTATTATTTTTGTTCTAATAAACTTAAAAAGTTCAAGAAATGTCATTATGAGAGAGTGACATATAAAGTATAAGAAAAATCCTGCAAACTGCGTACAGTGAACATATATTGTACAAGGAAGTGACATATTTCTTGTAGCTGTGACTCATTACAAACCTAACAATGTGAGATCATTTATAAAATTTATTAAATTATTTACAGTAGTACTCAGCGCATTAAATATAATAATGGTGACTTGACTGAATGTCATCACAACTGAGTAGTCCTCTCAAGAGTTAAAGAAACTGATTGATAAAGGAAGCATTGAGATGACAACATTGTCTCAAGAGGTGAGACAGTGACATGAAATACTGCCATGTTTCTGTAAAACTGCATAATGATAACCTACTGATTACCTGACAACTCAACAAATAATTATTAGCATATGGTGATTGTGTAACCTTTTATGGCTCCCATTTCATTATTCCTGAACAAGCAATGGCAAGACAACTTTCTTAACAAGTACATCACTCACGGTGGCAGATTCCTTCGCGCCGACCAGTTCCTTCTGAGATGCGAGTAAGTCCGCACGCACCGTGTCTGCAGCCTGCTGAGCTGACAGGAGCAGAGCAGCTTGAGCCTTCCCTTCTTCTTGCAACCTCTGTTCGAGGCGCTTCTTTTCTTCCTGTAGTGCCTTTGCATTATCTTCTGCAGTTTTGGCTTCTCTCTGTGCGATGCGCAGGTCTATCTTGGCATTTGACAGCTGTTTCTCTACCTGTAAGCATAATGTACTAGACTATTTTAACTCTGTGTGAAACAAAATCAATAAAATTTAAAAGACAGTTTTTGTTGCTGTGAATGATACCCATGAATTCTTGCTGCAAGAAGCAGAGTTTAAGCAGCAGACTATTAGTATTCATACCAATCTGAGGAAGGCAATAAGCTCACAGTAATATTGCCATAATGTGTGTTGGATATTGTTTTGTGCAGCTTTCATCATTGTGTGTCATTAGTGCAATGTCTCTGGAAGACTTTAGACCTTACAAAAACCTCATTATATCAAAATCTATAATACAATTTCTTCAGAAGCACTCACTGATCTTCAACATCTATAAATATAGGTGAACAGGAGATGAGATGAAGAATAAAAGAACTAAGCAATTCGCCTCAGCTTTGTTCAGTCTGACCTAGTGAGTCACAGAAATTATCAAATTCTCACTATAAGGTAGACCTCGTGTTTCATGGAGAGGGTGAGTTTCAAGAGCAACCAAGGTAATAAGTCCCGTGTAGTGGTTATAATGATAAAATTACATAAATTTAGGGCAGTGACAGCCTCCTGTCTTGTGTACAATTCACAAACACATATTACAAGTAACAATTTACTGTGTTACACTATGGGTAACTCACCACAGTGATGGCTCATGATACACAAATGTTAATTATTTTAGACATAAATCACGTAATTTATGCATATTAATGTGAAATTCTATCAACAAAGGTCACAGCATGTATTAAGGTAATTGTACACTGCCACAGCTACTTCGTATAATAATTTGCAAAATTAAACCCAATAATTTTGCAAGCAATTTAAATGCGTGTATGTCTGCACACTTATGTGTCATAGGGCATTTGACTACTTGCTACAATATATTGGGTTAACACTTGCAAAACATCGCCACTTTAACCATCAGTTCATTCGCACATTGAAATGTAGCACTGTGGAATAACTACTTCCTCCGGTATCAATGCCTCCTTGAACAGACCAAATAAATGAAAATTTAGATCAGAAAAGGGTCACCTTCCCTTTTGTAGAGTTATTTCAAGCCTGTACACATTCTGTCTTGTTTTACTTGAATTGTTATGTTAACTCCTTCAGGACCCAACCTGCACTTGTTTTGTTGTACTTGAGCTTGTCGCTGATATTATGAACTGTGCCAACACTTATTGCAGTTATTTTAGCCATATGCTCTACTGTAATACATTGGTCTTCACAAATAATGTTTTCAAGGAATAATTTAAAATCTCATGCTACCATGTGCTCTAATGAGTTTAATTGTTTAATGCACAGGAGTATGTGGACACACTGTAAAACTGAAGTGCGTCATGAACTCCAAATACCCAGGAATGTTGATGGATGGCCTCATTCTGTTGCAGGATAATGTCCACCCACACACTGCCAAGATTGTTTCAACTACAATACAGAAGTTTCACTGAAAAGCCTTTACACATCATCCGCACAGTCCTGATCTCCCACCACGTAATTTCCATATTTTTATAACCTTGAAAGAAGACATTCATAGTTGTCGATTTGCTATGGACAAAGAGCTGCATGCCTCTGTATAATCATGGTTCTATAAGCAAAGATTATTCCATGAAGGCACTGACCATCACGTCGCACAGTATTATTAGTTACGGCTATTACTTTTGAGATAATAAACAGTTTACTTACTTTGTCTCATATGTCTTGGTTTCATCTGACTGCCGCTTGTAGTAATCAGTTAAAATTAGCATTAATCTTCACACGAAAATCATGGGAACTAGTGCTACATTAATTGGAGGGAATTTTCATTTTTTGAAAGACAATTCATTTATTTTTCTTTATTCAAGCTGTTTCAACACTTGGTGTGTTGTTTATAGTCTCGTCTAGTCATTGCGTAGGGCTTGATCTGATATTACCACCAATCACTCTCAGCATTATTTTGTCAGAAAACTGTTTTTTGTGCATGTAAGCTGTTTAGAAAAACTGGAACATTATTCAGCAGTTGAGAAGACAAGGATAGAGGAACACAGGGTGGATGCCAATGCTCCCCAGGTTGTACCACACAGCTTTTGGATGAAGTTTCTAGTTTTCAATTTTTCAGCAATTTTTATTAGGTGCTCTTTCAAAGGTAGAGTTCTATTAGTTGTTACCCCTATGTACTTCAATGTTCTATTGCAGGCAAGTCTAGTGTTTGCAAACTGTATGTTGACTTTTCTTCCAGGGAGTTTTTAGGTGGAAGTATGAACCCTCCATTTCAGTGGCATTTAGCTGGAGTGTCCACTTGCGAAGATACTTTCCCAATACATGAAGATCTACCGTTAGGAGTTCTTCTGACTTCACTTTAGTTAAACCTTGTCACAAGCACCCAGTCGTTGGCATAACCAAACTTCCGTGATTTTGTTTTTGCAAGCCTGCAATTATACAAGCTGACAAGAAGTGGATCAAGGACTGATCCCTTTGTTAGACCGTTCTTTAATTTCATTATGTGGATATGATGCAAATGAATCACTGCAAGTCTGAAGTCAGTCAAATCTTAAGACAATGGCCAAAGCCAGCAATTTTTTTGTTGCACTGAAAAAGGAAAATCACTTAACTGCTCTTAATTTATTTTTTTAACTTCCCATGACAAACTACAAATACTCCTGTTAGTTTAAATTCGGTCATAGTCTTTGATTCTCTTTTTATACAACTAAATATAAAGCCAGTTTTATACGTAATTCATTATAATGAAATTGGACATTTTGGTTTCATATATTCAGATTATAGCAATACGTTTTAAACATACACCTCCTTTCATTTCTAATCCCACTGAAGTACACACAAATATGACAATTCCTGAATACTTTTGTATCCAAATGTATCAGCGACTTCTGGGAGAAACAAGAAGTCAACCAATTTGAGTTTCTTGCTCTTCGTGTCCAACCAGACTAAGTGTACATGTTTGTTAAATGGCACAAAATGACCAGTTTCGAAAAATCCACAGTAATGAACAAAAAAGGAATTACTGTGGAAAAAGTAACTGCTCTTTCAGTTACACAATTCTGTTCTTTTTTTTTAAATCTAGTAATTCAAATGAAATGTATAGATAAATTTACACAGAACATTATCTGGTTTTTACAAGGGACATTCAGTGGTTAGAGAGACAAATTGATGCAGATATGAAGTTAGTAGAAGGAGTTCTGTACTTTCATGATGGGGTGACATCACAGGGATGAGCTGAAAACAGCTGACAGACAAAACTTGTTTCGTTTATAAACTGAATATTGCATTTAATGGTGGCCCGTCTGCTGGAAGTTTCCAGGAAGTATTTAACACAATACAAAAGCTAAAGAACAAGCATTCATCTGGAGGGATGGTATCTCAAGTGTGGTGTTAAGGAAATGTGCCATTGAAATAACTAAACCATTTACCTATCTTATCAACTGTAGTATTAATGAAAACCTATACCCAAATATCTTCAAAATAAGTGTCATTCAGTCAATCCATGAGAATGGAAGTAAAGAAGAAGTTTCAAATTACAGACCAATATCACTAATTCCTACCTTCAGTAAAATATTTGAAACAGTTATCCTATCACAACTCTCAAGATTTTTCTCAAAACTGTGTCGCAGCATGGGTTTAGGAAAGACCTAAGCACGACCACTGCTGTTACGAGCTTCTTCCATGAAGTATATAGCAATATAGAATGGGGTTTGCACACAGTCGGAATATTCCTTGACCTGAGCAAAGTTTTTGATTCAGTAAACCATAAGCTTCTCATAAAAAAACTGCGGGCATACAATATCAGTGGTGCATCAATGAAACTTTTATCCACCTATCTTGTGAATCGTAAACAGTGAAACAAACTTACACATCAAATTGACAATAAGATCTTAACTTTTAAATCCACAAGTGAAACAGTGACACAGAGTCCCTCAAGACTCAATTCTTGGACCCTTCTTATTTTTAGCATATATTAATGACACCTCTGTTTTATTTCATCGTAAAGATTGTGAGGAACTGAAATTTTCAGCAAGTAATGGGATACTAGAATTAAGTTCATAATTTCATGCACAAGGATTATAGGGCAATTTACATAAATCCCAGATGCTAATATTTACAACTGGCAGCTCACACCACTCGTGCATAAATGAGGTACGCGGCATAGTAGCAGACAAGTGTAAATTTCTATGGGTCCATCTGGGCTCAAACCTCTGGTGGATTAGCCACATTAACGCAGTATGTAAAAAAAGTCACAATGGGCTGTATCTTCTTAGCCAACTGTCCATAATGGTGCCACCCACACGCTTAAAACTGTGCATTAGGGGACAATATCTCCATCTTAGCTACTGTATAGAAATATGGGATTGTGCTGCAGACATTCACCTTAACAGAGCACTATTGCTGCAAAAAAGAAGGTTAAGGGCTATACATGGACTAGGCTATAAAGAGTCTTGCTGTGATGTTTTCATACCACACAAGTACTTCATCATACTTTATGTGTGTGTGTGGTTTTTTTTTTGCCTTACAGAAAACTGAAGTAACTAAATGTAGTGTTATACATGACCACAACACCAGGTCCACAGAAAATTACTAGACAAAGAACAAGATCAAAAATGACTGACCAGAACCCATATAATAATGGATTGATAAGGTACAATAAACTGCCAGAGGCCCTGAAAAACAGTAATAAAAAGCAATTCAAATCAAAACTAAAGGAATTCTTAGTTGAAAAGTGTGTCTATTCACTCAAAGAGTTTTAAATTGTTAAGTTTAAGAGCTGTAAAATAATGTATAAAAAATAATTGGCTGTATTGTGTATAAGATCTAAACGTATTTTAGGTTTGTAACTGTACTTGACATTTGCAAAAGCCATCATATTGATGACTCCAAGGGGAAAAAAAATAAATAAATAAATAAATAAATAAATAAATAAATATAGAAGTGATTTGTTTCTTTGCTCTCTAAAGGTGAAAAACCGGCTAGAATCCTTTTCTCAAATGCTTCTACAGTACAGTGAAAGTTTCATGCACTGTTGAAGTTTTTATAAGTCAGCAAAATAGCTTAAAAAACATAGCTGAATGTTAGTGACCAATGGGTGACATCCTGTTTGTTTTGTTTTAGGGAGCAAAAAACAACTGGGGTCATGTGCGTCCAAGTCAAAACTATAGAACACGAACACAGAGAGGAGTTAAATGACTATACGTCAGTCTCAATGGACAGAACAGGAAACAGCTAAAAGCAGGCATGTGGAAAAAGAATCACCATGCCGAAATGGAGGTCCAAAACTAAAAATTAAATGGTCTTTGCCATATCGGTTCAGCAGATAAAAAGTAAAACGTGGCCGATGGCCCGTGCATCATTCGCTAAAAACGGCTGATAAATCAGACGGCGAACCCAAGCTGGAACATAAAGGCAGTGCCCAATACACACCTGAGTTAAAATAATCTCCTGGCAGGAGGGCCGAGAGGGGGTCATCCATGGTGCTGGGAGAGGCTTAATGAGCGGAAGCTTATTCCTGTGAAGGGAGGACCATTGGCGATGCCAAAGGGACACTACCTCCTGACAGACAGTAACACACAGATCACTGGAGGGAATATAGGTACTCATGGGCTGAATTACAAGGACTGCAGCCTTGGCAACAGCCTCGTTTCCTGGCGGACTGGCATGACCAGGGACCCTCAGAAACATGACACTGGCTCCAAGAAAAGTGAGCAAGTGACAGTTTTCCTGGACCCACTGCACTAAGGGATGAGCAGTGTACAGCGCACATAGACTTTCGAGGGCACTGAGTGAGTCTAAGCAGAAGACACAATTGGAAAGGCTGTGTCACCGGATGTACTCCATGGCCTAATACAAGGCGAGGAGCTCGGCTGTAAATACTGAGGAGTGTACCTGAAGCCGACATCGAAAGACACGGGTGCCAATGATGAAGGCACACCTGACCCCATGGTCAGTCCGAGAGCCATCAGTGTAGACAAAGGTACTATCACGAAGTTCCATGTGAAGGTCATGAAACTGGAGGCGATAGACCGAGGCTGGAGTCCTTAGGAAGCGAATGAAGGCCAAGGTTGACATAACATGGGCTGCCACGTAAGACACATGGGAAGACCAAGAGTGTTTCCTATCAAGCACGAACTCCAGAAATTTCGTAGTTTCAACGAACATAAGGGCAACAGGCCCGAAAGGTAGAGACAGTGGGGGAAACAATATGCGCTGACAGAAATTCATACAGAGGGTTTTGTCGGGGGAAAAGCGAATGCCATTGTCGTTGCTCCAGGAGTAAAGGCGATCGAGACAGTACTGAAGATGCCGCTCAGTGAGACACGTCCATGGAGAACTGCAGTAGATGGCAAAATCATCTACAAAAAGAGAGCTGGAGATGCTTGGCAGGAGTGTCATTATAGGGTTAATGGCGATAGCAAAGACGACGACACTCAGGACGGAACCCTGAGGCACACCGTTTTCCTGGATAAAGGTGTCCGACAAGGCAGAACCCACACGCACCTTGAAAACTCGGTCTTGTAAAAATGCCCGAAGAAAACAGGGCGGGTGCCCACAGAAGCCCCATGTGTAAAGAGCACGGAGGATACCAGTTCTTCAGCAGGTGTTGTACGTCTCCAAATTGAGAAACACAGGGATTTCCGCAGAAAACCATTCATGACATGGGTGAACAAAGTAATAATATGGTCAACTGCAGAACGCTGTGTGTCATTGCTAGCTAACTCTGAGGAGGGGGAATAAATACAGACTTGGCAACAATTTTTACCATGTGTGTGGTTGTCAAGCACTCAGTGTCTCGACTATGCAGATAGTGGTTAGCTTTAGCCATTCCGTTATTCATCCTGTAATGTTTCGTAAGAAATATTGACAAACAATTTGAAAATGCACAGCAAAGAAAAGAAAATGTATTTATAAAATAAAATTCTAACCTTAATGAGATTATCTTGCACAATTCGGGCTGCTTCTCTTTCAAGGACTGACGTTTCCTTTAATTTATCCAATTGGCTTTCAAGTTTTTCAATCTGAGTTTGCAGTATAACTTTCTCATTCACAAGTTTTTTCATTTCTTCATTGTCCCTAAATGAAATTAACATTATTTCCATAAAATATTATCAACTGGATAACAAAACAAATATCACACTTGAGATTTACATACTGATTTGTCCACGTGATGATCCAAATAGAAGAATATTACCTTGTGTCTACTGTCACTGTTTGCGTCTGATCTCTCAATTTCAAATTTTCTTCTTCTAGTCTCAGTAATCCTTGTTCAAGGCGATGCAATAGTTCCTCTAAAGTTGCTACTTTTTGATTTTCTTCCTCTGAAACATAAAATGATGCTTAAATACATACCAAATACATGATCCTGCCTCTCAGTGCTATATTTAAAAATGTAATATGACTTAGGAAATCCTGCAAAGCATCACACAGTTTTTCCCCTCTTACTTCCTGGTAAGAGTCAATGGAACACAATAATTCTACCTAATCATGTGAAACTCAGGCATAAGTAACTAAAAAGAATCTCTGGCTATTATCCTGAGGAAACAAAAAATTAAGCTCTTTACATTGTGCTTTAGTTGTCCTCAGTTCAAGAAATTAAAATGTTATACGGGTTAACTTTTCAGGTTGAGGTCAAGACAACAACTCATATCAAGATCCAAACACTGTTTATTTTGCTTGTACATTAACAGCAAAAGTGGCAATGAATGGCTGCACATGTTTGTCCAGAAACCAGGATAGTATTGTGTACTTTTGAGTCTGTTGACCAGCTGCACTTTAAATTTCGCCACCCTGAAAGTAAGAAGGCCTACTCGTCAGCAATTTTCTCAATTTTTCTTTTGATACAAAACTAATGATATTTCAAAATTAATTCACTGACTGAATTCCTTTACACCAGTTGTATGAAGTATAGATCTACTACCCAGTAATGAATGAAAAAAATGGGCTCAACTAGGACTCTAGTCTGAATTTCCCACTACCGCAAGCAGTCACCTTTCAGCTGTCCATGCACACTCCCTGCATATGCCTGTAGCTGCTAATGATAATCTTCATGTAGCACAGTATTTTGGAGGTTTTTTTTGCATTCTCATTACTTCCCTTCGCACCTGCTCACTTTCTCCTTCCATTTTTGTCAGTGTCTTTGTATTCCAAGCCCCTCACTAGAACTGCGGATGCAGATCCAGTGTCTGACAAAGTGCTGCTACACATATCAAAACACTTATTTGATTGAGAAAATATAAATGCATACAAACACTTCCAACAGAATTTAGAATACAGTGTGCAGTAGTTCATTATTTTACCCTTTGTATGTTGATTTCTTTTTATGTAGCAAATGACACTTAAAACTATTTTTCTTCTTGAATAAAAGTGAATTTTTCACTGTTGAAACATTGTTGATTAAATAACATATTTTGCCTGTGTCCTTGCTTAAAAACAGGGTGCGCTCTTTGCCCAGGTACAGGATTATGTAAAAAGGAAGATCCAGTTTAATTAATTTTTATTTCATTTAAATATACATTGGGTATGAACCATCTTCATTCAAATGGAAATGGGAAGTTTTAAAGTTTACAAAAAGAGATTATAAATGTTCAATGTGATACCCTCCTGCCACACACTGTCTGTATCTGACACGTTTGCTGAAATTATTATACCTACGACTTTTGCCTTTCCACTTGGTGGTTCACTGCTGAATCTGAATGCACTGAAACAGTCAACTCACTTCTTTCGAACTTAAGAATGTGGGAAAACTTTATGCTGCACAACAGCAATCTTCATCACAACCAATGTGAAATTGTTCTCTGTTGCTGAAAGCACTCGTGCAGTTGTTTCTGCAACTATCAGCACTCTTCTGTGGTAAAATCAACTTTACATTCTCTTCTTTCCAACAATACATACATTATCCATATACAATGTGTATTTCATTAAACAAAAGTAAATTGGATCCATATTTTGGTCAACTCTACTGTGGAATAAACTGTTTTCTTGCTTTCACATGTATTTGTTTATTGATTTGTTTATCCGGGCAAGATATTTGGTCTCTTCGGGAAGAATGCACATAGGAAAAGTATTAAGTTTCATGCAATGTTCACATGTCATGAAAACAAAGCAAACACGACAATGAGATTAAGAGGAAACAAAAACATGAAATCTATTACTGCAACCCAAGTGAGACAGTGACAACTGGTCAATTCTGACATTAGCAGACAACCGTCCGCTTTCCTGTGCATGACATCTTTCAGCGTACTCGATATTTTAGAGCTTTACACTCGGCACAATCAATGGATCACCGATGTCAACCTGCTCACAATGGAGTTGGTGACGTACTCGCACACTGGCGTGTGATGTACACTTGCCACCAGCAGTCTATTTAGATTAGAAAGTGTAAAACAGACTTTGGTGACAGGTCACTCAGGTGTTATAAGTACCTCAATACTTGAAGTTTAATCCAGATAAATATATATACTACTGCATGTGCGAGATCATGTATGTACCCCGGAGTAATGTTGAAGGACTACAGAAATGTACTTGCTGTATAGTAGCTGGTCAAAATTATAACAAAATCTTTGGGGAACTTCGAAGCTGTAGGAAGAAAAGTGGTGATGGTCTTTTAAGGCTTATACAAGTAATAAAGAGAGACTTTGTATTTGAAATAGACTGCGGACTATTTCCATCAGTTCCACCTGGTTTCTCAAGCAGGGCCCTTGAGAACAAGATGAGAGAGATTAGCAATATTATGGAAAAGATAGTTGCTACTCACCCTATAGCAGAGATGCTGAGTCGTAGATAGGCACAACAAACAGACTGTGAGCTTTTGGCCAATGAGGCCTTTGTTGAAAAGACACACACACACACACACACACACACACACACACACAAACACACACAAACACACACAAACACACACAAACACACACAAACACACACACACACACACACAGGGGGTGGGGCAGGGAGGAAGCAGATAGTAGGGTGGGGGTGCGATATGGTAAAGTACTGCCTGTGGGAGTGTGCAGGGATGAGATGGAGAGAGCATTTCCTCCACCAACTCACTACAGTTCTCTTCCTTTACCACATGGTGTCCTGCTCATCACTGTTGATGCCACCTCCCTTTACACTAACATCCCTCACACCCACAGCTGTACCACTATTGAACACTACCTTTTCCAATGCCAGATGGATTCCAAACCAACCACCTCTTTCCTAGTCACCTTGACCAAATATATCCTCACCCACAATTACTTCTCCTTTCAAGGCATTGCCTGAAAACAAATCTGGTTTATGGCTATAGGCACCCACATAGCACCATCCCATGCCAACCTATTCATAAGCCCCATTTGCTTCACTTGGTCCTACCCAAAACCAGCAAGCCACCTTCCTCGATGTTGGCCTCTACCTCAAACATGGCTACATCAGTACGTCTGTCCTTATCAAAACTACCAACCATCAGCAACAGCTTCCACTTCGACAGCTGCCACTCGTTCCATACCAAGAAGTCCCTTCCATACAGCCAAGCCACCACTGGCCGTTGCATTTGTAGTGACAAGCAGTCCCTCTTAAAATATACTGAGGGTCTCACTGACGCCTTCACAGACCATAATTACCCTCCCAATCTTGCACAAAAACAGATTTCTCTCTCCAGTCACCCACCACCTCCCAAAGTCCCACCATCTGGCCATAGAGAAGAATTTTCCTCGTGACTCTGTACCACCAACGACAGGAGTAACCAAATTACATTCTCCACCAGTGCTCTGACTACCTCTCATCGTGCCCTGAAATGAGGAATATTCTACCCACTATCCTTGCCACCCCTCCCACAGTAGTATTCTGCTTCCCACCTGACCTACACAGTATCCTCGTTCATCCCTACACAACCCCTGCTCCCAACCCCTTGCCTCATAGTTCATATCCCTGTAATAGACCTAGATGCAAGACCTGTCCCATACATCCTCCACCACCACCTACTCCAGTCCAGTTGCAAGGATCACACATCCCATCAAAGGCAGGGCTACCTGTGGAACCAGTCATGTGATATGTAAGCTAAGCTGCAACCACTGTGCTGCACTCTATGTGGGCACAACAACCAAAAAGCTGTCTGTCCACATGAATGGTCACTGATAAACTGTGGCCAAGAAACAGCTCTTTAAAATTATGTTGTACAGTAGCAAAGCATGCACGAAAAAGTAACTTTATTAATTATTTTACAACTACCACCCCCTTTGCCCTCCTGAAAGACTTAATTACTTTTCAAACTGCAGTTCACTTGTAAACAGATCCATTTACATGAAACTATCACTCTAAAAAACTTTTATACTTGGAAAGCCAGAAGATAAAGTCACCTTGTTTACGCTGTGCCTCACACAGAGCATTTTGCAGACTCATTCGCTCTTCCGTTACTTCACGCAGTTCTGTCTCCAGCACTGCCACTTGCTCTCTCTGTGTTGCTACCTCAGCTTCCTGTTGCTCTATTGTTTGGTTCAAGCTTGCCTCAATATCCTTAAACATAACAAAAATAGATTTATGCTTGTTGCACATTTTATAAAGTTGTATTGATTTCTGTTAAATAAAAATAGTTAGGAACATTGACACAAAAGGTAAAAAAATAGAAACTGGCAGGTCATCAACTGAAATGATGAAGGCTAGAAAAACAGCCACATGAAAGATAGCGTAATTACTTAATACAGGTAACTAGTAGGAACACAAAAAGGGTACATCACAGACACAAAATGGAATGTTACTGCAAATATCATGCCACACGGAAGGTAAGATACAGGAAACTTAATATTTGACAGAAGGTCAAAGATGAAGATGAAACATAAGGTAATTCAAAGAACTTATATCCCCTCAAAATTATTATGACATTATCTTGCAGGCAAATTTCTTTCAATAGCAATAAAAAACAAAATAATTTGTCCACACTTTTATTTTAACAAAATATGAATAAGTCAGATGCACCTAACATTAATGAAATTCTAAAATAATCTATTTTACCTCTTGCCAGACAAACAAATTTGAAGAAAGAAACAACGTTACATTTTTATATGCCCTCCAGCTATAGCATTATGCTGCTAAGACAAATCTTAAGATAAATACATATTTTGCCAAAGCATGGTGGACATTGCCAAAGTGTAGCACGATTAATTACAAATAGTCTCTTCTTAAAACTTTGTGATACACTTATTTTCTGTTTATTACACTTCTCAGATAATTTTATACATTACCATCTTTATATAGCATGATGTGAACAGCCACCTACAATCTATTATTTTATTTTATGCTTTTATAGAGTCTTATTTTCTACACAACTACTTCCATTTCTTCACACAAGATTTTCATACTGTCTCTGTAAAGTCTGAGTGTGTCCCCGCTTGTGCACAGAGAAGAAGCTACAGAATCCAATGCTTTTTGATGTTGTCCCCATTACATCATGAAGGAAGAGAAACCAAACTTTTTCACCTCAAATAATGTTCCACTCACAAATGCATTAATTATTGGCATTCAGGCATCAATGTTTGTAAGGGAGCAGTGTTATTTTTGTGTCAGAATGGCAGAGACAAATTGAGTGATAACTCTTAGGTATGCCTGATAGGAAATTACAGAGTTAAAATATATTCAATATGGAAATTTTTTGTGCTGCTGCTGTTGTGGTCGTTTGAATGGTGCATCATCCAGAAGTTTATGCCTTCAGTAGTAAGGCAGCAATACACGGTGTTTACACTACTCTCGATAGAAATTAGTGTTGCAGAGATGAGATACCTCATTAGTTGTATGTAGCCCTTTGGAGCAGTTGACTGAAGTGCAGTGGAACAGTTAACTATACAGGGTGTTCTAGAAGGAAAGGTCACTGGTCCAGGGATATGACAGGAATGATCATTTGAAGCAAAAATGTCTTGTAAAAATGGGTTCTAAAATGCATATCTTAAGAGCTATAAGTACTTGTTCATCTTAGCTGCTGTGAATCCTATCTTTTACTGAACAAATGCTCAGGTCTTAAGATATTCCTTTTAGAGTCCATATACACCAGACTTTTCTGCTTTGAAGTCCCTATCGTGTCTATATATAGAGGGAAACATTCCATGCGGGAAAAATATATTTAAAAACAAAGATGATGTGACTTACCATACGAAAGTGCTGGCAGGTCGATAGAAACACAAACAGACACATACATACACACAAAATTCAAGCTTTCGAAACAAACTGTAGCCTCATCAGGAAAGAGGGAAGGAGAGGGAAAAACGAAAGGATGTGGGTTTTAAGGGAGAGGATAAGGAGTCATTCCAATCCCGGGAGCGGAAAGACTTACCTTAGGGGGAAAAAAGGACGGGTATACACTTACACACACACACACACACACACTCACACACACTCACACACACACACACACACACACACACACACACACACACACACACACACACACACACACACACACACACACACACACACACACACACCCATCCACACATATACAGACACAAGCAGACATATTTAAAGACAAAGAGTTTGGGCAGAGATGTCAGTCGAGGCGGAAGTGCAGAGGCAAAGATGATGTTGAATGACAGGTGAGGTATGAGTGGCGGCAACTTGAAATTAGCGGAGATTGAGGCCTGGTGGGTAACGGGAAGAGAGGATATATTGAAGAGCAAGTTCCCATCTCCGGAGTTCGGATAGGTTGGTGTTGGTGGGAAGTATCCAGATAACCCGGACGGTGTAACACTGTGCCAAGATGTGCTGGCCATACACCAAGGCATGTTTAGCCACAGGGTGATCCTCATTACCAACAAACACTGTCTGCCTGTGTCCATTCATGCGAATGGACAGTTTGTTGCTGGTCATTCCCACATAGAATGCATCACAGTGTAGGCAGGTCAGTTGGTAAATCACGTGGGTGCTTTCACATGTGGCTCTGCCTTTGATCGTGTACACCTTCCGGGTTACAGGACTGGAGTAGGTGGTGGTGGGAGGGTGCATGGGACAGATTTTACACCGGGGGCAGTTACAAGGATAGGAGCCAGAGGGTAGGGAAGGTGGTTTGGGGATTTCATAGGGATGAACTAACAGGTTACGAAGGTTAGGTGGACGGCGGAAAGACACTCTTGGTGGAGTGGGGTGGATTTCATGAAGGATGGATCTCATTTCAGGGCAGGATTAGAGGAAGTCGTATCCCTGCTGGAGAGCCACATTCAGAGTCCGGAAAGTATCCTGTCACAAGTGGGGCACTTTTGTGGTTCTTCTGTGGGAGTTTCTGGGTTTGAGGGGATGAGGAAGTGGCTCTGGTTATTTGCTTCTGTACCAGGTCGGGAAGGTAGTTGCGGGATGCGAAAGCTGTTGTCAGCTTGTTGGTGTAATGGTTCAGTCATTCCGGACTGGAGCAGATTCGTTTGCCACGAAGACCTAGGCTGTAGGGAAGGGACCGTTTGATGTGGAATGGGTGGCAGCTGTCATAACGGAGGTACTGTTGCTTGTTGGTGGGTTTGATGTGGACGGATGTGTGAAGCTGGCCATTGGACAGGTGGAGGTCAACATCAAGGAAAGTGGCATGGGACTTGGAGTAGGACCAGGTGAATCTGATGGAACCAAAGGAGTTCAGGTTGGAGAGGAAATTCTGGAGTTCTTCTTCACTGTGAGTCCAGATCATGAAGATGTCATCAATAAATTTGTACCAAACTTTGGGTTGGCAGGCCTGGGTAACCAAGAAGGCTTCCTCTAAGCGACCCATGAATAGGTTGGCGTACGAGGGGACCATCCTGGTACCCATGGCTGTTCCCTTTAATTGTTGGTATGTCTGGCCTTCAAAAGTGAAGAAGTTGTGGGTCAGGATGAAGCTGGCTAAGGTGATGAGGAAAGAGGTTTTAGGTAGGGTGGCAGGTGATCGGTGTGAAAGGAAATGCTCCATCGCAGCGAGGCCCTGGACGTGCGGAATATTTGTGTATAAGGAAGTGGCATCAATGGTTACAAGGATGGTTTCCGGGGTAACACATGTAAGGATTCCAGGCGTTCGAGAAAGTGGTTGGTGTCTTTGACGAAGGATGGGAAACTGCATGTAATGGGTTGAAGGTGTTGATCTACGTAGGCAGAGATACGCTCTGTGGGGGCTTGGTAACCAGCTACAATGGGGCGGCCGGGATGATTGGGTTTGTGGATTTTAGGAAGAAGGTAGAATGTAGGGGTGCGGGGTGTCGGTGGGGTCAGGAGGTTGATGGAGTCAGGTGAAAGGTTTTGCAGGGGGTCTAAGGTTCTGAGGATTCCTTGAAGCTCCGCCTGGACATCGGGAATGGGGTTACCTTGGCAAACTTTGTATGTGGTGTTGTCTGAAAGCTGACGCAGTCCCTCAGCCACATACTCCCGACGATCAAGTACCACGGTCGTGGAACCCTTGTCCGCCGGAAGAATGACGATGGATCGGTCAGCCTTCAGATCACGGATAGCCTGAGCTTCAGCAGTGGTGATGTTGGGAGTAGGATTAAGGTTTTTTAAGAAGGATTGAGATGCAAGGCTGGAAGTCAGAAATTCCTGGAAGGTTTGGAGGGGGTGATTTTGAGGAAGAGGAGGTGGGTCCCACTGCGACGGAGGACGGAACTGTTCCAGGCAGGTTTCAATTTGGATGGTGTCTTGGGGAGTTGGATCATAAGGAGTAGGATTAGGATCATTTTTCTTCGTGGCAAAGTGATATTTCCAGCAGAGAGTACGAGTGTAGGACAGTAAATCTTTGACGAGGGCTGTTTGGTTGAATCTGGGAGTGGGGCTAGGTTCCAGATTGTGTTGATTGGAATTTTGAGGTTTTGGAGGGAGTGGAGCTGGAAGTGGGAGATTGAGTAGATGGGAGAGACTGGGTTTGTGTGCAATGAGAGGAGGTTGAGGTTTGCTGGAAAGGTTGTGAAGGGTGAGTGAGTTGCCTTTCCGGAGGTGGGAAACCAGGAGATTGGATAGTTTTTTTGAGGTGGAGGGTGGCATGCTGTTCTAATTTACGGTTGGCCTGTAGGAGGATGCTCTGAACAGCCGGTGTCGATGTGGGAGAGGAAAGATTGAGGACTTTTATTAAGGATAGGAGTTGACGGGTGTGTTCATTGGCTGAGTTGATGTGTAGGTGAAGGATTAGGTGGGTGAGGGCAATGGATTGTTCAGTTTGGAACTGGTATAGGGACTGATGGAAAGAAGGGTTGCAGCCAGAGATGGGAACTTTAAGTGTGAGGCCTTTGGGGGTAATGCCAAATGTCAGACAAGCCTGAGAAAATAGAATATGGGAGCGTAATCTGGCTAGGGCAAAGGCATGTTTGCGGAGGGAATGTAAATAAAACTTAATGGGGTCGTTGTAGGGGTGTTGTGAGGGTGACATGGTATTAGAAGGTGGAAAGTGTAACATGAGGCTGAAATGAAAATGAAAATAAAAATATATGGGGAGGGTAAAGGTGGACTGGAAAGTAACTGGAGATCTGGTGTGAAAAAAGGCGAAAAGGTGTTGGTTACAGCTGGGCTATGTTGGACTTGGGTTGGTAGACAACGATGTGCATAAAGGTTAGGTGGTTGTGTTGCCGCCAAAACACGTTAGAGGACAGAGAAATTCGGGAAAATTTCGAAAAAGCTGCGTGTAATATATTAAAAGGAGTGGTTTTGTGGTGGCAGATTATGAAAATGAGGCTAACAATTGTCTGACGAAGAAATAATTACGTTAAAACTATGTGTGTGTTTGTGTGTCTTTCGACCTGCCAGTACTTTCATTTGGTAAGTCACATCATCTTTGTTTTTTGATATATTCCACGTGGGAAAAATATATCTAAAAACAAAGATGATGTGACTTACCAAACGAAAGTGCTGGCAGGTCGATAGACACACAAACAAACACAAACATACACACAAAATTCAAGCTTTCGCAACAAACGGTTGCTTCATCAGGAAAGACGAAAGGATGTGGGTTTTAAGGGAGAGGGTAAGGAGTCATTCCAATCACGGGAGCAGAAAGACTTACCTTAGGGGGAAAAAAGGACAGGTATACACTCGCGCACACACACACATATCCATCCACACACACACACACACACACAGACACAATTGATGATCAAAATCTGTTCTTACCCCTAGATGTAACTGCAGGTTTTCGCACTTCTTTCGCTCCCCCTCCAGTTCTCCTTGAATATGAATCAGCTTTGCTTCCAATTGAGTCATCACCAACATCTTCTCCGTCAGTGCATCTCGTTCTGCTTGAATTTTTACCATGTCTGTCTGCAGTAATTGCATTTCTTGCTCGTTTTGGCTGCGTTTATTTGCTAGCTGTAACAGTAATAAACTAGGTACACAAAACTGATCACAGTAATTGAAGTATTTATAATTCATTAGTGAACTTTTACTGGAAAATTTACAATGGTATTATTTATCAATTTCAAGAAAGCATTTGAAGCAATAGAAAGAAGTGATAGTCTAAACAATTTAAAAACTTACTGTTTAAAGAAAACTAGAGTACCTTGTGCTTAAACTAGCTGATTTCTAACACAATCAAATACAACACATTAAGTGAAATTGGTAGGCAAAATATCTCAACCATTTACAACAAAACTGGTTTAAGACAGGCTTCAGGCAGGTTTTAGAGAGAAAAAATCCTAAGGACCTCTAATTTGGCACTCAGAATCACAAAATTGACCCAATAATTCTAGGGAGGAAACTGAATGGAAATAAGGTTAACTGTCTAGCATATGCAGATGACTTGTTTGTGAGATTGGAGATTTGCAGACATAATGATTAAGTACAGAGAAACTTTATTTTGTGCGTTTACTATGCACAAGTTTAAACCGAAGCATACTACAGGTTAACACAGTAAGCAAAACCAAAAGATAGAAGTACTTCAGCATAGGAAGATCTGTGAATAGCAAAGGAAGTACATAACAGTAACAAATTCTAACAAGCCCCTCAATTTTTGTAGCAATGATATAAATGAATGAAATAGCTCAAGTTCAGGATCTTAGACTTTAAGATCAATTCCTTCAACACACTCCATGACTGGATGCAAGAAGAGGTTTCGTCAACACACTAGCCACTGTGTCCTCTATCATGTGATATTTCAGTTTCAGTGGGTACTCTAAGAATTGCAATTTGATTGAAAATGCTGAGAGACAATGCGGGCATTTGGATGAACTTTTTATCCATATATTGACACACAAAACGAAACTTTATGTGAATATGTTATGTCTTTAAAGAAAAACTTGTTTGTCTGCCAACACACTACCAGACCAATTGTTGCTGAAGAGAATGCGTGACAGCCACTTCACTCTCAGTCCATTCATGAAAGTTGAAAACGAATAGTTTCTCTTGTTACTTCAGTGAGGCTCATGTATTCAGCTTCCACTGATGAAAGAATAATGGTTCTCTGCTTGTGTGAACACCGAGATCATTGCTCCAGAAAACAAGAAGTTGTAATATTTGTATAACGTCCTGTCACTTTCAGAATTCCCTTAGTCAGCATCTGTAAAACTGAAGATCCTCTTTTCTTCTTCTCCTTCTTCCTCCTCCTCAATATACATCAAATTCGTGTCTATTGTTCTTTTGAGATATCTAGGGATGTGATTAGCAGCTTGTCAATGAGCAATATCATGATCATTGTTTT
Organism: Schistocerca serialis cubense; assembly: GCF_023864345.2. Classification (NCBI taxonomy): domain Eukaryota; kingdom Metazoa; phylum Arthropoda; class Insecta; order Orthoptera; family Acrididae; genus Schistocerca; species Schistocerca serialis. Next base: position 113,739,576 of record NC_064646.1, read on the forward strand.
AGTGGCTTAACTTGTTGACTGCATAAGATATGCCTGATCGAGTGACTACAGCAATGTTCATCAAAGCTCCAGCCAGTTCTCCGAATGGAAGATGACTCTTTTGCAGCAACAGCCGTCGAGTCCAAATTACTTCAAGTTGCCAATGGAGTCATTGGGTGGCATTCAATCATTCTGAATTAATTCAAAACTTTGGCTGTAAACCGTTTCACATAACTTAATTTTGTCATCTGACTGATTGACCTCGATGCTAAAATAATAGTTTATTGCCCCATAGTCCTCAACATACAATCTGAAGAACAGTTCATCCTCAACTTGCATCATCCTAACCAGATTCACTGACATACTTATTTTTGAGAATGTCTTTAATGCATGTGACCCAATCAGGAATGCCAGTTCCCTGCGTCATTATCCACAAATGTATGGTCAGCAGTAGCACATGCCTCTGGATGATTTCCTTTTAAATAAAACAAGTTGGCAATAATTTTTGAAATGTCTGTAGCTTGGGCTTTAAAATCTCATATAAATCAATATGTAATTGTCCACATTTTTTGTAATTGAAATTAGGTCTGTAGCAATACTTGGCATATATACAGTGTTTTTCATTGTTGTAAAGTTGTCAGCATTGATTCATGTAGTGACATATCAACTCTAGCCCCTACTTGCTTAACACTGTTCTTTGTGACAGTTAATAGCTCTTGTATTTGTCATGTATGAAAAACAGTAAGCTTTGATGACTTTGTTCTTACCTCATTACTCAGTTTCTTCTCGAAAAAAATCACCTATCCTCTTTGTGTCCCTTTTTATAACAAAAGTTACACTTACATGCTGGTGTCTGGTCTCATTTGTCATTATGAATCACAGCACCTTTAGACTTTTTCACATACTGCTAACCCAATTCAACAAACATCATGACACTTGCATTTTATCGTCTTTCTAAATCATTGCATTGTGTTTGTAGTAACACTGTTCACGTTTACGTCGCACTTCACTTAGCGTAGACCGGGACTGTGTCCTAGGCATACCCGATGTTGACTGACTGGGCACGGCCCGTACTGCCCGAGTTGTTGTTGTTGTTGTTGTTGTTGTTGTTGTTATACCGGCAGAGGTCGCGTCCGAATTCTCGCGTGCCCTCTGGTGGACGGGACTCTACTTGCGGCAACTACATCTACATCTACATCTACATCTATACTCCGCGAGCCACCTTACGGTGTGTGGCGGAGGGTACTTATTGTACCACTATCTGATCCCCCCTTCCCTGTTCCATTCACGAATTGTGCGTGGAAAGAACGACTGCTTGTAAGTCTCCATGTTTGCTCTAATTTCTCGGATCTTTTCGTTGTGATCATTACGCGAGATATATGTGGGCGGTAGTAATATGTTGCCCATCTCTTCCCGGAATGTGCTCTCTCGTAATTTCGATAATAAACCTCTCCGTATTGCGTAACGCCTTTCTTGAAGTGTCCGCCACTGGAGCTTGTTCAGCATCTCCGTAACGCTCTCGCGCTGACTAAATGTCCCCATGACGAATCGCGCTGCTTTTCGCTGGATCATGTCTATCTCTTCTATTAATCCAACCTGGTAAGGGTCCCATACTGATGAGCAATACTCAAGAATCGGACGAACAAGCGTTTTGTAAGCTACTTCTTTCGTCGATGAGTCACATTTTCTTAGAATTCTTCCTATGAATCTCAACCTGGCGCCTGCTTTTCCCACTATTTGTTTTATGTGATCATTCCACTTCAGATCGCTCCGGATAGTAACTCCTAAGTATTTTACGGTCGTTACCGCTTCCAATGATTTACCACCTATGGCATAATCGTACTGGAATGGATTTCTGCCCCTATGTATGCGCATTATATTACATTTATCTACGTTTAGGGAAAGCTGCCAGCTGTCGCACCATGCATTAATCCTCTGCAGGTCCTCCTGGAGTACGTACGAGTCTTCTGATGTTGCTACTTTCTTGTAGACAACCGTGTCATCTGCAAATAGCCTCACGGAGCTACCGATGTTGTCAACTAAGTCATTTATGTATATTGTAAACAATAAAGGTCCTATCACGCTTCCCTGCGGTACTCCCGAAATTACCTCTACATCTGCAGATTTTGAACCGTTAAGAATGACATGTTGTGTTCTTTCTTCTAGGAAATCCTGAATCCAATCACAAACCTGGTCCGATATTCCGTAAGCTCGTATTTTTTTCACTAAACGTAAGTGTGGAACCGTATCAAATGCCTTCCTGAAGTCCAGGAATACGGCATCAATCTGCTCGCCAGTGTCTACGGCACTGTGAATTTCTTGGGCAAATAGGGCGAGCTGAGTTTCACATGATCTCTGTTTGCGGAATCCATGTTGGTTATGATGAAGGAGATTTGTATTATCTAAGAACGTCATAATACGAGAACACAAAACATGTTCCATTATTCTACAACAGATTGACGTAAGCGAAATAGGCCTATAATTATTCGCATCTGATTTATGACCCTTCTTGAAAATGGGAACGACCTGCGCTTTCTTCCAGTCGCTAGGTACTTTACGTTCTTCCAGCGATCTACGATAAATTGCTGATAGAAAGGGGGCAAGTTCTTTAGCATAATCACTGTAGAATCTTAAGGGTATCTCGTCTGGTCCGGATGCTTTTCCGCTACTAAGTGATAGCAGTTGTTTTTCAATTCCGATATCGTTTATTTCAATATTTTCCATTTTGGCGTCCGTGCGACGGCTGAAGTCCGTGACGCGCCGTGTCGATGTGCGCCTCCCCCGATCTTTCTGGTGGCTACTGCAGTGTTCTTCCAGGATTTTCACTTTTGGCAGCTCAACATCATGGCTATTGTCCTGAAACTCAATGGTCTAAATAAAATTATAACTGTATGGAAGACTTAAAGTAACTTTAATGGTGATAGAACACCATTAATGTCGACAGGGATTGCCTGTGACTTGTCCACAGCATCAAATAAGTCAGCAAGCATTTGCTGAAATGTGAGATTTTAAGTAGTCTTGCTTTGCAAGCATATTCTTTAGAGGCATCAGTATATTCTGGCTTGAGCTATATCAGACATGATGCGCATACAGTGTATTACCCTCACCAGTGATGGCAGTCTGTGATGCCTCTCTCAACACAAATTCCCAGGTATCACTTTTTGCGATTAGTGCTTCCATTTGTATTTTCTATGGGTCTCACGTATCACACAATGTTTCCAGTCAAGTGAAATGTGCAGCAGTCATAGAACGGGCGTTTGAAAAGTCCGTGCAAAAATAAAAACTACTTACGTGTTTGGGGTAAACCTTTTTTATTTTTCTACATAGTCTCCTTATAGACTTATACACTTTGTCCATTGCTGTTCTAATTTTTTGATCCCTTCCGAATAACCGCAATTGTCCAAGTCTGCAAAATAGCGATTAGTTGCTGCAATCACCTCTTCATTTCAATAAAATCATTGTTCCGCCAACCACTTCTTCAAATTGGGGAACAAATAGCAGTTCGAGGGTGCCAAGTCTGGAGAACAGGCGGGATGTGAAATGAGTTGAAATCCTATTTCCATTAATTTTGCGACCACAACTGCTGAGGTGTGTGCTGGTGCATTGTCGTGATGGAAAAGGACTTTTTTGCACTGGCGTTTTTCTTGCTGCTCGGTTTTCAAATGGTCCAATAACGATGAATGATATGCACCTGCAATAGTTTTACCTGTTTCCAGATAGTCGATGAGGATTATCCCTTGCGAATTCCAAAAGACAGTCGCCATAACCTTTCCGGCCAAATGAATGGTCTTCGCCTTTTTTTGTGCAGATTCTCCCTTGGTAACCCATTGTTAAGATTGTTGTTTGGTCTCAGGAGTATAGTAATGTATCCCCATTTCATCCACAGTGATGAAATGACACTTAAGATCCTGCGGATTCTTCCTGAACAGCTGCAAACAATCCTTGCATCACTTCACACGATTCCGTTTTTGGTCAAGCGTGAGTACTCACGGAATCCATCTTGCGGATAGCTTTCTCATGTCCAAATGTTTATGCAAAATATTATGTACTCGTTCATTCGAGATGCCTACAGCACTGGCAATCTCATGTACCTTAACTATTCAGTCATCCATCACCGTATCATGGATTTTATTAATGATTTCTGGAGTCGTAATCTCCACAGGGCGTCCAGAACATTCAGCGTCACTTGTGGCCATATGGCCACTCTGAAAATTTTGAAACCACTTATAAACTGTTGTAATTGAAGGTGCAGAGTCACCATAATGTTTATCAAGCTCCTCTTTAGTCTGCTGAGGTATTTTGCCTTTCACAATGTAATGTTTAATCACCACACGAAATTCTTTTTTGTCCATTACTCGATTTCCTTGATTCACACGAATGCTGAACACAAAGAAATACACCAATATAGCCGAAACTTGGTGTGCATTCTTTCCAAAGATGCTACTAACTAAACATGACCTCAATATGCATCATCAGTGGTGCCATCTCTCAGACTTTGCATGGGCTTTTCAAATGCCCCTCGTATACACCATATGTCAGTTTAATGAACTCACTATTTGTGCAATTTTCAATTTACAAATTTCAGTTAGTTTTACCCAGCCAAAAAAAAGTATCACATTTCTGATCTTGCAACATACATCCATAGTCTGTCTAGGTAGTCGGATTTGTGGACACACACACACACACACACACACACACACACACACACACACACACACACACACACACACACGGACACACGGACATCTGCGAATACCAAAGAAAGAACCTGACAATGACAATTTAAAATCCAACAACTTTGAAACATACAGAATGGGTCTTAGAGTTTCAACTGGAAAAAAAGAAAAAATTAAAAATAAACAAAAAATCACAGATATACACGTATACAAAAAATAGAATGAGACCCGCAAAAAACACAAGACTAAAGCACTATAAAACAGTGGTAAGGCCAGAATATTTATGCGCATATGACTTTAAACACATCATCAAAAATATAATGGGTGCAACAGAAAAAAAAAATTTAAATTCTCGTGGTTGGGGTTCACAGTCATGTAGAACTTTTTGATAGACGTCATATATGCCACTGACTGTAGAAATTTATTTATTTTCGCACCAACTGCCTCAGTTCATGTGTAAACAGTGTACAAGAACAGGATTAGTGGAATTTGTATTAAGGATGTTAACATTGTTAAAGAGCTCAAACGGTAATGATATTTACACATTAGAGGGCTTTTAAAGTTTGATATACGACAAGGATTTGCAGACTGTGAATGGGGTTTGACGTCGGCTTTATGTTTTATTATTAAAATGTACAGCTGACAAAACTGTACTCACAATTTGAGATTCCATTTCATAATATTTACAACAGCAGAGAATCATCAAACAGTCTGTTCCTACTACAGACATTGTCTAAACATTGTGAAAATCGCTAGTATATATGCCTCAAGGGGCTAAACTGTCAAGAACACCCCCCCCCCTCCCCCCTTTTTTTATACAGAGACAGTAATTTATAACATAGATTCCTATGGTGTAATGAATTTTGGGAGGAAATTTGTTTTTATAGGAGGGACTGATGTTTAAAATTACACAGTACCATGTGATTGAAGAATTTCAACCCCGCCAATTAAATTTAGGTTTTCCAATTATAGAAATGTGCGTGATTTTACATAACATGCAATAATTCAGTGGTTACTCTACTTTATACAGAGATGTTATAATGAATATTGCTTACACAATGAAATCTTTAAACTCCACTTCAAATTGCCAGGATCTGGTTACCAAATGTTTTTAAAAGGTATAAGAACCAACAAGATGCACATGGAAACACCTGTTAATTTATATCATTCTACTAATTAAAATATGTTAGCATAAACTGTAGGAAATAAGCCTTCTTTTTATAAGTTTTGAAGTACTGACAAAGATGGTCCAACTCTGACTACATATGAAACTGTGAAACAATGCAAAGTAGTGACATCAGAGTCAAGAATAGTTGTTAGGGGGAGTTGAACAATGTCGTGGTACAGTATTGTTAACAGTAACAAATGATGCTGAGTATGTAATCAGTATGTAGCAGTTTAGACTATGTGTAGCATTTCTCACTAAATGAATATTCTTTAAGACTTGGTAAAAGCCTTTGTGATATTTCGGACAGAACTGTCAGTAAACTAACATTTTTATATGAAATAACTGTTTTCATGTTATGGGTTTCAGACAATCAACAGATTTGCTTTTTATTCAATTAGTAGAAGTAAAAAGCAGAGGCTACGGAATATTCGTTTTACGATTTACTTTACAATGAACAGCGAAGTAGACAATAATTACAGGCTGTCACATTGTTGATGTCCTATATTCAAGAGGACCAAATGAAAATGGTTGAATTAAAGGTGGATACCATGCATAAATTCTGGTACACAGTTAATCAAAGTCAAATCTTGGTATCTGTAGTCTCTAACACTTTACGGCATGACAGCAACCAAAATGTATAATTTCTCTTCCGGTTTTAAGGTGGGAAACTGCTGGTAGTTGTGTGAAAATTACTGATTAGCTTTAACTTTTTGTCTTCACTTTCTTTAACATTATTATTTTGTTCCTGATGTCTACTGGCTGCAATTACTTACATCCTGCTAATCTGTATTGTGAAATTCTGTTCAAATCTGACTACTGAATAGCTCCTACTGGATTGACAACTGTATGCCAATTATTTTATTGGTTGATTGAGGGGAGGGTACCAAACAGCAAGACCATTGGTTCCATTGAATTAGGAATGATTGGGAAGGAAGGCGGCCATACCCTTTCAAAGGATCATTCCAGCATTTGCTGAAGTGATTCAGGGAAATCACTGAAAACCTAAATCAGGATGGCCGGATGCAGGTTTGAACTGATATCCTCCCGAATGGGGCCAAATTATTTTGTCCTGAAATGGATAATATACTTGACCGTAAAATTATTCATGTACCTCATCTGCAGTAAACACAGTGTTCATTACAGTACAATTCAGTTTAACAAGCATGTCACCTTATTATAAAACAGGCCCTTCTTCAGAAATGTAACAGTAGTTATCTGCTAAAGGCACAGCATGGCAATTGTCACAAAATCTGTTGCTCCACAATATTCAAGCACATGCTTATAAATTATTATGACTTTTTCTGAGAATAAGTAGTAAAATTACGGAGTCAGTCAGAATTTGAAGATACTGAAAAGACCATCTGTAGGCAGAATTTTGCAGACAACAAAAATCATAAAATATACGAAGTTATAACAACAACAACAACAACAATTATTATTTTCCTTATTCTGAGACTTTTTCTACTTCAGAAAAAAATGTCAATTTATGAATAAATTTTTTCTATCAGATCCAACATAAAATGAGGTTAAGAAAATGTACCAAACAATCTTGTTCCTGCTTTCTGACATTTTGATTACCTCTTCTTCACGGTGAGCAAAGTTCTCAATTGTCTCCTGTAGCTTTGCCTCAACCTCAGACCGCAGGTCCTTCTCTGACGCCAACTGCTCCTTAAGTTTTGTAATTTGCACTTGATGATCCAATATGATCTTCTCCATCTGAGATTCCATTCCAACAACGCTTTGGCGTGATATTTTGGTTGCCTGCAGGAATGTGTGTTTCTTGATTAATTTTTTGCTTGTATTGTACATACATAACATATACCAAAAATTAAGGACATATTAAAATCAGTATGGGACAAGAGAGGAGAGTCTTATCTAGAGTTTTGATTTTTTATACTATCTAAGCAAATTTACATGAATGAGACTAAATTCATTGCGACAGAGAGGAAGGGGTATTAAGTTGAAGCAAAATAAAGAGTTTTTGGCTGTGCAGGAACACACAATCAGTAGGCTATGATAAAATACTAGCTGAAATGGTAAAAGCCTTAAGAAATGGAGTAATATCTAGACTGAGAAACTTTATTAATATGACACATGATGAGGGCATTCAGCTTTTACCTAGGAAGCAATGGTGAATAATGTAAAGATTATAGGAAAGTTAGTTTCATATGTCACTCAGAGGAATCGAAAAAAGAATTGAGGAAAATGTAGGGAAGGATCAGTTTTGATTCTTGAAAGGAAAAGGAACGCAATATAGCATCATATGACTTACAGAAGGCTATAAGTGAACAAGCATCTACTCATCTGCTTTCGGTGGCTGGACGAGGCATTTGACAATTGACTAGAGAAACATTTCTCAACAGGCGTGTTGCGACACACTGTTGCATCCTGAATACATGTCAGATGTGCCCAAGATTTTTAATTTCCTCCAAGCTCCCTAAAATAAAATTACTAGAACACAAAAAATGTATTGCCAAATCATTTCTAGGAGGAGGCCAATTTGCAAGAAATTGCCCATAATTATATGCAATTACTGCGTTTAAACGTGTATTGTGTCATGATAATTATATTTATTTTGCGTTCACATTTATATTTATTTTGCGTTCAACTTGAAAATAAACTATCCCCTGTTATGTGAATAATATTCACTAAAAAAGTCCCATTTTTGCAGTGGGCAGCATTCTTTCATCCTATGTTGGTGTGACTGCCGATTTCTTTGACAGATTGTCAGCACTGTCGCCTGAATCAGTAAAGGAAATGTCAGTGGATACTCAAAATGGACTTCTGGAAATTCTGCATTATTCTTCTTTCAGTTCAGGACAAACATCAACAATACAAAGTGAGGAGCTGAAAGACAGTAAAGAACAAAGATGAATGCTTGTCCTGCCATATGTCAGCAGTGCTTTTACAAAAATAGGAAGTTACTGGAGAAACAAAGTTAGATGTGTTTTTTGTCCACCAACAAAACTCTGAGCTCTTTTGGGCTCAGTGAAAGATGATCTTGGTTTAAGAAGGCCTGGTGTGGTTTAAGAAGGCCTGGTGTCTATGAGATTTGCTGCTGTTGTGGGTTATCATACATTGGGCAAACCTGTACAGAATATAAAAGCACCAAAATTTTCTCATACTGAGACAATGTTATTAAAAAGGCAGTAGAAATTCACAGCTTGGCTAACCTGGGCCACAGGGTAGCAACTAGGTACAACTTGAGATCTAGTGTTGGCCTGGTTAAAACTGCAGCAGCTGCAAAGAGGAACTGTTGGTTGTCTAAGGAATGATGCTGTGATGGTGACATAAGATATTCAGATGATAATAGTGAGGATGGGCACAAGCCGTATGGACACGTATATTGGCAAGTAGCTCCCGACAGAGTTTTGCGGGGTGGCCAACGGCAGTGCACAGTATGACTGACAGCCTCTGCATGTACGTCGAAGTTGGTTCATAGTCCGACAAGTTGCGTAGCTCTCTCTCTCTCTCTCTCTCTCTCTCTCTCTCTCTCTCTCTCTCTCTCTCTCTCTCTCTCTCTTTCTACCGATCAGGATATTGCTGCTACTGGTCACCAAATGTGGCATGTTCCTTCCTCTCAGACTGGCATAAATGGAAGGCTTCAGTCACAGCTTCAGAAGTGTGTTTGCCACACCTGAAGATGCCAGTCAGTTGTGCCAATGAAATATTGTGGAAATTTCACAATCACATCCGGCACCTCACCCGAGAACTGTCTTTACAACCAATTTAAACAATGGAAATTCCAGGTTGGAATATCAACAGTACAAAGAAAAGATAGATAACTACTCACTGTAAAGATGACACACTGAGTTGCAGACAGGCATTATGAAAAGACACTTACAAATAGCTTTTCACCAAAGCCTTCATCAGTAAAGGATACAACACACACACAAACACACACACACACACACACACACACACACACATATTCGTACCTGACACACACATAATCCCCATCTGACAGCTCTGACTGCAATGCAACAGTCACATAGCACGGAAACAGCAATCTGGAGGGGATGGGGAAGGGGAAGGGATAGCAGGGTAGAGGTTGGGGGAGAGGAGACCACTGTCTGGTGGAGTGTGCAGGACTAGACTGCCAACAAGCACAGCTCCAGGAGTCTGTGGGGCAGGGGGGAAAAGGGGGAGCAAAAAAGAAGAGGAGCAGGAAGGAGAAATAGGGGAAATACGGTTGGGTACGTTGGCAGAGAGAGAGACATTCAAAGAGTGTGGGAGACTAGAATACGGAGGAGGCGGAAGCTGTTGAGTGAAGGGTATGGGGACAGTAGGTCACCATAAGTTGAGACTGCAATAATTTGGGAGGAGAATGTGTTGTAAGCATAATTCCTATCTGCGCAGTTCAGAAATACAGGTGGACGAGGAGAGGATCCACATAGCTCAGGTAGTGGAGCAAGCCACTGAAACCAAGCCTGTTATGTTCAGGTGCGTGTTGTGCCACGGAGTGGTCTACGTTGCTCCAAGCCACAGTTTGGCAGTGGCCATTCATTCTGGTGGACACGTAGTTGGCGGTCACAGCAATGTCCCTCCAACCAAAGTGAACCTAATCCCAACACTGAACTCTGCCTCTTCATTTCGTACCACCATCCATCCGATATCCCCCCCCCCAATGACCAGGCAATCTCACCTTGGGGTCATTTTGCTCCACGACAACGCAAAGCGTCATACAGCCAACACAGTCACGGCACTCCTGCAGGAATTACAAATGGGAGGTTTTCGGCCACCATCCCTACAGTCTGGACCTTTCTCCCTGTAATTACGACATTTATGATTCCCTAAAAAAAGGCCCCGAGAGGTGAACGATTCACCTCAGATGACGTCCAGCTGTACATGCAGAACTAGTTAACATCGCAGCCCCGGGAATTTTATGAGACAGCCATTCACCACTTTGTGTCACAGTGGGACAAGTGTCTCAACAGCCAGGGTACATACAGATATTGGTTTCTGTAATTCTGTGTAACCAGGAACTTATCAGTGGAACATTTCCTGAATTGTTGGAATACACTAAAATTAAGCCTTTGTTTAAGAAAGGAGATAAACAAATACTGTTAAATTTCTGTCCAACTTCATTTTTGCCAGCATTCTCCAAAACTTTAGAAAAGATAATATACAATCTCCCTCATAACCATCTGAGAGCAAATAATATATAGTTGAAATCACAATTTGGACTTCTAAAGGGTAATGACAAAGATATCTACATGCACAATGAGAACAAAATTACAGGCTACTGGTATATTTTATGATCTATCGAAAATACTTACAAGGGAACCTCCCCATCGCATCCCCCTCAGATTTAGTTATAAGTTGGCACAGTGGATAGGCCTTGAAAAACTGAACACAGATCAATTGAGAAAACAGGAAGAAGTTGTGTGGAACTGTGAAAAAATAAGCAAAATATACAAACTGAGTAGTTCATGGGACTATAGGCAACATCAAGGACACCGGGAACATTCGAGCGCCGTGGTCTCGTGGTAACGTGAGCAGCTGCGGAACGAAAGGTCCTTGGTTCAAATCTTCCATCGAGTGAAAAGTTTCATTTTTTTTCAGTTTATGTGACAAACTCTTATGTTTTCATCACTTTTTTGGGAGTGATTATCACATCCACAAGAAAACCTAAATCAGGCAAGGTAGAAGAATCTTATTACCCATTCGCCAAGTGTACAAGTTAGGTGGGTCGACAAACATATTCCTGTCATGTGACACACATGCCGTCACCAGTATCGTATAGAATATATCAGATGTGTTTTCCTGTGGAGGAATCGGTTGACCTATGACCTTGCGATCAAATGTTTTCGGTTCCCATTGGAGAGGCACGTCCTTTCGTCTACTAATCGCACGGTTTTGCGATGCGGTCGCAAAACATAGACACTAAACTTATTACAGTGAAGAGAGACGTCAATGAACGAACGGACAGATAATAACTATGCAAAAAAAAAAAAAGAAAGTAAAATTTTCACGCGAGGGAAGACTTGAACCCATGACCTTTCGTTCTGCAGCTGCTCATGCTACCACAGGACCACGGTGCTCCTCAGCTTACATTGTCCATGATGTTGCCTATGTGACCCATGGACTACTCAGTTTGTATATTTTGCTTATTTTTTCACAGTTCCACACAACTTCTTCCTGTTTTCTCGATTGATCTGTGTTCAGTTTATCAAGGCGTATCCACTGTGCCAACTTATAACTGAATCTGAGGGGGGTGCGATGGGGAGGTTCCCTTGTTAGCTGTGTAAGTAACAATTTCCTTTTAGGCAAATTAGGATATTATGGTGTAACAGAAAATCTTGCAAAATATTTCAGATCCTATATCTACATCTACATCTATACTATGCAAACAACCATGAGGTGCATGGCAGAGGGTACATCCCACCATATTAGTTCTTAGGGTTCCTTACTGTTCCATCCACATGTGGCGTACGGGAAGAATGATTGTTTAAATGCCTCCATTGTGATGTAATTAATCTAATCTTCTCTACACAATCCCTATGCGAGCAATACACAGAGGTTGTAGTATATTCCTAGAATCATTATTTAAAGCTGGTTCTTTAAACTTTGTTAGTAGACTTTCTTGGGATAGTTTACGTCTATCTTCAAGAGTCTTCCAGTTCATTTCCTTCAGTATCTCTGTGACACACTCCCATGGATTAAACTTGTGACCATTAGCGCTGCCCTTCTCTGTATACGTTCAATACCCCCTGTTAGTCCTGTTTGGTACGGGTCTCTCACCCTTGGGAAATTTCTAGACCTAGTCACATGAGTGATTTGTAAGCAAACTCCTTTGTAGACTGATTACTCTTACCCAGTATTCTATTAATAAACCAAAGTCTACCAACTGCTTTATCCACTACTGTGCTTATGTGATCATTAAATTTCATGTCACTACAAACTGTAACATCCAGCTATTTTTACAAGTTTGCCGATTCCAACAGTGGCTCACTGATATTATAGGCACAGTATAGTACTTTTTTCGTTTTTTGAAGTGCAAAATTTTGCATTTCTGAATGTTTAAAACAAGTTGCCAATCTTGGGACCACTTTGAAAACTTATCAAGATTTGACTGAATATTTATGCAACTTCTTTCAGGCAGTACATCATAGATAAATGCATAATCTGCAAAAAAATCTGAGGTTACTATTAATATTGTCTGCAAGATCACATATACAGCATGAACAACAAGGGTCCCAACACACATCCCTGAAGAACACCCGAAGTTACTTCTACATCTGACGATGACTCTCAATCAAAGGTAACATGCTGTGTCCTCCCTACCAAAAAATCCTCTATCCAGTAACAAATTTCACTCGATTCCCCAAATGATTGTACTTTTGACAATAAGCATAGGTGTGGTACCACGTCAAATACTTTTTGGAAATCAAGACGTACTGCATCTACCTGACTGCCTTGATCCAAAGCTTTCAGTATGCCATGTGAGAAAAGTGTCAGTTCGGTTTCACATGATCGTTGTTTTCAAAATGCACGCTGGTTGGTACTGAGGAGGTCATTCTGTTCAAGGTATCTCATTATCTTTGAGCTCAGAGTATGTTATAAGATTCTACAACAAATCAGTGTCAAGGATACTGGACAACTATTTTTTGAATCATCTCTCTTACTCTGCTTGTAGACAGGTGTGACCTGTGCTTTTCCCAACTGGAAACTATTTTCTATTTTTGTTCAAACGATGTACGATAAATTATAGCTAGAGGAGCGGCTAACACAGCTGCAAATTCAGTATAGAATCTGACAGGGATGCCATCAGGTCCTGGAGCTTTGTTTCCTTTTAACGATTTTAGCTGTTTCTCAACACCACTAACACTAATACTTATTCAATTTGTCTTTTCCGTGGTATGAGGATCTTTTCAGTGATACGAGGATTAAATTGGGGCATTTCTCCTGGGTTTTCCATCGTAAGTGAACACTTGAATACGAAGTTAAGCATTTCAGCTTTTTCTTTGCTATCCTCAACGCCATTCGCTAAGTACTGTAACTAACTTTGGTACCACTAAGGGCCTTTGCATATGATCACAATTTCTTTGGGTTTTGTGAAACAGCATTTGACAATATTCTGCTACAGAAGTCATTCAAGGCATCATACATTGCTCTCTTGACAGCCAAATACATTTCATTCAGTATCTATCTATACATCTACATGGTTATTCTGCAATTCACATTTAAGTGCCTGGCAGAGGGTTCATCAAACCATTTCCATACTACTTCTCTACCATTCCACTCTCAATAGACGTACACTCTGTTTTACACCTGTTATGCGGTAATGAAGTTACTGCATATCATGGAGGCCCCCTCCCATTACAAACTGTTCTACTGGATACAGATCTATCCAGTGCACGGTCAATTATTCTTTTAAATTTGAGCCATAGTTCCTCTACACGCTCCTGACCTGGGCTGAAAGGTTCAAGTTCCTTATTGAGATATGACATGACTCTTTTTTTATCTAGTTTATTGAAAATACATACCTTTCCACTCGTTTTAGCTGTTTCTTTACTTTAGTAATCGTTGTTGCCACAACTGTGTCACGGTCACTGATACCTGTTTCAATGTGGATATCCTCTAAGAGGTCAGGTCTATTTGTTGTCATTAGGTCCAATATATTTCCATCGTAAGTGGGGTTCCTAACTATATGTTCTAGGCAGTATTCAGAAAGACATTTAGTGATGTTTCAAAGGAAGTCTTATCATGCTCACCAAAAACCAAAACTAATTTTCTCAATTAATTGTTGGGTTATTAAAGTCTCCACTGATGAGTACAGTATGACGGGGAAACTGACATACAAATGAACTCAGGCTTTCCCTAGTATTCTGTTACATAAGGCGATAAGTGTGGTGGGTGAAAGAAGAATCCAATTATTTTATCCCCATGCATGATACTGAGTCTTGCCAAACAATCTCACATGCAGCTTCAATTTCTCTTTCTGTGGATTTGAGTTTTGTGTTTACTGTGACAAATACACCACCTCCATTTCGTATTTGCCTATCCTTTCGATATACACTTACAATTTCCCCAAAAATTCCACTGCTGTCTATTTCAGGTTTCAACCAGCTTTCTGTACCGCTTAATATGTGCATTTTACTGCTTTTCAGGACTGCTTCAAACCCTGGCACTTTGTTGAGAATGCTTTGGCAGTTTACCATTAGGATTTTAATACTCTCACCTGCGGGAGGCAATTTACTCCTGGCTTTCCTATAGCTGTTGTTATTTGGGTTGGATGGAGAGTCATGTAATCTAAACAAAACCTTGTGTACAACCCATACACAGTCAGCTACCTGAGTAGGAGCCTCCGATGTTTAGTGCACACCTGACCCATTTAAGGGGACCCTACAATTCTCAACTCTGTAGCGTAAGTCCAGGAAGTAGCAGTCTAGCTTGTCACAGAACCTTAATAGTCTCTGGTTTAGTCCTTCACTCGGCTCAGAACCAAAGAGCCACAACCAGTTTGGGGACAATGCTACAAATTGTGAGCTTCTTTGAAACTCCACGCACAAGGCTGGTCTCCTCAGCCTTCTCTGCCAGTCACTGGAATGACCCAAGTAAGACCCCTGAGCTCAGACAACAGGAATGGCTGGAGGCAATGTACACCACAATCTGCATTTGGCTGCACCCTGTTCCCTCAGTGGCTGCCAGAACAGCCTCTTCAACATGTTGAATAAGGCACCCATGTGCGCACCCTGAATGTACCTGGTGTCCTTTCCTGTCCCTTGCTGCAATTTCCATGAGGGGTGTCATCATTCGCTGTACGATTAATAGACCCCTATGATTTTCTGTCTGCCTGCTCTTGGCACCGGAGAAAACAGGTTTCCCAAAACAGGCAAAGTGAGTCCCACTGGTTCAGTTTCAATTTCAGTGAAAGACAGCACCTCAAACTTGTTGATTAGGGGGACTGGTACAACTCACTGAGTCCTCCCTGGTCCCTGTCCACCCTGTACAGGACACCTAGATCTACCATCAACATGCCACTCACAGCCAAGTAAATGGGTAATGACAGATCCCATATTTTCTGCAGAGGAGACAGGATCCAGAGGAGAGGATAGTACTTGAAGTACCTCTGGTACTGGATTGCAGGTACAACACTCTCGGGTGTTCTTCCAACACACCGATTCACAGCAACTGCCAATTGCTTGACAGCAGTTAAGGCCATTTCCAGCTGCTTACGAATGTCAACCAACTCAGGCCGTGCTTGAGAACAGCATGAACAATGGGTCCGCATTTCTCCGACAGGAAACAAGCAGTCTCATTAGGAAAGATACATATTAGACTATTGGGCATTGTCCACACGCGAACTAATTACATATGATGTGCCGCAAAGTTCCATTTTATGGCCCTTACTTTTTTGCATATCAGTGACCTTTTATCTGTAACAATACTTGATGCCAAGTTTGTTTTGTTTGCCAGTGACTCAAACATTGCAATAAATAGCAAATCAAGTATGGTCTTATAAGTATCAGTTAATCAAATTTTTATAGACATTAATAAATAGTTCCTAGACAATTCCTTGCCATTAAACTTTGAAAAAACATGTTACATACATCTCAGAACTTTCAAACTTCAAGTGGGTGCACTGGTTTTTGCAATACGAATGGGAGTGCAGTGTACTTTTTCCACATGTAAGGAATACTTGTCTTTACATTACAAAGGTGACCACATATGACCAAACTTATAGTTTAATTTTAGTTTAATTCAATAAAAATAAACTTACATTATATGAGCTAAATCACTGTTTCATTAAACAATAGTAAAACACTTTCATTATATCACTCTGATGCCGCAAATAAGTGTTGCCCAAAGTAAATACCCACTGCAAGCATACACAGCACAGTTCCATCAGATAACAGCCAACTGCTTACATGAATGCTAATTATCTCATATACTACTGCCTCTTTGTGGGACTGTGTCGCTAGCTCATACTCTGTCATTTTCTTGCACAGATCGCACAGTTTTTCTCCCTGGCTTGCTGTTTACTTTATATTACTGCTGCTCACTTGGACATATGGCAGCACAACAGTGGATTGTGTTAGCTAAAGCTATAATGAAGGAATAAGCATGGCACACAATTCTAAAGCAACATTGAAATGACATGAGAATTTTATTTGTGGTTGGTGCACTTTATACATAGGTGTGCCCACTATTCTTGAGACTACAGCTTGACAATAAATTCAACTGGGAGGAGCCCACCACACAACTGCTGAAGCACCTAAACAAATTTCTATTTGCAAATGTGAATGTTGGCAGACATGGACGATATGAAATTTTTTTAAAAACTGGCGTACTATGCTTATGTTACACGGGATTATTTTCTGGGTAACTCATTAAGCCAAGCTACAGTTTTTAGGGTCCAAAAACATGTAACAAGAATTATTTGTGGTGTGAATCAGCAAACATCCTGCAGTAGCCTGTTTAAAGAACTTGGGATAGTAAACTACTGCTTCCCAATATAGTTATTCTTTAATGAATGTTATCATCTCTTTTTCAAATCAACAACTCAGTTCACGGAATCAAGACTAGAAATAATCTTCGCAAAGATTTAAAGTCACTTATTTTAGTCAATAAAAGTATCCACTATTGACAACCACATTTTCAATAACTTACCGGCAGCTATGAGGAGTTTGAACTACTACTGGAGCAGCGTATTCCACTGGTGCATTTCTCTTTAGAACCAACTGATGTGTATATGTTACTATAGTTTGATTAAAATTACTTGATAGTTGACATCAGTCACTTGCCACTGCAGTGTTGCCACATTTGATGCCAGTGACTGCTCAGATATAGGTGACACAAAAACATAGCAGAACACTTCAAAAATGCTGTCAATATGTAACATGGAGCAATGTCTGAAGTGGCTGCCGGAGGTATGATGGAAATGGGAGGTGCCCTGTAAACAGCTGATTTTATGTGACCAATGACTGAACTGTGGCAGATGATGCATTTTGCAGCCTAGAATTTAAACTCATGTCCTAGCCTAACACAAAATCATGATGTGCAATATATACAAGGAAACAATGATGAACAATTTGCAGCAGAACTAAAATCATGATCATGTTTTCACAGCATCGAGGTTAACCTACAAGCATATTCAAAACACAAAAAGTTCAGTTTCAGCATTAAAATTAAATGGTAATTTCTCACTGTCACTGGTTACTTGAAATTATCCCCACACAGGCTGTCACGTTACCAACAGATGAACAGTCCTGGGTAGCACATGGTTGCTGATTACAGGCAACATAGCAGATTACAAACAAAAAATAACAATACAACAAAAAATAAAAGTAAATAAATAAGTCAATATTATGATGAAAATGATGTGGCAAAGTAT
Organism: Schistocerca serialis cubense; assembly: GCF_023864345.2. Lineage (NCBI taxonomy): Eukaryota > Metazoa > Arthropoda > Insecta > Orthoptera > Acrididae > Schistocerca > Schistocerca serialis. The sequence goes on from NC_064646.1 coordinate 113,757,739, forward strand.
TAGAAATTTAAAAAGTTACATTTAAACCAATTAACTGAATAAAAATAATACCCCCTAAATCCGCTCCCGGGATTGGAATGACTCTTTACCCTCTCCTTTAAAACCCACATCCTTTCGTCTTTCCCTCTCCTCCCTTCGCATGAATGGACACAGGCAGACAGTGTTTGTTGGTAATGAGGATCACCCTGTGGCTAAACATGCCTTGGTGCACGGCCAGCACATCTTGGCGCAGTGTTACACCGTCCGGGTTATCTGGATACTTCCCACCAACACCAACCTATCCGAACTCCGGAGATGGGAACTTGCTCTTCAATATATCCTCTCTTCCCGTTACCCACCAGGCCTCAATCTCCGCTAATTTCAAGTTGCCGCCACTCATACCTCACCTGTCATTCAACATCATCTTTGCCTCTGCACTTCCGCCTCGACTGACATCTCTGCCCAAACTCTTTGTCTTTAAATATGTCTGCTTGTGTCTGTATATGTGTGTGTGTGTGTGTGTGTGTGTGTGTGTGTGTGTGTGTGTGTGTGTGTGTGTGTGTGTGTGTGTGTGTGCGCGCGCGCGCGCGCGTGTGTGTGTGTGTGTGCGTGCGTGCGTGTATACCTGTCCTTTTTTCCCCCTAAGGTAAGTCTTTCCGCTCCCGGGATTGGAATGACTCCTTACCCTCTCCCTTAAAACCCACTTCCTTTCGTCTTTCCCTCTCCTTCCCTCTTTCCTGATGAGGCAACAGTTTGTTGCGAAAGTTTGAATTTTGTGTGTATGTATGTCTGTGTCTGTTTGTGTTTCTATCGACCTGCCAGCACTATATATAAAAAACAAAGATGAGGTGACTTACCGAACGAAAGCGCTGGCAGGTCGATAGACACACAAACAAACACAAACATACACACAAAATTCAAACAGGTCCTTTTTTCCCCCTAAGGTAAGTCTTTCCGCTCCCGGGATTGGAATGACTCCTTACCCTCTCCCTTAAAACCCACTTCCTTTCGTCTTCCCCTCTCCTTCCCTCTTTCCTGATGAGGCAACAGTTTGTTGCGAAAGCTTGAATTTTGTGTGTATGTTTGTGTGTCTATCGACCTGCCAGCGCTTTCGTTCGGTAAGTCACCTCATCTTTGTTTTTATATATAATTTTTCCCATAAAAAAAATCGAACTACTGCACTACACCATCACACTATGGAAGGTAGTCATATTTATGAGTCTGGTGACCCAGTCACAACAATTACTTGCAACGTTCAAAAATTTGGCTTTACACAATGTCATGTGAAGTTTATCTAATGTAAGCTGATCTCTGTGATTATAACAACTGTATATGTGATGCTGAATCGTGTCTTGTGCAGAAGAATCCAGCAGTGTTTGGTTAGTGGTGTGTATGAAGTGTTGGTATTTCGTTGGCATTGTTTGTTGTGTGTGTGTGTGTGTGTGTGTGTGTGTGTGTGTGTGTGTGTGTGTGTGTGTGTGTGTGTGTGTGCGCGCGCGCGTGTGTGCGTGTGATGAAATACAAAATAGAATCCAGGAAGTGTCAACTAATTTTAATTCAGCTATCAATAATATCAAATAATGCTAGTATTATATACAATCTTTCTTCTGTACAAACCCATTGAAGTAATGTGATCATTGTATGTAAGTGTTGCAAAATGGTTTTCTATTTGATAATGCATGGTGACAATAGCCAAACGGCTGTCATATGCACCTTAGTGTACTGAACATTCACACCTTTTCTGACAAGTTATTTAGTACCTTTTAAATGAAAATATGTTTAAGATTGTTCTTTTCTACTTATTCCACATCCATGACAACCATTTAAATTGGAATCTGTGGAAGGTACACTAGCATATTTGATTTTCTTCATAAATATTTGTTATTCTCGTTTTTCCGACATGATTACACCCCGAATGATCTCCACACTACGGAACGAAAATTACATCTAATCTAATTGTGCACTAGATGCATTCTTGCAAGAAGAAGAACCTTTAAATACTACATTAACAACAGTTTAAAAACTACATGATCTGTAGTAATTGACCAGAGTTTATGGAAAATAGAAACCGCTCTCCATCAAAGAAACCGTGTAGAAAGGAATCCAGAACTACCTTGATTGAAGAGGATCATCATATATGTGCAAGGTGTAGTATACCGTTAGCACAGCCTGTTCTGCTGATGGTGCAAATGGAGCAGTCTACTGTCAGTCAAACCTCTGGAACAGTTCTGAACCAAATGCCACGAAGTGGTTCCTTCATCTTCGGAATCAAATCAAAGTCACAAGGATGAGTATGGTGGATGGTACAGTACTTCCCAGTCCCATCGACTGAACAGAACAGCCACAGCTTGCGCTGTATGCGCCCGCACATTGTCGTGCAAAATGATGGGTGGGTTGTGCAGAAAGTGTCGCCGCTTCTTTGGCAAAGCTGGTCGCAGGTGATGCTCCAAAAACGAACAGTAATACTAAATGGCTCTGAGCACTACGGGAGTTAACATCTCTGGTCATCAGTCAACAGTAACAGGTGCAATCATGTAACTCTTTTGTATCAGTTGTGAATAAATAGTTTCCACTATTCATGTTCCAAACATCGTATATCACTACTGTAAGTAAATACATATTCCTCTTGGCAGAAGGGACAAGACAATCATACAATTTCATTTAAAATTCAGGACAGTGAACCAAGTGTGAAGTTATAACAACTAATTCTTGTGATATTGTCACTGAAATACTAGCTTGTGCATTGAGAATTAAAGAGATACACGGAGGACCAAAATTTCCACAATCAGATTAAGTTTTCTGGATATAACTTGAAAAAAATTCTATCAATCTCTTTGTGATGTTCAGTCAGAGATAGCTCAACTACCTTGTATCAAAGAGGTAGAGTCACACTGAGGAAATATTTAGGAGAATACATAGCTTCAACAGAGAGGCTCAATGGCTAAAGAACAAAATGCAATTAGAAATATCAATTTCCTGGGCACCACAGACAAGATCACTAATGCTGATACACAGACAGCAATAAAAGAATTACCAGAAACCTCCTGTGAGGAAAAAATGGTTTTTGGAGTAAAAAGCTGACTCCTGTGCAACTGTACTTAATGTGAGCAGTGAACTTTGTTTTGAGCACGAATACAGGACTCCCTGCATGGCTGACCTGGTGTGATGTATCTTCTTCACGAAAGTTGGGACATCAGAATATCTAAGAATTACAGATCTACTATTACCTGCCTATCCAATGAGGTACAGAGTTATTGCAGTGGGTGCTGGAAATAAAACTTACAAGTATATACAGCAATACTATTAAACAGTGACACAGAATAATAGTTTAAGTAGCATAGTATGGATATAGAGGTTACTTCTCAATAAAATATCATAGAATGTTCCACAACACATGCAGACTCTAAATATGACACAGACACATCACAGAAAGACATATATTATGATGTACCACAGTACTGGATACCGAAATGTCAATCTATAAAGCACACCCAAAATTGCTACAGTTTTATTATTACAGCATGGAACACGAACACCAAACTGCATAAATCAAGGACATTAACATTTACAGTCACAGATTATCCAGGTGGAAAGGGGTTACTTCAGGGTGGTATCCCCCCCCCCCTCCACTTTTATTCTGAATCTATCCGATTCTTGTCCCCCTGAAAGACAGTCATACGACTGTAAGTGACACAGCAACCAGAAATTAATACTAGTCATAATCTTTACAAAGGTCATGAAACTATTTCCAAGAAATGACAAGATTCTAAATAAAATGGTAAGATTTAGTGACAATATTTGCAAGTAGTCTGGCTCTGACCAATGTGCAAAACAAACATTGGTAAGAGAAACTCTTAAAGCCAGAGCACATTCATTCACTTTGATGGAGAGACCAACATTAGAAATCTGAAACCTTGGTCTGACCCTGGGTTCTGGAGCACTTTTTTCAACTGCAACCCTTTTCACAAACCTCTCCAGTCCTTTTCCTTCGCCTCTCTTCCTTCCCCTTCAACTCTTGTGCCAGAAGAAGGAACCATTGGCGCTAAAAGCTTGTCAAAGTTAAACCTTTTTGCGTATGTGTTCTCCTGCTGCTGCTGCTGCTTGGTGAGTAGATTTTCTATCCATTTACAGTTACATTACATGTTGCCTCTGTTTACTCTCTACAAAACTACAATAATATAATACTTTTCTCACCTCTGTCACATTGCTTTGACTTTTCTGTAATGCATTCTGCAGTGCATGCAGTTCTCCTTCATTCTTCTCCACCTGAACAGTGAGGCGATCCAGTTGGCTTGTCAGCACATTGTTCTGGGTGCACAGCTCTGTAATATATTCCTCTTTATCCTGAAAGTAGATCAGCACACAGCCAAAGTCTTATCACAACTGGCCACAAGAAACAGTGAGCAAACATAAACATAGCCAAAGCTTTGCAAACAAACAAAAATTACGCGAAGCGAAATGTAGTGTGAGGAGGGCTATGCGAGAGGCGTTCAATGAATTCGAAAGTAAAGTTCTATATACTGACTTGGCAGAAAATCCTAAGAAATTTTGGTCTTATGTCAAAGCGGTAGGTGGATCAAAACAAAATGTCCAGACACTCTGTGACCAAAATGGTACTGAAACAGGATGACAGACTAAAGGCCGAAATACTAAATGTCTTTTTCCAAAGCTGTTTCACAGAGGAAGACTGCACTGTAGATATCGAAATAGATGACAGAGAAACAATTAAAATCGCTCAAAAGAGGAAAGGCCGCTGGACCTGATGGGATACCAGTTCGATTTTACACAGAGTACGCGAAGGAACTTTCCCCCTTCTTGAAGAGGTGTACCGTAGGTCTCTAGAAGAGTGTAGCGTTCCAAAGGATTGGAAAATGGCACAGGTCATCCCCGTTTTCAATAAGGGACGTTGAACAGATGTGCAGAACTATAGACCTATAGCTCTAACATCGATCAGTTGTCGAATTTTGGAACACATTTTATGTTCGAGTATAATGACTTTTCCGGAGACTAGAAATCCGCTCTGTAGGAATCAGCATGGGTTTCGAAAAAGACGATCGTGTGAAACCCAGCTCGCGCTATTCAACCACGAGACTCAGAGGGCCATAGACACGGATTCGCAGGTAGATGCCATGCTTCTTGAATTCTGCAAGGCGTTCGATACAATTCCCCACAGTCGTTTAATGAACAAAGTAAGAGCATATGGACTATCAGACCAATTGTGTGATTGGATTGAAGAGTTCCTAGATAACAGAACGCAACATGCCATTCTCAATGGAGAGAAGTCTTCCGAAGTAAGAGTGATTTCAGGTGTGCCGCAGGGGAATGTCTTAGGACCGTTGCTATTCACAATATGCATAAATGACCTTGTGGATGACATCGGAAGTTCACTGAGGCTTTTTGCGGATGATGCTGTGGTATATCGAGAGGTTGTAAACAATGGAAAATTGTACTGAAATGCAGGAGGATCTGCAGTGAATTGACGCATGGTGCAGGGAGTGGCAATTGAATCTCAATGTAGACAAGTGTAATGAGCTGTGAATACATAGAAAGATAGATCCCTTATCATTTAGCTACAATATAGCAGGTCAGCAACTGGAAGCAGTTAATTCCATAAATTATCTGGGAGTATGCATTAGGAGTGATTTAAAATGGAATGATCATATAAAGTTAATCGTTGGTAAAGCAGATGCCAGACTGAGATTCATTGGAAGAATCCTAAGGAAATGCAATCCAAAAACAAAGGAAGTAGGTTACAGTACACTTGTTCGCCCACTGCTTGAATACTGCTCAGCAGTGTGGGATCCGTACCAGATAGGGTTGATACAAGAGATAGAGAAGATCCAATGGAGAGCAGCGCGCTTCGTTACAGGATCATTTAGTAATCGCGAAAGCCTTACGGAGATGATAGATAAACTCCAGTGGAAGACTCTGCAGGAGAGACTCTGAGTAGCCTGGTACGGGCTTTTGTTGAAGTTTCAAGAACATACCTTCACCGAAGAGTCAAGCAGTGTATTGCTCCCTCCTACGTATATCTCGCGAAGAGACCATGAGGATAAAATCAGAGAGATTAGAGCCCACACAGAAGCATACCGACAATCCTTCTTTCCACGAACAATACGAGACTGGAATAGAAGGGAGAACCGATAGAGATACTCAAGGTACCCTCCACCGCACACCGTCAGGTGGCTTGCGGAGTATGGATGTAGATGTAGATACATGCACATGGGAGAGAATTACGGTGTTTTTTCTTTATCAGTCAATAATTTGCAACTACTCTGGTCCAGGCTCACTAGAGTCAACAGATGACAGTCAAAAGGATAAGCACTGTAAATGATTGCTACTATTAACATACTGTGTGCACTTTTACTCAATAAAGTTACATGAAATAATATTTTGTGGCATTTCTCCCTTTAGACATTAAGTATACACTGTCTGAATCAAAAGTATCCAGCTACCGATTAGTGGAAATTCACATGGACTGTATCCATCCTTCATCTTTATGACTGCTTGATTACTTTTGGGGACACTTTTTGTGAGGTATCTGTCTGTGGAGGAATTCTTCCTCAAGAGGCAAAACCAAAGGTGGTGCTGTTTGATGCTAGGGTCTAGAGTGAAGTCAACATTCTAACTCATCCCAAAGGTGTCCCATTGGGATTAGGTCAGGACTATAGGCTGCCCAGTCCATTTCAGAAACATTATTGTCCACAAACCTCTGACTCACACCCGGTACATTGTGATCCTGACACACAATCATTTCTGAGCTGTTCCTTTACTGTACCCAGTGCACAATGCTGTACAGTGTGTTCATATCATTCTGCATTTAACATTTTCTTAACTGCAATAAGAGGACCACACCATAATCACAGAAAACACCCCCATAACATACCATCAACTTCTCCTTACTTCATTGTTGCTGCTACACATGATGGCAGATAACATTCTCTAGGAATCTGTCAAACCCAAATTGTTTCATTGCACTGCAATAGGGTATAGAGTGAGTCATCACTACAAATCACTTGTTTCGTGACATCCACTATCCAATGGCACTGTTCTTTACGCCATCCCAACCATTGCTTAGCACTGACTACAGAAATATGTGGCATATGAGTAGCTGCTTACCATTGTACTTCATTCTATTTAACTCCCTATTCACAGTCATCATGGTAGTGTTAGCCAGACTGCTGGTAGCATTTTGAAACTCACGATTTCTTCCACTGATCTCATGTCACTTTCAGCAACCACCCACTGCAATGCTCAATGGGTTTTGTCCATCAGTACATGAGATCCAATTGGTCTCAGTTTAGCTGTGGCTATTCATTTGCATTTCCACTTCACAATCACCAACTATTGACCTGAATAGCTTTAAAAGCATTGAAGTGTCCCTGAAGGATTTGTTAATCAGGTGACATTCAAAGTCATTGGAGCGCTCCTGACCAACCCTCCGGGCTGTTACTGATTCTCTACTGACAACCCTTCCTTTTACACTAGCTGGGACACTTCTTGTGACATCTAGTGGTCAATATTGCATTACGGAAGGGCGTCTGGATACTTTTGATAACTTAGCATAAAAAACAAATTCCACCCACAGATTCTGGCTGGTGAACCGGTACCAGGTGACCACTGTGTCATCCTCTGCCAATGGCATCATGGGCACAGGGTCAGCACACCGCTCCCCTGAGCGTTGTCAGTTTTCGTGATTTGGAACCGCTGCTACTCGGTGAAGTAGCTCCTCAGTTGATGTCAAAAGTCTGACAAGGGGACCGTATCAACTTTTCTCACTGATTTGATTCATATTGACAGGATGCGTAGTGCACAATTAGTATTTAAACAGTTGTAAATAAGAAAACATACCTCTCAACCATTTGAGAAAATTTTACGCGTGCTTATACACTCCTGGAAATGGAAAAAAGAACACATTGACACCAGTGTGTCAGACCCACCATACTTGCTCTGAACACTGCAAGAGGGCTGTACAAGCAATGATCACACGCACGGCACAGCGGACACACCAGGAACCGCGGTGTTGGCCGTCGAATGGCGCTAGCTGCGCAGCATTTGTGCACCGCCGCCGTCAGTGTCAGCCAGTTTGCCGTGGCATACGGAGCTCCATTGCAGTCTTTAACACTGGTAGCATGCCGCGACAGCGTGGACGTGAACCGTATGTGCAGTTGACGGACTTTGAGCGAGGGCGTATAGTGGGCATGCGGGAGGCCGGGTGGACGTACCGCCGAATTGCTCAACACGTGGGGCGTGAGGTCTCCACAGTACATCGATGTTGTCGCCAGTGGTCGGCGGAAGGTGCACGTGCCCGTCGACCTGGGACCGGACCGCAGCGACGCACAGATGCACGCCAAGACCGTAGGATCCTACGCAGTGCCGTAGGGGACCGCACCGCCACTTCCCAGCAAATTAGGGACACTGTTGCTCCTGGGGTATCGGCGAGGACCATTCGCAACCGTCTCCATGAAGCTGGGCTACGGTCCCGCACACCGTTAGGCCGTCTTCCGCTCACGCCCCAACATTGTGCAGCCCGCCTCCAGCGGTGTCGCGACAGGCGTGAATGGAGGGACGAATGGAGACGTGTCGTCTTCAGCGATGAGAGTCGCTTCTGCCTTGGTGCCAATGATGGTCGTATGCGTGTTTGGCGCCGTGCAGGTGAGCGCCACAATCAGGACTGCATACGACCGAGGCACACAGGGCCAACACCCGGCATCATGGTGTGGGGAGCGATCTCCTACACTGGCCGTACACCACTGGTGATCGTCGAGGGGACACTGAATAGTGCACTGTACATCCAAACCGTCATCGAACCCATCGTTCTACCATTCCTAGACCGGCAAGGGAACTTGCTGTTCCAACAGGACAATGCACGTCCGCATGTATCCCTTGCTACCCAACGTGCTCTAGGAGGTGCAAGTCAACTACCCTGGCCAGCAAGATCTCCGGATCTGTCCCCCATTGAGCATGTTTGGGACTGGATGAAGCGTCGTCTCACGCGGTCTGCACGTCCGGCACGAACGCTTGTCCAACTGAGGCGCCAGGTGGAAATGGCATGGCAAGCCGTTCCACAGGACTACATCCAGCATCTCTACGATCGTCTCCATGGGCGAATAGCAGCCTGCATTGCTGCGAAAGGTGGATATACACTGTACTAGTGCCGACATTGTGCATGCTCTGTTGCCTGTGTCTATGTGCCTGTGGTTCTGTCAGTGTGATCATGTGATGTATCTGACCCCAGGAATGTGTCAATAAAGTTTCCCCTTCCTGGGACAATGAATTAAGGGTGTTCTTATTTCAATTTCCAGGAGTGTATATTTTGTACAGTCATCAGTACTCAACGAGTCCGCAACTGAGTGTTTAAGCACTTAGGTTCAGAAGCACCAGGTCAGTAGATCGAATCTCCCTGCTGGTGCTTCTCTCATCTCATTCCCACCTGATTTTAACAACAGAGTTATTATGGTTGTGCCAATTATCAATACTGAATGATTAATTCATTACTTTAATAACTTTTGTCCTGAAGAACGAAGAAAAAAAGGTTCGTTAGGAGACTGTAAACAAAACAAGGTGCACAAGAACTTCCAGTCAAATCAGTGTAGTCATTTTAATTACATTATTGTACAAACATTTGCAACAAGTATAACGTGCAACCCAAGGAGCACTGCATGAATCAAGATGATAAAAGAAAACGGTAAAACAATAATTATTGCAACATACACCCAAATCTTTGCACATGCATGGTTTTTTTTCAATGTGTCTACTGCAAAACTTACTTGGTTTACATTCATAAATGGTTATAATTACATGGGAATGTAATTCAAAGACCTCGCACTTATGTGCTTGCTTACTCAGCTGCAGAATCCTTGATTACTTGCGACCATATGAAGCATGTAAGCAAATGTAAAATGTGTGTAAACCTCACTTGGAAGCAGACATTGTTCACGTTTGTACGTATTTTGTCAGTGACAGCAGCCACAAATGCAGACAAAGCAGTCCTGGCTGTGTTTGAAGAAGAAGAAGAAGAAGAAAACAATTCTCTGGTCTGGGGAATAGCTTAAAGTGAGACTTACCCATGACAATCTGCTAAAGAAAATATCACTCTCAGAACCCGAAGATTACATCCACTTTTTCGAACGGATAATTAAACTTTTCAAAACTTGTTAAGGCTCTACTTATTAAGACTCTCCCAAAAGAGCAAACTTCTCTATCAGTCTTGTCTAGCCACGGATGCCTCAAACAAGCCCATATACTTGCCAAGAAAGCTTGTCACTTTAACTTTACTTTTGAAGCAGGCGCTTTTAAGGGGTACTGTATTTTGGCACTAGTTGGAATGGCTACAAATGCAGTTAAAGCGTTTTTAATAGCATGGAGAGCGCCAGCAAACCAGTTTTTGGACTGAAGACGACAATGACTATAACAACAGCGACACTAACTCTTCCGGCACTGTGTTTAAAGAAGAAAAAAACATGTTGGTAGTCGAGGGAATAGTTTAAAATGAGAGAGAAATATACAACTGACAACCTGTTAATGGAAATGTTATACTCAGAACCTGATGATTACATCAACTTTCTGCAGATAGACAGTGAAACGTTTAATAACTTGTTTAGCGTTACTTCGCACCCACTTTCAAAATATTCTCTTCTACTTATTCCTATAATGACAGTTCATTAAAATACCACAACATTGGAACGTAACTAGAACTCACATCATCTGAGGAAGAGCTGGAGAACTTTGATTTGTTTTATTTCATTCCACTACGGCTTGTATGTTACTGTATGTATAAAATATTGATTTATCTAAAAACAAAGATGATGTGACTTACCAAACGAAAGCGCTGGCATGTTGATAGACACACAAACAAACATACACACAAAATTCAACGTCTATCGACATGCCAGCACTTTCGTTTGGTATGTCACATCATCTTTGTTTTTAGATATATTTTTCCCACGTAAAATATTGATTTTGTTTATAATCTCTTCATGCATAAAATATGGCTGGAAAAGACGTGATATTGTCACACTTTTGGTAATTGTCAGTGCTATTTTGTTTTTACAGTTTATAACATTTTCCATAGTTGTGGGGACTCTTAATACAGTGACATAAATTGCAAGAAAAGAATTTTTCACTAAACGTATGTGGTGAAACATTGACACAAACAATGTCTGCCATCTTGTCAAACTTGGTGTTGCTCAAAATTTCTCACAAACGTGATCTATGCTTGACAGACACGTCAAACAGCACCACACACGGTCAAATATTTGACAAGCATAATTAAGTTAAACAAAATGTTTGACTATTTATGAGGGCCTTAAAAATGCACTCTTTGAGCACTCATTGACTGGACTACAGGTCATCAGCCACAGCATGAGCTTGGATTACACAAGTTTTGAGTAGAAAATTAGCCACGGTCTTTTGTTTTGGGGGGAGGGGTGGGGGAACGGCAAAAGGTTTCCACGTCAATTATATATAAAAATCATTCACGAGTTTACAAATTTTTTTTAAAGATGTTCGATACAATGTCTGTACAAATGTTATTGAATTTACCAATCTCTGCTATAGGACAGGCATTTCATTTTGCTTAGTAATGTGAAATTCATAAGCGATGTCACAAAACGGAGCATGTTTTGAAGAAGTGATCTGAGCATTTGCCTTGAGTGACAAGATAACCACAGATAAACTGAAAAACGGATTGTCACATGTGAATCAGAGGAGAGTTCCTCCAAAACTGAAGTCCGGTGCCTTAACTCCAGCCAGACCAACAATATAAACAACAATTGAAGAGACTGGTTATATTATCACCATTTTTCAGAAATGACATACTGTAACACATGAAGCTGCTGTATAATTTATTTTCAATTGTACCTCTGCATAATAAAATACTTTTTATAAATAATATATTGCAGCATTTGTTTTGTGATGCACATATGTAACACCTGCTACTACCAAAAATTTGTACTAGAAAAAGGTCTCTGACAAGCCAGTCACACAATTAAAAATAAATTATATGGCAGGTTTGGGTTCTTCCAAAGATTTATCAAATCTGTGAAGCAAAATCAATGTAAACAATATTATCAACAGCTTCTGTCAACTACAGAGAGAAGAGGAGAGGGGACTAAGCAATTACAGAAATATCAAATCATTTTATTACTAAACTGAATGTATCACTAGTCTTCACCAGAAATTAACAATAAATTCAAATTACTTCTCATTTGTTGTGCACTTTTCCTCTAACATTCTTCCAACTTCTCTTCCTATCTTTTTTCCTCCTTTCTCGATATGATTTTCCACCATTCCCTTACACATTCTGTCTTCCAATCCTATTGCAACACCCCCCCCCCCCCCCCCCACACACACACACACAAAAAAAAACCACCACAGTAAACTAGAATGAAATTTTCACTCTACAGCGGAGTGTGCGCTGATATGAAACTTCCTGGCAGATTAAAACTGTGTGCCGAACCGAGACTCGAACTCGGGACCTTTGCCTTTCGCGGGCAAGTGCTCTACCGACTGAGCTACCCAAGCACTCCTCGAAGAAGGAGAGCTTCTGTGAAGTTTGGAAGGTAGGAGACGAGGTACTGGCGGACTTAAAGCTGTGAGGACGGGGCGTGAGTTGTGCTTGGGTAGCTCAGTTGGTAGAGCACTTGCCCGCGAAAGGCAAAGGTCCCGAGTTCAAGTCTTGGTCCAGCACACAGTTTTAATCTGCTAGGAATTTTCACCACAGTAAACTTTTTGCCATCCAAGTTTGGCTCATGAAAACAAGCAGTGTAAAGCCTAATTCACACTGGATGTCAATGAAACTGAAGGTAACATCACACGCTAGACAGAATATTGAAATAATGTCATGTGTCTTACCCCCAGCACTGAATGGCAGAAGTGATATTATGAGATACATACTATCCCATAAAAAGTTGGGATCTACAAAACTGGAGGTGATGGGTTGAATAAATCATCACACACACATTACTAAAGGAACAAGCAATAGTAGTAATATTTACTAATGGCTAAACTAAAATTCTTACTGAATGTTCTTGACAAATGTTCTATGGTGAATTTTCCACACTGCTGAGGAGTGAAAGAACTGAGAATGTACCAACAAACATTTCAGAGTATTTATTTGCTCGACAAAATATGGAAATACAAACACATTAAATAGTATTTACAAGGCAATTCATAGTGCCTTTTGCTCTTTAGTGTGTTTTGCTTTCTTCTCAGTACCAAATAATGCAAAATAACTATTTTTCTCCTTCACAATATTATGAAAAGGAAAGTTGCCTCTCACCATATAGCGGAGATGCTAAGTTGCAGGTAGGCACAACAAAAGACTGTCACAAATAAAGCTTTCTGCCATTAAGGCCTTCATCAACAAACAAACAAACAAACAAACAAACAAACAAACAAACAAACAAACAAACAAACAAACAAACACACACACACACACACACACACACACGCACACACACACGCACGCACGCACGCACAAACGTGCAAATGTAGCTCGCACACACGACTGCAGACTAAGGCAACTGAAACCATTCCATTCTATTGTTGATGAAGGTCTTAATGGCTGAAAGCTTTATTTGCAATGGTCTTTTTGTTGTGCCTATCTGTGACTCAGCATCTCCGCTAGATGGTGAGTAGAGACTTTCCTTTTCATAATATTGTCACATTCCATCCTCGATTTTCTATTGTTTTATTTTTCTCCTTCAATATCATTGACTTTCTCATTGTTAAAGTAAAATGAAAACTATCTTTTATTTACTAGCAGTAACATTATTAAATTAATTTGACTTAAGAGATTAACCGAACACCCATTACATTATTTAATTTCTGTCAGCAGTACTTCATAAAGAGCACTTGCCTCTAATTGCTTCCTGAGTGCAGCAAGTTTTTCTTCTTGATCTCTCTGCCACTTTACTTTAGTGTCACGTATCAAGGCAATAGCTTTCATTTCATTTTCCTTCCACTCTGCACGCTCCAAATCTGTTGTTCTTTTTAGTGCCTGTAAACAAATGATTATATGAATTGCCTCACTACTAAAATATAACACACAAATAAAAGCGCAATCAAAACATTACATTAAGAGTAGGGAAAGGGGATCAATGATGACTCAGAATAACTGTCACTCACAGAATTCTAAGGAAAGGGTTCAAAATATGAAGTTGTTATTACAGTGATGCATATGGGTTTCGTATTACCTTATAACTGTCTGTGCGAGTATTCAGACATCACAATATAGGCATACAGGTTGTGTGCACACACATTCGGAAAGCTAGCAAAGTTTTCATTCTGTTCAAGCGCCTGTCAATGACTCAACACTCTACTATTCAGCGAGCTGTCACATATATTCCTACATTATTTACATTTTACCAGTAATGTCTATTACCATATCTGAATCATTAAACGAATGTACCACTCTGATGTCAGAAAAGTAACACCAGCATTAAGCTGCTCAGGTACAAATAATGAATAAATTATTAATGTTGGATAAAAATCTTTGAGGTTCACTACAGATTCTCTTTGTTATATTTTTTACGTTCACAGCTACAGTCTAACTACCCTTCTCTACACTAGTTGTGTTAAGCGCCAGGAATTTGAACCACATCACACAATGTTCCAAATGGATACAAGCAGCAACATGAAAATGTAGCATCAACTTTTGGCAAAGTTCACATCTATTTTAGGTGAAATTTACATCTAAATTTTTTTGTTTATAAAGGTTCACACATACAAATTTCAAAAGGTCATCACACTATGTCCCTGAAGATGAAGCCTTAGTGTTCTAAAATTGACTTTGAAAAAGTGGTAGGGGAGCTTTTCGGCTGGAACATTTGCTCTTGCAAAAGCTTCATTTTTTTCCAAAACTGTCTTTGCTCGTTTTCTTCTTTTGGCTCTATTTAAGCTTTTGACAAATGATTGTTTCTGTTGAGATGCAGCACCATTTTCCCCTCACCTTATTTTTCTTTTCCCAGCCAATTTTATAATTACAAAATCTGTAGAATTTTATTTTGGACTTTCACAACCAGTCATAGCCAAGCGACCCATACTTGACACTATGGAAAGGATTGACAAGGTGGTTAGTGTAGAAATACAATAGAAGGTAACTATTTGCACGTTAGAGGAAGATTTTTGAGGTGGTCTAAATACGCTGACTGGTTTTGTTTTCCTGTTGCTCTAGGGCAGAATGCAGAGAGCGAACTGGCAGTAAGCCACAAGCATAAACAAACTAGAATTATGTAGGGCTGTAGGCTTCCGTGGCCATTGTCATGGACATTAAAAACTTCTGTTGTTAGGTCATGTCATACTACTACTAAATGATCGATGTTTCGATACCTCTGCTGGGATCTTCTTTGGGATTTTGTGGTGTCTGCAGCTGACTGAACACTGTCAGCAACCGGTGTCATGTTCTCTTATAATGGAGAGTTTTCCTATGCTTGCAGTGGAGAAGTGGAATTACTGGGTAAAATTCTTGTGGCTACCATTGGTAAGCCATTGTCATCGGTTAGAAAGGGATTTTTCCTGCACTTATGCAGGAGGAGACTTATTGGTTAAAACTCCTCCTGCTGTTACTGATGGGCTGCCATCATTGGCTAGAAGTGGAATGGGCAGAGCAAGAGAGGGGGAATGTTTATCCAAAATATTATTGCCCACGGAGATTGCTTCCAGGACATTATATTGCTTGCACGCCACGGCTGCATATTCACTTCCTTGATGGCAGGGAGCCAATATGCCTGAAGCATACACTCCTCCTCTCTATTGAAGTTACAAGCATTCTTAGAAATTTCAATTGCTTCTCCAACTTTTCTTCTATAAATGTTGGTTTCCTTAACCAACACAAGTATGTTATTGAAATCAATGTCAAGGCCACAGTTCTCGTGATGTTTTGCTATCACCGATTTCACATGTTTAGTCACATGTAGTATTCATGTTCCTTAATACACTCTTTAACAGTTCTTCCCGTTTTGCTTATATATGCTTTACCGCAGCCACACATCATTTCACAAATGACACAGTGTGGAGGCAATCAGATGCATCTGTTTTGTGGAAAAAGATCCAAATGTTGTTTTTCCTTAGAATTCTGCTCAAGCATTCAGTGCCCCAAAAAAGAAACAGTAAATTAACAGAGAGAGAAGGCAGTTTATGGCACCCTGCCATCAAGGAAGTGAATATCCAGCCGCAGAGTGTGAGCAGTACAACTGCCCTGGAAGCCACCTCTGCAGACAATAATATTTTGGACAAACATGCCCCTTTCCTGCTCTGCCCATTTCACTTCTAGCCAACGATGATGGTCAACCAATAGCAGCAGCAGGAATTTCAACAGATAACTGTCCTCCAGCAACTGTGCAGGAAAAATTCCTTTCTAACCAATGAAAATGGCTCATTAAGAGATTTAGCCAAAAAACCCCTTCTTCAGTATTAGTGCAGGCACATTTCACTTAATATCCAATGACGATGACTACCCAATGGTAGCCATAAGAATTTTACTCAATAATGCCACTTTATAAGAGAATGCAACATTGGTCTCTGACAGTGTTCAATCAACAGTGGACACAACAAGATCCTGAAGAAGATTCCAACAGAAGGGTTGAAACATCTATAGTTTAGAAGAAATATGACAACCTAACAATCCAGAAGATTTTAACTTCAGAAACTAGAATCAAGCCACCAGGACAGCAGCCATGTTCTGTGTTTCTGTGAAAGCAGAACTGCCACAGGGATCTTTGATCTGTTCTGGTGTTGTGAGGATTATACACAAACTCCATGATGCAACAGGATTAGTCCCTCCACTTATTTCAAAATAAGAAAGGAAAACAACAAGCAAGATCTAATACAAAAGATTTCCTAAATGTTTGCCGAAATCAGCAGTGTCATAAGTGAGGCAGTTCGGACTCCATTTATTACCAGTATTTGGCACAACTAGAGTTCAAAACATCCTCCATCTAAAACTGCCATGGTAATGTCTCCACAAAAAATTAAAGTTTTGTGCTTTAGCTAGCAGACAATCTTACACATTTATTGGTTTTTAGAATGTTACGTCCCATGGTTGAGTCCTATGTTGCATCAAATGACATGCATCCTATACAGACCATTGAACAGCCCACAGCTGCCATGGCACCAGAGCATCGAATGCACTGGTATGTCATCGTCCTCATGGACTTTTTGTTTTGAAAACATGTTCTTACACACATTATCTTCCAAAATCAGGCTCTGCTTGATGGTATGCAATAGCAGTAATCAAAAATTGAGTACGTTTACAGTATTTATATGTAGAACATGAAGGTATTTCGAACTATCTTTGATGAAACAGTTCACCCGGATACATTCACTACAAAATAGAATTTATTACAGACTTTCACATTTTGAAGTTGAATTAACAACTATTGCAAACTGTGAGTTTTTCAGGTTCCTAGATATTAGTTTTATCTGTAAGAAAAATTTGCTAAGTTTCAGGATCCAAAGCACAGCTTTCTGACAATGGAGCAAACATAAATCTTTAGCTCTTACTCTGACTGCACACCCAGGTGTGTGTGTGTGTGTGTGTGTGTGTGTGTGTGTGTGTGAGAGAGAGAGAGAGAGAGAGAGAGAGAGAGAGAGAGAGAGAGAGAGAGAGAGAGAGAGAGAGAGAGAAACTGCAAGAATGATTTACAGGTTGTGTTTTGCACAGTTTGACATCAATCCACTATCTTCTACAACACAGATTTGTAATTTCTTTTTCCAGCTGTACTTTTTGTTCTGATCATGTTAGACACTACTGCAAGTGGTACGTTAATTTAATTGCGTTTACAAACTTCATTAAGAGCTCTGTGAAGAATGAAACTACAACACACTAGTACAAAAATTAAACTCGACTCCCATTAATACAATAACATTTTATCAACCTGATCCAGGTCAGAGTCAACCCTTTGAGCAATGTCAGGGTGAGACCTCGATCTGGCTGACATACTCATTTTTATAGGAGCTGGAGAGGAGGAGGATTTGAGAAATTTAGTTCCAAAGCATATAGCTTACTAGGAGTTTATTTGAAGCTAAATACACTTCCTTAAACTGAGTTGCCTCTAAGATGAAATTCTAATCTATAAGCAGAGGAAGTGATAGAATCACTGTTTTGTCCACTCAGAGCAAACTCTCCACACCCAACAAGAACGATGGCGAAAGTAGAAAACTCCCTGGAACATGCTGTAGAAATTGATCCAGAGTCCGCATCTGCCTTACAGTTTTGGTACCACAACCCACAGACACTGTCCATCTTATGGAGGGAGGAGGATTTCTTTGACTGGTGGTTGATGATTCCTGTCATGCCCTTCCATCCTCTTCCCTCCATATTCTACATACTCTGCTGCTTAGTGATTTTAATAGTCTTGGGCATACAATTTTACTGCCTGCAATTTTGACCTTTTGCCATTGTAAGCAGTTGCTCACCAGTTGTTTTGACCACCCCCAAAACACAATAATTTATTTTCTTATGTTTAAGAGGAATATGTAACACATCAAGACATGAAACATGTATATCTCTAACAAGAGGGTTTTAGTTCTCTACTGTACATTTTGGCAGTTGGTCCCCTAGTGTCTTAACAGAGAGCATGTGTGTCCATTATTGTAAAGATTTATACCACAGGTCTTACAGCTGATGATGTGCTTAAGGCACCAGGTTAGACTCATCAAGAGCCTGAGTTTCTATACACTATTCAAAGGTTTTGCTTTCTCATTTGTAAATATGACAATGCAGTGAACTTTGTGTAGAATATTGACAGGTTTCAGTGACATCATTTGTGACAACACCTGAGGGCCTCAACAAATTAGCTGAAGTTACTACAATTATTCACATGAAAGACAGCTGGACAAAAATGGTTTCACACTTCAAATCACTTGTCTGTCAAAAATGTGTTGTGGTGTTGGCCTTTTTGCTTCAGAGACAAGTTTTCTGTACATAACAAAGTGTTATACCTCATTGGCAGCTTTCAACTTTTGACATTTAAGCTCCACTTTCGCCAGATCATCTTCGAGAGACCTGCATCGATCTTCGAGAGCTGGTACACTTCTATCCCTGTAAAAACAAAAATAAAGTATATAGCACATCTGATATAATCAGTGACAGTTTTTAATAGCAGTGAATGGTCTGTGGTTCATCCTACAATTTAGCTGATTTTAATCTTCAGTTTTGGTAAATGTTTTGAATGTGTCAAACACATGGGGCTGTTCCACTGTAGGGATTGCACATCAAAATGCATGTTCCCCATGACTGTCACTAAACTTTCCATACAGCAACCTATGCTTCTGGCAGCACCTTGTAGGATCCCTTTTTCTCCCTTCAATTCATTATAATAGAAGTATCACCGTAGTCCTTTGCCCAATTAGAACCATTTATTGGATTTAAAGTAAAATTTTAGCCTATCCATCCAGTAACCCAGCATGTAAAACCTTCTAACATATCATTCATCTAATATTTGAGCAGTCCTCACATATTGCTATATTTGTATTTGGTGCTGCAATAAAAGTGTTAATTTATGATGATGCAATAAATTTACAAGGGCATTTTTCACATTTCATTTAACACCTAGCCAGCATACCACATTTAAGAACCAGCAAACAACAATACTATCAACTTTGACCTCCATAATTATGTCTACCAACGACAACATAGATTTTGATCATCAAGTGAAAGCAACTCACCATGCTCCAATGGAAAGGAGGCAATTAGGGAACAAATTTTTTTGCACTCCACCTCCTTTGCAAGTGAATTAATATTTACTTCAAAAAGTCCATCACTTGCTGCTTGGTTTTCTGTACAAAATGTTCAAAACTCGGGACCATTTTCTTTGTAGGAATGATTTGTTACAAATAAACACATTCATAGATCACTTTAGAGTTTCCTGAGCAGATACTATTGAACTTGCATCAATAATTTTATTTTATTTTATTTTTCTTTAGAAATGATGTAAACAAACATTTATTGTATTCCAGACAAATTGTAATCATAAACATTTCTGTTTCTTTGCTACGATTCTTGGATTACAGACATTCGCTGTAAAGAGAAAGTCTTTTCCCCCTTACTTACTTTGCAAGTCTGCATCGATTTAGGGGCTCTGCATCATGTGTCCAATAACTGCTACACAAAACTTTGTACAAATGACTGCAATTTTCAATTTTCATGAACATATATAATGAATTCATACAATATGCCATTCCATTGTGAGTCTGCCCCCATATTGCCGAAGTTCCTTCAACTATGCTGCAGAAGTTTTGCTGGGAAGCCCTTACACATCCTCCTTACAGTCCCAACCTCTTCCCATGAAATTTCCATATCTTTGAAGCCCTGGAGACAGAAATCTGTGACTGGCAATTTCCTTCAGACGAAGCAGTGCATGCCTGGGCACAATCATGGTTCTGTAGGCAACTGCCAACATTTTTCCATGAAGGCACTGATTGTCTTGTCTCACAATAGGATAAACGTATTAACACTCTTGACATTACTTTTGAAACAACAAACAGTTTATTTACTTTTTTCTATCAGTCTTATTTTCATCTGACTGCACCTTATTGCTTAAAATTTTTTAAACTTTTTTCACATCCATAAGGACCGTTTCACTTAGGCTCTGTGGAAGGTACATTAGTATACATTTTTTTTTTCATAAATATTTACTACGCATACTTGTTGTCTGACATGTTCTACACCTTGGAGGATCTCTCACTATGGATCTATTGGAACGAAAAGTACAGCTAATCTAATCAAACAATCTGCTGGAACCATTGAAAAATGGCAAAGGAGCTGTACAATTTTGTGCAGTGACACCACAATATGATTTATTGATCTTATTGAAGAAGCTATATTCATGAAATAATATGAAACATTCTGAGAAGGGAAGAGCTCGAGACAAGCAAGTTGTATAATAGCTATAAATACAACGTTAATGTTGGTGTATGTTATAGATAAATGAATAATCTTGTAGAACACTCTATGTTTGTGACAGTATGAAGGAAGAAGACACGAGGTTCTGACTAATCTGTACAAGGAATCATATGTTTGAAATAAACAAGTGCCCACAGTGCAGTTAATTTGATCTCAAAAATTTAAGATAGTCTTAAGAGTCTGGTAAGAAGTTTCTAAACTTGCAAAATGAACAAGCTGTATAAAGACTTTTGTAGTCCAAACAACAGATGATCTAGAAAAATTCTGAAAAAATCCTGTAAACATTCAAATTTTATTGATACTACTTGTGATACCATCACACCAATGAAACTTGCTTGACTAATAAGAGCAAAAAATATATATAAAATGAAGTAAATAATAATAAAACCACATCTCTAACTAAGAAAATGCTTAAGTGTGGAAAGTACCTGTTGGAATGTCAACAATATCATGAAAAGGATAGATTGCTACTCACCACAAAAATGACATGTTGAGTGTCAGACAGGCATAACAGATGTGTAACAGTCTTTTGTTGTGCCTGCCTGCAACTCAATGTGCCATCTTTACAGTGAATAGCAATCTATCCTTTTCATAATATTTTTAAGCAAGCACTAATAAACATTGTTCTAATGTGAAATTTAGAGATTAAATTTCTGAAAGGTTTGAGATAAAGCTTGAGTCAGACAGGGAGATGGTCCTCCCGCTGCTCTTTTAACTGTGTTCCAAAAAAGTCATAAGAGAAGGTAGAATATTGTTAGGAGAAAGCCAAATCAATGAAGGAGTTAGCTTTGGTTGCAAAAGGGACAAGCTACAAGTAAACACGCCTATCTTTTTCAGACAACCTAGCTATTTTTCCAGACTCAATGGAAACAGCCACTAGACAGAAAGCAGTAGTTACAGAAGGAAGCTTAAAAATCTCTTTTGTGAAAACCGAACGGATGGCCAGTATTATGAGGTACAACATATCACTTCCGTGGAGTGAGGAGTTGCACAATGTTAACAGTACTGCCAAATGAAGCTAGTCAAACATACATTATTTCTATTGGTCGTTTTAGGAAGTTTTCGATACACATATTGTATGGAGAATTTGTACTGTTTGTGTATGTTAACAAGTGTGATGGAAGCAGTATTTCTGCAAGAAGGGGATGGCTCTGCATTTTGGTCAAGCTTTCCAGCACCTGCCGATTTGGTGGTTATTCCGCACAGCTATGCCCCTGCCTCTGAGACACACTGTGCTCCATCAAATATTACCTGCCTTGACAACAGCCTACATGATGAAAAAAAAAAAGGAGAGAAAGTTCCACTGGAGAGTCTGCACAAATGCCTGTTAGAGGGCGGATGTTGAGCTGTCAATTTTGTTAACACTCAATGTAATTGTCAAAGATAAACTGCCGACAAAATCAAATAGTGGGCATCCAGGAGGGAACAATGATAATATTATAAAAAGGATATATTACTGCTCACCTTAAAAAACCACACACACACACACACACACACACACACACACACACACACACACACACACACACACACACACTCTCTCTCTATGTAATTTTCATGCAAGCACAACTCACACACAGATGACCACTGTTTACGGTCACCGATGCATGAGTTGTGCTTGCATGAATGTGAGTGTGTTATCTACTTTAGAAGAAGGCCTTTTGGCTGAAAGCTCACATGTTTAGCAGTCTTTTTGTTGTGCCTGTCTGCAGCTCAATGTATCCTCTATATGGTGTGCAGCAATCTATCCTTTTCCTAATATTGTCCAAATTGCAGACAACTCATTTGGTAGCTTGTTGAACCTAGATAAGCATGAATTTTATCTCCAGCATGGGGCAGATTTCACAGAAGACAAAGTCCAAGGAAACAAGGAAGATGATCCAGAGAGGGAAACAGTGCTACAAATAAACAAGTTTGTAATTGTAAATCTTTAAAGTACAGCACTGTAATTGATACAGGAAGTTCCTCTCCTCTGAATGTCCATCAAATATGGCCGGAAACATCCCAATTAAGACAGCCCCCAAGGCAATGGAATCTTATGAGAAAAAGACATTTTGGAGAAAGAAGCCATTAAAGCAAGAGCTATTAAGATGAAAACGGAGTACTACTTCACTGAGGATGTATGCACTATGATAAAAAAATCAGTATCTCTCAATGTTAAACTTAGATGCTGCCCTACAGTAATTCATCCAGGAGCACTATATGCAACAAAATGTTTATCTCTGAACAAAAAAAGCAATGATGGAAGCTGTGGAAATCACATAAAGAAAAATAATAAGGTAAATTTTCAGATCAGTTAAGGAGCAATCACAATATAGAAGACATCATGATAGTGTAATTTACACACATATTCCAAAAATTAGAGACATGATTAGGAAAAGAAGAATAGCTCACTATGGTCAAATCCGAAGAATGCAACCCAACAGACTGACAAAAAGACTTCACATATTTCAGTAAATTAAAAGTGGACAACAAATATTGCATAAAAGTCTGAAGGAATGTAGATGAATGGGTAAACTCAAGGTCAAAAGGAACAACTGCCACACAAAAAGAAATTGCAAGGTTCCAAAGGTTTCTGCGAGAAAGCCAAGAAGAGAACTGGAGCTACATGCACAGAAGAAAAACAGACAAAACTGAGAAATGATTATGGAAATGTGGAAGAAACAGTTTAAACAACAGTAGTCCAAAGTGGCTCATACATAGAAGAAGAAGAAGAATTATTGGTAAAGATTTCAGTTCTATCTGCAGTTACATACGTATGTAACACTGTTTACTTACAGATCTCCACTACGTTTCTCCATTTCAAGAAGCTTTTTACGCAGTATCTCTATCTCCTTGTTCTTTTTACTTATCACACTCTCAGGGTCTTCTGTCTTTTTTGGTGGAGAAGTGTCCGTTCTAAAACATCAACAAAGATACAGTAAACACTTAGGAAAAATAACTCAATCTCATAAAAGCAATGACAATACGTCCTTACTTTTCATTTGATGATATTTCATGAGAATAGGAAAAACCAATGAATGGTAAATTTCGTCCAGAGAACTCTTTCTTCACTTTAAAATCTTCTATTGACAATTTCTGAACAGGAGGCTCAAGTTCTGTGAAATTTGAAGTATCATCATCTCCTTTGACTGATGGAATAAATGGTGGCACAGCTGAAACAGAAATAAGAAAGTTCGTAAGTTCACATTAAATCTAAAAATTTATTCAGGTTACAGAAAGCAATGATTTAAGAAGTTATTAGTCAAACAGCATATTGCAGATTCTTAAGGCACACACAATGATGAGATCCGCTTTCAGTGGTTCCAGAAGGAAGTGACTGCTCATTACATGCAATGGTTCCATTGTCTGTATTCTACCTGGTGCTTTCCAGTGTCATATTACGTGAAAATTAGCAATTCTTGCAGAAATTTGTAGTTTACAGGAGTAATGCCAACAACCTAGGTATGAAAATATGTTTCCTAATAGTATGTATTCTATTCTTATAAGAACATGTTGAAGACATATGCTACAGAGTAGTTCACTTTAATCTATATAACTTGAACATGCACGTGCTCTTCATATACAGACACAGTTTTTCTTTGCACATTTCCCTTCTTTAGGAAACTTATGCCAACCCTTTTTGAGGAAAGTTTTACAACTGCAGTTCTATTTATTCATTTTCCTACAAATGATGTTTAATTATTGAGCTACAAATAACACCACACAAGCTGTCAACATCAAATTCTTACTTATCGTAATTTATATTCTGAAACTAAGTTTTAGAGCTGTTAATTTGGAAATCAATTTTACAGAGGCTTCTAGACCCTATTGTCGATATGAGTTCTTACATTCCCTCAAGTTGGACCAGTCAACGGAGTAGAAAAAAGGGTGTCGCAGGAGATGCTCATGTCCGAGGCGTGACGCAGCATCCTGCAGCAGGCCAGCAACCAGTTGCTTCAATGACTGCGAGGCATCAACATCTGGCGGAATCACCACTTTCCCAGCACAGTTTGCGATCTTACTCTGCTTGGTCGCCACGTCATCATTAGAAAATGGCGTATCTCCAACCACCATCTCGTAGGCCACTATTCCTAATGACCAGTAGTCACATTCAACCTGTACACAAACAAATTCAAATTAACATCTGCCTAAAGAAGTCATTTTTACAGACCTTCAAGTATCAGAAGCTAATTCTCTGTTTAACTACCAGCAAGCGCATACACAATGAAGTCAAAGTGTTTCATTGAGTCAACGAAGGAACTCTCATTACCACCACAGCAAATGTGATTTCAGAAATTCTATGCTAGAATCCAGCATCATCTGAAAAGATTGATGATGCCTGAAGGATGATACCCTCATGACAACACAATAGGATGGCATATCTGTTCTGGTGTGACCAGGAGAAGAACTAATTTCCAGAGACAGAGGCCCAGATCGAAAAATGTTTGTTTTTGTGAATATGGGACGGAACACATGTTAACATGTGCCCTCACCACGCACCATGGACAACTTAAGTTATGATTAGTGTCTGAGGTTACCAAGTTCAGATCTGCACTTAGTTAAGATTTGTAATTTTTACATTTTATTCTTACTTAAGTTGTGCATACATGTTTTGCATTGTGTTTGCTTCTGACGCAGGAAATAAATAACTGAATACATAAATAAACAACTAACACAGTTTCTAATGAAAATATTATGATGATGCAGAAGGTAACGATAAGATACAGGAACTGAGAGATGACATGTGCACACGGAGTATCACATGTCTTTGAATAAAACACATACTAAAAAATGGCTCTGAGCACTATGGGACTTAACATCATAGGTCATCAGTCCCCTAGACTTAGAACTACTTAAACCTAACTAACCGAAGGACATCACACACAGCCATGCCTGAGGCAGGATTCGAACCTGCGACCGTAGCAGACTGAAGTGCCTAGAACCGCTCGGCCACTGTGGCCAGCAAACACATACTAAAATAAATTATAATCAGATGATAAATGCCAGACTACGTGATGATTGGGAAGGGGGAGGGGGAAGAGGATGAAGTGCTTCTCTGGTAACCTCAAAATTTACTTCCCAACAATTTGAATGACTTGGAAATATAGAATACACATTTTTCCCACTGTGCCTGTCACCAGCAAGGGTGGTTTAACATGAGAACCTACATTTGAGGACATGTCATTTCTAACAAGTCTGTGTTACTCATGTGTGCTGCCATCCATTAGAAGACACAAACAAAAATTACATGGAAAAGTGGACTACTTTTGAATGGGGAGAAATAGCATGTAACACGATAAAAGCAAAATTGGATGCTATTTATGGTGACTTCATCAATAACAATAGTCAGTATTAGTACAATAAATTCAAACAAGGTGAAACATTTTTATGATACTCAACAAGGACACCCAGTGGATGGAGTTGCCAAAGAAATACTTGAAAAATTCACTACACAATCCATGCCAATATAATATTTGAATAAATCATATATCAACAAGAATGACAATGGTATGTCAACAACAATGATAACATTTTACCTGATAAGTTGATGGTGAAAATATTGTTGGCCCAGTGTGTGCTGCAATTGACAGCAGACAAAAAGTGAGTATCGAAACTATGTTTCAAGCAATTTAAGCAAGATATGAAGCAGCATTGAGTAGTAATCACTTTTGAGACTTGGATTAATCATTACACTTCTGGAAGCCATAAAACTATCAAAACAATGCTCTGCTTCCAGAGAATCTGCTCCAAAGATGGTTAATCAGTTCCATTGTCCAGAACAGTTGTGGTGACAATTTTGTAATACAAAGTGCATCACACTCTTCAACTTTTTAGTAAAATAAAAAAATGACCACTGGACAATACTACAGTGAGTTAATTACACCAACAAGAGATGGGAAGAAACATGGCGACATCTGGTGGTGACGAAACTATTTTTTCACCATGAAAACTTGCCAGCACATTTATCGGGATTTCTCACTACAAAATGGGACAAACTGGGCTGCAAATTTCTGGCTCACCCCTGTAATCGTGCTCCTAGCTCCCCATGAATTATTCACGGTATCAAACATGAAGTGATCCTTAAATAGAATATTCTGTTCGACAGAGATAGTCATTTACGGGTGTATTTTAAAAAGTTTGTCAATTCCTATTCTTTTTTGGAGGGATTAAAAATGGCCTGGGATCAGGAAAAATGTATATCCATAAAAGGAGACCAAGTTGAAAAATCACTATTTGGAAAAAATAAATAAAATAAAAAAGTGACAGAACTAGATTGATTTACCATCAAATTAGGGTGTGTAACCTACTGTGGAAGGGTACAAAAGTGGATCTACAGTGATCAAGTGTAAGTATTTACATAATGGAGACTCATGGGTTTTCCATTTTAAGTTTTTTAACAGGAACACGAAGGACCTGTATCTAACACAATAATCTCAGGACTTGTTTATTTTGCACACACTCACTATATTGCAATATAGAAACTGTGGAGCAAGTTAGAAATTGTTCAGAGTGCAGAAAAAGATTGATCTTTTACAGAAGCTCGAAATTTAGTGCAGAGTTCAATATGAGATGCTTATATTAGTTTCCACAACAAAACTTTGCCTCGAAACCTGGCAGAAAATCCAAAGAGTTTCCTGTCGTATTAAAGTATGCTAGGGGCAAGACACAATCAATGCCTTCTCTGTGTGGTAGCAACGGAAATACTATCAACGATAGTCTTGCTAAGCAGAATTACTAAATACAGCCTTCTGAAATTCTTTCACCAAAGAAGACAAAGTAAATATTCCAGAATTCGAATCAAGAACAGTTGCCACCATGAGTAACTTAAAAGTAGATATCCTTGGTGTAGTGAAGCAACTTAAATCACTTAATGAAAGCAAGTCTTCTGGTCCCGACACTATACCAATTAGGTTCCTTTCAGAATACGCTGATACAGTAGCTCCATACTTAACAATCATATATAACCACTCGCTAGATGACAAATTAAGCTACTGTATCTACAGTAGCTTCATACTTAACAATCATATACAACCACTCACTACACAACAGATATGTACCCAAAGACTGGAAAGTTGCACAAGTCACACCAATATCAAGAAAGGTAGTAGGAGTAATCCAGTAAATTACAGGCTCATATCATTAACATTAATATGCAGCAGGATTTGGAATATATATTGTAAACAAACATAATGAATTACCTCAAAGAGAACAGTCTATTGGTAAACAGTCAACACAGATTTAGAAAACATCGTTCTTGTGACACACAATGAGCTCTTTACTCTCACGAAGTGTTGAGTGCTACTGACAAAGGATTTTAAATGGATTCCACATTTCTAGATTTCCAGAAGGCTTTTGACACTGTACCTCACAAGCAGCTTGAAGTGAAATTGCGTGCTTATGAATTATCATCTCAGTTATGTGACTCAATTCGTGATTTCTTGTTAGAGGGGTCACAATTCGTAGTAAAACAGAAGTGATTTCTGCCATTCCACATTGTAATGTTTTAGTCCCTCTGCTGTTCCTTATCTATATACATGATTTAGGAGACAATATGAGCAGCCGTCTTAGATTGTCTGCAGATGATGCTGTTTATCCTCTAGTGAAGTCATCAGAAGCTCAAAACAAATTGTAAAACGATTTAGAAAAAAAAACCTATATGGTGCAAAAATTGGCAATTGACCCTAAATAATGGAAACTCTGAGGTCATCCACATGAATGTTACAAGGAATCCATTAAACTTCAGTTACACAACAAATCAATCTAATCTAAAGGTCGTAAATTCAACTAAATACCTAAATATTACAATTACAAACAATTTAAATTAAAAAGAACACACAGAAAATGTTGTGGGAAAGGCAAACAAAAGACTAGGTTTTATTGGCAGAACACTTAGAAAATGTAACAGATTTACTAAAGAGACTGCCACACTACGCGTGTTCGTCCTCTTTTCGAGTACACCTGTGTGGTCTGAGATCCTTACCAGATAGGATTAACGAAGTACATTGAGAAAATTCAAAGAGCAGCAGCACATTTTGTATTATCCCAAAATAGGGCGGATACAGGATTTGGGGTGGGGATTATTTAAAAAAGGTATTTTTTGCTGCAGCAGAATCTTCTTATGAAATTTCAACCATCAACTTTCTCCTCCAAATGCAAAACTATTTTGTTGATGCTGACCTACATAGGGAGAAACTATCATAATAAACTACTGGAAATCAGAGCTCACACAGAAAGATAAAGATGTTCATTTTTTCCATGCACTGTTTGGTTCAAATGGCTCTGAGCACTATGCGACTTAACTTCTGAGGTCATCAGTTGCCTAGAACTTAGAACTAATTAAACCTAACTAACCTAAGGACATCACACACATCCATGCCCGAGGCAGGATTCGAACCTGCGACCGTAGCAGTCACTCAGTTCCAGACTGCAGCACCTAGAACCGCACAGCCACTCCGGCCGGCTGCACTGTTTGGGATTGGAATAATAAAGAATTATTGTGATGGGGCTTCGATGAACCCTCTCTGCTAGGCACTTAAGAGTGATTTGCAGAATATTCATGTAGATTTAGAATGTTAGGAGTAGACCAGAAAACATCATACAGTCAGTTGTTCAGAGAAAATAAAATTCTGTCACTTCTTTGTGTATACATAACAGAAAATTTAATTATAATAAAAGAAAATATGAACAGTAATGATCCTTTTAACTCCCATAATGAATCTGTACATAGCCATTATACAAGACAAATGAATGATTTACATTCAGCAAATATAGCACTATTCCAAAAAGGCATACTCCATTCTAGCATCAAACTGTATAGTGCTTTATTCAGATACATAAAAATAACAACAGAAAAGTATAAATGCAAAGATTAATTAGTTGAGCACTGCTTTTGTTCTGTAACTCTACCACTCATTCATGTTTTATTTCTAAAATGCTATATGGTGAATAACAATCCATCCATTTCATTATACTATGATTATTTCAGCCTGGATTTTCCACTGTTTGCATAATTATTTAACAAATTTAAAAGAGGCAGTCATAATCTACTAATAAGATGTATATTCTAATGTTGGAACTTTAACCAAATAAGCTATTTATGACAATTAGAAACTGTGTTTTTTTCTTGAGGCTGTACAACCAATGGCATACAAATACCCGAAATCTATTCACCCTGTATTTGAGAATGACAGCACTTAGTGACTCAACAAACTTTAAGCATAATTTCAAAATTTTTATCAAACTTCTTTTCACTTATATGCTTAATGTCAAGTATTTAACACCTGTGTAAAATAATTAGACATTTTAAAATGTTTTATTTATGGGAGTTCAATTCTTCAAAGAATTGGGGTTTATTGGTATGTACTAACAGCTGGGCACAGTTATGTTCCTGATGTTTTCACTAAACAGAACATGGCTATGTCACTTGCTCTCAATCAGTTGATAAAAGTGGACACTGAAAGATAAGCAAACATTTATTTGTTGCACCTTTCTTGTCCCAGTCTCTTGTCAATACACATTGCACTGAGCATTTCGGTGTGACATGGTGATGATTCTTTTCTGAGATTCTGCACAGAAATTATAATAAGTAACAATATATTTTACGAATTGAAAAAGAGGTGTGCCCACCCACAGTTGTAAATGTTTTTATACACTGGATGCAAAATACAGAAGGGTTATTGAAAGACATTTATGTTGTTTAGCAGCTTGCTTAGTTCGGAGCTCTATTACAGCCCTTAACCCTCTGCAGAAGGTGTAGTAGTCAAATGCCAAGATTTCCAGGCACTGAATAGCAGCTCCGCTACTCAGGAAGCAGAGAAAAGTGACTGTAAAAAAATTACGTCATTATGGTAAAAGCTATCACAAATAGCAATAAGGTGACAGACCATTTGGAAAGGAACAGTCCATTTTCGCTTAATCCATCTACAGGACGTGGTTGTTACACTCCACCTGCTATCACCATGTAGTAGTGCTACTCAGTCTCTACAGGGGTTCTAGCTGTTTGTGTTTTGCTGTCACTGATAACACACACTAACAACAAATTATTGCTTGACTAACATGGGACCAGTATAACATTCCAATTTAAAAACATTTAGTTTGTTATGAGAAACAAACCTATACTTCTCACAGAGAGAGCATCACAAGATTAACAGTATTTATTTGTGTGACACTGTTTACACATTACAAAAATGAAATTATATTAATGCCTGGTGTCTGCACCTGTGATACATTATATGTAAACTGAAGGTGGAGGGGGGAGAAAGGAAAGGAAAGGTAAGTGAACGAATTATTGATGTTAGCTGCATCGGGACATTAGGTGGAATCAACGCGATGAATGAAAATGTGTACCGGACTGGATTTGAACCAGAGATCTCTTGCTTACTAGGCACCATCCAGGACACAGTGTTATCGCAACTGTGCAAACTATCTCAGCACGCCCAACGGCTGACCCACATTCCCACCGAGCGCCACCTATCCACAGTCCCTGTCCATTTCCTCCACACCTGCTACTCTGAGATTCCTGCAGGAGGTCGGACATACTTGTGCATCTGCACTGAAAAAGGTGAATCCAATGCCCATCTAAGTCAATCAATTATATGAAAGCAAGGTGTCTGTTCTTTCAGACATGTTTGAAAGTGGTTAACGCATCTGCCTAGTAAACAGGAGGTCCCGGGTTCGAATCGCGGTGGGGGTACACATTTTCACTCTTCGCTGCCGATTCCACACAATGTCGCAATGCAGCTGACATCAGTAATCCCTTCTTTTCCCCCCCTCCACCTTCAGTTTACAAAAATGAAATTATAAATATCTACCAAAACATCAGAGAAAATGAAGCTGACAACTCTTAAGAGACACACATGGTATAATATTTCTGTACAAAGCTGGATCAGGTGTACCTGCTGAAAGTTCAAACGGAGCTCAGGTAAAACAGTTAATATCTCCCAATCTAACAAGTATAAGAAACTAAGAATGAATGAGGGGGAAAGTTGGATGGGCAGCTCAGCAAGTAATTCAAGCAACTCAGAGCAATAACAGTGGTCTAGTGCAAGTCATGTTTCTTACCCCATATGAAACACCGTGATGAGGACCTTCCAGAACGAGAAGTACTTCTGGTGCTATATAGTCCAGAGTGCCCACGGGTAGCTTGCTGCGGACCATACCGGCAGCTGACAATCTAGCTGATGACCCAAAATCTGCAAGCTTTAAGTGCCCACAGAGGTCTATGAGGATGTTCTCTGGCTTTATATCACGGTGAACGTACCCCATTGTGTGTAAGCTGTGGATAGCCAGTGCCAGTTCCGAGAGGTAAAACCTGAAAGCACAATATTCATTTACATACATGAAATGCTCTGTTTAAAGTTACTGACTTGCTTAATTCCTACCAAAAGGCACAGAGCCGTAAGTAAGTTGTTAATAAAGATGAAGGAATAAATCAGCTGCACATGTTACTGTAATCAACAGAGACTGAGTTAGGATGACCAGATCAGGGTCTGAAGGCAGTTCCATCAAATTACAAAAAAAGAAATGAAAGGAGGAAGATAAGGGTTTAAAATTCTATCAAGATTTCAGTGAAAGTGACATAATGGTATTGATGACAATTTTTAATTATAGTACAAAGTGAATGTACAGTGAAACAAACATAGCTACTTCTCAGTTAGAGGAAATACAAAAAGCTGTAGAAATAACTCACCTGCACAATTCTTCCGACAACACACCATCAAATCTATCGAGAAGTGAAAGGAGATTACCTCCAGGATGAAATTCCATTACCAGGTACAGATTTTGCATGTCTTGGAATGAATACTGCAATGATGTAATCCATGGAGAAGATGCTTGTGCCATTATATCTCGTTCTTCCTGATAGAATGCCATCTGTATAATTTAGAAGAACTGGTTACCAAACAATGTGCTGACTGCGTAAGAACTTAAAAATCAGAAAAGAAAAAACCCTGATACCTGATCCACAATTAATCCTAATGACCCTTGTAGGAACAATAATGATGCGTCCATACTGACAACTAAGTATGCACTTGAATAAATAACTTATCCAATACAATATCCCACTTTCTGCCAACTGAACTATACCTCACCACTACTTCTGTTCAAAAGTTAGATACAGTGGGAGTTAGTGAAGTTCAGTGGCAGTAGGAACAGGACACCTGGTCAGGTGAATACAGGGTTATAAATACAAAACGAAATAGAGATAATGCAGGAGCAGGTTGAATAATGAATAAAAAAATAGGAATGCGGATAAGCTACTATGAACAGCATAGTGTATGTGGTTATTGTAGCTAAGACAGACACGGAGCCCACACCCACCACAATAGTACAAGTTCATATGCCAACTAGTTCCACAAATGAAGAACAACTTGAAAAAATGTATGATTAGATAAAAGAAATTATTCAGATAGCTAAGAGAGATGAAAATTTGATAGTAATGGAGGACTGGAATTCAATAGCAGGAAAAGGAAGAGAAGGAAACATAGCAGATGAATATGGACTAAGGAAAAGCAATGAAAGAGGAAGCCGTCTGATAGAATTTTGCACAGAGCATAATTTATCCATAGCTAACTCTTGGTTTAAGAAACATGAAAGAAGGTTGTATATGTAGAAGAGATATGGACACACCAGAAGGTTTCAGGTTGTTTATGTAATGGTAAGACAGAGGTATTGGAATCAAATTTTAAATTGTAAGACACTTCCAGGGGTAGATGTGGACTCTGACCAAAATTTACTGGTTATAAACTATGGATTAAAACTGAAGTAACTGCAAGAGGGTACGATTTTAAGGAGGTGGGACCTGGATAGATTGAAAGAACTGCAAGATGTAGACAGTTTCGGAGGGAGAATTAGGGAACAATTGACAAGAACAGAGGAAAGGAATGTAGAATAATAATAATAATAATAATAATAATAATAATAATAATGAAGTCACGCTTGATCAAGGTCCGCATCACTTTCCATTTTTGACCAGACATAACGTCTGAGAAGAGAAAGAATAATAATAATAATAATAATAATAATAATAATAATAATAATAACAACAGGCTAAGGACAAAACTAATGGAGCCTCGGAAAAGCGCTGTCATGGTCGGGGACGACGCTTGAACCCTACGCCCATCCACAATGGTAACGACACTGCTAGCCACACGGAAAATGATTTAAATCCAAATAGAGGTGTTTTGCAGGACATGCTTCCTGCAACCACCCTAGAAGGAAAACAAAGACAGAGGATGAGATGGTCTGCTGAAGTTAACCGACACCTCATGTTCTGTTATTACCAAGCAACAAACTTAGGAACCAACACAACCGGATACAGATCACAAGTATACACAACATTTATTACCAGATACCCAGAATTAAAATTTTTAACAGGACAATGACTAGCTGATCAGATCCGTGTAATAATAAAAAATAACAGGATACCCCAGTCAGAATTACAAAACATCAAACAACAAGTACAACAAATACTGGAACAAAATAATGTACAGTCAGAAGAAGGAGAAAATACAGTAATGGACTCAAACATCCTAGAGCTTAAACAATCAGAGGAAAACGAAATCTTAAGACAGCCACCAGAACAAGCACAAATAGAACACGAAGTGACACACTTGTTAGATATAGAAGAAAAATTTCAGCTGACATATATAGGATACAAAGACACAAACACAGACATTAGACCATTCTTGCATAGACCACCAAATAACCCACAAGTCGAAACAATAACAACTATCAACACAATCATACACAACAAAATAAATGAAAATACAACTATGGAAGAGTTACAACTACTGGTTTATATAGGAGCACTCACTACACTAAATATACACACTAGGCAGAGATCAGAACCAACCAACACACAGAAGAAACCCACAAAACCAGCATGGCAACACAGGCTACAGATCAGAATAGAAAAACTGAGAAGAGACATCTGACAGCTAACACAATTTATAAGAAATGAAATATCAGACAAAAAACGAAAAAGGTTAGCTAAAATCTCACAACAAGAAGCGATAGAGGAATTAGATGAAAAGAAGCAAAAATTACAAGCATTGGCCAAATGACTTAGAAGATACAAAAAAAAGTGAAAATAGAAGGAAACGAAGCCAAACGTTCAACTCAAACCAAAAGAGATTTTACCAGACAATAGATAACACACACATCAAAATAGACAATCCACCAAACATAACAGACATGGAACACTTCTGGAGCAACATATGGTCAAACCCGATACAACATAACAGACATGCACGGTGGATACAAGCAGAAACAGACACATACAAGATGATACCACAAATGCCTGAAGTGGTAATTTTGCAACATGAAGTCACCCGAGCAATTAATTCTACGCACAATTGGAAAGCCCCTGGAAAAGATAAAATAGCAAATTTCTGGCTAAAGAAGTTCACCTCAACACATTCACATCTAACTGAATTATTTAACAGTTACACTGCAGACCCATACACAGTCCCTGATACACTTACACAAAGAATAACTTATCTGAAACCTAAAGATCAAGCACACACAGCAAACCCAGCAAAATATCGCCCCATAACATGCCTACCAATAATATACAAAATATTAACTTCAGTCATTACACCGAAATTAACGACACATACAACACAGAACAAAATTACAAATGAAGAACAAAAAGGCTGCAGCAAAGGAGCACGAGGATGTAAAGAGCAACTGATAATAGATGCAGAGGTGACATATCAAGCTAAAACGAAACAAAGGTTGCTACACTACGCATACATTGATTACCAAAAAGCTTTTGATAGTGTACCTCACTCATGGTTACTACAGATATTGGAAATATACAAAATAGATCCTAAATTGATGCAGTTCCTAAACATAGTAATGAAAAATTGGAAAACAACACTTAATATCCAAACAAATTCAAATAATATCACATCACAGCCAATACAGATTAAGCGTGGAATATACCAAGGGGACTCATTAAGTCCTTTCTGGTTCTGCCTTGCTCTGAACCCACTAACCAACATGCTAAATGATAAATTATGGATATAATATTACTGGAACATACCAACACAAAATCACACACGTGCTATACATGGATGATCTAAAACTACTGGCAGCAACAAATCAACAACTCAACCAATTACTAAAGATAACAGAAGTTTTCAGCAATGATATAAATATGGCTTTTGGAACAGACAAATGTAAGAAAAATAGCATAGTCAAGGGAAAACACACTAAACAATAAGATTACAAATTGGATAACCGCAGCGACTGCATAGAAGCGATGGAAAAAAAAGATGCCTGTAAATATCTAGGATACAGACAAAAAATAGGAATAGATAATACAAATATTAAAGAAGAACTAAAAGAAAAATATAGACAACAACTAACAAAAATACCGAAAACAGAATTGACAGCAAGAAAAAAGACAAAAGCTACAAATACTTATGCTATACCAATACTGACCTATTCATTTGGAGTAGGGAAATGGAGTAACACAGACCTAGAAGCACTCAATACACTTACACGATCACAATCACAATGCCACAAATATAGAATACATCACATACATTCAGCAACAGAAAGATTCACCTTAAGCAGAAAGGAAGGAGGAAGGGGATTTATTGACATAAAAGACCTACATTATGGACATATATCTAAAAACAAAGACTCGGTAACTTACCAAACAAAAGCGTTGATATGTTGATAGGAAACAATAAAAACCATACAAACACACACACAAATTTCAAGCTTTCGCAACCTAAGGTTGCTTCATCAGGAAAGAGGGAAGAAGAGGGAAAGACAAAAGGATGTGGGTTTTAAGGGAGAGGGTAAGGAGTCATCCCAATCCCAGGTGTGGAAAGACTTACCTTAGTGGGAAAAAAGGACAAATACACACACACACACACACACACACACACACACACACACACACACACACACACACACACGTGTATGTGTATATATATATATATATATATATATATATATGTCTGCTTGTGTCTGTATATGTGTGGATGGATGTGTGTGTGTGTGCGCGAGTGTATACCCGTCCTTTTTTCCCCCTAAGGTAAGTCTTTCCGCTCCCGGGATTGGAATGACTCCTTACCCTCTCCCTTAAAACCCACATCCTTTCGTCTTTCCCTCTCCTTCCCTCTTTCCTGATGAGGCAACAGTTTGTTGCGAAAGCTTGAATTTTGTGTGTATGTTTGTGTTTGTTTGTGTGTCTGTCGACCTGCCAGCACTTTCATTTGGTAAGTCACATCATCTTTGTTTTTATATATATATATATATATATATATATATATATATATATATATATATATATATATATATATATATATATATACACACACTGACACAGGCAGACATGTGTAAAATCTGGTAGACAATTTAAGAAAATTCTTTATAAAACGAGCAGAAACTAGCAAAATACACAAAGCAATCACTCACATAAATACATCGGCTATACCATTGCAATTTCATAACCACTTCTACAACCCTTTAGATCACATAACAACAGATACGAAGAAAGTAAATTGGAAAAAGAAAACACTACATGGCAAGCACCCGTGTCATCTAATGCAGCCACACATCGATCAAGACGCATCCAACACAAGGCTAAGAAAAGGCAATACATACAGTGAGACGGAAGGATTCATGATTGCAATACAGGATCAAACAATAAACACCAGATATTACAGCAAGCATATTATTAAAGATCCCAATACCACAACAGATAAATGCAGACTTTGCAAACAACAAATAGAAACAGTAGATCACATCACAAACGGATGTACAATACTAGCAAATACAGAATACACCAGAAGACATGACAATGTAGCAAAAATAATACATCAACAACTTGCCATACAACATAAACTAATAAAACAACACATTCCAACATACAAGTATGCACCACAAAATGTACTGGAGAATGATGAATACAAATTATACTGGAACAGAACCATTATAACAGATAAAACAACACCACATAACAAACCTGACATACTCACCAATAAAAAGAAGAAATTAACACAACTAATCGAAATATCCATACCCAATACAACAAATATACAGAAGAAAACAGGAGAAAAAATTGAAAAATACATCCAACTGGCTGAGGAAGTCAAGGACATGTGGCATCAAGATAAAGATGACATTATACCAATGATACTGTCAACTACAGGAGTCATACCACACAATATCCACCAGTACATCAACGCAATACAGCTACATCCAAACGTATATATACAACTACAGAAATCTGTAATTGTTGATACATGTTTAATGACTCGAAAGTTCCTAAATGCAATCTAACATATACCATACAGTTAAAAGGAAGTCACGCTTGATCAAGGTCCGCGTCACTTTCCATTTTTAACCAGACATAACGTCTGAGAAAGGAAAGAGATAATAATAATAATGGGTAGCTATGAGAGATGAAATAATGAAGGCAAGAGAGAATCAAGTAGGTAAAAAGATGAGGGCTATTAGGAATCCCAGGACAACAAGAGATATTGAATTTAACTGACGAAAGGAGAAAATAAAAAAATGCAGTAAACTATGCTGGCAAAAGGGAACACAAACATCTGAAAAATGAGATTGACAAGTGCAAAATGGCTACGCAGAAATGGCTGGAGGTTAAATGAAGTATTTAGAAGCATATGTCATAAGGGGAAAGATAGATGCCACCTACAGGAATATTAAAGAGACCTTTGGCGAAAAAACACCTCTATGAATATCAAGAGCTAAGATGGAAAGCAGTCCTAAGCAAAGAAGGGAAAGCAGAAAGGTGGAGGGATTATACAGAGGGTCTATACAAGGGAGATGTACTTGATTGACAGTTATTACGGAAATGGAAGAAGACGTAGATGAAGATTAGGTGGGAGATATAACACTGCATGAAGAATTTGTCAAAGCACTGAAAGATCTATCTCAAAACAAGGCCCCGGGATTAGACGACATTCCGTCAGAACTACTGATAGCCCCTGGTGTTCACCATGTTGTTGTTGTTGTTGTGGTCTTCAGTCCTGAGACTGGTTTGATGCAGCTCTCCATGCTACTCTATCCTGTGCAAGCTGCTTCATCTCCCAGTACCCACTGCAGCCTACATCCTTCTGAATCTGCTTAATGTATTCATCTCTTGGTCTCCCCCTACGATTTTTACCCTCCACACTGCCCTCCAATACTAAATTGGTGATCCCTTGATGCCTCAGAACATGTCCTACCAACCGATCCCTTCTTCTGGTCAAGTTGTGCCACAAACTCCTCTTCTCCCCAATCCTATTCAGTACCTCCTCATTAGTTATGTGATCTACCCATCTAATCTTCAGCATTCTTCTGTAGCACCACATTTCAAAAGCTTCTATTCTCTTCTTGTCCAAACTATTTACCGTCCATGTTTCACTTCCATACATGGCTACACTCCATACAAATACTTTCAGAAATGACTTCCTGACACTTCAATCTACACTCTATGTTAACAAATTTCTCTTCTTCAGAAACGCTTTCCTTGCCATTGCTAGTCTACATTTTATATCCTCTCTACTTCGACAATCATCAGTTATTTTGCTCCCCAAATAGCAAAACTCCTTTACTACTTTAAGTGTCTCATTTCCTAATCTAATACCCTCAACATCACCCGACTTAATTCGACTACATTCCATTATCGTCGTTTTGCTTTTGTTGATGTTCATCTTATATCCTCCCTTCAAGACACCATCCATTCCGTTCAACTGGTCTTCCAAGTCCTTTGCTGTCTCTGACAGAATTACAATGTCATCGGCGAACCTCAAGGTTTTTATTTCTTCTCCATGGATTTTAATACCTACTCCAAATTTTTCTTTTGTTTCCTTTACTGCTTGCTCAATATACAGATTGAATAACATCGGGGAGAGGCTACAACCCTGTCTCACTCCCTTCCCAACCACTGCTTCCCTTTCATGTCCCTCGACTCTTATAACTGCCATCTGCTTTCTGCACAAATTGTAAATAGCCTTTCGCTCACTGTATTTTACCCCTGCCACCTTCAGCGTTTGGGAGAGAGTATTCCAATCAACATTGTCGTAAGCTTTCTCTAAGTCTACAAATGCTAGAAACGTAGGTTTGCCTTTCCTTAATCTATTTTCTAAGATAAGTTGTAGGGTCAGTATTGCCTCACGTGTTCCAATATTTCTACGGAATCCAAACTGATCTTCCCCAAGGTCGGCTTCTACCAGTTTTACCATTCGTCTGTAAAGAATTCGCGTTCGTATTTTGCAGCTGTGACTTATTAAACTGATAGTTTGGTAATTTTCACATCTGTCAACACCTGCTTTCTTTGGGATTGGTTTAATTATATTCTTCTTGAAGTCTGAGGGTATTTCGCCTGTTTCATACATCTTGCTCACCAGATGGTAGAGTTTTGTCAGGACTGGCTCTCCCAAGGCCGCCAGTAGTTCCCATGGAATGTTGTCTACTCCGGGGGCCTTGTTTCTCTCTGTCAAACTCTTCACGCAGTATCGTATCTCCCATTTCATCTTCATCTACATCCTCTTCCATTTCCATAATATTGTCCTCAAGTACATCGCCCTTGTATAGACCCTCTATATACTCCTTCCACCTTTCTGCTTTCCCTTCTTTGCTTAGAACTGGGTTTCCATTTGAGCTCTTGATATTTATACATGTGGTTCCCTTTTCTCCAAAGATCTCTTTAATTTTCCTGTAGGCAGTATCTATCTTACCCCTAGTGAGATAAGACTCCACAGCCTTGCATTTGTCCTCTAGCCATCCCTGCTTAGCCATTTTGCACTTCCTGTCTATCATTTTTGAGACGTTTGTATTCCTTTTTGCCTGCTTCACTTACTGCATTTTTATATTTTCTCCTTTCATCAATTAAATTCAGTATTTCTTCTGTTACCCAAGGATTTCTACTAGCCCTCGTCTTTTTACCTATTTGATTCTCTGCTGCCTTCACTATTTCATCCCTCAAAGCTACCCATTCTTCTTCTACTGTATTTCTTTCCCCCATTCCTGTCAATTGTTCCCTTATGCTCTCCCTGAAACTCTGTACAACCTCTGGTTTAGTCAGTTTATCCAGATCCCATCTCCACAAATTCCCACCTTTTTGCAGTTTCTTCAGTTTTAATCTACAGTTCATAACCAATAGATTGTGGTCAGAGTCCACATCTGCCCCTGGAAATGTCTTATAATTTAAAACCTGGTTCCTAAATCTCTGTCTTACCATTATATAATCTATCTGATACCTTTTAGTATCTCCAGGGTTCTTCCATGTATACAACCTTCTATCATGATTCTTAAACCAAGTGTTAGCTATGATTAAGTTGTGCTCTGTGCGAAATTCTACCAGGCGGCTTCCTCTTTCATTTCTTAGCCCCAATCCATATTCACCCACTACGTTTCCTTCTCTCCCTTTTCCTACACTCGAATTCCAGTCACCCATGACTATTAAATTTTCGTCTCCCTTCACTACCTGAATAATTTCTTTTATTTCATTATACATTTCTTCAATTTCTTCGTCATCTGCAGAGCTAGTTCGCATATAAACTTTTACTACTGTAGTAGGTGTGGGCTTCGTATCTATCTTGGCCACAATAATGCGTTCACTAAGCTGTTTGTAGTAGCTTACCCACGTTCCTATTTTCCTATTCATTATTAAACCTACTCCTGCATTACCCCTATTTGACTTTGTGTTTATAACCCTGTAGTCACCTGACCAGAAGTCTTGTTCCTCCTGCCACCGAACTTCACTAATTCCCACTATATCTAACTTTAACCTATCCATTTCCCTTTTCAAATTTTCTAACCTACCTGCCCGATTAAGGAACCTGACATTCCACGCTCCGATCCGCAGAACGCCAGTTTTCTTTCTCCTTGTAACGACATCTTCTTGAGTAGTCCCCGCCTGGAGATCCGAATGGGGGACTATTTTACCTCCGGAATATTTTACCCAAGAGGACGCCATCATTATTTAATCATACAGTAAAGCTGCATGTCCTCGGGAAAAATTACGGCCGTAGTTTCCCCCTGCTTTCAGCCTTTCGCAGTATCAGCACAGCAAGGCCGTTTTGGTTATTGTTACAAGGCCAGATCAGTCAATCATCCAGACTGTTGCCCTTGCAACTACTGAAAAGGCTGCTGCCCCTCTTCAGGAACCACACGTTTGTCTGGCCTCTCAACAGATACCCCTCCGTTGTGGTTGTACCTACGGTACGGCTATCTGTATCGCTGAGGCACGCAAGCCTCCCCACCAACGGCAAGGTCCATGGTTCATGGTGGGGGGGTGGGGGGTGCACCATGTATGAACAGTATTCTGTCAGACTTCAATAAGAATATAATAATTCCAGTCCCAAAGAAAGCAAGTGCTGACAGTGTGAAAATTACCGAACTATAAATTTAATAAGTCACGGCTGCAAAATACTAACATATATCCTTCACAGAAGAGTGGAAAAACTGGTAGAAGCCAGCCGCAGGGAAGATCAGTTTGGATCCTGCAGAAATGTAGGAACATGCAAGGCAATACTGACACTATGACTTCTCATAGAAGATAGGTTAAGGAAAGGCAAACCTACATTTATAGCATTTGCTGACTCAGAGA
Source organism: Schistocerca serialis cubense (assembly GCF_023864345.2). Classification (NCBI taxonomy): domain Eukaryota; kingdom Metazoa; phylum Arthropoda; class Insecta; order Orthoptera; family Acrididae; genus Schistocerca; species Schistocerca serialis. The sequence goes on from NC_064646.1 coordinate 113,800,188, forward strand.
AAGCTTTTGACAATACTGACTGAAATACTCTCTTTCAAACTCTAAAGGTGGCAGAGGTAAAATACAGGGAATGAAAAGCTATTTGCAATTTGTACAAATACCAGATGGCAGTTATAAGAGTCAAGAGGCGTGAAACGAAGGCAGTGAGACAGGGTTGTAGCCTATCCTCGATGTTCTTTAATATGTATTTAGCAAGCAGTAAAGGAAACAAAAGAAAAATTTGGAATAGGAATTAAAGTTCACGGAGAAGAAATAAAAACTTTAAGGTTTACCAGAGACATTGTAATTCTGTCAGAGATAGCAAGGGACTTGGAAGAGCAGATGAATGGAATGGACAGTGTTTTGAAAGGAGGGTATAAGATGAACATCAACAGAAGCAAAACTAGGATAATGGAATGTAGTCTAATTAAGTCAGGTAATGCTGAGGGAATTAGATTAGGAAATGAGACAAAGTAGTAAAGGAGTGTCTTGAAAGGATATATAATGAACATCAACAAAAGCAAAATGAGGATAATGGAATGTAGTGAAATTAAATCAGGTGAGGCTGAGGGAATTAGATTAGCAAATGAGACACTTAAAATAAACAAGTTTTACATTTTGGGCAACAAAATAACTTATGATGGTGTAAGTAAAGAGGATATAAAATGTAGACTGGCAATGGCAAGAAAAGCATTTGTGAAGAAGATAAATTTATTAACATCGAGTATATATTTAAGTGTGAGGAAGTCTTTTCTTAAAGTATAGTAAACAGTTTGGACAAGAAGAGAATAGAAGCTTCTGAAAATGTGGTGCTACACAAGAATGCTGAAGATTAGATGGGTAGATCACTTAACTACTAGAAGAAGGGATCGGTTGATAGGACACATCCTGAGACATCAAGACATCACCAATTTAGTACTGGAGAAAAGCATGGTTGGGTAAAAATTGTAGAGGAAGACCATGAGATGAATATAGTAAGACGATTCAGAATTATGTAGGTTGCAGTAGTTACTTGGAGATGAAGAGGCTTGCACAGGATAGGGCAGCGTGGAGAGCTGCATCAAATCAGTCTACGGACTGAAGACAACAACTACTACTGTTAATGAAAACTGACTAATTTTTGTTAAGTGTTGGACTGGTTCACATCTTCAGTTACCTATTGAACGCAGCCATTATAACTTTGTTAGAATTTATTTTCACTTTTTAGTATTTATAATACTACTCAAAAACCATCCTTACTCTCGACATCAGCTTTCTCTATTCATCCACCACTAACCCTATGATATTACCCCTTGTTTCAGAGCAGGAGTATTACAGAAAAATGAAAAATAAGCAAATTAATGCCAATATATGGGAGAGGCATGGACAAATCTTGTAATAATGGTTTCTTAAAAATATTAGAATTGCTTATGCTTAGAGTTAATGCTTTAAGAAGTTCCATTTCTTGATTAGTGAAGTTTCATAAAAGGGATTTCCACAGGTATACTCTGTTTTTATTTCATTTATTTAATTATCTTTCATTCTTTGCACCTAGTTTCAGGGTCACAGACCTATTCTCAAGAAATTGCAAAGAAATAGTACATAGAGTCACATCACAAAGACCCAAATTTTGACAAATTACATTATAAAAGCATTATAAAGTCATTAATTTATTTGAGGAAGTCAAAGATTAACCTCTCAAAAGCTGACCTGCTGGTAGATGTGTTTACCAACTTGCAGCATTTGCTTAACTACTAGTCGTCTGTGTCTTCTCACGCTTGCCTATGTGGGTTCAGACACTACTTCCCGTAAATTGTCGCTGACAACAAGTTCCTTTTCCTCTCATGGGATTCCGTTCCCTGGCAATTATTAAGCCATCATCGGCAGTGAAATACACATTACAACCATGTAGCAAAGCAGCATTGTCACACCTATGCAGATACTGTAGACGTTTGTATGATGTAACTATAAAAATTTTTAGAAAGTGTACAATGCACCAAGAATAATATATTTGTGCAGAACCACACATTCTAACATGGAAGTACTTGCAAAGACCATAAAAATTATGTATGCCATTGGTTCCACATAAACATCTTATTCTTAGTGCATTATATGCCAAGATGTCACATCTTGTAATGTGTTGATGTTTTGTCTTGTTTTAGGCGCAAAAATAACTAGGGTCATACATGCCCATGTCAGAACTGTAGAACACTAAGACAAAGAGAGGAGTTATAAACGACGACACATCCATCCCAGGTGATGGGGTAGACCACAGATAAAAACAGGGATGCGAAGAAAGGTATATAAAATACGCCATACAGAAAGGGAGGTCCTGAACTAAAGATTAAATGTCCTTTGCCACATTGCTACGATGAACAAAAAGTAAAACGCAGTCGACAGCCCCCGTGTCATTCGCTAAAATGGCCAATAACTCAGACGGCAAACACAAATGCGAATGTGAGTGGTTAAAAAGGTTTTTCCATCAGGAAATGGCGGACCGTCAAAGGTTGAGGGCAATGAGCACAAAGTAGTGGGGGAGCATAACTTAACAAATGGCAATGGCTAAAGACAGTGCCCGATGGTAACAACCTAGCTAAAACAATCTCCTCACAGTGAGAGGACTGAGAGGAGGTTGTCCAAGTCGCTGGGAGAGGCTTAATAACCAGGAGCATGTTCCCATGAAGCGAAGACCAGTGGTGATGCCAAAGTGACACCACCTGCTGACAGACAGCAACATAAAGATCATCGGAGGGAATCTAAGAACTAGCAGGCTGAGGTACAAGAACTGCAGCTTTGGCAGCAATGTCAGCGGCCTTGTTTCCTGTCAGACCGAAGTGACCAGGAACCCACATAAACACTACAGTGGCTCAATCAAGAGTGAGCAAGTGACAGCTTTCCTGGACCCTTTGCACTAAGGGATGGACGGTGTACACCACACAAAGGCTTTGAAGGGCACAGAGAGAGTAGGAGCTAATGACACAATTGAAAAGTCTGCGTCACTGGATGTACTGCGTGGCATGATACAAGGTGAAGAGCTCTTCTGTGAATACTGAGTAGTGTTCTGGAAAGCCAATACCAAAAAATTTTGGTGACAATGACAAAGGCACACCCGACACCACGGTCAGTTCAAGAAACACCAGTGTACACAAGGGTACTATCTCGAAATTCCATGTGAAGGTCGTGAAACTGAAGGCGATAAAGCGAGGCTTGGGTAGTGTCCTTATGAAGTGAATGACAGCCAAAGTGAACATGGGCTGCTGCATGAATCCAAGGTGTAGAAGGGTTCACAGTCATCAGGAAAATGCCAGGTAGCATGAAGAGCTAAAAGTGAATTCCTGGAAGTAACAGAAGAGAGACACGCCCCATATGGGTGATCAAAGGAGTCATCAAAGGAGGAATAGGACAGGTGGCCATACATAGCTGACAAAAGGTACACATATTTGCTGAGGAGAAAGTCACAGCAGGAGGACAGCAGCAGCTTGCCAGCTTCTGCAAACAGACACTCAACCAGACTAGTGTAAAAGCTGCCAGTGGCCAAACAATTGCCACAGTCATGGATAGTATTGAGACAGCGTAAGAGGGATGGGCATGTAAATTCATAAACAAAACATCCACAGCCGAGTTTCGAATGGACAAGGGACTGGTACAAATGGAGGAGGGTGGTTCGACCTGCTCCCCAGGAAGTACCTCTGAGGACAGGTAGGATACTGAGGGACCGCATACAGCAGACCACCAGGTAAGACAAGTGAGAGGACCAAGAAAATTTCCTATCGAGCATGAGCCCCAGGAATTTTGCAGTTTTCAACGAATGGAAGAGCAACAGGCCCTAGATGTAAAGACGGTGGAAGAAACCAACTACGCCACCAGAAATTCAAACAGTTTTGTTAGTGGAAAAACAAAAGGCACTGTCGATGCTTCATGAGTAATGAAATTGAGACATCACTGAACTCGCCAGTCAATGAGACAGGTCCATGGTGAACTGCAATAGATCGCAAAATCGTCAACAAAAAGGGAGCCAGAGATGCGCGGTGGGAGTCAGGCCATTAAAGGATTCATGACAATAGCAAAGAGGACAGCACTCAGGACGCAACCCTGAGGCACACCATTTTCCCAGATAAAGGTATCTGACAAGGAAGAACCCACACGTACCTTGAAAACTCATCTTTTAAAACTTCCTGAAGGAAATGGGGCACGCGGCTATGGAAGCCCCAAGTGTAGAAACAACGGAGGATACCAGATTTACGCAGAAAACCATTCATGACATGAGTGGACAAAGTGACAAGATGGTCAACTGCAGAATGGCGTGCTCGAAATCCACACTGAACAGTGGTTAATAAATTGAGACACTCGAGCCACTATACCAGCTGTGCATGAATCACGTTCCATCACCCTGCAAACACAGCTGGTGAGAGAAATTAGCTAGAAGGAAGGTGTTTGTCCTTTCTGGGCTCAGGTATGGGTATGGGTATGGGTATGACAGTGGCTTCACGCCAGTGTCTGGGAAACGTGCACTCTCCCCACACGCCATTGTACATATGAAGGAGAAAGTTGTTGCCCACAAGAGAAAGGGGCTGCAACAGCTGGATGTGATCATCATCTGGCCCTGGTGTGGAGGATCGGGATGAAGTGAGAGCATGCTCTACCTCCCTCACAGTAAAGGTGGCACTGTACACTCACTATTCCGGGGAGAGAAAGGTATCGACCAAGCCTCCTCCGGTTGTTTCTGATGGAGGAAGGCAGGGAAATAGTGGGAGGAGCTCTAAATCTTCGCAAAATAGCGGCCCAAGGTGTTAGAGATAGCAAGAGGGCCCACTATAACACCATCTGCTACTGTCAGGCCAGAAATTGGGGAAGAACTTTGGTCTCAGAGAGCCATTTAAGGTTGGCCCACAGGAAGAAAGAGGGAGTGGAACTGTTAAAAGAACAAGTAAAGGAAATCTACATCTACATTTATACTCTGCAAGCCACCCCAACGGTGTGTGGCGGAGGGCACTTTATGTGCCACTGTCATTGCCTCCATTTCCTGTTCCAGTCGTTTATGGTTCGCGGGAAGAACGACTGCCGGAAAGCCTCCGTGCATGCTCGAATCTCTCTAATTTTACATTTGTGATCTCCTCGGGAGGTATAAGTAGGGGGAAGCAATATATCCGATACCTCATCCAGAAACGCAACCTCTCAAAACCTGGACGGTAAGCTACACCGCGATGCAGAGTGCCTGTCTTCCAGAGTCTGCCACTTGAGTTTGCTAAACATCTGCGTAACGCTATCACGGTTACCAAATAACCCTGTGACGAAACGCGCCGCTCCTCTTTGGATCTTCTCTATCTCCTCTGTCAACCCGACCTGGTACGAGTCCCACACTGATGAGCAATAATCAAGTATAGGTCGAATGAGTGTTTTGTAAGCCGCCTTCTTTGTTGATGGACTACATTTTCTAAGGACTTTCCCAATGAATCTCAACCTGGCCTCACCTTACCAACAATTAATTTTATATGATCATTCCACTTCAAATCATTCCGTACACATACTCCCAGATATTTTAGAGAAGTAACTGCTACCAGTGTTTGTTCTGCTATCATATAATCATACAATAAAGGATCCTTCTTTCTATGTATTCGCAATACATTACATTTGTCTATGTTAAGGGTCAGTTGTCACTCCCAGCACCAAGTGCCTATCCACTGCAGATCTTCCTGCATTTTGCTGCAATTTTCTAACGCTGTAAGTTCTCTGTATACTACAGCATCATCCACAGAAAGCCACGTGGAACTTCCGACACTATCTACTAGGTCATTTACATATATTTAGAAAAGCAATGGTCCCTTAACACTCCCCTGTGGCACACCAGAGGTTACTTTAATGCCTGTAAATGTCTCCCTATTGAGAACAACATGCTGTGTTCTGTTTGCTAAAAACTCTTCAATCCAGCCTCACAGCTGGTCTGATATTCCGTAGGCTCTTACTTTTTATCAGGCAACAGTGTGGAACTGTATCGAACGCCTTCCTGAAGTCAAAGAAAATTACATCTACCTGGGAGCCTGTATATAATATTTTCTGGGTCTCTAACAAATAAAGCGAGTTGGGTCTCACATGATCGCTGTTTCCGGAATCCATGTTGATTCCTACAGAGTAGATTCTGGGTTTCCAGAAATGACATGATACACAAGCAAAAAACATGCTCTAAAAGTCTACAACAGATCGATGTCAGAGATATAGGCCTATAGTTTTGCACATCTGCTCGACGACCCTTCATGAAAACTGCAACTACCTGTGTTATTTTCCAATCATTTGGAACCTTCCGTTCCTCTAGATACTTGCGGTACATTGCTGTTAGAATGTGGACAAGTTCTCTAGCATACTCTGTGTAGAATCGAGTTGGTATCCCGTCAGGTCCAGTGGACTTCCCTCTGTTGAGTGATTTCAGTTGCTTTTCTATTTCTTGGACACTTATTTCGATGTCAGCCATTTTTTAGTTCTTGCGAGGATTTAGAGAAGGAACTGCAGGGCAGTCTTTCTCTGTGAAACAGCTTTGGAAAAACGTGTTTAGTATTTCAGCTTTACGTGTGTCATCCTCTGTTTCAATGCCATTATCATCCCAGAGTGTCCAGATATGCTGTTTCGATCCACTTACTGATTTAACATAAGACCAGAACTTCCTAGGATTTTCTGTCAAGTCGGTACATAGAATTTTACTTTAGAATTCACAGAACGCTTCACGCATAGCCCTCCCTACGCTAACTTTGACATTGTTTAGCTTCTGTTTGTCTGAGAGGTTTTGGCTGCGTTTAAATTTGCAGTGAAGCTGTCTTTGCTTTCGTAGTAGTTTCCTAACTTTGTTGTTGAACCACGGTGAGTTTTTCCCGTCCCTCACACTTTTACTCGGCACATACCTGTCTAAAACGCATTTTACGATTGCCTTGAACTTTTTCCATAAACACTCAACATTGCCAGTGTCGGAAGAGTAATTTTCCTTTTGATCTGTTAGGTAGTCTGAAATCTGCCTCGTATTACTCTTGCTAAACAGATAAACCTTCCTCCCTTCTTTTATATTATTATTTACTTCCATATTCAAGGATGCTGCAACGGCCTTATCATCACTGATTCCCTGTTCTGCGCTTACAGAGTCGAAAAGTTGGGGTCTGTTTGTTATCAGTAGGTCCAAGATGTTATCTCCACAAGTCGGTTCTCTGTTTAATTGCTCGAGGTAATTTTCGGATAGTGCACTCAGTATAATGTCACTTGATGCTCTGTCCTTAGCACTTGTCCTAAACATCTGAATGTCCCCGTCTATATCTGGTAAATTGACATCTCCACCTAAGACTATAACATGCTGAGAAAATTTATGTGAAATGTATTCCAAATTTTCTCTCAGTTGTTCTGCCACTAATGCTGCCGAGTCGGGAGGTCGGTAAAAGGAGCCAATTATTAACCTAGCTCGGTTGTTGAATATAACCTCAACTCATAATAATTCACAGGAACTATCCACTTCTATTTCACTACAGGATAAACTACTACTAACGGCGACGAACACTCCACCACCGGTTGCATGCAATCTATCCTTTCTAAACACCGTCTGTACCTTTGTAAAAATTTCGGCAGAATTTATCTCTGGCTTCAGCCAGCTTTCTGTACCTATAACGATTTCAGCTTCAGTGCTTTCTATCAGCACTAGAAGTTCCGGTACTTTACCAACACAGCTTCGACAGTTTACAATTACAATACCGATTGCTGCTTGGTCCCCGCATGTCCTGACTTTGCCCCACACCCTTTGAGGATGTTGCCCTCTCTGTACTTGCCCGAGGCCATCTAACCTAAAAAACCGCCCAGTCCATGCCACACAACCCCTGCTACCCATGTAGGCGCATGCTGTGTGTAGTGGACTCCTGACCAATCCAGCGGAACCCGAAACCCCACCACCCTATGGCGCAAGTCGAGGAATCTGCAGCCCACACAGTCGCAGAACTGTCTCAGCCTCTGATTCAGACCCTCCACTTGGCTCTGTATCAAAGGTCTGCAGTCAGTCCTGTCGACAATGCTGCAGATGGTGAGCTCTGCTTTCATCTCGCTAGCAAGACTGGCAGTCTTCACCAAATCAGATAGCCGCCGGAAGCCAGAGAGGATTTCCTCCGATCCATAGCAACACACATCATTGGTGCCGACATGAGTGACCACCTGCAGATGGGTGCACCCTTTACCCTTCATGGCATCCGGAAGGACCCTTTCCACATCTGGAATGACTCCCCCCCGTATGCAGATGGAGTGCACATTGGTTTTCTTCCCCTCCCTTGCAGCCATATCCCTAAGAGGCCCCATTACGCGCCTGACGTTGGAGCTCCCAACTACCAGTAAGCCCACCCTCTGTGACCGCCGCAAACTGAGGGGCAACCTCTGGAACAGGACAAGCAGCCATGTACGGCCGAAGATCAGTATTAGCTGGAGACAGAGCCTGAAACTGGTTCGTCAGACAAACTGGAGAGGCCTTCTGTTCAACCCTCCAGAATGGCTTTCGCCCCATGCTATAACGCGAGACGACCCACTCTACCACGGGTGAGGGGTCAGCCTCAATGTGGGCAGTATCCCGGGCAGCCACAGCCATAGTCCGATCGGGGGATGTGTGGGACGAGCTGGCCATCCCCGAAAAAACCCCGTCCGGACTCCCACAGTGATGCCCATTGGCAACAGCCTCAAGCTGTGTGACCGAAGCCAACACTGCCTGAAGCTGGGAGCGAAGGGATGCCAACTCAGCCCGCATCCGAACACAGCAGTCACAGTCCCTACCCATGCTAAATACTGTTGCGCAAAGAACGTCTGAACTAATCTACAGAGAACACAAACAAATTGTCACAAAATGAAAACGGTTATTAAAATACAAGACTGCCTAGTAAATGCAGTAATGCTGCTACTTGTGCACTGCTGACACACTGCTCGGTGGCAGAAGGCTAACTGTACTGTCAGTAACGTACAAACAGTATTTGAAAGAAATAAAAAAATGACAGACGACTACGTGACTTTACAAGTCACAAATATTAAAATGCAAATCTGCCCCTGCTAATTACAAAACTACACAATGATTTGACGGATTTAACTAAACAAATGCGCTAAGAACTCTCAAACAATTTTTCAACTTTACTACTACACTTACATGAACGCTAAATAAGCCACTTGCTGCTACTTGCGCACTGCTGACACACTGCTCGGCGGCAGCAGGCTGACTAGCTAGCTTTTTTGCTATACCAAAGAACTCGATGACACTGTGCATGCATCTGTTTATAATGAATGCAGTTTGCCATCGTAGGATGATGGTTAAAAATGCGGAGAGCACGTCTCCACACGTGAATGGCATTGCAGCACCCCTCAGTCCACCGAGGGACTGGGGCACTGCACAGTAATGACGTAGTGCGAGGAATGGAACGTTCTGTGGTGATAAGGATAATGTTTGTAAGATGTTTCACCCGGTCATCGCAACTGGAGCAATGTTGTTCGTTGCAAGTCGCCAGGGAGGAGCAAAGCAGCCAGTCAGCCTTAGAAAGCTGCCATTTGGGTGTGCATGTAGGTGGGGTAGGAGTGAGTGATCGGATGGCACATGGGAAATGGTTGCTCAAGTGAATGTCAGAGAGAACAGACCACTCAAGATGATGGGCAGGCTGGTCAGCGCAGAAGGAGAGGTCCAAATGGGAATAGATGTGAGTGGAGCCTGAAAGGAACATGAGTGCTCCTGTGTTAAGGCAGATGACGTTAAGTTGACTAAGGTCAGCCAAGAGGGCTCCTCTCAAACAGATTCTTGGAGAACCCCAAAGGGAATGGTGTGAATTAAAGCCATGAAGAAGCAAATAGGCGTGAGGGAGTTGCCCAAAAAGTTGGAGGTACTCCACCCTGTTGTTGTTGTTGTTGTTGTCTTCAGTGCTGCGACTGTTTTGATGCAGCTCTCCATACTACTCTATCCTGTGCAAGCTTCTTCATCTCCCAGTACCTACTGCAGCCTACATCCTTCTGAATCTGCTTAGTGTTTTCATCTCTTGGTCTCCCTCTATGATTTTTACCCTCCACGCTGCCCTCCAATACTAAATTGGTGATCCATCGATGTCTCAGAATATGTCCTACCAACCGATCCCTTCTTCTAGTCAAGTTGTGCCACAAGCTCCTCTTCTCCCCAATTCTATTCAATACCTCCTCATTGGTTATGTGATCTACCCATCTAATCATCAGCATTCTTCTGTAGAACCACATTTGGAAAGCTTCTATTCTCTTCTTGTCCCAACTATTTATCGTCCATGTTTCACTTCCATACATGGCTACACTGCATACAAATACTTTCACAAACGACTTCTTGACATTTAAATCTATACTCGATGTTAACAAATTTTTCTTCTTCAGAAACACTTTCCTTGCCATTGCCAGTCTAGATTTTATATCTTCTCTACTTCGACCATCATCAGTTATTTTGCTCCCCAAATTGCAAAACTCCTTTACTACTTTAAGTGTCTCATTTCCTAATTAATTCCCTCAGCATCACCCGACTTAATTCGACTACATTCCATTATCCTTGTTTTGCTTTTGTTGATGTTCATCTTATACCCTCCTTTCAAAACATTTTCCATTCCATTCAACTGCTCTTCCATGTCCTTTGCTGTGTCTGACATAATTACAATGTCATCGGCGAACCTCAAAGTTTTTATTTCTTCTCCATGGATTTTAATACCTACTCCAAACTTTTCTTTTGTTTCCTTTACTGCTTGCTCAATATACAGATTGAATAACATCGGGGAGAGGCTACAACCCTCTCTCACTCCCTTCCCAACCACTGCTTCCCTTTCATGTCCCTCGACTCTTATAACTGCCATCTGCTTTCTGCACAAATTGTAAATAGCCTTTCGCTCACTGTATTTTACCCCTGCCACCTTCAGCGTTTGGGAGAGAGTATTCCAATCAACATTGTCGTAAGCTTTCTCTAAGTCTACAAATGCTAGAAACGTAGGTTTGCCTTTCCTTAATCTATTTTCTAAGATAAGTTGTAGGGTCAGTATTGCCTCACGTGTTCCAATATTTCTACGGAATCCAAACTGATCTTCCCCAAGGTCGGCTTCTACCAGTTTTACCATTCGTCTGTAAAGAATTCGCGTTCGTATTTTGCAGCTGTGACTTATTAAACTGATAGTTTGGTAATTTTCACATCTGTCAACACCTGCTTTCTTTGGGATTGGTTTAATTATATTCTTCTTGAAGTCTGAGGGTATTTCGCCTATCTCATACATCTTGCTCACCAGATGGTAGACTTTTGTCAAGGCTGGCTCTCCCAAGGCCATCAGTAGCTCTAATGGAATGTTGTCTACTCCCAGGGCCTTGTTTCGACTTAGGTCTTTCAGTGCTCTGTCAAACTCTTCATGCAGTATCGTATCTCCCATTTCATATTCATCTAAATCCTCTTCCATTTCCATAATATTGTCCTCAAGTACATCGCCCTTGTATAGACCCTCTATATACTCCTTCCACCTTTCTGCTTTCCCTTCTTTGCTTAGAACTGGGTTTCCATTTGAGCTCTTGATATTTATACATGTGGTTCCCTTTTCTCCAAAGGTCTCTTTAATTTTCCTGTAGGCAGTATCTATCTTACCCCTAGTGAGATAAGATTCTACAGCCTTGCATTTGTCCTCTAGCCATCCCTGCTTAGCCATTTTGCACTTCCTGTCGATCTCATTTTTGACACGTTTGTATTCCTTTTTGCCTACTTCACTTACTGCATTTCTATATTTTCTCCTTTCATCAATTAAATTCAGTATTTCTTCTGTTACCGAAGGATTTCTACTAGCCCTCGTCTTTTTACCTATTTGATCCTCTGCTGCCTTCACTATTTCATCCCTCAAAGCTACCCATTCTTCTTCTACTGTATTTCTTTCCCCCATTCCTGTCAATTGTTCCCTTATGCTCTCCCTGAAACTCTGTACAACCTCTGGTTCTTTCAGTTTATCCAGGTCCCATCTCCTTAAATTCCCACCTTTTTGCAGTTTCTACAGTTTTAATTTACAGTTCATAACCAATAGATTGTGGTCAGAGTCCACATCTGCCCCTGGAAATGTCTTACAATTTAAAACCTGGTTCCGAAATCTCTGTCTTACCATTATATAATCTATCTGGTACCTTCTAGTATCTCCAGGATTCTTCCACGTACACAACCTTCGTTTATGATTCTTGAACCAAGTGTTAGCTATGATTAAGTTATGCTCTGTGCAAAATTCCACCCTGGAGACACCAAATGACAGAGGGATGTGAACAGTACAAAGGGAAAGGGGGCAAGAAATGCGGGAGCTCAAAGTGGTCGTGAGGATGCAATTTTGTTTCCTGAAGATAGAGAACAAGTGAACGCTATGATTCTAAGAGCAGCCATAAGTTCTCTTCGTTGTATCAAAGGCCACGAACTTTCCACTGCAGGACAGTCATGATGAGGAAAACATGAAGCTGTCACCCCAGCGGTTGCCGAGTTTTAGCATTTGAAGACTCGCTGCTACAGGGCACGGAGGCAGGAGGATTCTGTTCCATGAGGTCTACTGAGGCCTCGGCATTCTCCTTCTGTTGGTCTGCGGAGACCAGGACAGAAAAATGGCTGGTGGTGCACACCAGGGCACGGAGGTCGGCTGGCGAGGGAATCATGTGGTGACACCATCAAAGATGATCTTTGAGTTGGCAAATGAGAAGGCAGTTTCCCTATGATTGACTTTTTGGAGCCTTTCCAGTTGGCAGAGGAAGACTCAGATTTTTGTTGGCTGGAGGGACATAGGAAGTCTTCGCATGAGTATTCTTTCTGTTCTTGCCGGCCTGCCGGTTGTGTAACAGGTGACTTTGCCCCATGAGGTGAAAGTCTGGTGGCATGTTGCACAGCTGGAGGAGGAGATGGGAATGCTACCATGATGCTGGGCGATTTCACTACTGCAGTGCTGACTTTGATGTCACATATCTGGATGGCCATGTCCTTCATGTAGCAAGAACAGTACTGTAGGTGCCAGATGGTAGAATGCAGGGTTTCCAACTAGACAACTTGCGAGCAACTGGGTAAAGCACTTTTCCTTCAGGCACATCTCCTGGACAAGCCGCTCGTTGAGATACGCAGGACAATCTTGAGAGGAGGTGGCATGGTCACCATTGCAATTGATACAGCAGAGAGAAGGAGACGGACAATAGCCCTTGTGACCATCCCTCCACAGGTTGCACATTTGGCCAGGTGCCGACAGGACATTCGAGTGTGGTTGTACAGACGACACTGGTTTCAGATTGTGATAGCTTCAAAACCTTCTTTGATCTTTGATGAAAGTAGTACTCTATCAAAACTGAGAAAAAGAGCACGTGTGGGCACCAAAGACGCATCTACCGTTTTCATCATCCAACGGACTGCAATGACACCCTGATCAGAGAGGTACATTTGGATTTCTGCCTCAGTCAGACCATCGAGCAGCCTAGTGTACATAACACCACAGGAAGAAGTCGGTGTTCGGCGGGCCTCAACACAAACAGTATAGCTGCGGAGGAGCGACGCTGCAAACAGTTGTTATGCTTGAGAACCAGCAGTAGTGTCCAAGAGCAAAGTGCCATTTCGTAAACAAGAGCAGGATTTGACAGGGCCAGCAAATGCATCAACACCTTTCTGAATAATAAACGGATGTACTGTAGCAAAGGACTGACTTTCTTCAGTACGTGAAACCACGAGTAACCATGTTGCAGCTGGGAGGGTCTTTGAATCATTAGCCTCATTCCGCTTATGTTTGGTAGATGTTGACAAAGAAAAAGACGATTCGCTCATTGCAAGAACATCCCATATGATTGCCAGCGTCTCCAATGGTGCGCTCCTAAGTGGGAGCCCTCCTCAGAAGAGGGCGCACCCACCTTAGGTGATTGTTCACACCTCAGGTCATACCTCCCGAACACCTGACAGGGGGACCAACTGGCAATTTAGGAAGGTGGCAGCACAGGCAATCACGTCTCCCTGGGACTGGCCTTTACCAGGGGGTATGTGTGAACCCTACCTGTCAAATTGGGGCTGGGAATTAAGAGTTACCCAATCACCTGTTATGCATCATCACATGCTTGGGCTCAGACATTTTCCCCAAGGAAGTAGAAAAAGAATAACAAGAGTATAGACATGCAGCACGGAAGGGAAAAGATGCTGCAAAGGCTGGAGCCCTGTGGTAGCCAAGCAAGAACTCTCCAAAGAGCGGTGAGCCCCTTGAGTGGGTAATGTGTTGACCACACTGTTTTCCATACTCTCTCAGCTCTTACTTTATATTAAATGTGGATATAAAATATATTTGATATAACTGTAAATTCTTGCAATGTGTGTCCATACGAGATTCTGCTGAGCAACAAATGTTAATTACATATTTAGCTTATATAGTTAGTTTTTGTAATTATTGTTTCTTCTTGGCAGTTTTGTGACTACACCACACTTATTTCAATCTTAACGTGATGCAAAACTATCTGCTCACAAATTATGTAATTATTTGTCTCCTACATTACATTTTATGCTTTGATGAGGTTAATCTTTGACTGCCATACACAAATTAAAGGCTTTATAATGCTGTTATGTAATTTACCAAAATTTCTACCCCGAAGATTCAGTCAGGTATATCTGTGTTGGGAATTATTGCAAAGGGTGTGATGTCTGAAACCTGTTACAAACACAAGGTATCCAACGGCTCGAAACAAAATCTGAACTTCTGGAGACTGATAAAACGTTTACCCTTGGTACATTTTCTATAATGCTTTCCACATTTTGGGGGGATGCTATGTGCTATGGCATCAGTGTCTTATCGACTATCATCATACGACACTTAGTATATTTAGTTTATTTCGCATGTTACTGCTACAGGCAGCTTTCAATTTAAGAAAAAGAAATGTTGCGAAATGATGATCAATGCAATTTTTTTATCCAATTTTGAAGTCACATAGTATGGTAAAAAAAGGAAAATACTTTACAAAATGTTAAATATAATGAAAAATTGTAGAACAAAAAAAATTCTTGAATAATGTCACTTACCAGATTCTGATCAAGTGTTTGATCCTTTCGCAAAGTTTTCATTGCATAGATGTTTCCCGTTTGTTTCTCTCTTACAACTTGGACAACACCAAAATGCCCGCGTCCAATAACTTTCTTCACCTCGAAATCGGAAACATTAACGCGCAGTCTTCGAAGTTCTGCCACAATTCCACGAACTGTTGACAATTATAGCAGAAAATGAGAACTTCTGGGGAACATGTGTTAATGCCAAGCGTGAAAGCATAACTTATGATCAATGTAGTGATTTAGTAAGCTCAAAAGGCGTAGATATTTATGGGACACAAGCATCCCACTAAAATATTTCTTATAAAAGAAACTCACATTTTTCAACGAACAACTCGACGTGTCTGTCCTTCTTAAGAGCATCGTTACTGCATTCGTCATACAGTACTATCAAGGCATCAAGCAGTCCTTCTCTTCCTAGACAATTATTCTTAAAAACACATTTATCGGCGTTTAGTATAAGTTTGTTCAGACGCTTAATACGAACACAAATAGGATCTCTGCAGGGTTCCATCGTATTTGGTACGTTGCAGCACTATCACTTCATTAACACAGTTCCGTATTTATTGCAATAAAAGTAGACTGTAACCCACAAATGTCAAATGACGTACACAATTAACACACGACTCAACAGCCCCAACCCCAAATGCCCAACATAGCACACATTTGAATTTCGTGGGGACAACGCTGATTGGCTGTCTCGAAACAGAGTGGATCTACACGATCTACCCAAACAATGTAAATGAAGCTTCCGGTAAGTGAGAAAGCTTGGTAATGGCAATTATCAAACGACCAGATGACAGATATTATTGGTAATGACTTTTCAACTGTGAAAGGATATTTTATAATTAATTCAAAAAAGACAAAAAAACAGGAAAGTGATACAGTTGCCGTATGTATGGAAGTGGTATATCTCCGAAGCAAACAAATTGCAATGTTATTGTTTACGTATCGGATGTTTTGATGGTGGCTGTGGTATGTCAGTACAGAAATGAGTTTGCGTGCAATATGGATCGTTTTACCCAGCAAGGATGCCGCTTCGCCATTATATGTAAAGTAAGTTCGTATACTGAAACCTGTGTGCCATGTTTCAAAATTATATTTAGTACTCAAGAAGATGACATTTGTGAATACACATTCATTGCTTTTACAGATATTTTCCTACCGTGGAAGCTCGAAGTAAATCTCAATTGGGAGGTAAATATGTCCCGATACCAGATCCAGAAGACTTTGTAAAACTTCTGTTGCTACAAGTGGGGCTTGTTCATGGAGGTACGATGTTCATCGATTTACTTCCATTTATCACCCATGTATAAAATATGAAAATCTCAAGGACTGTAAGCAAAGGTACATAATCCGGAGCAGACAAGGAAGACAAGTAAGAATTAATTAAAGTTAATCAGTCTGAGGCATACTCGTACAATTTCCTCGGGAATACATTGTCACCATTCACCAAATACTACAGCTAATTGCACAGTGTGTTAACATTTTGTGATCTATTGCTGTTGTTAGTGACGCTGACTCCACTCGGATACATAAAAAATGTAAAAACGATTAGAATTTGGGGGGAGGCGTTTATTTTGGGTCACAAATAGTTCCTTAATGTCAAACCTTTTGTTATACGAACAGCGGTATACTGTAAATTTCGTAATAAAGTATATATGACATTGCAGGTCTATGTCTAGAAGTACCTGTATGGTTAAATTAAGTCAAAAAATTTAGAACTAAAGATGATCAGGTGATAATAGTGTAGGGACCTATGGGACAAGGAACTGCTTGAACTAGGGAAAGGTATTGTATGATGTTGGGGATAACCTGAACAAAACAGCTTAATCAGGGGTCATTTCCTAGCAATCTTCACCAGATACATCTACGTACAAACTATGCAGGCCACCATAAGGTACATGGCGGAGGGTACCACGTATCGCTACAAGTCATTCCCTTTCCTGTTCCTCTCACATAAAGAGTGGGGGAAAAAGAAAAACCACTGTCTGTAAGCCACTATATGGCCTTTAATTTCTCTCCTCTTCTCTTTGTTGTCTTTACATGTAAAGTATATTGGAGGCAGTGTCTGAATTTCCCCAACACTGTCTCGCAAAAAGAACCCTAGGATTCCCACTGTGTTCATGAAGCATCTACATAATATTTGCAAGCTGATCAAACCTGTCAATAACAAATCTAGCAGCATGTTCTGAATGTTTCAATGTATTCATTTAATCCAATCTGATAGGGATCATAAACATTCAAGCAGCAGTCAAGAATGGGTTGCACTAGTGTTCCCTATGCCATGTCCTTTATAGAAGAGCTACACTTTCCTAAATTCTCCAATAAAACAAAGTCCATTATTTGCCTTCCCTACTACCGACCTGACATTCTCATACCATATCATATCGCTTTGTAATGTGACACCTATCTATTTAATTGATGTGTCTGCATCAAGCATCATATTACTAATTCTATATTCGAACATTACATAATTGCTTTTTCTACTCATCTCCATTAACTTACATTTTTCTACATTTAGAGACACCAAACCAACTAGAAATTTCATCTACGCCTAAGTCATTCTGTATCTTCTTAAAATCACCCAATGTTGGAGCTTTCCCGTACACCGCAGTGTCATCAGCAAACAATTGTAAATTGCTGCTCACCCAGTCTGGCAGATTTGTTTATGTATTTAGAGAATACATGTTTGAGATTATGCTTATTGTGACTGTCACGAAATAATAGTAGGAAATATAAAATCCAAACTGTATGTAAATAAGCAAATCGATTTTATATAGTGGTTAATCAGATCCCATTAACCATTACCAACTGCTACAACAACTCAACTTCATCAAAATAATCTATTACTTTTAAAACTAATCATAAAATTTGTAGATAAATGTGACCTTACTCTGTAAAATTCCAAAGCACTGAGACATGGCCTTATGGTCCTCAGATCAGAAGTCATACGCATGGAAAAAATGTGCACAGTATTCCAACACCATGATATTGCAGAACTATTTACTGTTCTCTCTCTCTCTCTCTGTGTGTGTGTGTGTGTGTGTGTGTGTGTGTGTGTGTGTGTGTGTAGGCTACCCTTCATGTTGTGGGAGTAGTATCGGCCTGCTTTACTGGACTGTTACATGTAGAGATGGGCACGGCTGGGAGAAGATGAGAGGGACAGAGGAGGGAACAGTTAGCGAAAGAGGGGAGGATTAGATGGAAATAGAGAGGGGGAAGGAGGGGATGGACAGAGAGTGGGTAGAGGATACGGGCAGAGAGAGGACTGAGAAGAGGATGCAGAGAAAGCGGGGTGGAAATCACAGGGGGAGGAGGAGATGGATTGAGAGGGAGGAGCAGGGGGACATGAAGGAAGCAGGTGGAAGGCGTAGAGAGAAAATGAGTAGATGTAAAACGAAGAGGGGCTGGAGGAGATGGATTGAGTGTGCGGAAAAGGACATGGACTGAGAGAGGGGGAGGAAGATATGGTTGGAGAAAGAGAGCGGAGGAGATGGACAAAGAGAGGGGGTGGATGAGATGGAGGGATGGAGAGAATGGGGAGGAGGAGAAGGGTGGACAGAGGTGGGATGATGAGGTGCATGGAGAGATGAAGGGAGGAAATGGTGGGCACAGATTGGGGGGGGGGGGGGGGGGGGTCGAGCAGGTGTGTGCAATATATTGTCGAATGTGTATGCGAGTGAAGCCACGGGGAAAAGCCTAGTTATTATTATAAATGTCATCTTGTGACAAGGTCAGTGCAGCTCATCTTAATGTTCTCTCCCGTGCTATCTTCCCCCCCCCCCCCCCCCCCCCCCCCCCCCCTCCCCCCCTCCCCGAGCAGTACTATACCCATTGACTTTCACTATTTGTTAGATATATTACTCTCTGTCTTCTCATACAGACTTCGCCCTCTGTGGCCCCCTGATGTCTTAACAATGTCCTATCCTACCCCTTCATCTAGTTAGTGTTTTCCACATATTCCTTTCCTCACTGTTTCTGTAAAGAATCTCCTCAGCTCTTACATTAGCATTTCTTTAATTTTCAGCATTCTTTCTATAAAACCACATCTCAAACATTTCCATCTTTTCTGGTTTTCCTACAGTCCATGATTCACTTCTGTTCAATGCCTTACCTCAGATTCAGATTGTCAGAAAGTGCTTCCTCAAATCAAGAACTTTGACACTAGCATTTTCTTCTAGTGAGAAACACAGTGTTTGGCTGCACTGGCCTAGCTTGCTTCTTAAACCATGCTTGCTTAATCTTTCATGTGTTATTTTCCCCTACTCCTCATTACTTTTGATCTTTGATTAACTCTTGGTCCATGTTCCATCGACTGCCTCCATGGCTAAACAGTTAGGATAGCTGCCGTCAGTGCTGAAGGACACAGGTTTGATTCTGGGTACCTCTTCAATTTTTTTCTGAGGTAGGGAGGTCTGGTATGGGATCTGTTCAGCGCTTGTGAGGCCAAATGAGGAGCAGCAGCTTCATCAGGATTCATCTATTGGCAGTAACAGCTGAAGGGCTTGATGACACACTGGATGGCAGAACACCACTATGAGAGGAGTGGGAAGGATAGTGGGCAGGACATTTCTCATTTCAGGGCACTACGAGAGGTAGTCAAAACACTGGCAGAGAATGTAATTCAGTTGCTCCAGTCCTGGGTGGCACTGAGTTACATGGGAAATGATCATCTGTGGCCAGACAGTGAGACTTTGGGAGGTGGTGGGTGACTAGAAAGATAAGGTGCAGGAGATTTGTTTTTGTACAATGTTGGGAGGATAATTATGGTCTGTAAAGGCCTCAGTGAGACCCTCGGTATATTTTGAGAGTGACCGTTCATCACTGCAAATGCGACAACCACAGATGGCTAAGCTGTATGGATGGGATTTCTTGGTATGGAACGGGTAGCAGCTATCAAACTGGATGTATTGCTGGTGGTTAGTAGGTTTGATATGGGCAGAGGTACTGACGTAGCCACCTTTGAGGTGGAGGTCAACATCTAGGAAGGTGGCTTTTTGGGTTGAGTAGGACCAGGTGAAGCAAATAGAGGAGAATCTCTCGAGGTTCTGGAGGAATGTGAATAGGAGCCAGATCATGAAGATGTCTTCAGTGAATCTGAAGCAGGTGAGGGGTTTAGGATTCTGGATGTTTAGGAAGGACTCCTCTAGATGGCCCATGAATAGGTTGGCATAGGATGGTGCCCTGCAGGTGCCCAT
Source organism: Schistocerca serialis cubense (assembly GCF_023864345.2). NCBI lineage: Eukaryota > Metazoa > Arthropoda > Insecta > Orthoptera > Acrididae > Schistocerca > Schistocerca serialis. The sequence goes on from NC_064646.1 coordinate 113,820,393, forward strand.
AGCCATACCCCATACCCCGGATTTGTTTGTAGGTAATGCTTCCAAAGGAGAAGTAACCACAGTTTTTGTCCCTTTATCACACGGTACCCTGCTCATAATTATTGATGCCACCTCCCTTAACACTAACATCCCTAATACCCATGGCCTTACCGCTATTGAACACTACCTTTCTCATCACACAACAGATTCCAAACTAACAACCTCCTTCCTAGTCGCCATGACCAACTACATCCTCACCCAAAATTACTTCTCCTTTGAAGGTGTTACCTACAAACAGACCCAGGGTATGGCTATGGGCACCCACATGCCACCTTTCAGACCCAGGGTATGGCTATGGGCACCCACATGCCACCTTCCTATGCCAACCGATTCATGGACCATCTTGAGGAATCCTTCCTAAACACCCAGAATTCATTGATGACTTCTTTGCATTCTGGATCGAGTGCGAGGACACCCTATCCACATTCCTCCAGAACCTCGACAGCTTCTCTCCCATTCACTTCACCTGGTCCTACTCAACCCAACAAGCCACCTTCATCTACATCTACATTTATACTCCGCAAGCCACCCAATGGTGTGTGGCGGAGGGCACTTTACGTGCCACTGTCATTACCTCCCTTTCCTGTTCCAGTCACGTATGGTTCGCGGGAAGAACGACTGTCTGAAAGCCTCCGTGCGCGCTCTAATCTTTCTAATTTTACATTCGTGATCTCCTCGGGAGGTATAAGTAGGAGGAAGCAATATATTCGATACCTCATCCAGAAACGCACCCTCTCGAAACCTGGCGAGCAAGCTACACAGCGATGCAGAGCGCCTCTCTTGCAGAGTCTGCCACTTGAGTTTGTTAAACATCTCTGTAACGCTATCACGGTTACCAAATAACCCTGTGACGAAACGCGCCGCTCTTCTTTGGATCTTCTCTATCTCCTCCGTCAACCCGATCTGGTACGGATCCCACACTGATGAGCAATACTCAAGTATAGGTCAAACGAGTGTTTTGTAAGCCACCTCCTTTGTTGATGGACTACATTTTCTAAGGACTCTCCCAATGAATCTCAACCTGGTACCCGCCTTACCAACAATTAATTCTATATGATCATTCCACTTCAAATCATTCCGCACGCATACTCCCAGATATTTTACAGAAGTAACTGCTACCAGTGTTTGTTCCACTATCATATAATCATACAATAAAGGATCCTTCTTTCTATGTATTCGCAATACATTACATTTGTGTATGTTAAGGGTCAGTTGCCACTCCCTCCACCAAGTGCCTATCTGCTGCAGATCTTCCTGCATTCTACAATTTTCTAATGCTGCAACATCTCTGTATACTACAGCATCATCCACGAAAAGCAGCATGGAACTTCCGACACTATCTACTAGGTCATTTACATATTTTGTGAAAAGCAATGGTCCCATAACACTCCCCTGTGGCACGCCAGAGGTTACTTTAACGTCTGTAGACATCTCTCCATTGATAACAACATGCTGTGTTCTGTTTGCTAAAAACTCTTCAATCCAGCCACACAGCTGGTCTGATATTCCGTAGGCTCTTACTTTGTTTATCAGGTGACAGTGCGGAACTGTATCGAACGCCTTCCGGAAGTCAAATAAAATAGCATCTACCTGGGAGCCTGTATCTAATATTTTCTGGGTCTCATGAACAAATAAAGCTAGTTGGGTCTCACACGATCACTGTTTCCGGAATCCATGTTGATTGCTACATAGTAGATTCTGGGTTTCCAAAAACAACATGATACTCGAGCAAAAAACATGTTCTAAAATTCTACAACAGATCGACGTCAGAGATATAGGTCTATAGTTTTGCGCATCTGCTCGACGACCCTTTTTGAAGACTGGGACTACCTGTGCTCTATTCCAATCATTTGGAACCTTCCGTTCCTCTAGAGACTTGCGGTACACGGCTGTTAGAAGGGGAGCAAGTTCTTTCGCGTACTCTGTGTAGAATCGAATTGGTATCCCGTCAGGTCCAGTGGAGTTTCCTCTGTTGAGTGATTCCAGTTGCTTTTCTATTCCTTGGACACTTATTTCGATGTCAGCCATTTTTTCGTTTGTGGGAGGATTTAGAGAAGGAACTGCAGTGCTGTCTTCCTCTGTGAAACAGCTTTGGAAAAACGTGTTTAGTATTTCAGCTTTACGCGTGTCATCCTCTGTTTCAATGCCATCATCATCCCGGAGTGTCTGGATATGCTGTTTCGATCCACTTACTGATTTAACATAAGACCAGAACTTCCTAGGATTTTCTGTCAAGTCGGTACATAGAATTTTACTTTAGAATTCACAGAACGCTTCACGCATAGCCCTCCTTACGCTAACTTTGACATCGTTTAGCTTCTGTTTGTCTGAGAGGTTTTGGCTGCATTTAAATTTGCAGTGAAGCTCTCTCTGCATTCGCAGTAGTTTCCTAACTTTAATGTTGTACCACGGTGGGTTTTTCCCGTCCCTCACAGTTTTACTCGGCATGTACCTGTCTAAAACGCATTTTACGATTGCCTTGAACTTTATCTATAAACACTCAACATTGTCAGTGTCGGAACAGAAATTTTCCTTTTGATCTGTTAGGTAGTCTGAAATCTGGCTTCTATTACTCTTGCTAAACAGATAAACCTTCCTCCCTTTTTTTTATATTCCTATTAACTTCCATATTCAGGGATGCTGCAACGGCCTTATCATCACTGATTCCCTGTTCTGCACATACAGAGTCGAAAAGTTCGGGTCTGTTTGTTATCAGTAGGTCCAAGATATTATCTCCACGGGCCGGTTCTCTGTTTAATTGCTCGAGGTAATTTTCGGATAGTGCACTCAGTATAATGTCACTCGATGCTCTGTCCCTACCACCCGTCCTAAACATCTGAGTGTCCTAGTCTATATCTGGTAAATTGAAATCTCCACCGAAGACTATAACATGCTGAGAAAATTTATGTGAAATGTATTCCAAATTTTCTCTCAGTTGTTCTGCCACTAATGCTGCCGAGTCGGGAGGTCGGTAAAAGGAGCCAATTATTAACCTAGCTCGGTTGTTGAATATAACCTCAACTCATAATAATTCACAGGAACTATCCACTTCTATTTCACTACAGGATAAACTACTACTAACGGCGACGAACACTCCACCACCGGTTGCATGCAATCTATCCTTTCTAAACACCGTCTGTACCTTTGTAAAAATTTCGGCAGAATTTATCTCTGGCTTCAGCCAGCTTTCTGTACCTATAACGATTTCAGCTTCAGTGCTTTCTATCAACACTCGAAGTTCCGGTACTTTACCAACGCAGCTTCGACAGTTTACAATTACAATACCGATTGCTGCTTGGTCCCCGCATGTCCTGACTTTGCCCCGTTGAGGCTGTTGCCCTTTCTGTACTTGCCCAAGGCCATCTAACCTAAAAAACTGCCAGCCCACGCCACACAACCCCTGCTACCCGTGTAGCCACTTGTTGTGTGTAGTGGACTCCTGACTTACCCAGCGGAACCCGAAACTCCATCACCCTATGGCGCAAGTCGAGGAATCTGCAGCCCACACGGTCGCAGAACCGTCTCAGCCTCTGATTCAGACCCTCCACTCGGCTCTGTACCAAAGGTCCGCAGTCAGTCCTGTCGACGATGCAGCAGATGGTGAGCTCTGCTTTCATCCCGCTAGCGAGACTGGCAGTCTTCACCAAATCAGATAGCCGCCGGAAGCCAGAGAGGATTTCCTCCGATCCATAGCGACACACATCATTGGTGCCGACATGAGCGACCACCTGCAGATGGGTGCACCCTGTACCCTTCATGGCATCCGGAAGGACCCTTTCCACATCTGGAATGACTCCCCCCGGTATGCACACGGAGTGCACATTGGTTTTCTTCCCCTCTCTTGCTGCCATATCCCTAAGGGCCCCCATTAAGCGCCTGACGTTGGAGCTCCCAACTACCAGTAAGCCCACCCTCTGCGACCGCCCGGATCTTGCAGACTGAAGGGCAACCTGTGGAACAGGACAAGCAGCCATGTCAGGCCGAAGATCAGTATCAGCCTGAGACAGAGCCTGAAGCCGGTTCGTCAGACAAACTGGAGAGGCCTGCTGTTCAGCCCTCCAGAATGTCTTTCGCCCCCTGCCACACCTTGAGACGACCTCCCACTCTACCACAGGTGAGGGATCAGCCTCAATACGGGCAGTATCCCGGGCAACCACAGTTGTAGTCCGATCGGGGGATGCGTGGGACGAGCGGGCCGTCCCCGACAAACCCCCATCTGGACCCCCACAGTGATGCCCATTGGCAACAGCCTCAAGCTGTGTGACCGAAGCCAACACTGCCTGAAGCTGGGAGCGAAGGGATGCCAACTCAGCCTGCATCCTAACACAGATATTGCAGTCCCTATCCATGCTAAAAACTGTTGTGCAAAGAACGTCTGATCTAATCTACAGAGAGCGCAAACAAATCGACACAAAATTTAAACGGTTATTAAAATACAAGATTGCCTAGTAAATGCAGTAATGCTGCTACTTGTGCACTGCTGACACACTGCTCGGCGGCGGAAGGAGACTACGCGATTTTACACTGTTCAGGTACTAAAACGCAATGCTACAACTCTCAAATACTATAATATGCCCAAATTTATGAATTAAACAATGCCAGTACCAAAAACACGCAAAGAAATTAAGAATTAAACTATGTAACAAATGAGTGAGCTAGGAGTATACGACTTGCTGCTGCAGCTGCTTATCCAGTGGCGGCAGGGAGCACACTGACTGTGACCAACCGACACTGGCCGTTCAAAACAAAAACAGAAGACAGACGACTACGCGAATTTACACTATTCAGGTACTAAAACGCGATGCTACAACTCTCAAATACTATAATACGCCTGAAATTTATGAATTATGCAATGTAAGTACCAAAAACACGCAAAGAAATTAAGAATTAAACTATGTAACAAATGAGTGAGCTAGGAGTATACGACTTGCTGCTGCAGCTGCTTATCCAACGGCGGCAGGGAGCAGATGTTGACCTCCATCTAAAGGTGGCTATGTCAGTACCTCTGTCCATATCAAACCTACTAACCACCAGCAATACCTCCATTTCAACAGCTGCCATCCATTCCATACCAAGAAGTCCTTTCCATACAACCAAGCCATCTGTGGTTGTCGCATCTGCAGTGATGAGTAATCGCTCTCGAAATATACTGAGGTCTCTCTGAGGCCTTTACAAACCATAATTATCCTCCCAACATGTCACACGCCTTATCTTTCCAGTCACCCACCACCTCCAAAAGTCTCACTGTCAGGCCACAGAGGAGCATTCCCCTCGTAACTCAGTACCACTCAGGAATGGAGCAACTGAATTACATTCTCTGCCAGTGTTTCGACTATCTCTCGCAGTGCGCTGAAATGAGAAATGTCCTGTCCACTGTCCTTCCCACTCCTCCCACAGTGGTATTCTGCTATCCACTGAACCTGCGCATTATTCTCCTCCATTCGTATAAAACACCTGCTCCAAACTCCTTACCTCATGGCTCATATCCCTGTAATAGACCTAGATATGAGACCTGACCCATACATCCTCCCACCACCACCTACTCCAGTCTGGTCTCAAACATCACCCATCCCAACAAAGACAGGGCTGCCTTTGAACCAGTAATGTGATTTACAAGCTAAGCTGCAGTCACTGTGCTGCATTCTATTTGGACATGGCAACCAACATGCCGTCTGTCTGCATGAATGGCCACCGACAAACTGTGGCCAAGAAACAAGTGGACCACCCTGTTGCTGAGCATGCCGCCCAACACGACATTCTTCATTTCAATGACTGCTTCACAGTCTGTGCCATATTAATCCTCCCCACCAACATCAGCTTTTCTAAATTGCACATGTGGAAACTCTCGCAGGTCCCTGCATGCTCCCCAGCAGCACTTCACCATCCCCCACCCTTGTCCTGCTATCCTCCCATCATGCATTGGTGCTGCTGCTCGTAGTGTGACTTCAGCTGCCAGATACTGCAGTCGCGCGTGTGTGTGTGTGTGTGTGTGTGTGTGTGTGTGTGTGTGTGTGTGCGTGCGTGTGCGCGTCTGTTGTCTATTTTTGACAAAAGCCTTATTGCCCAAAAGCTTATTTTGTTACAGTGTTTTTGTTGTGCCTATCTGCAACTCAACATCTCCATTATATGATGAGTAGCAACTATCCTTTTCATAATATTGTTACATTCCAGCCTGGATTTTCCATCATTTGTGTTAATGGTATCCATTGTTGAGTGCTCTGTACATAGTACCACTACTATTAATGGTATTTTCTTAGCTCATTCTCATCAATATTTAGGCATAACTTTGTGAAATGAGATGAAATGGAATGGAATGAGCACATCAGCTTTGTTGTAGGGAAGGTGAATGAATCAGTGCAGTTTATTAGGAGATTTCTGGGAAAATATAGTGCACTCATAAAAGAGACCACATACAAAATGTTTGTGCTTGAATGTGTGGAATCCGAACTTGGTCAGATTATAGGATGACATCAAAGCAATTACTCATCAGCTCAATCAGCATGATAGTGTGACAGAACTGCTCTTTGAGTTAAAATTGGAATCCTCCAAGAGAAAAAAATGATCTTTATGTAGGATGCTATCGGGGAAGTTTAAAAAAGCCAGCCATTGTAACAGATAGTTGAATGATTCTTCTGGCTCCAATGCCCATCTCATGTAAGGCAAAATAAGGGATTGTAAGGTTCATACATACACGTACAGGCAACTGTTTTCCCTCACTCTGTTTGTGACCAGCACAGAAAAGGGAATGACTGATGATGGTACAACCCTCAATGATGCTCTGTGCAGTGCTTGTGAAGTATATGAAGATATAAATTATTTCATTTGTGAGTTGCCTCAGGCACTCTGTTTTAAATTTTTGAGATTTTCTGTGTGCTAAGAAATAACTATTCTGACAGATTTTATCCACAGCAAAATAGACCATCGGTAACTATAATCTTTCCTGATGTCATTAATTTGCTTTTTCTGTATTTCAGATTGTTTTGTCGAGTCAAGGGACGGCTGTGACAAACCAGCTTTGTATCCAGCATTTCACTTGGAAGTCGAGAAAGGCACCCTGTGGCCAGTTGTTGTACTAGAGGGCCGGGGCCTCATGTTCTGTGCCTTGCCACTTGAAGCAGTAGACATTAACACCTGCAAGTCTCTTGTGAACATGTAAGAACTTAATTTGAGCATACTGTCCAGTCTCAATAGTTCTTCTTCTTCTTCTTCTTCTTCTCTTCTTCTTCTTCCTTTTCCTTCTCCCTGTTTATAACTATCTACAACATCTGGAAATCTGTAACAAAGTTAAGATTGTGTATATTCTTGTTTTAGGTCAAGTGTTTCAACAGCTTTGGAAGTACTTCATGGATTATCATTGTGTACACCTGTAAATGGGATCAACCTAACCCCGGTAATTATTAAGGGAATATTTTAAATTAAATAGCATCATTCTTTTTTGTACTTGGTAATCATTGACTTTTTTCACTTTAATGGTGTCATCATCATCACTGCAAGTTGTCATCCATCACCACCAACACCACCACCATCAGGTTAACTATTGCTTGGTGTCCCACAGTGTACTCTATCAACCTTTGTTGTTGTTGTTGTGAACTTCAGTCCAAAGACCAGTTTGGTGCTGCTATATACACTATTCTATCCTGAGCAAGCCTTTTCATCTCAACATGATTACTGCCGCCTGCAACCTACATCTATTTGAAATTGCTTACTACAATGAAGCCTACGTTTCCCTTCCTCGCCCCCCCCCCCCCTCCCCCTTTCTACACACTTCCTTCCATTACCAATGATGATTAGACTGTACATTATAATATAACAATGTATTTCATTTAAATCTATTATTTTTTCTCGTGATCTGTTGGACGAATAAAACCATATCAATGAAATTCGGTAAGTTGCTTCATTGCTGAAAATTCAGAAACACACGTGTGATATGCAAGTGAAGGAAAAATATTAAACTGTCCCATGCTGTGTAACTTCACAAAAAGCATACTGAATCCTGAATATATGAGGCCAATATTAATTCTCAACACTAATGAGGATGATGGAAGCAAGGAAAATGCTATAGGCTACAGTGAGAACTGGAATTAAGCCATATACACATAATGTAACTGTTGTCAACACTTCCAGTTTTGACAATATTATTTGTGAGAGAAACTTTTTATCCTCAAGAGAGACTAATGATTGTGACTTTCAAATAGCAGATATATTAAGTGTAACAATGAAAATAATCAATTTTTGACAACATTATGGAATTGCACTAACAAAAAATCTACTCCCCAAGTGGCAGCACGAGAACAGACATATAAAAAGGGTTTTATGTGTGCAAGCTTTCGGAGCCAGTGGCTCCTTCTTCCAAAGGGCTGAATGGGAAGGAAGAGGGGTGCAGGAAAAGTACTGGAGAAGTTTAGGAAAAGGGGTATAGTTCGGAAAAGTCGCCCAGAATCCAGGTCAGGGGAGGCTTACCAGACGGGATGAGAAGGAAAGACTGATTGAGATAAGTGGCAGCTGAGAAGTTGTTTTTGGGGGGATCTACAGTACCAGGATTGGATGTGATGACCTGGGAAATCTTCTTTTGAACTAGGGTGGTGGGGTAATTATGTCAGTGAAGGTTCAGTATGGCGGTGTATTGCTGTAAAGAGTCTGCAACCTGCCTGCCTGTTGTTTGTTAGTTAGTGTAATATGGACAGACAAGGGCGTACCCAGGATCTGAACTGGGGGGTGGGGGGGGTGGGGGGGGGGGCAGGTCATACTAGTCTTAGGAAACAAGGACTCGAGACAACATACAGCACTTCTTATTAAATAACACTAAACCAGTGAAAAACTGCTTTTAATAAACATTTTAAATACAAGAATGCATTTGTACAATCTGAGAAAACATGCACCATTTCTTATTAAATAAAACAGTAAACTAGTGAAAAACTGTAAATATCTGCAGGGGGGGGGGGGGGGGGGCAGCTGCCACACCCATGTGGACAGAAGTACAGAAGTGTGTAGCTTGGCCTTTGTGAGGATGAGATCAATTTCAAGGAAAGTGGAATGGGATTCGTAACAGGACCTTGTGAAATTCAATTGGGAGAAGGTATTTAGAGATTCTAGGAATTTTGACAGGTCAGCCTCACCATGAGTCCATATGACAAAGATGTCATCAGTGTATTCTAAACCAAACCAGGGGCTGAATGCACATGGATCCCAAGAAAGTCCCCTCCAAGTGACCCATGAAAAGGTTGGCATAGGAAGGAGCCATCGTGATTCCCATTTCCATACCCATGATCTGTTTGTGTGTCTGCCCCTCAGAGATGAAGTAGTTGTTAGAAATATGAAGTTCATTAAGTTGAGCAGGAAGGATATCGTAGGTTAGGAATCAGGCGAACATTGACTGAGGAATTGTTCAGCAGCAGACAGACCGTGTATGTGGGGGATGTTTGTATAGAAATCAATGGTGACAAGCAAGGCGTGTGGTGGGAGTTGGATGGGCATGGATTTAGATGATTTAGGAAATGGTTGGTGTCTTTAATATGTGAGGGAACGCTTTGTACTAAGGGCTATATGTGTTGATCAACTAAGGCAGATACACTTTTGTTTGGTGCTTTGCAGCCAGCAACTATACAATGGCTGGAATGACTGGGTTTGTGGATCTTAGGAAGAAGGTAAAAGTTGGGGGCACATGGTTTGGCTGGGGTAAGAAATTCTATGGATTGAGGTGTTAGTCCTTGTGAGGAGTCTGAGATTCTAAGGAGGTACTGCAGGTCAGTTCGAATCACAGAGATGGGATCTTGATGGCAGATGCTGTATATAGAGGTGTCAGACAGCTGGTGTAGACCTTAGCATACTCCTGTCAGTCAAGTACCACAGTAGTAGATCCTTTGTCTACTCAGAGAATTATGAAGGAGTTATCAGATTTTAGGGAACACAGAACCTGAAGTTCTGTAGAGGTCAGGGACCTGAGGAAGGGTTGTGAAACAACGCTGAATGTGAGGAATTCTTGGAAGGCATGAGCTTGAGGTGGTGGTGGTGGATCAAGTTAGGATTGTAGTGGGAACTTTTCAAGGCACAGTTCAATGTTAGGTTTGCTGTTGGAAAGGCTTTGGGAGTGGGTTGCAAAGTGATATTTCCAGTTGACATTATGTGTGAAGGAAAGTAGGTCCTTCACCAGAGTAGCGTAATTAAATGCAAGTGTAGGGCTTAGAGTGAGACCCTTGGATAATACAGGTAATTCAGGATAGCATGCTTTAGACGAGAGGTTGAGAACACTGTACTGTTGTGACTGTTTCTTGTGATTATGAGTTATTTTTGGTCTGGGAGGCAGTGGTGGAGGCTGTGATATGTTAAGGAGGTTGGCCAAACTCAGTTTGTAGGAGAGGGGTGGTGGCTAAAGGGGGAGAGGAAGGGAAACACTGCTATTGGGATAGTTTACGAGAAGGTGAGATAGCTTTTTGAGGTGAAGTCTGGCATGCTGTCACAGTTCGAAGTTGACTTGGTGGATGATAGCATTCAAGAAAAATGAGTGGCAGATAACTACAGGATTTTGTAGAAGGAAAGGAGTCTGGTGGAGTGGAAATGGCGGATGAAGCATATAGTTCACAGATTATCCATGTAAGTGCAAGAGATAACACCCAGAAACAGCAACTTTCAATGTTAAGCCTTTTGGAATAACTCCAAGGGACAAGCAGGTTTCAAGAAACAGAATGTGGGGCTTAGTTTTGATAATTAAAAAGCATGTTTTTGAAAAGAACAGATATAATATGTTCTGGAATTCATCATGGGAAGAAAGGATGGTTTGGAGTGTTAGAAAGGGTAGAAATGGCAAAAAAGAGAAGCAGAGGGTGGAAAAGATAGAAAACAGAATAAAAGTAAGGAAAAAATTTGGAAGAATCTGCCTCACCAGTCCTATTCCTTCACCCCTCTTCCTTCCCCTTCAACCCTTCTGCTGGAAGAGGAACCACTGACTGTGAAAGCTGGCATACATAAACCTTTTTTATACATATGTTGCCTGACGTCACTTGGTGACTAGACTCCTCCTTAACTTTGAGAAAAAGTGTATTCTGTTCTGTACAACAATGAGAAAAACACTGGCAGTTAATGTAGCATATAACCAGGAGTCTGTAGATAGAGTATAATTTTCCAAATTTTTGGTAGTACATATTGATGAAAACTAGAAGTGAGAGAAAAGTAATAGTCACGAGGATAATATATGGTGTTCACCCACAATCATCTTGTAGGTACCTGTTCAAGAAGATGGGCATTTTAAGCCCACCACAGTCTGTGTATTCACGTATTATATCAATCATAAATAATCTATTACAATGTGAGAAGAATAGTAATATCTGCAGCTGCAGCACTACAAGTAAAAATAATCATTATCATCCATAACTGCCAGCAGTTATTCTTCCTGCTCACCATGCTCAACTGGAACAGGAAAAGTGGGAGGTGACAGTGGTGTGGAAAGTACCTTCCACCATAGACCATAGGGTAGCTTTGGAGTATAGATGTTGGTGCAGACAAATGTACAAATAAATCATGTATATGTAGTCTGTGAGCTAACTCATTCCACATCATGTTGATAAAGCCATGCAAATGTTTTACAGATCATGTTATCAATTAAAACTGAAGTTCATACTGCCAGAATGTCACAGACAAAGAAATGCCGCCCCACATACTTGCCGTGGGCGCGCGTGCGCCCCCCCCCCCTCCCCACACACACATAGAGAGAGAGAGAGATGATAGTATTAAAATCCTAGTTGTTAACTGCCAAAGCATTCACAACACAGTGTGCCAGACTTTGAAGTGCTCCTAAGAAGCAGTGAAACTCACATAATACTAGGTATAGAAACCTAATTAAAATGTGAAATTAACAGCATTGAGATTTTTGGGGAAAATTTAAGTGTGTATTGAAAGTATAGGCATGGTGAATTTGTCACAGTAGACAAGAAACTCGAATTCACCCATACGTAAATTGAAGCTGCATGCAACATTCTTCAGGTAAGTCTCATTATCAGGGATGGGCATAAAGTTTGTGGGATCCTGCCCCCTCGTCTCTTATGGGGTGCCTAGGAAGCTGTTTTCTCGGATAGCTAGACAACATACAAGACAATCATATTAATGGAGCTGATTACAGTAATTGAATTGACAATGCTTAACTTGCATATGTACGAGGTGGTGTTCCAAGCATTCAGTGAAACGCAAATAATCGGTGTTCTTTGAAATATACAGTTTCCATGCAATCTAATCACACAAGTTCCTAAGTCACTGATGTCCTTAATATCACTGCTCGTCTTTTAGTGCTGCTCTTCTAGTGCGCCTCTTGTAGTGCGGCCAAGGCTAGGTGGTGCGTCACTTCTGTTCTTTTTGTGTACAGGCCACTCCTGTCACGGTGACGTTCTAGTCAGTGTCCTATTGGCTGACGTTGTCTCACAGCCCTCTCTGCTTTATCGTTCTTGATCTTCGTGCCGGCGCTTGTCATTACACCAGAACAAATTTATAATTTGATGCTTTTATTGACCACCAGACTCACTCCTGATGCAACCGAAAACTGTAGAGAAAACCTTGGTTCACTAGTATGTAAGTTCCCCAATCATATTGCAATTATCAGAGGAGCTTAAATCATCTAACAATCAATTGGCATAGTTACTGTTTTGTGTTACTGTTTTGTTTAGTTGTGGGCATGATGTATCATTGTGTGAAATGTTACTAAATGCCTTCTCTGAAAATTACACGTAGCAGATAGGTCAGAACCCACTCATGATGGAAATACATTATATCTAATGGCAACACATAAGACCCAACCTGTTAGACAATATGAAGCTGGTATCTGTACTGATACCATTGGTGATATTGCAGCTCTCAAAGAATGAAATTGTAATGAAATTCAGACCTTTAGCTGCTTACAGGCATCGATAAATATCAACAGGGACAGTTGAGAGATGTGTGCCCTGACCGAGACTCGAACCCGGGACCTCCTGCTTACATGACAGATGGTCTATACAACTGAGCCACTGAGGATACAGAGGATAGTGCGACTGCGGGGACTTATCTCTGGCTTACTCCCCATGAGACCTACACTTTCCAACTTTCTGTCCACACACTACATTTGTAGTGCTATGGGAATCAGTAGATTGACTGCCGCGAGTAGTGAGTATGGTGAGCAGGGGCACTACAAATGTAGTGTGTGGACAGAAAGATGGAAAGTGTGGGTCTCATGGGGAGTGTGCCAGAGATAAGTCCATGCAGTCACACTATCCTCTGTGTCCTCGGTGGCTCAGTTGGATAGAGCGTCTGCCATGTAAGCAGCAGGTCCCAGGTTCGGGTCCCGATCGGGACACAGATTTTTCAACTGTCCTCATTGATATTTATCAACACCTGTAAGCAGCTAAAGATCTGGATTTCGTTATAATTTCGCTTTTAGAGGATGTCCACATTAAAACTGATATCAGTGAACATGCAGCAATAATGATTACAGAGGGCAACTAAAACAGTTGGAAAGATTTATATGTTCAGCAAAATAGATGAAGAGGCAGTACTGTCATACCCCAGTGAGAAACTTGAAACATATAGGTCTGTACAGGAGGATGTAGAAAAACTATGACACAAGATTAAAAGAAAAGCTGACCATGCACTGAATGGATATGCACCTAGTAGGAAAGTTCATGTTAGGAGGGACAGTTCATATTATACAGTAACTGTAAAGACACTTCTAAAGAAGCAGAGACAACAGCATAGTAGGTGTAAAACACAGCCTAGGGCTGTAGATAGAGAGATGCAGATTGAAATACATTTGGCTGTCAAGAGAGCAATGTGCGAAATCTTTAACCACTACCTTAGCAGTATATTATTGAAAGACCTTTCACAAAACCCAAAGGAAATCTGCTCATAAGCAAAGGCTGTTAGTGGCACTAAAGATAGTGTCCAGACACTTGTGGACAGCACAGGAACTAAACTTGAGGATAGCAAAGGTAAAGCAGAAGTGCTTAACTCTGTTTTCAAACATTACTTTACTAAGGAAAGCCCAGGAGTAGTTGTTCAATTTAAATCTTGTACGACTGCAGAAATGAAATAGGTATTAATGTGTGTAGCATTTAGAAACAGCTCAAATAATTAAAACTGAACAAAGCTCCAGGGCCTGATGTAATCCCTCTCAGATTCTATACCAGATTTGCAGCTGAGTTAGCCCTTGTTTTATTCCTAATACACTAAAGATCCCTCAAACAAAAAACTGTGCCGAGTGGTTGAAAGAAAGCATGAGCCACACCCATCTACAAGTGGAGCATTTGACGGGCAGCAGAACTGATCCACAAACCACCATCCAATATCACTGACATCCATACTGTAGACCCTTAAAACACATTCTGAGCTCTAATGTAATGAGATACCTCAAACAGAATGACCCCTCAATACCAACCAGCATGGATTCCAAAGGCAAAGTATTGATCGTGTGAAACCCAAATCGCACTTTTCTCATATAACATCCTTAAAGCCATGAATCCATGTGTCAAGGCAGTCAGGTAAATGTAGTATTTCTTAACTTCCAAAAGGCACTTGACACCGTACCACATACATGCTTATTATTAAAGTATGATCATAATGAGAGTCAAGTGAGCTACGTGACTGGATTAAGAATTTCTTAGTGAGTAGAACCAGCACTGCTTAGAGGGAAGGCCTTACAGCTCATTGAGAGTCAGGCTGTGATGTCATGGGATTCAGGTAAAACAGCCAGAGCAACATCATCTAGGTGGCATTGGCCAGAGCCACCGCAGTGACATGTTTGGAAATGGCACATCAACCTACTCATCTCCCTCTGCATCAGCGGAAAGTTGTTGTGCCCCCCCCCCCCCTCACCAATCTCCAAACTAACGGATCTTCTTGCTTAAAAGTTTTGGTTGTTCTGTGCTGGTGAATTGTACTGGAATTTTGTTTGAAATCACTGTGTCTTTTTCTGATATGTAGTGGTTTCTGAATCATAAGCCATTTTTAACAGCTCAGTGCTAATCAGTACAATACGAGCAAGTGTTGTGTTCCTGGCTGTGTCGGTAACTACACCAGTAAGAACAAAGTTCGTGTATTTACATTTCCTTCTGTTGGACAAATGCATGCTAAATGATTATCTGCAACCAAAAGGGATAATTTCATTCCCAGCAAGCATTCTGCGGTGAGTAGTTTTCATTTTAAGCATTGATACAGACAGCATGATGAAAGTACTTAGCAGTTAAATATTGTTTCATAGTAATATTTTTGTGTTGTTAATACTATATATACTATATATTTTTCATCTCTTAATAGGTCTGTCACCTACATTTCTTTGAAGGTGATTTGTTATGGGAAATGAGTACAGTAGACTGGAAAATGGGAGCTACAATAACTTCACCTCTGAGCAAGTCAGAACTCAAAAGAACTGCTGTACCATGCAAACTTCCTAAATGCCTTTCTTACTTATCAACATCAATCAACAGGGAATCTCCACCTGAAAAGCAGCAAAAGCATGAGGTTGCTGCACTAAAGGCAGCCATAGACTCATGTGTTAAATCACTGGAAGAATATAATAAGAAGATATATTCCAGCTCATTTCATGACTAATAAAGAAATTTTAGTGTGCAAAGTGCAGTGGAAAGTGGTCTACAGCAGTGAAGAATTCATATATTTCGTTTTTTCTATTTTGATATTGAGAAAACTCCATATGCTGTCTGTACATAGCTACTGATTCAAAGCTGAGTGTAAGTGTTTCTGTCAAGGGCCAACAAATCTCATCCAAAAATGTTGCAAAAACTGCAAGTACTATTCCTTATGTAAAATTTGCAGTAGGTCTTATACATGCAGTCAAGAAGAATGTCACCTACGTGGTATTTTTCTTGAGTTGCTGTGCAATTTAGAGTGTGAGGGGAGAACTAGAACTTCCACTGAGTTTATAAAAAGGCAGCTTCACCTCCTAAAAAACATAGATTTGCTCCCCACATTCTAATTTTCACATCCTTGGTTTTTTTTTTTCTTTTAAGCCGTGCTTAAAGGTTTATACATAGCACTGGTAATATTTTTCTACCACGTCACAGTGCAATCAAAAACATCTGTGGTAATGTTGAAATTAATCCCAATAGTTGTAACTTCTTTGGTTTATATTAGGAGAAAGTATCAAATCTGAAATCTCATGAGTGTTTTGTGACACTCATATTGGATGAGATACACATGAAATCAACCATGGATCACAAAGGAGGGTGTCTTCTTGGAGTGGCACATGACAGCACTGCTCTTGCACCAACAGCACATGTATTTGTAGCGCAAGGTGTAATGCCGTCATTCAAGGAAGTTCATTTATTGCCCATAAATAAGGTGACTGTCGATAGGTAATCAAAAATGTATAGGCTGGGTTATAAAACTTAGGTTCAAGAATTATCTGGATTACTTCAGGCAACATCTCAATTAATAGAAAGGCTGTCTCAAATTTTGCAACTCCAGCACAGCTCAGACACCCTGCATATCATTCCAGGCCCTTGTTCTATGTTATAGATATTGTTCATAATTCGGTTAACCTGAAAAATGAAAAAATGATTTTATGACATTCTTCATAAAATAACTTTTAATTTTATGACATTCTTCCTTCCCCCCATTAACAGCAGATCTTGCCATCCGTGGGATAGCTTGTGTGCATCATTGACACAGATAGCTGCACCATAGGTCACAACAGAGGTGTATCTGTTGAGAGGCCAGACAAACATGAGGTTCCTGAAGAGGGGCAGCAGTCTTTTTAGTAGTTGCAATCTAGATGATTGACTGATCTGGCTTTTAACATCAACCAAAATGTCCTCACCATACTGGTACTGCGAACAGCTGAAAGCAAGAGGAATTACAGTCATAGTTTGTCCCGAGGGCATGCAGCTCTACTGTATCATTAAATGATGACGGTGTCTTCATGGTAAAATATTCCAGAGGTAAAATAGTCCCCCATTTGGATCTCTAGGCAGGGTCTACCCAGGGGAATGTTGTCATCATGAGAAGAAAAAAAATTGGCACTCTACAGACCCCATAATTGAGCAGGTAAATTAGAAAATTTGAGAAGGGATATGGATCGGTTGAAGTTAGATATAGTGGGAATTAGTGAAGTTTGGTGGCAGGAGGAACAGGACTTTTGGGCAGGTGAATACAGGATTGTACATACAAAATCAAATAGGGGTAATGCAGGAGTAGGTTTAATAATGAGTAAGAAAACAAGGATGTGGGTAAGCTACTATAAACAGCATAGTGAATGGATTATTGTAGAGATTGAAGAAATGTCTGACGAGATAAAAGAAATTATTCAGATAGCTAAAGGAGACAAGAATTTAATAATGATGGGGGACTGGAATTTGATAGTAGGAGAAGGAAGAGCAGGAAAAGTAGTAGGTGAATATGGACCGGAGGGGGGAAGCAAGGAAAGAGGAAGCTGCCTGCAGAGATTCACACAGAGCACAATTTAATCATTGCGAACATTTGGTTTCAGAATCATGAAAGAATGATGTATATGTATATGTGGAAGAGACACGGAGACACCGAAAGGTTTCAAATTGATTGTATAATGGTAAGACAGAGATTTAGGAATCAGGTTTTCAACTGTAAGACATTTCTAGGGGCAAATGTGAACTCTGACCATAACTTATTGGTTAAGAAGTGTAGATTAAAACTGGGGAAATTGGGAAAAGGTAAGAAATTAAGAAGGTGAGACCTGGATGAGTTGAAAGAACCATATGATGCTGAGAGCTTCAGAGGGAGGATTAGGCAACAATTGACTAGAACAGGAAGAGGAGTACAGTAGAAGATGAATAGGTAGCTTTAAGAGATAAAGTAGTGAAGGCAGGAGAGGATCAAATAGGTAAAAAGACAAAGCCTAGTAGAAATCATTGGATAATACAAGTGGTATTGAATTTAATTGATGAAAGGAGAAAATTTAAAAATGTAGCAAGCAAAAGGGAATACAAACATATAAAAAATCAGATTCACAGGAAGCACAAAATGGCTAAGCTGGAATGGCTGGAGGACAAATGTAAGTATTTAAAAGCATATTTCATTAGGATAAATATAGATACCACTCACATGAAAATTAAAGAGGCCTCTGCAGAAAAGAGAAGCAGCTGTATATCAGCTTTGATGGGAAACCAGTCCTAAGCAAAAAAGAGAAAGGTGAAAGAAGTATATAGAGAGTCTATACAAGGCAGAGGAACTTGAAGGTAATATTATAGAAAGGGAAGGGGATGTAGATGATGATGAGATGGAAGATATGATACTGTGAGGAGAATTTCACATAGCTCTGAAAGATGAAAGTTGAAGCAAGGCCCCCGGAGTGGACAACATTCCATCAGAGCTATTAATAGCCTTGAGAGAGCCAGCCATGACAAAACTCTTCCATCTGATGTGTAAGATGTATAATACAGGCGAAATACCCTCAGACTTCAAGAAGCATGTAATAATTCCAATTACAAAGTTGCTGAAAAGTGTAAAAATATCATAAATATCAGTTTAATAAGTCATGGTTGCAAAATACTAACACAAATTCTTTGCAGAAGAGTGGAAAAACGGTAGAAGTTAACCTTGGGGAAGATCAGTTAGGCAAATCTACGTTTATAGCATACAGGGAGTGAAAGGCTATTTACAGCTTGTACAGAAACCAGACGGCAGTAATAAGAGTCAAGGGGGATGAAAGGGAAGCAAATGGTTGAGAAAGGAGAGAGACAATGTTGTAGCCTATCCTGATGTTGTTCAATCTGTACACTGAACAAGCAGTAAAAGAAACGAAAGAAAAATTAGGAGTAGGACTTAATGTTCAGGGAAAAGAAACAAAAACTTTGAGGTTTGCTGATGACATTGTCATTCTGTCAGAGACAGCAAAGGACTTGGAAGAGCAGCTGTATGAAGTGGACATTGTCTTGAAAGCAGGATATAAGAGGAATATCAACAAAAGGAAAACAAGGATAATGGAATGTAGTTAAATTAAATCAGGCAGTGTTAAGGGAATTAGATTAGGAAATAAAGCTTTAAAGTAGTAGATGATGATGGCTGAAGTTGAGAGGATATAAAATGTAGGGTGACAGTGACAAGAAAAGCGTTTCTGAGGCAGAGGAATATTTAAACATCGATTATAGATTTAAGTGTCAGGAAGTCTTCTCTGAAAGTATTTGTCTGGATTGTAGCCATGTGTGAAAGTGAAACATGGATGATAGACAGTTTAGACAAAAAGAGAATAGAAACTTTTGAAAATGTGGTGCTGAAGATTAGATGGGTAGACATGTAACTAATGAGGAGGTACTGAGTAGAATTGGGGAGAAAAGAAATTTGTGACACAACCTGACTATAAGAAGAGATCGGTTGATAGGACACATTGTGATGCATCAAGTGATCACCAATTTAGTGCTTTAAGGAAGTGTGGGGAGCAGAGGGTAAAAATCATAGAGGAAGACCAAGAGATGAATACAGTAATCAGATTCGGAAGGATGTAGTTTGCAATAGTTATTTGGAGATGTAGAGGTTCGCACAGGATAGAGTTGCATGGAGAGCTACATTAAACCAGTTGTGGGTTTTATAGTTATAGCGACTGACCACACACAGAAAACTCCAACGTACTATGATCAGGCACTTTTATTAAGGTTCGTATAATTACACAAAACACAAGAAAAATAATGCAGAAACTCACAACACGCACGCCGTAACCTCATTCCGTGAGACCAAACCAAAGAACAACCAGTCCCCAAAGACTGTTTACTCTGCACTTTGTAGGTGGCAGTTACTGGTGGTCGTTGGTTGCCACAGAGGGGCAGGACGTGGGCGTCTTCCTGTGTAGTGGTGTTGTAGGATGCTTGCCGGTTGATAGAGGCATATGCAAAGAGTCCATGCTATTGGTGCAGGGTGGACTAGTGCAGGTATAGTCCACCATCCAGTTGGGGGGGGGGGGGGGGGGGGGACTGGTCGACCTGCCTGCACATGTGAACTGGACTGGCACGGAAGATGTCAGTGTTGCAGTACAGGCAAAGAGGGATGTGTGCATCATGAGCATTCCGTCAATGCTGAATGTTGCAGCTATGCCAGCCGTATCCAACCAGCACCCCCTATAGAGGAAAGCCTGCGAGCCTGCTCAGTGACGTCACGCACATAGTCTGGTGCTGGTGCTCGCAGTCCGTTTGGCCACAGCAATAGACTGTTACGGGAACCGCACGAGGAAAATTCATAAAGAAATCTGGCATACCTCTCTCATGAATTACAAGATTTCCTTTCTCAAATGACCCAGTTCTTTTGTCTGTAACTTATTTCTGCATACCTTTTAGCCCCGGCGTAAAAAGTGGCTGTAATAACTTTCATTATCTGAGGCATCAAAACTCCCAAATAAATGGACCCATTTCATTGTAGTTTATTTTAAAGTTGCATGGCAGTCTGGTTAGCCGTTCAAAGATCGTCGGCTACACAAAGTGCAAGTGTTTGCCACCAGTGTGCTCCGTTCCAATACCATTCCTAAACTGTAAGTGCTGTAGTATAAATTGTAAATCTCGAAAAGGCCAATCTAAACGTCTGCAACGGTATAGTTTTATCTTTTATGGCTGACCACCATTCACCATTCTTCCGTTTTGCAGTTCCTGTGTAAGATGATTTTTAATGACAAAAATTTTGATTGAAAGCCACCCGCGAAAGATTCTCGTATGCTCTCGTGGACTTTCTATTAGGGTTTTTGTTTTGTTTTTTAAGTTAAATATTGCATCACTTTGACGCAGGTCTAATAATGTGGAGGACGGCACTTTGCAAAGTAGCACACTGGCAGCTAGCATTTTACGGACACTTTTATTGCTGCTGTTTATTCCTTATGTAGCAAAATCCATTTTAAAACCTGATTGGATGATATACCTGTGAATTAAAAAAAGAAACACGAAAATTGGGCAAATAGTGTTCGAATTATAACACCTCCTATAGAGAGGCACTGGTAATAAGCAATTGTATGAGTCGTTTCAAAAACTAACACTGCCCTGAAAGACATGTTCTACATATGTTTTAGTCCACCATTTCAGCATCCTTGTATTCATGCTTTTTTTTTAAATTTAAAGAAATTTCTCCTGTTAATTTTTTTAAGTGAAATGCAGTTCTAATGACTGATATGATATCTCTTTTCAGTTTGTGCACCTTTCCCTAAGAAACTTTCTTTCCATTAAGAAAATCTCACTGACCTAAGATGAGTATGTAATGGTATTGCCATAAAGTTTTGGTATGCCAATACAAATTTCAATGAATTCTCTTTTCTCAGTAAGTTAACTAAATTTCCATTATGTATTGAAATTACATGAGGTCTCAAAATACAGATTACCAGGTTAGAATTTCGCTGCTCTAAACTGAATACTTTTGAAGAAAGAATGTTTCTGTACTAAGAAGTATATACTTTGAAACAAACTGTTTGCATGAATTGCACATAAATAAATTTCAACTACGAAGTAAACTTGCATTTCATCTGTTGAGAAGTTTTATGACGTGATGTGACCTGTGATGAAATAATTGTGAAAAATGAACACTTACCTTCATTTGGCATCACATTTGGGCTGCACTCACTAGTGGCTTAGATACTTCATTCTTCCATAAGTTTGGGGAAAGGGGGGGGGGGGGGGGGTTCAGCTCTATTTAGTTGCAATACTTTAACAGATCATCATTCCAAAATATATATACTGGTAATTGTTTAGAAGTGGAAAACAAGTTTCATCTACTGACCACGCTGATATGAATGAATGCAAATTAAGTACAAAAATTCTGTGTATGAATGAATTTATTTATTTCTTTTGTTCATCTTCCATACAATCTTGTCAATAATCACTAACACATGGAATGAGAAAAATTTTAGATTATAGTGGTTCACAATAGAAAATTATAGATGTACAGAATGAATACTATGTAGGGACAAAATAATTAAGACTTATGGACACCAAGGCCAAACATTAACAATAACCACATTCTTGAGACTTAAGTTTCATAATTTTAGGAATAATAATGATAAATTTTGAACAGCATTAATTATTAAATTGCTATTTTATAATCTCCTGGGCAGTAATGGAAGGTCTTTAAGTAAGTGGGACACTAAAAGAATGCAAATAAAACACTGCACCATAAAGTTTTGTGTAGGAAGAATGCATATGAAAGCACTGTAGTAGAAAAATGGCGATGCATATAGACATTATATTAGGTCACCCTGTAAATTGCAAGTAATTACCAACTGTAAGTGTATGTTATGTGGCAAAAATGTGTCAAGTGGTGTTGGAATATGATCTGGTTACATTAATTAGATTAGGTGAGTGAAAAGCAATTGTGACAGGCTTAAGCTTTTTTAATATTCTTTTATAAACAAATATATTCAAAAAGCCAACAGAAGGGCATACCTGAGAGTCCACCTCAGATATTTTCCTCCTCAGCAAAGATGAGCTAACAAGAAGGCACTTTATGGCACAGAGCAAGCATCTATTTAAAGAGCTCAGTAATTAGTCAACCTGAGGATTAGTGGCACTCAATAGTGCTTGTAACAGAAGTGAGAGCTGTTCCACAATTACATTACTATTAGATGAGGAGACCTGCCAATCATTATACACAAAGAAGTCCATGAAAGTACTGCAAAGCCCTCCCCTACCAGCTTCTCCATTTGTATTGGTAGTAAAATATATGCAAACATGATCTACATAAGAAAATGTTGAGAGAACAACAGTTATAACAGCTGCAGAGAAAGTAGTAAACTCAGAAAAAGAGAGGCAATTGTCACAGCATGCACATCTGCACTCATAACAGTGACAGTAGTAGAAGACAGAGGAACACCACAAACACTACGTGAAATCGAAGTTTGTCTACCTAAAGAATGCATAAATACTACAGTAGCTTTTTCAACAGTAACAATTAATGAATCATTACAAATTGGCAGATTTCTCACATGTATCACAAGCTAAAGTAATAACTTCAGTATACAAAGAAAAGTGTTGCAGAGAATGTAGAGAACTATAGAGCAATTTTGCTCTTGTCTTCCATTTATCACCAAAACAAACTAACCTTGTTTGCAAAAAAAGTGGAGTCTGCTATAGCACAGTTTGTGTAAGTTTTTCTCAAAATAATAAAGGAAGGTGATCAAAATGGCATTGTCTTTTCTTTGTCAAAGGCATGTGCCATGTTGGGCCACATAACTTTATTACACAAATTAGAAATACTATGAATAAGGCATGCAGCAAAGAAGTGGTTTAAGTCATACTCGGAAAAGCAAACGAATTGATTTTTAGGTTTCACATACTATAAAAAGATTACTATTGGTCCTCTCTGCCTGCCACACCCCCTCCCCTCCCTCCTGTATGTATCATTCACCAACCAACATCAACTGAGAAAGAATTAGTGTAAGATTCTTTATATTAAAGATTAATTTCTTTGATAAAAATTTCAAGTTAGGCTATTAGTGTTGATAGCTGTTAGCAGCTGTATATTAAAATATTTATACAAACTCTCAGCCATAAGTTGCAATTTCGTAAGTTTGACTAGTTTCAGATTAACCTGACTAGTTCAGCTTAAGAGGCATTTGTTGATGTAGCAATATTACTGATGATAGGTTTTGTATTAATGATTTAAAAAGAATCTAAGATAAAGATTTCAAAATTATGTTGTAAGAGTTTGCAGTTTTCGCTGAGTGTTTTTTGAATTTTTTTTTCCATTAACCTTTTTACAGTAGTTGTTTAAAAATATATTGACACCAACCCAAACAACACTTTTCATTATTGCCTGGGATGAATGTCCATTGCAGCATACCCCATCAAATAATAAAAAGTCATTTTCGTGAAGAGTAGCAAGTGCTACTGCACAGGCAATAGCACGTTGATTCGTACAGGCAAGAAAATCTCTTTCATGTTCTTTGAGAAGTTTGCTGATGACAATATAAGTGTAGACAATCATATTTAAAATAGTGTCCGATGGGTATTTTAGTCCTCCATGATCAAGTCTCTGTATCAAACTAAAATGTTCGTTTATTGGCAACTCCTTTTCAATCACAATTTCATTAAGGCAACTCTCACATTTCAGCTTCTTAATCACTGCATGAGCACAGTAGCCTGCAATGAAAGTTAAAGACGTTGCAATATCTTTCACTGAAAGAACATCGTCTACAGTTACACTGACTTCTATGTCTAATGTGTCTGTTTCTTCAACTTCAGAAAACATAAAAATTTTTATGGCCCCTACTGTGATATTGCCATAGGAAGGAGAACATAAAACTAAAGGTATTACACTTTGAATTCGAAGCTTCTTTTCTGCTTCATAGACTTGTGTCACTGAAACATTGTGTTGGGAACCTGCAAGCTGTCTGTACTTTCCAAAACGCCACTCAAGCACATCTGTTTGTAGCTTAGCTGTCAGTAAATAGCTCATACCTAGCTCTTCAGTACAGTATCGAGCAATCTCTACAACAGCATATGTTGTATGCTGAATAGCAAAAAATGTTTCTTTTGTGAGAAACCCACTTGACAAACCCTTTGCTTTCCACACATCAAGCCAGTCTAGAAAATCTAGCAAAAATTGCGTAGAAACGCTATCAGTTGTCAACGGATCCATATAAGGATTCTGTTTGTGTTTCCCTCTAAACACTGATTTCACATTCATGACATCAAACCATTTTGTTATTATTCGAATGTATTCTGCTGTTGATGGTGCATGTCTCAAATCAAATTTATCACTAGCTACCTCAAGGCCCTCTGACACATGTCAATTGAATATCTGCAGCACTAGTTTCATGTTCTGTTTTTCTAACGATGTAGGGCAAAGTGATTTGAGAGACAATGTGTGACAATATTTTACTAAAGAACTGGAATCTATGTCATAAATCTGTTTCAGTGTTTTAAAAGAAGCTACAGAAAACTTATTTTCTTCCACTTCTTTTCTAACTGGAAATGAGGATAAAACATATCTTTACCATAATTTTTTTGGTTCAGCCACACATTTCTTATGCATTTAACAATGTGTATGGCATCAATTAAAATGAAAAGTGGGCGATTAGGATCAGATGGATGTTTAAAAACTATATTAACAGCTTTATCCAGAGAAAACATTGACATGGTTTTGCTATTGATTTTGTTGTTGTCAGTCACCACACAAAAAACCCTATAGCCTATTAGTTCAAGGCCATTTATTATGGCCAGTAGCACATCGTATAATGCATTAGATGAAATGGTTTTCACCGGTAAAATGTGAACAACATCCCTGTACAAAGACTTGACACTCTGCAACATAAATACAAATGCTGAATTTGCAGCACATTCCGAGTTATATGACATGCCCAAAACACTACCTCCTTTATATTCCAAATAAGAATTTAGATGAATTTCATCTACACTCAAAACAACATTGACATCATCGCTGTTCAAGTATTGAAATTTCTGTCTTGCATAGCACAGGAAATTACTTCCCCCAAGCCTTTCGTGAGATGGATTCACATTAAATTTGTTGCAGATCCTACGCAGAGTGCTTGGATGTGGCATTTTCATTAATGAGCTGCTACGTAAAAAATTGTAAGCATGAGATGAAATTGAAAATAGCAAACAACACAGTATCATAAATGTAGAACTAAACCTATGATTAAATTTCTTTACATTTATGAAACTAACTTGTTCATATATAAAGTCTACCATCTCCTTTTCACTCTCCTGTAAACTGTCTTTCAGCACTCCTAGACTGTCTTTCACTATCTCTACAATACTATCTATAGAAGTTTCTGAGTGCCCACAATCTGTGTCTGAAAACTCCTGTAGTACACTGACAACTTCATGGATATTGGTTACAATTACAGGAAAAGATCTTTTTCCTAATGTCTTAATTTGTACATCTTTCTTAAACAATGAAACATTTAAATTACTATCTATAACGACAGAATGTGTGGTACATCTTTCTTAAATAATGAAACATTTAAATTACTATCTATAACGACAGAATGTGTGATTAATGGTGCTGGATTTCTTATTATCTTTAAAAAACAAACAAAATCACTGTGTTTTTTGATCACACTCCACTCGTTGGGCAATTCCACTTCCTTCGTACGCAACATCAACTCTTCTAAAGAACTGAAGCTGAAAGTGTTTTCATAGTCCTCCTGTGATGCTAAACTATATTGTAACGCTGCAGCTAACTGCTCATTTTCAAGCCTTTGCTTTTTCTCCTCTGGCCCTTCATGTCTACTTTCTTCCTTTGAAAGGTAGGAAGGACAGTTTGGGAGTAGTGATGGAACTGCATCTGGTCTCAAACGTGGTTTGAGAAGGGGGGCTCTTAATAACTGACCAGTCCTTTCATCCACAGTTTGTGTTTCCCAAATAACATCATCCTTGTGGAAGTGAACATGACATACCTGTAATTAAAAATGAATAAAAAATGAAAAAGGTGCTTACAACTGAATGTGATGACAATATTAATAGTGTGAAAACAATTTAAGAATATAAAGTTAGTTTCTAGTTCTAAAATACAAATAGACTCCCAACTGAAATGCAGAAGAATACTCAAGTGATAAATGTGGCCATGGCATAGTAACTCTATAAAACAGTAACACTACAATATCAAAACACATGCAGTTACATGTCATGGCAACAAGCTCTTAAAGAGATGGTGAAATGAAGAAAGTACTTGCCCCATCAAAAATTACAAACATTGACTAATGTTTGTAGCATAATTCAATAACAGTGATAATTTTTTTATAATTTAGCCTTGAAGCTCATATATTCACAAGAGGGGTGGGATTTTTGCTTAATGTCTTGCTCTATTCCCCCACCCCCCACCCCCACCCCACACATACACCTCGGACACAGGAAAGCATGATGATACCAAACTCACACAGGTGTAATCCATAGAAGCAACTGTGACACAGTAACAGAATAATACAAAGTAATTGTCACACTGTGTAACCTTTAGAACTATGAAATACTTAAAGGTAGTGCTTTTTATCAGATAGACACTGTTTTGCTTTTGATATCAGTTCATAACTTACATAAAAACTGACAGTATGATGAACTAATACATTGCCACTTATGTGCTACCTATTAGGCCAAACATGAGCACACAATTGCTTTCAAGTACTTTAGCTGTGTATCTATAAGACAGCTGTGTAGGCCACTGGCATGTATCTGAAATTCCAGACCTAGAAAGTGAGAATTTGTAAAATCCACAAGTATTTTTTTATTTTTTACATGTTTTCACAGTTTCTCCCTTTGCATTTTATGATGGCCTGTTAATCCATTCATGTACTCATTCATTTTTCCTGTCTATGGTTCACTGTTAAGTCTAAAGCCTACTATATTCCCTAATAGTAACATTCCTTGCAATGACTTCAAATTCCCACCAATAATTTATTAAAAACAAGCGACTGAGACACTGTTTTTACTTCATTTTCAATTTCTGGGTACACCACATTACTTGTTTTTGAACAGGCAACTTCCTAAAGACTTTTACAGCAAAAAGAAACACTAAATACAGAAGCAGAGTACATCGAAAGTCGTCTGTATCTTAAGTGCACGTACTTAATTATAAACCGACTTTTATTCCTAATAACAGGCAGCATAAACAGTAAGTATAAAGATATACTGAGACATTTAACTACGTAAGTATGGCTGTGCTTAGGCTATACTGGTTGAACTTGACCGAGCGAGGTGGCGCAGTGGTTAGACACTGGACTCGCATTCGGGTGGACGACGGTTCAATCCCGCGTCCGGCCATCCTGATTTAGGTTTTCCGTGATTTCCCTAAATCAGTCCAGGCAAATGCCGGGATGGTTTCTCTGAAAGGGCACGGCCGACTTCCTTCTCCATCCTTCCCTAATCCGATGAGACCGATGACCACGCTGTCTGTTCTCCTTCCCCAAACCAACCAACCAACTGGTTGAACTTGCAGAATACAGAATTCATATAACCTATACCAGCTAAATTGTAGAATTGCCAGGGCAAGAAAACGAAACGCTATTTTCTTCGGCACTTATTCAGTTAAGATCTGATATATTAGTCAAAATGTCGCTGACCTTGCTTACTGCATAAGTGCCTATTTTTTGTTAGCACACTTAACCTCTTTTAAGAAATAAACAAAACAAATACTTACTCTTGAACTTGAAGAAGGAGTGAAGTTATCTCTGCGAATACTTGACAACCATTTCTTCCTCGTTGCTTCATCCTCCGGAAATTTAAACATGGTTACTTTTGGTCCACTGTCGTAATTTCCTCTACAATTCGGCACACAACAACGATACGGCATTTTGCAGGCAACGAAATTTTCACAGGCAAGAAAAACAGATCACCAGTTTAGTGCACAGAAACTAAACAACCAAATCACGTACACTAACGCAGGAACACCATTCACTATAATAGTAAACTGACGCGAAACTCGCCGAGCGACTATTCACAAGCACTGTTCCGTGAAACTGTTGAAGAAGGGACTATGTGTGTAGCCATCTTGTGACGTCACGCACTACGTAGACAGGCTTTCTTTTACAGGGGGTGCTGATCCAACCCGTTTGGGATGGGGACTGTGCGCAGGATGGTGATATGTGACTTGGAAGTGGACTCGTGCGAAGTGCCCCCTATGTGGGGGACGAAGATGGATCCCTCGTGGAGCTGCAAGGAAAGCTCGTCGTGTGGGCACTCAGAGGCATTGATTGAGATGCAAATTTCATCGACAGTGGACACGGGGGGCAGTAGGGGAGGTGGTGGGGAAAAATAATGTATTTCAGGAGAAACACTGGAACACTGTGGGGCATTGGGTGCCACCTCTTGTGACGGGGTAACGTCACACACAACATGTAGTTGTGGATTGTCATACGCAGTGCCTGAGTGAAACGAGGGTAGAGTATCATCACACACAACAACTGAGTTGCCACAGGTGTAGGCTCAGTGCACATATGATCATGGGGCACAGGGGAGTGGGCGGTCTGTGTGAGATCAGAGTCAGCACCTGACAGAGGAACACTCAACTCGAGAGGGTGTGGTACAGATTCCTTGATCATCCAGGCTGGTTTCAGGCATTGAAGGGAAACTATCTGCCGATGGCCACTGACGAGAATGTCCATAGTATTGTCCATGTGAGCCACTACTCAATGCGGGCCACAGTAAGGTGGCTGTAATGCCGGTTTGACTGTGTCATCCCGTAACATAAAACTTGCAAGAGTCCAGTGCCGAATGCAGGAAGACTTGAGGACAGGTGTGTGGTCATGGAGGAGGCATGTGGATCACAGCTATGTGTGTCCGGACATGCTCAACTAGAGCAGGGAGGTGGGACAGGTCGACGATTGCTTCGTCATTGATGTACTCTGCGAGGAGAACTAGGGTCTCGCCATACAGGAGTTCCACAAGTGAAGCCTAGAGATCTGTCTTGTAAGCTGTGCATATTCCTAACATAACCCAGGGAAGGGCGTTGGACCACTCATCACCGTGGCACATGAAGGCCGCTTTCAGAGTCCTGTGCCACCAATTGACCAGTCCGTTGCTCTGTGGGTGATAAGTCATAGTGCGGAATCTGTCCACTCCACAGAGTACGCAGAGTTTGTTAAACAGCAGGGATTCAAACTGCCTTCCCTGGTCGGTGGTGATGGATGTAGGGCAGTTGAATCGGGCTATCCAGGAGGATATGAATGCGTGTGCTATGGAATCTGCTGTGATGCCCTGCAGAGGTACTGCCTCCACCCGACATGTAATGCGATCGATGACAGACAGGGTATACCTGAAACCATCAGACATGGGTAACGGTCCTATGAGGTCCAGATGCACACGTCAGAAGTGGCCTTTCGGAGTGTTGAATTTACCTAGACGGGGTTGTGTGTGCCTGCCGACTCTGCTGCTCTGGCACTGTAAATAAGCATGGGCCCAAGTACGACAATCCCTATTGACACCCGGCCACAGAAAGCATTCTGTAACTAGGTGCGTTGTAGCCTTAGCACCAGGATATTAAAGGTTATGTAACGTAGTGAATACTTGGTGATAACAGCGCAGGGGGAGCAATAGGCCAGACAGTGCCAGTGGACGTATTGCACCACAGTGGCCTGACCAAGCCCGGTAGGTTGCAGGAAACAATCTGGAGGGAAGTATCTGGGTCCTGTCAGAGGTTGTGCAATTCAGTGTCCTGTTAGCGGGCCAATTCATTGAAATTAATGGGGGACGAAATTGCAGTGATATGTGATAGGTAGTCGGCTACCATATTTTCTGAACCTTGGATGTAACTGATGTCTGTTGTGTATTGGGAAATTAAGTCCATCTACTGAAACCTATGTGGGGGAAGGTCAGTAGCAGGGTTATGGATAGCCTCCGTGAGGGGGCGATAGTCTGTGAAAATTGTTATGTCTGTGCAGAAATATGTTACAGCGTCATAAACCGCAAGCAATTCTCTGTCAAATGCTGACAATTTGAGTTGAGCCTTAGAGAAACAGAGTGGCTGCGTCGTGTCACCGACGTGCCGTTGGAGGACTGCACCAATTGCAAAATCCCTTGCAGCCACTGCAGTAGAGAGGCAGGCATCTGGCAAAGGGTGGGCGAGAGTGACACCACACACTAATGCTGACTTAAGGTCTTCAGAAGCTCTCACCATGTTGTCAGACCACTATACTCGAAACAAAGGGGCTTGAATTGCTGCCACCATTGGCAGGTTACGACAGTAGAAATCGATAGTTCCTAAAAACTGGCATAATTCATGGAATGACACTGGGAGAGGTAGATTGCAAATGCAGTCAACCCACTCCTGAGGGGGGGCTTATGCCTTCCAAGGAGATGGTGTACCGCAGAAAAGTGACAGCGGTGCAGCAGAGTTGTGACTTGTCATTATTGATCTCAACTCCATAACGAGTCAATAAGTCCTGTATTGTGGCCAGGTGGAGTTTGTGTTCTCTGTCAGAAGAGGAAAAAATGAGTATGACGTCGAGGTATGCGTAACAGTATGTGCAGTTAAACAGAAGTGAGTCTAAAATGTTGCCAAGTTTGGGCAACGTTTTTGAGACCATAAGGCATGTAACAAAATTCGTAGAGGCCAAAAGGTGTGATTATTGCTGTCTTTCGTTTGTCACTCTACATCTACATTTATACTCCGCAAGCCACCCAAAGGTGTGTGGCGGAGGGCATTTTACGTGCCACTGTCATTACCTCCCTTTCCTGTTCCAGTTGCGTATGGTTCGCGGGAAGAACGACTGTCTGAAAGCCTCCGTGCGTGCTCTAATCTCTCTAATTTTACATTCGTGATCTCCTCGGGAGGTAGAAGTAGGGGGAAGCAATATATTCGATACCTCATCCAGAAACGCACCCTCTCGAAACCTGGCGAGCAAGCTACACAGCGATGCAGAGCGCCTCTCTTGCAGAGTCTGCCACTTGAGTTTATTAAACATCTCCATAACGCTATCACGGTTACCAAATAACCCTGTGACGAAACGCACCGCTCTTCTTTGGATCTTCTCTATCTCCTCCGTCAAACCGATCTGGTATGGATCCCACACTGATGAGCAATACTCAAGTATAGGTCGAACGAGAGTTTTGTAAGCCACCTCCTTTGTTGATGGACTACATTTTCTAAGCACTCTCCCAATGAATCTCAACCTGGTACCTGCCTTACCAACAATTAATTTTATATGATCATTCCACTTCAAATCGTTCTGCACGCATACTCCCAGATATTTTACAGAAGTAACTGCTACCAGTGTTTGTTCCGCTATCATATAATCATACAATAAAGGATCCTTCTTTCTATGTATTCGCAATACATTACATTTGTCTATGTTAAGGGACAGTTGCCACTCCCTGCACCAAGTGCCTATCTGCTGCAGATCTTCCTGCATTTCGCTACAATTTTCTAATGCTGCAACTTCTCTGTATACTACAGCATCATCCGCGAAAAGCCGCATGGAACTTCCGATACTATCTGTTCCATGGGTATCTGTAAATATGCCTTGCGGCAGTCCAAGATACTGAAGATGCGTGCTCCGCTAAGTACTTGCACGAAGTCTTGTATATGTGGTATTGGATAATTGTCTAATACGGTCTGCACAGAGGTGCACTGTGCCGTCCTTTTTGGGAACTAAACGTATGGGAGAAGACCAGGTACTGTCCAATGGACGGACAATACCTGCCTGCAGAAGTTCCTCTACTGCAGCCTTAGCGAGGTGTAGTTTATGTGGCATCAGTCGGCGGATTGTGGCCTATCTGTTGTGAGAATTTTGTGTGTTGTGCCATTCATGATAGCATTCAGCTGGGCTGGTGAACTCACTAGAGGGCTGTCGCAAATGGGAATCGGTAGCATGTGAGAGTCACTAACCTGATGTGCCGGGGAAGCTGTCCGCGTCGGCGGCGACAAATTTCCACAAGGTGTGTCTCCGGTGTCAGGGGGCGGTGGTGTCAAAGTCCCACGCAGTGCGTTGCCAGTGGTGGAGGGCGGCATTGACAGCCGTTGTACGAGGCATCGTGCCTTGGTGAGGTCTTTCGTAGCCGATGATATGGTGGCATGGCTCATTTCGGCGTTGTAAGTGCGGAGATCGGTGACTGCAGAGCGCTTGGACTGAAGCTGTGTGCCAGTGAAGAGCACTCAATGAGGGCCGTGTCGAAATCATCGCATCGGGAAGCTGTGGGGGAGGCCGGGGGGGGGGGGGGGGGGGCAAGGAGGCGACTGAACACACAATATGAGTGGACGAGGTGTGATGCAATAATGCAGCTGACTGGAGGTCTGGAGACAGTCCGAAATGAAAAAGGAAATTGATGCCTAATACTGGGTCTTCCACGTTAGCCACGTAGAAGGACCAAGTGAACTGTTTACCAGGTATGAGTTCAATAGGTAACTTGGCCAAACCGTCGACACGGAGTGGCGATTTATTTGCTGCTCGAAGGAACAGTTTGGCTGGTGTCGTGTCCTTTATGGTAAATGCGGGCTGTAAAATTGTGCTCCAGTATCGACGAGAAAATACTGGCATGAACCTCAATCCCAGGCGTGCAGACGTCCTCGTGAGGTGGGAGATCTGACAGAATGCAACGTGTGTAGGCACCCTTGCATGTATCCACGAGCCGTGGCTCCTACTGTGGCCCGCATGGAACGTTTGGAAAAGCACAGGGCGGGCAGCAGTTGCAAGCAGCATCCCTGTAAGTGGAGTGGAATTAGCATATGCATTAGTCAGCTATACTTGTCCCACCAGCCCAAGCAACAGGCGAGGGGAAGGCGGGGTGGGCAGGCGCTTGCCCGGTTGGGGTGGGGAGAGGCTGGTGCTGGCCCACTCACAATTCCCAGTCTTGGCTGCTAGATGGCTGCTGTTCCATGCGCTGTCCGTGATACACACGTGCCCCGCCTCTACCACCCGACAGTGGAAGTATATTCACAGGATTACCAACCTCAGCGGTATTAGGCACTGTGCTGCATGGAGGGAGGTGGTGGTGCCGAATAATGGCGTATGTCTGGTCTGCCAGCTGTAGTTTATGCTCGAGTGATGCTGCGGTATGTGGGAGCAAACGTAATTGTAGTTCTTGCAACAGCTTCACCAACCACAATGGCAAGAGCGCTAGGGTCGGCAAGATCTCGGTACTGAACTGCGTACACAAGAGTTCCCACAGCTGTGAGGAGATCCTAAAGTCTGGTCATAAATAACATTGTGAATAGTATCAGCTGGCAGACGAGAACAGCGTTCGATGAGTAATGCTTGGGCAGAGGTATATTTGTTGCTCTTGGGTGGGTTCAGCAACAAGTCACTTATGAGATCAGGGTGGTCATGCAGGTGATTCACTAAACACACTAAAGGAGTGCTGTCGTCCGCAGTGCCATGTATGTCCAACGTGATGTCCACCAAGATTAACCACGTCACTGGGTTGTCTGGTTGTAATGGCGGCAGCTGCTGAAGATGACCGGGGACCAGTACTTGCAGGGTGTAGGACAGGCACAAATTTTACAGGGAATCTGCATGGTGTTCACTGATGCGAACTGTGCCTCAGTGGTGGTCAATGTGTTGCATTGAACGTCTGTTAGCTGTGCAGGTGGGACATGATATCCAGTCCTTGTAGGCAGGAAATCTGTACAGCCACACAATGAGCATGGTGCAGAAGGATCAATGGCCCATGCAGACGAAATCTTGAGCAGAGGAGCGAAATCGCGATTGAGCACTGAGTGATAGGGCGGAACCACGGTAGGTGCATCACCCGAGATGTGCATGGGGCGGCAGAATGGGTAGGTGTATACATGGCCCGGCGCAGTTGACGTCAGTGTCCCTTCGACTAGCACAGAGGGGGACACATTAAACGGCGGACCGCTCTGAGGAGGGGGCAGGGATGCGTGTGGACCCCGAAACTGGACAGCCGCGTGGTCCATGTTATGCGGTAGAAACTTGGGGGAGGGGTTTCCATGATCTTGTGCTGGAGGAGCATTCTGTTGAGCATAGAATGCCATAGAAGGTGTCTGCACCAATCTGTACAGTGCCTGGTGTGGTGTGCCAGCGGAGGTTAGGGTCGTCTGGCTGGTCGAAGCAAACACCGGAGATACGAACATTCCTAGTGTATTAGTAGCTCACGGAGTAAAGTGCTGTGCTTCACAGTTGAATGTCCATTCTGTGGTCGCAGCGTCCTGCACTGCCGGAAAAACTGGGGGTTGCGACATTTTTTATTGGCGCGAAACCGGTGGTACATGGCAAGCGAATGCAATGTATTTTCGCAACTCAGGGTCACCACTCTGGGTTTTCTGGCTACAGCGACTGACCGCACACAGGAAAACTCGAACTTACTACAATCAGGCACTTCTATTAAGGTTCATGTAATTACACAAAACACAAGAAAAACAATATGGAAGCTCACAACATGCACATCATAACCTCAGTCCATGAGGCTGAACCAAAGAGCATCCAGTCCCAAAGACTGTTTACTCTGCACTTCGTAGGTGGCAGTTACTGGCGGTCGATGGTCGCCACACAGTCTATGGACTGAAGACCACAACAACAACATGATGTTCTTCTTCCCCAGCTTTGAAAACAAAACACATCTGAATACAAGCTTCATTTTCTGCAATAAGATCACTATTTGAACTGAAAAGAACAAATTATTAAAATTTGGATATAGTTTAAGCTTGGAAACGCTGTGGCCACCTTCATTGCATTAACAGTTCCACTGTACTCTAATGTATTCACATATCTTGACAATCTCCGACAAATGAGTTCCAAAAGAAATCCTTTGGAATTCGATTACTTGATAAATAGTTGAATTGACAGCCTTGAGAATTGTACTAAGTACCTGGGTGTAAAAATTACGAACAACTTCAGTTGGAAAGACCACATAGAATAGATAATATTGTGGGGAAGGCGAGCCAAAGGTTGCGTTTCAGTGGCAGGACACTTAGAAGGTGCAACAAGTCCACTAAAGAGACAGCTTACACTACACTCGTTCATCCTCTGTTAGAATATTGCTGCGCGGTGTGGGATCCTTACCAGGTGGGATTGACGGAGGACATCAAAAGGGTGCAAAAAAGGGCAGCTCGTTTTGTATTATCACGTAATAGGGAAGAGAGTGTGGCAGATATGATACGCGAGTTGGGATGGAAGTCATTAAAGCAAAGACGTTTTTCATCACTGCGAGATCTATCTACGAAATTTCAGTCACCAACTTTCTCTTTTGAATGCGAAAATATTTTGTTGAGCCCAACCTACATAGGTAGGAATGATCATCAAAATAAAATAAGAGAAATCAAAGCTCGAACAGAAAGGTTTAGGTGTTCGTTTTTCCCGCGCGCTGTTCGGGAGTGGAATGGTAGGGAGATAGTATGATTGTGGTTCGATGAACCCTCTGCCAAGCACTTAAATGTGAATTGCAGAGTAATCATGTAGATGTAGATGAATGATCAGGGAAGTGAGTGTTATAATCAAATGTCTATGTCTTTTATATTAAACTTTCTGACATGTTCCACACTCAAGAGAATCACCTTCTTTCTGGGTCTATGTACCAAAGGTGAATCTAATCTAATCTAATCTAATTGGAGAAACAGAATGTAAAGCTTGGTTGCCAAAGTTTCAATGATAATATCCAGTGTAGTTTACTTAAGTTGGGACCCACATATGATGAAAATTATGAAGGAACTGCTGATTTTATAATCATAATTAGCACCTGCTGACAGATAGTTGTGTTAAGGCCCCTTTTAAAGAACTAAGGCTTAGGGAGGTAATGCAGAAAGCACTTGCAAAACACCGTGAAGATGGAAGGTGTGCGTTTCTTAAGAAGCTTCTTAATTGGCTGGATAAATGGAAGTCCATGAATTTGTATGTAGATACGATCACTAAAGAAACACATTTTGCACTTAAGCATAGCACATGTGCATTAACCGAACTGAGGACCTACCTTGTATCAGAACTAAAAATGTCATATGTACTACTTGGAAAATTTCAGAACTAACACACTGGAAGCAAAGTTTGGATTGTATCAATGATTGTTTGCATCCCACTATCATGTAACTAAAAGGCAGATATTTGAAGCAGAAAAAGAGCTGAGACTGTCTTCTTTGCTAGAGGTTTCCTTAGTAATTGGTTCAACTAAGAAAGTTATGATTAGTTCTTTTCCCAGTTGCGACAAAACAATGTCATAACACAGTCAATGACAGCTTTGTACCAAATATTTAGAATCAAATATTTGTCAGTCAGACTGACCCCAGAATTATCAGTCCATTCACTAACTGTAGGCTATTACTGCTGCAGTGTCCTTAAAAAAATTACAGTGCACCTAATGTGCTCAATTCCTTACAGTGGATGGAGAACTGGCATGTGGTGCAGAGCACAAACTTATTAAAAATTATGCTACTGTTTGTTGTGTATTCTTTCTGCTGGATGCAAAATCTTTTGTCAGATGACTGTTGCGAGTCCTTCCTTAGACTTCAAAACCAGTGACGAGTAGCAAGTAAATTAATCCTTGATTTCATATCAAGCAATGATGATTTTTAATAGAAATCTGTGACAAACATCCACTAGCAGAAATGTGGAAGTCTGTCATTTGTACCAGTGTTAATATACTGCTTAACAACTACAGTAAAATGGAAAATGACAAGGTGCAAAGATCTTCAGATAAAAGAAAACAGTTGTAAGATATTTTAAACACTGAAAGTAAAAAGAGATGTCCATAATTTTATATGCTTCTTGTCAATTTGTCAATAATGGCAACTGCTAAGGTTATGCCACCAGTTAATCATGTTTACAGTTTCCTTTTATCAGATCTAAGGTTCCATAAATTACTGTACACAAGCTTCTCAATATATTTATTCCTTAATGAAATTTATTGCAAGTAATATGTCTCTATTTCCAGCCAATAGCTCAGTACATAGTATCAGTACTAGGAATGAGAACAATCTATATAAAGACCTAAAGTCATTTACCTTGGTCCAAAAAGGGGTCCAATATTCAGGAACAAACATTTTCAATAAATTGCCAGCAACCATTAAAAAACCTGGTTTCAGATAAAGCACAGTTTAAACAGAGTTTCAAGTACTTTTTGATAGGCAGCACCTTCTATTCTGTAGTTGAATATCTTAACAGGGACTGTTAGACCAGCTTAAGTAAAAATGTCTGTTAGATTTCAGTTTTGATAGCACTTAGTCACAACAGTCAAGATTAGGGTATTTTGTGTGTCATAAATTTATTGAAAGTGCATAACTATGTTTCTGAAAGTGTATTAATTCTGTAAATATTAGCAGTTCCAGTTTACTGTAATGTATTCACGTATTTTGACAATCTCCTGAGCGATTATCAGGGCAGTGAGTATTATATTCAAATGTTTCATGTTTTTATTTTATACTTTCTGACTTGTTCCACACCCAGGTCTGTGGAAAGAAAACTGAATCTAATATAATCAACAGGGTATATACTGTACATGGTACTGCATTACTGTCACTCTATGATTCTGTGTGTGTATGTGCTAGAGAGGTGAGTGAGCTAGCTGGTGCCTATATTGAATGTTAGGTTTGTATGCTTTACTGAAGGATTTTTACTGTAGAATCATCTCTCATAAAAATGTTCATAATCTAATGCATTTTAAAGTGAGGCAGAAACTGGCATTGCTTAAATACTTAAAAGTTACATATCACTATTTGGAATATGATATGTTGAAGTAATGTTTGTGTATCAAAGTGCATCCCCATTGCAAATGTCTCTTATGTGTAGCAAATGGCAACCTGTATGTAAATATACAAATGTAAGTATGCATATAAACATAATAAGTTTCTTTATTTCTGAATAGGTAAAATATTTATGGCTAAAAGGTCTCTAGACCTACACAAAGTATCAGTTTCTGTACAAATTTAAATGTGTGATCTGTGATGCAAAATGCTTAAACATGTGTAAGGAAAAAAAAGGGAAATATAGATAAGTACCATGTGACTTATCCCATTTTATGATGTATTATCTGTAAAGGAAGTTTCATTTGATTAATAAACAGTACAATACAGCTCAGTGATGTTATTCATTGGTTCTTATAAGAACTACATACTCCTCCTTTAATGAAATAAACCATAAATAAGGAGTTAGCTATTTTGTGTAACTGTCTTATATGTGATTTTTAACAAGATGAGATCAAACAAGGAAAAAAATTGTAATGATGTCAGAACAAGTGGTATAGCCCCATTTCGCTCTGCTACACAGGTTGTGTTCTTACCTGTTTTTGTGTGCTTTTGTCATCAAAAATAACCAGAAAACGAATGAAATTAATGACAGTAGGATGAGATGGAGGGATAAAAACAGTGCATAATGAAGACAAACTGGAAAGTGTGCAAGATTTTAAGTACGTAGGAAACAGAATAGAAAGTAGTTGAAGGTGCACAACACATATTAAATCAGAAAAGCAATAACAGTATTGTCACTCTGCAAGAGGAGTAGTATTTTCTGAAATGGTAGCGAAACATGATTATGAGAAATGTGGAAGAAATGTTTTGTATGGGGTGTCTTGCTGAAACTCAGACCAGGAGGATGGGAGGCAGGAAGTGGTTGGAGCCTCTTGAAATGTGGCCATGGCAGAGCATGTAAAAATATTCCTGTAGCATTTAAAGATGTTGCAGTCACAAGTACATTAACAATTACAAATAAAGAAATCATAAACAACCAGTTAAATAAACCATATAAGAAATCAAAGACAGATGTACAGGTTTTCCAAACACTCAGTTGTTTTAAAGCGAACTCGATGTTGCTCTTACGGGGTCCCAATGACAGCATTAAGGGGCAGTCCCGAAAGATATGTAGCACTGTCCATTGCAGTCACAGCGCGGAGAGTCTCACCGTCCCCAGCCATAGAGAGTTACAGCTGTCTCCCTGCTCCACGTCTTCTTCCATTCGGTTTGTGCCAGATGATGCAAGCAGGAGTGTCAGGAGTTTGAGAGCTGGGTTTCCAACTCACAGGAAGCCTTGCTGGGATGAAGGTGACCACTCTGATTTCCAGGAATGCACAGGATTGAAAGCCCTTGCTAACAGGCTCCTGGTGGTTCTCCGGGTCAGTTGAGGAGATTGCTGTCAGATAGCAGAATCCTGAGCAATGATATCATCTGTGGACAGAAACTGATTTTTCTGTATTCTTCACCTACATCTGTACTCCGCGAGCCACTTTAAGATGTGTGACAGAGGGCACTTTGTCCACGAATGTCACTTCTCCTTTTGCTGTTTCAGTCATGGATGGTTTGCAGGAAGAAAGATTGGTCGTAAGCCTCCATGTGAGTTTGTATCTCTCTGCTTTTACCTTTGTGGTCTTATCACAAAATACCCATTGGAGGAAGCAATATATTGCTTTAATCTTCTAAGAATGTGCATTCTCAGAACTTTAACAGTAAACCACACTGCGATGGAGTTGAATCAGCACTTTTTAAATAAACCTGTGATGAATCAAGGTGCTTTTATTTGAATTATCTCTATTCCCTATACCAGTTCTGCCTGCTTCAGATCCCAGACTGACAAGCAGTGTTCAAATATTGGTGGGATGAGGATTTTGTAAGGTACCTCCTTTGTGGGTGGCCTAAATTTCATGAGAAAATTGTGCATAACTGATAGAGAGCTTGCTGTCGTCTTATGTGAGGAGCGATATTGCTTAACACCAGGAATCACTGAACAGGTATATGCAGAAGTGTACCAGATACAGTGTGCACGACCTGTCAAAGTTGAAGAATCCACAAGGTGGGTGTGGGAACTGTTGAGCGTAAAGCTAACAGTATTTAGCTGATGAATAAACTGAAATGGAAAAAAAAATAAAATGGATAGACAGAGTGGCAAACAAAGGTGTGCTGAGAAGCACGATAGAATAAAAGCAGTTATTGGATATAATCAAATGCGGGTAAAGAAATTGGATTGAGCATGTAGAATTTTAAAAATTATTTTGGTAGGGTATGTGGAAGGGGTGAGAAGACAGGGTTGTGATTGGGCCCAGTCCTGAATGATCTAGTTACTGGATCCAACTACACTAATATGAAGAAGAAAGTTATCAGCTGCAAATGAGGAGGCAAGAACCGACTGCTCCCGGATGGGGAAAAAACAAAAAGAAAAAGAAAAGGAGTATGATGATCACCTGTACTTGAGTTGTGGCTCTAGAACTACTGGCAATTGCTCTTAATGTTGTATGGCTAGAGTTGTCTATAATAATTATTGTTTACCATTTGTTTCGTATCTTATGACATTTTTGGAAACTGAGAATGGAGTTTCAAGGCAATGAAGAATAACTGGACTAATTGAGGAAATATCAAAAGCTATGCAACAAACTGTACAATTAGAGATGTGATGGAAAACTAGCTCAGAACTCTATGTCAGGAGTGACACAGAGAGTAGATGACAGGAAATGGAGCTCGAAACGCTTCTCCTCTGTAGTGTGCTGCACTTTTCTAGACCTTTACAATATATTTTAGCTCTGAGGACCACGAGTTAGGGAAGATAGTGTGTCCAAACAGACTCAGTTGGTATGTGTATTAAGAGTGAATAGTAAAATAAAGTGGTCCTCAACTTGAAGACGGGGTTGAACACTGCGGTGCTGTACGAAATACAGTCATATTGGTGGTGGTATGTCCTTGCCTTCCTCCGTCTTTTGAATTAATTTACCCACCTTCTTGTGTGTGTGTGTGTGGGGGGGGGGGGGGGGGGGGCTACAGTCTAACATGGACTCTCCACCATGATGGCAACTTGGCTTTATTCATATTAACAA
Source organism: Schistocerca serialis cubense (assembly GCF_023864345.2). Lineage (NCBI taxonomy): Eukaryota > Metazoa > Arthropoda > Insecta > Orthoptera > Acrididae > Schistocerca > Schistocerca serialis. The sequence goes on from NC_064646.1 coordinate 113,861,531, forward strand.
ATCATTTCCAGACGCGAAGGAAGATATAAGTGACAGAAAAAATCCAACAGCAACAAGAGCCAGTTGAAGGAATAGGAAAAAACAGTGTGTGTCAATCAGCAAGCAATTATGGCGCACTGTGGTGGTTCTCTTCATTACAACATGGCCCAGAGACATTTTGACGACTTTCCATGGGGAAGACTCATCGGGGAAACTGGATGAAGTACGAAGTGCGACACATGTCACCCAGTAGTTTGGTATTGCTCACCGCATTTTTTCACGTTTGTTGAAAGCATTCTGCACCATAGGCACCACTATCCATAGGAGAGGTGGTGGCCGGCCGTGGTCAGCTAACCACTACATTGTGTAACAGGCAAGAAGGGACCCCATGTCAAAACAGCCATTGCAACCACATTTAACAGTATTCCTAGGTACCCAATCTCACACTCCACAGTGGCATGATGACTGTACGGGGGTGGTATTTTTGCCTAACAACCAGTATCCTTGTATTCCACTGACACCTGTGCGTCAACAGCCATGGTGCCAAGAGCATAGGGGCTGGACCAGTGAAGAGTGGAGATGTGTGATCTTCTGCATGAAAGCGGATTCAGTCCGAGTAATGATTTTGGATGTACCCTCACATGGCATAAGGTGAGAACACATAATGATTCAAGGAACACCATCAAACATACTCATTTTGATGGTCCAGGAGTTACGGCGTGGACAGGCATAAAACTGCAAGGGCATACTGATCCCCAAATCTTTGTATGCAGTGCGCTCACCAGTCTACATTGTTGTGACACTGTACTCCTACCTGTGTGCATCTTTTCAGGGGTTCATTCAGTACTGACTTCATTTTTATGGGCGACTAAGTGTGACTGCATCAAACAGTGCAGGTGGAAGAGCTCTTGGAATGAGAGGACATTAAACAAATGGACCACCCTGCCTACCTGTTCCTCTTACACAAATCCTAGTGAGAACATGTGGGACACAATGGGGAGACTTGCTGCAACTCATCCATATGCACCGATGACCATCCAGCAGTTGTTAGTCGCTGGTACAGGAATGGTGTGCCCTATCATACGAACTCCTTACCAACCTTTTCACCAGTATGGGAGCACGTTGTCAACCATATACTGCTGTCTGTGGTGATCACACGTACTATTAAGAACCATGTCCTACCTTCTGTGATGCCCATCGGAGCATCGTAAATCACAATGACTACAGTGTAATTACTGTCTTTCAATAAGAGTGTCATTTTCATTTGTATCACTACATATTCTTTTCAGTTACCTTCTGTATTATACTGTAGCAATTCTTTCTTTGTATGGTCCATGTTTTATTGAGCTATGTTACTTGGCACATCATGCAAAAGTTACTTTTTTCCTTGATTTTTCACATCAGCCTACTAACGTGCTAAACTCTGATTTTCCATCTTTAAAAAGTTGTGCATGCTGGCAGCCTCACAATACATTTTTCCCTTATAAAGTTTGTTTACAATCAGTTTTGATTCAAACACACCAGTGTCATTCATAAATATACTTTTAGGATGAGAAATGACATGCACTACCCATCACTCAGCCTTTAACGTGCCACAGGAAGTAATGAAACAATATCCTATGTATTAGGCTACAACAATACTAATCATAATACAAACTTCTGAGTAAGGCAACTTCTGTGAAAAATAAGTAATTCGCTATTTGGTGCTAATAGAATTATTTCTGAGCAACAAATGTGAGCTGTAATACTGTCTTTTAGTGTGGTAACGTCACTCCACCACGAGAACTACGTGACTGTCACTGCACCCTTGTGATTTGCTGAAAAATCGTTTTTGAACAGCTGTCAGGTAAAATGAGTTAAATTAGTTATTTGAGTTACTTTCGCTGTAATGTGAAATGAATCAATAAAGTTTTTCATTTCAGGTGCCATAGCCATAACTTTATTCCATTCTCCACCCCGGGTCTTATAAAATGACTGCCAATTTAGGCTGTTAGCCATTTTCAAGTACATCCTACATTTGTAATGTTATGTGTACAAATGTACATCTGTCATAGTAAACAGTCAACAATGTCTTGTACTCCCCAACACTTTAAATAACATTTCTACTTTAGTGACCTGTGTCACTTAAGTGTGGGAGTCAGTTTACAATTGTAATACATTTTCTCAGTGAATGGCAGAATGCTAACAATTCTTTATGCAATTGTCCTTTGCCTTCATCTTAAACTATCTTTGATTTATGTGAAAACTCTCTCTCATTTTTTATGACTGAAAACTTCACTCATTGTTGGCCAAAAGCTCATGTCAGTGACAGTCTTTTTGTTGAGCCCATCTGTGGCTCAGCATCTCCTCTATATGGTGGGTAGCAACTGTCCTTTTCGTAATATTGTTTCATTACTTCCTGTGGCACGTTAAAGGCTGAGTGATGGGTAGTGCATGTCATTTCTCATCCTAAAAGTATATTTATGAATGACACTGGTGTGTTTGAATCAAAACTGATTGTAAACAAACTTTATAAGGGAAAAATGTATTGTGAGGCTGCCAGCATGCACAACTTTTTAAAGATGGAAAATCAGAGTTTAGCATCCCGTTGACAACAAGATGCAGAGCATAAGTGCAGACTGTAGAATGATGGGAAAGGAAATTGGCCATTCCCTCTTCAAAGGAGACATCCTGGCATTTGCTTAAGCAATCTAGGGAAATCACGGAAAACCTCAAACTGGATGGCCAGCCAGACATTTGCACCGTCATTCTCACAAATGTGAATTCGGAGTGCTAACCACTCCACCACCTTGCTTAATACTGTTTAAAAGAACCACCAACAAGAGGTTTTAGTGGTGAAACCACACACTATTGTCATTACACATTTCTGTGCAACAAACACTATCTTTCTGATTGGGATTATCAAAGTCCTTGGCATTAATATAATGGTGACAATAGATAAAAATTTTGGTGGAAATGTAGTGAGACAGGTGCAGTGTGACCAAATTAACAACTCATAATTCTTTTATTAATAATTATTTTATTTAATAAATTAGATTATGCTTGAAGATTATGAAAAAATATTCTGGATCCTTTATTTAACGTAGTAAACTGTAGGATTCAAAGTTTAACCACTTGATACACTGATTAAATCAAAATTTAACCCAGTTGATAGAATCACAGTAATCACCTCATTGTTTCATCATTCCAGTTCTGATAACTTGTTGTTACATATGTTGGTTCTCTATGTATGCAGTCCATAATGTCTCTTCTGTGCCTGAATTAATATCCTGAATTCCTACTAGTCACCGAGCGAGGTGGCGCAGTGGCTAGCACACTGGACTTGCATTTGGGAGGACGACGGTTCAATCCCGCGTCCGGCCATCCTGATTTAGGTTTTCCGTGATTTTCCTAAATCGCCTCAGGCAAATGCCAGGATGGTTCCTTTGAAAGGGCACGGTCAACTTCCTTCTCCATCCTTCCCTAATCCGATGAGACCAATGATCTCGCTGTCTGGTCTCCTTCCCCAAACAACCCAACCCAACTCCTACTGGTCCCTTTACCATTATATCTCGTATTTAATTTGTCTTGTCAATTTCTAAGGATGATCTATTCATTACTACAGTAATACTTGTAATTTTTGCTAAAGCTGTTAATGTTTTACTAAATGTTTATATATTTTACTAGGGTTCACTTGCACTAGCAGAAATCAACAAATATATTTCTGTTTCACTTCCATTCGGACGTCCTGTGTGTTGTGATCCAGTCATTGCCTCCCAGCTTACAATTCCAGCATCAAAAAGCAAAATAAAGGTATACATTACTAAGATTTTATTATAAAATATGAAATTATATAGGAAAATGCACCAAGAATTATTCTAGGCTGCTTCCTTTCAGCAACCTCTGTGGAATCCAGTTCCACACAAAGGAAAATCCCAGGTGGTCTTCCATGTTAGAGAAGAAGTTCGCTCCATGCAGGTAATAATGGCATTTCATTAAATATGATCTACTGGAGTAGACTGTCTACAGCATTCCAAAACTCAGAGGAATAAAACTATAAGTTGTTCTTCCACATGCCGCATGACAAGACAGGTAGAATTTTGCCATAAACACTGTGTGAAAATGAACCCATCAGTTATTATTAAATAAATGAAGACACACCAAAACCTGATACTGACTTAGGATATGGACAGTGACACAAAGCTTTTGCAACCAGAAGTCCTTTCTTTTTTCAGTAGAGAGAAAAGAGTTGTATGAAATGGCTCTTGTCAGGAACTGAGTGGAGTCATACAGGTCTACAAATACAGGGAGAAACAGTAGGACAGGGTGAGAGGGAAATCATCAGTAGACTACTGACAGATGAGACCTGAAATGCGTAAAGCTATGAGTGACAGAAAGGACAGGCAACACATGAGGTTAGGAAAGAAAAATGTACAGATAAAACAAAGATGGGCATCAATAAAGAAGAAGAAGAAAATGGTGGAGAAGAAGCCATCAGGGAAAGAAAGGAAACCAAAGAAGCTACAAAAATGAACTGAAGAATCATAATTCACCACTTTGTGGTAAAAATTACAACTATGATATTCAAACAAAATCAACAACTGTTACAGTGTATTTCAAACAGTTTATGTACTGTTTGTACACACTCTTGTTGTTATGTAGCTGAGTTGTGAGGATCATATACCCTCACACATCATATTATTCACTATTTTTTTAGCATTTTCTAAACTGATTCTTTAATTTGTCTCTGTGTTAGGTATCAATTGTCTGCTAGATAAGCTGTATCTTGCAGTAAAAATAATCTGTGCCTGCTGACAATGGTTTACAAATTACTGTTGTTATCATGTTGTACAGATGCTGAACATAATATTTGAATTGACCCCAGTTAGTCATCAGCATTCTTGAGATGCAGACGTGTGTAGGCATTTGTGCTTTGATATACCCATGATAAAATTGCACCCATTTTGAGATTACATTAGTGCAGCATTTCCAGTACAAATGAAGTTTCAGTGTGAAGAAAATCAGTGTGTGTTGGCATACAGAACTTTTCTGAATCTAAGCATAGCTCAAACAAATTTTTGGAGAACGGGCAATTTGAATAATAAATAATACATTTTGGTATCCTTCACTAATTACAGTCCATTTTGTTATATCTAGTAACATAAACAAAAATAATGGTATCTTTTTATTTGGCCAGCAGTTTGGGCAGTCAGAAGTGAAGGATTCAACAGAAGTTTATGGAGTAGTTACTTGCAAAGCTGAAGTGGAAGGCGTAGCACCAGAAGTATCCATTATCATGCAGCAGCCCCCAGGACAGACGCTGTCGATAAGTTCAACGACGGGGAGTGTCGAAACTAAAGGCACAGTGACTCGCATCCGCTTCAGACCGTCAGACAAACAGCCGCTGTGCTGCTATATCGTGCATAGCATCTGCGAGCCTCCCATTAAAGGAGATCTTGCTGTTAAGGTAGTGTGTTTAAATTCCTGTGTGTGATGTCTGTTGCACTCTCTCAGATTACTGTTGTCCTTATTGTGTTTAGGTGGCAGACCTTGTCTGAATTGCATGCAGTATTGTTTCAGGTTAATGAAAATGTGGCAGCAGTGAGCCTGAAACTGCAGCTAAGCAGTGACATGAGAAACGTTTTCCAACAACTTCAGGCAGTTATACCTTTCCCTGGTTTAGCCATCTTGAGAGTGAAACCAAACGCATCACAGGGGAGCATTACTATCCGAGCAAAGAATGAAATTTTGTGGAATATAGGTTCAAAATTTCCTTCTAAGCCTCCGGAAGTCAGTTTGGACTGCACAGTGCGGCTTCAGAAGGCAACTGACCAGCCGTCACAGCCCGATTTGGCTTCCAGCGCTACTATGTGTGCAATGGTAAGTATGTGTTAGGTCGTGCATTGGTGAATCCTTCCAAATATTTTTGTACCTGAGTTTCAGTTATAGTCCATATGATTCTATGGAATAGCAAATTGTAGGACCACTTAAAAAAAAAAATTGCCTTCCAGTCATATCATGGGTAACCTTGTTGTGTTGTATGCTGAGACACCTTTCAAAGCAGTCATATAATACATGAGTGCTACTACAACTTATGCACAGTGTTTGAAGTGAGCATGACTACCACCCGGCTGGCCACCTAAATGAATGGCCGAGAACAGGATTGACCATTCAGTGCCAGAACATGCTACTCGAACTGTGTCACTTGATTTCCCCCCCCCCCCCCCCCTTTCCTGTGCTGAGACACAAGCATCTCCTGACTTACATAGATTTTGGTTGTCCTTGCAGTATGTCTTTCAATCCCTTAATCCTCCTTAACTTCATTCAGTCTACTTCCATAGCCTCCTCTCTGCACTCTTCCTCAATTCCACCTCCCCCTCCTGATTTACTCTTTCTTGTCATCACGTGCTTCCAACAACTCGCCTTGCATGCATCCACAGCAAGCTCACCAGCACCACATTCACCTGCTGTGCCTCTCCCTGCTAGCCATCAGCCAACCTGCCCTAAACCGCCCTCCCACTCCCCGCTTCCTTTCTCCTCTCACCCAATCCTCCTGACCTGATCCTACACTGCAGTTGAGCTGCAGTGCCAGCATGAGTCATCCGGGATAATGTAGCTATGCAGGTGGATGATAATGCTGATGATCATGATATGTTGGGGTGTGTGTGCAGCAGGAAGGTGTTTTGCACCCATACTAAAATGTTGTGAATGATTGAAACCATCCTCACTCCCAGAGCCCCTGCCCCCCCCCCCTCCACACACACACACACACACACACACACACACACACACACACACACACACACACACACACACACACACACACACACATAAAATGACACAAATCAGGCACATTGGCAGAGTGAAAATGTAGACAAAAGAGGAAAAAGCAAGGGAAAGACATAAAACAATGCAACATATAGTTGTGGCTGGCCAGTAGCTGAAAAAAGGATGCACCAGCCACTCTATAAGAAACTAAAATCTTCAGCCAAAAATCTTAGGCTGGAGACCAGACACTTCACAAAATTTTAAAACTTTCAGCCCACTCGTCTTGTCGTCTGCTAAAATAAAGGGCAACTCACTACAGAAATTCGCTTCTGCCCTCTGATCACAATATACACTACATTCAGTAAGAATGTGATGTTTAGTGATTTTCTCATCATAGGCATAACTGACTGGGGAATCCCCTCACTGGAGTAGAAAGCCATCTACACTCCTGGAAATGGAAAAAAGAACACATTGACACCGGCGTGTCAGACCCACCATACTTGCTCCAGACACTGCGAGAGGGCTGTACAAGCAATGATCACACGCACGGCACAGCGGACACACCAGGAACCGCGGTGTTGGCCGTCGAATGGCGCTAGCTGCGCAGCATTTGTGCACCGCCGCCGTCAGTGTCAGCCAGTTTGCCGTGGCATACGGAGCTCCATCGCAGTCTTTAACACTGGTAGCATGCCGTGACAGCGTGGACGTGAACCGTATGTGCAGTTGACGGACTTTGAGCAAGGGCGTATAGTGGGCATGCGGGAGGCCGGGTGGACGTACCGCCGAATTGCTCAACACGTGGGGCGTGAGGTCTCCACAGTACATCGATGTTGTCGCCAGTGGTCGGCGGAAGGTGCACGTGCCCGTCGACCTGGGACCGGACCGCAGCGACGCACGGATGCACGCCAAGACCGTAGGATCCTACGCAGTGCCTTAGGGGACCGCACCGCCACTTCCCAGCAAATTAGGGACACTGTTGCTCCTGGGGTATCGGCGAGGACCATTCGCAACCGTCTCCATGAAGCTGGGCTACGGTCCCGCACACCGTTAGGCCGTCTTCCGCTCACGCCCCAACATCGTGCAGCCCGCCTCCAGTGGTGTCGCGACAGGTGTGAATGGAGGGACGAATGGAGACGTGTCGTCTTCAGCGATGAGAGTCGCTTCTGCCTTGGTGCCAATGATGGTCGTATGCGTATTTGGCGCCGTGCAGGTGAGCGCCACAATCAGGACTGCATACGACCGAGGCACACAGGATGGTGTGGGGAGCGATCTCCTACACTGGCTGTACACCACTGGTGATCGTCGAGGGGACACTGAATAGTGCACGGTACATCCAAACCGTCATCGAACCCATCGTTCTAGCATTCCTAGACCGGCAAGGGAACTTGCTGTTCCAACAGGACAATGCACGTCCGGATGTATCCCGTGCCACCCAACGTGCTCTAGAAGGTGTAAGTCAACTACCCTGGCCAGCAAGATCTCCGGATCTGTCCCCCATTGAGCATGTTTGGAACTGGATGAAGCGTCGTCTCACGCGGTCTGCACGTCCAGCACGAACGCTGGTCCAACTGAGGCGCCAGGTGGAAATGGCATGGCAAGCCGTTCCACAGGACTACATCCAGCATCTCTACGATCGTCTCCATGGGAGAATAGCAGCCTGCATTGCTGCGAAAGGTGGATATACACTGTACTAGTGCCGACATTGTGCATGCTCTGTTGCCTGTGTCTATGTGCCTGTGGTTCTGTCAGTGTGATCATGTGATGTATCTGACCCCAGGAATGTGTCAATAAAGTTTCCCCTTCCTGGGACAATGAATTCACGGTGTTCTTATTTCAATTTCCAGGAGTGTATTATGGCACAGTGGTCTGTTCGGAGGTAGGTCAGTGACACTTCATCCTACCTGAGCCACTGGCCTGAGGCCTGCCACAGGCGGATTGTTGGCTTCACCATCTGCATCTTACTGTCCGTCACTGCTACCCACCCACCCTCCCTCCTCTCCCCTCCCCTCCCCTCCCCTCCCCTCCCCTCCCCTCCCCCACCTCCTCACAATTGCACGGATCTCTGATGCAACAGTGCAATGACAGCTTGCAGATGAATGGCACATTTTGTCACATCATGTTCCTTGCAAGCTTTCTTGGCAGCTCCGTATGTGTTTCATTTCTCCAAATACCTCATGACACAGTAGGCAGCAGAATGGTACCTACCTCCCCCACAGGTGGATGGGCTACAGTTGGCGGTGTATTGGTTGGACCAGCTTGCGTGCTGGGTAGATGTGCTGCGAGGATTGTAGGCCACTAAGTGAATTGGAGCAGAAAAGAAACTGTTTGCCCTGAAGAAGGTTCAACTGAGCAGGTGGATCTGTGCCTTTGTACATGTATTTTGTTAGCTCTGAAGAAGGACTTTAAAAGTTGGCACTCTTTTCAGTCTTATTTATATATCTGTTGTCAGGTCAACTGTATGATGAATTGTTACATTTACTCCTTCCATATTTATATTTCACTGATAATTTTTCAGTACACATCTTAAGTATTTTAGAGCTGAAAGAGGGTGGTGGATAATATTTCATTAAATGGAAAAAGTTGGATACTAATGATGTGCTTAACCAGAATAAAATGGGAGGACAACAGTTCAATCCCATATCCGGCCATCCTGATTTAGGTTTTCCGTGATTTCCCTAAATCTCTCTTGGCAAATGCCGGGATGGTTCCTTCGAAAGGGCACGGCTGACTTTCTTTCCTAATCCGATGAGACCGATGACCTCGCTGTCTGGTCTCCTTCCCCAAACCAACCCAACCCCAACCCCAGAATAAAACAGAGATTTTATTCAACCTACTGCTGCAAACAAATGAAACATGTACACAGTGCTCATTCATATCTTTCCCATATACATTCCCATGCAACTCATGTAACTCAGGTTTCTCAAGCGTGCTTCACATTATGAGACTGAATATATCAGGTTGTCTCAAGACATATAGTACTACATCCATCATACAAATTGCATGATTACCACAATGGTAAACTTAAAAGACAATTGAGTTTATATATTGACATATTAAATATGGACCTATGACCTCAGCAGTTTGGTCCCTATTGATTTCACACACATTTGAACATTTAAATATGGCAGTAGAAAACCTTTGATTGTAAATAATGGAAAGAATGAAGGTAAACATTTATCATATCAGTGAGGCTTTGAGTGATTGACGAGACTGAAAATGTTGCTCAGCTTTTGGATGTTGTCCTTCTACAGAGATAACTTGTAGAGAACACTCACCTGCATGGTCACATTGTGTAGTGCTGATGTGTACTCAGGTGTCTCCTGTTCAGCATTGTGTGTCATTTGCATCTCACTGTGCGTATGCGATTTTTCATTTGCTTGTACTGTCCAGAGTTAAAGTGTTTCTTACTTGAAAGATCTGCAGCTTAAAACTAATAATGTTGCAGGATAATTGCCATCTGCATGTAGCAATAGCAATTTTTGTAAGTGTTTTAAAGTACAGCTATATAGTTTGCTAATCTCATGTAAACATGAACCTGTAAATGTCATTTATTCCTTTATTTTAAGACTTTTGTGTATCAGTAGAGGAGACTTCATTTTATGCATCTGTTTCTCCATATCAGAGAAATGTAGAATATACTGCATGTGCATACATACATAGTTGTATCAGAAGGAGAACTCGCTTGAGAAAACTGTAAAATTACTAGGAGACAGAATGGTTGGCAAAATTCCAATACTGCCAGTAGATAAATTAAAAGCAGGAAAAACTATACCAATGGAATTGTAGTTTCTTCATCGGGGAAGAAAGACAAAAGACTGACAGTTCCAAAAGCTTTTCCTACTTTTAATGTGTTCATCGGCAGTACCAAAATTTTGGCTCCCAAAGGTAACTAAGAGATTGTTGCTTTCACAACATGCTATTCTTGTGCACAGCTATGTCATAAAAAATAGAGGCTACATTAATAAGTAATCAGTTAACATGTTATCTCATATTGTTTGCAGCTGTACTTTAGAACTTCTGACTTCACATACAGTGGAACGAAGATTGACCCTCAAACCATAATGGTGACAACAGCACCAAAAGTTCGATGCTCCGCATGTAAGTTCACGTATTGATCAATATTTATATATCAACCTAATGTGGTGTACAGATAGATCAGGTTCACTACACAAACAGTCTCAGACTGGCATTCACTCCTCACTGTTTCCCCAACAGCCCGGAGGTCAGACAGATTTCTCATTATACTTTATCCACCGCTGTGATAGTTACTGCTAGAAAAAATAAACGAATGTACCTGCTGCCACTATATACTAGTTTGGTCTCATCTAGCAACTTCTCCGTGACATTTGCAGTATTTTGAAGTCACAGCTTACAGTGAGACCTGCCTGAGCTTCAGTTCTTCCCACACCCATTAGAGCAGCTTTTTGTATCCCTACTGACCTACTCAACTTATGGCTTCAGAGCTTATTTTCTCTCACTGACAAAAACAGTTAAGCACCAATGAGATTGGGATGTGAAATGAGATGTCACAAGTTGAGAAATTAAGTGTTTTTATTGCAGTGATTAAAAAATCAAGTTACATGAATAATGAAATTTGGCAGCATGAGCACACTGCTGGCTCCTTGTCAGGAGGATGTTGTGCACACTATGGCATGGATGTATCCACTTGTTTGGTTGGGAAGTGGGTATCGCCACCTTGTACATTTGAATTGGAGTGGCGTTGATGTTTGAGCTGATCCTGTACAGGTGCTATCAGGGTCAGACTTGTAAACATTGCTGGGCATGGTAGTATGTCATTATCACACAAACACGTGCTCTGTGTGGGCAAGAATTATCATGATGAAAGATGGTAACAGGATACTGTCTCACTTGAGACTAGAGTTCTTTGAATCACTACCAGAGGTGACCTTAAGTCGTACCTGATGGGCTCCACACACAGTGATGTTGGGGTAACGTTGATATTGTCTTCAGATATTGGCAGAATGTGTCCTCTTCCTTCGACGTGTCACCATAATTGCAGACAGTGGTTATGTGTAGCAGAAAATAGTTAAAGATGATGTGTCTTCACCCTAAAGCAATCCTTGCTTTTGGGGTGTGACACCACTCCAAATGTAGCTGTCAGTGAAATGATATTACTGGCAGCCTACTGATGGAATAGTGATCCAGTAGCCCAGTGTCCATTAGTCTCCAGCTGATGGTATGTGATCACACAGGGTGTTGTTACCTGTGCCCAGAGTGGCAAGTGCTGGTATGGAGATGTTATGATGTGCTTAGTGCAAAGTACGGCAGTCCTCCTTCAGTGTGGCCAGATTCAGGTGACCAGATCCTTCTCAGATTCTCCATGTTCTTTGATATTGCGCAATTTGACCAGCCAACTATGTCCAGACCCACAGTGATGTCCCTTTCAAATTCTGTCAGATTACATTGTCTCACGTGAGCATGTTGCATTCTCCTTGGTCCTTTACAATGCTCAGTAATCATCAAACACATTTAATGCCCATATTATACTCTGTCAGGCCTGATAACAAGTTCACATGGTGGCATCATGAATGCAGTCGTAGATGATACTGACTTTGTAATCATTCACGTACCTTCTGATGGTATGTACACATGTGGGAGTATGTCTAAATTGGCCCATTTCTTTTGGTGTTAATTTCTTTTGTCAGTGAGTGTACTAAGCTTGCCTAGTGTGCATCGAGCAACTTCTCCATGATCTTTAATATTTTCTAAAACCAGCCCACATCACCCAGAGTAGCTTTTTGCTGCCTTCTTGAGTTTCTCAGCTTACCAGCCTGAAGTCAGTTTTCTTGCTGCTGAGCTCAGGAGTGTCACATGATTCCATGCATCGTCTTGTCACCACCTAGTATGCCCCAGTCACTGGTGGGTCCCATCTTGTCGGAGAGAGCCACATGTGAGAAGACTCGTGCTGTACATCAGCTGACTCCCTTGAAATTCAGAACTTTTGTATGGCTGTTTGTTTGTAGTGTGTACACGGTATGTCTGGAATGGAAGTTTACAGATAACATGAATTACTGGTTCTGATTTGTGGCACAGAGAAACAGGTGAATGGATGGACCAAGAGAGCACTCTGTTAGATTTTAAGAGATGAGTGTGAAGTCTGCTCATGTTTGTGAGGCATGCTTTACGAACAAAGTGAAGGTAATATTGCCAATAAAGAGTGTGCTTCTGGTTTTATTCTGCTCATTTTTGTGTCAGTAATAAAAACCTGTAACTACAGTGAAATGTAGATGTAACATTTCCTTTACAACTATTTTATTCTGTGAAATATTTTCCTTTACAGCTTCAGAATTTTTGTCTGGAACGTTTACCATCTGGAACTCTGAGGGGGAAATTCCTGTTATCACCAATCCTCCACTTGAAGAACTACAGTCTTGTTTGTCAGCACCCTGTGAATAATTTGAAATGCTTTACCAGCAGAATCAGCACTAAATATTTTGGACATAAGACAATCAAGAGTTTAAATGTGTTCCTTAATGTTTGAAGTCTTCTGTTCTGTCTAAAACATTGTTTAATTTATCAGTGTGATTGTACTTGTACATGCAAGCACAAATACACAAGAGAGACATTGGTATCAAAAAACAATGATAAACAATAAATTTAGACAAACAAAATTGAATTTGTTAAAACTTATGTGCAAAACCTGAAGAACAAGATGATGTTTTATGGAGAGAGTTAACCGTTCACTCAAGCTAGGCAATAGTAATAGTGCTGAACAACGTAACATGGAACTTTACATGATGCAATGAAAGAAAAAAAAAATACACCACAAATCTAACATGGCCAGGAATGTTGTAAAAATCAGTAGGAAGTAAAGTGAATAAATATCAAAGAGCACTATTTTCATACATAGTACATAATGTCAAAGTTAGTTTGTATATGTCTCGTATGGTTGGTCCAGATGACACAAAGAACAAAATAATATGTAAAGGATATGGATGTGGTGGAGAGGGAACTGTAGATTGAGGTCACAAGAGAAAGCATGCATAGAATAAAAAGGTGAATAAAAGCATCATTTATCTTTTTTGAAAGAAAAGTGCAGGGGCTGGTGTGGTTGAGCACCATAGACAGTATAACTATATAAACTGTTGAACCTAATTAGATTACAGGAATGTAAGGTAGTATTAAAAGGACATCCATTTTATGAAGCTCATAGTCTGGTGCATGCGGTCCACTGGCACAGTTAGTTGTGTCGGTGTAGGAAGCCATAGTATGGCACTCAGATTCCATTTGGGTTAGAATTTTGAGATATTTGGGTAGACTTCTTTACGTTCTGTAAAATATGGTATATGTAAAAGTCTTGCATGTGTAATAAAAATTATCATTTAGGATGCTGGCATGCCGACTTTAATTTTTGATTCAGAGTTGAACATAAAGAGACTGTATTTCCATAATACAAAAGGTTTTTATTCAGTCACTTGTATATGTATGTATAATGTTTTGTATTTATTTTTGTACTGAAGAAAATAGACTGTTTTCATAAATGATGTATTTTTGCTTTATTGACTTTTGTTATCTTTGACTGCAAATCTCATTAAATATAATGTGATTTTTACCACACTGGGGAACGAACCGAGGTATAGGTTATGCAGTAACTCATTTTAAATACCTTTCTGTAGTGTTGCAATGCCTTCTCAACAGATTCCACAGCATCTACATCTACATCCACACTCTGCAAACCATCACATGTACGTGGCACCAGTTATTAGGGTTTCTTCTTATTCCACTCAGTATAGAGCATGGGAACAATGATCTACATCTACATAGATACTCAGCAAGGCAAGTCAAGGCAGAGGGTACCGTGTACCATTACCAGTCATTTCCCTTCCTGTTCCACTCACAAATAGAATGAGGGAAAAATGACTACCTATAAGCTTCCGTATGAGCCCTAATTTCTCATACCTTATCTTTGTGGTTCTTACTCACAATATATGTTGGCAGCAGTAGAATCATTTGGCAGTCGGCTTCAAATGCCGGTTCTCTAAATTTTCCCAATAGTGTTTCTCGAAAAGAATGTCGCCTTTCCTCCAGGAATTCCCATTTGAGTTTCCGAAGCATCTCTATAATATTTATGTGTTGTTTGAATCTACCAGTAACAAATCTAGCAGCTTTCTCTGAACTGCTTCGTTGTCGTCCTTCAATCTGACCTGGTATGGATCCCAAACATTTGAGCAGTACTCAAGAATAGGTCACACCAGCGTCCTATACAGTGTCGCCTTTACAGGTGAAACACTCTTTCCTAAAATTCTCCCAAAAAACCGAAGTTGACCATTCACCTACTCTGCCACAGTTATCAGCTGCTTATTCCATTTCATATCACTTTGAAACATTATGCCCAGATATTTAAATGACTTGACTGTGTCAAGCAGGACACTAATAATACTGTATCTGAACATTACAGGTTTGTTCTTCCAGCTCATCCACATTAACTTACATTTTTCCACATTTAGAGCAAGCTCCCATTCATCACACCAATTAAAAATTTTGTCTAAGACATCTTGTATCATCCCACAGTCACTCAACACCTTCCTGCATGCCATAGCATTATCAGTAAACAACCACAGATTGCTGCCTGCCCCATCTGCAAGATCAATTGTGTATACAGAAAATAACAGTGGTCCTATCACACTTCCCTGGGTCGTTCCTGACGATAACGTTCTCTCTGATAACACTCACCATCGAGGATAACTTACTGAGCTCTATTACTTAAGAAGTCTTCAAGCCACTCACATATCTGTAAACTTATTCCATACGCTTGTACCTTTGTTAACAACCTACAATTGGGAACCGTGTCAAATGCTTTCCATAAATCTAGAAATATGAAATCCACCTGTTGCCCTTCATCCATAGTTCACAATATATCGTGAGAAAAGGGCAAGCAGAGTTTCGCACAAATGATGCTTTCTAAAGCCATGCTGATTAGTGGACATAAGCTTCTCAGTCTCAAGAAAGTTTAATATATTCAAACTGAGAATATGTACAAGTATTCTGCAGCAAACTGAAGTTGGGGATATCAGTCTGTAATTTTGTGGGTCTGTTCTTTTACCCTTGTTATATAGTGGAAGCACCAGCGCTTTTTCGTGCTGGGCAAGAAATTCATGATAAATGCAAGCTAGGTAAGTGGCCAGTGCTACAGTGTGTTGTGACACATCCCATCCATTGAATGAGAGGTATCATATCCTTAAATACGTATGGCAGATTGAGAGTAGCTGATGAATGGTAAGCAACCAACTGTTGGGAGGTGTTTTTTAAATCATAGGTGCTGATACCAGAGCTAATGATCCAGTGACTGTTGGGAAGTGGGTAGGAGTCAGGCGACCCTACCTGCTGTGGTGTAGATAGGAGTTCCATGGAGCAGGCAGTGTGGAGGATAGAGCTCCATGAAATTTAAGAATGTGAAATGTCAAAAATAACAAAAGTATTGTAATGGTTAATTATCAAGTTGAATATCAGATCTGTTATGTACATAGTACAGAAAGGCAGTATACCAGTTAGTAGTTGTCTTGATTTATCGTGTCATAATTTTGACGGTAATATATGACGATGAATTGAATCTCACGTCCTATTTATGTGGTGGAGTGAACAAGAACGAGAAGTTAATTTTCATCAGTTTTATCTGCAGACTCATAAGGAGGCAAAGTCTGAGCCAAGTTGGAGGAAGAAGGTGCACTATTCAAGGCACAGACTAGCTGGGCCCTGATTAATAATACTTAATGTTGACCGAAAATTCAGTTAGCGACATTCGTGGTACATAAAAGGAGTGTTCAAGTGGCAACTTATCTAAGTGTTTGATGCATGAGGTGAAGTATAACAAACCACCACACAGCCCAAGCCAACCTGAAACACTTCAAGAGCATTCTTTGTAAGACCAAAATGGAATTCCATCTGGACCTGCTGATTTATTTGCTTTCCAATCTTTCAGTTGTTTCTCTACACCAGGGGTGCTTATTGCTATGTTATCCATATGGGAGCTTGTCCAATGGTCAAAAGACAGTATGTTTGCACCATTCTCATGTGTGAACAATTTCTTGAACATGTCATTTAAAACTTAACTTTCATTTTGCTGTCTTCAAATGCCATGCCAGACTGGTCAATAAGGGACTAAATGGAAGACTTAGACCCGCTTAGCGATTTTATGTGGGACGAGAAGTTTCTTGAGTTCTCCGACAGATCTTTTGCCAAGGTGTGATGATGGTAAGTTGTTGTATGCTTTGTGCATAGATCGTGTCACAGATGCATGAACCTCTATTAATCTAATAACATAGGAGTTGTTTTATATTTCTAGAGTCACCCTCTAAAGCCTGTTCTTGAAACTTTGTTAATAGACTGTCACAGGACAGTTTACATCTGTTAGTTCAGTTTCTTTAGCATCACTACAACACTCTCCCACAGATATTCTGGAACAGATCACATGAGTTGTTTGTAAGCAAACTCCTTTGGAGACTGACTGCACTTCTCCAGTATTCTACCAATAAACCAAAGGCTACCATCTGCTTTACCCATGACTAAGCCTGTGATCATTCCATTTCACATCCCTACAAAGTTTTACACTCAGATATTTGTATGGGTTGACCGATTCAAACAGTTATTTATTAATATTATATTCATAGGATACCACTTTTTTTCATTTTGTGAAGCACAGTTTTACATTTTTGGACATTTAAAGCAAGTTGCCAGTCTTTGGACCACTTTGAAATCTTATCAAGATCTGACTGAACATTAATGCAACAACAAAAATAATCAATTATTTATAATTTAAACGGATAGATAAAAAATCTACTCACCAAGTGTTGGCACCATTATCATCATCTCCAAGGTCATTAATGTACAACACAGACAGCAATGGTCCCAACACACTTCCCTGGAGCATACCCAAAGTTACTTCTAAATCTGATCATGACTCTCCATCCAAGATAACATTCTGTGTCCTCTCTATCAGAAAGTCCTCAGTCCAGTCACAAATTTCACTTGATTCCCCATAATAGTGAACTTTTGACCATAAGTGCAGGAGTGGTACTGAGTCAAAAGGTTTTCAGAAATCAAGAAATACTGCATGTACCTGCTTGCCTTGATCCAAAGGTTTCAGTACGTCACGTAAGAAAAATGCGAGCTGTGTTTCACATGATCAATGTTTTTAAATTCCATGCTGGTTGGCATGGAGGTCATTCTGTTCAAGGGACCTCATTATGTTTGAGCTCAGAATATGTTCTAAGGTTCTACAAAAAGCATTAGTGCCTATGACCTTCAACAGCCGAATTACATCACTCGTCCTGAAACTGGGCTTTTCAGCAGTGTAAAATTAAGAGTTCACACCATACTTGTACAAAGATCACAACAAACAGAGGGATAAAAAGTACAAACCTATCAGGTCTAGTAGAAACCACAATTTCATGGGTTTGTAGCATTATTACAGTGACATAAAACAAATTTGTCTTGGGTGCATCATGAACCATATGGAGAATAAGTGTTTCACACTACACAATTGATCTTATAAGAAGTCGTCGTCGTCACTTCAAGCATTAGGCCTTTTTCATTATGCCTGTTATGGTATCCATTGCTTCCTCAATCGTCCTCAACTTCTCCTCCTAACTGGCTTAAATCTTATCTGGAGAGGTAAACTTTCCCCACTTACTCATTCAAGGTGTTTATTCCAGTTTCCCCTATTTTCTTATAGTTTATTGAAGATATTAAATATATTCAATTCTTTTCTAATTTCCAAATTTGCAATATGTTGGCTGTTGTGCATCCCTTTACTTTTCTTATAAATCCCATCCCTGTTGCTTGTGTGCAACTTTCTTCTCATTTACGTATAACATGCAATTCACTTCTGTAACAAGCATTGGAACTGCCATCATCTTCCAAAATTTCAATCTTGTTCTTTCCTTTGACAGCTGTTTGTTATTCCACATATATTCCGAAACTCTGCTAATTTCTGCTCTCTGTCTCTGTCATACACATACGTGACATTACAACGTAAATAGTTAAAATGTTTAACCTGTTCTATTGTTAATCACAAGTTGTGTCTGTATAGCCATGGGGCTGTAACCAACTTACCAGCTGAGCTGTCATCTATTTTAGGAGATGACCAATCAAATGTGGTTTATGTTTTAAGATTCCGTGTGATGTCTGCTCTTCTCATTGGTATGTTAAACAGGGGAAAGTCCCGGTCAGAATATCAACAATTACGCAAAGGATAGATTGCTACACATCATAAAGATGACCTGTTGAGTTCAAAACAGGTACAATGAAAATACTCTTACTCACAGCTTTCAGCCAAAGCCTTCTTCAGAAAGAAGCAGGCACTCATGACTGCTTTATCTGGCTGCTCCAGCCAGACTGCAACTGTCACATTGAACAAAAGCACCAATCGGTAGTGGGGTAGGGAAGGGGACAGAGAGTACAAATGCGGGGAGAGAAGATTGCCAATAGTGGAGCATGCAGTGACTAGAAGATGCAGGACAAGGCTGCCATGGGTAGCATCATCAGGAGGCTGTGGGGGAGGGGAGGGGGGAGGAAAGGAAATGAACCGAGGGGGGAAAAGGCTGGTGGTAGAATTGTC
Organism: Schistocerca serialis cubense; assembly: GCF_023864345.2. Lineage (NCBI taxonomy): Eukaryota > Metazoa > Arthropoda > Insecta > Orthoptera > Acrididae > Schistocerca > Schistocerca serialis. The sequence goes on from NC_064646.1 coordinate 113,880,834, forward strand.
AGAGAGCAAGTACAATGAGGCAGCAGGGATATGAATTGGGAGGAGGTTATAAGACAGAGAGAGCGGACGCTGTTCGGTGGAAGGTGTGGGGACAACCTACTATAACCCCACATCCTCCACCCAGTAGTTTCTATCCTATAACCTCCTCCAGATGCACGTCCCCTCACCTTCATTGTACTTATTCTTTGCCATTGCACCCAACAGTCTTTTCCCCTCTATGCTCCTCTCCTTTTCCCTCCCTCCCAATGCTGCCCCTGGCAGTCTTGTCCTGCCACCTTATAGTCCCTACATGCTCCACCAGACAGCACCCTTCTCTCCCCAACCCCACCTGTACTCTGCTATCGCTCTGCCATTCCTGATTACTGGATTAGTTTAACTCAACAGTTGCAGTCTGGCTCAAGTGGTCAGATATACCAGTCATGTATGCGTGAGGTGTGCCTGCTTGTATGAATTTGTGTGCATTTTCCTTTCTTTTATGAATGCGTTGGCCAAAAGCTTAGTGTGTAACAGTCTTTTCATTGTGCCCATCTGCACTCAACATGTCATCTTTATGGTGAGCAGCAATCTATCCTTTCCATAATTGTCAGTGGTATTTTATGTCAATGATTTTAACGTGTTTTCAGGGTGGCTGCGTAATCTTTTATTTTCCAATTGCTCAACCACGCACTGTCCCCTGTTACTCTATTTTAGATGTTGTGCAGCTATAATCTGTGTATTTTAATCACAAACTGCCTTGTGACCTCTTACACACACACACACACACACACACACACACACACACACACACACACACACACACACCGCTAACACCAATACAGGCTACTGATTTTGTCTTTTCTTAAATTGTCAAATGGTGCTTTTCACAAGTCTTACCTAACAAATTTATTCCCCTTTGTAGGTCAGCTTCACTCTCGGCCATAAATGGGGTGCAGTGTGCTTATAGAAGTGTGAATTTCCATTAATCTTAATTTGCCTGTTAAAAATCTCTATCTACAGGCTGCATCATCTAAATAAATATTAAAAAGTGTAGGTGAAATGCTGCACCCTTGTCTTAACTTCTCTGTGCCTACAGCCTGTGTTGCAGTATCATTTGTATCTAAATTTACAGTTGTGTGTTTTCACAGATTTTTTAAAATGTTCATTAGGTGCTGTGAATATCCACAGTTTCTTTCTATCAGTATTATCAAATAAAAAATTAAAACTAAACTCTGCCCAAACAGGCCATGAAGGCCCAACAGTACTGACCGGCCATTGTGTCATCCTATGCTCACACCCATCACTGGATGCAGATAAGGAGTAGTATTTGGTCAGCACACCACTCTCCCGGCTATATGTCAGTTTACTAGACCAAGCATTAATAAGATCAGTGGATACTAAATGTGTTCTCTGTTATACTCTCCGTGTATCTCAATTACTCATTTAATTATAAATACTGCATCTGCTGTCAACCTGCCCCTCCAAAATCCCCTTTGTTCTTTGCCTAAAAAACTAAGCTATAGCTTTTAACCTCTTCTTCAGTATTCTCATATGAACTTTGTATGCGGTGTCCAGTAAGTTAGTTCCTATAGAGTTCCCACAGTTACTGTGGTTTCCCACAAAGGCATAATGAATCAAATGACTACCAAAATGTATGGGATCTGCATTAAAAAAATACACAGGCATGCAAAATCTTGGAAGTGTACATCTGATTGTAGATTAATTTGATCAAGATATATTGTAACACTACACACAGCAGCCTGTATCTGGCTATCTTGCCTACAAGCAATCAAAAAGGAAACAAAGAACACAGGAACTTCCATAAAAATGCAATACAACTAAAACCAACATCGTAACTGGCAACTCAACGTTAAGGCTGCAGCCTTGGTGCTGGCACATAACTGCAGTTGTTCAGATTGCTAGCTGAATGCATTACTTGTAATGGTGTGAAGTGCAATAGTCTACATCATCTGATGACAGTAAACAGTGGTTGGTTTGCACCAAAAATATGGTTATTGCAAGGGGAAAGCAGAGGAGATAAAGGTGCACACTTTAAATACAGAATGTCCACATTGCAGTTAATTCTACCGGTTCCAACACTAGCTCAAGAACTATCCAAGGCAATTTTCAAACAGGTAGTTATGCCATAAAAAATTTTCCAATTTACTTTAAATATTATTAACAAGATGTAGTAAAACATTTGAAGATTTGGTCTAACATTAATTAAATTTCTGTGGAAGAGCAATTGGTAGGTGGTGGTTGTTGGGATGTTTAAGGGGGACTAAACAGCAAAGGTCATCAGTCCCCCATTCCAAAAACAGGCGAGCAGAAAATCGGCGAAGCAGGTAAAAACCAAAGGGGGGAGGAGATGCCCCCCAGGCGCTAAAAGAACACAAATGCAGCAACAAACACTACAGACAAGAAGAGTACAGAGGAACACCAGACAGAAAGGAACAGAAGAAAATAAGATGGCTGGAGACTGGTTGACTGACCACAAGAACAAAAAAAAGGGAAAGAGTCAACCATCCGACAACACACCAAAACAGCAACAAATATGGAGAGATGTGAGGACAAAAGACACAGAAAGGGAAAGGTGCAGGACCGCCCTAAATTGAACCATAAAAAGGACTGCCACGGATAAAATTTAAAACGTTGTCAGCCATGGAGGCATCGTCACATAAAACCAAAGGCAAAGTGCCCGGGGGATTAAAAGACTGCCGGAGGGTGCGCAGTCAGGGACACTCCAGCAAAATGTGGGCGCCCGTCAGCCGGAACCCACACCGACACAGGGGCGGATCCTCCTGACGCAAAAGATGGCCATGCGTCAGGTAGGTATGGCCGATGCGGAGCCGACACAGGATTACAGAGTCCCTGCGAGAAGCCCGCAGGGAGGAGCACCACACATCGGTCGTCTCCTTGACAGCCCGCAGTTTATTCGGGGATGTCATGCCACGCCACTCAGCAGTCCACATCCCAAGCACCTTACGGCGCAACACCAGCTGCTGATCGCGAGCCGTGAGGCCGATTTCCAAAGCTGGGGCGTCGATCGCCCTTTTGGCCAGCCTGTCGACACGTTCGTTCCCCAGGATGCCAACGTGAACTGGCGTCCAAATAAAGACCACCGAACGACCAGAGCGGGTAATGGCGGAAACAGACTCCTGAATACAGGACACCAGAGGAGAAGAGGTATAGCAGCGGTCGATGGCCTGGAGGCTGCTCAGGGAGTCACTGCAGATGACGATGGACGTACCTGAACAGGAACGCATATGCTCAAGAGCGCGCAATATGGCCACCAGCTCTGCAGTAAAAATACTGCAGCCAGCCGGCAAGGAGCGCTGTTCAACATGGGCAGCGTGAGCAAAAGCGTAGGCAGTGCGACCATCAACCAGGGAACCATCAGTGAAGACAGTCTCACAGCCCGAATATGAGGAGAGGAGCGCAAGAAAACGGCGACGGAGGGCCACAGGCGGAACCGAGTCCTTGGGTCCCTGTGCCAAGTCCAGACGGACGGACGGCTGGGGCAAACACCAGGCGTAGGTGCACGGACCCGGAAGGGAGGCAGAAGAGGGAATGACCCCAGTTCCGACAGCAGGGACTGGACGCGGACAGCTACGGAAAGCCCAGACCTAGGTCGCCGTTCGGGCAGATGGAGGACCATGGCAGGGAATAGCAGGCGACGATTGGGATGGCCCGGCGAGCAATGCACGTGGACAGCATAGTCGGCGAGCAGTCGATGGTGGCGAATCCGCAGTGGGGAACCCCGGCCTCCACCAGTAGACTATCCATGGGGCTCGTACGAAAAGCGACAGTGGCAAGCCGAACCTCACAGTGGTGTATGGGGTCTAACAACTTCAACACTGAGGGTGATGCAGACCCATAGGCCAGGCTCCCATAATCAAGGCTGGACTGCACAAGGGCTCTGTATAATCGCAACAGCATGCAGCGATCCGCACCCCAAGAGGTGTGGCTCAGGCAGCAGAGGGCGTTGAGGTGCCGCCAGCACTTTTGCTTCAGCTGAGTAATATGAGGAACCCATGTGAGCCGGGCATCAAAGACGAGTCCTAAGAAGCGGCAAGTGTCCACCACTTCAAGCAGGTGGCCGTCGAGGGAAAGTTCAGGATGAGGGTGGACCGTCCGATGCCTGCAGAAGTGCATAACTCGAGTCTTGGCTGCAGAGAACTGAAAACCATGAGTCAGAGCCCATGATGCTGCCTTGCGAACGGCGACTTGCAGCCTGCGTTCGGCAACTCCTGTAGTCGTGGAGCTAAAGGAGATGCAGAAGTCGTCGGCATACAAAGAAGGAGACATCGACGACCCCACGGCTGCAGCCAGACCATTAATGGCCACTAGAAATAAGGAGACGCTCAACACCGAGCCCTGCGGGACCCCATTTTCCTGTATATAAGATGAACTAGAGGCGGCACCCACTTGCACCCGGAAAGAGCGGCGCAATAAAAAGGTTTGAAGAAAAGCCGGGAGCTGACCACGAAGACCCCACTCATGCAACGTAGCAAGGATGTGATGCCTCCATGTGGTGTCATACGCCTTCCGCAGATCAAAAAATACAGCAACGAGATGCTGACGTCGGGCAAAGGCCGTACGGATAGCAGATTCCAGCTGCACCAAATTGTCCGCAGCAGACCGGCCCCGACGGAAGCCACCCTGGGATGGAGCGAGGAGACCGCGTGACTCAAGGACCCAACACAAACACCGCCCCACCATACATTCGAGCAATTTGCACAAAACGTTGGTGAGGGTAATGGGACGATAGCTGTCCACCGCCAGTGGGTCCACATCGGGCTTCAAGATGGGGACAATAAGACCCTCTCGCCATTGCGACGGGAACACGCCCTCGCTCCAAATGTGGTTAAAGATGGTGAGGATGTGTCTCTGGTAGTCCCGGGAGAGATGCTTCAGCATCTGTGCGTGGATGCAGTCTGGTCCTGGTGCCGTATCAGGGCAGTCGGCGAGGGCAGTGAGGAATTCTCTCTCGCTGAAAGGAGCATTGTATTTTTCAGAACGACGCGTGTGGAATGATAACGGCGTCTGCTCGGCTCGCTCCTTTAGAGAGCGAAAGGCGGGGGGATAAGTGGCAGTCGCAGAGCTCTGAGCAAAGTGCGCAGCAAGGTGTTCAGCAATGGCGGCAGCGTCCGTGCAGACAGCGCCGTCCAAGGAGATCCCAGGGACACCCATAGGGGTCTGGTATCCATAAATCCGCCGGATCCGGGACCACACGAGCGTGGGGGAGACACGGGAGCCCAAGGATGAGACATACCTCTCCCAGCACTCCCGCTTACGCCGTGCGATAAGGCGACGGGCCAAGGCATGGAGCCTCTTAAAGGCGATGAGGGTCTCTAGAGACGGGTGCTGCCTATGACGCTGGAGAGCCCGCCTACAGTCGCGAATAGCCTCAGCAATCTCCGGCGACCACCAGGGGACAGCCTTCCTCCGAGGGAGTCCAGAAGAGCGGGGGATGGCAGCCTCGGCCGCCGAAATGATTGACGTGGTTAAGACACGGACCACCTCGTCAATGTCACCCTGTGGGGGAGACTCAATGGTTGCAGCGGAAGTAAAAGCCGGCCAGTCAGCCCTGTGGAGAGCCCAACGGGGCAGGCGCCCAGAAGAATGACACTGGGGCAGTGACAAATAGATGGGAAAATGGTCACTACCACACAGGTCAGGATGCACCCTCCAGTGGAGGGATGGGACAAGTCCGGGGTTGCAAAGAGAGAGATCAATGGCCAAGAACGAGCCATGGGCCACACTGAAATGCGTGGGAGCACCGGTGTTCAAGAGGTTAAGGTCGAGCTGAGCCAACACACGCTCCACGGCACGACCGCGGTCATCGGAGACAGTCCCACCCCATAGAGGGTTGTGGGCATTGAAATTGCCCAGAAGCAGCAATGGTGGTGGGAGCTGAGCCAGCAGCGCAGCCAAGACATGTCGGGGGAGCTCCCCATCCGGAGGAATGTAAACAGAGCAAACAGTAATAGCTGATGAGAGCTCAACCCTGACAGCGACTGCCTCTAAAGGCGTCAGAAGGGGTACTGGCGAGCTACAGACAGAGTGGTGAACATAGAGGCAAACCCCACCTGATGCTCGTTGACAGGCAGCACGGTTCTTATAGTATCCCTGATAACCACGAAGGGCAGGGGTCCGCATTGCTGGAAACCAAGTTTCCTGCAGAGCAATGCAGAGAACAGGGGAAGCACTCAGAAGCATCCGGAGCTCAGGCAGGTAGCGGAAATAACCGCCGCAATTCCACTGGAGAATGGAAGCAGTAAGGGACTGGGAGGGCGTGAAGGCGACTAAGAGGCAGACGGCGCCTTAGAGCCAACTGCTGCCACCGGGGGAGAGTCAGCTGAGGCCATAGGAAAGGCCCCCCAGGGTTCCGTGAGGGCGAGATCCGCGGCAGAGGCGAGGATCTCCACCTCATCCCCAGAGCCAGGACTATGTACAGCAGGCGGCACTGAAACCGCCGGAACGTCCTCCTTCTTGGACACATTCCGTTCCTTCTTCTCGCGTCTGCCCTTAGGGTGAGAGGGCTGGGAGAGCTTCTCTGAAGGAGCGTTGGAGGCTGACGACGACGCAGAAGCCCTACGACCAGCAGGTGGCGGAACCTTCAGCCACTGGCTGACATCCGGCTGGGTAGGAGAAGAAACGGAGGAAGGGAGAGCCCCGAGGGACCCCTTCCGCGGGAGAGGAACCGGCAGAGGCAACGCCGGTGGAGAAGGAGGGGGAGGGATCGAGCCCCCCGGTTTTTGAGCAGACGTCACTCCCGAAGTAAGCGTGGGGGGAGCGACAGAAGAGGGTTTGCCCCCAACGGCTAAGGGGGAACAGAGGAAGGCGTGCCCCCAGACATGAGGGGGGCAGACAGAGAAGCATAGCCCCGAGGGCCCACTGAAGGCGGCACAGAGGAGGCGACAACCGCCGCTTGCGAGGGCGATGATGATGTGGCTGCAGCATAAGATGTTCGAAGGGAAGCAGGATACAACCTTTCAAATTTCAGTTTTGTCTCTCGATAAGTAAGCCGGTCCAGGGTCTTAAATTCCATTATCTTCCGCTCCTTATGAAGAACGGGGCAATCTGGCGAGCATGGAAAGTGGTGCTCCCCACAGTTGACACATACAGGCGGAGGCGCACATGGAGAATCGCGATGAGAGGGGCGTCCGCAATCTCGACATGTGGCACTGGATGGGCAACGGGAGGACATCTGCCCAAACTTCCAGCACTGGAAGCACCGTATCGGGGGAGGGACGTAGGGCTTGACGTCACAACGGTAAACCATTACCTTGACCTTCTCGGGCAAGACATCACCCTCGAAGGCCAAGATAAAGGCGCCGGTGGCCACCCTGTGTCTTGGGTCCTCGATGTACACGACGGACAAAATGCACTCCACGTCGTTCTAAGTCGGCTCTCAGCTCGTCATCGGATTGTAACAATAGGTCACGATGGTAAATAATCCCCTGGACCATATTTAAGCTACTGTGGGGAGTGACGGTAACAGGGACGTCACCCAGCTTAGCACAAAAGAGCAACGCTCGTGACTGGGCTGGGGAAGACGTCTTGAGGAGGATGGACCCATTCCTCATTTTAGACAACCCCGCCACTTCCCCAAACTTATCCTCCAGGTGTTCCACAAAAAACAGAGGCTTCGTCGTAAGAAAGGAGTCACCATCAGTCCTGCTGCAGACAAGGTATTGCAGTACATAAGGCTCCCGCTTGGCACTAGATCTACGTCCCTCCCATGGCGCAGCCAATGAGGGGAACGACTGAGGGTCATATTGCGCAGCATCAAAGTCTACTCTGCCTCGCTTAGAGACGCTGGTGGCCGTGCGACCACCAGCTTGGTGTGATTTATTGCGCTTCATTGCGCCACATCCGCCCAGATGCCACCTACTCCGAACGAGGGCTCTCCCCAAGGGCGCCACCCAGCCAAAGCAACGGGTACCTGGCCGATATCCCGTTGCCCGGAGTCCCCGTGCCCCAGACAAGATGGGCACATACTCCTTGGCATGCATGGGGAGGAAACAGCTCTGGCATCTGCAGTGCGATCCCTGCGTGGTCAGGGGGCTACCACCAAGAGGGTACATGACGACCCCACCACAACGGACTGGCTACCGTGCTGGATTTTAGGTGCTGAAAGGGTCCACAGTTGTCGTGGGCACTAAGAAGGGGATTGCGCACAAGACGAGAAGGAGGTAACCCAGAAGACGTTGCGTGTAAATCCCGCCACACAACAATAAGGAACATGCAAGATGGTGGTGCATGATGGACCAATAGAAAAACACCACATAAGGCGTCCTTCCCCAAATGGCACGCACTAACAACGGAAATTTGGGGAAAAAAAGGAGGTCAAACCCAAGAGGGGACCATCACAGAAGGCCGAAACGTTTGAGACTCCTTTTAGTCGCCTCTTACGACAGGCAAGCAATTGGTAGACCTTTTCACTCTGAGTTAATATTTTGTATGTTTTTATCTGCATCTACTGCTTGTTTTTGCCCTGATATTTTACAAAATATGAATGATAAATTAGGTGAAACAGAGGAACTAATTTCCAAACTTTTAATTATCTGTATGACTCTGGTCCTAAATATCTTGTCGTTAAACAATTTCCTGTCTAAATTGTCACTTTTCGTTCTCATTCTTGAAATTATCTCCTACGCTCACAACATATATTACTCTGCGTATGTTGGTTTCATTGGTAGGATACTGAGAAAATGAAGTCACTCTACAAAGGAAATGCTCATGTGACCCATTCATCATGTGGATGTATACAAGGTAGGAGTACAAGCGGGTACTGAGCGTTTACAAAGAATGGCAGCATCATTAGTCACAGAATTGTTTAAATAACTTACGGGAATGCAGCTGGGTGATATTGTCAACAATCACCAATATTTCAACAGATGCAGACATGGTCATTTTCAAGGCAACACTGCTACAGTACACGGCTGTACTCCATGGAGTCCCTCAGGGATCGGTCCTAGGTCCGCTGCTGTTTCTTATTTGCATAAACAACCTACCTTTGTCATGGAAAACATGCAAGATAACTATGTTTGCTAATGATTGTGATAAACAATAAACAGTCCACTGACATATCACCTGAAGCCAACAAATTACTTTCAGACTAAATTCATTAACAGTGAACCTGAGCAAAAGCAAGTACATCCACTTTAGTTTTGATCACAGAGTCCCATAAGAGATTCCTAATGTATGTGACAGTCAGCAAATACAAGGAGTACATTGCACCAAATTCTTATGTCTGTTCCTAGACAGTAGGGTCAGCTGGGACCATCATATCCTCCAAACCATAAAACATTTGTCCTCTGCTACTTTAGCATTAGGACAATCTCACAAATTGGAGACATTAGTGTCACAAAATCTACTTATTTTGGGTACTTCCTCTCCATGTGCTATCTTCTGGGGCAACTCACCATCACATAAAATCTTCTTGCAGCAGAAAAAAATATGTACACCCAAGGACCTACTACTGTAATCTGTTCTAAAAGTTCGGGGTATATTTGCTCGATTATGAGTTTCTTGGCTGACAATCCTGCCCACTATGATACAAACGAAATGTTCCATAATCACAATTCAAGGAGGAAGACTGACCTCCAGTGTGGAATAAAAAATCTAACTCAGGTGCAGAAAGGTGTAAGCACTCTAGTGCTACAATTTTCAATTCACTGCCGAATTCCATCAAATGCCTAAAGAGTAAGAAAGCACTATTTAAAAATAATTTAAAGATACGTTTACTTGAAAAATCCCTTTAATTATTAGATTAATTTTTTGACAGAGAAGCATAAAATTCGGGAACATATATTCACTGCAAGTTTGTCAGGTTTTATAAACATGTGTTAATCTTTGTCTTTATCAATACTTTTTTTTCTGTTGTATTTTTATATTGTGTACTTTCCCTGCAGCTGTTTTTGTGATATAACTTATGTCCTACATCTGTTTTTGTATAGTAACTACTATGTTCTATGAAAATATATTTGTATATTCTTTAAGTCATTCCGCATTCTAGAATCTCTCACACATTAAAGAATTGAATATGTATATAAATAAATAAAATAAAGCTTATGCAATAGTGGACATCAATATAAAGGCAGGAGAGTTCCATGAATGTAATATTACATCATCTGAAGCATACACTTACCAAATTTACTATGAAAGTAGTGGGTACACTTAGACATTAAAAATCATGACTGAATTACAAAGTTTCTTTCACACCACAAGTAACAAAATAAAATGGAAATTGGCATAAAGGCACCCATTGTCATGTTGTGTTTTTGCATTGTTAGTAATTCATCCATACTTTTTTGTTCTTAATTACATCAAAAATTCTGTTCGGTTTTGTTAGGACTAGTTCTCTCAGTGAAATTTTTGCTCATCGTCTTATATCACTCTTTTCTCAGCTCACATTTGGCCTAAAATTACCTTCCATAGTGATAAACAAACCTTACAAGTATTCCATGGGGATTCAAATCCGGTCTACGTGCAGCTCAGGGCAAGACATCAGTATCTGTATCTTCAAAACCACTTTTGGGTTCTAGCAGAACCATACACAGCTGCATTACCTTGTTGAAACATTAGGCTTCCATCCCCCAGGTCCTCGTGCATTCTAAACAATTCTGTTTCCAGCACCTCAATGTACACAGAGTTCATTCTAGAGTTCAGCCAACCAATGCGATTTACCTTTAACGCAGAAGACTCCCAATTATCTGCTGCTCTGTTCTCAGACCATGCCAACAACCTGAAATTCATCCTGCCCAAACAGATTAAACTACTACTCCTCACTGAAGATCACTTTATTCCATTCTGAAGTCCATCACATATGTTTTCCAGCAAACTACAGTCCAAACTGTTTATGTTTGGTTGTTAATGAGGGTTTCTGTAGTAATTTCTTGAATGTGAAATGTTTGTCATATGACAATTTGTGGTATACGTCTGGCAGTTGTAAATCTGCAACAAGTTAAGGAAAATAATGGTTTGTGGCACTTGCTTTGTGCAAAAACAACACACTATATGCTTCAGATAATTTTCCACTTTGCCCATTTTTCTGTTCTGTCCACATTGTGCACCCAATCTAACAAAATTATCAGCCAATGTACTTTAACAGTTCTTTTTGGCAATTTGACGATTAGATAGTACCGTTTGCTTGTACATACTAATTTTTGCTTTTTCATCACATAACTGTTTTCCGCATGGCAGTGTCACAACCGTGTTTTATGTAGACAACATTCACAATCACTAATTCTGTCCATTTCTATCTACAGCAAAGGCACGTACACACATACTAAACACCACACACAGACGACTCCCTTTATACCGAGTTCTACTCTCTACCACCCAAATCACTGACATCTTGTATAAACCGTACTACCGACATCAAATGCAATACCATTCGACTGCATTTGTCAGTGTATTAGATTTCATACTATTACATGTACATTACACACAACTATTCCAACTGACATTAATTTTCCAGCAAATATTCATCCCTTTATACTCATTTCCACTACTTATGAGTCAGATTATACTGTTCTCTTTATACTGAATATTGGCTACATACTGCTGTAACTTCTGCACACATGTTCTTTATTAGGACAGTTATATTTGTTGTTGAATCCACCACTTGTTTAAGGTTACTAGAAATTACCACCAGTGAGTTGGTCCATTTCCAACATTTATTTGTTTTGCTCCTAACATGCAAACAAGCCATATTGTCAATGCTTGACCAAATCTCTGCTGAACTGCATTGAGAATACAAGATTACTTTTCAGTCCATTACATGGGTGACTGCCCAGTGATTTACAGTTATGAATTTAAAAATAAATTGAAATAAAAATTCAAACTAGGCAATTCATTTGGCTGGTGCAAAACTTGTGAGCTGTTTAGTTTCATTTCAGATTCTGATAAGTCATCATTTCCTTTACACAATTAAGGTTTAGACTGATTCCCTTAATATGCAAGTATGGAAAGTACATGAAAGGAAGGACATTATAATCACAACATTTACAGTTAAAACACTTTATTTGCAGTTCAAAATACATTGGGGAAAAAGCCTCAATCTTGGAATGAATTAATTTCAGAGGCATGACAGATCTATCTAATCTTCCCACTAAAACTAATGGCATAAGGTAATGTAATGACTATAATCAAAGTTTCAAAACTAATGTTCTTTGTTTAAAGCTATTGACTCATTGTCTTACAATGTCAAAACAATCAATAGTTACTTCATTAACTGAAAATAAACTTACAGGATGAACATGCTAATGTTAATTTCCACATGGAACCATGGTAATAGGGTAAAATAGGCACAGTGCATTTACATGTTTAATGGAATACTGTTGGCAGTCATCACTGTGGGATGACAGGAAAGCCTGGGATGTGTGAACAGCTATTTCCAAATAGCTGTCAAGAAAGCAGCGAGCAGACAACATGGTTTGTATTAGCTAAATAAAACCAAGGAACATGATATGTACTGAAAGAAGTTAAATAAGAAAAAAACCATGGCATTCCCTATCTCAAAACCTCATAAAGCATTTGTCATAAAAATAAAATTAATCTTGTGACCAAAATTAAAATGTAAATTAATGTGGAACATACATAACCTCTGATCACTCAGTCTTCTGAATCACTACACGAATGCTAAGTAACTGTAGCTTCCTTGCATAACATGACATATGTTGACTTTGCCATCTCACAATCCAACTATCCTTGACCTTTGCAAGAGACCAATCTATGACAAACTTCATCCCAAAACATCAACAGATAAACATCAGTCCATTGGTAGCAGCAATCTAAGACAAGCTTTCATAACCCAACGTAACCATGGACAATCTGCAAAGAATATCAGATGGTTTCAATTTTGTCACTCCACACACACTTTCCTCATAAATCACTGGTTACCTAAAACTACACACCCACTGCCTTTAAAAAAAAAACCTAACATTGCCAATCTGTAGAGGAAAACATTAGTGATGTAACGAACAAAACTGGCACAGCACTTTATTGCCCTCCCCCTCCAGAATTATTATATAACATATTTTCTGGAAAATCTTGTTTGTCTTTGAGATGATTTGGCACCACTCTGCGAGCTGCGCCCCTGGGTGTGATAGACTTCCCGCCCCTCCCCCTCACTATGTCAGTGGGTGACATAGCTCCAATTTTCTGTACTTCAATATGGAATCTGTATAGCAAGTCCATATAACATCAGATAACAGATTTTCAAAGTGTTTCAGGTCAAATATAAGTTATTTCATACACAATTGTAAACCCATGATGATTAAATTTTATCTTTCAGTGCTATGTACTATTTTAAATTAAAATCTTTTCAAAGGTGACTGATTATTTAATAACATCTATAACTTACATTTTCAAACTGACAAAACAACCAATACACACTTAATTAACACATTTAAAAAACATAGCCACTCACAATGTATGGAATGATGCAGTGCACACTCAACAAAAATAGTTTATATTACAATTATTTAGTGTGCACACATGCAAGCACCGACACATGCACACGCACCCTCACTTCACAACTATCTTGTGCAAGTTGATGTGAAGTAAAAGTGCACAGCTTTTCCAAATCACTATTTACTCTGTCCATCTGTGCGTACAATGAGTATTTGTACACACATAGTAAAGTCTCATCTCCTCCTGCAAAGAGAACATACGTATATATTATTGCTAGTTTTTGCCAAGTCTTAAAATTCATAAACTATAATCTGTTTACAATACATGATTAGTCACAGGTAGCAAATGTTTTTAATAATTGTTTAAATATAGCACTAGGCATAGGGACAAACTGTTCAAGAGCAAAACACCAGTAGTGTGTTGAAAATTTAACTTTTGTAAAATTCAGTCATATGAATGTATCACCAGCTTCTCCTTCTGAAATTAAGAATATTATACACTCTCCAAAATAAAAGCTCATCTGGTTTTGATGGTGTTTCAAATATAGTATTAAAAATCTGTCCCTGTGTAATAAACCTGGTCTTACCTGAAATATGTAAGGCATCACTATCTCAAGGCATTTTCCCAGAGAGACTGAAATATGTGGTTGTTAAAACCCCTCTTTAAGAAAGGTGATAAGAGGTATGTCAATAACTACTGACGTGTTTCACTGCTAACATTTTCTAAAATTTTTGAGATGATGAGGTATTCTAGAGTACTATCTCACCTTAGCAACAACAGTTTGTGTTTCAGAAGGGTTGCTTTAGTGAGAATACAATTTATACATTTACTCACCAATATTAAATAATTACAAGTATTAAATAATAAATTAGCGCCGACTGGTATTTTCTGTGACCTATAAGAAGCATCTGATACCACCTGTCTGTCCTGACCTATAACATCACCAATATGGCAGCAATGGCTACTTCTGGCACATACAAACTAACGACAATGACATCACTACACACATGCAAACAGGGACAAAAATAAAATGACAATGTCTCACTCCAAAAATAAAAGAAACTAACAGTACAATGGCAGAAAATTTGGGCTTAGGATGGGAACAAGCTAAAAAAAACACAGCACACCACTCCAAAACAAATAATAAAAAGAATTTAAATTATGACATTCTGCTAAACCATGTAAAGCACAGGAATCTGACACTTCCCCTGAGCTGCAGCTACAAAAAAAAACTCCACAAAGTGGAATCAGGCATTTACCTAGACCTATACAGCTCAATCACAGATACTGATACCAAACCCCCCCCCACACGCACACAGGCGCACACGTGGCCCTGGTCCAAGCCACCAGAACTCTAATCAATCTCTTGTTGTTGCCACAAACGCGACACCAAACATATTAAGTGATAAGGTCAAACATCTGCAGAAACTGTATGTCAGACATCATATCATCACTCATCTCAGAATGTAATGATACACTCGTGAACTTCACTGTCATATCCGTAACTGACAAAAATGCAATAAAAATATTAGACTTCTTTCCGCACAACAAACACCAAACAAATCAGACCTAACAAAGACCCCAAACGTATAAACAAGAAAAACCCTAATAACTCAGTAAAAACACTTCCACAACCGCTGTTACTGCAGCACGTCCACAAACTACCATCAGATGTCATGACCAAATACAATAACATGACATCTACACATACAACCAACTCAAAAACTCCACACCATAGTGATGACATACACTGCAACACCATTTTGTCACAGGTCAAAGCAGACGGGGGTGGAACCTGGTGCTTCCGTTGACCTGGAATTTTACTATGTGAATCACAGTATACTCCAAGGTAAACTGACATTTTATGGGACTGGTGGTATAGCCAACCAAGGGTAAATGTCATATCTAAACAAAAGAATGCAGAAAGTTGTACTTAGTAATTCAAACAATATAGCTCTGGGACATAATTCTGACTGGGGAGAAATCATGTATGTGGTGCCTTCCATCCAGTATACAACAAGCAGAATTAATTCTTTTTTGCAGATGACACTAGTATTGTCATCACCAGAAGCATACGAACAAAACAGAAGTAATGGTAAACAAAGTTCATAAAAGTATCATTATTGTTTTCTGCAAATGATCTCACCCCAAATTATAAAAAGACAACATATTCTGTTCTGCATATCTGCAGGTACTACACCAATGATAAGTGTAACACATGGAGAGGAAATAATAAATAGGGTGGAAACCTGAAAATTCTTAGTAGTCCATATGGACGAGAATTTTAAAAAAAAAAACACAACACATTTTGGAGCTCCTAAAACAATTTAGTTCTGCCACATTTGCACTCTGAATCATTGCAAATCTTGGGAAGCGAGAAATCAGTAAGTTGACATACTTTCATTAATTAACATCATGTGGAACAATGTTCTGACATCTTTAAACAAGAAAGCAACAAAATTTTTGATCACTTACTACTGATGTAAATTGGACAAACAGCAAGGCAAAATTTGATAAAGTGAGAAAGTTTCTCCCTGACAATTCCTATTCCATAGAAGAATTTCTGATATTGTAACATGAAAAAATATGGTGTGCAGGAATTACCAGCCAAAGGCTTAGCCGCAGTGGTAACACTGATTCCCATCAGATCACTGAGGTTATGCACTGTCGGAGCTACTTGGCTGAGAAGTAGCAGCAACAGTCACGAAAATTGACAACAGATCGGTGTGCTGACCAGATGCCCCTCTGTGTCCGCATCTGGTGATGCCAAAGGGCTGAGGATGATATGGTGGCTGGTTGGACAGTGTGTGTTTTTGTTGTAGAAATTACAAACTCGTCTGCATATTTTAAAAAAATAGAAATGTTCAGAATGTAACCGCATGTACAAATTGTGATGTGCATGTAAAATGACCTGTTTCACAGCATGATGATCTATCACTTAAAATGTTCCATGGAACATGTAACTAATTAACCAAAGAGGTGGAACATACAGAGACTACCCTGGAACCCATGATATTTCCGTGGAACTTTGTAGAGGACTTGTAAGCATTAACATGTTTTTGTTATTTCAACTATCTGTGGCAAATCTGCAAACTGTTTTGAAGGGTACCATAGATGTCTACATTACAAATAACTGTAATACTACTAAATCTAATCTAAATGGATAGATAAAACTACTCAATCTGGGTATTACCCAATTTGAGAAATATATTAATCTTTTTAACAAATACTCTTCCAACAACTGTAATATATTAGTTAGAAATACGAACTGTGACAGTCTTCACACTTAATCTAATTTTACACCCAGATCAAGCTGTTTCAAGTTTAAATTTAATGTTTTAAATGTAATGTGTGTACTACAAACCTCAGCTCTCCTTGTCTGTGCCTGGAAAAACACAGCTTCTCTGTGATTACATTTCGGACAGGGATGTTCCTCAGTTCGTGGCAATGTAGGGTCAGAAATAACATCAGAGACAATATGCGTTAACTCGCTGCAGAAAGAAGAAATATCTGTCACAACAGAATTGCGAAAACTTAAAATAGTGTCAGTATAAAGAATATTGCTTTGATTTTACTTACTCTATTTCGTGCATAATTTTGTTGACATAAATGCAATTGCTATCTGCTACTTGCTTGTAGTCACAATTGCGGCACTGAAACATAAAAGATACAATAACAGTTGCAGTAGTAAATTAAAAGAGTGATAATAGCTTCGTCAATGACACACACATATCGAGAAGCTTTCATCATCGCTCATTATGTATGTCAAACCTATCAAATAATAAACACAGGAGAGGAGAGAAAATCAAATGAACGTCAACATTTCTGGTCATGACCTAACGAAAAATTTTATTGAAATACAAACAATGTTTCAGAAAGGAGAGTCGTTTACAATTGAAAGGAAGGTTTGCGCATAATTTAAGGTATACTTACAGCGTACAAAAGTACTTTGTTTTCCTTGTCTTCTTTTGGGTACAACATGTTATTACTGAAATGAAAAAGGATCGAAGTTTATCAAAAATAGCTCAAGTTTCACCCTAGTAAGAACTGTATATTATTTACAAATTGCAGTTTATTAATCCCAAGACATTTATTTGCTTGTTAAGTACGTTATAGTTACACCAACGTAAATCTTAAATATTTTCAAATTAAGTAAGAAATAAATTTACCATTCCTGGCAGAACCTGATTCCGACGAAACCTGGCCCATCATCATGGGTATCGTACCCCGGTATTCTGGACATGTTCTCCTCTTACTCACTACACAACTACTTCGTCCGCTCAGTCCTGCCTACTGCCACAGGCGTCTAAAGCTAGCGAAATGAGGGATGCTCAACTACCGGACCTACCGATAGATGGCTCTACCAGCTGATTACTGTCGTCTGTATTGCCCGCCATATTTGAATTTGCCAAGAAGTTTCTCTCGGTCTATACGGTGTATAAGGAATTAAGGATTATCGAAATGGTGATTTCTTGTTCCGCTTGCAATTGTACGAAGCGATGGAGTAAGGAAAGTGACTTACCATTTCACAGGTAATAGGACTACCGATACAATACGACAACAATACAGACTTACTGCGTTTGCTAATTCGATGTTTTTGAACAGGTTTCCTCTAAAGCACCCAGAGTTGCTAAAGAAGTGGATTACTTCCGTGAAGCGGAAAGATTTTAAACCTACGCCTTGCAGTTTTCTTTGCGGAAACCTTTTCCGACAAGATGATTACGTAGTGAGCCCTGGAACGTGGAAGAAACGTCTCAGACCCGAAGCAGTGCAATCAATTTTTGACTTTCCGACACATTTGATGCCACCAAACAAACAGCCACGACGACATGTTAGGATTTTGAGTGACAACGATGCTTCTCCATTTGAGGTAGCTAATTAATTTCCTTGCTATGTGTGTGGTTTTGACTTTTGTGAATTTATTTCGTACGGACACAAATGGGCTACATAGGTCTAAGCAATGTTGTAATACAGTTCCACATTTTTGTTTTTAGCGTTCTGTCCTGGAATCCGTGCTTGATTTGCCCTCTGCAGAAGCTACTGATTGCGTGGAGAATGTTGTCAATGAGAATTCTTCCGTGGAAAGCACGTCCCATTTATCCGATGCAGAAGCTACGAATTGTGTCGAAATCGTTAGTATAAGGATGTTTTCACACCTCCAAAGTTTTCTTATAATATTTTTTCATCAAGCCTTGAGTTATTTCAATCATGTATAACGAAATTATTTCTTTATTTCAGAGTGCAGTTGGTTCTCAAGTAATTGATTGTGGTATACAGTCGAAAGTAGAAATGGAAGACAAGGCGACCGAAACTTGCAATTTTTTCTCAGACATTGTGCACGAATTAAAACGTAAACTGAAGTGTGACCGTGAAAAACTTCGAAGAAGAGAGAAGAAAGTGTTTTCCATGGATGACATCATAAGTTCATTGAAGGAGAAGGGGCATCTTCCTGAGAAGTTACATAACTTCCTCAATCATCAGAAAGGAACACAAGTGGAATTAGTGTGCAATTTAGTGGACAACTCTCTCTCGTCAAAGGGTAATAGATACACAACAAATGTGAAAATGTTTGCGATGACTGTGTACTTTTATTCACCAGCAGCATATGAATACCTGCAAAAATTAATGCCTCTGACTTATAAATCATTGATTTCCAAAAGGGGGGCAAGTGTCGACTGTGAAACTGGCTTCTTAAAAGATGTTTTTAATTACGTTAAATCGAACCCAATTGTAAAGGACCAGTTCAGCGATTCATGTCTAATTGTAGACAATGTGGCACTCAGGAAGCAAGTAGTCTGGGACCAAGGAACTAAGCAATACACAGGTTTTTTAGAGTTTGGTGGGGAAGTGCCTCAGTCAAAAGAAGTAATAGAGGCATCTGAGGCTCTGGTTTTCATGCTTGTCTCTATTAAAGGCAAATTTATATGCCCGATCGCATATTTCTTTATCAACGGTGTACAGGCAAATAATCGGGCCACACTGATAAAATCCGTTTTAGAGAGGCTGCATAGTTCTGGCATTAGGGTTTGGTGTGTTACATGTGATGGCTGCAAGGTAAATATAAGCACTTTACGTACACTTGGCTGTACTTTAAATTTTTCCAAGGGTGATTTTAAGAGCTACAATGTTTATTGTATCTTAGACATGTCATATGATTAAGTTTGCCAGAAATGCTCTAGCAGAAGTATCTGCTATTGAGTCTCCAACTGGCATTATTAGATGGCATTTTGTTGAGCAATTGAACAAGGTACAACATCTCCAACTGGCATTATTAGATGGCATTTCGTTGAGCAATTGAACAAGGTACAAGAAGAAGAAGGTATGACATTTGCCAAAAAACTATCAGGACAACATATAAGTTATGTAAATAGAAAAATGAATGTTTCATTAGCTCCACAGACTGAGTTCTAGTGTGGCAGATAGTATAGAGTGTTTGAGGAGGGTTGGTGATCCAAATATTAAAGGAAGTGAAGCAACAGTAGAATTTTTGTATAATATTTATAGGATTTTTGATATTCTGAACTCCAGAAATCCATTAGGTAAAGGGTATAAGAGCCCCCTGAGACTTGATAACAAATCTTATTGGCTTGGTATTTAAAAAAAAAAAATTAAATTTAAAAAAAAATGGTTCAAATGGCTCTGAGCACTATGGAACTTAACATCTATGGTCATCAGTCCCCTAGAACTACTTAAACCTAACTAACCTAAGGACATCACACAACACCCAGTCAACACGTTGGTATTTTCAGACACACTGAAAATTATATCAAAAGCTTAAAAATCATTGGTGTTCCATTGCTGCTCCATGCAAGAAATACTTTTGCTTTTGGGATAATTTTCAATGTGCAATCAGTAAGGCACATAGCTCTGACAAGTATGCTTCGTGTTGAATCTCCTTTGAAGTATTTGCTAACATATAAACTGTCACAAGACCACATAGAGCTTTTTTTCCCCTGCATTCGGTCCAGATGTGGTTGGAACAACAATCCAAATGCATACCAGCTCAAATGTGCCATGAGAAAGTTGCTCTTGGGTAACAGTGTCACTGCAATGAATGGGAATTGCTCAAATTTTAATGTGTGTTGTTTGCCACCTGTTTATGATTTTCATGCAAGAAAGCATGTAGTAGAAAGTGATGAAAGTGCTGCAGAAAATGAAGTAGAGGAGTGGTGTGCACTTCACATACTGAAGCCACCAGTAGTTAAATCTGCATTAGAATGCGATTCTCTCTATGCTTTTCCCAATATGGCCAATAAAAATGCATTTGTAAATTTTGTTAAATGGGGAAAACTGGTTAAAACAAGTGACTGCGTGTACTCTGTTGTAGAAAACTCGGAAACTGTTTCAGATGTTTGTGACTGCTGGGGATATGTGACAGAAACATATACAGGCCAATATTTTGCATTGTGTTAAAAATAAATTTGTAGATTACCCATTTCCTGCTCTTGGTCATGATTACCGTTATGAAATTAGGATTGAGGACTTACATCAGACTCAACTTGTTTGTAAGATTGCATCCCTATACTCTTGCATATGCTTAAAAACATGTGGAAAAAAAGCCTGCTGAGAAAATTTTAAACAACAAATCAAGTATAAGGCAGAAGTTAAATAAACTCATATTGTTTAATCATGTATAGTGCTCAAATTGGAAAAATTATGTAATGGGACATTCCATGCAGATGGGTGTGACACTTTGACAGCTTTTTTAAAACTATTTTGTCCATAGATTTATTGTTGTGTAATGATGAACTTCAAAAGATGAATCACATTGAAGTAAAATTAAGTCTTTACATCCTGTGTAGATATTGTAACAAAATTATTATTGTTTATTATACAAGCTTATTTTAAGATGTTTGGTGTTACAAAATATGCACTTGCATTAAAAACGGGTGATTTTTGTGAAATTAATGAAAAAAATGTTCTGAGACTTATTTGACAGATGGCTTTCAGTGTAAGAAAATATGTCCCTCAATAACTATGTTAACTTGAATTTTTCACTTTAAGAAAACAGTTTAATCACAGGATGGGTGTGATCTAATGAAGTATGCAGTGGCCCTATATTTCAAACAGTAATGTTTGTGGATACTCTGCAACATAAGAGCAATAAAATTGTTACTCTGTTAATTCTTCCTATAATGAACACAATGTTCCAGTTGATCATAAGCATTCTTATTACTTTATAACCATTCTAGAATAAGGGGACTTGAGTCAGGCAAAACCTAATTTTCTGAATTTTGTCCTTATTTTGTTAGGATGTCTTTCTATTATATTTTCCTGTGTTAAGGGGGGGGGGGGGGGGAGAGAATGCAAATAATCATATAGAATTATCTTTCTAGCACTACAAAGTACAGAATACAGTGATTACAGGTACACGTGGACATCTAGGAAATTTCAGTATTCATGTTACATGCCTAATTTTCATCAACATTTACCTTAATTATACGGTTACACTTTTTGCTGATTTGAACTGTGTACTACATGTTAAAAAGATTTTGTTTGGTCATAGTAATAAAAGCATTTCATTTTGTTAGTTCATATGTCCCATACGGAACTGAAATTATCGAGTTATGATGACAAAGGAAGGAAATAACATTAAGGAATCTTACTTCACAGAAATTATGTAACAATGGTTACACTTTATGCTAGTTAACTTTAACATAAACCATTTAGTTTTCCATTAAGAGTGAAAGCAGTTGCACGAGTCACGTAAAGAACAAAGTTTTCCATAGGGAACTAAAGTATTTTACGTTTGAGTTATTGCAGACCCAAAGTATTGTGATCTTCATATTTCTATTTAAAAAAGTTTGTAACTCAAATTCACAGACATTTTGGAATCTGTACATACATGTGTGTAGCAAGGTACTTTTCATGTGCCATGTGGAACCTTTAATTTTCTGGTTTAAATATAATTTATTTCATGAATTACCTTTAATACCAGCACTGTCTGAATGCATTATTTACCATTTAGAAGAAGAAATATTAGTGTACAGAATAACAAACCTCATGAAAAATGCGAGAGATTGTTCTGTACAGAACTTGGAATGGCTCTTTATCAATAACAGGTAAAAAAGACGGCTTCTATTAAATGTTCAAAGAAACCAGTCAGTACCTCTTAATTCGCCATAGAGGTGATACAGTAATAAAACAATTTACTTTTTTCAGAATTTCTGCTAAGTATTAAAAGTGTGAAGACGTATTCAATTAGTATTTGCTTTACCAATAACCTGTAGTACAAGCACACGTATAAGCAGATAATTATGGGAGTCAAGAGTTATGTTAAAATTAAAGATACTGACTGTTATTACTTGCTCACAAAGCATTGTAGTTGCTGTACAGTTTATGCTGTATGTGGTGTACCCAATGTGATTCCTGGAGGACATAATATTTTGTTATCCTATGGGAGTGTACTGGTACCACACCTATTGAAAGTACGTTTTGTTGTGGAATAGTTGTATCAGGTGTCTGTACCAGAAAACAAATCTCCACTGTGACACCCTCATGTTCTTGGTATGCTATTAGCTATTATTACAGGAATACTCTTCACATGGAGGAGGAAGCATAGTGAGATTTTCTTCTTCATCATTTCCAACATTGTACACAACTTTCTTGCACTTTTATGTTATCACATTTTCCCCATGATAATCGAAAAGAGAGAGGGGGGAAAATAAAAATTTAAGCGAGCTTTCATAACTGAAAACTCTACTTGCGTCATTTGTTATTTTCAAAATGTTACTCTCTTTCCAAATACTGTCCTATTTCTTCAAACCAATTTTGAATTTCTCAGATTATTACACATTATTTACTGTACATTGTCCACCAATACTTCTGTTTTTTACTAGATAGTTTGTAATGTGGCACTACCTTTGTGCCACTGGTATTGGCTAGTGTACTTTTGCAGATAAGAAAATCGACTGGACTAGATTGTCCTGTCAGTATAGGACAAATTCAGACAATATGGAGCTTTTTACAATAATTTTGCAATATAATGTCACCCTTGTCTCACACAGATTGTAGCAGCCATTGGGGTGCCTGTCTAGCCAGCTTCTGCAGCTTTCACTTTCAGGTTTGTTTTTTGCTTGGGCCGTATAATGACAACCAGTCATTCCAGTGATTGACACCATGTCAAAGACTGGAACCAAGATTCACAGAAATAGAATCCTATGGTTGTAAGTCAAAGTGTAATTAATTTTGCTCACTGACATGTTTTGAATTCAATTTTAAAATTGTTTGGGTGTCAGACTGGAAAATTACAGTTTTAAGACACGCCAACCTTAAAATTAACAGCTGTGATCGAGGTTATTTTCAACAAGTTCCTTCACTTCCTACATCATCATGGATCAGTCCAATATAATATTATTACTAGACTTAACTTCCAAATGATACAAGTCATGCATTTAAGAGGAGCCTTAACGTTGGGCTTTGTGTTTATCTCATTTAAATGTATTTCTTGTCTCGTATCAAAGACTGAAGCACTGTTAAAAACTGGTGCTTCTACCATATCATTCCGTTTAAATACACCGTGTCATGTACAGGCGTTAATATAATCATGGCATTTAAATTACTGATCAAAGGGAGAGCCAAATTCGTAAGTGCATGTTGCAATTACAGTGTCAGCATATATGCAGATCGGTAATGCATCACTTCAGATAAAGAAAAATAATGATTTTTTTCTGTTTATACGTAAGTAATACTTTAATAGTTCAGTTGTAATTTCTGTTGTCAGTAAAGATACCCCTCAGCAAACGATATCAACTTTTTTTCAAGAGACGTCTTCACTGTTGTCCACACTTGATTTTCCGAATTATACCAGTAGTTAAAAGTTTCGGCAAGTAAGGTAATTTGTTGACCTCCATTGAATCTTAAATAGTGTTTTAAAACGGGCAAATAAGTAAAGCACTCATAAAATAGTAAACAATTTATAGGTCAGCTTGTCAAACTTTCAAAACACACTCGAATTTAGGAATTTCATAGCAGAACTGTCACTGTTTTTTCTCGCTAGATTAGAAACACTTCATTATGTTGATGTGTAGATATCTAGAACATCCAATATAAAATACTTATGAGGGCGCAGAACGAAAAACATTTTCATCCGTGTTTTGACACTTCGCTTTTTTTGCCAAATTCAGATATGGCGGACACTCAATTATATAACCTCTTGCCGGCACGCGCTAGAGCCATCTATCGGTAGGTCCGGTAGTTGAGCATCCCTCATTTCGCTAGCTTTTAGACGCCTGTGCTACTGCCTAGCAGAGCTTGTTTACCAGCAAACAGAAACAGCTAATTTCCAAAGATGTTACGAGTCTACCATTTACACTAGCAAGTTATTGCAGCAATTTACTTGCGCGGAGGAACTCGCCGCGCGATTTGCGAGTGTAAACATATCACCAAGTCGACTTGCGACCGTAGCAATTTATTGCAGAAGTGACTTGCTGTACGTTTTCCACTTCCAGTGTGAACGCCACGCAAGAAGTATCTGCAAGTAACTTGCAGCTTTTAGGATTTATTTCTATTTCCTGCAAGTAGGAAGCGCAAGTTAGAGTATGTATGTCGTCTGCATAACACTCATATTTAACATTTTACTTACTGTGGTGACTTAATTTTATGCAACCATCTTACGTATTATATGCAAACGAATTTCAGAAATGGAGGAGAAACGGGAATGGATGAAGCAGGATGCAGAACATTTTACTGACGCCGTGGAGAGCTACCCCGAAATACAGAACGTGCATAACCGAGACTTTAAGGATAGAGTGAAGAAGATGAGCGCATTAAATGAAATCTCGTCGATATTCGACACATCTATAAAAGAAGTACTTAGAAAGTAGCATAACTTGAAGACACAACCCCTTTGCCACCTGCATCCACTCGCTTGTTGTTTTAGGAGTCTAGAAGAAGATGATGTGTAATCATTATATGTTCTATTTACTTAAGGCCCGTCCACACGCAACGATCTGTCTGCGCAAATGTCTGCGCACATCACATCTGCGCAGACAGATCGTTGCGTGTGAACAGAAGATTTGCACCAACCTGAGGTGTGTGCAAACCTGGAAGTTGGAGTTGGAGGTTTGAGCGAAACCTCTCAAATCTGTCGGTTCAAACCACATCTGCGCAGACAAGTTGGAGCGTGTGGACAGGAGATCGTCGCAAATCTGGCGCGAAACAGCTGTTTGCTCAGTCTAGTGTTTGTATTTGTGTGCACAGGGCATTAAAATGGCTGATACTCGTCAGTGTTCTCGAGAGTTTGTAAGTGAATTCATTGAAATATACAGAAACCACCCATGTTTGTGGAAGATTAAAAATAAAGAATATAGTGACCGAGACAAAAAGACAGCAGCATACAATGCTCTAATTGAAAAATTGCGGGCAGTTGGCGCCTCGGCAAACAGAGAAACGGTAATAAAAAAATAATTTCGTTGCGAACTGGCGAAATTATTTGCGGATGGATGTCGAAACTTATAATTATCTCTTAAAGCATGTAACCCCTCATATTATGAGAAAAATACTTGTATGAGAAGGGAAATTTCTCCTCATGAACGCCTGGCAGTAACATTAAGATTCCTAGCAACAGGAAGGAGCTACAATGATTTGGAATTTTCATCTGCAATATCGAAACAAGCATTGAGTGAAATAATACCCAACACATGTGAAGCTATTTACGCTTTCCTGAAAGATGAGTTCATGAAGGCAAGTCAAGTAAATTAGTCTGTCAGCGAACTGTTTACCGAAAAGAGTTATCCAAAGTTCAGAAATCTAGAAGATCTGGTGTAGGAGTAGATCAAGTATACCAGCCAACGTTATGGTATTTTGATCTACTTGGCTTTCTTAGTGATCAAGAACGCCAAGACCAAGCAGGAGTACAATTGAAGATGAAATTGGAGTGCCAATGTGCGAGGAAATGGAACACGAGGTTATGTAAAACAAAACAGGTTCGCCCTGCAACTCTCGCAGTAAATTTACGTGACAAAACTGCTTTCGCTTTAGCAGCCACTGTCTGCACCATTTTGACCGCTTTCTCTGTTTCCTGCGGTTGGTCTGAATGTTTTTTGCAACACAAGTTGTGAACACAGACCAAAACAGAACTTCCTCCATTTCTATTTTTCAAAATAACTGAATTAAATTTTGACGTTTTCGGGGAGCGTAGTCGCTTGCCACTGATATTTCTTTTCTACACCGACAGATGGCGGGCGAATAGTAGATTGGGGTTTGTGTCGTGTGAACACACCACATTTGCAGCGATCTTTTGCATGTACAGACATCTGCGCCGATGTCTGCGCAGACAGATCGTTGCGTGTGGACCGGGCTTGCTTGTCACTTTCCATTTTATGAGCATTAGAAAAAAAAAAAATTTATAAGCATATCATTCTGTAAAATTCAGTTTATTTCAATAAAAATTAAATTTCATTGTTGTGTTTTCACATACCTTCAAATAATTTTCCCTTTTCAAAACGTTAAAAATGGCTCTACATACATCGGGTACGATCAGAAAAGTCGTGCTGACGGGAGTATGAAACAAGTACATTTGGGACTTGTATGAGTCTCTTACAAAGAAAAGATTTCAAAATTCAAACTTTTTTTGGTTGTGTGTTTCACATAAATAAATGAAATGCCTATTTTATTCGTAGCTCACTGGTGGCTATAAATCATAGAGTGAGTAGCAAACGTTCCTTTGCTGAAATAGCATTACCGAAGTTTGATATGATGGGCACTATTAACACCAACAAATACTCCAGATCATTTGAGGACATTCTGCAAAAGTTTTCAAAAGTATCCATGTTCTCGATACTCAGTTCTTGCAAAAGGTTATTACAGGCACCATTTTGCGATCTTCTCATTATCTACTCTCTAACCCAAATACTTCTCTTTTTCTTTTTCACGTTTTGCATTACAATTACAAGAGCTGCAGCATATCTCACCCGCCTACTTGTCATTTTACACTTTGGCTGACACTCGTAGTGGTACTGAAAGCATATGTAAACAGTATCAGCAAGTTATTGACGCAAGTTTCTTGCCAAAGAACTTGCGGAAGAATCTTGCTTAATTCTTGAGCTGCTGTGTAAACACAGCTGCAAGCGGCTAGCAATAACTTCTGCAAGCGACTTGCTAGTCTAAACCCACCTTAAGGCCGGTATTACACTATCAAATTTCTTTGTCCAAAATCTTTGTCAAAGATATTTGATAGTGTAATAGGGATCTTTGACAAATGTCGTCCAATATTTGATCAAATCTAGGCCGAGGCCGTATATTTGATCAAAGAAATCGCTTGACTTCTGTTCACTGCAATGCGATATGTTACCACGCGGAGCGCTAGCATCGCTGCAGCGTTCTGTCGTCTGTAGTGTTTTTATAACCATTGCCGGTAAATACAATTGGTGTGTGCCGACAACTACAGAATTAATAGAGATGTCTGTAGCTTATGAGGCGCTTTAGAACGTGAGGCACCCTGAATACAAAAATACATTAAGAAGATTGGAGACCTAACATAACCCTCTCCTGTACCAAGGAATCGGAGTGTTATAGTGAGCCTGTCTTCTGAAGATATAACAGTTCTTAAGTGAAAATTGTGCTTTGTGATATGAGGATACACTTCATTGAGCACGTACAGAAATGTATGCTCATCCATTCTTAAGTAATTGATGTACGACTTGACGTCTTCCACTGTAAGCTCACGTAACAAGTTTTGTTGAATGCTTTTATCGTGTCGTCGTAAAACCCACGGCTTCACCCAGATTAGATTAGTTTTTCGTTCCATAGATCCGTGCTGAGGAGATCCTCGTGGATGTGGAACATGTCGATTTTTTTTAAGCTGAAATAAAAATACTAATAGTATGAATAAATACAATATATCATTTGTTTCTATTAAAAATTTCGCCAATGGAGTAGAACGAGTTGGCCAGTAGTAAGTCTTTCAGGCTCCTTTTAAACTGATCTTTATTTCTAACTAAATTTTTTATGTTTCCTGGCAAATTATTGAAGATGAGTGTTCCTGAGTAGTGGACCCCTTTTTGAACTAAAGTAAGTGTTTTTAAGTCCTTGTGCAGATCATTTTTGTTCCTGGTATTGTATGTATGAACTGAGTTGTTTGTTGGAAAAAGAGATATATTATTTACGACAAATTTTATTAAGAAGTAAATATACTGAGAGGCAGTAGTTAACCTGCGAGCCGGAAGTATAGTGAGACTCTGTCATTTGGGCCTACGAGAGTTATAGTTTTTTTTGTTTGTTTCTCATGCCTAGATAACTGTACAAACATATCGTTGCATGTATTGTAATAATCATTACATATAATGATCCACATGCAACAATATCTCTACGGAAGTATCTAGGCATGAAATACAAAACAAAAAAAGCTAACCTGCAAATCTCGTACGTCCAAACGACAGGCTCACTGTACTTCTGGCCCGCCAACAGTTTCATTTACTTTCTTATTTTCCCCCAGTACCAATGCAAGAATCTGAAGTACCCAGTTCTTTGAAGAGGTTTCTGCAGGAGGTCCGTGAATTTACTCCACAAATAATACGTATTACACGCTTTTGGACCTTGAAAACTTTTGTTTGACTTCAAGATTTACCCCAAAATATTATCCCATATGACATTATGGAATGAAAGTATGCAAGCTTTTTCATTTTTATGTTGCCTATGTCTGCTAACACTCGAATTGCAAATACAGATTTGTTAAGGCGTTTCTGCAGTTCTGTGGTGTGCTCCTCCCAACTGAATTTATTATCAAGTTGTAATC
This sequence comes from Schistocerca serialis cubense, assembly GCF_023864345.2. NCBI lineage: Eukaryota > Metazoa > Arthropoda > Insecta > Orthoptera > Acrididae > Schistocerca > Schistocerca serialis. Next base: position 113,909,974 of record NC_064646.1, read on the forward strand.
CCAGGACTTTTAAGACTGTCAACCTCGTATGTATGGTTCCATTTTTCCCCCCACTTCCTTTCCGCATGTGCACACAATGCAATTGGAGTACGTAGAACTGCTGCGGTTAATAACAAATTGTTGTCAGCCATCTTGAACTTTGACGAAAAATTTGATGACAGTGTAATACCCCTTGTAGCGCTACGTCTTTGTCAAATATATTGGACGGAATATTGGATCACATCTTTGATCAAATCTTTGACAAAGAAATTTGATAGTGTAATACCGGCCTAAGGCATGTTTCCACCTTTTCCACAGGCAACAAAAACTTGCAAATGTATCCCCCCCACTTCGCTTTCGGAGACTTGTATTCCACAGGTATGGTGGGAATTTCTACTGGCACAGTTTTCAAAATAACCTCAAATGATGTAATTTGTACCGACGATTGGTGTTGTTGAGCTCAGGAGACAGCAGAAACGACAAAGAAGAGAAAAAGGACACCACAAATACTGGATACTAGAAGAGATTCTCCATAGAAATCATTTATGGGTGTCAAACACGCTAATAAAAGAGTTATCTGCAGGGAACGAAGTGACATTTGACAATCATTTCAAGCAAAAATTAGATACACGAACATGAGTCATCATGGCAAGATCATATCAAGTTACAATTGACATCGAGGTACCCAGCAACTTGGAGGCACTCACCCTACCATATATGCTTGCTATACTCCTAAATGGACAATTTCTAAGTTTTTATGCGACATGATGGCTGTTATTTACAATACCCTAAGGCATACTGGAAAGTAAGGTTCGCTCATTTAATGTACTTTTGCTAACGGTAACTGTCTGAGTATGGCCCTACAAAGCACGTGGATATCCTAGATTCACGCTGTAGATGTAATAACGGTTCCTCTAGATGCAGACACATGCCTGCCTGGTTTGCATTGCTGGCAACATTGACAATGTTGAGCCCACCTTCTGCAATTCTTCTTCATCCTGGGCCACATCACTTTCTTTGTCAGTAAGCACAATGTGACATGCACTGCCATACGAGAAAAATTATGAACTGCATCGAAGACTAAACTTTGAAAGTATTTGGGGATGAATAATCGAGGCATATTAATAGATCTGTCACACCACAAAGATATACCTGAGTCTGGATATCCACCCGCTCTAATTCCAGACTGGACTGCTGTTGTTCTCCCAGGAAAATTTGTGCAGAATCTGAACAGAATGTTTGCGACCACATTTCTGCTTCCATTAATGTGACGCACGTCTGTTGTACATTTTGACATGAGCTCTACAAGTCTGCATTGTCTAGGATATCCACTGGAGATTCCTTTAACGAAAAGTGCCATTAAAAGAGTGTGGTCAGTGTAGATGAACAAATTTCCCCTTCAAGTGAGTCTCTAAACTGCCAGACAGTGGCATACATGACATACAACTCGCTTGAAAAATGGTAATGAGAAAAAATGGTAATTATTGCCAAGTGTCATTTGCGAAGTACTGCAGAACAAACCCACTGCCCTGTGACTAGCACCTGCCATGAATGCCGTAGGCGTGTTATGGCATTAATGTGCAAGCAGTACACCCCACATTGTGTAGTAATTACAGCACTCCAGTCATCTTACTGGTGGCCTTACCGTCGTATACCACATATAAATCGATATTTTAACCCCATAAATGCTGCCCACTTCCATATACAGAAACACAAAACACATAAAAATCTCCGGAATTTCAATTACAACAATGCTAAATAACAACAACTTGAACAAGAGACCTCAAAGCTGTAAGAAACACATAAAATTGGAAAATATGTACTGTAACTAAAGCCTAATTACTTCCCACTTTTGTAAAATAATACCATGAAGTTCTGATTTAACACACGACTTTTAAATTAAGCTCACAACCAACATTTGTTTACACAGTCATCAACTTAATTAAAACAGCTGTGTTAGCCGCTGTGGCTTAGCAGTTCTAGGCACTTTAGTCCGGAACCATGTTGCTGCAGGTTCAAATCCTGCCTCGAGCATGGATGTGTGTGGTGTCCTCGGTTAGTTAGGTTTGAGTACTTCTAATTCTAGGGGACTGATGGCCTCATATGTTAAGTCCCATAGTACTTAGAGCCATTTGAACCATTTTGAAAACAGCTGTCATAAAGTACATATAATTTATCTGAGTGACTCGATCAGGAGATTACCTACCAGTAGGACCGAAGGCAAAGGTCGCTGTTACATATGCAAGGTGCCCCTGAAATTGGTTATAATCTACCACATGTGCCTCTGATATGATCAAGTACCCCCTCTCAAAATGAAAATCACTTTACTATGGTCCAGATGTATGGTAATGCTGTGTGTGCAAGGGAACAGAGGGAAGGAATGCCCTAACATATGAACCATATGTGACAAACAAACAAAAAATTCAATGAGTAGTAATGGGAATTATTGATAACTGGAATGAGACAAGGAATTGGAACCATTATAAATTTATTGATCATTGATCGTGAATAATGTGCAAGAACAAGCAACTAGACAAAAATTTTACTTGGAGGAAATGATTGCGGATACAAAAATCTGAAATACATTTACAGCAGGTCAAAGGAAGAAAAAGAGTGGAATGGGTCTGGACAGATAATGACTGAATTGGTAATGAATGTGACGTTCTGTCCAAAATGAATTCAAGTGTGATTATGAATTAACTGTGATGATTGTATCAGTAGGTTAGTGAGAGAGACAAATAGAATGATAATTGCAAACAGCAAGTCATGACCAAGAGTTCACTTCGAAAGTGACTGATTAATTATCCTGCAAAATACGCACCTATCATCTTGCAAGAGTTACTCTCTCCCACATCTCTGCAACACTTGCATAAAATTTGTAAACTGAGGCGAGACAAAATTGCAGGTGGTGTTGAACTCTGGCATGCTGCGTCCCATCTGCATTACAGCGCCAGTCTCTTCACAAGGAGCCTCTAGCCAGAATGTACATCTGACATAAGACGATCTCGACCTGAATCTGTGAAAACTTGTGCTCTCTACTCCTTCGTGGTGCAGGCCCACCAAGAACAGCCTTTTAAGCCAGTCTGCGGCTACGTCTCTGATTCTTCAAGTAGTAAATCTTGTTACACCATTACTGCTCCAATTCTAGACTATTCTATGCAATCTGGAGAGATCGCGAGTGCCTCCCAATAGCAAGTTAGTGATCCCAAAGTGTGTGAACGCCGACCAACAAACGGCGGTCCCACCTTCGTTCCTAAACCTTCTGTAAGCAACGTTTTGATTGAGTGGCTGGTAGGGCGGCAGCACGCCACAAAGGGAGCGTACAGGAGGAGTTCTACTCATCCCACGCAACAGAGAGATGTTATCTGTCCTAGAGTCTCAGAATTGTAAATGCTCTAAATCAGAGGGCGGCAAACGAACTCATGGCGTTCCAGGCCCACAGAGCTACTAAACTGATCAAACACCAAGCCAGATTCAACTGCCAGTGAACGGGTCGAAGGCCCAGCATTCTCCCCTTCCTAAAGGGCTTACGGTCAGCTGGTGTCCCAGAGGTTCCTGTGAGCTCGCCTCACCTGTCTCAGCAACTAACGTGAGCCTCTGTGTACAACATACACATCAGAACTAATGAGAAGAAGGGGTAACATCAGTAATGATAACTCACTTCTATGGATAATTATTCTCAATATTGCGTTACTCTTGCGATAAATGATAAAACCCTAGTGTACCATGAGCGTAATGAAAATGAAACATGCGGCTGGCTACAGCCTGACAAGCTTCACTTGAATTGGCCATTCCTTTTAGGAGTGTGGCCAGTGGCGCTAGCAATGCAATGATATGGAGCAGGTGCCAATGGTGAATAGCTTAGTATCCCAAGAAACCTTCGCAAACGTTAGTAAGTTTTAGACAGAGATACGTTGTGGATAGTGTGATGTACCATTTGTATTTCTTGCTTTTATGTTTTCGTTTTCTATGAAGGCAAAGAGAAAAAGTGAAGTGGTAGCCCAGCGTAGAGCCTGTGCCTACCTTCATGTATTTTTGATTTTCAAATGTTAAAAAAACATAACCTGTTCTTCCTGTGCCTTGGTAAGAGGAAGGTCTCGCTCTCTGCTAATGTACGAAGGTAGACGCACATTATTTTAGAGAGTAATCGGCGGTAGCCATTTCGGTTATGAGAATAAGTGAAAAGTCTGTATTTTTGATGTGTGCAAAAAAAATAATACATTCGTATTTCGATAGTGAAAAATTGAATTATTATTCCAAGTAGTACTGTAATATATAAGGATTGAAGAAGCCTACCTGTGTACTTCAGAGTTATCACGAAGATCTGATTACTATAGCATGGACTACATCAAGATTTGGAAGGCTGTACCTCGTTCATTAAATTTGGCATTTACAAGCCGATTCGTCATTTTTCGTGCTCCTACTCATGTCACCAATGTAGGATTTTGTGGGTGATGTGCTAATACAAAACGAAGGTGCATACAGATTGTTAAAAAACAGTTTAAACACAGGCAAAGTTTACTCAGTATAACGTCGGAAGGTCACGAGAGAATACACTCAAAAGTATACCAAGAACTTACAAAAGACACAATATATATCGCTGTAACATTCAGTTGTGTGTGATTTCCTGATTGATCTTCAGGTGTCAACAGTGTTACCATATGTTTGAGATACTTTAGTAGAGTAAGGAACAGGAAGGAAATTTGGAGCATTCGGAGCTGATAATGCGAACACAAATTTTGGCTGCATAAGTTGACTAAAGGGTAAAAATGTATTCAACAAACTATTATTATATACGATTAATGAAAATTTAGTTGGGCAGGGGCGGGGTTTGAAAAGCTCACATCCTTAACAGTGCCATTCAGGACTGGTTGGATAGTTTTTGTGTAGATTTAAACTGTACAGTTCTCAAGCTGCACAACTGCTTTTCTATATACCTGTATACTGAAGAACTGAGGAATTCAAGCATTATTGTGAATGTGTAGAAATTAGTTACAAACAGCTTCTTAGTTACTAAAATCAGGTGGTTATCTCTGTCCCCTGCACTTGACATAATAACTGAAATGCACAAGGCTTTAAAAATTTACTTTTTGGCTACATCCAATGACCCTAAACTTCGAAAGGTGTTATCTGAAAACAGTCTGAGTAAGGTTTATTTATATCCCATACACTCATCGATGTATGTGTTTCATAATGTGATAAAACAACTTGAGAGTGAACAAACATCCACTGCTGAGATGACTATAATATTATATAATGTGTACTCTCTTCTTAAGAACAAATTGGAGAACAATTTCATGTCACTGATGACAAAAAAAGACACTGACAAGTTCTAGGGAGGTTGGGTTGGGTTGTTGTGGGGGGGGGGGGGGGGGAGACCAGACAGCAAGGAGGGACTTGATAAAGAAGTTGACAATTTTTAGCAGAAGGCTGTTTCGCTGTATGGCGAATGTCGGAAGTATTCCCATAAATGGTGTGTGTTATTTTCAAAACTGAATCGTTTCGTTTTAGAAGATGCATGTTAACTTCGCTGTATTGAATTTTGTGTCTTTATTCCGACCGGTTTCGATTTTCATCTATTGTCCAGGGATTATACAAAATATACAAAAATGAACAACATGTACATGTTACTGACGAAAAATACACAATACAGAGTCGTTATGTGCTGAAAATCATATATAAAGATAATCGAAAAGTTACTTACAAAGCAAAAAACAATACGACTTTTACGTTACTTGTATCATGCAACACAAGAATTTTATTTCTAAAGATCCATCTTAATCACACAATTTTTTTCATTTAACTGTTACCAATTTTGGCTACTGCCATCTTCAGATGTGTTACAAATAAATTTTATTTGTAACACATCTGAAGACGGCATTAGCCAAAACCAGTAACAGTGAAATGTGAAAGTCTGTGTGATCAAGATGGACTTTTACAAATTAGTGCCACAATATGTTCATGGACTCGTTTAGAGACTTTATGTCATCAGTTGATAACTACAGGCAAATGTGGACTACATGGCATATTATAAGACGCATCAACAGCTATCAGTGATATATTGTGACTCATTCAGACGAGATACAGAAAATAAGCATTAAGGATACACTTTGAACCAGAGTAGCCATAAGGTGCACTCTTTGTTGTCGCACCACATGGTTACTTTGGTTCTGCATGTATCCCTGATGCTTAACTACCCACAAACAAGCGACAAATTGCTGATTGTATAATGTGATAAGTGCCCTAATACTTGTGGGAATTATTTGGAAAAGTAAATTATAGTACAGGCTTTCACGTAAAACTACATCATCTGAGAAAAGTATAATTGTTTTATTTCAAAATGGCACTTATTTAAAGAACACACATCATATAAATAGCATTTAAATTATAACTTTACATTACTTTTGCTTTGAGCAATGATGTCCTGCATTTTTGTCTAACGAGCTACATTTTTTACCATTGTATCCTACATTTCCTTAAAATACTATGGTAACCCTATATTTTACACAGCTTGAAACATTACATATAGATAAAGAACGAAATATGTATGTATTTAGTGTTGAAATTGTGTTTATATTAGTTTAAGGCACAATGCATTCCTTGCCCTTGCAAAAAGTTGATAGTGTCACAGTACCAAAGCATTAGCTGAAGTAGCTCACCAGCTGCTGATCTGCTTATTGTTACACTGGTAATTCTTTTCAGTTTCTTCCTATAGTTTATCCAAAATAAATTTAATTTCTTTAGTAACTGAAGTTTATCTTCTTATGGATACATTTCCCTATGTTTTGAAAACAGGCGACTGTATTGCTCAGTTTTCTTCTGGTAGTTACTATACTCATTTCATTTTACTCATCATAAGGCTACCAAAGCCCTGCAGACTTCCAATTCTAAATTAAATATATATCCGCCACTTTCGAACCCATTTACACAATCTGGTTTAAACAACACAGCAAATCGTCAAAATAAGCCGTTTGCCCTAAGGGCTGCGATGAGTTAGATGTTCAATATTTACCAGAGACTCTACAATCCAACCATTCGGCGCAATAAAAATCTAATTTCAGTAGATCTGTGAACATCTTGTGGAATATATCGATAGATGGTCAGTAATATACATACACTACTGATAGCCCTGGAAGATCCAGCCATGAACTCTTCCATCTGGTGTGCAATATGTGTGAGACAGGCAGAAGACTGTCAGACTTCAGGATGAATGTAATATTCCCAAAGAAAGCAGCCGATGACAGGCGTCAAAATTACTGAACTAACGGTTTAATAAGTCATTGTTGCAAAATAGTGACATGAATTCTTTATAGAAGAATGGAAACACTGGTAGAAACGAGTCTCGGGGAAGAACAGTTTGGATTCCAGAGAAATGTAGGAACACGTGAGGCAATACTGACACTATAAATTATCTTAGAAGATAGGTTGAAGAAAGGCAAACCTACGTTTATAACATTTGTAGACTTAGAGAAACATTCGGCAATGTTGATTGGAAAAATCTCTTTCAAATTCTGAAGATGGCAGGGACAAAATATAGAGAGTGAACACTATCAGTTGGTTACCTATATCACAAATCCCATAAAACTTCAATTTATCGAGGAGAATATTAAGATTCATACAGTCAAATGCCTTAGATAGGTCAAAGAAAATACCAGCTGGCCCTATTTTATTACTTAATGATTGTAAAAACTTGGTGACTTAACATGTAAATAGCATTCTCAGTAGAGAAACTGTTCTGAGACTCAAACTGTGATTTGATGAGGATATTATTGTTAAAAAGGTGAGATACCATTCCAGAATACATCACCTTCTCAAAAATTTTAGAAAATGTTAGCAGTGAAAGAGGTTGGTTGTTATTGACATTGCTCTTATCACATTTCTTAAAGAGTGGTTTAACAACAGCATATTTCAGTCTCTCTGGAAAAATGCCTTGAGTTAATGATGTATTATGAATCTTCTGTAAGAAAGGTCTTATTATAGGGGAACAAATCTTTAATACTGTACTGAACCGATAGCCAGTAACAGGTAACAAATATTAATATTAGTTTGTATGCATTCATGCCACATTTTATAGACCTTAAGAGCCCATTTAAGCTGTACATTCTAGAGTGAATGTACAGAGTGAATCTGAAGAAAAACACACTGCAGAAGATATTTCAAATTGGATAATGCCTCTTATGATAAAATGCACTGAAGCACCAAAGAAACTGGTATAGGCATGCATATTCAAATACAGAGGTATGTAAACAGGCAGAATACGGCGCTGCAGTCGGCAACGTCTTTATAAGACAAGTGTCTGGCGCAGTTGTTAGATCGATTACTTCTGCTAGAATGGCAGGTTATCAAGATTTAAGTCAGTCTGAACGTGATATTGTAGTCGCGCTCGAGAGATGGGACATAGCATTTCCAAGGTAGCGTTGAAGTGGGGATTTTCCTGTACGACCATTTCACGAGTGTACCGTGAATATTAAGAATCCGGTAAAACATCAAATCTCCGACAATGCTGAGGTCGGAAAAAGATGGCAAGAATGCCACCAACGACTATTGAAGAGAATCGTTCAACGTGACAGAAGTGCAACCCTTCCGAAAATTGCAGCAGAGTTCAATGCTGGGCTGTCAACAAGTATCAGCATGTGAGCCGTTCAATGAAACATCATGGATATGGGCTTGCGGAGCCAAAGCCCCACTCGTGTACCGTTGGTGGCTGTACGACACAAAGGTTTAGACCTCGCCAGGGCACATCAACACAAACATTGGACTGTTGATGAGTACAAACATATTGCCTGGTCAGACGAGTCTCGTTTCAAATTGTATTGAGTGGATGGATGTGTAGGGGTAGGGAGACAACATCAAGAATCCATGGACCCTGCATGTCAGCAGGGGACTGTTCAAGCTGGTGGAGGCCCCATAATAGTGTGGGGTGTGTGCATATGGGACCCCTAATGTGTCTAGATATGACTCCGACAGGAGATGTGTACATAAGAATCCTGTCTGATCACCTGCATCCATTCGTCTCCATTGATCATTCCGACAAACTTGGGCAATTCCAGCACGAACAGGTGACACCCCACACGGCCAGAATTGTTACAAAGTGGTTCCAGGAATACTACTGTGAGTTTAAACACATCCTATGGCCACCAAACTACCCAGAAGTGAACATTATTGAGTATACCTGGGATGCCTTGCATTGTGCTCTTTGGAGGACATCTTCACCCCGTCGTATTGTTACGGATTTATAGACAGCCCTTGCGGGATTCATGGTGTCAATTCCCTCCAGCACTACTTCAGATATTAGTCGAGTGCATGCCACGTCGTGCTGTGGCAGTTCTGCGTGCTCGCGGGACCCCTACACGATATTAGGCAGGTGTGCCAGTTTCTTTGGCTCTTCAGTGTATAATTTCAAATTTAAAGTCAGTGCCATATTAATGGACAACACTTCAGATATGAAGTGAGCTGCCAAGCTTTTGAATTTTTCATATGTCAGTTGTTTTGCACATTCTTTACATAGCTTTGTGTAACACACAATACAACAGTCAATAGAGAAAGCTGATGATGAGGCTAAAAGAGCAGTTATGTTTTCCAATAAGAGTCCTTTTTCATTAAGAAAACTTGCTTAAATACAAGGAAATTAAAAGAACGACATGTAACCAACCAATTGCCACCATAAAGGATGGGAATTGTTCAGTCTGGAAGCTGTTCGATGATACCATCAGTCAGCTCCAAAGAAGCCACAACCCAGCACCTGCGGGGGTTGTCAAAGTAGAGATCTATTGTTACACTGACTGAAAATGGCACCTGTCAGGAAGTTGTCATCTCATAGCACTGGGTGTACTGCGAGTGGGCCGGCCGGGGTGGCTGAGCGGTTCTAGGCGCTACAGTCTGGAACCGCGCGATCGCTATGGTCGCAGGTTCGAATCCGGCCTCGGGCATGGATGTGTGTAATGTCCTTAGGTTAGTTAGGTTTAAGTGGTTCTAAGTTCTAGAGGACTGATGACCTTAGAAGTTAAGTCCCATAGTGCTCAGAGCCATTTGAACCATTTGAACTGACAGTGGTCCGCATCTTCCCAACACGATATTTCGACGTCGCAACTTGGCTTCTTCAACTGATGATTTCTGAAACTGGTCTCTGTGGTGACCAGGCTACAGTGCACAGGCGTGTACCAAGTTCAGAACGCCAGGAGGATGACATAGCCACGAAAGAAAGCTGGAGCGGTTACGAATAGCATAAGGAACGTCTACAACGCGACGAGAGTGCTAGGAAAGCGCCTGGCGGGCGCCACCGCAGAACACAGCCGTAAAGGGCACAGACGGAAGAGGAAACGCCTTGAGATGGATAGAACCACCAGAAACAGCCACAGCATGGGCGGGTGGTATAGCGAACATCAGGCACTGACCAGGCGTGAATATGGGACCTGGTCGGCAAAGCGACATCGAGACTATGAGCTGAACAAGCTCAGGGGCCTTAACTTGCAAGTGGAGCCTCTCGTGGCGGGATTCGACACTAAGCTGCAGTGCTATAAGTGTCAACAAAGAGTGACATGTGGCACAATACTGCCGCAACCAGGTGGTACGTGTCTAGTGCGGTGGCAAGCACGCTAGTCAAGTTTAGCCAAGGAAGACAGAAGACCAAACGGCAAGTCCCCATTGCGGCGGGCCGCATGCCGCAACCTGGCGCGGCTGCACAGCTTGCAACATCGACATCCAGATACCGCAGGGGAAGAATAGTCCCACGCGAGCCTGACAGATGGCAGAAAACTCAAGAAGAGGTGCCGAAGTAGGCGGAAACGTGGCGGGAGCACTACTTCGCTTCCAGGGAAGAGCAGAGAGGAGACGGAAGTGGCCTCTCCTCGCGCGCGGATGGCTGCCACCGCCGCTATAGCTGGAGCCTTGAACGACGGCTGTCGGATTAGTCTCGTTCTGCGCATCTGACGACACGTCATCCTCCGACAGCCGATGAACGTTCAGTAGTTTTCTCAGCGTTCTGCTGAGAACCTCTTGCCCAGTGCGAGTGTTAAACGTTGTTGTGGCAGTTATTCGGTGAATGCCGGCCGCAGTGGCCGAGCGGTTCTAGGCGCTTCAGTCTGGAACCGCGCGACCGCTACGGTCGCAGGTTCGAATCCTGCCTCGGGCATGGATGTGTGTGATGTCCTTAGGTTAGTTAGGTTTAAGTAGTTCTAAGTTCTAGGGGACTGATGAGCTCAGATGGTAAGTCCCATAGTGCTCAGAGCCATTTCAACCATTGCTGGTGAACGTAATTTATCTGTCCATACAAGTGGAAGCCCAGTTTTCAGATCGCCAGGGAAGCATTTAGAGGATTTTGAGAAACGTGTCGCAAGGCGAGTTGTGCTAAATCTGTACAAGACAGGCGAATAGCCTATTAAAAAAATTACGTTGAAAGTGCGTGAAACTATAAATTTTAAAGGCAGTATTACCTCAATGCGAAGAATACTGAAATACATTGGGTTCAAATATGTAATACAAATGATAGACGAACATTTTTAAAGGAATCATAGAATGAAGGCTTTCATGACCGGATGACAATACTGCTGGTGAACCTTTCGTGATGTACGGTCGTGGTCCAAGACATTCTTCTGTTCCTGACGTTTTGTCCAGGACTGCGCTGGGCGAAACGTCAGGAACAGAAGAGTGTCTTGGACCACGACCTTAGATCCCGAAAGGTTCGGCAGCATCTTTTAATGGAGTGGTGTGACATCGCTGCTTCAAGGGCACAGCTTTTAAGAAGCATTCTTGAAATAAGCGAATCTGACAGCCAGAACATTTTTTACTTGGATGAAACATGGGTAAACCAGAATCGTTCAAGGAAAGTGTGTTGGAAACTGAGTGATGGTTCAGGTAGTTTTAAAGTATCAGTTGGTAAAGGGGGACTAATAATTGTGCTTCACGCTGGTTCTTCCGGATTCTTCCAGAAAGCAAATAAGTATTCCGGGCAAAAAAGAGCAGTTCAGGTGATTATCATGAAATGAAATGAGAGACATTTGCATTATGTTTTAGGTAACAGTTTCTCCCTTACTTGCTTGCAAACTCAGCGATTGTTATGGACAATGCAAGTTATCATTCAGTTGTTGACAAAGCTCCCACAACAGGTACAAAAAAAGCCAATATCATCCTGTGGCTTGCAAATGAGAAGATACCGCACACTGCAAGTCAAACTTGGATTGAATTTTAGGGCTTCATAAGTCTTGTGTGAAGGTTTATGAAATCGATTGTATTGCGCAGGAATATGGACACAGAAATTGAAAATTTATGCTAAGTTCCTATGGGACCAAACTGTTGAGGTCATCGTTCCCTGGGCTCACACACTACTTAATTTAACTGAAACTAACTTAACGCTAAGGACAACAGACACACACACACTAATGTCAGAGGGAGAACTGGAACCGCCGACGGGGGAGCCGCGCGAATCGTAGCAAGGCGCCTGAGACCGCGCGGCTATGAACATAGAGTTTTGCGTTTGCCACCATATCATTGGCAGTACAATCCGATAGAGCTCGTATGGGCACAAGTGAAAGTAATGTCGCGGAACGAAACACGACATTTAAAACTGCTGACACAGAGAGACTTTTGCACGGGACACTTGACAGCATAACGCCTTCAGCATGGGCTGAATGTGTTCGACACGCAGAACGGCTACAGGAGGGGGATACGTAGAGGGAAATTTTAATTGATAACGCACTCACATGGTCATCACTCTGAGACCAGAGGAGTTAGACACGAACACGAACTGCAGCGATGCAGATGACTTGCGGCCGCCGCTGCGACTGCCACATGCAAGCCCCACATACAATATTCATCTTGTCTTTTCTTGTTATATAGTTTCTCTGCCGCAGTTCCAGTTTTACCAGTAATATTGACATATATTCTCTCTTTTGAAGCTGTAATAAAAGTCTTCATTTTGAGGCACGTTTTGTATGTTGGCTTTTATGCTGCCAGTTGATTACCTGTCGTAGTTTTGTGCATCGCTGCGGCTGCTAGATCATATTCAGCGTTTGTCTCGACTGATCTATATTTTAGCAAATAATTGCTGTTTGCCGGCCGGAGTGGCCGAGCGGTTCTAGGTGCTACAGTCTGAAACCGCACGACCACTACGGTCGCAGGTTCGAATCCTGCCTCGGGCATGGATGTGTGTGATGTCCTTAGGTTAGTTAGGTTTAAGCAATTTTAAGTTCTAGGGGACTGATGACCGCAGCAGTTAACTCCCGTAGTGCTCAGAGCTATTTGAACCATTTTGAATTGCTGTTTGTGTCTGACAGGCACACTCTAGTAAGTTTGTCTTTTGGTGCATTGCATTTCAGTAAATTTCAGTCTTTATGTATACTTTATCAACTTTGTTTTAGTCGAGGTGTTTTAAAAAAGTGGAATGCGGCTGTTATAAATAAAACCTTTGTCACAGTGGCAAAAGACGAAAAATTTTCAGTATTACATACAATGCTTTTATGGTATTAAAATTATTTCATTCAGAATGTTATATAACATGTAATTTGTGGTAGACTATGTCCTTGTTGGAAGTAGTTAACCCTGTACATGACAGCAGCGTTTTGGTGTTCAACGAAAATAATTATCTGCAAACTTTAATTTTGTCATTGGACACAAGCATGTACTTCTCTGTACATACACTGGTTAAAAGAATTAGCGGATCAGTTGAAACATCTAGGTTCTGAAGTATTGTCATCGGCAGAATGAACTGAAATGGCTGAACGTCTTTCTGTTGGTTCTACGGAGTGGAGATTGGTTGCAGCTATTTGAGTGTCCCAAAGTGTAATTTCCAGGACGTGGACGTGATTTCAGACAACTTTAATCGTTAAAAGGAGGCAAGTCCAAGGTCGTTCACGGGTAACAGCAGCAAGGGATGACCATTATCTACGGTTAACAGCCCGTCGAGACAGGGAGCTGAATGCAACACAGCTGCAATGCATCCTCCAGGCAGCAACAGAACGCGCAGTATCAACATAAACAGTCCGAAATCGCCTTCGGTAATGTGACCTCTACCCACGGAGGCCTATGGTGTGTGTCCCATTGAAGCCACGACACCGTTTAGCCCGCAGAAACTGGGCGGAGGAACATGAGGATTGGAGTCGTAATGAATGACGCCGGGTGCTGCTCACACACGAGTCAAGATTTTGTGTTTAGCCAAACAATCGTCGTTCCCTCAGCTGGAGAGAACATGGAACTCGGAACAGTCCTCCTTATGTGGAGGAAACATCACCACATCACGGTGGTGGACGAATGGTGTGGGCAGGAGTCAGTACTGGCGAACGTATGGGCCTCTATGCCTTTCTGAATGGCGCTTTGATTGCTCAGAGGTATAGAGACGAGTTCCTTCGACCTTTTGTTGTGCGCTACGCTGGTGCCATAGGAGATGGGTTCCCTCTGGTGGACAATAACGTTCGTCCCCACAGAGCTGCACTGGTGGACAACAGCTCGTTCACTGGACGTAAACCCAATTGACCATGTCGGGGATGCACTTGGCAGAGGCATTGCAGCCAGCGGTTTTTTATGTTAGAAGGCCTCGGGAAAGTACGGGGTGGGCTGCAATCTCAAAGGGTGCATGGCAAATACAGGACGTACTTGAATCAAGGAACAGTCGGAATTGTAGTTGTAAATTGTTGTAGTTGTGCTGGGAAAGTCTCTGAGCTACAAGCGCTAATAGAAAGCACAGAAGCTGAAATCGTTATAGGTACATAAAGCTGGCTAAAGCCTGAAATAAGTTCTGCAGAAATTTTTACAAAGTCTCAGACGGTGTTCAGGAAAGATAGATTAGGCAGAATTGGTGGTGGAGTGTTTGTGTCTGTCAGTAGTGGTTTATCTTGTAGTGAAGTCGAAGTAGGTGCTCCGTGCGAATTGGTATGGGTGGAGGTTATACTTAACAGCCGAACTAAGGTAATAATTGGCTCCTTCTACCGACCCCCAGACTCCGATGATATAGTTGCTGAACAGTTCAGAGAAAATTTGAGTCTCGTAACAAATAAATACCCCACTCATACGGTTATAGTTGGTGGGGACTTCAACCTTCCCTCGATATGTTGGCAAAAATACCTGTTCAAAACCGGTGGTAGGCAGAAAACATCTTCCGAGATTGTCCTAAATGCTTTCTCCGAAAATTATTTCGAGCAGTTAGTCCACGAACCCACGCGAATTGTAAATGGTTGCGAAAACACACTTGACCTCTTAGCCACAAACAATCCAGAGCTAATAGAGAGCATCATGACTGATACAGGGATTAGTGATCACAAGGTCGTTGTAGCTAGGCTCAATACCGTTTCTTCCAAATCCACCAGAAACAAACACAAAATAATTTTATTTAAAAAAGCGGATAAAGTGTCACTAGAAGCCTTCCTAAGAGACAATCTCCATTCCTTCCGAACTAACTATGCAAATGTAGACGAGATGTGGCTCAAATTCAAAGATATAGTAGCTCTTTATTCGCACGAAGTAATGGCCGCTATCGACAGGGGATCTCAGGTTGATTCCGTATTTCTGGATTTCCGGAAAGCTTTTGACACCGTTCCTCACAAGCGACTTCTAATCAGGCTGCGGGCCTATGGAGTATCGTCTCAGTTGTGCGACTGGATTCGTGATTTCCTGTCAGGATGGTCGCAGTTCGTAGTAATAGACGGAAAATCATCGAGTAAAACTGAAGTGATATCAGGTGTTCCCCAGGGAAGCGTCCTAGGACCTCTGTTGTTGCTGATCTATATAAATGACCTGGGTGACAATCTGAGCAGTTCTCTTAGGTTGTTCGCAGATGATGCTGTAATTTACCGTCTAGTAAGGTCATCTGAAGACCAGTATAAGTTGCAAAGCGATTTAGAAAAGATTGCTGTATGGTGTGGCAGGTGGCAGTTGACGCTAAATAACGAAAAGTGTGAGGTGATCCACATGAGTTCCAAATAAATCCGTTGGAATTCGATTACTCGATAAATAGTACAATTCTCAAGGCTGTCAATTCAACTAAGTACATGGGTGTTAAAATTACGAACAACTTCAGTTGGAAAGACCACATAGATAATATTGTGGGGAAGGCGAGCAAAAGGTTGCGTTTCATTGGCAGGACACTTAGAAGAGGCAACAAGTCCACTAAAGAGACAGCTTACACTACACTCGTTCGTCCTCTGTTAGAATATTGCTGCGCGGTGTGGGATCCTTACCAGGTAGGATTGACGGAGGACATCGAAAGGGTACAAAAAAGGGCAGCTCGTTTGTATAATCACGTAATAGAGGAGAGAATGTGGCAGATATGATACGCGAGTTGGGATGGAAGTCATTAAAGCAAAGACGTTTTTCGTCGCGGCGAGATCTATTTACGAAATTTCAGTCACCAAATTTCTCTTCCGAATGCGAAAATATTTTGTTGAGCCCAACATACATACGTAGGAATGATCATCAAAATAAAATAAGAGAAATCAGAGCTCGAACAGAAAGGTTTAGGTGTTCGTTTTTCCCACGAGCTGTTCGGGAGTGGAATGGTAGAGAGATAGTATGATTGTGGTTCGATGAACCCTCTGTCAAGCACTTAAATCTGAATTGCAGAGTATTTATCTAGATGTAGATGTAGATATAACTGTGTAATAATGGGGGTTGTGCAAAGTGAAAAATAAAGTACCGTAACACACAATTCGTCCCCCCATGAACCATGGACCTTGCCGTTGGTGGGAAGGCTTGCGTGCCTCAACGATACAGATAGCTGTACCGTAGGTGCAACCACAACAGAGGGGTATCTGTTGAGAGGCCTGACAAACGTGTGGTTCCTGTAGAGGGGCAACAGCCTTTTCACTAGTTGCAGGGGCAACAGTCTGGAAGATTGACTGATCTGGCCTTGTAACATTACCCAAAATGGCCTTGCTGTTCTGGTACTGCGAACGGCTAAAAAGCAAGGGGAAACTACAGCCGTAATTTTTCCCGAGGGCATGCAGCTTTACTGTATGATTAAATGATGATGTCGTACTCTTGGGTAAAATGTTCTGGAGGTAAAATAGTCCCCCATTCGGATCTCCGGGCGTGGACTACGCCGGAGGACGTTGTTATCAGGAGAAAGAAAACTGGAGTTCTATGGATCGGAGCGTGGAATGTCAGATCCCTTAATCGGGCAGGTAGATTAGAAAATTTAAAAAGGGAAATAGACAGGTTAAAGTTAGATATAGTGGGAATTAGTGAAGTTCGGTGGCAGCAGGAACAAGACTTCTGGTCAGGTGAATACAGGGTTATAAATACAAAATCAAACAGGGGTAATGCAGGAGTAGGTTTAATAATGAATAAAAAAATAGGTAAGCTATTACAAACAGCATAGTGAATGCATTATTGTGGCCAAGATAGACACGAAGCCCACGCCTACTACAGTAGTACAAGTTTATATGCCAACTAGCTCTGCAGATGACGAAGAAATTGATGAAATGTATGAAGAGATAGAAGAAATTATTCAGATAGTGAAGGGAGACGAAAATTAAATACTCATGGGTGACTGGAATTCAAGAGTAGGAAAAGGGGGAGAAGGAAACATAGTAGGTGAATATGGATGGGGGCTGAGAAATGAATTTTGCGCAGAGCATAACTTAATCATAGCTAACACTTGGATTAAGAATCATGAAAGAAAGTTGTATACATGGAAGAACCCTGGAGATACTAAAAGGTATCAGATAGATTATATAAGGGTAAGACAGAGGTTTAGGAACCAGGTTTTAAATTGTAAGACATTTCCAGGGGCAGGTGTAGACTCTGACCACAATCTATTGGTTATGAAATGTAGACTAGAACTGAAGAAACTGCTAAAAGGTGGGAAAATAAGGAGATGTGACCTGGATAAACTGAAAGAACCAGAGGTTGTACAGACTTTCAGGGAGAGCATAAGGGAACAATTGGCAGGAATGGGGGAAAGAAATAAGTAGAAGAAGAATGGGTAGCTTTGCGGGATGAAATAGTGAAGGCAGCAGAGGATCAAATAGGTAAAAAGACGAGAGCTAGTAGAAACCCTTGGGTGACAGAAGAAATATTGAATTTAATTGATGAAAGGAGAAAATATAAAAATGCAGTAAATGAAGCAGGCAAAAAGGAATACAAACGTCTCAAAAATGAGATCGACAGGAAGTGCAAAATGGCCAAGCAGGGATGGCTAGAGGAAAAATGCAAGGATTTAGAGGCTTATATCACTAGGGGCAAGATAGATACTGCCTACAGTAAAATTAATGAGATCTTTGGAGAAAAGAGAACCACTTGTATGAATATCAAGAGCTCAGATGGAAACCCAGTTCTAAGCAAAGAAGGGAAAGCAGAGAGGTGGAAGATGTATATAGAGGGTCTTTACAAGGGCGATGTATTTGAGGACAATATTATGGAAATGGAAGAGGATGTAGATGAAGATGAAATGGGAGATATGATACTGTGTGAAGAGTTAGACAGAGCACTGAAAGACCTAAGTCGAAACAAGGCCCGGGAGTAGACAACATTTCATTGGAACTACTGATGGCCTTGGGAGAGCCAGTCCTGACAAAACTCTACCATCTGGTGAGCAATATGTACGAGACAGGCGAAATACCCTCATATTTCAAGAAGAATATAGTAATTCCAATCCCAAAGAAAGCAGGTGTTGACAGATGTGAAGATTACCGAACTATCAGTTTAATAAGTCACAGCTGCAAAATACTAACGCGAATTCTTTACAGACGAATGGAAAAACTGATAGAAGCCGACCTCGGGGAAGATCAGTTTGGATTCCGTAGAAATGTGGGAACACGTGAGGCAATACTAACCCTACGACTTATCTTAGAAGAAAGATTAAGAAAAGGCAAACCTACGTTTCTAGCATTTGCAGACTTAGAGAAAGCTTTTGACATTGTTGACTGGAATACTCTCTTTCAAATTATAAAGGTGGCAGGGGTAAAATACAGAGAGCGAAAGGTTATTTACAATTTGTACAGAAACCAGATGTCAGTAATAAGAGTCGAGGGACATGAAAGGGAAGCAGTGGTTGGGAAGGGAGTGAGACAGGGTTGTAGCCTATCCCCGATGTTATTCAATCTGTATATTGTGCAAGCAATAAAGGAAACAAAAGAAAAGTTCGGAGTAGGTACTAAAATCCATAGGGAAGAAAAAATACTTTGAGGTTCTCCGATGACATTGTAATTGTGTCAGAGACAGCAAAGGACTTGGAAGAGCAGTTGAACGGAATGGACAGTGTCTTGAAAGGAGGGTATAAGATGAACATCAACAAGAGCAAAACGAGGATAATGGAATGTAGTCGAATTAAGTCAGGTGATGCTGAGGGAATTAGATTAGGAAATGAGACACTTAAAGTAGTAAAGGAGTTTTGCTATTTGGGGAGCAAAATAACTGATGATGGTCGAAGTAGAGAGGATATAAAATGTAAACTGGTAATGGCAAGGAAAGCGTTTCTGAAGAAGAAAAATTTGTTAACATCGAGTATAGATTTAAATGTCAGGAAGTAGTTTATGAAAGTATTTGTATGGAGTGTAGTCATGTATGGAAGCGAAACGTGGACGATAAATAGTTTAAACAAGAAGAGAATAGAAGCTTTCGAAATGTGGTGCTACAGAAGAATGCTGAAGATTAGATGGGTAGATCACATAACTAATGAGGAGTTATTGAATAGAATAGGGGAGAAGAGGAGCTTGTGGCACAACTTGACTAGAAGAAGGGTTCGGTTGGTAGGACATGTTCTGAGACATCGAGGGATCACCAATTTAGTGTTGGAGGGCAGCGTGGAGGGTAAAAATCGTAGAGGGAGACCAAGAGATGAATACACTAAGCAGATTCAGAAGGATGTAGGCTGCAGTAGGTACTGGGAGATGAAGAAGCTTGCACAGGATAGCGTAGCATGGAGAGCTGCATCAAACCAGTCTCAGGACTGAAGATCACAACAACAACAACACACAACTGTGCACCTGTCGGCTACATAATTTACAGTAGTCCATGTCGGAATCCACAACCCATATTTTTCAGCCAACAACAACAACAATAACACACAACTGTGCACCTGTCGGCTACATAATTTACAGTAGGCCATGTCGGAATCCACAACCCATATTTTTCAGCCAGTTTATCCACGCAGTACGTCGACACCGTGAACAACAAACGAGGAAATACATAAAGCAGGTGCAACCGCCACAAACTATGTACTATTATTCGTGCGGATGGCCCTCAGCTAATAAGAATTGGACAGTGGCGGAACACTGGTGGAGTCAAGTGGAGAGTGGGACTTCTCAAGTGAAAAGTTTGAGCGAGCGATGCTGGACACTTTTACTGGAGTTCTGGAAGGAAGCAGACGTGTGTAGAGTGACGTGCCCGATACCGTTGTCTAGGTGATTGATTCTGGGCGGTGAACGGCTGCTGCCGGCCCGTGTGGCCGTGCGGTTCTAGGCGCTTCAGTCTGGAACCGCGTGACCGCTACAGTCGCAGGTTCGAATCCTGCCTCGGGCATGGATGTGTGTGATGTCCTTAGGTTAGTTAGGTTTAAGTAGTTCTAAGTTCTTGGGGACTGATGGCCTCAGAAGTCAAGTCCCATAGTGCTCAGAGCCATTTGAACCTTTTTTTTTTTTTTTTTTTTTACCGTTGCTGCCATACTTTAACTTGAAGGGACTTCATATTTCGAGGGGTCTGAATGTGCTCCAGATTAGGACTCTAACGTTTTGCGCTCGTATCACGGAATTGAGGATAGAAAGAATATGAGTCACTGTTGTCTGTACCGCATGTATTAATTTGTGAAACATCATGTTCTGTTCTTCTGAACTGTTATGAGCTAATGAATATTTCATGTATTGTGATCTACATCTACATCGATACTGTGAAAACCACGGTGAGGTGCATGGCAGAGGGTACGTCCCATTTTACCAGTTATTTGTGTTTCTTCCTGTTCCATGCACGTGTGCAGCGCGGGAAGAATGATTGTTCAAATACCTCTGTGCTTGCAGTAATTATTCTAATCTTATCCTCACGATCCCTATGTGAGCCATACGTGGCGGGCTGTAATATGTTCCTAGAGTAATAATTTAAAGCCGATTCTTGAAACTTTGTTAATAGACTTTCTCGGGATAGTTTACGTCGGTCTACAAGAATCTGTCATTTCAGTCCTTCAGTATCTCCCTTGGATTAAAGAAACCTGTGACTATTGGAGCTACCTTTCTCTGTATACGTTCAATATCTCGCTGTTAGTCCTACCTGATACGGGTCCCATATACTTTAGCAATATTCTAGGATGGGTGGCATGAGTGATTTGTAAGCAGTCTCTTTAGTAGACTGATTGCACTTCCCCAGTATTCTACCAATAAACCGAAGTCTGCCACTTGCTTTACCCACGTCTGAAACTATGTGATCATTCCATTTCGTATCCCTATAAAGTGTTACACCCGGGTATTGGTATGAGTTGGCCGATTCCAACAGTGACTCATTGATATTATAGTCATAGGATCACGAAATGGACTTAGTTTTCGCGTATGTTTGATGACTATTTAGTTTGGGGATTTTGCTACCATTCTGATAACGCTCTCGACGTAACTTTACTGCATTTGTACAGGGCATTTCTGTCTGCATTTTAACTGAATATCGTAGGACCACCTCCAGTTTATTTGAGATGTCCTTTCTTGAATAAACATTGTCAAATATAATTCTCTGTCGTCTACCGCAATTACAGACGTTAGCACATAACCCTCTTTATTAAATTATTCATTTAACTTTATTTTGTATTTTCGTGTATTTTATTGTCTCGCAATGCTAGCCAATGGATATATTATTTGACTGCAGCATCACAGCTACAGGTTACTGTTCACGGTGAATTAGTTGCAGAGCACGAAAGTAGACGACCGCGGCTCAACTCCATGACTACATCGAGCAATTCTTTTTTAAACAGGGCCGCGCATAGTCGAACTGCCTACGGTACGAGCAATATCAGACGAAGTCACAACAGACGTGCCCGTATGGGATGCTGTTCGGAAGGGTGACAAATCTGCAGTAGCCGTTAGGTGTTGCCGCAAAGTCCTGCATCATGTTTAGTTGCGGCCTTGCTGAACTTATTGATTCCATATTAGCGTGGCAGTCCATTACTTTAGACAATAAGTCTTCGAGACGATCTATGACCATATTGGAACTAACGGCTGTACACTTGTCTCGATCGCCAAAATTTTTACTAACTTCTCATCACGCTTTTTGCATTACCCCATAATCCGATCTGTGGCATAAGAACACAGTGTAAGACAAAACTGAAAAATGCACATTACAATACAGCATCTAAATCTACATTTATACTCCGCAAGCCACCCAACGGTGTGTGGCGGAGGGCGCTTTACGTGCCACTGTCATTTATAAAGTTGTAAATTCTAGTATATGGCAGACAAATCTAAATGCCTTCCCGAAACATTTAACTTAAAATAAAATGTTTGTGGGAGTTTGCAGCGCGGGGTAGCCGTGCGGTCTTGGGGATCTGGTCACGGTCCGTGCGACTCCCCCCGTTGGAGGTTCGAGACTTACCACGGGCATGGGTGTGTGTGTTGTCCACAGTGTAAGTTAGTTTAAGTTAGATTAGGCTTCGGGGCCGATGACCTAAGTACTTTGGTTCCATGAGCCCTTACCACAAATTTCCAAATTTTGTAGGAGTTAAAGAAGAAAATGGTTAGTGAAAAAGGAATACCTATATCGAGGAGGAAGATAAGACAGCATACACGTCCTGGGTGCAGCGAGATGATCGAATCGCATGACACAAAGTGGTAATTTGCTAAGAGAGACAGGAAGCAGAAAGAACGCAGAAGTCACAGAGAAAGGTTTTTTCGCGATGTGAATAAGGGAAAAAATGAAAAAAACACAGATTTGATGTAAGGAAGTAGATTAAAGATAACAGTGAATTGACCTACGCAATATAATTATATTTATATTTAGGAATTAAAAGAGGAAAGTATTGACTATACGAAGGGCTGAAATGTATGTTCACTAAGGAAATGCAGACTACTACAGAACTGAAGGCATATGTAGAAGAAATTTATACTAGATAAGAAAGAAATAAAAACAAATTCTTAGAAAATTAACGTGAATTCGAGCAAGGTGAGTCTACAGACGTAGAGCTTAGACACTTAAACGGATCAAAAAGGATGCTCGAGAAAGTTGAATATGTTGCAGAATGTTTCACAGTGTTATACTACCTTTCAGAAGGTTCGAGAATACTGTAGAATGTTCCATCCCCTTCAGGAATTTTCCGTTATGTTATAGAACGTTCCAGGATGTTTGAGAATGTTCTCTAATAATCTGTTATCCTGTTTTGTGGTGGGGGTACGTTCTTGCTCAGCAGGGTGAGACACATGCGTCTTGATACTTTCGGAAATCGACTAGAGCAGATCATGGAAATGTGAAAGTGACAGAAAGGTAAATATATTTAAGAGGACGTCAATTGCTTAAGGTAGTGAATAGTGCATTACAAGGACTACTTTAATTTTCAACACCGATCGATCGCGAAATGGAAATCACAGCGGAAATCAAAAACGTGTTATTTGCAAGAGCTGGCTACACCTTCCAGCTACTTCTCCACACAGTCGCAGCTCTGACTGAGACATCTGTCGTAGCGTTGTACGAACTTTCCAATGTCCTCGTCATAGAAGGTCGATGCCTGCGCTTTCAGACACTTCACCACGATGGTCAGCAGCTCGCTGTCTGCGCCAAAATGGTGTCCTCGTAGTCAGCGGTTCATGACGGCAAAGACATGAACAGCAGAGAGAGCCAAGTTTGGGCTGTGAAACACTTCTTATCGAAGACGCTGCAGGGTCGTCGTTGTTACACTGGCAGTGTGCAGCCGAGCCGCACTGTCACGAAAAAGGAAACGGGTGAGATTTAGGTTATGTGGGGTTGCATGAATTTAGGCGAAAGCCCACAGCAAATACACTCCTGGAAATGGAAAAAACAACACCATACCCACCATACTTGCTCCGGACACTGCGAGAGGGCTGTACAAGCAATGATCACACGCACGGCACAGCGGACACACCAGGAACCGCGGTGTTGGCCGTCGAATGGCGCTAGCTGCGCAGCATTTGTGCACCGCCTCCGTCAGTGTCAGCCAGTTTGCCGTGGCATACGGAGCTCCATCGCAGTCTTTAACACTGGTAGCATGCCGCGACAGCGTGGACGTGAACCGTATGTGCAGTTGACGGACTTTGAGCGAGGGCGTATAGTGGGCATGCGGGAGGCCGGGTGGACGTACCGCCGAATTGCTCAACACGTGGGGCGTGAGGTCTCCACAGTACATCGATGTTGTCGCCAGTGGTCGGCGGACGGTGCACGTGCCCGTCGACCTGGGACCGGACCGCAGCGACGCACGGATGGACGCCAAGACCGTAGGATCCTACGCAGTGCCGTAGGGGACCGCACCGCCACTTCCCAGCAAATTAGGGACACTGTTGCTCCTGGGGTATCGGCGAGGACCATTCGCAACCGTCTCCATGAAGCTGGGCTACGGTCCCGCACACCGTTAGGCCGTCTTCCGCTCACGCCCCAACATCGTGCAGCCCGCTTCCAGTGGTGTCGCGACAGGCGTGAATGGAGGGACGAATGGAGACGTGTCGTCTTCAGCGATGAGGGTCGCTTCTGCCTTGGTGCCAATGATGGTCGTATGCGTGTTTGGCGCCGTGCAGGTGAGCGACACAATCAGGACTGCATACGACCGAGGCACACAGGGCCAACACCCGGCATCATGGTTTGGGAGCGATCTCCTACACTGGCCGTACACCACTGGTGATCGTCGAGGGGACACTGAATAGTGCACGGTACATCCAAACCGTCATCGAACCCATCGTTCTACCATTCCTAGACCGGCAAGGGAACTTGCTGTTCCAACAGGACAGTGCACGTCCGCATGTATCCCGTGCCACCCAACGTGCTCTAGAAGGTGTAAGTCAACTACCCTGGCCAGCAAGATCTCCGGATCTGTCCCCCATTGAGCATGTTTGGGACTGGATGAAGCGTCGTCTCACGCGGTCTGCACGTCCAGCACGAACGCTGGTCCAACTGAGGCGCCAGGTGGAAATGGCATGGCAAGCCGTTCCACAGGACTACATCCAGCATCTCTACGATCGTCTCCATGGGAGAATAGCAGCCTGCATTGCTGCGAAAGGTGGATATACACTGTACTAGTGCCGACATTGTGCATGCTCTGTTGCCTGTGTCTATGTGCCTGTGGTTCTGTCAGTGTGATCATTTGATGTATCTGACCCCAGGAATGTGTCAATAAAGTTTCCCCTTCCTGGGACAATGAATTCACGGTGTTCTTATTTCAATTTCCAGGAGTGTACCTCACACCTGGAGGGAGACACAGTTGTTCCAGATATCTACGTGACGCGATCGATGGGCATATTAGAAAGACTGCGCAGCACATCTGGGCAAAATTTCATTTGATTTTCACTGCAGTAACCCGCGTAAGAAGAATTTTAGTGTGTTTAGTAATATTAACGCTTTAAAAGGTGCAGTAACGTGAAAGAGGAATCGATCTCAGCAGTGGTGAATTGAAAAGAGGGAAATGGAGAGAACATCAAAGAAATGAAACAGATGAGAAGCGAGAGGATCACTTTCAGCTTCACAGTTGAAAATAATTAACAGACTGAGAGAAAACTTGGGCGATGCACAAAGGGTGGAAATTAGAGAAGAGGATCGAGTGAGACTCTCAGCAAGGATGTATAGAGAAATCGCTCAGGGAACACATAGAGCTACAATGAGCGAAGTTCGTGAAAGAGAACGATCGCGAGCGCGTGAACAAAATTTGAAATTTGTGGTAAGTTCCTATGGGACCAAGCTGCTGAGGTCATCGGTCCCTAGGCTTACACACTACTTTATCTAACTTAAACTGACTACGCTAAGGACAGCACACACACCCATGCCCGAGGGAGGACTCGAACCTCCGACGTGGGGTATATAGAGATGGTATCTGTTCTTTCGGACATGTCCGAAATAACAGATACCATCTCCATATATAGTTCTGGCTAACCGGACATGACCTCCTTCTTCTGTGCAGATGCACACTCATTGCCCGAATTCTTACGACACTCGATCAGATTTACTGCAGCGAGTAATGAGTGTAGTGGGCAGGGGCACTACGAATGTAGTATGTGGACATTAAGTTGGGAATGTGGATCTCACGGGGAGCGTGCAAGGGATACATATCTGCAGTTGCACTATCCTCTGTGTGCTCTGTGGCTCAGATGGACAGAGCGTCAGCCAATTAAGCAGGAGATCCTGGGTTGGAGTCCCGGTTGGGGCACACATTTTCAACTGTCCCTGTTGATGTATATCAATGCCTGTCGACAGCGTATGGCCTTGATTAATTATCATTTCCGATGGGGGGAGACGTGCGAACCGTGGTAAGGCGCCCCTGACCGCATGGCTACCCCGCGCAGCATACGTGAACTAATCGTTACTGTACGAGACGTGCAAAGCAGAAGAAGTAGAGGTTAGAGTTTGGCAGGTGAAACATTCATTTATGATCGCACTAAAGGGTAAAAAACACAGACACGTTGTCGTTGACAAAATGAAGCTAGGAATGTGTTGTATATTTCAAAAGGTTCCATAGTTTTCTTTAACATTCACGAATATTTGCGAATGTTTTGGAATGTTCTCGGTGTCCTGTAAAGAAATGAACAAGTGAGTGATAAGAGTACTTTATTTGAAATTAGGGCACTGTTGAATACTTATGTGGATTTAAGAGTACCAACATTTTACGAGTTTTTTAATCTTCATTTTTACTGTGTTCTGGATTAATCTGGAACGTTCTCAGAAAACAGGTCTTTACTGGCTAGTGCACATAATAAAAGTTATGATTATCTGACATGATCAGTCAGTGCAGGGGCGATCTATATTTTTGTGTTTTAGTCTTCTTTCGAAAACCAATTGATTTTTCAAGGTCACTATGTAAACACAATTACTGGATTTCTAGTTTCGGCAATAAATATTTTCGTCCTCAGATCCATAAAACCGGGCAGTGGTAGAATGCTTAGACTATTCTGTCACATGAGGACAATACAATACGCATAAAAGAGTCGAGGCGTTACAATGACATGTCAAATGAATGGAACGTTTATGGATGATAATGGGTCACGTCATCGAGCCAGAGTTCTTCGCAACGCGTTTGAAAAACATTTTGGACAGTTCGAGGGAATGATATTGCCAACCATTTCGTTCGACATGAATCCCATCGAAAATTTATGGGACGTAATCGAGGGGGCAGTTCGTGCACCAAACCCTGCACCGGCAACACTTCCGCAAATATTCGAACGACTTGTTCAGTCCGTGCCACCTCGAGCTACTGCACCACTCGTGGCAAAGGAGGCGCGATACAATAGTAGGAGGCATCCCATGACTTTTGTCATCTCAACGTATGCGAAGATTGTATCTGAAATGACTCAGTGCTCAATTTGACCACAGCTACTACTAGACTCGTACACAAGCTCATTCCTGACACGGTAGTCACTAATTTCAATAATACCAGACACTGTGCTACGTACTATAGTTTGGTTAACGGCGAACGAAGACTTGCCATCTGCTGAGTCCAGAAGGTTTTCTCGAGACTTGTTTACAACATTTTTTATAGCCTTGAAACTTATCCCTCTTCAGTTTTACTCTTTTAGTGAAGATGTTAGCTGTAGTTTCTTGTAAAAAAATTAAAAAGAAACATAACTTACATAAAATTTTACAATGTTTTATTTTTGATCCTATTTTGGTGTGGGAATGTTATGTATACAAAAGTAGAAGTTCAAGTAGTGCAATACAAACTGTCTGAGTATCATAGAACACAGCTAAGTGAACTAACAGCCGTGAAAGACACACGCACTACTACATACAACGCGATGGCTTGCACAAGTAAAACCTTCCACAAGATTGAAAGCAACTTCATTTCCCTGCAATTCCTATATAATGTAATGATACAAATCAAGTCAAATAGATCTACCAGACAATACATATCACTGACGCCAAATTCGTAATTTTTAATATTTGAAATGCAAAGCAGGAACGTGTAATAAAATATATCATTCAACGAACCGAAATGAAATAGGAAATAAATCAAAGGAACAACGGGATTTATGCTTGGGTTCGATTGTTTATTACGACTGACTTCCCTTTTTTGTTGTTTACTTTCCATTAAAACATATTAGTAAAGCACAAAGCAATATGTTGTTCAACAGCTCCACAACGTTACATACCTCACAAAATGTAACCTTTTCATTGCTTTGCCATCTTAGAGAAATACTGTGCTAAAACGCCGATGTTTTACTAAAACGTTTCGCACATCTGCGAACGAATGGGGGTAAATTCCTACAATTCCCGAAGAAATGTAATGTCCTTTACAGAAGCTAATGCGATTCTGGTCTCTCACACATTATTAGCAACATCGATAAAGAGTTTTAATTTGTAGAGAAAAGTAATGCTCGTATGTGTTTCAATCTATTTAATTTTTATGCCGCTAGACCCGTGTGTCTATGAGTGAAGCTCTTACAATAAGCCGTAACGTAGCCAGAAGATTTAAGAAGAAAAAACATAACAATAATAAAACGTTGAAATGCGAAATGTCAAAATGAAGATAACAATTACAATAATCACAGCAAGAATAATAACATCATCATCATTATTATTTAGTGCACTGAGGCAATAATAATGAAATTATTACTAGCCAATATTTTGTAGCATTCTATTATCGCACTTGTTTTCACAATGACGACCGGCTTCGTTCAGTCACAGAACATCTTAACATCAGTCGTAGGTGCAGAGAACCTGTCAGTTACGAATGCTGTACACCGTGTCAGTATGTGACTTCTGGACGCCAGGAAAAAACAGGTTGGCCTGCAATCAAGCATGATGTTAAGACATGCTGTGACTGAACAAGGCCGGTGATCATTGTGAAAATACACTGAAGAGCCGAAGAAACTGGTATACCCATGCGTATTCAAATACAGATATGCAAACAGGCGGAATACGGCGCTGCTTTCGGCAACGCCTATATAAGATAAGTGTCTGGTGCAGTTGTTAGATCGCTTACTGCTGCTACAATGTCAGGTTATCAAGATTTAAGTGAGTTTTAACCTGGTGTTATAGTCGGCGCTCGAGCGATGGGACACAGCATCTCCAAGGTAGCGAAGAAGTGGGGATTTTTCCGTACGACCATTTCACGTGTGTACCGTGAATACCACGAATCTGATAAAACATCAAATCACCGATATCGCTGCGGCCGCAAAACATCCTGCAAGAATGGGACCAACGACTACTGAAGAGAACCGTTCAGCGTGACAGAAGTGTAACCCTTCCGCAAATTGCTGCAGGTTTCAGTGCTAGGCCATCAACGTTAGCGTGGGAACCATTCAAGGAAACGTCATCGATATGGGCTTTCGGAGCCGAAGGCCCACTCGTGTACCCTTGATGACTGCACGACACGAAGCCTTACACCTCACCTGGGCCCGTCAACACCGACATTGGACTGTTGATGACTGGAAACATGTTGGCTGGTCGGACGAGTCTCGTTTCAAATTGTATCGAGCGGATGGACGTGTACGTGTATAAAGACAACCTCATGAATCCGAGGCCGCTTCGTGTCAGCAGAGGACTGTTAAAGCTGGTGGAGGCTCTGTTACGGTGTGGGGCCCGTGCAGTTGGGGTCATAAGGGGACACATGATATGTCTAGATACGACTCTGACAGGTGACACGTACGTAAACATCCTGTCTGATTACCTTTCATGTCTATTGTGCATTCCGACGGACTTGGGCAGTTCCAGCAGGACAATGCGACACTCCACACGTCCAGAATTGCTACAGTTTAAACGCTTTCGCTGGCCACCGAACTCTCCAGACATGAACATTATTGAGCATATGTGGGATGCCTTGCAACATGCTGTTCAGAAGAGGTCTCCACCCAGTCGCACTCACGGATTTATGGACAACTCTGCAGAATTCATGGTGTCAGTTTCCTCCAGCACTACTTCAGACATTAGTCCAGTCCATGCCATGTCGTGTTACGGCACTTCTGCGTGCTCACAGGGGC
Source organism: Schistocerca serialis cubense (assembly GCF_023864345.2). Classification (NCBI taxonomy): domain Eukaryota; kingdom Metazoa; phylum Arthropoda; class Insecta; order Orthoptera; family Acrididae; genus Schistocerca; species Schistocerca serialis. The sequence goes on from NC_064646.1 coordinate 113,939,976, forward strand.
CCTACACGATATTAGTCAGGTGTACCAGGTTCTTTGGCTCTTCAGTGTAAGTGCGACAGTAGTAAGCCAGCTTTCGCGAGTTTTCTCCACTTGACAACGGGCCCATAATAAAACGAAGATACTTACTCAGTTTTACAAATTTCAGTTATAAGTAATGTAATCGCTTGCCTACCCCTCTAGACAAACTATACAGTTTCCTAGTGGAAAATTGTAGGTAACCATAATAATGTGAACGGTTTCAGTAATTTATGGGACAAGTGTGCTTATAACACAGATACTAATTTTTTTCTGATTTCTCGTTCTCTTTCATGCAAGAAATTCTAACCGACAGATAGTGGTTCTTGTATAAAGGCTGTTCCGCCGCTAAAACCACGTAAAGCATGGCTTTCTTAAGATTGCTTTTTATATTCTTCCCAATAACTCCGCCACACAAATCTGATTTATTAATGATGTTGTTTATCTCTTAAGGGGAGTCAGTTGCCATTCACTGGCCCTCTTTGAGTTAGCCGGCGGTTGTAGTACGAACTGACAGCTGCCAGTTGAAATGGCGTTCTTGTTCTCGCGACTGCGAACGACGTAACGACGAGAAGTGGGTCGAAAAGACGCATGACCGCAGACCAATTCGCGTACACGCCGGGAAAAAGTTTCGGCAGTGCGTTAATCAACGGTCTCGCCTCTGCTGGGACAGACGCCGAATATCGTCCAGCAGCTGTTGTTGGTTCCTCCAGGTTCTGCCCTTTGGTCGCCCCGCGTACCGTAAATTAACAGCTGTCGGGGAACGCTGGTTGTGGAACTTACCAACGACCCTGCGCGTTCTTCAGTGCTGCCAACGGATCGCGATCAAGATTTATGACTGCAGCTCCGTGAGAACGCAGGAACCACAGGGTCGGAACTGCCGAAAAATACCTCTGTTCCGGGAAGAAGGCTGTGCTCTGACGCTCGTCTGACAGGACCTGTGCTATTGTCTAGGGAGCTGGGAGGGTCACATGAATCCAGACAGGAGGTGGACCCTCTTTCCTGCACCGTACTTGTAGGCTCGGTAGCAAGCTGTACAGTGGTGTAAGAGGAGCGAAAGACGGCAATCAACGTGGATGACACAGCCATCCTCGCGCAAGATTGGAAACCATCAAACATTACATCACGATTACAGAGTGCACTCAGAGTGGCTGAGCCTTGGTTGGAGAAATGGCGTGTTAGAGTAAACGTCGACAAGTGCGAAGCCGTTCTGTTCACTAGAAGACCGAAGCAACTGCGCAAACACCGATACTGCAGACCAATAACTCTACATGCACGCCCAATACGTTTCCGTGAGAAAGTCAAATACCTCGGTGTCTGTCTGGACCGGAAATTACTCTGGGGGGACCACATACAACACATGACCAACCGAGCTAGCGCGAGGCTCAAACAGCTCTACCCTATGCTCAACAGGCGTAGCACACTGAACAGAAGGGTGTCGAGGTCAATGTACATGACAATTATTCGACCCCTGATGACGTACGCAGCTCCTGTCTGGGAATACGCTGCGCCTACACGCCTGCGCCGTCTGCAGCTCATACAAAACAAAGTACTGAAAATCATAAGCAATGCTCCACGATACACACGCATCGCGGACCTTCACTGGGAATACCGACTCTCAAGGAGGTAATCCACAAACTCACCACAAGACTGTAGAGAAACTCCAGACATTGGCAGAACCCGTTTATTCTGAATCTGGGGAACTACGACCACAACCATAGATGGAAACATAAAATACCAAAAGACATACTTGTAAGGACCTAACATCTATGGCCTAGCACACGCAAACACAACGGTACAGGTGAGCCCCTGTTAATTAGACGCCATTACTGGATATCCAGCTGGAATACACTGCCGAAAAACAGGCAACACGCAGGGAAGCCGTGCCGTACACTGCATGCAGACAAGCTCCACACATCCCCCACACAGTGAGATGATCTATGGCCGATCTCCCACTACTGTATAACGATCTTGATTGTGCCAGGAATGTAGCGGCTGCAGCAACTGAGATACATCGCCATCGCTTGCCACGGTAATGATGCATGACACCCATACTAACATATTCAACCTTGCATGAACTATCGCAGCTAGCAAGCCACTGCTGCTTTTACTACGCATCCCACTGTCGCAGAGGTTTTTTTCCCACGGCACGAGCCTTGGCACTTTTTTCCCTCTGCTCTTCAAATTGCTACCCTCACTCGCGTTTCGTCCACTATCTATCACCTGATGGACCGTGTTAATGCGTAGTCTTACCCAGACGCACGGAGAACATCACAGCCCAGCATCCTGTGATCCATTTACTAGATAACTAACGTGTTGACGGAGGTGACAGTAGAACTTTTGGTTTGGTCACCACGTTCGTGCGGGCGTGGAGGGGCCCCATCTCTTTTTTAGCTAACAGCGAGCGGTAACTTCAACTGTTGAGAGCAGGTGTATGGAAGGTGGTCGCCACACGAGGTTACAACAATCCGGTAAATCAGCAGTGGCGGAACATTACTTAGCCGATAAACACACAGTGAAACATACGGACACAGGCAACTGCTGCCACCTCTCGTTACTGTGATTTCGTTCCGAAAGAATTAAACAAAATTAGGCTGGGTGATAATCTTATAAATATGGAGAAAGGCTGCCCTGTCAGCAAGTCGTAGAACCCTGGCGCCGGCCTGCATTAACGCAAGGCGTTCTCAATCGGCAGCGATTCCCCGTCACTGCTGGCCTTCACTATCGGCGGCGCTGCGGGTGTCTTTTGCAGTAGGGGCAGCACATACGGCAAATGGTGCATATGCCTAACTATAATAGATGCGCCATGAATATCAAGAGCTTTGATGGAAACCCAGTTCTAAGCAAAGAAGGGAAAGCAGAGAGGTGGAAGATGTATATAGAGGGTCTATACAAGGGCGATGTACTTGACGACAATATTATGGAAATGGAAGAGGATGAAGATGAAGATGAAATGGGAGATATGATGCTGCGTGAAGAGTTAGACAGAGCACTGAAAGACCTGAGTCGAAACAAGGCCCCCGGAGTAGACAACATTCCATTAGAACTATTGACGGCCTTCGGAGAGCCAGTCCTGACAAAACTCTACCATCTGGTGAGCAAGATGTATGAGACAAGCGAAATACCCTCAGACTTCAAGAAGAATATAATAATTCCAATCCCAAAGAAAGCAGGTGTTGACAGATGTGAAAATTACCGAACTATCAGTTTAATAAGTCACAGCTGCAAAATACTAACGCGAATTCTTTACAGACGAATGGAAAAACTGATAGAAGCCGACCTCGGGGAAGATCAGTTTGGATTCCGTAGAAATGTGGGAACACGTGAGACAATACTAGCCCTACGACTTATCTTAGAAGAAAGATTAAGGAAAGGCAAACCTACGTTTCTAGCATTTGTAAACTTAGAGAAAGCTTTTGACAATGTTGACTGGAATACTCTCTTTCAAATTCTAAAGGTGGCAGGGGTAAAATACAGGGATCGAAAGGCTATTTACAATTTGTACAGTAACCAGATGGCAGTTATAAGAGTCGAGGGACATGAAAGGGAAGCAGTGGTCGGGGAGGGAGTGAGACAGGGTTGTAGCCTCTCCCCGACGCTGTTCAATCTGTATATTGAGCAAGCAGTAAAGGAAACAAAAGAAAAGTCCGAAGTAGGTATTAAAATCCATGGAGAATAAACAAAAACTTTAAGGTTTGCCGATGACATTGTAATTCTGTCAGACACAGCAAAGGACCTGGTAGAGCAGTTGAACAGAATGGACAGTGTCTTGAAAGGAGCATATAAGATGAACATGAACAAAAGCAAAACGAGGATAATGGAATGTAGTCGAATTAAATCGGGTGTGGAAGAGGGAATTAGATTAGGAAATGAGACACTTAAAGTAGTAAAGGAGTTTTGCTATTTGGGGAGCAAAATAACTGATGATGGTCAAAGTAGAGAGGATATAAAATGTAGACTGGCAATGGCAACGAAAGCGTTACTGAAGAAGAAAAATTTGTTAACATCGAGTATAGATTTAAATGTCAGGAAGTAGTTTCTGAAAGTATTTGTATGGAGTGTAGCCATGTACGGAAGTGAAACGTGGACGATAAATAGTTTAAACAAGAAGAGAATAGAAGCTTTCGAAATGTGGTGCTACAGAAGAATGCTGAAGATTTGATGGGTAGATCACGTAACTAATAAGGAGGTATTGAATAGAATTGGGGAGAAGAGGAGCTTGTGGCACAACTTGACGAGAAGAAGGGCTCGGTTGGTAGGACATGTTCTGAGACATCGAGGGATCACCAATTAAGTATTGGGGGGCAGCGTGGAGGGTAAAAACCGTAGAGGGAGACCAAGAGATGAATACATTAAGCAGATTCAGAAGGATGTAGGCTGCAGTAGGTACTGGGAGATGAAGAAGCTTGCACAGGATAGAGTTGCATGGAGAGCTGCATCAAACCAGTCTCAGGACTGAAGACCACAACAACAACAACGGCTCCAGAGTACTGTCAGTTCGACGAGTCTCTGCAACAACAGCGCCTTATCTGAAGATGACAGTCAGGTGGACCGTCGAAATATTCCTTCAACTTGACTTGATGATCCAGTCTGAAAACCTGAGAAGATCATCAAAACTTCAGCAGACGATCGCTTAGGAACATCACTGTGGCATCACACACGATACTACCGCTAAAAGTAATACTGTAGAACAGAAAATGCCGTGGCCTAGGGCTAGCGTCTTAGGCTGCTAATCACAACTTCCTCGGTCCCACGTTCGAACCCCGCCACAACTTAAACTTTGAATAAAAATCATCAGCACTGGCGGTCGAATACTTACGACATAAAAAGTGACCCTCATTCTGCCAACGGCCTTATCAAAGAGGGCAGAGGAGCGGACAGTGGTTCGGGCCGCTCTCTGGCCTTGGTGTTGAAAGCGGGCCCTAAAGGTGGAAGATTCAGCAATGATCAACCACATGAGGATGCAGAAGGCAATAGATACCACTGCATTAAAGACACATAATGTGCATCCACACGACATGTGGCCTGTAACTGAAAAAGTGTCATGATCGTCTCTCCATTGGCAAAAGATTCCCGAATAGTCCCCCATTCGGATATCCGGAAGGGGACTAGAAGGGGAAGGTGACAACGTGGAAAATGATTGAGTAACCAATGAAAGGATAACGTTCTGCGAGTCAGGGCGTGGAATGTCAGAAGCTTGAACGTGGTAGGAAAGTTAGAAAATCTGAAAAGGGAAATTCAAAGGTTCGATCTAGGTATGGTTCGTGTCAGTAAAGTGTAATGGAAAGAAGACAAGGATTTCTCGTCAGACGAGTATATGGTAATATCAACAGCTGCAGAAAATGGTACAACGAGAGTAGGTTTCGCTATAATAGGAAGGTAGGGTAGATAATGAGTTATTGTGAACAGTTCAGAGGTAGTGTTGTTCTCATCAGAGTCGGCAGCAAACAAACACCGACAACGATAGTTCAGGTATACAGGCCGACGTCGCAAGCACAAGATGAAGAGGCAGACAAATTACATGACGATACTGAATGGGTAATTCAGTACGTAAAGGGAGACGAAAATCTAAGAGTCATGGAGAATTGGAATGCAATTGTAGGGGAAGGAGTCGAAGAAAGGGTCACGGGAGAATAATGCGCTTGGTACTAGGAATGAGAGAGGAGAAAGACTAATTGAGATCTGTAATAAATTTCAGTACGTAATAGCGAAACTGTGTTCAAGAATCACAAGAGGAAGAGGCATTCTTGGAAAAGTGCCGGAGGCACGGGAAGATTCCAGTTAGATTCCATCATGGTCGGGCAGAGGTTACAAAATCATATAGACTCAGATCAGAATTCAGTAATGACGGAGAGTGGACTGAATTTTAGTGCACAGAGGAGTTGGGGAAATGTTAAGGAAGGAAAAGATACGCTTGAAGTTCTCTAAGGCTATAGATACTGCGAAAATGAATAGTTAAGTAGGCAGTTTAGTTGAAGGGGTATGGACGTTTCTAAAAAGGACAGTCACAGAAGTAGGAAAGCAAAACATTGGTACAAGGAAGGTAACTGTGAAGAAACCTTGGGTAACAGAAGAAATACTTCAGCTGATCGACGAAACAAGGACGTACAAAAGCGTTCAACGAAATTCAGGAATACTGAAAAACAAGTCGATTAGGAATGAAATGAGCACCAAGTGAAGGAAAGCTAAGAGAAACGGGTACATAAAAAACATGAGGAAATTCAGAAAGAAATGATAGTCGGAAGAAGAGATTCAACATACAGAAAAGTCAAAATAGCCTTCGGTGAAATTAAAAGCAAGGGCGGTAACATTAAGAGTGCAATGTAAATTCCACTGTTAAATGCAGAAGAGATAGCAGATAGGTGGAGAGAGTACATTAAAGGCCTCTATTAGGGGGAAGACTTGTCTGGTGACGTGATAGAAGAAGAAACATGAGTCGATAGGAAAGAGGTAGGGGTCTCAATATTAGAATCAGAATTTAAAAGAGCTTTGGAAAACTTAAGATCGCATAAGGCAAAATGGATAGATAACATTCCATCGGAATTTGTAAAATCATTGGGAGTGGCAACAATACGTTGGTGTGTAGAACGAATAAGACTGCGATATATCACAAGATTTTGGGGAAACAGCATCTACACAATTTCAAAGACTCTAAGAGCCGACAAGAGCGAGAAATCAGATTAACAAGCTCATGCATCAGTGTTGCTGACAAGAGCAATACACTGAATAAATTGAGGATCTGTTAGGTGACCATCAGTTTGGGTTTAGGAAACGTAAAGGCACGAGAGAGGCAATTCTGATAGTGGAAGCAAGACAGAAGAAAAATCAAGACATATTTGCAGTACTTGTCGACCTGGAAAAACCGTTCGACAGCGTAAAATTGTCCAAGATGTTTGAAATTCCGAGAAAAGTAGGGGTAGGTGTAGGGAGAGACGTATAATGTACAACATTTACAGGAACCAAGAGGGAATAATAAACGTGGAAGACAGAGAACGAAAAAAATGTTCAAATGTGTGTGAAATCTTATGGGGCTTAACTGTTAAGGTCATCAATCCCTAAGCTTACACACTACTTAACCTAAATTATCCTAAGGACGAACACACACCCATGCCCGAGAGAGGACTCGAACCTCCGCCGGAACCAGCCGCGACAGAGAACGAAGCGCTCGGATTATAAAGGGTGACAGACAGGGATGCTGTACAATTAGTACATCGAAGAAGCAATGACGGAAATTAAAGAAAGGCTCAGGAGTGGAATTAAAATTCAAGGTGAAAGGATATCGAGAATAAGATTCGCTGACGACATTGCTATCCTCAGTGAAAGTGAAGAATTACAGGATCTGTCAAATGGAATGAACAGTCTAATAAGTACAAAATAATGACAGAGAGTAAAAAGAAGAAAGACAAAAGCAACGAGAAGCTGCAGAAATGAGAACAGCGAGATACTTAATATTATAATTGGGAATCACAATGTAGAAGAAGTTAAGGAATTCTGTTACCTCAGCAGCAAAATAATCCTTGATGGGCGAAGCAAGGAGTGCATAAAAACGGTGTAGTAGGCTACTGGCAAAAAGGGCATTCCTGGCCAAGAGGAATCTGTTAGTATCATACATAGGTTTTAATTTGAGGAAGAAATTTCCGAGAAAGTACGTTTGGAGCACACCCTTGTATGGTAGTGAAACAAGGAGTGTGGGAAAAACGGAACAGAAGAAAATCAAAGCATTTGAGGTATGGTGCTACACACGAATGTTCAAAATTAGGAGGTCCGATAAGGTAAGGAACGAGAAGGTTCTGCGCAGAATCGGAGAGGAAAGTAATATATGGAAAATACTGACAAGAAGAAGGGACAGGGTGATAGGACCTGTTAAGACATCAGGGAAAAAGTGACTTGGTAGTAGAGGGAGCTGTAGAGGGCAAAAACTGTAGAGAACGACAGACATTGGAATGCATACAGCACATAACTGAGAACGTAGGTTGCTAGGGCTACTCTGGGATGAAGAGATTGGCACAGGAGACGAGTAACCTACGTGACGCGTTGCATTAAATCAGTCAGAAGACTGATGACTCAAAAAAGAGTAATGCAGACGTAATAGAAAACTACGAACGTCAATAAAAATAATATAAGGCTAACAGTGTGTTGTCGAATCAGGTGAGCTGGAAGAATGGATTTAGGGAATGAGACGCTGAATATAACAGACCCCTCCCCCTCCCATGAATCATGGACCTTGCCGTTGGTGGAGAGGCTTGCGTGCCTCAGCGATACAGATGGCCTAGCTGTGCTGGTACTGCGAACGGCTGAAAGCAAGGGGAAACTACAGCCATAATTTTTACCGAGGGAATGCAACTTTACTGTATGGTTAAATGATGATGGCGTCCTCTTGGGTAAAATATTCCGGAGGTGAAATAGTCCCCCATTCGGATCTCCGGGCGGAGACTACTCAGGAGGACGTCGTTATCAGGAGAAAGAAAACTGGCGTTCTACGGATCGGAGCATGGAATGTCAGATTCCTTAATCGGGCAGGTAGGTTAGAAAATTTAAAAAGGTAAATGGATAGGTTAAAGTTAGATATGGTGGGAATTAGTGAAGTTTGGTGGCAGGAGGTTCAAAGGTTCAAATGGCTCTGAGCACTATGGGACTTAACCCCTGAGGTCATCAGTCCTCTAGAACTTAGAACTACTTAAATCTAACTAACCTAAGGACAACACACACATCCATGCCCGAGGCAGGATTCGAACCTGCGACCGTAGCGGTCGCGCGGTTCCAGACTGCAGCGCCTAGAACAGCTCAGCCACTCCGGCTGGTGGTGGCAGGAGGAACAAGACTTTTGGTCAGGTGAATACAGGGTTATAAATACAAAATCAAATAGGGGTAATGCAGGAGTAGGTTTCATAAAGAATAAAAAAATAGAAGTGTGGGTAAGCTCTAGAAACAGCATAGTGAACTCATTATGGTGGCCAAGATAGACACAAAGGCCATGCCTACGACAGTAGTACAAGTTTATATGCCAACTAGCTCTGCACATGGTGAAGAAATTAATGAAATGTATGATGAGATAAAAGAAATTATTCAGGTAGTGAAGGGAGACGCAAATTTAATAGTCATGGGTGACTGGAATTCGAGAGTAGGAAAAGGGAGAGAAGGAAACATAGTAGGCGAATATGGATTGGGGGACAGAAATGAAAGAGGAAGCCGCCTGGTCGAATTTTGCACAGAGCACAACATAATCATAACTAACACTTGGTTTAAGAATGATGAAAGAAGGTTGTATACATGGAAGAACCCTGGAGATACTAAAAGGTACCAGATAGATTATATAATGGTAAGACAGAGATTTAGGAATCAGGTTTTAAACTGTAAGACATTTCCGGGGGCAGATGTGGACTCTGACCACAATCTATTGGCTATGAACTGTAGATTAAAACTGAAGAAAGTACAAAAAGGTGGGAATTTAAGGAGATGGGACCTGGATAAACTGAAAGAACCAGAGGTTGTACAGAGTTTCAGGGAGAGCTTAAGGGAACAATTGACAGGAATGGGGGAAAGAAATACAGTAGAAGAAGAATGAGTAGCTTTGAGAGATGAAATAGTGAAGGCAGCACAGGATAAAGTAGGTAAAAAGACGAGGGCTAGTAGAAATCCTTGGATAACAGAAGAGATACTGAATTTAATTGATGAAAGGAGAAAATACAAAAATTCAGTAAATGAAGCAGGCAAAAAGGAGTACAAACGTCTCAAAAATGAGATCGACAGGAAGTGCAAAGTGGCTAAGCAGGGATGGCTAGAGGACAAATGTAAGGCTGTAGAGGCTTATCTTACTAGGGGTAAGATAGATACTGCCTACAGGAAAATTAAAGAGACCTTGGGAGAAAAGAGAACCACTTGCATGAATATCAAGAGCTCAGATGGAAACCCAGTTCTAAGCAAAGAATGGAAAGCAGAAAGGGTAAGGAGTATATAGAGGGTCTATACAAGGACAATGTACTTGAGGACAATATTATGGAAATGGAAGAGGATGTAGTTGAAGATGAAATGGGAGATACGATACTGCGTGAAGAGTTTGACAGAGCACTGAAAGACCTGAGTCGAAAAAAGGCCCCAGTAGTAGACAACATTCCATTAGAACTACTGACGGCCTTGGGAGAGCCAGTCCTGACAAAACTCTACCATCTGGTGAGCAAGATGTATGAGACAGGCGAAATACCCTCAGACTTCAAGAAGAATGTAGTAATTCCAATGCCAAAGAAAGCAGGTGTTGACTGATGTGAAGATTACCGAACTATCAGTTTAATAAGTCGCAGCTGCAAAATACTAACGCTAATTCTTTACAGACGAATGGAAAAACTGATAGAAGCCGACCTCGTGGAAGATCAGTTTGGATTGCGTAGAAATGTGGGAACACGTGAGGCAATACTAACCCTACGACTTATCTTAGAAGAAAGATTAAGAAAAGGCAAACCTATGTTTCTAGCATTTGCAGACTTAGAGAAAGCTTTTGACATTGTTGACTGGAATACTCTCTTTCAAATTATAAAGGTGGCAGGGGTAAAATACAGGGAGCGAAAGGTTATTTACAATTTGTACAGAAAGCAGATGGCAGTTATAAGAGTCGAGGGGCAGTGGTAGGGAAGGGAGTGAGACAGGGTTTTAGCCTCTACCCAATGTTATTCAATCTGTATATTTAGCAAGCAGTAAAGGAAACAAAAGAAAAATTCGGAGTAGGTATTAAAATCCATGGAGAAGAAATAGAAACTTTGAGGTTCGCCGATGACATTGTAATTGTGTCAGAGACAGCAAAGGACTTGGAAGAGCAGTTGAACGAATGGATAGTGTCTTGAAAGGAGGATATAAGATGAACATGAACAAAAGCAAAACGAGGATAATGGAATGTAGTCGAATTAAGTCGGGCGATGCTGAGGGAATTAGATTAGGAAATGAGGCACTTAAAGTAGTAAAGGAGTTTTGCTATTTGGGCAGCAAAGTAACTGATGATGGTCGAAGTAGAGAGGATATAAAATGTAGACTGGCAATGGCGAGATCTATTTACGAAATTTCAGTCACTAACTTTCTCTTCCGAATGCGAAAATATTTTGTTGAGCCCAACCTACATAGTTAGGAATTATCATCAAAATAAAATAAGAGAAATCAGAGCTCGAACAGAAAGGTTTAGGTGTACGTTTTTCCCGCGTGCTGTTCGGGAGTGGAATGGTAGAGAGATAGTATGATTGCGGTTCGATGAACCCTCTGCCAAGCACTTAAATGTGAATTGCAGAGTAATCATGTATATGGAGATGTAGATACAAGAAACATATTTTCCTCTGAGTTATATCTTGCGTAAGACTGCGATGATAAATTTAGCGATGTCCTGCTGTACACAAGTGTGTGTGCCGACAATCTTTCTTTTCGCACACCAACCGCGATCGAAGTAGGAAACGGTGGAAGATGATTAAGGAACGCCTGACGGATTTCTTACTTACGTAACGTGAATTTGCCGACTGAAGATGAACTGTAATGTTCGAAACAAGTAGCGGTGCTTTTTAAATAAATATATAGCATTGTAAAAAGTGGCCGGTTGCTGTCATCTTATATGTATGAGTCAACCTATAAAATATTATTTACTTTCTTGCTTATGTGAAGACAACTTACTCTTATTTCCCTTAACTAATTTTTATCTGTTACCTTTGTGCTGCCTTTTATTGTGGTGGCTGGTGGACTATTACGTGCAGCTCAATTCGTGTACATGTTGTTTGGATAACGATCAGCGTCAAGAGTTTTACTTAAACCAATCAAGTAGCAGAAAATTTCATACGTTCCGAAGCTGCAGGCCCTAAACGCCTGACCATGAACCGACAACGCCACCATGCCACTTCCGACAAAAGGCACATGAAACGTAAACAAGATTAATATTCAGAGTATACTATTGTCTACAAATTAGGACGTGAGATTGTTAAAATTCTCAAAAGTTTAATGATCTATAGCATACTGACGATACTGAATAGAATATACCAAATTCAATTGTGCTAGTACAGTTTCATCAGTATACGAAATGGTCGTTTTCGGCATGATCAAGAAATTACACCCGTCTCCTGCAGAAGACAATGAGTAAAAGATAATGCACAATATTTCAGTTTGAGCAAGAAGCTATCGAACAAACAAACGGCAGCAGTTGTAATAATGTGCGGGCCAGCGCTCCTATCTGCAACTACTCACGAACCATTTACTTTGACTCCCACTCGGCGAATAACTTCCTAGATGTATTACACTTTCCTTTTACTCAAAATGAAGATGACGATATTTCCTACATACGTTGTCCGGTTGAGCTGAAACGCTAACAATTTATTTATGCCAGCATGTAGTACACTTTTTGTCAAGCTGAGGTCAGCTGAATGCGACTTTCATGTCGTTACTGATTTAATGGCCGGCAGCGACATCTTTGCTCCAGTTTATGACTGTCCTAACCTTCCATAATTCTGTCAGAGACAGCAAAGGACCTTGAAGAGCAGTTGAACGGAATGGACAGTGTCTTGAAAGGAGGGTATAAGATGAACGTCAACAAAAGCAAAACAAGGATAATGGAATGTAGTCGAATTAAGTCGGTTGATGCTGAGGGAATTAGATTAGGAAATGAGGCACTTAAAGTAGTAAAGGAGTTTTGCTATTTGGGGAGCAAAATAACTGATGATGGTCGAAGTAGAGAGGATATCAAATGTAGACTGGCAATGGCAAGGAAAGCGTTTCTGAAGAAGAAAAATTTGTTAACATTGAGTATAGATTTAAATGTCAGGAAGTCGTTTCTGAAAGTATTTGTATGGAGTGTAGCCATGTATGGAAGTGAAACGTGGACGATAAATAGTTTAGACAAGAAGAGAACAGAAGCTTTCGAAATGTGGTGCTATAGAAGAAACAAAGCTGGGATGAAGTGTATAAGGAAATCAATGTGAATAAGAAATTCTCTAAACTCTCCACATTGTTTAAATTGAACTTTCAAAAGGCATTTCCAAAAGTATGCATGTCTGCATCAACATCTCACAAAACAGATGCATAACAGCAGGTATTAAGAAGTCCTCACAAACACTTAAACACTTCAGTTCCATGAAAAAGATTCGTAATGATCCAGAATTCTTACATTTCTATCATAGATAAAAAAGATCTAAAGGAAGTTGCTGATTGCTGCAAAAAAGTCATTTAATGACAAAATAATATATAATAAAGAGAATTAAAGCAAAGCAGTCTGGATATTATAAAAAAGGAAACAGACAGAGGCAAACAACTGCAGAATAACATACTGCTGAGGGAGGGGGATAAGGTAATAAATGATCCACAACACTTAGCAAACTATGTAAACGAGTATTTTTCAAGTATTGTAGAGAAGTTACAGCAAAAATTCCCCAAAACAAATATAATGCCTGTAAATAATGTTGCACAAAATACAATGATGTTATTTCCAACCACAAAGAATGAAGTCAATAAAACTGTTCAAAAACTAAAAAATAAAAGGGCAGTAGGCTTAGATGAAGTACCAATGTGTGTACTGAAACAAGGCAGGGGGCTTATAAAAGGCCCCTTAACAAATATAATAAATGAATCCTTCACATTTCCAGAACAGTTAAACCAGGCAAGAGTTGTACCTTTGCTTAAGAAAGGTAATGCAGAAGACATAGAAAATTACCAGCCCATTTCCCTGTTGTCAACATTCTCAAAAATAATAGAAGCAATTATGAAAGACAGATTAATGAATTACCTGAATAAATACAATCTTTTAAGCAAATCACAGTTTGGTTTCTGAAGTGGCAAAAATACTAAGTCAGCCATAGTAGAATTTACATAAGTTGTACTTGATGAGTGTGTCACAGGCACATTTTTGGATATTTCTAAGGCCTTTGATACAGTCAACCACAAGATTCTATTAAATAAATTAGAAGGGTTAGGAATAAGAGGGGTAGCTAATGACTGGTTTCGTTCATACCTAGCAGTTAGGGTACAAAGAGTAGAGATAGCACATACTTCAAATAGATCTAAACCTTTAGTAAAACACTTGTCAGAACCACAATACATTAATATAGGGGCTCCACAAGGTAGTGTATTAGGACCAATACTATTCCTGATATACTTTAATGACTTTCCCAGTAGTGTTACTCATGGCGAAAAAATTCTCTTCACTGATGACAGTAATATTACAATCACTGAGAAAACAAGGGAACTCCATGCTGTGAAAGCAAATGAAACTCTTAAGGAAGTTTATGACTTGTTAATAAGCAATAAAGTGACATTGAACATAAAGAAAACTGAAGACATGAATTTCAGTTTGAAGAGGAAAAATGACAATGGTAAATTAAATGTAGATGGCACCTCTATAGACTGTGTAACAAATGCAAAATGAATATTGATTCTCAGTTGAAGTGGTGTGAACTCACAAAGGTACTTGCAAACAGAATGTTATCAGCATGTAATGCTCTTAGAATCCTATCATCAGCGTGTAACATGCAGTGTCTTTTAGTTACATATTATTAATATGTATACTCAATTCTTAGCTATGGCATTCTTTTTTGGAGAACAAATGCACAAAATATGAACACAATTTTCAAACTCCACAAAAGAGCCATAAGGATAATAACCAATAATATTAGTCGAGCTCATTGTAAAGATCTGTTCAGACCACTGGGGATTGTAATGGCTCCATGTGAGTACATTTACCAGTCAGCCATACACATAAAAAATAACATTGGCAATTTCTGCACAAACAGCGCTGTCCATGACCATGCAACAAGAGATAGACTCCATTTACATTTACCAAGAAAAAATAAACTTAAAACTCAAAACAGCATTTTCTTGGGAGGAATAAAACTGTACATAAATTACCAAAAGAGATTAAAGAAATTGTAAAAATACACTTACTTAAAAAGGCAGCTAAAAATACCTGTTGTGCAATACATTTTATACATTGAAGGATTACTTAGATAAAACAGAGCAGGGGTTTGATAAAAAATGTTTTACAAATAAATAATAATAATAATGATTATAAAACATCCAACATTCCATGTAACAGCTTCAAATTATGTTTTTTCCTTTTTTTGGTTTCTAGAAATACTTACCACCAAGCTATGCATAGCTCAATACTAACACCACTTCCTCTTTCTCAGCTCAACATCTCACTCATTATGGAGGGATGCTGACTCAGTTTTTGAGGATAGCAAGTGGGAAGTTGCGGTACAGAAAATGGCCCAGAGATCACCAGTGTGTCTGTGTGTGTGTGTGTGTGTGTGTGTGTGTGTGTGTGTGTGTGTGTGTGTGTGTGTGTGTGTGTGTGTGTAGTGAGTGAAGTATTATCAAACAATGTATGTATTGTGTGTGCAGTGACTGATAGTGAGATATGAGTGAACAGTGTGGCATTATATTATTTAAATAATTTATTTGTAAAAAAGTACTGTATACCAGGAGTAAATCTAATGATTGTGTCAAACTATAAGTCTGTAAATATATGTGTATACGAATTAGCTTATTTTAAATTGGTCTAAACTAGTAAATACTTTGACATGTTCTATATCCTTATAAAAAGAGATCTACAGATGAATAAAGCTACTAATACCATTGTTTTCTGTATGGAGTACAATTAAGCTGTTATGGATATCACTTACTCTGTGAGTGTCAAGGTGCGTGTGGTTAGCTATTGCAGATTTGTCAAAGTGGTTAAGTCTAAAGACATCAATGTGTTCTTTGTAACGTATGTGGAAAGTTCTCCCTGTTTTGCCTATATAATATGTAGGACAGCTATTACACTATAATTTATATACTCCACTTTGTTCTGTTATTGGAGTGTTTATGTTTACAGTGTAAGGTAAACGGTGTCCCAGTTTCTTGTCTGTGGAGAAAGAAAGTTTAATTCTGTTGTTTCTAAATATGTTAGCAATTTTTTTGTGATGCTTTGCCTAAATAGGGAATGCTTGTGAATATGTGTGCAGTGTCACTTGTTTTTCCTGTAGTGCTTGTATTACTGATGTTTGCCTGTGCTTTGTTCGACAGTTTGTCAATTGATTTTTCAGAATACCCATTATTTCTTGGAATTCTTTTGATTTAAGCATAGTTCCTTTCTATGCAAGAGTAAGGATATGGGTAGGGAGGCTAAATTCATGGCTAGTTCTGTGTTTGAATACTGCTCTTTTTTGTTCAATTTGTGACTCTTTCTGCCCAACAAACTACATAAGAGAGTAAAAGACCAGAAAAGAAAGATAGGACAAGTGAGACACTGCGATAATGGCATGTGGTGGGGTACAGAGGGTTCTGCTTAGGCACAACGGATGTCAGGACATGTCAGATTTTTAACAGAATTCTCACAGCATTGGCAGTGTCCATGTAAACAGTCACTGGTAATTTCATTGTGGGACAGAAAGAATATTTCTTTCAGGCTTTAAACATCATGCAAAAGAGTATGAATTACCCTGCGAGTTGGAGGAGACTTGAAACACGAGACGGTGGGCGAGTGCTGCCTCTTTCAGAAGTCTGTGTTAGCATGGAGTCCAATACAGAGCAAGAAAATTCATCACCACTTAAATCAGCTCCTTCCCCTTACCTAGTGTGGCTTACAGCCCTCCTTCGCAGCCAACGACCTGCTCCTTAACCTTACCAATCTTCTTTAAACTTATGTCGCTCTGCTATTTTGTTTCCCTCAACCTCCAGAATGCCTATGGCTGTGTCTGGCATCCTGGGCCCTCTTCCAACTCCATACCTTTTCTCACCCTATCAATGACGTCCGTTTCGTTGCTTCCTTCCTCTCCCATCGTCTCTCCTATATCACTACCCTCAGTTCCAACTCCTGCAGTTTCTATCCCAACGCTGGCGTGCCCCAAGACTCCATCCTTTTCCCTCTCCTTCATCTCCTGTATAATGCTGATATGCCTAAACCTCCCCCACCTGTTCACCTCCTCCAATTTGCTGATGACACCGCCTTCCTGACCCTTTATCCTACACTTCAATGGCCCCAACGTACCCTTCAAACCAACCTCGGCCAGTTCACCACCTGGTGCAACCAGAGGCTCCTTCGGATCAAGCTGTCCAACACCCAGGCAATCATCATAGGTCATACCATCCGCTCTTCTGGGTCCACGATTTTTAACTCATTGTTTTCTTTTTTGTTTTTTTTTTGTTTTTTGTTTTTTGGTCATCAGTCTTCTGACTAGTTTGATGAGGCCCACCACGAGTTCCTCTCCTGTGCTAACCTCTTCATCTCAGAGTAGCACTTGCAACCTGCGTCCTCATTTATTTGCTGGATGGATTCCAATCTCTGTCTTCCTCTACAATTTTTGCTCTCTACAGTTCCCTCTAGTACCAAGGAAGTCATTCCCTGATGTCTTAACAGATGTCCTATCATCCTGTCCCTTCTCCTTCAGTGTTTTCCACTTATTCCTTTCCTCGCCGATTCTGCACAGAACCTCCTCATCCCTTACCTTATCAGTCCATCTAAATTTCAACATTCGTCTGTAGCACCACATCTAAAACGCTTCGATTCTCTTCTGTTTCTGTTTCCCCATGTTTCACTACCATACAATGCTGTACTCCAGACTTACATTCTCAGAAATTTCTTCCTAAAATTAAGGCTGATATTTGATAGTAGTAGATTTCTTTTGGACAGAAAGGCCTTTTTAGACATTGTTAGTTTCATTTTGATGTTCTCCTTACTCCGTCCATCATTGGTTATTTTGCTGCCTAAGTATCAGAATTCCTTAACTTCATCTACTTCGTGACCATCAATCCTGATGTTAAGTTTCTCGCCGTTCTCATTTCTATTGCTTCTCATTACCTTCGTCTTTGGTTGGTTGGTTGGTTGGTTGTTTGGGGAAGGAGACCAGACAGCGTGGTCATCGGTATCATCGAATTAGGGAAGGATGGGGAAGGAAGTCGGCGTGCCCTTTCAGAGGAACCATCTCGGCATTTGCCTGGAGTGATTTAGGGAAATCACGGAAAACCTAAATCACGATGGCCGGACGCGAGATTGAACCGTCATCCTCCCAAATGCGAGTCCAGTGTCTAACCACTGCGCCACCTCGCTCGGTTTACCTTCGTCTTTCTTCGGTTTACTTTCAATCCATACTCTGTACACATTAGACTGTTCATTTCGTTCAGCAGATCATGTAATTCTTCTTCACTTTCACTCAGGATAGCAATGTCATCAGTGAATCATATCACTGATACCCTTTCGCCTTGAATTTTAATTCCACTCCTGAACCTTTCTTTAATTTCCATCATTGCTTCTTCGATGTACAGATTGAACACTAAGGGCGACAGACTACATCCCCATTTACACCCTTTTTATCCAAGCACTTCGTTCTTGGACGTCCAATCTTATTATCACTCTTGGGTTTCTACAGATTGTATATCACCCGTCTTTCCCTATAGCTTACCCCTACTTTTCTCAGAATTTCGAACATCTTGCACCATTTTACGTTGTCAAACGCTTTATCCAGGCCGACAAATCCCATGAACGTGTCTTTATTTCTCTTTAGTCTTCCTTCCATTATTAACCACAATGTCAGAATTGCCTTTCTCGTGCCTTTACCTTTCCTAAAGCCAAACTGATCGTCATCTAGCACATCCTCAATTTTCTTTTCCATTCTTCTGTATATTATTCTTGTCAGCAACGTGGATACATGAGTTGTTAAGCTGGTTGGAGGTAATTCTCCCATTTGTCAGCTCTTGCCGTCTTTGGAATTGTGTGGATGATGCTTTTCCGAAAGTCAAATGGTATGTCGCCAGAGTCAAACATTCTACATACCAACGTGAATAGTCGTTTTTTGCCATTTCCCCCAACGATTTTAGAAATTCTGATGGAATTTTATCAATCCCTACTGCTTTATTTGATCTCAATTCCTCCAAAGCTCTGTTAAATTCTGATTCTAGTACTGGATCCCCTATCTCTTCTAAATCGACTCCTGTTTCTTCTTCTATCACATCAGACAAATCTTCCCCCTCGTAGGGGATTCAAATGTATTCTTTCCACGTATACGCTCTCTCCTCTGCATGTAACATTGGAATTCCCGTTGCAATCTTAATGTTATCACCCTTGCTTTTAATTTCACCAAAGGTTGTTTTTACTTTCCTGTATGCTGAGTCTGTCCTTTCGACAATCATTTCTTTTTCGATGTCTTCACATTTTTCTGCAATCATTTCGTCTTAGCTTCCCTGCACTTCCTATTTATTTCATTCCTCAGTGACTTGTATTTCTCTATTCCTTAGTTTCCCGGAACGTTTTTGTACTTCGTCTTTTGATTGATCAATTGAAGTATTTCTTCTGTTACCCATGGTTACTTCGCAGTTACCTTCTTTGTACCTATGTTTTTCTTCCCAACTTACGTGATAGCCCAATTCAGAGATGTCCATTCCTCTCCAACTGTACTGCCTAATGCGCTATTCCTTATTGCTGTATCTATAGCCTTAGAGAACTTCAACCATATTTCGTCATTCCTTAGTACTTCCATATCCCACTTCTTTGCGTGTTGATTCTTCCTTACTAATGTCTTAAACTTCAGCCTACTCTTCATCACTACTACAGTGTGACCTTCCGTTGATTATTTAATCTTTTTCTCATGGTAACCTCCCCCTTGGCAGTCCCTTCCCGGAGATCCAAATTGGAGACTATTCTGGAATCTTTTGCCATTGGTGAGATCATGTTGACAATTCTTCAGTTACAGGACACTTGTCCTGTGGATCCACATTATGTGTCTGTAATGCAGTGGTTTCCATTGCCTTCTGCATCCTCATGCCATTTATCATTGCTGATTCTTCCGCCTTTAGGGCAGTTTCCCACCCCAAAGACAAGAGAGTGCCCTGAACCTCTGTCTGCTCCTCCACCCTCTTTGACAAGGCCGTTGGCAGAATGAGGGGTGATTTCTTATGCCAGAAGTCTTCAGCCACCAATGCTGGTTTTTAATCGAAATTTAATCCGCAGCAGGATTCTAACCCAAGACAGAAGACATTTTGATTATGAATCAAAGACGCCATGCCTAGACCATGCGTACAACCTCACTGTTTATGGTCGTCCTATCCACTTCACCTCTAAGGTGAAATACTTTCGCCTCACCCTCGACTGTCACCTCATGTGGACTCATCATCTCCTTACAATCCAACGCAAAACCAAAAATAGACTACACCTCCTGGAGCTCCTGTCCAGCCAGATATGGGGACTGCATGCTTCCACCATCCTTCACACCTACAAATCCTTGATCCACCCCATCCTTTGTTATGCTAGTGTCGCTGGGATTTCCATGCCTCCCAGATTCTAAAAGCCCCTCAAAATTCTAGAATGCCATGCACTCTGCCTTGCTTTCCGTATCCGCATTCCATCCCCCACATGAATCCTCTACGAGCTCATCCCCTTCCCCCACTTTCTTCTTTTCCTTGAACACATCTGCACCCTGTACATCATCCGCAGACTGGATCCCCCACACCCACTGGTGTCTTCCCTCCTCTCCACCCCCAGCCTGTCGCTGTACCTTTACACTTGTGTCCCACTCTCTCTCCATCTCCACACCCTCCATCTCCTTTCCCAATGCAACTTCCAGCACCTACCCCAATCGGATCATGAGCTTCACTCTGATCTCTACCAATCCTACCAACTCTATCCCCACCTGCCCCCTCTACTCCTCAGGGCTCCCTCTCCCATCCCCTTCCCTTCCCCTGAGCGGTTTTCCTCCCTCCTACACCTCCCTCCCTTTCCCGTGCCCCCTCCCCTTTCTGTGTCTCTGCGCTCCCTCCTGATTTGCCTTCCCTCTTCATCTCCCACCCCACCCGTCTCCTGTCTCTTGGTGCACCTGCTGCCCCCTTTTTCCTCTTCCTCCCACCCTCCCAGTTCCCCTCACTGCACCTTCCTCCCCTCTTTTCCCCTGCTCTCAGGCCTCCCGTCCCTTGACAGGTCCCTACCAGCGGTTTTTATTCTTCGTGCTCTGTCAGTTAACGGTGGTTTTTTTAAAGTGTCTCGCACTGTGTGTTTTTATACTGTGGCCAACTTTTGAGTGTGACTCCAGTGTATTTTAAGTGCCCCACAAACTGCCAACTGTCCCCCAGTGAATATCCCCATGTTAGTGTCTATTTTAACTTCCATTATCTCCATTTACTGTGATTTTATATCCCCCTTGTTTCGCCCTTTTCCCTTTTTACATTTTTTGTAAAGCCACTTGGCTGAAGAGCAGCGAAGTGTGCCACTGCCAGCTCTCCCCTGACCTTATCGGACAGAGGAATGAAATTAAAAAAAGCAGTGCGTCTTCAGGCCACGAGTGGCCTACCGGGACCACCCGACCGCCGCGTCATCCTCAGTGGAGGGTGTGGATAGGAGGGGCATGGGGTCAGCACACCGCTCTCCCGGTCGTTATGATGGTATTCTTGACCGAAGCCGCTACTATTCAGTCGAGTAGCTCCTCAATTGGCATCACAAGGCTGAGTGCACCCCGAAAAATGGCAACAGCGCATAACGGCTGGATGGTCACCTATCCAAGTGCCGGCCACGCCCAACAGCGCATAACTTCGGTGATCTCGCGGGAACCGGTGTACCCGCTGCGGCAACGCCGTTGCCGAATGAAATTACAAAAAAAAGAGGAATACCACGATCATCCCACCAACACGACAATAGGAGAGACGGAGGTAATATTCTAGGGTATAAAACATAGCGCAGTCTTACTGTGTGAATGTGCCAATTAAATACCTTTATTATGAATGACATTCAATGTTTCAGTGCGTTGCTTTTTGTTAGTTTATTAACAGCCCTACATCTTTAACGCTGTTACACAACAGGAGACAGACAGACTCACACAGATATAATTACTAAAAAATGCAACATATGGGTATCTGTGACATTGGAGCCAGTCGGAGTGGCCGAGCGGTTCTAGGCGCTACAGTCTGGAACTGCGCGACCGCTACGGTCGCAGGTTCGAATCCTGCCTCGGGCATGGATGTGTGTGATGTCCTTAGGTTACGTAGGTTTAAGTAATTCTAAGTTCTAGGGGACTGATGACCTCAGAAGTTAAGTCCCATAGTACTTTGAACAATTTTTGTGACATTGGAAATTTTCCAGGCACATTGATGTTCCTTAAAGTTTCGGGAAAATTCACGGATCTTTCGTAACTTTCCGTCACAACATTTCTGACCCCAATCTTCTGCCCATCTTCAAGTTTAACTCTAATGGAACTAATCACGGATGTTGGTTATGAAACACACATACACACACACAATTTTCAGCAAGCTACCTCCTGCAAAGTGATCCTTCAGCTACGTCTTTTTAGTGGCGAGATTGTGTGCCTCTGTTC
Source organism: Schistocerca serialis cubense (assembly GCF_023864345.2). Lineage (NCBI taxonomy): Eukaryota > Metazoa > Arthropoda > Insecta > Orthoptera > Acrididae > Schistocerca > Schistocerca serialis. The sequence continues at coordinate 113,962,277 of NC_064646.1, forward strand.
ACACGGGTGTCATTTCACGAGAAATGAAACCTAGATGCATCTTTACATACTACCACAGAAAAGTGAAAAGAGGAAAAGAGCAAACTGAACGATCACTACAACTGACCACCAAGAATTCAACAAAAAACTTGAACTGTGCTGTATGTGTACAAAAGGAGCGTTGTCTGCTTAGAATATACATGACTCACAATGTCCCAATCACAAGCGCATTGTAAATACAGTGTAATGTGACGCATATGTTTACAGTTTAACGCCACAGAATCGCCACTTGGTGCACATATTACAAGCTACAATCCCCAGACGCTCCCAAGTAGATCTCGCTCGGAAAGGTATGTCCATTTCCTGCGTTAAGTTCCAGTTAAATGTTTTTATCTAAATATGTTTTCATGTTTTAATTAAACCTTATCGCACTTTACCTAAGCCTCACTTCGTCCGACACAACTTCTCGCGTTACTTACAGTCCTATTAGTGATTTAATTAGTTAACTAGTTTCACGTTCCTCAGATTATTCGCACAATTGAACTTAATGATGTGGAACTAGTCGTTAACGTCCAAATTACACGTTCGTATGTAAATATGCTTACTTGCTGACCATTTGCAAGTTTTCATTTTTTTTTTCTTATGCAGATGAGAATTGGTAGTTCCTACCCATCACGTTTGACATGCTACATAAATAGAAATTCTTCTACGGAATGGAAGAAGCTGTCGATGAGAATTTTTTTTTCGGTTTTCGAATTTCACTTTGGTGTCTGTGTGACTGGGGAAGTGATCAAAAATTTTAGTAGCAGCATTGTGCTCCACTTTTTGTGCTGAAGACAACAATCATGTGGAACAATGAATATAATTTTTTGTTCTGTTATTGTAATTACGTACATAATTGTTTCTTTGGAATTATAGTGGGTTATTTAGAACAAACTTCATAAGAGATTATATAAACTGTGAAGCGGTAGTCAGAATGTCTAACTCCTTAAACAGATCTCTTCAAGATGACTGTGGGTGAGCGCCACATATTTTCTTCGAGCACATTTTTGAACTATGAAAAATTTCTTTCTGAAAGTGGATCTATCCCAGAACACTATTCCGCTCGACATCACTAGATAAAAATATGGAAAATATGTTCAATTACTGATATGACTCTCCAGTTGCAGCATCCCTGAATATGGAAGTAAATAGGAATATAAAAAAAAGGGAGGAAGGTTCATCTGTTTAGCAAGAGTAATAGATCAAAACGAAAATTTCTGTTCCGACACGGACAATGTTTAGTGTTTATGGAAAAAGTTCAAGGCAATCGTAAAATGCGTTTTAGAAAGGTACGCGCCGAGTAAAACTGTGAGGGACGGGAAAAACCCACCGTGGTTCAACAACAAAGTTAGGAAACTACTGCGAAAGAAAAGAGAGCTTCACTCCAAGTGTAAACGCAGCCAAAACCTCTCAGACAAACAGAAGCTAAACGATGTCAAAGTTAGCGTAAGGAGGGCTATGCGTGAAGCGTTCAGTGAATTCGAAAGTAAAATTCTATGTACCGACCGACTTGACAGAAAATCCTAGGAAGTTCTGGTCTTACGTTAAATCAGTAAGTGGCTCGAAACAGCATATTCGGACACTCTGGGATGATGATGGCATTGAAACAGAGGATGACACGCGTAAAGCTGTAATACTAAACACCTTTTTCCAAAGCTGTTTCACAGAGGAAGACCGCACTGCAGTTCCTTCTCTAAATCCTCACACAAACTAAAAAATGGCTGACATCGAAATAAGTGTCCAAGGAATAGAAAAACAACTGGAATCACTCAACAGAGGAAAGTCCACGGGACCTGACGGGTTACCAATTCGATCCTACACAGAGTACGCGAAAGAACTTGCCCCCCTTCTAACAGCTGCGTACCGCAAGTCTCTAGAGGAACGGAAGGTTCCAAATGATTGGAAAAGAGCACAGGAAGTCCCAGTTTTCAAGAAGGGTCGTCGAGCAGATGCGCAAAACTATAGGTCTATATCTCTGACATCGATCTGTTGTAGAATTTTAGAACATGTTTTTTGCTCGCATATCATGTCATTTCTGGAAACCCAGAATCTACTCTGTAGGAATCAACGTGGATTCCGGAAACAGCGATCGTGTGAGACCTAACTGTCTTTATTTGTTCATGAGACCCAGAAAATATTAGATACAGGCTCCCAGGTAGATGCCATTTTCCTTGACATCCGGAAAGCGTACAATACAGTTCCGCATTGTCGCCTGATAAAGTAAGAGCCTACGGAATATCAGACCAGCTGTGTGACTGGATTGAAGGGTTTTTAGCAAACAGAGCACAGCATGTTATTCTCAGTGGAGAGACGTCTACAGACGTTAAAGTAACCTCTGGCGTGCCACAGGGGAGTGTTATGGGACCATTGCTTTTCACAATATATATAAATGACCTAGTAGATAGTGTCGGAAGTTTCATGCGGCTTTTTGCGGATGATGCTGTAGTATACAGAGAATTTGCAGCATTAGAAAATTGCAGTGAAATGCAGGAACATCTGCAGCGGATAGGCACTTGGTGCAGGGAGTGGCAACTGACCCTTAACATAGACAAATGTAATGTATTGCGAATACATAGAAAGAAGCATCCTTTATTGTATGTATACTGCGGAACAAACACTGGTAGCAGTTACTTCTGTAAAATACCTGGAAGTATGCATACGGAACGATTTGAAGTGGAATGATCATTTAAAATTAATTGTTGGTTAGGCAGGTGCCAGGTTGAGATTCATTGGGAGAGTGCTTAGAAAATGTAGTCCATCAACAAAGGAAGCGGCTTACAAAACATTCGTTCGACCTATACTTGAGTATTGCTCATCAGTGTGGGATCCGTACCAGATCGGGTTGACACAGGAGATAGAGAAGATCTAAAGAAGAGCGGCGCGTTTCGTCACAGGGTTATTTGGTAAGCGTGATAGCGTTACGGAGATGTTTAGCAAACTCAAGTGGCAGACTCTGCAAGAGAGGCGCTCTGCAGCGCGGTGTAGCTAGCTGTCCAGGTTTCGAGAGGGTGCGTTTCTGGATGAGGTATCGAATATATTGCTTCCCCCTACCTATACCTCCCGAGGAGATCACGAATGTAAAATTAGAGAGATTCGAGCGCAAACGGAGGCTTTCCGGCAGGCGTTCTTCCCGCGAACCATACGCGAGTGGAACAGGAAAGGGAGGTAATGACAGTGGCACGTAAAGTGCCCTCCGCCACACACCGTTGGGTGGCTTGCGGAGTATAAATGTAGATGTAGATGTAGAAGAAGTGTTGAATTAGGTTGTTTTAAGAGTTCGAAATTGTGTTACTTGCAGTTTAAATTAGCATCAATATTGACACTTAAATTTTTGAAGATTCCAGCCTAGTTATCATCTCCTCACAGTGTGTTACATTTACCATTTGTGTAAAACCTCTAGATATGCAGTACTGAATAATTGTACCTGTTTTTTAAACCGATAGTGAGACCATTTGCAAAAAACCACACAGTAATGCTTCAAAGGACATTAGTTACCATGACTTCCTATAGTCGGGCCTGATGGTCTAGGGGTCGGCACAGCAGCTTAGTGTGTTCGATCAGACGGCTGACTGCCGTCCGTAATAAAAATAAAGCTAAGTGAAGTATTCAACGATGAACATAAAGGGTTGTCACGTGACGTCAACTCAAACAAAATGACGAGAAAAATGAAAAAAAGGTGGTAAAGCACCTGCGTGCGAACAGAGAGGCTGCGGGGTCGAATCCTGGACGGGCCGCGGATTTGCGTTTTAACGCAGCCCTCACCTCTCATTGACGTCAGGAAACGCCAGAAATGATACGTTGTTCTGATTCCTCTTTAGCTGTAGGTCCCTCTCCCCATCCGAATAACTGGAACAGATAGGGAGGTCATGACTGGAGAATACTTTAGTTAAATGTCAGAGTATGAGTGGAACAGGTTCCTACGGAAATTCTTGGTGGGCATGCATGTGTGTATATGAGAGGCCACTCAAGTGGCTAGGATATTTGCTACAGATAATGCTCTGGGCTCAGCTAAAAGGGAGTTATCACTTGAAGATCGGCGAAGGCGCCAGTATGTGGCTACCACTTTTCAAAATGGCACGTACGAATAGAGTCGAGGTGAGGCTCGTGATAGGAAGCACCCAACTACGATTCTTGAATGTTAGATGCAAATTAAGGCGGTCACTTGTAGACGGAATGTTCCAGAAAGATCATGGGAGCAGGTCGTATGCAACGAGATCCAAGTGTAAGTCCACTAATAAGAGTACAGAGGGACAGCCATGGACAGTATCAAATCAGTGATACAGTATCAAGAGTACATAGAGAAGCGAAGACTACATGGAAGTCCCCTCCCAGTAATAAATAATGAAAACAATTGCAACACATCCCTCCGATAGTATTAAGGCACCTACTACGGCAAACCATCTTTCCGGGGAGTGACCGACGCCCTTTTGTAAACAATGTTTGTTACCACTTCTCTGGAAGGGGGAAGGAATGTATAGGATGGCAGCCAGTCAAGGAATATTTTAGGGAATTAGTTCAAAAAGTTTTACATCTACATCTACATGCATACACCGCAATCCACCATACGGTGCGTGGTGGAGGGTACCTCGTACCACAACTAGCATATTCTCTCCCTGTTCCACTCCCAAACAGAACGAGGGAAAAATGACTGCCTACATGCCTCTGTACGAGCCTTAATCTCTCTTACCTTATCTTTGTGGTCTTTCCGCGAAATGTAAGTTGGCGGCAGTAACATTGTACTGCAGTCAGCATCAAATGCTGGTTCTCTAAATTTCCTCAGTAGCGATTCACGAAAAGAACGCCTCCTTTCCTCTAGAGACTCCCACCCGAGTTCCTGAAGCATTACCGTAACACTCGCGTGATGATCAAACCTACCTGTAACAAATCTAGCAGCCCGCCTCTGAATTGCTTCTATGTCCTCCCTCAATCCGACCTGATAGGGATCCCAAACGCTCGAGCAGTACTCAAGAATAGGTCGCATTAGTGTTTTATATGCTGTCTCCTTTACAGATGAACCACATCTTCCCAAAATTCTACCAATGAACCGAAGACGACTATCCGCCTTTCCCACAACTGTCATTATATGCTTGTCCCACTTCATATCGCTCTGCAATGTTATGCCCAAATATTTAATCGACGTGACTGTGTCAAGCGCTACACTACTAATGGAGTATTCAAACATTACAGGATTATTTTTCCTATTCATCTGCATTAATTTACATTTATCTATATTTAGAGTTAGCTGCCATTCATTACACCAATCACAAATCCTGTCCAAGTCATCTTGTATCCTTCTACAGTCACTCAACGACGATACCTTCCAGTACACCACAGCATCATCAGCAAACAGTCGCACATTGCTATCCACCCTATCCAAAAGATCATTTATGTAGATAGAAAACAACAGCGGACCTACCACACTTCCCCGGGGCACTCCAGATGATACCCCTCACCTCCGATGAACACTCACCATCGAGGACAACGTACAGGGTTCTATTACTTAAGAAGTTTGCGAGCCACTCACATACTTGGGATCCAGTCCCATATGCTCGTACCTTAGTAAGGAGTCTGCAGTGGGGCACCGAGTCAAACGCATTCCGGAAGTCAAGGAATATGGCATCCAACTAATACCCTTCATCCATGGCTCGCAAGATAGCATGTGAAAAAAGGGAGAGATGCGTTTCGCAGGAGCGATGCTTTCTAAAGCCGTGCTGATGCATGGACAGCAACTTCTCTGTCTCAAGGAAATTCATTATATTCGAACTGAGAATATGTTCGAGAATCCTGCAACATACCTATGTTAAAGATATTGGTCTGTAATTTTGAGAATCCGTCCTTCTACCCTTCTTATATACAGGCGTCACCTGCACTTTTTACCAGTCGCTCGGGACTTTACGTTGGGCAAGAGATTCGCGATAAATGCAAGCTAAGTAAGGAGCCAATGCTGTAGAGTACTCCCTGTAAAACCAAACTGGAATCCCATCAGGATCTGGCGATTTATTTATTTTCAACCCATTCAGCTGCGTCACAACCCCAGGGATGTCTATCACTATGTCCTCCATAGGGGAATCTGTACGAAACTCAAACGGCGGTATGTTTGTGCGATCCTCCTGTGTGAAAGATTTCTCAAATGCTAAATTTAAAATTTCAGCTTTCGTTTTGCTGTCTTCCGTTGCCAGGCCAGACAGATCAGTGAGTGACTGGATGGAAGCCTTCGACCTGCTTACCGATTTTACGTAAGACCAGAATTTCCTTGGGTTTTCAGCAAGATCTTTTGCTAAAGTATGACGGTGGTAGTGGTTGTATGCTTCGCTTATCGCTCTTTCTGAAGCAGCACGAATCTCTTCTAACTTTTGCCTGTCCTCATTCTCCCGATCTTTCTTGTACCGCAAGCGATACTGCCTTTGCTTCCTGAGCAATCTCCGAATTGCGCTGTTAAACCACGGTGGGTCTTTTCCGTCCGTAACCCACTGTTTCGGCACATACTTGTCCAATGCGTGATTTACAATGTGTTTAAAATTTGGCCATGATTCTTCCACGTCCATCGTACCGGAAGTAAATGAAGTCGATTCATTTACTAAGTGGGATGCTAACAACTACTTATCTGCTCTTTCTAGTATGAATACTCTCCTAGCCTTCTTGACCGACTTTTTAACTTTCGTAACCATAGTCGTAATGACAACATCATGATCACTAATCCCTGTCTTAACACTGACACCGACGATGAGGTCTGGTCTGTTTGTGGCTACCAGATCTAAAATATTTACATTATGCGTTGGCTGTCGATTTAGCTGCTCAAGACAGTTTTCGGATAAAGTGTTCAAAAGCAACTCAGACGACGGCTTGTCTGTCCATAGACATCCCAGTCTATACCAGGTAGGTTGAAGTCGCCTCCAACTAATATAGCATGATCCGGGTACTTCTGTGATACAGAATGTAGACTCCCTTTGAATGATTCTAGAACTGTCATGGTGGAACCTGGTGGCCGGTAATAACACCCCACCATTAACTTTATTTCCCCTAGCCCTGTTAAACGTGTCCAATAACTTCACAATCACACTCTACTTCGACCTCAGTAGACACAATATTTTTGTCAACTGCAATGAAGACACCACCTCCTACGGTGTCTAATCTGTCTTTCTGATACACGTTCCAACCCTCACAAAATATTTCAGAACTTCCTATCTCAGGGTTCAGCCAGGTCTCAGTCCTGAGAATAATTTGCACACCACACACTTCCTGGAGGGCAGTAAATTCAGGAACTTTATTCCGAACACTCTGAAAATTTACTGCTAATATCTTGATAGCTGAAGTCTCTTTACACTGAGCGCGTCCTGATTTCCCTGCCTGCCTGGTGAGTGTTCATCAGGACACCTCGCACTACTGCCTAGCCTGAAAAAAACCATGTGCATGCCACAAGTACTCTGCTACCCGAGTAGCCGCTTCCTTTGTGTAGTGAACCCCTGACATATCTATGGGCGTCCTACAATTCCCCACCCAGTAGTGCAAGTCTAGAAATCTGCAGCCAAGACCATCACAGAGTCGACGAAGACTCTGGTTGAGACCCTCCACTCGGCTCCAAACCCAAGGACCCCGATCCACTCTGGGAATGATGCTGCAAATAGAGAGCTCTGCTTGCACCTTGGATGTGAGGCCAGCGGTCTTCACCAAATCCGCCAGCCGCCTGTACAAACTGAGGATTGCCTCAGAACCCAAGCAAGAGGCATCATTGGTGCCGACATGAGCAACTACTTGCAGACGACTGCACCCCGTGTGCTCAATAGCCGCAGGCAAGGCCACCTCCACATCTTGGATGAGGCCCCCCAGCAGACAAACCGAGTGCCCGTTGGAATTCTTTCCAGCCCTCTACGCTATTTCCCTAAGGGGCTCCATCACCCACCTAATGTTGGAACTCCCAATAACCAGGAAGCCTTTTCCCCCGTGTGCCTGCTCAGGCCCTGCTGAAGGAGCGGCCATCTGCCCACTGACAGGATGAACGGGCAAGGCTAGCTGGCCAGCCTCCACATTGGCCCCCCTCCTCAAGCGACGCAAACGCGTTGCAGTCCGCCACTCACCCTGAGGTGAGGGCGGCCCCAACACGCCGGGTACACTAGAAGGTGCCTCGGCGGCTGAGTCAGTGGACGCAGCAAGCGACACCTGGGGTGTCTCAAGCGACGCTCCAGACCCTCCGCCGTCGCTGCACCTCGAGGCAGCAGCCTGAAGGCGGCTGACTGTGGCCAACAGCACGCTCAGCTGCTCGCAAACCATGGCCAGTTCCTCCTGCACCTGCACACAGAACGCACACACCCTTTCCATCCTACTGCTAATATCTAACGACTTCACGAATTTATACTCTACGGCTATCAATAAGCAATATTACTCAAAAATGGCTCTGAGCACTATGGGACTTAACATCTGATGTCATCAATCCCCTAGAACTTAGAACTACTTAAACCTAACTAACCTAAGGACATCACACACATCCATGCCCGAGACAGGATTCGAACCTGCGACCGTTGCGGTCGAGCGGTTCCAGACTGAAGCGCCTAGAACCGCTCGGCCACACCGGCCGGCCAATATTACTCCTCTCAAATACGAGAATATGCAAGGATTTTATGTAATTAAATATGCAAGCGCACAAACACCCGGAAAGAAATTAAGAATCAAACTACAAAACAAATATGAAAGCTAAATATACGACTCGCTACTGCACTGCTGCTGCACTGATACTTCACCAGCGGCTGCTCAAGGCTCACTGCGCTGTGTCAAAAGCGCACTGGCTGTCCAAAACAAACAACTGACTAACGACTCCGCGAATTTATACTCTACAGCTATCAATAAGCAATATTACTCCTCTCAAATACGAGAATACGCAAGGATTTTATGTAATTAAATATGCAAGCGCACAAACACTCAGAAAGAAATTAAGATTCAAACTTCAAAACAAATATGAAAGCTAAATATGCGACTCGCTACCGCACTGCTGCTTCACTGATACTTCACAAGCGGCTGCTCATTTATTTCAAAGGCCCAGTGGAATCTTTACAAGTTTTCTCCCAGAGTAATTCATGCCTTCTCTAAGTGACATAAGCCGCTTGCCTTTCAAACCGAGGCAGCTCTGTCCAGTTAAAACTGCCGACAGAAGATGCTCTGAGACCTCTACTGAAACTACTTGCGAATTCACGCCATTGGTTTTAGCCAAAAGCATGCATGGGATACCAATCACGTGTGTGGACCCTTGAGTCTTCTGCAGTGCTGAACACATTGGCTTCTCTCTCTTGTAATCCGGACCTCGAGCAGAACAGACGTCTTTTTGGAAGGCAGAGCCTCTGGCTCTGCTTTTCACGACCGGCCACCAGCGTTAAGTTAACATGAACTACTTCTCCTTCCATTGCCCATTTGAATTAATTGTCCGACCTCCTAGACTGGCCTAAGACAGCTAACTTCCGATCCTAGGCGCGCACTTTGTACTCTGTATATTGAAATATATCCTCTTTATTGAACTTAATTTCCTGTTTTGTCATTTAACAGCAGCCCTGGATGCCCACTATCAAATCCTGACCACTTGACCTCCTGCACACTGCAGCCATGAGGCATGTTTAACAACCTTCTTCCGCCTTCCCTTTCACTTTATATATTAACATTGATGTCAGATGTTTCTCTCCCCATCCCCAAACCACATACTCTTTTACATGCTACAAGAATGAACTTTGTCCATCTGAATTGCGTGATCCTCCTTCAGGCTTTACACTTTCAGATTCTGTGCCTGTCTGGACACAGAAGCCCTCACTGTAACTGGTTCCTGTGGGCCCCATGCCTTCAGCACCAGTCCCAAACCCAAAGAAAGTCTATGCCCTTTTAGTGGGCGACACTGTGTCCACGGCCACTCTCATCTTGAGATGGGCCTCTCTTCCTGGCCATTGTTCCACTACCCACATTGGGTCCCTCTGCCATCATCGATTTGCTTTCATTTTCGTTTGCTGCTCCACCTCTGGCTGTGGGTGCATGCCCTCTGCCCAGTTCATTGGTCGGTGTCCCCAGTCAGGCTAGGGATGTATGCCGAGACATGGTTGGGAGCTCAGCATTGGCCTCAGTTTCGGTTACCATCTCCTCATTGCCATCTTCGTCCAGCCTCCCCCCCCCCCCCCCACCCATCATCGATTGCTCATCTGTACTACACAATGATGGTGAAGGTGTTTGGACAGTGAGGGATGTGGTAACACGTATTGACACCAACCCATGGGCATTGTACCAGCAGAATTGCAAGAGTCCAAGTGACATCAATAGTGGTTGTGCAGGACCTATTGGATGCAATTATGTGTGCTTGCTGAGCCACACCTCCAGTGCCTCTGGGCTATGAACGTTCTATGCTGCCGTGACAGGTAAGACACTGCCAGCCACTCAGCACACTTGCTCTTGGAGCCTCATCGCTATGACACCATCATTTGTGGGTACTTTACGGAGTGCCTTCCTTGTGGACATTGTTATAGCTGGGCTACACTTCTTGCTACATTATTTGTAATGAGTCTTTGTACAATTGGAGAAATACATGCTACGTAAATCTTCCGTTTGCTATGTCACTTGTCTACTGATCATTTCAACTCCTGTCCAGCTTTCGTACAACTGTTGCCACATCATTCTGTAGCCCACCCTTCCTTACCTTTGTGTATGAAGCTGCACACAACAGTTCCAGTGGTTTAATGGTTGTGTCTTAAAAAAATAGTTTTGTTCTTTGAGTGGTCAGACATATGAAACTTCCTGGCAGATTAAAACTGTGTGCCAGAGTGAGACTCGAAATCGGGACCTTTGCCTTTCGCAGGCAAATGTTCTTGTTCTGTGAGGTCTGCAGGAGAGCTCCTGGGAAGTTTGGAAGGTAGGAGACGATATGCTCACGGAATTAAAACTGTGAGGACGGATTGTGTAGCTAATTGGTAGAGCAGTTACTCACGAAAGGCAAAGGTCCTGAGTTCGAGTCAAGTTTCATGTTGGCACACAGTCCACTGATGAGTGAAAATTTCATTCTTGGCAGACATTTTCTTGAATGCCTGTAGTTTAAGGGAGGACATAGAGAAAATGGGCGTGTTTACATAATTTAACACAGTTTTTGGCATTTGATCATGGCATTGTTGGAAATTTTTCCAATACATGCTAGTACACAAAGAACATTTTCACGAAAATTACTTTACTTATAGCTTTCATGTTGTGGTATGTAATGATTAGTAATCAGAAAGCAAGCGTGTGGAACAGTTCTTTAATATGTTTTAGAGCTCTTACAATTTATTTTAAAAAATTAGGTGTATGAAACAAAGCAATTTCAATTTTACAGAAAAGTAAATAATTTTGAGAGAAATACACTCAGAAAAAATTTGTAGCACAGGAAGTTGTGTTATACTTGATATGGGCCTCTCTTCCTGGCTGCTGTTCCACTAACCACCTTGGTTCCCTCTGCCATCATCGAGATGCTTTCATTTTTTGCACTTTTCTTTCTCCAATAGTTCAGGGGAAATTTGTTCCTTATACACTGAAAAATGAAAGTTCTGGGAAATGCACATAAAAGATTTTATAAGGATTTACACCATAAACTAGTTCCTTAATGTTGACCATAAACATACATTTGGTGTTCTTGCTTGCTCTTCGTGTACCTGCTTCGTTTTTATCTGATGTTTCTGGCGTGCACATTTGGCTACATCCTTCACAGCAGTCCAGAACGTTCAACACATGTAGTATCTATCTTCTTCAATACATTCTCGGTGAATCAAACTGCAACAAATACTAGTCCAGCAAGGGTCCTTATTTTTCCAATGTTACCATTATTAAACACCAGACATGCTTCGTATGTGGCAATTTTAACAACAGTAGATGAGCTAAATGTTGTTTTTGGGCATCTCTTCCAAATGAGATGGTTGAAGCTCTCATTCAGGTTTCGTGTTCCACCATGGGTACAGTTCTTTAACAAATCTGGATGAGCTAGAAACTAACTTTATGGCTTTATGGTGTTTCAGATTGATTCAGGAAGACTGTGTGAACTGGTTTTGTTTGCTTCTTTTGCCCGCTTATATTTGCCCCAGGATATATCACACAAATCATGTATTGGCTTCTCATCAGTTGACAACTTATGAAAAAATATTGCCCACACTGCCTTCTGCATTGTCTTCAAATCTCCAGTGTTTGGCCTTTTTGCTTTGCCATAATATATTAGCAAATTGTGGATCTCTTTGTCAATCAGGCGTTGTGGCTCACCCAGTGGCTTTCCAACTTTGAGTATTACACCTTTTCGTTCTCATTTCAGTTTCAGAAGTCTCCCACCCATCCTCTTCAGAATGTGCCCTACACACTCTAGCTTTTAAATGTTGCATCCATTTCTGTATGGATTGCTTTCTAGAACAGATTTGAAAGCACTAGAACCTCCGTCGCCAAGATGTTTCACATATCTAACTCCATGCCTCATTTTGCTCCAATGAAATATTAATTTCATTCCGCTGGCTCTGTGCCAACCACAAGAACCATCATAATTCTTGCTGCAAATTGTTTGTGTTTTATTTGCCATTGCCTCTCTTCTTCCTTATTGTCGAACGTTCCTCTTTGCACAAATAGTGCAATATTTGGACATCACCTGCAAATCCAAAACTTTTCCTGTGTCAACACTCATAACTGATGAAACACCGTGTAGGGATGTATGGCCCCTTTTCATCCATGTGCTGTCACATGAAACACATAGATCTGCAGAATGGAAAGGGCCATTTACTTCTGTCTGAATGTATTTGTTAAATAAAACCGCTTCTTTTAGTGCTGTTGACAAACTGCTATTGCATTCTGTTTCCAAGGAGTTCAGAAGATGATTGTTTAGTGTTGAGCAGGAGGCAGATGGAGATAGCACATTCTTTGTTGCACAAATCAAATTGCTGCCTTCCCTTCCAACACCAACACATCTCGTCTCATAGCAGAAACTTATCTTGGCTTCATACAACCAGCTGATGTTTTAAGCCGAATGCCAGTTTGACAGCTGTCATAAAACAAGTGCATATTACACACAATACCATCTCTGTCATTGCTGTCATATAATCTTAAAGATGATTTGCCACAGTTACCATATGCACACGAATGTCTAATGATAGAACACATCATTTCTAAATCAATTATCATAAAAGTACTATTCACTTTGTCTTTAGTGGACTGAAACTCTACACCAGTTGCAAGTTTCTTCTATGAACTGCTCATCGTCTTAGCTTCACAATTATCTTCCGCTGAATTACATTGACTCACTTGTAGAAACTGTTTATTCACACATAAATAGCGATCTATAGGCACTTTCGTAACACTTTATCACTATATCTTGGCATTTTAAACTGTAAATCATACAAAAAAGTGTGAACACAGTCATAATTCTCACACTAACAGCAGACCTGAAATGTTTAAATTTTTGTACCAAAGACAATAAGAGCTGCCAAAGATAGCTAGCGGAAGGCAAATATAACACGATGTAAACGGGTCGACAGTGTTCTACACTCTTTGGATGCTTTTATAGCAACAGGAAGTAATAAAACATCACAAACAAGAAGAGTGTCGTATAGAAATCAGGTGTGGTGCTGTGCAGTGATTGAAACAAGACAGATTTTTTATCATTTGTAGTTCGAATTAATCTGTGAATATTGGAGTCAGTATTTCTACCATGCTACAGAACTACCAGGTGGCAAATTTTTTAAAATCCTTTTTGACCAATTTTGTGTATGTCCCCCCTTAAATAAGCCAAGTCAAAGTCGCTAAAAATTTTTGTACAATTTTGGAGTGTGAATGAGTTGGAGTGTTATGTTGTTGATGAAATTGTAAAGGTGTAAAGCCATGAATGATGGTTTAACAACAAATTTTAGGTAGATGGGATGGATTCTTTGGGGACTTAAGTTTTATTATTTTATCAAACATTACTGTTTTACAAAATAAAGATTTGTGCGAGTTTAAGGATACTATTATCGATACCCATACTAGTAATCGATAACAGCAATCTGCTTCCAGTGACTATTTGGTCTTCTAAAATGTTTCAGATGGGGCAGTTTTGCTCCAACAGATGGGGAGTCCCCTATTAGACTGTGTGCACTTGGGAGACTTGGAGAGGCGCCTGTAGGGTACAAGTGGCCAAAAGTGATAGTCATGCTGTGATGCAGAGGTTGACAAAATATTAGTTTTATTGAAAATATGAGAAATATCATGTGTACAGGATGTGTTTATGTATAAATCGAAGACGTTCTGTGAACTTCCTAATAAAGCATTGAAAGTTATAAGTAGTAAAAGAGGATCGTGGGTGGAGTAATACGTGAGTCAAAGCCATTGATGGCACATGTCAGTTCGAATATTGTAAATTCAAATGTTGATATAACTGGATACCGAAAGAAGTCATTTAAATTAGCTAGGGACTTAGAGAGACAGTTAAACCTTTCTGAGGGTGAATCTTCCATTCTGGCTAAAGAGAATGAGTTATGTGAGACTGACTATGGACCATATACTTTTTTCAAGAATAAATAAACTGTTTTCGAACTGAGCGATTTTTATCACTCTAGTAATGCCATTCAGCATCAGTTACTATATACATAGGAAGCAGTGCACATGTCAGCTTAGGCACACAGCAAAATTTAGCTGCCTAAATGTCTGATATATATACCACTCCTTTCACTAAACTGATTGCCACTAAAATTGAGTGAACTGCAATTAATGAAATAAATAAAGGATGGTTTATAAGTGTCATATAATTTTCACTTGCCAGTTTCAAAAGCTCCCACAGAAATCCTACCTGATTGAAATTTTATCTCTACAGAAAAGACACATGAAATCATATTTGGATACAGGACAAAACCCAAAGAAATCCAAAGTTGTTCTCACAAAATTAATATCACACTTACAGAAATTTAGTATTTGAAAGCTTTTACTACTCACAATACTCCTCACAGTTCAGTGAAAATCAATTCAAAAACACATATATCTGCTTAATAATAACTTGTGCTTGTATTCAAAAATTACCCTCTCTATCCATGTTTCTTTAATATTGGATTAACATACGACTGAAACCACTTATAACCCAGAAAATAGAATATATTTGATTTGTTGAAGCCACAAGGACACTCAGTAGCATTTGAGAAACAGTATTTAAATTCCTGCAAATGGATTAAAAACAGATGACCCTTGAAGAACCCAATGCATAAAAACTTGGTAAATTGAGAGAAAATTTCAGAGAATGGGTGGCAGCACCTTATAAGTGAGTAAACGATACCATTCAAGTACAGTATTCACCTCAGTTATTCAAGAAAGAAAGCACACATGAATAAGAAAACCGGGGCTATGTTAATTAATATGACTGACCCAATGCAAATTTCTCTTCAATGAATGGTATCTTCATATAATATCAGTAAGCCCAATGATACTTAACATTGAATATGTTGATAGCTGTTAAAAAAGCACTATGTTTTCCAAAGTATTGCATGTACAAATATCATTAATGCATGAATAAAACTGTAAAGTTACCAACCTTGCATTTTTCACTCTAGAAATGTTCTACGAGTGCTCCTCTGGTCACATGATACATGTACAAGCAGTATCCAAGACCGTTCCAAACCTTATATAGTAATAATCTGGCATTGATCATCACAGGAGACTGAGGCATTCTCTGAACTGCTCCAGTATTCTTTACAGTGGTGTTACATAAACATGATCATTAATGTCTCACCAAAAGAAAAAAGTCACAAGTCGCTAGGTCAGGGTGTTGGTATGTATAAAACAAACAAACGTAACACAGTCACTAATATTGTATCCATTTGAGTTATCATAATTAGAGCCATACTTTCAGTACATAAAGTGGCTTAGTTTGGTTAAAGAAATACAGTACAAATATCTGCCATTAGCAGTTTGACAACTGGGAATAAATTAGTTACATTCCCATTTATTTATCCATTTTTTTGGACTTACAAAGGTATCTTGTATTACAAACTTATTGATACAAGCTTATACATTTTTATTCACAGCAGATCACCCACAGTGAAATATGTTCTGTCGTTAAATGTTTTATGGAGTGCAATAAGATTTTTGTAATGAAATTCTTGGAATTTGAGCCTGTTGTAGCTGCATATTCTGAAAATCCTATCCCAGTATTGTCTTATTAAACTGAATAAAAAATTTGTTGCAATAACCAATTTAAAATCTTTATTTGATTATTATTGACAAACTTGGATGAGAAGAGTGGGTAAGTGTACTACAAAATCTTATTTTTTCATCATGTGAATCTGAATATCGATCACCACTCTACAGGTTACCTTTCATATTCTGTTTGTGAATTTCTTCTGTAGTGTCGAATGTAACTATTTTAGCTTCAATATGGCAGAAAGATATAAGTGATATACCAATAAAGTTAGATTGAAATTGTATTTAAGTGCTAAACAGTTCTGTCAGTTTAACCTGTGCTGTTGATTAATCTTAAATTAAAGTGCTATCTTTGAAAAACATACAAGAATTTTCTAGGTGCAGTCTAATTCATAGATGAATATACTGTTTAATCCATTGTGCAATGCTGTGTGTACTGACCATTGTTGTGTCATCTGCTGAAACGTCAACTGAACAAGACCATATAATGCCATGTAATTCATGAACTCAAATATAGAAAAGTAATAGTCCAAGCTATGAGTCCTCTGGTACCCTGCCCGCAACTTTCTTTAGAGAAGAAAATTTATTCCAAAATGATACAAATCTCATGTTGCTTCAGAATATTTAACACATTCTCATAAAATTGACGTTTCTGAAGTATAGTGTTACATGAAACATAATTATATCTTAACTACAATCATAAACCTTTCCTTATTTTCTGAAGCAGTTATCATCGATTTATTTGTTTACGCATTTGCTTTAAGAATCAGCATACATTCGACTTTTTCATGATAAATTTAAAAGCAACATTTATTCTGGAGTTTGATGTGTTAAAACTCATACAAGATATTATTTACCAAAATATATATGATTAAGTAACAAATGAATATACAAAAAACTCTATATGCAGACAAATATATCGTTTGTGAATTAATTTAAACTTGAGAATTATTTAATAATTTAGAAAAACATTTTAACAGTTCTCAAATTCTTTGAATATGAAAAAGAGTTATTGTTCACCCAGTCTTGTGTTTTATTTTTAAAGTTTTTTATGAGAGATGATGTGTGATGTAATTATAAAATTAATGTATTAAATAGCTTCATATCTCGTTATTCATAACTGCACTATGTTTTCTCAGGTCAAGTTTCAGATACATCAATTTAAATAATTTATGTTGATGCACTCCTATAGTCTACCTAAGAGGGTTTATTTTATATTCAAAGGAACCATTATGTAGAGTGATATGGAACATTTAGTATTACAAGTTATTTTAATTTTTGAAAGTCCAGACAAGCATCTGATGTTCTCGTGTTACATAAGTTTCTTTTCTGGGTGCAGGAGAATTATTCTGCAAAAGACAGCAGTGAAACAATGCATAAAAGGAATCAGGTAACAGTTTTTCAGAAACACATACGAGTGCATTACACAAGAGGAGGGTGGAGGAGCGAGATTAGTGCTTAATGTCTCATCGAAAATGAGGTCATTTGAGACAGAACAGAAGCACACGCACACACACACACACACACACACACACACACACACACACACACACACACACACACATATATATATATATATATATATATATATATATATATATATATATATTCTGTATGACTATTGAGAATTAATTTGAATCCAAATTTATACCAAGGAGTTTAGGAAGTGTACACTCAGTGCTAACACTGGATGGAGTGAAAATAGTATGTACAATCTTTTCATAAAGAATAGAAAATTCATTACATTCAAATCAAGTACCTAATAATTTAAGGTACTCTTTATCTTCTAGTTTCAGTTTGTTCATGTCTTTTCCATAATTTATGAAGTTTTCCAGGAACACAGATTTTTATTGCATGTTACTGGATAGATAATTTATTATAAGTAACAGTGGCCCAAGTACTGCTTCTTGTGGAGAATCTTTAGCATCATTCACAAATTGTTACTTCGCATTGTTGTGATTTACTATCTGCTTTCTGTTACTGAACTAGGATCCAGTGAGAGGAGTTTCATATTATTAATGCTATAACACACAATTTCTTCAGTAATATATTGTGGTTACAAACTCACATGTCTTATGTAGCTTAAGCAGTGTGGCAGGAGCAGAGCATCTCACTTCAAACCAGTTATTCACACCAGAAATTACGTTTTCAATAGATCTGAGCATGGAAAGCTTGGACTTGGAACCATTCTAAGACTTACAATTAATTAAGACATTATCATTTTATAAATGGAGCCAAATTTGCTTTTGTATGTAGTGTTCAAATACTTTGAGAAATATAGGAACTAGAGAAACATATCAATGATTATTAGCACTATGTTTGTTGTCCTACTTATTTAGTGGTACAACCAGTCTTTTTTTACTGGGTACTGTAGAAAATGACCACTAACGAAGATCCAATGTATTAATGTGCAAAGCAGATTTAATATTTTTCCATTATTTTCTTCATCGCAAAGTTGATGGGCTATAAATATCTTCATTTTAGGAAAACCTCAGTTTTGCCATTGTTTGAAAGAGATCTTGTACTACTTCTTCTGTTCAGTCACATATTTCCATTGTGTTTTAAACTTTTGTCGACTCTGATTACCATACGCATGTTTGGAGTCTGGTCTGAATTTATGATTACCGGGAGTTGGGAACTAGTCTCTTTAGCAATAACAAAAACAGTAATCAACAGTGTCTGCAGTAATAAGAACATAATTTGAACTCCTATCACTGTTTCCGCTTCTGTGTGATATTGTGTTAGTGACACCATAAGCAGCTTTACACTCACTATCATAAAGTTCAGTGTAATCAATTACCCTGCATGTAGCTACTATAATTACAGGTCTCAATTGTCTTTTTCGACTAAGGTAAAGTGATTCATCTACCACCATTTCTACCTCTAACATGATATATCATAGATACCAATCTCAGTTTCCACAAATAATCTTTGAACCAGTTATGTAACCCTTTTCTCCTGATTCTCCCTACTTTTGTGTTATTATGTGTTATATTGACTGGTTATTAAAAATTTCGAGGAGACTGGTGATAAATTTACTGAAGGTACACCTTACAACTTTGGACTTATGCCTACCTTTATTGCAGTTAAGTATCTGTAGCTTATCCCTAAAACCTCTAATACACACAAGTGTACATATATGCACTATTTTTACACATATGAATTATGTAGTATAACATAAAAATAATGAAAAAATATATACAATAGTAATTCATGATGCAGACATGTATATGCTTGTGGCAGATGATAGTGAATCAGTGTACTGGCACTGAAAGCAGAGAGGTTGCGACACAACAAATTAGAGATGTATTTCTAACTCATCCAATTTGTTAACTCTTAGCTTCCAGCAATGAAACCAAACTGTGAAGGTAGCAGTTTTTTAGCTATTGTAATAGCTGTGTTTTCTTCCTATGTTGTTTAATATGGAACAGAATAATATTTTAAGTTACTGGAAAGAAAATACTTCGATTCCTATGGAGCAACAAAAAAGTAGGTCACTGAACCATCCTGTTTTGTGGCCACAAAGTGCATGACCCATCCATTGCCTCACGTACCCTTATACTAAACAGTGTTACTCTTCAGCAGCCGGCCGCGGTGGTCTAGCGGTTCTAGGCGCGCAGTCCGGAACCGCGCGACTGCTACGGTCGCAGGTTCGAATCCTGCCTCGGGCGTGGATGTGTGTGATGTCCTTAGGTTAGTTAGGTTTAAGTAGTTCTAAGTTCTAGGGGACTGATGACCACAGTAGTTAAGTCCCATAGTGCTCAGAGCCATTTGAACCATTTGAACTCTTCAGCAACTCTCTCTTCCCAGAAAACAAAAGCCTTTTGTTCCATCGTTTGAGCATTAGTATGAATTCTACACTATAAAACAATTACTGTTTTGCTGATTCTAATAACACTTAATTACTGAATTGACTATATATAAGATAACGGAATATTGTTAATCGTAGACATTTATTTTTATCTTGGACCTATCGCAAAAACGCCTTGGGATTAACAAGGCTCGATTTGCAATAATTTGGGGACATAAGAAAGGATATTACCCTGAATAAACACTTCACTTCCTACCTTGTAGTTTTGTCCTCACTAAAGTAGAGAACAGACTGTAGGCTGGTATAATCTCCCTGTATGACATTGGCTCTGAAGAAGATGCTAATTGTATTATAGCGACAAAGTTCACTTTCTGTCAGTGCAGTGAAGTGTCTCATTTGTTGTGTGCGAGTGTGGTTTTGTTTACGTCGCAGCTGTCAGTGGGCTTACTGTGCCAGCCGCCAGGTGCACTGCAATCGACATTGAATATTTCACAGCCGCTATGGAGCGTACATATTGTTTTGAGAAATAATAGTTCTGTTGTTATTTTGTAGTCAATTATTGCTCGCTTGTAGAAAAAATTAACGTTCTTCTCGGAGATGCATTTATCTATGTAAGATTGTGTACTTATCCAATCTGTATTCACGTATTCCTGTGCGCTGATTCATACCTTCAGCGGATGCAAATAGAGTTTTGTTCTGTAAGGTATCAAAGATAATTTCTTGTGCCCTCTGAATATTAACAAACCGGTCATCATTGATACGTCAGTAACCGCCAGACTATGAAGACTTGTGGTCGCCAGCTCTGAAACAGAAGTTTCGTTTCATTCTTTCAGAAGTTATTTAACTGTAACTGAAATGGATTTACGTTATTACAATTAGTTTTCAATGATCTACTTGGAATCAAAATGGATACAAGGTGTGAGTTTCTGACATGGCTCATATTTAAATTTTAAAGATATGTGTTAATGTAAAAAACTAATGAAAATCAAGTAATCTCAAAATATGAAGCATTAATTGAATTATCAGTACGACCAGTCAATTGTATACACACACAAATAAAGTTAAAGTTGTCTTTTCTAGTCAAGTATGCTGAAAACATTCTTTCATTGCCAAAATTATGAATGTATTTTATACAATCTTTCGGCTACTTAGATTTATACAAAATTGTTTAAACACATTGACAAGGAAATTAGGATTCAGTTTGTGATTTTAGAATAATGAATTCAGCAAATACTTTTAAATAACTCAGTCTATTCAGTAGTTAGATATGAAGTTTGTGAATGCAATATTGGTTATACTTCTGTTCACCTAGATTTAATGAAAAGTCTACCCTTGTTTAAAACCGGTGTTGTGCTACTGTAGCTGAAGATTTCAGAATGATAATTAGATAGACTCTCCAAATCTCCAATGAGATGGGATTAATTTATTATTACTACACTGCTTGTGGTAACTACTTTCCTTGAAGGAGCATTGGCTCCAGATTCCATCTTAGATTATTGTCGGATTATCTTGCTTTCCAAAAACCTCAGTTTCTGGATACAACTTTATGACACAAATGCCGATTTACCCCAACTTTCACTCGATTATGCATGATCTTAGACCACATAAAATGTTAACATCACCAGACTCTCTCATTTACGTACACACATCAGGCTAGATTGCCTGCAAGTGTTGTCATTTCGTTTCATTCAGTCTTTTCTGTGCAATTTAACATCAAGGTCATTCAAATAACTGTGGGTTGAGAACCCAAAGTGGATCCTGAAATACCTTACTTCCATTGTCAAAAGTATTAGACATTTTCAAACAACCTAGGAATATTACTGTCATTATAATTATGAAAATATTCATTGTTACACATTTGATTTCTTTAAACAATATCTAATATTTCAGTTACTTGTAACAGATTGACAACGACATTTAAGATAGTTTGAAAATATCGATACGTTTAACATAGGCTGAAAACATCGATAATTTGTGTATCAATTTTTATGGTGCCAGTTTAATCCAAAAATTTTAGCAAATTTTTTGGTCAAATTTAAGCTATTACATTAGAGTTGGAAGATTTCTTTGATATTTGTTTTTGGTTCTATCGAAACTGACCCACATGAATTTTTAATAAAGCAACTGATTAACTACTATAAATAAATAATAACTTTAGTGTGACTCTGGTTTTATGAACACATTACCAGTTTTAACAATGTAAAGTGCAGATGTGGAAATCAAGTGGAAAATGGAAGACATGAATTTACAGACAGTTACAAGCGAGGAAAGACTGAGAGACGAGACATCCTGGTGTAAGTAGTGGCTCAGACACAGGATGGTATTATGCAAGGCCCATTGTTTATTGCCTTTTTTGCCATAGCCCCCAAAAACGTGCTGCAATTTTTTTCTATAGAGATGTAACAACTAATAACATGAAGTTCGCCTACGTGGTCAGCCAGCTTGATCAAAACTTTGCATTTATGGTGGAAGACATCAATTACTATGAATGCTTGAAGTCAACATTGGTACACCATGTGTTCACATCAGTGGAATATTAAATTCTCTAGTTACTGAATTGTGAAGAAATGGGCAACAAAACCACTTCACAATATCTCCAGCGATTAAGGAGTCTTTCTTGCATTTGACACATCAGTGTTGGACTCCTTGCTTTAGGTGTTGTGGACAAGCTACTTCGCTCGTACCAGTGCTGCAAACCATCATGAACTTGTGCATGGAATTGAGCTTAGATGTACTGGCTGATCGTAGATAGGGAACGTTCTTACTTCCACCAGTAACAGTTACAGATTCTCACGACAACAGGTAACAGTGAGAACAGGAGTGGTCGAGGCCCTACGAAGATTTGCAGCAAATGGGGGGACACAGAACGACAGTCGTCGTGCGTTGTACGAGCTTCAGCTGTGTAAGGAGAACAAGCAGAGCTTTCCAACAGGAGGCGAGAGGTCACAAGGCGACAAGAGGTGTACTCCCACTCTCCTATAAGGGACAGCAGACCTCCCTCATCCAGGTCGACTCCGCTACGCTGATATAAGACCTGTTCTGGTCAATGGGAAACATAGTGCTCACTGAGAGTGGCTGAAGATAGGCAGAACCGGCTGCGTAAGTTAGGTGCAGTGCTAACACAACAAATAGTTTGATGACAGCTGTAGTGGCTACCAGCGATATTGGTGAACAGCCATTTGAGTACATTTTTGGGGCAAGTAGAACGACAAATCTCGAATGTGGCGAATGACAAAACAGTACAATATCTTCTCTCCCACCCTCTTTGTATGAACTACATTTTCAAGTTACAGTATCCTGATAGACACAGCCTTGAATGCTTTCTTGAATCCAGTCGAGATACTACGAGTTCAAAGAGAAGCAATACCACCAAACAGCTCAGGAATTAAGATGTTCAATAAGAAAACTCTGCAACTATACTTCAGAGTTGGGAAGAAGTACCAATGGAAAATTATTTCAGTATTTACTGAAGACACCCAGGTACCACACCTGGCAAGACAGGTAAAAGAATCATAAGCTGAAAACGTTCTTACACCTTTGCTTCAACAGTTCCCATCAATCACTGCGCCACACAGCGAGAAGAAACCTTTGAAACGCAGAAGAGACATTTTATCAAGACTAATCTGGGCCCACTAGCACCTACACACCTATGGAAACTACCACCAGATCGCCATGCAATAGTGAAACCAGAGTTCGACAAGCTACTACAAGATCGCATCAATCGACACTTTGACAGTCTTTGTGCATCCCCAGAATGATAAGACATGATGTGGTGACTCAGGGATACTAAATGCCAGAACAATACTGGATAAAAACCCGGTGCCAAATTTGCAAGAATTTTATAGCTTGTTAGCAGTATCACTTTTTTTATTATGCTGACACTATATTGTGCCAGTTATAGTTGGGGAGCGGTTTTGAACTGTGGCTGCATAAGATACCGGTAGAGGTCGGGCCTGAACTACCACTGCCAAACACAGCAAACAATTGCCCTGTGGCCACTACCAAATGCTTTGTATATTCCAATTTGCACTGTGTTGAAGATTTTCTTTTTCTTATTTTGAAATTAGTGAAGAGCCTAATCCTGGCACATAAAAGGATTCGAATGAGACTTTCACCACATCAATAGGAATCAGCAGTCCAGATGACTGTTGTGTCAGTTCTGCTTTCGTGGTAGCACGGAACGTGGACGTAGGATGGCAGCCCTTCGAGAGGGAGGTGGGGTGCATTCCCCCACACCACTCCTCTCCCCACAGGTAATCTAAGTTCTCGTTTAATTCGGTTCGTGGCCAACTGCCACGATATACTATCCATGTAATAGTATACTGGACTATGCAAAGACATCTGCGCAGATTCCAGTAACAGCAGAAGACATACACAAGACTGCAACAATTACCCGTTTTGGTCTGTTCGAATGTGTTTACATGCCTTTTGGACTTAAAAAAACGCTTATTGATTGCGTTTTATGTAGGGTACAATTCTGTTTTGCTTACATTGATGAAATACTGCTTTTTTTCTAAGACAATAAGCGAACAAACAGACCATTTGAAACAGGTTTTTCAACGAATTAGTGTCTATGGCATAGCCATAAATAACGGAAAGTATGTGCAAGGAGAAAAACAAGTAGCTCTTTTGGGTTACAACATTAAGGATTTCCTCCATATCGGAATAGGTGCAGGTTATACAGCAAGGGGATAAAGGAGATTCTTGGGAATGGCAAATTCTTATGGGACACCCGCCGGGGACAGCAGAACTACAAGAACCTCTCACAGCAGCACTTGCAGGCACCAATGCCAATGGTAAGTGCAGCCAGAAAGGCAACAGGCTGCCAAGACAGTGAAAGGAAGTGTAGTCAGTGTGGCACTTTTAGCACATCGTTTTCCCTTGGTACCTTTGGCTATTGTTGTAGCTGCCACAGTTAAACAGTTGTACGTGCAGTTTCGCAACAACACATTAAATTTGTCTGACAGCACCTTGTAAATTGAGTGCAGAGGGAAAAAAAGGAATGATCATAATAGAGTATTGTTAGCAGTTTTCGAACCCATCAGACAATTCAGGGCACCATTGGAGGATAAATATTTCACTACATTCATCGACAATAAACTACCGACGTTTGTTCTCAGGCGCTGCCATGAATGCAATTCTCCAAGACAGCATCAGCAAATACAATTTACAGCATAATTCATGAATGAAATGTAGCACATATCCGGGCAGACAGCTTTGCTGCAGATTACCTTTCATGTATAAACGGTGTATCACCAAGCATCAATTTTAATGAGGCAAGTGCAGATGGCAATGACACACAGTTGCATGAATACCTCTTAGTCTAGAAGACTGGCTTCCAACTGATAAAAGACTGATTATCTAATTCAGAGTGAAAATTTATGACGTCTTTACAGGAAGACACTGCAATTTCGTACCGAAGACCTATCACAGGCAAGCAAATCGTAGTGTTCATGATCTAGTGCATCCAGGTATTTAAAAAATGAATGTGTAATGTCAGAACGTTTTGTGTGGCCCTGTATAAACAAAAACTGTAAATAAAGGGCACAGGAAAATTTTGCCTGCCAAAGTAGTAAAGTGGTCATCATCCACACAGGCCCTTCGGCGACATTCCCTTATTATTGCAAAATTTTTGTGCATGTACATATTGACTTGGTGGGGCCACTACTGCCATTAGAGGAATTCCATTTCCTATTACACATTGGGCAGAGGATGTTCCTATCACTGATATATCTCTTTGAGCCACTTACATAGTTAACATGATACCTGTCAATTGTTAATGTATGTATATATTGTATATACAATATATCTCTTTGAGCCACTTATATAGTTAACGTGGTGCCTGTCAATTGTTAACATATGTTCTATATTTTTATAAATTTTTTATAATAGTGCATTTCTTCTACTCATTGTACAGGGGCCTGAAGATGGCATCAATGTAATGCTGAAACTGGTAGCACATAGAAGTTCATAAAATAAAATAAATTTCTACAATACATTCAGCTGTTGGTAAATTATTGCATCAAGAAGTTCATGCCAGCCATCGTCCCACGATCTATAATGGATCAACGAACAGAACAATATCTGGTCATTGGCATGTACCACATATTGTAGTCTTTGTCATGCACATTCATGGTAAGACTCCACGATCAACCTTGTTGGTGCGTTTTATCATATATCAGTTGCACTGGATGATATACCCAAAACCGCTGTTTGCGCTTCATTCAGACTTCATGAATTTGTGTGAATGCCATTCAGGTTGCGCAATGCCAGCCACACTGCTCAGCACTTCTGTTACATCAGTAGTGACAGCAGTATTGTAATCAGAGGTGTACAAATTCCCCTTGCAGCCTGCTTGCCCCTAGCACCTCTGCAACCATTCATGCAGGTCAGCCTGCCGCGATGTAAACACAAGAGTGCGCGTGTACTGAGGCATAGTGGGCAATGCGGGCGATACGGGCTCCCGCAAGCCCGGGCTACCTGGGTTCCCGCAAGCCTGCCAAGCTTCACGGGATCCGCTCAGCTTGCTGCGCCTGACAACAGGTTGCGCTGTCAAGCTACCGTGACTAGAGTAGCCAGGTAGTTAGCTTGCAGTTCATTTATCGCAACGGTGGAGGCAGCACAATGAATAGGTCGAACTTTAGTGAGATTGAAAAAAAATTGACAACTGGCGAATACATGCTGGTAACGAAACAGAGCACAAGTGCCACATGGGAAACGTTTTCGTGTGTTTATGAGGCCGCTTCAAATAAATCGGTGGGTGTGTCTCAATGCAAACTATGTAAAAAGCTCTTAAGTACTTATTCGGGAACCTCGAGTATGTTACGACATGTGTGCAAATTTGACAAGCAGTTCCCTCACTCCGTAAATATCTTGAAAGAGGACAAAGATTTAGTGGCCGAAAAGTGCGTCGAAGTGTGTGCTAAGGACCTGAGACCATTTAGCAGTATAGAGGGAGAAGGATTTCTTAATTTAGGGCAGACACTGATCGACATAGGTAAAAAATATGGCCAGTTGATACTAAAAATGTTATGCCTTCCCGAGTGACAGTAGCTAGGAAAGTTCAAACCTTAGCTGATAAAGTGCGCAGCAAAATGCTCCCAGATATAGTGCATGCGATTCGTTCTGGTATATGTGCCAGTACAATTGATCTATTGACAGACAATTACAAAGGGGTGCATTACATGTCCGTGACAATGCATTACATAAATTCAGACTGGCGTTTGAATAAATATGTACTAATGTGCTCTGCGTTTCCTGACTGCCCAAAAACTGGCTCGAATATTCGAAACGAGTTGGAAGATGGCTTAGAAACTATGGGTGTTTCTCGTGAAGACATTGCCAAAATTACGTTTGTCACAGACCAGGGCAGTAACATTGTCAAAGCTCTCGAAGTATATCAGCGTCTTCCATGCATGGCTCATAGTATAAACACAGTCTTGAAACATGTTCTGAGCGAACAGTTTTTGAAAGAAAATGTTCCAAATATATTAGCCATTCTTAATACAGTTCGGGCTACGGTTTCGTACTTCAAGAGAAGAGGTCTCTGTGTGAGACTGAACTCATCTTTAAAGCAGTGGGTTTCAACTCGTTGGTATAGTTATTTTGACATGCTTGTATCAGTCCATTCTCAGATTGATTCAGTGAAGGCTGTTTTACATAATGAAGGTGCCTCTGATAAGATGCTGGGTTATGACCACCATATAACTGGCCAGCTTATAGAATTTCTTAAGCCGTTTAAAGAAGCCACAGTTGATCTAGAGAGTGACAAGGATCCAACCCTACATTTAGTTCTACCGCGGTTTTACGCCTTAAAAACTCACTGTACCGTAAGGGATAACGATGAAGAGGTTTGTAATTTTATTCCATCTGAATATTATAGAACCACTTGTGAAATATGTATGTTGAGAAAATGTATTTTCAGGACATGAAACCTTTGAAACAAGCCGCTGATGCCTTCCTAGAACAGAAAATGTGCGTTAGTATGTTGCATAAAATTGCAACGTTTATGGTGGCTAACTACCGCACATTAAGAAAGTTAACCGAGGATGAAAAAATTGAAGTTTACCAAGCAGCACGACAGATGTGTGCTGAAGGTAAGCTCCTAAGATAATGCATATATTCTTCATCTACATGTACATGGTTACTCTGCAAGACACACGCAAGTGCTTAGTTGAGGGTTCATCGAACCACTTTCAACTTATTTGTCTCCTTTTCTCGAATTTCGCGGGGGATAGAACACCTACAGATCTCCGTCTGAGCGCTGCTTTTTTGTATTTTATTCTGATGATCATTTCTTCCAATGTATATGGGACTCAACAATATCTCTTCGAATTCGGAGGTGTAAGTTGGTGATCGAAATTTCATATATAGATCGCGCCACGTCAAAAAACGCCATTGTTGAAATGATTACCACCCCAACTCTTGTGTAATTTCCGCGACACTCTTTCCCCTGTTTTACGATAATACCAAACCAGCTGCCCTTATTTACACTCTTTCGACCTCTTCCGTCAATAGTAAGGCTCTCCAACTTCGTAGCAATGCTCCAAAAGAGTGTTTGTCATTAAAACGCCTACAGCATTTTCTGTGTGTCCATTCCTATTTAAGTAGGTCGTAATTGTAATCAGAGGTATTAAGTAGAATCTACAGCCTTTAGATTTGACTGGTTGATCTTGTAAACGAAGTTTAACGGACTTAGTTTAGTACACACAGGGATAACCTCGCTCTTGTCATTATTTATTGCCAACTGCTGATTTTCACACAAAAAATATATACCTTATTTAAATCGTCCTGCAGTTAGTTTTGATCTTCTGCTGACTTTACAGGACGATAAATGATAGCATCATCTAAAACCTATTATAATTTCAACTATGTGTAGTACATTATTCTGCAAATATTAATTGGAACCTGTACAGTTTCAGTACAAGTGCCCAATCACAGCAACCAAGAAACAAATCCAGGGCCGTACAAAATGGCGAAATTTGAGGACTGGGCAGAAGAGCCTCCTCTCCTACATGATGAAGTCAGCAGATACTTGCAAGAACACTGTGTGAACGAGGGAGATATTCTACAGTGGTGGAAAAATAACTCCCAACGACTTCCTCGACTTGCGTGTGTGGCAAGAAAAATATTAAATATACCAGCCACTAGTGCGTCTAGTGAGAGAATTTTTAGTTGCGCTGGAAACCTAATTAGCGAAAAACGATCACGTCTTAATGCAGACAGACTTAACGATCTCGTCATAATTAATTCAAACACTAATCAGCAGACACATTGAAAATACAGTAGAACATTAAACGGGAAACTATGAGTTTGAGCGCAAATTTACTAATTAAGAGTGCAGATTTCTTTCTTGTGCTTTCTGGGCGTCAATTTCTGAGATAGAAATTTTGTAATGCATACAGTTCATTTTTATTTTAGACTAAAATTTTTTATTTCAATCCTTCCAAGTGACATTAATTATTGTTTGTAAACCATTTTCTGTTACTTGGGTTTGCAAAAGTAGCCAAATATTTTTAGGAGTATCTGGTTTGGCCTAAATAATACTTTCAGGGGAACTGAAGGAAAATTTGTAAAGATTTTATGTTGAAAAGTGTTCTGCAAAATAAAATATTCATTTGTGGAGTAAGGCAATACACATTATGAGTTTAAATTACAATTTATTTTGTTGAGTTCCACACACATTGCAAAATGTAATTTTATTCTTGTATTTCTATATTAAGGGGAATCCCACATGCAGAGTCAAGATGCTGAAAACCTAGACACTACAAATACTCCTAAAATGAAGAGCGTCTTTTTCCATGAATGTATTGTAGTAGGAATATAATGGAAACTCTGAGACACTCTCCACAGCGTCTATATCTGCGTCATGAGGATTCAGACTCGTCGTTTAGGTCTGTATTATGAGGGTCTAGAGTCGTCGTTTAGATTTGCATCATGCAAGTAAACACTCGTCGTCTTAGTCTGCATCATGATGGTCCGAAATATGGTCCCTCATGATGCAGACCTAGACTACAAGTGTGGACTCTCATGACGCAAACGTAGGAGCCGCGAAAAATGGCTCAGGGTCGCCATTGTATTCCCAGTACTATAGTTTTTAGACGAACTGGATACGAAACAAGTCCTTCGATTTTGTTAAAATGCATTTTGGCAATTTAGAATGATTTTTCCAACTTCGAATGAATTCACAGAACCAGTAAAATACATCCTGGAAACGTAGTTAAATATTTATATAATTGGTGTCATACTTGGCTGAAACATACTAAAGTTAAAGAATCTAGACTTCCAAGATCTTAATTTGGTTCTCATTGCAGTACAGTGGTTAATAGGGGCGTAGAAAATTTATTCTTCTGGGGAGGTGACCAATCTTCTTTTTGGGGGGTGGAGGTTCACTTCTTTAGTACAAATATCCATCTGTTTCGGTGTTGAAAAGTGCAGCACAGACTGCATTGCGTTGCCTGGGCATTTATTTATTCCATACTCTCGTAGTCCACCTTCCCTCCCGTATTTTCTCTCTATCCATGTAGTCCTCTCCCACTATCTCTTTGATCACCTCCACCCCCCCCTCCCCCCCACTCCCCATCCCTTGGCCGGCCGAAGTCGCCAAGCAGTTCTAGGCGCTACAGTCTGGAACCGCGCGACCGCTACGGTTGCAGGTTCGAATCCTGCCTCGGGCATGGATGTGTGTGATGTCCTTAGGTTAGTTAGGTTTAAGTAGTTCTAAGTTCTAGGGGACTGATGACCTCAGAAATTAAGTCCCATATTGCTCAGGGCCATTTGAACCATTTTTGAACCCATCCCTTGGCCCATCTCCCCCCCACCCTCTATCCTTCTCCTCGTCCTCTCTCTGTTGGATGCCGCCACCCCAGTTCATCTCCTCTTCACCTATCTATGAAAACTCATATATATCTGTCAACTTTTGTGGTGATCAGTGAATCAGTGTCAAAGTTTATTGCTAGGTAGCATTTATTGTAATACTTTTTGATAAGCAGCATTGATAGTTTTGTTTTCTGGTGCGTAAACAAATGAAGTTGAAGGTGTCCCGACAGGGCAATATGCGACATACAAATAGCCATGTGAAAAACATGATTTTCAAGATTGATGCCACAAACATATAACAACTGCCCCTGCGATTTATCTATTGACATGGCAAATGTAAGCTGCACTGGAAATTATAACCGTTTAAAGTCGAATGGCATGTCGGTCGGAATCTTAGTGATGTTGTTGTTGTTGTGGTCTTCAGTCCTGAGACTGGTTTGATGCAGCTCTCCATGCTACTCTATCCTGTGCAAGCTTTTTCATCTCCCAGTACCTAC
Source organism: Schistocerca serialis cubense (assembly GCF_023864345.2). NCBI lineage: Eukaryota > Metazoa > Arthropoda > Insecta > Orthoptera > Acrididae > Schistocerca > Schistocerca serialis. The sequence continues at coordinate 113,993,546 of NC_064646.1, forward strand.
TGCAACCTACATCCTTCTGAATCTGCTTAGTGTATTCATCTCTTGGTCTCCCCCTACGATTTTTACCCTCCACACTGCCCTCCAATACTAAATTTGTGATCCCTTGATGCCTCAGAACATGTCCTACCAACCGATCCCTTCTTCTGGTCAAGCTGTGCCACAAACTTCTCCCCAATCCTATTCAATACTTCCTCATTAGTTACGTGATCTACCCATCTAATCTTCAGCATTCTTCTGTAGCACCACATTTCGAAAACTTCTATTCTCTTCTTGTCTAAACTATTTATTGTCCATGTTTCACTTCCATACATAGCTACACTCCATACGAATACTTTCAGAAATGACTTCCTGACACTTAAATCAATACTGGATGTTAACAAATTTCTCTTCTTCAGAAACGCTTTCCTTGCCATTGCCAGTCTACATTTTATATCCTCTCTACTTCGACCATCATCAGTTATTTTGCTCCCCAAATAGCAAAACTCCTTTACTACTTTAAGTGCCTCATTTCCTAATCTAATTCCCTCAGCATCACCCGACTTAATTAGACTACATTCCATTATCCTTGTTTCGCTTTTGTTGATTTTCATCTTATATCCTCCTTTCAAGACACTGTCCATTCCATTCAACTGCTCTTCCAAGTCCTTTGCTGTCTCTGACAGAATTACAATGTCATCGGCGAACCTCAAAGTTTTTATTTCTTCTCCATGAATTTTAATACCTACTCCGAATTTTTCTTTTGTTTCTTTTGTTTCTTAGTGATATTGGAATCAAACTGTCCTCACTTTTGTACTTTCCTTTTAAAATTGTGGCTTCGATTACGTTGTTCTTTAACTTCTTCCCCGCAAGCCGGGTGCGATTACAAAGACGTGGCTGGTTTACCTTTCGCAACATGATTGCCGATCCGACTTAATTACAGATTGGGAGGCGGTAATCCGGGGAAATCCAGCGAATTTAAAAATTCCGTAGGATAGTTGACTACATCATCTTGGTTAGTAACGGAATAAACCGACTTGTATGTCAGCAATTCGCCAGGTGTCATATTTTGAATCTGAAAATTCATTTCGTTAACATCAAGGTTTTTTGCAGCCAATATAACACGTTCACTCAACCAAAAATGGTTTGCAACTGTTAAACGACATTTGCTGTGCGCGAATTGTCCAACACCATGACTGTGAATGTGTCAGACAGCTCTCAAATTTCAAAAAGATCATAGACATTTCGTTTAAAAGAAATGTATATATATATATATATATATATATATATATATATATATATATATATATATATATATATATATATACATACATTTCTTTTAAACGAAATGTCTATGATCTTGAAGAGAGTACCTTACAAAAGATTTTGACGTCTTTTGCGGGTTACCATGAAAGTTCACTATGTACGCATGTTTCCATGGAGAAGGTTTTTGAATATTTACATGTGCATGTATATGTGTATATATATATGTATATATTTATATATGTTTATGTATATATATGTATATGTATATGCATATATATATATATGTATGTATATGTATATATATGTATTTGTCTATGAGTATATATATATATATACTCATAGACATATATATATATATATATATATATATATACACATGTAAATATTCAAAAACCTTCTCCATGGAAACATGCGTACATAGTGAACTTTCATGGTAACCCGCAAACGATGTCAAAATCTTTTGTAAGGTACTCTCTTCAATGTACTGTCTGAAATATTATGTAGACAGTGATGTACCTCTTGATGGTCAAGTGTGCAAAATTTCTTCAAGATCGGAATAAAATTGTAGGTTGGTGTAGAAGTGTGTACGTAAAGTACCCTCCGCCATGCACCATTCAGAATTTTAAGCAGGCAACGCCCTTCATCCTGCTTTGAATATCAAGTGTGCCAAATTTCATCACGATCGGGATAAATACGTACAATTTGTCGAGTTCCGTTATGTAAAGGAACCTCTGCCATGCACCATACGAAATTTTATGTAGACTGTGACCTTCCTCTTGGTTTCAAGGTATAGTGTGCAAAATTTCATCAAGATTGTATGCAATACAAACACACGGAACAATGAAAACGCACTTTCAGTTTTTGTCAAATTTTCCAATTTTTCGGTCGATTTTCGAAAAATTTTATTTCATAAAAACCTTGTCCTGAGAATTACGAACACAGCAAAAAAAATTTAGCCGAACTGGTCCAGGCGTTCTCGAGTTTTACGCTTATCAACACATTTGGCAATTAATTTTTATTTATATAGATAAGAAGCCCGAAATATACGCGTAAAGGAAGAATATACAAGTAAAACCAATATTTTTTTTTACCTGAAATTAATACATATATATATATAATGTTGGGGTTTGTCTTTTGGTGCTCAGGTAAAATAAAAACTTTTGATTAACGTTCATAATACGACAATGACACGCGCAGACTAAACGGCTGCGTAGCGCAGCTCAGCAGTAATATGGGCAGGCAAGCAAGTTTCCCGCAGCCTGCCTGGGTTGGGTTCTGCTTGGCTTGGCTGGGAGTGAAGCAGCCTGCCCGTTCTGTTGACAACGAGCGGCGGCCTGCCCGCCTGGCCACCGGGCAAGCATGGGCGGGTTAAAAGCGGGACATGTACACCTCTAATTGTAATGTTGACTAGAGAAGCAGAGTATCTAGCACACCTGCAGCAATTGTTAACTAGACTACAAAAACATTATCTTATGATAAACCTGCAAAAATGTGTCTTTATAGCGAGATAAGTAAGGTTCGTAGGGCGCCTCATCAATGCACAAGGAATCCTGCCACCTCTATACAGAGCAGACGCTATTTCTCTGGTTCCCCAGACCACTACAATATGAAAACTACGCCATTTCTTGGGCTTCACGAACTTTTATCAATGTTTTGTTCACAATCATGCATTATTGGCAGTACCTGTCGACGAAGTGCTAAAAGGCCTGAGGAAACCTGTAGACACACTACAGTGGAGTGACAGAAAGAAAGCTTCCTTGTACAGAGTGAACCCTGCAGACCTTGCATTGTTAGCTCATTCTCTTCCTGACAACCTCTTGCATTTAAGGTTGTTGCATGATCAGCTGCAATTGGAGCTGTGTGTCTGGCAATCGCTAGCTTCCTTCAGCAAAAATTTTTTACATTCATCAACAAATTGTTCAATGTGCTACTGTGAACTCTATGGAGCATGTATTTAACAATTAAATTCGATAAACAGCAGTGAAATCGAGATGTTATTTTATTTTTGCTACCGTTTTCGGTAATTCATTACGCAGCATTTGCCTCAATCAAAAAGTTTAGGCACATATTTGGAGGTAGACATTTTACGATTTGCACAGAATCACTTGTGTTTCCTTTTTGTGAGAGGCCAGCCAAGCCATCACCAGGCCAATTACGGCATTTTGTCTACATTGCGCGATTTAATATGGATATTCAACACATTGACGCAGCCAAAACCTCTCAGATAAACAGAAGCTAAACAATGTCAAAGTTAGCGTAAGGGGGGCTATGCGTGAAGCGTTCATTGAATTCGAAAGTAAAATTCTATGTACCGACTTGACAGAAAATCCTAGGAAGTTCTGGTCTTACGTTAAATCAGTAAGTGGCTCGAAACAGCATATCCAGACACTACGGGATGATGATGGCATTGAAACAGAGGATGACACGCGTAAAGCTGAAATACTAAACACCTTTTTCCAAAGCTGTTTCACAGAGGAAGACCGCACTGCAGTTCCTTCTCTAAATCCTCGCACAAACGAAAAAATGGCTGACATCGAAATACGTGTCCAAGGAATAGGAAAGCAACTGGAATCACTCAATAGAGGAAAGTCCACTGGACCTGACATGATACCAATTCGATTCTACACAGAGTACGCGAAAGAACTTGCCCCCCTTCTAACAGCCGTGTACCGCAAGTCTCTAGAGGAATGGAGGGTTCCAAATGATTGGAAAAGAGCACAGATAGTCCCAGTCTTCAAGAAGGGTCGTCGAGCAGATGCGCAAAACTATAGACCTATATATCTGACGTCGATCTCTTGTAGAATTTTAGAACATGTTTTTTGCTCGAGTATCATGTCGTTTTTGGAAACCCAGAATCTACTATGTAGGAATCAACATGGATTCCGGAAACAGCGATCGTGTGAGACCCAACTCGCTTTATTTGTTCATGAGACCCAGAAAATATTAGATACAGGCTCCCAGGTAGATGCTATTTTTCTTGACTTCCGGAAGGCGTTCGATACAGTTCCGCACTGTCGCCTGATAAACAAAGTAAGAGCCTACGGAATATCAGACCAGCTGTGTGGCTGGATTGAAGAGTTTTTAGCAAACAGAACACAGCATGTTGTTATCAATGGAGAGACGTCTACAGACGTTAAAGTAACCTCTGGCGTGCCACAGGGGAGTGTTATGGGACCATTGCTTTTCACAATATATATAAATGACCTAGTAGATAGTGTCGGAAGTTCCATGCAGCTTATCGCGGATGATGCTGTAGTATACAGAGAAGTTGCAGCATTAGAAAATTGTAGCGAAATGCAGGAAGATCTGCAGCGGATAGGCACTTGGTGCAGGGAGTGGCAACTGACCCTTAACATAGACAAATGTAATGTATTGCGAATACATAGAAAGAAGGATCCTTTATTGTATGATTATATGATAGCGGAACAAACACTGGTAGCAGTTACTTCTGTAAAATATCTGGGAGTATGCGTGCGGAACGATTTGAAGTGGAATGATCATATAAAATTAATTGTTGGTAAGGCGGGTACCAGGTTGAGATTCATTGGGAGAGTCCTTAGAAAATGTAGTCCATCAACAAAGGAGGTGGCTGACAAAACACTCGTTCGACCTATACTTGAGTATTGCTCATCAGTGTGGGATCCGTACCAGGTCGGGTTGACGGAGGAGATAGAGAAGATCCAAAGAAGAGCGGCGCATTTCATCACAGGGTTATTTGGTAAGCGTGATAGCGTTACGGAGATGTTTAATAAACTCAAGTGGCAGACTCTGCAAGAGAGGCGCTCTGCATCGCGGTGTAGCTTACTGTCCAGGTTTCGAGAGGGTGCGTTTCTGGATGAGGTATCGAATATATTGCTTCCCCCTACTTATACCTCCCGAGGAGATCACGAATGTAAAATTAGAGGGATTAGAGCGCGCACGGAGGCTTTCAGACAGTCGTTCTTCCCGCGAACCATACGCGACTGGAACAGGAAAGGGAGGTAATGACAGTGGCACGTAAGGTGCCCTCCGCCACACACCGTTGGGTGGCTTGCGGAGTATAAATGTAGATGTAGATGTAGATGTAGATTGACAGTGAGCAGTATAGACCAGCAAATGCACTACCTTGCATTAACGCCATAGTGCAGGAACTTGACTTCATACAAGTTGCTAACACCAAGGAAGGCCTGTCTTGAAATATCTTCAGGTTTACAGGTACAACTATTTGAATAAGGACCTCGAATATAGCACTACATTGCGACATATCAACATCACGAAAGTGACCGTTCATTATGGCAGATTTTCACAAACAAGCAATGTCCTCACTTCTCAACCTCTCTCATCCAGGGGTAAGGACTGTGAAGGACTTGCAAAGAAAACATTTGTTTGGTCAAATGTAGCAAGAGATTTTTTCACCACTGGAGTGCTTATCAAAGCAACAAAATACACTCCTGGAAATTGAAATAAGAACACCGTGAATTCATTGTCCCAGGAAGGGGAAACTTTATTGACACATTCCTGGGGTCAGATACATCACATGACCACACTGACAGAACCACAGGCACATAGACACAGGCAACAGAGCATGCACAATGTCGGCACTAGTACAGTGTATATCCACCTTTCGCAGCAATGCAGGCTGCTATTCTCCCATGGAGACGATCGTAGAGATGCTGGATGTAGTCCTGTGGAACGGCTTGCCATGCCATTTCCACCTGGCGCCTCAGTTGGACCAGCGTTCGTGCTGGACGTGCAGACCGCGTGAGACGACGCTTCATCCAGTCCCAAACATGCTCAATGGGGGACAGATCCGGAGATCTTGCTGGCCAGGGTAGTTGACTTACACCTTCTAGAGCACGTTGGGTGGCACGGGATACATGCGGACGTGCATTGTCCTGTTGGAACAGCAAGTTCCCTTGCCGGTCTAGGAATGGTAGAACGATGGGTTCGATGACGGTTTGGATGTACCGTGCACTATTCAGTGTCCCCTCGACGATCACCAGTGGTGTACGGCCAGTGTAGGAGATCGCTCCCCACACCATGATGCCGGGTGTTGGCACTGTGTGCCTTGGTCGTATGCAGTCCTGATTGTGGCGCTCACCTGCACAGCGCCAAACACGCATACGACCATCATTGGCACCAAGGCAGAAGCGACTCTCATCGCTGAAGACGACACATCTCCATTCGTCCCTCCATTCACGCCTGTCGCGACGCCACTGGAGGCGGGCTGCACGATGTTGGGGCGTGAGCGGAAGACGGCCTAACGGTGTGCGGGACCGTAGCCCAGCTTCATGGAGACGGTTGCGAATGGTCCTCGCCGATACCCCAGGAGCAACAGTGTCCCTAATTTGCTGGGAAGTGGCGGTGCGGTCCCCTACGGCACTGCGTAGGATCCTACGGTCTTGGCGTGCATCCGTGCGTCGCTGCGGTCCGGTCCCAGGTCGACGGGCACGTGCACCTTCCGCCGACCACTGGCGACAACATCGATATACTGTGGAGACCTCACGCCCCACGTGTTGAGCAATTCGGCGGTACGTCCACCCGGCCTCCCGCATGCCCACTATACGCCCTCGCTCAAAGTCCGTCAACTGCACATACGGTTCACGTCCACGCTGTCGCGGCATGCTACCAGTGTTAAAGACTGCGATGGAGCTCCGTATGCCACGGCAAACTGGCTGACACTGACGGCGGCGGTGCACAAATGCTGCGCAGCTAGCGCCATTCGACGGCCAACACCGCGGTTCCTGGTGTGTCCACTGTGCCGTGCGTGTGATCATTGCTTGTACAGCCCTCTCGCAGTGTCCGGAGCAAGTATGGTGGGTCTGACACACCGGTGTCAATGTGTTCTTTTTTCCATTTCCAGGAGTGTAACTCATCATGTTACAGCTCTGCTTGGTACTTTCGTCCCACCAAGTCTGCACTCTGAGCATGTCCACATTGATATCACTGGATTTTACCACCATCAGAAGGCTATTAATATTTCCTGACAGTGATTGACTGTTTATCTGGTTGGCTAGAAATCTATCATATGAAAGACTTAATGGCAGCAACTGTAGCCACGACCTCCATTTGTGGGTGGATGCCATGCTTCAGCATTCCTCTTCACGTCACCATCTATCGGAGAAAACAGTTCGAGGCATACCTCGTTTAAATCACACATTTTAACATGTGCTTTCCATCCCATCGCTAATGGTCTCATGGAATGGCTCCATCAACAATCAAAGTTCTCACTCAGATTCCATACCATAGAGCACTATACTGACAGCCTACCTACTGCCCTATAAGGCCTGCAGCGAGCTTTCAAAAACGATCTCAGTACAACAATGGCTGCATTAGTGTGTGAACAAACACTTCAACTACTGGCAGATTTCCTAACTAACATATCAAACAGTATTGTTGAAGCTTTGGACTTTGAGCAACATCATCACCTGCAGATCTCCGAGCTCAGTTCTGACTTTTCAAAAGAAAGAAATGTTCTACCCAGAGACCTTTCGTTTCCTGTGAATTACATCCCTGCAACATGTTTTCCTGCATCACAGTGCCATTCAAAAACATCTGAAACCACAATATGATATTCTGTACATACTACTGGCATGCTGTGAAAAAACATTCAATGTTGATATCAATGGCTCTTCCATCACAGTATCCTTTGACAGACTCAAGCCGGCCTTTACTCCAGCTGAGACTTACACCAGTAGGGAGAAAGCAGCTGACACTGATGCTACCTTTGGATACTGCACACACCCAGTCTTCCTCTTCCATACCCTGTGCCTCCGAGTAAATCTCAAGCCACAACATGTTTTGTGCAATGTGTACATTTCAACCCCATATATCACTGACACTTGTGGGGAGAGTCATGTAGAAAGTGAATCATCTGTTACTTTTTTTACAAGCAGCATACACTCTAATTCTTCATGCTGCCTCTTAACTACAAACAAATGATGGATATAGATGGTCCTTGTAGTCTTATGACTATGCTTTGTAATTAATTGCTAATGGTGTGTTGAACAAATATATAGTATTTACACATGACACATGTATTCACTTGGAACTGTCAAAATACCCCATTTTTTAAATAGTTCACTGATATGGGCCCTTTTGCAATTCTTAGTCAGTATTCTGATGGCCTTTCTTTAAACGTTTCCCACATATTGAATATTTCCATCCCATTATGTCATTGTGACATCCCTAATTATAGAATGTATGTGTGTAAAGTGTGTTGTTGTTATATGTGAGCTATTACACACTGCAATAAATATTGAAAGGGCTTAAAGTTTTGTGCTAATTCTTTTTCCAATTGTTCTAATATGTCCACTCAACTTTAAATTCTGATCAGCATACATAAATCTGCCTAAAAATTTTGTTCTAGATTCACGCACCATGATCTCTTTATGTACTTTAAGTCTTGATGTATTAAGCTTCCATTAATGAAAAAATTCGAGTTATTAGTCTCTTTGATATTAAGAGTTGCCTTAGCTGTATTGCTTCTTGACCTATTGATGACTGCCATGAACACCTTGTCAGCTTTTACTCCTAAAATTTCTGGTGTCTTAGCTATAATTATTACACTACTGTCGTCAACAAATAACACTGTTTCACCTTGTGTGGGAAGTCCTTAATGCACATAATAAACAATGCTGGGCTTAACACACTCCCTTGAGGGACTCCAGTATTAAGATATCCTGTATCTTAAAATTGTTTCGCTATAGATTTTGAGCCTAAACCATTTATTTGCAACTTATGTATTCTCAGTGGTTCAAGTTTACATATAAGTATATCATGATCGGATGTGATAAATGCTGTACTGAGATCTAGAAAAATGTCTGTTCCATTTTCTCCTTTTTCCATCTATTCTAAAATTAAAGTTGTAAACTTAGCAATAGCAAAAGGGCAGGTGTTAAACTAGTCTGTAATTCTCTATATTTTTCCTATCATCTTTTTTGTGGACAGCAAAAACTTTTGCATGCTTTAGATAAACAGGATAGCAACCTGATGTGAATGAACTAATTATAATTTCTCTTTGGGTGCTTTAACGACCACGTTGAACCTTTGTCTCGTCCTGCAGACTTTCTACTCTTAAAAATCACACACGATTTCACTGAGGAGGAAATTTGTGTGATTGTGCATAAATCTAAGTCACGATCCATAGGTGAAAACAAAGTTCCAATGTTTCTGCATTAGCATTGCAACAAATCTTTTTGATGTTTGATGACAAGAGGCAATAAATTTAATGATACAGTGAGTTTTTTGGCAGTTTCACCAGGTTCACACAAAGCTTCATTTTACTTGTTTTTCCCAGTTGAAGTTCATTTCTTGTAAAATCACCCAGTTAAGAATTTTAAAGAGTTGGTAATTGTATTTTTGTAATGCTGCGAACAAAACTTTTTTTACATTCAGTAACATTTTTCTGGGTTTGTGACCACATTGTCAATGCGTAACGTCAGCAGTTTTATATATCTTGACAATGCAGTCACAAACCAAGAAAAATTTTATTGGTTGTGACAATGGCCATGGAAGCCTACGTTTATGAAACTTTTTAAAATTCTTTTATTGCCAAACAAAACTGGAAATAACACATATAGCACCTTACAGGATTCAGACAGGTTCATTCAAGGCAGGGAGGCTTATTAATGCAAACAGGATACATGTTTTAAGTGCAGAGATAGAATGGGATGAAGCATACATAGAAAATGATACTGATGCCAAATTCAATTTATTCCACCATAAATTTGTCTCGATATTTGAGTGTTGCTTTCCTGAAATGTTATCCAAAAAAGCCATTACAAAGTCAAGTAAGCCATGGATTACTAAAGAAATTAAGATATTGTGTAAGAGGAAGAGGGAAATATATGGACAGGCCAGAATAAGTCAGGATCCAACGTTAATTGCTTACTACAAAAGATACTGTAATATTTTAAGGAAAGTCATTAAGAAGTCGAGAAGCTTCTGTGTTCTGACAGAAATTATAATGCACATAATAAGATTAAAACTATATGGAATATTGTCAAACTGGAGACAGGCCAGCCTGACAATGCGCAGCATACCATAGCAATAAAGCTAAATGACGATGTTGTGAGTGATAATTCAAAAGTTGCAAGTATTTTTAACAATCACTTTCTGAATGTAGCAGCAAAAATAGGTTTAAAGGGTTCAGTTGAAGAAGCAAAAAAATATGTTACAAATGTCATTCCCCAAGATTTCAGGCCTGTAGGAATAGCACCAACATTCCTCACTGAAATTAAGGGCATTATAAATATACTGAAAAACAAGAGCCATGTGGTGTTGATGGAGTCTCTAACAGAATTTTGAAGTGTTGTTCTAATTTAATAAGTGGAGTCCTTAACGATATATGTAATGCTTTGCCGGCACAGGGAATTTTTTCCAGACGGATTGAAATATGCAATTGTTAAATCTCTTCATGAGAAACGGGACAAGAGTGACTTAAATAATTATAGACCAATCTCATTGCTAACTTCATTTTCAAAAATATTCGAAGAGTTATGTATTCAAGAGTAGTCTCACATTTAAGAGAAAATAATTTACTCAGCATGTCACAGTTAGGTTTCCTGAAGGGTTACTCGACTGATAATGCTATCTACACATTTACCCATCAAATAGAACAAGCCCTAAATAACAAATTATCACCAATTGGTATTTTTTATGATCTCTCCAAGGCATTTGACTGTGTGGATCATGTCACACTCTCTCAGGTTTTATGGAACTGAAGGATATACACACAGCTGGTTTGAATCGTACTTAATGAACAGAAAGCAAAACGTTGTCTTGAAAAGCACAAATAATGTTGGTAGGGTGGTAAATTCTAGTGAATGGTGAGTTATCACAAAGGGAGTCCCACAGGGTTCAATTTTAGGTCCTCTGCTGTTCCTTATTCGTGTGAATGACCTCCCACTTAACGTTTAGCAAGCGGAACTAGTACTTTTTGCAGATGACACGAGTGTTATAATAAATCCCATTCCAGATAAAGCAGCTGACGATATTGTTAAGGATGTCTTTCAAAGAATTATTAAGTGTTTCTCAGAAAATGGACTCTCCCTTAATTTTGAAAGAACTCACTACATCCAGTTCTGTACACCGAATAGACTCATTTCGACAATTGATGTAGCATATGAACAGAGCTCAGTTAGCTGGGTAGATTTCTCCAAATTTTTGGGTGTTCACATTAATGACAACTTGAACTGGAAGAAGCGTATTACTAAGCTACTCAAACAACTAAGCTCAGCTTCTTTCGCTCTTCGTATAGTTGCTAATCTTGGTAATAAACAGATCAGCCTCCTAACGTACTTTGCATATTTCCACTCAAAAATGTCTTATGGAAAAGTTTCTGGACTAACTCACCACTTAGACATAAAGTATTGATTGCACAAAAGAGAGCAGTGAGAATAATTAGTAGTGTTCACCCAAGGACGTTATGTAGGCACCTTTTTAAGGAGTTTGGTATTTTTACTGCAGCATCAGAGTACATATATTCGCAAATGAAATTCGTTACAAATAATCCATCTCAATTCGCGAAGAACAGTGATGTTCATGATGTTCATAAGTACAACAATAAAGGGAAACATGACCTTTCCTAACTGTTATTGACGCTGTCAGTTACTCAAAAAGGAGTACATTATTCAGCAACAAAACATAAAGTGTCTGGCAGGTAGCAGATCAAGTTTTAAATCTGGCTTAAAATCGTTCCTTTTGGACAACTCCTTATATTCCATGGACAAGTTTCTGTTTCAGAACTGGTAAACAAAATGTAGCTCTAAATGTAGTTGCATTTGTAGAACTAAAAATTTCAGTAATATTAATATTAGCACTATTCATGTATGTATATATATCTTGTAATTTTAGTTGTTCCACATCATATCCATAAAAGTATCGCGAAAATAATCTACGGAACATGACATAACTAAAACTAAACTGGTTTTTGGAGAAGTGATTATGCATAGCTGATTATAGGCCTAGACAAGACTCAACGAAATTATTATTTCTTGGTCGACTTTTAGTATATGTGAATCAATTTATAAACACTAAAATTTCGGATATTTTATTTAATGAAGTGCAAGTGGTGTATGGTGTGGTGGGAAGATGAGGACATGATGTTCACTTTTGAGCCAGGTGCAGCTTAAGAAATCTTCTGTAGACATATGTTAGGCTACTGGAAGTTCTGAATTGCTGAAGAATGGATTTAGCAATAGAACCTATTGCGGGTTCTTGAACCCGAACTGATGTTTGATCTGTGAAAGGTGACGTATCCGACAGTATTTAGTTTGAAGACTGCTGGTCATTGGATGAAGTTGTAGGCTGTAATTTTGTTCATGTAAGATAAAAAGTTAACGCAAGTTCGTGAAAGATTTGCTCTGTAATATTTTAGATTTAATGAAACCTTGAAAGCATATTTCACGCTCACTGACAGTACGCCAATAGTTGTATCGTCTTTGAACAAATGCTTTGAAGAGCGTCTGTTGGGAGCGACGTTTGGATTTTTGGTAAGATAAAGAATGACAAATTTATCACTGACAGATATACGCTAAATGGCATAGCTGCTGATATCTCACTTGCTGGAAGCTGCTGAGATAGCAAGCATGCGCCGGTACTGAGAAAAAAATATCTATTATTGTGATGTGAATTAGTGGTAAAGGGTCAGGATAATAACAATAAGAAAATAAATGTCATTTATGATTGTATTCTATGCTGTGCTGGGACATTTTAACGATCAGTTGGTTTTTTCGAATACGCCGAATGCAATTAAAAAATAAATTGGATGTACAGAAACCTTTTTTTTATATGCGATAGATATGCATTGTGAAATGAAGCGAAGGGCCCATCATTTGGGGTTGCTGGAGGTGCTTATTGCTATAACAAAGAAGGAAATGGAATCAAAATTAATTTCGTTATACGTACGTGCTACAGATACAGAATAAAGCTGTATTGTTTACATATTTCTTTTGGGGAAAATGAAGTAGGAAGGAGCCAAAACAAATCTATGTATAAAAATTAAGACAAGGAATTTCTGCGTCTCCTGTGGATAGAACGATCCTTCGTGAAGACTTTTTTAAAAAACTTTAATTTATGCTCCAACATTACATCCGATGCTGTGTTTTGTGCAGAATTGGAATATTCATTGTTTGATTGAAATCCTCAAAGGAGTTTGCTTTCGATTATGTCAGAACAGTGCCTTCATAAAGACCTTATAGGTCATCATAGGCTACTGCAAAACTGTAGATGTACAATTAATTCCCTGGAAATCGACACGTTTTATAATGATGTTACTATTTAGAGAGAAAAGTGCTAAATAGGAAATATATCTTCAATGCAGGACATTGGTGATTAAACGCTTCTTTATGTAGGTATTTTAGCATTCATTTATGGCTTCATACTTTATTCATTAACTGTTTCGTTATCTACAATTTAGTTCATATTCTCATTATGTCATCATCAACGGAACCTGTTTGGCTGATAACAGAATCTAATTTCAAACTTGATTTTTAGCTTTTGTGATTTAGATATTACCTAAATGACTCTGTGTGACTGTCTTTTTCATAATTCATATTGGCCTAAATGCCAACTATTCATTAACACTTAACAGAATCAAAAACTGTTTACATCAGCCAACTACTGATTGAGCTGATGGTTCTGGATACATCTGGGATGCTATTATTATGTTTCAATTGACCAATGAGATAAAAGCTGATAATTTTTTCTTTCACACCTTGTGACAAGACCTTTATGCCATTTTCCGTTGGTTTGGATCCTTTTATACAAACTTATATGGATTTTTGGGCTCTGAATAGACATGTCAAATGAATAAAAATGCAAATAATTATAACTGTCAGTATTCCTGTATAAATAAAATGGTGGTGAAGCAGCACCTCTTAGATTATTTTCAACATTGCTTCATGTATGCCTTTAGGCTAGGCTTGCATTATTTATTAATTTTTTTATTTTTTTTGGGGGGGGGGGGGGAGGATAGGAACAATTCCTTACAACCTTTTTGAAGTACTAACTTTTTTGTAGGAAGTGTGATCAATCAAAGGGCACCATGAGTCGTCGAAAAAAAACGAAAGTTGAAATTCATGAAATGGAAGAGAAATATGGACAGTTAGTGGAGGAAGAGGAGGTTCCTGATACTCCAGAAAAGCACAAAGTTAGTGCTGCATTAGACAGTAAGCCTGTAATAACAGATACCTCCAGTGCGACATTTAAGAAGAAGACTGGGGGCTCTGCAACTGCTGAAGCAGCACCAAATGCAACACCTTCACAGGGTGGTCAGTCAGTGAAAGAAGTGAAAGAGGAAGAAATGGAAATGGATTCGGAATTAGATGACCCTACAGGTAAAGCTTTCTTGCAAAAACTTATATTCTCTCTCTCTCTCTCTCTCTCTCTCTGTTGTGTGTGTGTGTGTGTGTGTGTGTGTGTGTGTGTGTGTGAGGAAGCAATGTCTTCAAATAGGTTGTTACAGTGAGAGGACTGTTGCTGAGCAAAGGAAAGAATTCTCTTGTCTCATGAAGTGCAAATAACACAACTTAATTTTGTGCTTCTTAGCAAGGACCCGCAGAACACTACCCTTGCAGACACTCAAATCTTTCATGTTAACAAAATTTTTCATGGACCACTGTATGTAATGGTATTTACCATATTTATTGCTACAAACTACGTAACAGCGATATAAAATAGCATTCAATGATGTTGGCTGCAAAGCTATTGCATTCACCATTTTGATAGCTAAAGTTGCCAGTGACTGACAAAATGCTACCAATTTAGTCCTCCATCTACTGCTGATTCAGAACTAGGGACATCAGTCATCATGATGAACGTGTGTGTATTATATATTTTATTTTAAAATAATTGTCAGGACATCCAGGCCGTGTCACCCACTATTTCAGATTTGAATCAAACTTGCCTTGTTTGTTCTCCACCTGAAGAAAGGTAATTAATGAAATTTTTACATTTTATCTCTCTCTGTTTCCATTTTATGGCACTTCAAAGTTTGGTAGGATTGTAATTGTTAACATAGTGGTAGGACAGATTGACATTTGTAACCCTTCTGAAAATAAGTTTCCATTTATTTATTTGACATCCAAATGATGTTAAGCTGGTGGTTATATTTAAATAGCCTACTATTACAATTTTAAAAATAAGTAACTAAAACAATCAAGATAATAAGAAATTTGTACTTGCATCATTGTATTATATTTTGTAAAAAGTGTGATTGAGCATTATATTGAATATTACATAAAAGGAAAGGGATATCCTTAATACTTCTTTTTTTTTTTTTTCAAAATAATTATAATCGCTTGGGCTGTCACTTAAGAAAACAAAATTAATGAGGCTTTTGTATCTTAATTGTGCTTCTCATTGTATATTGGATATTTTAGGTATTTCTTTG
Organism: Schistocerca serialis cubense; assembly: GCF_023864345.2. Taxonomy (NCBI): domain Eukaryota; kingdom Metazoa; phylum Arthropoda; class Insecta; order Orthoptera; family Acrididae; genus Schistocerca; species Schistocerca serialis. Next base: position 114,009,162 of record NC_064646.1, read on the forward strand.
ATGATAAAAGTCTCACTTTAGTGGTACTATTTACATTTATAATACTGGAATAAAACGTTTGGTTATAATTAATGTTTATTTTATTTAACTCTTAACTGAATGGTGTGAGAAGTGATCCAAGTTAAATGATGGAAGAGAAAACTTCACACTTCCTAAATTAAGGTTGTGACAAGCTGTGGCATAAAAATAAGTGATTAATGACTATTATATATTAACCTCCTCTTTGTTACCACACATGACAATCACTGATCCCATTTGTTGTGAGAATGCAGTACATGTGAGGTGCCTGGTTGTTTTCATCGCCCTGGAATACCACTACTAGCTTTGTCCATTACCTAATAGTTTGAACCTCGAGTTTTCTTCTAAATATTTACAAACAGAACAGGTACTGTTCACGTTCAAAAACAAGGTAACAAATAATATACCATATTTGTTTTTCTTGTTCTTCATGTATTTTTTCTGCTTTCCTGTGAATTTCAACTCGTCAAGATTAGTCTTACATTGCGGATGACCATTTGCCAACAAGAGTCACAGAACTCATGTTGTTGCTTTTGAAAAACACCAACCTTTGTAAGGAATCTAGTTTTGAGGCCTCATAACATGACAATAGATTGCAGATGGTGTTGACAATGGGTCTGTAAAAGAAATCATTCCAACATTTCATCTGGAGTGACACCGGGTGGGTCTGGAGAGGAACATTCGGAGAGCAATAGCAAATGACATCATCAAATAGACACTAGTGTGTGTGTGTGTGTGTGTGTGTGTGTGTGTGTATATATATATATATATATATATATATATATATATATAAAACAAAGATGATGTGACTTACCAAATGAAAGTGCTGGCAGGTCGACAGACACACAAACATACACACAAAATTCAAGCTTTCACAACAAACTGTTGCCTCATCAGGAAAGAGGGAAGGAGAGGGAAAGACGAAAGGATGTGGGTTTTAAGGGAGAGGGTAAGGAGTCATTCCAATCCCGGGAGCGGAAAGACTTACCTTAGGGGGAAAAAAGGACGGGTATACACTCGCACACACACACATATCCATCCACACATATACAGACACAAGCAGACATATTTAAAGACAAAGAGTTTGGGCAGAGATGTCAGTCGAGGCAGAAGTGCAGAGGCAAAGATGTTGTTGAATGACAGGTGAGGTATGAGTGGCGGCAACTTGAAATTAGCGGAGATTGAGGCCTGGTGGATAACGGGAAGAGAGGATATATTGAAGAGCAAGTTCCCATCTCCGGAGTTTGGATAGGTTGGTGTTAGTGGGAAGTATCCAGATAACCCGGACGGTGTAACACTGTGCCAAGATGTGCTTCGTACTCTCTGCTGGAAGTATCACTTTGCCACGAATGATCCTAATCCTACCCCTAATGATCCAACTCCCCAAGACACTATCCAAATTGAACCCTGCCTGGAACAGTTCCGTCCTCCGTCACAGCGGGACCCACCTCCTCTTCCTCAAAATCACCCTCTCCAAACCTTCCAGGAATTTCTGACTTCCAGCCTTGCCTCTCAATCCTCCTTAAAAAACCTTAATCCTACTCCCAACATCACCACTGCTGAAGCCCACGCTATCCGTGATCTGAAGGCTGACCGGTCCATCATCATTCTTCCGGCGGACAAGGGTTCCACGACCGTGGTACTTGATCGTCGGGAGTATGTGGCTGAGGGACTGCGTCAGCTTTCAGACAACACTACATACAAAGTTTGCCAAGGTAATCCCATTCCTGATGTCCAGGCGGAGCTTCAGGGAATCCTCAGAACCTTAGGCCCCCTACAAAACCTTTCACCTGACTCCATCAACCTCCTGACCCCACCGACACCCCGCACCCCTACCTTCTACCTTCTTCCTAAAATTCACAAACCCAATCATCCTGGCCATCCCATTGTAGCTGGTTACCAAGCCCCCACAGAACGTATCTCTGCCTACGTAGATCAACACCTTCAACCCATTACGGGCAGTCTCCCATCCTTCATCAAAGACACCAACCACTTTCTCGAACGCCTGGAATCCTTACCCAATCCGTCACCCCCAGAAACCATCCTTGTAACCATTGATGCCACTTCCTTATACACAAATATCCCGCACGTCCAGGGCCTCGCTGCGATGGAGCACTTCCTTTCACGCCGATCACCTGCCACCCTACCTAAAACCTCTTTCCTCATTACCTTAGCCAGCTTCATCCTGACCCACAACTTCTTCACTTTTGAAGGCCAGACATACCAGCAATTAAAGGGAACAGCCATGGGTACCAGGATGGCCCCTTCGTATGCCAACCTGTTCATGGGTTGCTTAGAGGAAGCCTTCTTGGTTACCCAGGCCTGCCAACCCAAAGTTTGGTACAGATTTATTGATGACATCTTCATGATCTGGACTCACAGTGAAGAAGAACTCCAGAATTTCCTCTCCAACCTCAACTCCTTTGGTTCCATCAGATTCACCTGGTCCTACTCCAAATCCCATGCCACTTTCCTTGATGTTGACCTCCACCTGTCCAATGGCCAGCTTCACACGTCTGTCCACATCAAACCCACCAACAAGCAACAGTACCTCCATTACGACAGCTGCCACCCATTCCACATCAAACGGTCCCTTCCCTACAGCCTAGGTCTTCGTGGCAAACGAATCTGCTCCAGTCCGGAATCCCTGAAGCATTACACCAACAACCTGACAATAGCTTTCGCATCCCGCAACTACCCTCCCGACCTGGTACAGAAGCAAATAACCAGAGCAACTTCCTCATCCTCTCAAACCCAGAACCTCCCACAGAAGAACCACAAAAGTGCCCCACTTGTGACAGGATACTTTCCGGGACTGGATCAGATTCTGAATGTGGCTCTCCAGCAGGGATACGACTTCCTAAAATCCTGCCCAGAAATGAGATCCATCCTTCATGAAATCCTCCCCACTCCACCAAGAGTGTCTTTCCGCCGTCCACCTAACCTTCGTAACCTCTTAGTTCATCCCTATGAAATCCCCAAACCACCTTCCCTACCCTCTGGCTCCTACCCTTGTAACCGCCCCCGGTGTAAAACCTGTCCCATGCACCCTCCCACCACCACCTACTCCAGTCCTGTAACCCGGAAGGTGTACACGATCAAAGGCAGAGCCACGTGTGAAAGCACCCACGTGATCTACCAACTGACCTGCCTACACTGTGACGCATTCTATGTGGGAATGACCAGCAACAAACTGTCCATTCGCATGAATGGACACAGGCAGACAGTGTTTGTTGGTAATGAGGATCACCCTGTGGCTAAACATTCCTTGGTGCACGGCCAGCACATCTTGGCACAGTGTTACACCGTCCGGGTTGTCTGGATACTTCCCACTAACACCAACCTATCCGAACTCCGGAGATGGGAACTTGCTCTTCAATATATCCTCTCTTCCCGTTATCCACCAGGCCTCAATCTCCGCTAATTTCAAGTTGCCGCCACTCATACCTCACCTGTCATTCAACAACATCTTTGCCTCTGCACTTCTGCCTCGACTGACATCTCTGCCCAAACTCTTTGTCTTTAAATATGTCTGCTTGTGTCTGTATATGTGTGGATGGATATGTGTGTGTGTGCGAGTGTATACCCGTCCTTTTTTCCCCCTAAGGTAAGTCTTTCCGCTCCCGGGATTGGAATGACTCCTTACCCTCTCCCTTAAAACCCACATCCTTTCGTCTTTCCCTCTCCTTCCCTCTTTCCTGATGAGGCAACAGTTTGTTGCGAAAGCTTGAATTTTGTGTGTATGTTTGTGTTTGTTTGTGTGTCTGTCGACCTGCCAGCACTTTCATTTGGTAAGTCACATCATCTTTGTTTTTAGATATATATTTCCTACGTGGAATGTTTTATTTATATATATATATATATATATATATATATATATATATATATATATATATATATAAAAACAGATAGACCTAAAAATGAGAAGTATATTGGAAAGCAACCTGCATTCATATTGTTCTGTTATTAAAAGTATATTTCAAACTAGCTTCTTAGTCATGTTATAAACATCAGAAAAGTTTGGAAAGTAATTGCACATAATTTTTGCCACTGATTTGCTTCTGATGGAGTAGGTAAGGTAGTGATCCATAGCTCATAATCGCTGTCTATGTAGCAATGCCCTGAGTGAAAGCTTGGATTTTTCCATGGTTGTTAGCGAGCAGCATGAGGCTATGATTGCGATGATGAAATCTCATTCTGAGGACTGATATTGAAATCCACATGTGACTACCCAAAATTACACTTGCTGCCGTTTCCATTCTCTCTTACGACGACTGGCAGGATGTTGTCCTTGAAAGTGACACAATCAAATTCCTGTCCCATCATTTGTTTAGTCTGAATCAGTGCTGTGTCAAATGGCCTTGTCATCCAAGTCTTCCATCCTTTTTATTTCTTAGTCTCTTTTTCAGTGTGGCATTGAGGGCATAATCTATTATGGATAATTACACTCCTGGAAATGGAAAAAAGAACACATTGACACCGGTGTGTCAGACCCACCATACTTGCTCCGGACACTGCGAGAGGGCTGTACAAGCAATGATCACACGCACGGCACAGCGGACACACCAGGAACCGCGGTGTTGGCCGTCGAATGGCGCTAGCTGCGCAGCATTTGTGCACCGCCGCCGTCAGTGTCAGCCAGTTTGCCGTGGCATACGGAGCTCCATCGCAGTCTTTAACACTGGTAGCATGCCGCGACAGCGTGGACGTGAACCGTATGTGCAGTTGACGGACTTTGAGCGAGGGCGTATAGTGGGCATGCGGGAGGCCGGGTGGACGTACCGCCGAATTGCTCAACACGTGGGGCGTGAGGTCTCCACAGTACATCGATGTTGTCACCAGTGGTCGGCGGAAGGTGCACGTGCCCGTCGACCTAGGACCGGACCGCAGCGACGCACGGATGCACGCCAAGACCGTAGGATCCTACGCAGTGCCGTAGGGGACCGCACCGCCACTTCCCAGCAAATTAGGGACACTGTTGCTCCTGGGGTATCGGCGAGGACCATTCGCAACTGTCTCCATGAAGCTGGGCTATGGTCCCGCACACCGTTAGGCCGTCTTCCGCTTACGCCCCAACATCGTGCAGCCCGCCTCCAGTGGTGTCACGACAGGCGTGAATGGAGGGACGAATGGAGACATGTCGTCTTCAGCGATGAGAGTCGCTTCTGCCTTGGTGCCAATGATGGTCGTATGCGTGTTTGGCGCTGTGCAGGTGAGCGCCACAATCAGGACTGCATACGACCGAGGCACACAGGGCCAACACCCGGCATCATGGTGTGGGGAGCGATCTCCTACACTGGCCGTACACCACTGGTGATCGTCGAGGGGACACTGAATAGTGCACGGTACATCCAAACCGTCATCGAACCCATCGTTCTGCCATTCCTAGACCGGCAAGGGAACTTGCTGTTCCAACAGGACAATGCACGTCCGCATGTATCCCGTGCCACCCAACGTGCTCTAGAAGGTGTAAGTCAACTACCCTGGCCAGCAAGATCTCAGGATCTGTCCCCCATTGAGCATGTTTGGGACTGGATGAAGCGTCGTCTCACGCGGTCTGCACGTCCAGCACGAACGCTGGTCCAACTGAGGCGCCAGGTGGAAATGGCATGGCAAGCCGTTCCACAGGACTACATCCAACATCTCTACGATCGTCTCCATGGGAGAATAGCAGCCTGCATTGCTGCGAAAGGTGGATATACACTGTACTAGTGCCAACATTGTGCATGCTCTGTTGCCTGTGTCTATGTGCCTGTGGTTCTGTCAGTGTGATCATGTGATGTATCTGACCCCAGGAATGTGTCAATAAAGTTTCCCCTTCCTGGGACAATGAATTCACGGTGTTCTTATTTCAATTTCCAGGAGTGTATTTGTCTGTAATATGGGGATTTTCAATTTTGTGGATCTTTTGACAGCTTTTGTTTTAGTTTTGTCCGTAGTAGACTATTATAGCACTTGAATTCAGATTGACTGATTTAGGTAACATGCAATGATCAGACATCATAGAGCTCACTTACATAGAAAACTCCATTTTAATTGCACAGAGGTTGGGAAGGCGTGATCATATTAATCAGAATTTTGGTTTGGACTACAGTGTGAGAGTGCTACATCATTGTCATAAACAAAGTGTGGTACAATTGCTTTTATATTTGATACATGTGCAACTTGTTTCCAGAAAGGAGCATATCAACATGAATAAAGGTGCATTATGAAAATGTCATGTAACTTTTACAATTCACTGTAAATTAAAATGTTATGAAAACTCCGTCAATCTCTGTGTGAGTTTTAGTATGAACATATTTTCTGTAAACATGTATCGGTTTACGACTTGACGAATCTACGATGCCAAGACTCGCTCTCAGATAACTTTTACGAAGGTGGAGTTGTGGTGGTATCCATTGCTGTACTTCATAAGTGCAGCTTAACTGTACTCAATGAAATTGATCATTTTCGTTGGTATTTGCAGTATGTAAGCAGTAATACAAGACATGAAATTTATTTGAAAACATGAATATTGATGAACATTAGCTGTATAATGGAATGACAACAATGAAAATTTGTGCCAGACTAGTACTCAAACCCGAATTTCTCTCTTTATGTGAGTGACTGCCTTAACTGTTTTGGCTATCCGTGCATGACCCATGGCTTCCATGTGGCATAATTCCTGCATCGCAGCCTGTACTTGTATACACATGTAATTCGTATACAGAGGAGGAAGTCACTGCCTAGTATAGGTGGATAAATACAATACTGCGGTGCTGCGTTGTTAAGAGGAATGATGCAGTGTTCCTTTGGCCATGGCATGCATAGTTTGTATTGTTGGATAAATGCGAAATGCAGGCAGATCTGCAGCGTATAGGCACTTGGTGCAGGGAGTGGCAACTGACCCTTAACATAGACAAATGTAATGTATTGCGAATACATAGAAAGAAGGATCCTTTATTGTATGATTACATGATAGCGGAACAAACACTGGTTGCAGTTACTTCTGTAAAATATCTGGGAGTATGCGTGCGGAACGATTTGAAGTGGAATGATCATATAAAATTAATTGTTGGTAGGGCGGGTACCAGGTTGAGATTCATTGGGAGAGTCCTTAGAAAATGTAGTCCATCAACAAAGGAGGTGGCTGACAAAACACTCGTTCGACCTATACTTGAGTATTGCTCATCAGTGTGGGATCCGTACCAGGTCGGGTTGACGGAGGAGATAGAGAAGATCCAAAGAAGAGCGGCGCATTTCATCACAGGGTTATTTGGTAAGCGTGATAGCGTTACGGAGATGTGTAGCAAACTCAAGTGGCAGACTCTGCAAGAGAGGCACTCTGCATCGCGGTGTAGCTAGCTGTCCAGGTTTCGAGATGGTGCGTTTCTGGATGAGGTATCGAATATATTGCTTCCCCCTACTTATACCTCCCGAAGAGATCACGAATGTAAAATTAGAGAGATTCGAGCGCGCACGGAGGCTTTTAGACAGTCGTTCTTCCTGAGAACCGTACGCGACTGGAACAGAAAAGGGAGGTAATGACAGTGGCATGTAAAGTGCTCTCCGCCACACACCGTTGGGTGGCTTGCGGAGTATAAATGTAGATGTAGCTGTAAATATGATAAATGTGAATTTTCATTGTTGGTGTTCCATTATACAGCTGGCGGTTGTTAATATTTGCAACTGTGACTACATTTCGTTATTTAATGACAGCTGTAATTGCTGCAGTGCCTCTTCCTTCAGACATGCATTCGTGTCCAAAGGAACATTACATCATTCTTCTTAACAACACAGGCACTGCAGTATCATAGTAATGGAAGAATACTAGCACTCTGAGAACAGCGCTTTCTGGTATGAAACAATCTCACAGCAAAACTTTGCTAGACACATTCAAACACAGATCTTTGCATTCATGACATGTTCTAGCACCTGAGCATCCCTCTTGGCGTAGTGCAAAGCTTCAATCTGTCAGTATTCCTTTTGTAATTTGTTTAAGCTTGACAGAGTGCACCTTACTGGATTAGCACACCTGCTGAAAGGACATGACAGGAAGAAAAGCTTAGCCAATGCCTAATTGTCTTCAATGGGACATTAACTCTAAATATCTCTTCCTTCTGTCTTGAAGTGTATTTCAAAAGCAATCGTGTACTTTTTATTGTTTCTGAATTGTCCTCAGAGTGGCTTATCTTTCATTCTGATTGCTCTTTATCATTATTTGTTTTCATTTCAGTTGGCTTCTCTTTGATTTGAGTTGATGAACATGTTAGGCATAATAGCCCCTATTTCATAAATTTCTGAGTGGAGGATTTTCCCATACATAAATATTTATTTATAACTTATTTTATAATTATTTTCAGGTATGTAATTAGTTTTCATTGTCCTGGAAATAACTCCATGCACGTAAATATTTATTTATAACTTGTTTTATAATTATTTTCAGATGTGTAATTAGTTTTTATTGTATTGGAAATAACTTCATGCACTGCATCACATTATCAGTTTTTATCTCTTTGATCAATTTGATTAACCAAACGATTAATGCAGCAGGATTGGAAGGCGCAGCATTCCAGAGTCGCTT